>NC_080464.1:17406185-18623403 GCF_028018845.1 Melospiza georgiana | reverse complement strand
GTATATTTCTACCCCAATTGGCTTCAGCTGTGGCATTGAGACAATTAGATCGAGTTGGATGTTGGCTGAGCAAACAAGCTAATGCCACATCCTCCGCAATCAGTGATATGTTGACCAATGTTGATAGTATTAGACATGCTACTCTTCAAAACAGAGCAGCCATTGATTTTCTCTTACTGGCACAAGGACATGGTTGTGAGGAATTGGAAGGTTTGTGTTGTATGAATTTGTCTGATCATTCTGAATCCATTCACAAAAGCATTCAAAAATTAAAGGATCTGACAGCCCAAATTAAAGAAGATGGAGGTTCCTGGTTGGATGATTTGTATCAAAATTGCAGTTTTGCACCTTGGCTAAGGCAACTTTGCAAGATAGGTCTTTACATATTAGGTGTTCTAATACTGATATTGATAGTGGTACCTTGTATACTCTGTTGTGTTCGGCGAATGATGAACAAAACAGTCCGAGAAGTTTTTGTCATTCAAGCAGGAGAATTAGGAAGTAGAAGCACAGAGAGTGTACGAAATCTCACGAAAGCAGTAGATGAGGGTATTGACATGAACGAAGGTTTTGAATTAAGGCCTTGGAATCGACCAGAGTTTTTTGAACGATGCCTTGTGACTGTTGCCAAACATATCTCTTTCAGGGATTGGGTCTTCACAGCATTAAGTTGCTGTGCCGTAATATAGCAATGCTTCAGTTTAGTGAAAATAGGTCTTCAGCAGATAATAAGCAGAAATTTTGCAATAGAGCTATGAAACGCAAATAGCAAGCGACAAGAAAATGAAAGCTTCTGGGTCAAACAGAGAGGGGGAAATGTTGGAATCCATAAGGTTAGAGGATTTTTAAGAAATGGTTAAAAAGAAGTATGTAGGCCTTAGACTGGAGTTTTGTTAGCATAGCAGAAAAGTTTCCCATGCAAGCAGAAAAAGTTTTCCATGCAAGCAGAAAAGTTTCCCAAGCAGTAGACGTGACAAATAACAATAGGCTTCTGTAGAATTGGCTTTAGGATGGCAACAAGGTTATTTAATGTATATCTTTAGAAGGTTAGCATGAATAGAACTCTGTTCTTTGTCTCTTATCAACTAGTCTTTGTTTTAGCTACGATTACCTATGTTTTATAAGGTTGGATAGAATGCTTGTCAATATGTGTTTTCTGTGTCTGATTGGCTGAATTCTAGTCTGAGATGATTTTATGTATTGCTGTATGAGCCCTGTTGAAGGAGACATTTTTTGGTGTGGATCAGTGAGCTGTCATGTCTCCATTTTGTATTTTGAGACTGATGTGCTGGAAATAAAAGCAAAAATCTCTTCACTGGTCTGGTTACCATGTTATCCATATTTGGATATTTTGCCGCGGCCTAGTGGGTTCCTTTTTTAAGGCGTGGGTTCCTGACACCATTGGACTTATACCTGTCCCGTCCCCCGCATATTGCTGCCCCGTGTGAGGACGTAGAATAGAAGAAAAACAAAGAAAAATCGTGGAAGCACCAGCCGCGGAGACCCAAGTGTTAACAAGGAGGACACTGTATCATCTCTCCCGCCGAAACCAAGAAAATTGTAAGTAACTTATCTCGGGAGAGCGCTTGGGTGACGTTGGGAGGAAAAATAGAGAAAAAGAAAATTATTAAAAGAGCACAAAAATGGGAACGAATTTATCAGAAGTTGAATGGGATGTTTTTCATCAATTAGAGACAATGTTACAAGGAAAAGGTCACTCTGAAATTTCAAAAACTGAGCTTAAAAACTTACTTATCTGGGTTAAAGCGAATACGCAAGATTTAAATCTGCAGTCTGCTTTTACTTTTCATTTTTGGGATTAGATAAACTGGAGAATCTATAATCTAGTCTCTCTCAAAAAAGATGAAAGCTTAAGAGAACTTATGCAGGTTTGTAGAGCGCTGTTGGAGCGCTGTTTTAAGAAAACGGATAATAATAAGATCAACTTGGACTCAGAAAACAAAGCTTCTGGTTCTGTCTCATTAAATTCCAGTAAACCGGAGACTGTGTGTGTATCGGAGAATGTTACAAGTGTTGTTGAAAATGCTGAAAGTATTGCTTTGAACTCTGTTGAACAAAATCATTCTTCTCTCTCTCTGGGAAAAAATGAGACTCTTTTGGACATTTCTTCACGTTGTTCTGTTAATGTAAAAATATGTGACTCTTGTAAGGGGGATGGAACAAAGTGTGTAAAAGATGGAAATGAAAAAGTGACTGTACTTCCTAAAATTGTTTGTGCAGGGACACTGAAACCTGAATTGGATTCTGTTGGGCCTGGGGTGGAGGCTGAGGTGGCTGCTTCCACTCGGGAAATTGTGGTTCCGGGGAACTCTTTTTCAGTTAAGCAAAACCATGGTTGTTCTGGTGTTTGTCAATCTATAGATACAGAGAAAGAAAAATTGGCTTTAAGGGTGGAGTCCTTTGAAAGGAAGAGATGGAAAAAACTCGCGACTGTGTTGTTGCTGAAATTCAAAAAGCTGGACTTGAAATCTCTGCAAAGAAAATTCAACAAGTTTCACCTTAGAAGTACCTGGGATGGAAGATGATGGAAGACGAAAATAATACCACAAAAAATTCAGATCCGAACCAGAGTCAACAACCTACAAGAGTTACAACAACTTCTAGGAGAAATCAACTGGGTCAGACCGATGTTGGGAATCACCAATGATGAACTGAGTCCGCTCTTCCATTTGCTGAGAGGAAGTTGCGACATCACTTCGCCAAGAACTTTAACCCCTGAAGCTCGTGCTGCTCTCGACAAAGTCACAGAAGCTCTTCAAAAAAGACAAGCTCATCGCTGCGTTCCTGAAAATCCTTTCTTTCTTGCAATCTTAGGAGAGAAGAAGCAGCTTTGTGGTCTCATTTTCCAGTGGGATGCCACAGAACAAGATCCTTTGTTAATAATGGAATGGGTTTTTCCTCCCTACAGGTTTTCAAAGACCATTTGTGTCACAAAGACAAACACCAGAACAACCATGTATTTGCTTAACTGAAAAAGAGTTCCCTGGAACCACAATATCCCGAGTGGAAGCAGCCACCTCAGCCTCCACCCCAGGCCCAACAGAATCCAATTCAAGTTTCAGTGTCCCTGCACGAACAATTTTAAGAAGTACAGTCACTTTTTCATTTCCATCTTTTACACACTTTGTTCCATCCTCTTACAAGAATCACATATTTTTACATTAACAGAACAACGCGAAGAAAAGTCCAAAAGAGTCTCATTTTTTCCTAGAGAGAGAGAAGAATGATTTTGTTCAACAGAGTTCAAAGCAATACTTTCAGCATTTGCAACAACACTTGTAACATTCTCCGATACACACACAGTCTCCGGTTTACTGGAATTTAATGAGACAGAACCAGAAGCTTTGTTTTCTGAGTCCAAGTTGATCTTATTATTATCCGTTTGTTTAAAACAGCGCTCCAACAGCGCTCTACAAACCGGCATAAGTTCTCTTAAGCTTTCATCTTTTTTGAGAGAGACTAGATTATAGATTCTCCAGTTTATCTGATCCCAAAAATGAAAAGTAAAAGCAGACTGCAGATTTAAATCTTGCGTATTCGCTTTAACCCAGATAAGTAAGTTTTTAAGCTCAGTTTTTGAAATTTCAGAGTGACCTTTTTCTTGTAACATTGTCTCTAATTGATGGAAAACATCCCATTCAACTTTTGATAAATTCGTTCCCATTTTTGTGTTCTTTTAATAATTTTCTTTTTCTCTATTTTGCCTCCCAAAGTCACCCAAGCGCTCTCCCGAGATAAGTTACTTACGATTTTCTTGGCTTCGGCGGGAGAGATGATACAGTGTCCTCCTTGTTAACACTTGGGTCTCCGCAGCTGTTACTTCCACGATTTTTCTTTGTTTTTCTTCTATTCTACGTCCCCACACGAGGCACCAATATGCGAGGGACGGGACAGGTATAAGTCCAATAGTGTCAGGAACCCACGCCTTAAAAAAGGAACCCACTAGGTCGCGGCAAAATATCCAAATATGGATAACATGGTAACCAGACCAGTGAAGAGATTTTTGCTTTTATTTCCAGCACATCAGTCTCAAAATACAAAATGGAGACATGACAGCTCACTGATCCACACCAAAAAATGTCTCCTTCAACAGGGCTCATACAGCAATACATAAAATCATCTCAGACTAGAATTCAGCCAATCAGACACAGAAAACACATATTGACAAGCATTCTATCCAATCTTATAAAACATAGGTAATCGTAGCTAAAACAAAGACTAGTTGATAAGAGACAAAGAACAGAGTTCTATTCATGCTAACCTTCTAAAGATATACATTAAATAACCTTGTTGCCATCCTAAAGCCAATTCTAGAGAAGCCTATTGTTATTTGTCACGTCTACTGCTTGGGAAACTTTTCTGCTTGCATGGAAAACTTTTTCTGCTTGCATGGGAAACTTTTCTGCAATGCTAACAAAACTCCAGTCTAAGGCCTACATACTTCTTTTTAACCATTTCTTAAAAATCCTCTAACCTTATGGATTCCAACATTTCCCCCTCTCTGTTTGACCCAGAAGCTTTCATTTTCTTGTCGCTTGCTATTTGCGTTTCATAGCTCTATTGCAAAATTTCTGCTTATTATCTGCTGAAGACCTATTTTCACTAAACTGAAGCATTGCTATATTACGGCACAGCAACTTAATGCTGTGAAGACCCAATCCCTGAAAGAGAGATATGAATCACGTTTGGCAACAGTCACAAGGCATCGTTCAAAAAACTCTGGTCGATTCCAAGGCCTTAATTCAAAATCTTCGTTCATGTCAATACCCTCATCTACTGCTTTCGTGAGATTTCGTACACTCTCTGTGCTTCTACTTCCTAATTCTCCTGCTTGAATGACAAAAACTTCTCGGACTGTTTTGTTCATCATTCGCCGAACACAACAGAGTATACAAGGTGCCACTATCAATATCAGTATTAGAACACCTAATATGTAAAGACCTATCTTGCAAAGTTGCCTTAGCCAAGGTGCAAAACTGCAATTTTGAAACAAATCATCCAACCAGGAACCTCCATCTTCTTTAATTTGGGCTGTCAGATCCTTTAATTTTTGAATGCTTTTGTGAATGGATTCAGAACAATCAGACAAATTCATACAACACAATCCTTCAAATTCCTCACAACCATGTCCTTGTGCCAGTAAGAGAAAATCAATGGCTGCTCTGTTTTGAAGAGTAGCATGTCTAATACTATCAACATTGGTCAACATATCACTGATTGCGGAGGATGTGGCATTAGCTTGTTTGCTCAGCCAACATCCAACTCGATCTAATTGTCTCAATGCCACAGCTGAAGCCAATTGGGGTAGAAATATACCTGCTGAAACCCTTCTGGCGGCATTCCAAGGCATAAAATCACTCTGACAGTTCTCATCATAATGAGGAACAGCTCTTGTTTTCCTTTGTTTCTTTTTCATCACTGCTTTGGCAGTGGGGGCAATTATGGTAAGCATACCAATGCTACAAGGGCCACCTTCAAGGTGGGCTGGAATGCCTTGCCAACCTCTGTCTCCGCAAATGATCCAATACCCTTTTGGCAATTGCCGTGGAGATTGGTCCGTCTGTAGAAACACATCCCAACTGTTTGAAACATTTGCTGCCCTGAGAAGTTTTTTCGAACAAATGTTCCAATTGAAGGAAGGACTGTTTCCATTGTCAATTCCACCTGGTTTACCATTGGATTCTTTTCTGACCAAAGGAAACTCTTTCACTGGCACACCAACCAAACAGGTTGAGAAAGGCTTTTCTGGTTCCGAATTAGACAGGCATATAGTATCCGATCCGGCAGCCTTGGCTAAAGTCACCCAAACATTCATTTTCGGTTGATCCACAGGCAAATCTGCACGACAAAAAACAATTAACATCAAGCAAAACAAGTATACCATTTGATTCTGCCCCATCTCTTTCAAGAACTAAGTTTTGGCAGAATTCTTTCTAAACCAAAACAAGAACCTAAATTTTCAGCCAAAAATTAGCTTTGTTAAACAAACATTCAGCATTCAATTCGTATACTCATAAATAACATTGGCACAAAATCAGAGTTCATGGGTTCCACCGATGCACAAAGAACGTCAGGCACAAGAGGCGTCAGGCGAGACCCGGGATCCTTCCATTCGGTCCACGTCTGCGTACTCGCTTCCTCAGTTCTAGGCTCGACAACAGGTTCTGAAGTGCGATACGGTTTGACGTTTTTGGCAGGAACCCACTTAATTCTTCCAGCACCTGTGGAAATAGAAGCATACCCTTTGCCCCACGTTATTAATTGAAACGGGCCTTCCATCTGTCCAGAGTCAGGGTTTCTAATTAGAAGAGGAGGATGTTCTTTCAGTTTTGCCTGTGTGCTATTTGAAAAGTGTCTAAAGATTGGTGGATCTGGTTCTGTACTTGAACTATTTAGAAAATTGAAACCATACAAAGCCTTACTCAGTCTCATCTGTGGGGTGATTTCCGTTCCCCCTCTCTGTTGATCTAATATGCGTTTTAAGGTTTGATGTGTTCTTTCAATGATTGCTTGGCTTGTGGGAGAGTGGGGAATACCAAAAATGTGTCAAACACCCCATTCATTTAAAAATGTGGCCAATTTTTGAGATATGTATGCGGGGCCATTGTCAGTTTTTACTTCTTGGGGTATACCCAATGAAGCAAAAGCTTGCAGGAAATGATGACAGGCATGGCTGCCAGTTTCACCTGTGTGAAGGGAAGCAAAAACTGCACCAGAGAACGTGTCTATGGAAACATGAATATTTTTAAATTTACCAAAAGAAGGCTATTTAGTAACATCTGTTTGCCACAACTGTAGGCTTTGTAAGCCTCGGGGGTTGATTGCTCCTGTAGAAACAGGAGGTTGTACCAATTGACAGTCAGGGCAAGTATGAATGATAGCTTTAGCTTGACTTTAAGTGATTTGGAACATTTGCATGAGTGCTTGTGCATTTTGGTGGAAAAAGGCATGACTCAATTTTGCTTGTTCAAAACTATTTGGCAATGTGTTAGAAATGACCATTGTCAGCTTGTCCGCTCTTGCATTTCCTTCCACTAAAAATCCAGGAAGTGAAGAATGCGCCCTAATGTGAGAAACAAAATATGGATTAGTTCTATATTGCAAAGTTATAAAAAGACATGGAAGCCAATGATGTAAAGTTTCATTACTAACATCCTTTAAAATGGAACCTTCTATTCTCCTGACTACATTAGCAACATAAGCAGAATCTGTGACCAAATTAAAAGGCTGAGGAAACAGCTGAAAAGCTCAAACTACTGCAGCAAGCTCAACAATTTGAGGGGATCCCTCTACTGTTTGAATATCAGATTCCCAAACATTAGTCTTTTGATTAAACCAAGTCACAACGGACTTGTGGCTTTTACCAGAGCCATCGGTGAAGAGTGTCAGAGCATGTAAAGGTTCATCACTTAATTTAGGTTTTTCTCTGAAACTCAATTTTGCTTGCAGTAGTTTGTGAGCTGGATAGTGTATGGAACAAACACCTGGAAAACCTAAGAATGCATATTGTAAATCATCAGAATTTTGCATTGCCCAATTGAAATAATCATTTTTCAATGGCAAATAGATAACTGAACATTCTTGACCTGCCAAAGTTAACAATCTGGTTCTAGCCTTAATTATAATGTATGCAATCATTTCTAAAACTGAGCAAATGGTCTTTGAAAACCTGTAGGGAGGAAAAACCCATTCCATTATTAACAAAGGATCTTGTTCTGTGGCATCCCACTGGAAAATGAGACCACAAAGCTGCTTCTTCTCTCCTAAGATTGCAAGAAAGAAAGGATTTTCAGGAACGCAGCGATGAGCTTGTCTTTTTTGAAGAGCTTCTGTGACTTTGTCGAGAGCAGCATGAGCTTCAGGGGTTAAAGTTCTTGGCGAAGTGATGTCGCAACTTCCTCTCAGCAAATGGAAGAGCGGACTCAGTTCATCATTGGTGATTCCCAACATCGGTCTGACCCAGTTGATTTCTCCTAGAAGTTGTTGTAACTCTTGTAGGTTGTTGACTCTGGTTCGGATCTGAATTTTTTGTGGTGTTCTTGTTGTCTCAGTCATCTTCCATCCCAGGTACTTCTAAGGTGAAACTTGTTGAATTTTCGTTGCAGAGATTTCAAGTCCAGCTTTTTGAATTTCAGCAACAACACAGTCGCGAGTTTCTTCCATCTCTTCCTTTCAAAGGACTCCACCCTTAAAGCCAATTTTTCTTTCTCTGTATCTATAGATTGACAAACACCAGAACAACCATGGTTTTGCTTAACTGAAAAAGAGTTCCCTGGAACCACAATTTCCCGAGTGGAAGCAGCCACCTCAGCCTCCACCCCAGGCCCAACAGAATCCAATTCAGGTTTCAGTGTCCCTGCAGAAACAATTTTAGGAAGTACAGTCACTTTTTCATTTCCATCTTTTACACACTTTGTTCCATCCCCCTTACAAGAGTCACATATTTTTACATTAACAGAACAACGCGAAGAAAAGTCCGAAAGAGTCTCATTTTTTCCCAGAGAGAGAGAAGAAAGATTTTGTTCAACAGAGTTCAAAGCAATACCTTCAGCATTTGCAACAACACTTGTAACATTCTCCGATACACACACAGTCTCCGGTTTACTGGAATTTAATGAGACAGAACCAGAAGCTTTGTTTTCTGAGTCCAAGTTGATCTTATTATTATCCGTTTGTTTAAAACAGCGCTCCAACAGCGCACTACAAACCGGCACAAGTTCTCTTAAGCTTTCATCTTTTTTGAGAGAGACTAGATTATAGATTCTCCAGTTTATCTGATCCCAAAAATGAAAAGTAAAAGCAGACTGCAGATTTAAATCTTGCGTATTCACTTTAACCCAGATAAGTAAGTTTTTAAGCTCAGTTTTTGAAATTTCAGAGTGACCTTTTTCTTGTAACATTGTCTCTAATTGATGAAAAACATCCCATTCAACTTCTGATAAATTCGTTCCCATTTTTGTGTTCTTTTAATAATTTTCTTTTTCGCTATTTTGCCTCCCAACGTCACCCAAGCGCTCTCCCGAGATAAGTTACTTACAATTTTCTTGGCTTCGGCGGGAGAGATGATACAGTGTCCTCCTTGTTAACACTTGGGTCTCCGCAGCTGTTACTTCCACGATTTTTCTCTGTTTTTCTTCTATTCTACGTCCCCACACGAGGCACCAATATGCGGGGGACGGGACAGGTATAAGTCCAATGGTGTCAGGAGCCCACGCCTTAAAAAAGGAACCCACTAGGTCGCGGCAAAATATCCAAATATGGATAACATGGTAACCAGACCAGTGAAGAGATTTTTGCTTTTATTTCCAGCACATCAGTCTCAAAATACAAAATGGAGACATGACAGCTCACTGATCCACACCAAAAAATGTCTCCTTCAACAGGGCTCATACAGCAATACATAAAATCATCTCAGACTAGAATTCAGCCAATCAGACACAGAAAACACATATTGACAAGCATTCTATCCCGTCTTATAAAACATAGGTAATCGTAACTAAAACAAAGACTAGTTGATAAGAGACAATGAACAGAGTTCTATTCATGCTAACTTTCTAAAGATATACATTAAATAACCTTGTTGCCATTTGTCACGTCTACTGCTTTGGAAAATTTCTGCTTGCACGGAAAACTTTTCTGCTTGCATGGGAAACTTTTCTGCAATGCTCACAAAACTCCAGTCTAAGGCCTACATACTTCTTTTTAACCATTTCTTAAAAATCCTCTAACCTTATGGATTCCAACATCAGGCCTTTATCAGTTCCATAGCTTTAAGCTATAACAAACACAATTCAACCAACCACCATGCACCACGCTGTGAACACACGACGGTTCTAGAACTTGTTGATTTACCTCTAATTCAGCTGCCTCACCTCCCACAGTCCTTTTCTACTTAGCCAAAGTAATGGGCCTCAGCCCAAGGCCTTCCTTTTGTAAGCTTCTAGCTATATGCAGCAGCAAACCACTACTTTCTTCTGTGCCAAGACTTTAGGTAGACGATTTGCATCTGCCCTTCCAGTGAAACCTAATGGGGAGAGAAAAGCCTCTCAGAGATGTTCAGTCATTCCATTTTCTAGACAGGCAAAATCCAAAGAAAAGCAAGCTATGGGATTGTGTACTTGCTCTTACAAAACACCTGCTGCCCTCTGACAATCAACTAGCAGAAAACCAGCCAAACTGAGACTTGAGGCAAACAACCCTTGCAAGGGAATAATGATGTGATCAATCAAGACAACACTTTTCCAGGCTACCGAGATATTGGAAATGTCAGCAAAGACTTGAGAGCAAAGGCTGAACAAATGGGGAAAGGGTAAAAGAATCCCAAGAAAAACGTGACCAAAGGTTAAAACAATTCCAAGGAAAACATAGGCAAGTAACCTGTTGAAGCCTTCAGGAAATCAGTGGCCGCTGATTTACATAGGCCATTCAAGTTAATTGATCCCTGCACCTTCCACTCCTTTTTCATAGGGTGAATTGAGACCATGGAATCACAATTGCTTGGATTCTGTTCTTAACTTTAGGAGAGAAGTACAGCAGCTGAAGTACCTCTTACTGATGTGATACCCAGCAAACACAGAGTTGACACATTTCATTCTTGGCCAATCACAACAAGCAAGACTAAGAGGATAAGGCTGGCTTATTTTAATGACATTTTTCTTGTTTGACAGCCTGCTCTGATTGCAGTGAAACTTTTTCATTAGCTTCTCTCTAAAAGGAGAAAGTCCAGTTCACTGTCCTGCCCTACTGCTGCAAGTAGACCATTTGGTTTATCGAGCCAAAAAATTGAATTGCAAGGTACGGAGCTAAGAGCCGCTCCAGGGCATCTTTGGGCAGAAGCCGCGCTAAGGAGAGCACTGTGAGCGGCACAATCGTCTTTGCGCGAAGAAGCCGCTTCTTCGGCTCTGGGAGCCAGAGAGAGCGGCAGCTTCGGGAAGGGGAAGAAGCAAGCTGTACAACACTAGGACTGTGTGCGCAGCTTGCCAACTGATAGAAAGCAGTACTTTTGCACTCCTGACTTTTCCAATCACATGAACAATCGATTGGAAGCTGTTTTGGAGAACTTTTCTTTTCTTCCTGCCAAACACTTGGCAGACATCTCTGCAACTTCTAGAACAGGATGGGAGATGTTTTCTGTGCTGGAACAGTTTCTCCTTACCAGACATAGTGGAAAAGCTTTTTGCTGAGATGTAGATGAGAAGAGACGCTAAAGACGAAGGTAGGATGCTCTCCGGAGCTAAGAGCCGCTCCCGGGCGTCTTTGGGCAGAAGCCGCGCTAAGGAGAGCACTGTGAGCGGCACAATCATCTTTGCGCGAAGAAGCCGCTTCTTCGGCTCCGGGAGCCGGGGAGAGCGGCAGCTTCGCGAATGTGAAGAAGCAAGCTGTACAACACTGGGATTGTGTGCGCACCTTGCCAACTGATAGAAAACAGTACTTTTGCACTCTCCTGACTTTTCCAATCACATGAACATTCGATTGGAAGCTGTTTTGGACAACTTTTCTTTTCTTCCTGCCAAACACTTGGCAGACATCTCTGCAACTTCTAGAACACGATGGGAGATGTTTTCTGTGGTGGCACAGTTTTTCCTAGCCAGACATAGTGGAAAATCTATTTGCTAAGATGTAGACTACAAAAGACGCTAACGACGAAGGTAGGATGCTCTCCGGAGCTAAGAGCCGCTCCCAGGCGTCCTTGGGCAGAAGCCGCGCTAAGGAGAGCACTGTGAGCGGCACAATCGTCTTTGCGCGAAGAAGCCGCTTCTTCGGCTCCGGGAGCCGGAGAGAGCGGCAACTTCGGGAAGGTGAAGAAGCAAGCTGTACAACACTGGGATTGTGTGCGCAGCTTGCCAACTGATAGAAAACAGTACTTTTGCACTCTCCTGACTTTTCCAATCACATGAACATTCGATTGGAAGCTGTTTTGGACAACTTTTCTTTTCTTCCTGCCAAACACTTGGCAGACATCGTTGCAACGTCTAAAACACGATGGAAGATGTTTTCTGTGCTGGCACAGTTTCTCCATACCAGATGTAGTGGAAAATCTTTTTGCTGAGATGAAGATGAGAAGAGACGCTAAAGACCAAGGTAGGATGCTCTCCGGAGCTAAGAGCCGCTCCCGGGTGTCTTTGGGCAGAACCCGCGCTAAGGAGAGCACTGTGAGCGGCACAATCGTCTTTGCGCGAAGAAGCCGCTTCTTCGGCTCCGGGAGCTGGGGAGAGCGGCAGCTTCGGGAAGGTGAAGAAGCAAGCTGTACAACACTGGGATTGTGTGCGCAGCTTGCCAACTGATAGAAAACAGTACTTTTGCCCTCTCCTGACTTTTCCAATCACATGAACATTCGATTGGAAGCTGTTTTGGACAACTTTTCTTTTCTTCCTGCCAAACACTTGGCAGACATCTCTGCAACTTCTAGAACACGATGGGAGATGTTTTCTGTGCTGGCACAGTTTTTCCTAGCCAGACATAGTGGAAAATCTATTTGCTAAGATGTAGACTACAAAAGACGCTAAAGACGAAGGTAGGATGCTCTCCGGAGCTAAGAGCCGCTCCCGGGCGTCTTTGGGCAGAAGCCGCGCTAAGGAGAGCACTGTGAGCGGCACAATCGTCTTTGCGCGAAGAAGCCGCTTCTTCGGCTCCGGGAGCCAGGGAGAGCGGCAGCTTCGGGAAGGTGAAGAAGCAAGCTGTACAACACTGGGATTGTGTGCGCACCTTGCCAACTGATAGAAAACAGTACTTTTGCACTCTCCTGACTTTTCCAATCACATGAACATTCGATTGGAAGCTGTTTTGGAGAACTTTTCTTTTCTTCCTGCCAAACACTTGGCAGACATCTCTGCAACTTCTAGAACACGTTGGGAGATGTTTTCTGTGCTGGCACAGTTTTTCCTAGCCAGACATAGTGGAAAAGTGTTTTGCTAAGATGTAGACTACAAAAGACGCTAAAGACGAAGGTAGGATGCTCTCCGGAGCTAAGAGCCGCTCCCGGGTGTCTTTGGGCAGAAGCCGCGCTAAGGAGAGCACTGTGAGCGGCACAATCGTCTTTGCGCGAAGAAGCCGCTTCTTTGGCTCCGGGAGCTGGGGAGAGCGGCAGCTTTGGGAAGGTGTAGAAGCAAGCTGTACAACACTGGGATTGTGTGCGCAGCTGGTCAACTGATAGAAAAAAGTACCTTTGCACTCTCCTGACTTTTCCAATCACATGAACATTCGATTGGAAGCTGTTTTGGACAACTTTTCTTTTCTTCCTGCCAAACACTTGACAGACATCTCTGCAACTTCTAGAACACGATGGGAGATGTTTTCTGTGCTGGCACAGTTTCTCCTAGCCAGACATACTGGGAAAGCGTTTTCCTGAGATGTAGATGAGAAGAGACGCTAAAGACGAAGGTAGGATGCTCTCCGGAGCTAAGAGCCGCTCCCGGGTGTCCTTGGGCAGAAGCCGCGCTAAGGAGAGCACTGTGAGCGGCACAATCGTCTTTGCGCGAAGAAGCCGCTTCTTCGGCTCCGGGAGCCGGAGAGAGCGGCAACTTCGGGAAGGTGAAGAAGCAAGCTGTACAACACTGGGATTGTGTGCGCAGCTTGCCAACTGATAGAAAACAGTACTTTTGCACTCTCCTGACTTTTCCAATCACATGAACATTCGATTGGAAGCTGTTTTGGACAACTTTTCTTTTCTTCCTGCCAAACACTTGGCAGACATCGTTGCAACGTCTAAAACACGATGGAAGATGTTTTCTGTGCTGGCACAGTTTCTCCTTACCAGATGTAGTGGAAAATCTTTTTGCTGAGATGAAGATGAGAAGAGACGCTAAAGACCAAGGTAGGATGCTCTCCGGAGCTAAGAGCCGCTCCCGGGCGTCTTTCGGCAGAAGCCGCGCTAAGGAGAGCACTGTGAGCGGCACAATCGTCTTTGCGCGAAGAAGCCGCTTCTTCGGCTCCGGGAGCTGGGGAGAGCGGCAGCTTCGGGAAGGTGAAGAAGCAAGCTGTACAACACTGGGATTGTGTGCGCAGCTTGCCAACTGATAGAAAACAGTACTTTTGCCCTCTCCTGACTTTTCCAATCACATGAACATTCGATTGGAAGCTGTTTTGGACAACTTTTCTTTTCTTCCTGCCAAACACTTGGCAGACATCTCTGCAACTTCTAGAACACGATGGGAGTTGTTTTCTGTGCTGGCACAGTTTTTCCTAGCCAGACATAGTGGAAAATCTATTTGCTAAGATGTAGACTACAAAAGACGCTAAAGACGAAGGTAGGATGCTCTCCGGAGCTAAGAGCGGCTCCCGGGCGTCTTTGGGCAGAAGCCGCGCTAAGGAGAGCACTGTGAGCGGCACAATCGTCTTTGCGCGAAGAAGCCGCTTCTTCGGCTCCGGGAGCCGGGGAGAGCGGCAGCTTCGGGAAGGTGAAGAAGCAAGCTGTACAACACTGGGATTGTGTGCGCACCTTGCCAACTGATAGAAAACAGTACTTTTGCACTCTCCTGACTTTTCCAATCACATGAACATTCGATTGGAAGCTGTTTTGGACAACTTTTCTTTTCTTCCTGCCAAACACTTGGCAGACATCTCTGCAACTTCTAGAACACGATGGGAGATGTTTTCTGTGCTGGCACAGTTTTTCCTAGCCAGACATAGTGGAAAAGTGTTTTGCTAAGATGTAGACTACAAAAGACGCTAAAGACGAAGGTAGGATGCTCTCCGCAGCTAAGAGCCGCTCCCGGGTGTCTTTCGGCAGAAGCCGCGCTAAGGAGAGCACTGTGAGCGGCACAATCGTCTTTGCGCGAAGAAGCCGCTTCTTTGGCTCCGGGAGCTGGGGAGAGCGGCAGCTTTGGGAAGGTGTAGAAGCAAGCTGTACAACACTGGGATTGTGTGCGCAGCTGGTCAACTGATAGAAAAAAGTACCTTTGCACTCTCCTGACTTTTCCAATCACATGAACATTCGATTGGAAGCTGTTTTGGACAACTTTTCTTTTCTTCCTGCCAAACACTTGGCAGACATCTCTGCAACTTCTAGAACACGATGGGAGATGTTTTCTGTGCTGGCACAGTTTCTCCTAGCCAGACATACTGGGAAAGCGTTTTCCTGAGATGTAGATGAGAAGAGACGCTAAAGACGAAGGTAGGATGCTCTCCGGAGCTAAGAGCCGCTCCCGGGTGTCTTTCGGCAGAAGCCGCGCTAAGGAGAGCACTGTGAGCGGCACAATCGTCTTTGCGCGAAGAAGCCGCTTCTTTGGCTCCGGGAGCTGGGGAGAGCGGCAGCTTTGGGAAGGTGTAGAAGCAAGCTGTACAACACTGGGATTGTGTGCGCAGCTTGCCAACTGATAGAAAACAGTACTTTTGCCCTCTCCTGACTTTTCCAATCACATGAACATTCGATTGGAAGCTGTTTTGGACAACTTTTCTTTTCTTCCGGCCAAACACTTGGCAGACATCTTTGCAACGTCTAAAACACAATGGAAGATGTTTTCTGTGCTAGCACAGTTTCTCCTTGCCAGATGTAGTGGAAAATCTTTTTGCTGAGATGAAGATGAGAAGAGACGCTAAAGACCAAGGTAGGATGCTCTCCGGAGCTAAGAGCCGCTCCCGGGTGTCTTTGGGCAGATGCCGCGCTAAGGAGAGCACTGTGAGCGGCACAATCGTCTTTGCGCGAAGAAGCCGCTTCTTCGGCTCCGGGAGCCGGGGAGAGCGGCAGCTTCGGGAAGGTGAAGAAGCAAGCTGTACAACACTGGGATTGTGTGCGCACCTTGCCAACTGATAGAAAACAGTACTTTTGCACTCTCCTGACTTTTCCAATCACATGAACATTCGATTGGAAGCTGTTTTGGACAACTTTTCTTTTCTTCCTGCCAAACACTTGGCAGACATCTCTGCAACTTCTAGAACACGATGGGAGATGTTTTCTGTGCTGGCACAGTTTTTCCTAGCCAGACATAGTGGAAAAGTGTTTTGCTAAGATGTAGACTACAAAAGACGCTAAAGACGAAGGTAGGATGCTCTCCGGAGCTAAGAGCCGCTCCCGGGTGTCTTTCGGCAGAAGCCGCGCTAAGGAGAGCACTGTGAGCGGCACAATCGTCTTTGCGCGAAGAAGCCGCTTCTTTGGCTCCGGGAGCTGGGGAGAGCGGCAGCTTTGGGAAGGTGTAGAAGCAAGCTGTACAACACTGGGATTGTGTGCGCAGCTTGCCAACTGATAGAAAACAGTACTTTTGCCCTCTCCTGACTTTTCCAATCACATGAACATTCGATTGGAAGCTGTTTTGGACAACTTTTCTTTTCTTCCGGCCAAACACTTGGCAGACATCTTTGCAACGTCTAAAACACAATGGAAGATGTTTTCTGTGCTGGCACAGTTTCTCCTTGCCAGATGTAGTGGAAAATCTTTTTGCTGAGATGAAAATGAGAAGAGACACTAAAGACCAAGGTAGGATGCTCTCCGGAGCTAAGAGCCGCTCCCGGGTGTCTTTGGGCAGATGCCGCGCTAAGGAGAGCACTGTGAGCGGCACAATCGTCTTTGCGCGAAGAAGCCGCTTCTTCGGCTCCGGGAGCCGGGGAGAGCGGCAGCTTCGGGAAGGTGAAGAAGCAAGCTGTACAACACTGGGATTGTGTGTGCACCTTGCCAACTGATACAAAACAGTACTTTTTCACTCTCCTGACTTTTCCAATCACATGAACATTCGATTGGAAGCTGTTTTGGACAACTTTTCTTTTCTTCCTGCCAAACACTTGGCAGACATCTCTGCAACTTCTAGAACACGATGGGAGATGTTTTCTGTGCTGGCACAGTTTTTCCTAGCCAGACATAGTGGAAAAGTGTTTTGCTAAGATGTAGACTACAAAAGACGCTAACGACGAAGGTAGGATGCTCTCCGGAGCTAAGAGCCGCTCCCGGGCGTCTTTGGGCAGAAGCCGCGCTAAGGAGAGCACTGTGAGCGGCACAATCGTCTTTGCGCGAAGAAGCCGCTTCTTCGGCTCCGGGAGCCGGGGAGAGCGGCAGCTTTGGGAATGCGTAGAAGCAAGCTGTACAACACTGGGATTGTGTGCGCAGCTTGCCAACTGATAGAAAACAGTACTTTTGCCCTCTCCTGACTTTTCCAATCACATGAACATTCGATTGGAAGCTGTTTTGGACAACTTTTCTTTTCTTCCTGCCAAACACTTTGCAGACATCTTTGCAACGTCTAAAACACGATGGAAGTTGTTTTCTGTGCTGGCACAGTTTCTCCTTACCAGATGTAGTGGAAAATCTTTTTGCTGAGATGAAGATGAGAAGAGACGCTAAAAACCAAGGTAGGATGCTCTCCGGAGCTAAGAGTCGCTCCCGGGCGTCTTTGGGCAGAAGCCGCGCTAAGGAGAGCACTGTGAGCGGCACAATCGTCTTTGCGCGAAGAAGCCGCTTCTTCGGCTCCGGGAGCCGGAGAGAGCGGCAGCTTCGGGAAGGTAAGAAGCAAGCTGTACAACACTAGGATTTTGTGCGCAGCTGGTCAACTGATAGAAAACAGTACCTTTGCACTCTCCTGACTTTTCCAATGACATGAACATTCGATTGGAAGCTGTTTTGGACAACTTTTCTTTTCTTCCTGCCAAACACTTGGCAGACATCCGTGCAACTTCTGGAACACGATGGGAGATGTTTTCTGTGCTGGCACAGTTTTTCCTTGCCAGACATAGTGGAAAATCTATTTGCTAAGATGTAGACTACAAAAGACGCTAAAGACGAAGGTAGGATGCTCTCCGGAGCTAAGAGACGATCCCGGGTGTCTTTGGGCAGAAGCCACGCTAAGGAGAGCACTGTGAGTGGCACAATCGTCTTTGCGCGAAGAAGCCGCTTCTTCGGCTCCGGGAGCCGGGGAGAGCGGCAGCTTCGCGAAGGTGAAGAAGCAAGCTGTACAACACTGGGATTGTGTGTGCAGCTTGCCAACTGATAGAAAACAGTACTTTTGCACTCTCCTGACTTTTCCAATCACATGAACATTCGATTGGAAGCTGTTTTGGACAACTTTTCTTTTCTTCCTGCCAAACACTTGGCAGACATCTCTGCAACTTCTAGAACACGATGGGAGATGTTTTCTGTGCTGGCACAGTTTCTCCTAGCCAGACATACTGGGAAAGCGTTTTCCTGAGATGTAGATGAGAAGAGACGCTAAAGACGAAGGTAGGATGGTCTCCGGAGCTAAGAGCCGCTCCCGGGCGTCTTTGGGCAGAAGCCGCGCTAAGGAGAGCACTGTGAGCGGCACAATCGTCTTTGCGCGAAGAAGCCGCTTCTTCGGCTCCGGGAGCCGGGGAGAGCGGCAGCTTCGGGAAGGTGAAGAAGCAAGCTGTACAACACTGGGATTGTGTGCGCACCTTGCCAACTGATACAAAACAGTGCTTTTGCGCTCTCCTGATTTTTCCAATCACATGAACATTCGATTGGAAGCTGTTTTGGACAACTTTTCTTTTCTTCCTGCCAAACACTTGGCAGACATCTCTGCAACTTCTAGAACACGATGGGAGATGTTTTCTGTGCTGGCACAGTTTTTCCTAGCCAGACATAGTGGAAAATCTATTTGCTAAGATGTAGACTACAAAAGACGCTAAAGACGAAGGTAGGATGCTCTCCGGAGCTAAGAGCCGCTCCCGGGCGTCTTTGGGCAGAAGCCGCGCTAAGGAGAGCACTGTGAGCGGCACAATCGTCTTTGCGCGAAGAAGCCGCTTCTTCGGCTCCGGGAGCTGGGGAGAGCGACAGCTTCGGGAAGGTGAAGAAGCAAGCTGTACAACACTGGGATTGTGTGCGCAGCTTGCCAACTGATAGAAAACAGTACTTTTGCACTGTCCTGACTTTTCCAATGACATGAACATTCGATTGGAAGCTGTTTTGGACAACTTTTGTTTTCTTCCTGCCAAACACTTGGCAGACATCTTTGCAACGTCTAAAATACGATGGAAGAAGTTTTCTGTGCTGGCACAGTTTCTCCTTACCAGATGTAGTGGAAATTCTTTTTGCTGAGATGTAGATGAGAAGAGATGCTAAAGACGAAGGTAGGATGATCTCCGGAGCTAAGAGCCGCTCCCGGGCGTCTTTAGGCAGAAGCCGCGCTAAGGAGAGCACTGTGAGCGGCACAATCGTCTTTGCGCGAAGAAGCCGCTTCTTCGGCTCCGGGAGCCGGAGAGAGCGGCAGCTTCGGGAAGGTGAAGAAGCAAGCTGTACAACACTGGGATTGTGTGCACAGCTTGCCAACTGATAGAAAACAGTACTTTTGCTCTCTCCTGACTTTTCCAATCACATGAACATTCGATTGGAAGTTGTTTTGGACAACTTTTCGTTTCTTCCTGCCAAACACTTGGCAGACATCTCTGCAACTTCTAGAACACGATGGGAGATGTTTTCTGTGCTGGCACAGTTTCTCCTAGCCAAACATAGTGGAAAATCTATTTGCTAAGATGTAGACTACAAAAGACGCTAAAGACGAAGGTAGGATGCTCTCCGGAGCTAAGAGCCGCTCCCGGGCGTCTTTGGGCAGAAGCCGCGCTAAGGAGAGCACTGTGAGCGGCACAATCGTCTTTGCGCGAAGAAGCCACTTCTTCGGCTCCGGGAGCAGGGGAGAGCGACAGCTTCGGGAAGGTGAAGAAGCAAGCTGTACAACACTGGGATTGTGTGCGCACCTTGCCAACTGATAGAAAACAATACTTTTTCACTCTCCTGACTTTTCCAATCACATGAACATTCGATTGGAAGCTGTTTTGGACAACTTTTCTTTTCTTCCTGCCAAACACTTGGCAGACATCTCTGCAACTTCTAGAACACGATGGGAGATGTTTTCTGTGCTGGCACAGTTTCTCCTAGCCAGACATAGTGGAAAATCTATTTGCTAAGATGTAGACTACAAAAGACGCTAAAGACGAAGGTAGGATGCTCTCCGGAGCTAAGAGCCGCTCCCGGGCGTCTTTGGGCAGAAGTCGCGCTAAGGAGAGCACTGTGAGCGGCGCAATCGTCTTTGCGCGAAGAAGCCGCTTCTTCGGCTCCGGGAGCCGGAGAGAGCGGCAGCTTCGGGAAGGTGAAGAAGCAAGCTGTACAACACTGGGATTGAGTGCGCACCTTGCCAACTGATAGAAAACAATACTTTTGCACTCTCCTGACTTTTCCAATCACATGAACATTCGATTGGAAGCTGTTTTGGACAACTCTTCTTTTCTTCCTGCCAAACACTTGGCAGACATCTTTGCAACGTCTAAAACACGATGGAAGATGTTTTCTGTGCTGGCACAGTTTCTCCTTACCAGATGTAGTGGAAAATCTTTTCGCTAAGATGAAGATGAGAAGAGACGCTAAAGACGAAGGTAGGATGCTCTCCGGAGCTAAGAGCCGCTCCAGGTGTCTTTGGGCAGAAGCCGCGCTAAGGAGAGCACTGTGAGCGGCACAATCGTCTTTGCGCGAAGAAGCCGCTTCTTCGGCTCCGTGAGCCGGGGAGAGCGGCAGCTTCGGGAAGGTGAAGAAGTAAGCTGTACAACACTGAGATTGTGTGCGCACCTTGCCAACTGATACAAAACAGTACTTTTGCACTCTCCTGACTTTTCCAATCACATGAACATTCGACTGGAAGCTGTTTTGGACAACTTTTCTTTTCTTCCTGCCAAACACTTGGCAGACATCTCTGCAACTTCTAGAACACGATGGGAGATGTTTTCTGTGCTGGCACAGTTTTTCCTAGCCAAACATAGTGGAAAATCTATTTGCTAAGATGTAGACTACAAAAGACGCTAAAGACGAAGGTAGGATGCTCTCCGGAGCTAAGAGCCGCTCCCGGGCGTCTTAGGGCAGAAGCCGCGCTAAGGAGAGCACTGTGAGCGGCACAATCGTCTTTGCGCGAAGAAGCCGCTTCTTCGGCTCCGGGAGCCGGGGAGAGCGGCAGCTTCGGGAAGGTGAAGAAGCAAGCTGTACAACACTGGGATTGAGTGCGCACCTTGCCAACTGATAGAAAACAGTACTTTTGCACTCTCCTGACTTTTCCAATCACATTAACATTCGATTGGAAGCTGTTTTGGAGAACTTTTCTTTTCTTCCTGCCAAACACTTGGCAGACATCTCTGCAACGTCTAGAACACGATGGGAGATGTTTTCTGTGCTGGCACAGTTTTTCCTAGCCAGACATAGTGGAAAATCTATTTGCTAAGATGTAGACTACAAAAGACGCTAAAGACGAAGGTAGGATGCTCTCCGGAGCTAAGAGCCGCTCCCGGGCGTCTTTGGGCAGAAGCCGCGCTAAGGAGAGCACTGTGAGCGGCACAATCGTCTTTGCGCGAAGAAGCCGCTTCTTCGGCTCCGGGAGCCGGAGAGAGCGGCAGCTTCGGGAAGGTGAAGAAGCAAGCTGTACAACACTGGGATTGTGTGCGCACCTTGCCAACTGATAGAAAACAGTACTTTTGCACTCTCCTGACTTTTCCAATCACATGAACATTCGATTGGAAGCTGTTTTGGACAACTTTTCTTTTCTTCCTGCCAAACACTTGGCAGACATCTCTGCAACTTCTAGAACACGATGGGAGATGTTTTTTGTGCTGGCACAGTTTCTCCAAGCCAGACATACTGGGAAAGCGTTTTGCTGTGATGTAGATGAGAAGAGACGCTAAAGACGAAGGTAGGATGCTCTCCGGAGCTAAGAGCCGCTGCCGGGCTTCTTTGGGCAGAAGCCGCGCTAAGGAGAGCACTGTGAGCGGCACAATCGTCTTTGCGCGAAGAAGCCGCTTCTTCGGCTCCGGGAGCTGGGGAGAGCGGCAGCTTTGGGAATGTGTAGAAGCAAGCTGTACAACACTGGGATTGTGTGCGCAGCTTGCCAACTGATAGAAAACAGTACTTTTGCCCTCTCCTGACTTTTCCAATCACATGAACATTCGATTGGAAGCTGTTTTGGAGAACTTTTCTTTTCTTCCTGCCAAACACTTGGCAGACATCTTTGCAACGTCTAAAACACAATGGAAGATGTTTTCTGTGCTGGCACATTTTCTCCTTTCCAGATGTAGTGGAAAAGCTTTTTGCTAAGATGTAGATGAGAAGAGACGCTAAAGACGAAGGTAGGATGCTCTCCGCAGCTAAGAGCCGCACCCGGGCGTCTTTGGGCAGAAGCCACGCTAAGGAGAGCACTGTGAGCGGCACAATCGTCTTTGCGCGAAGAAGCCACTTCTTCGGCTCCAGGAGCTGGGGAGAGCGATAGCTTCGGGAAGGTGAAGAAGCAAGCTGTACAACACTGGGATTGTGTGCGCAGCTTGCCAACTGATAGAAAACAGTACTTTTGCCCTCTCCTGACTTTTCCAATCACATGAACATTCGATTGGAAGCTGTTTTGGACAACTTTTCTTTTCTTCCTGCCAAACACTTGGCAGACATCTCTGCAACTTCTAGAACACGATGGGAGATGTTTTCTGTGCTGGCACAGTTTCTCCTAGCCAGACATAGTGGAAAATCTATTTGCTAAGATGTAGACTACAAAAGACGCTAAAGACGAAGGTAGGATGCTCTCCGGAGCTAAGAGCCGCTCCCGGGCGTCTTTGGGCAGAAGCCGCGCTAAGGAGAGCACTGTGAGCGGCACAATCGTCTTTGCGCGAAGAAGCCGCTTCTTCGGCTCCGGGAGCCGGAGAGAGCGGCAGCTTCGGGAAGGTGAAGAAGCAAGCTGTACAACACTGGGATTGTGTGCACAGCTTGCCAACTTATAGAAAACAGTACTTTTGCTCTCTCCTGACTTTTCCAATCACATGAACATTCGATTGGAAGCTGTTTTGGACAACTTTTCTTTTCTTCCTGCCAAACACTTGGCAGACATCTCTGCAACTTCTAGAACACGATGGGAGATGTTTTCTGTGCTGGCACAGTTTCTCCTAGCTAAACATAGTGGAAAATCTATTTGCTAAGATGTAGACTACAAAAGACGCTAAAGACGAAGGTAGGATGCTCTCCGGAGCTAAGAGCCGCTCCCGGGCGTCTTTGGGCAGAAGCCGCGCTAAGGAGAGCACTGTGAGCGGCACAATCGTCTTTGCGCGAAGAAGCCACTTCTTCGGCTCCGGGAGCAGGGGAGAGCGACAGCTTCGGGAAGGTGAAGAAGCAAGCTGTACAACACTGGGATTGTGTGCGCACCTTGCCAACTGATAGAAAACAATACTTTTTCACTCTCCTGACTTTTCCAATCACATGAACATTCGATTGGAAGCTGTTTTGGACAACTTTTCTTTTCTTCCTGCCAAACACTTGGCAGACATCTCTGCAACTTCTAGAACACGATGGGAGATGTTTTCTGTGCTGGCACAGTTTCTCCTAGCCAGACATAGTGGAAAATCTATTTGCTAAGATGTAGACTACAAAAGACGCTAAAGACGAAGGTAGGATGCTCTCCGGAGCTAAGAGCCGCTCCCGGGCGTCTTTGGGCAGAAGCCGCGCTAAGGAGAGCACTGTGAGCGGCACAATCGTCTTTGCGCGAAGAAGCCGCTTCTTCGGCTCTGGGAGCCGGAGAGAGCGGCAGCTTCGGGAAGGTGAAGAAGCAAGCTGTACAACACTGGGATTGTGTGCACAGCTTGCCAACTGATAGAAAACAGTACTTTTGCTCTCTCCTGACTTTTCCAATCACATGAACATTCGATTGGAAGCTGTTTTGGACAACTTTTCTTTTCTTCCTGCCAAACACTTGGCAGACATCCTTGCAACGTCTAAAACACGATGGAAGATGTTTTCTGTGCTGGCACAGTTTCTCCTTACCAGATGTAGTGGAAAATCTTTTTGCTGAGATGAAGATGAGAAGAGACGCTAAAGACCAAGGTAGGATGCTCTCCGGAGCTAAGAGCCGCTCCAGGTGTCTTTGGGCAGAAGCCGCGCTAAGGAGAGCACTGTGAGCGGCACAATCGTCTTTGCGCGAAGAAGCCGCTTCTTCGGCTCCGTGAGCCGGGGAGAGCGGCAGCTTCGCGATGGTGAAGAAGTAAGCTGTACAACACTGAGATTGTGTGCGCACCTTGCCAACTGATACAAAACAGTACTTTTGCACTCTCCTGACTTTTCCAATCACATGAACATTCGATTGGAAGCTGTTTTGGACAACTTTTCTTTTCTTCCTGCCAAACACTTGGCAGACATCTCTGCAACTTCTAGAACATGATGGGAGATGTTTTCTGTGCTGGCACAGTTTTTCCTAGCCAAACATAGTGGAAAATCTATTTGCTAAGATGTAGACTACAAAAGACGCTAAAGACGAAGGTAGGATGCTCTCCGGAGCTAAGAGCCGCTCCCGGGCGTCTTTGGGCAGAAGCCGCGCTAAGGAGAGCACTGTGAGCGGCACAATCGTCTTTGCGCGAAGAAGCCGCTTCTTCGGCTCCGGGAGCCGGGGAGAGCGGCAGCTTCGGGAAGGTGAAGAAGCAAGCTGTACAACACTAGGATTGTGTGCGCAGCTGGTCAACTGATAGAAAACAGTACTTTTGCACTCTCCTGACTTTTCCAATCACATGAACATTCGATTGGAAGCTGTTTTGGACAACTTTTCTTTTCTTCCTGCCAAACACTTGGCAGACATCTCTGCAACTTCTAGAACACGATGGGAGATGTTTTCTGTGCTGGCACAGTTTCTCCAAGCCAGACATACTGGGAAAGCGTTTTGCTGTGATGTAGATGAGAAGAGACGCTAAAGACGAAGGTAGGATGCTCTCCGGAGCTAAGAGCCGCTCCCGGGCGTCTTTGGGCAGAAGCCGCGCTAAGGAGAGCACTGTGAGCGGCACAATCGTCTTTGCGCGAAGAAGCCGCTTCTTCGGCTCCGGGAGCCTGAGAGAGCGGTAGCTTTGGGAATGTGTAGAAGCAAGCTGTACAACACTGGGATTGTGTGCGCAGCTTGCCAACTGATAGAAAACAGTACTTTTGCCCTCTCCTGACTTTTCCAATCACATGAACATTCGATTGGAAGCTGTTTTGGAGAACTTTTCTTTTCTTCCTGCCAAACACTTGGCAGACATCTTTGCAACGTCTAAAACACAATGGAAGATGTTTTCTGTGCTGGCACATTTTCTCCTTGCCAGATGTAGTGGAAAAGCTTTTTGCTAAGATGTAGATGAGAAGAGACGCTAAAGACGAAGGTAGGATGCTCTCCGCAGCTAAGAGCCGCACCCGGGCGTCTTTGGGCAGAAGCCACGCTAAGGAGAGCACTGTGAGCGGCACAATCGTCTTTGCGCGAAGAAGCCACTTCTTCGGCTCCAGGAGCTGGGGAGAGCGATAGCTTCGGGAAGGTGAAGAAGCAAGCTGTACAACACTGGGATTGTGTGCGCAGCTTGCCAACTGATAGAAAACAGTACTTTTGCCCTCTCCTGACTTTTCCAATCACATGAACATTCGATTGGAAGCTGTTTTAGACAACTCTTCTTTTCTTCCTGCCAAACACTTGGCAGACATCTTTGCAACGTCTAGAACACGATGGGAGATGTTTTCTGTGCTGGCACAGTTTTTCCTAGCCAAACATAGTGGAAAATCTATTTGCTAAGATGTAGACTACAAAAGACGCTAAAGACGAAGGTAGGATGCTCTCCGGAGCTAAGAGCCGCTCCCGGGTGTCTTTGGGCAGAAGCCGCGCTAAGGAGAGCACTGTGAGCGGCACAATCGTCTTTGCGCGAAGAAGCCGCTTCTTCGGCTCCGTGAGCCAGGGAGAGCGGCACCTTCGCGATGGTGAAGAAGTAAGCTGTACAACACTGAGATTGTGTGCGCACCTTGCCAACTGATACAAAACAGTACTTTTGCACTCTCCTGACTTTTCCAATCACATGAACATTCGATTGGAAGCTGTTTTGGACAACTTTTCTTTTCTTCCTGCCAAACACTTGGCAGACATCTCTGCAACTTCTAGAACACGATGGGAGATGTTTTCTGTGCTGGCACAGTTTCTCCTAGCTAAACATAGTGGAAAATCTATTTGCTAAGATGTAGACTACAAAAGACGCTAAAGACGAAGGTAGGATGCTCTCCGGAGCTAAGAGCCGCTCCCGGGCGTCTTTGGGCAGAAGCCGCGCTAAGGAGAGCACTGTGAGCGGCACAATCGTCTTTGCGCGAAGAAGCCACTTCTTCGGCTCCGGGAGCAGGGGAGAGCGACAGCTTCGGGAAGGTGAAGAAGCAAGCTGTACAACACTGGGATTGTGTGCGCACCTTGCCAACTGATAGAAAACAATACTTTTTCACTCTCCTGACTTTTCCAATCACATGAACATTCGATTGGAAGCTGTTTTGGACAACTTTTCTTTTCTTCCTGCCAAACACTTGGCAGACATCTCTGCAACTTCTAGAACACGATGGGAGATGTTTTCTGTGCTGGCACAGTTTCTCCTAGCCAGACATAGTGGAAAATCTATTTGCTAAGATGTAGACTACAAAAGACGCTAAAGACGAAGGTAGGATGCTCTCCGGAGCTAAGAGCCGCTCCCGGGCGTCTTTGGGCAGAAGCCGCGCTAAGGAGAGCACTGTGAGCGGCACAATCGTCTTTGCGCGAAGAAGCCGCTTCTTCGGCTCTGGGAGCCGGAGAGAGCGGCAGCTTCGGGAAGGTGAAGAAGCAAGCTGTACAACACTGGGATTGTGTGCACAGCTTGCCAACTGATAGAAAACAGTACTTTTGCTCTCTCCTGACTTTTCCAATCACATGAACATTCGATTGGAAGCTGTTTTGGACAACTTTTCTTTTCTTCCTGCCAAACACTTGGCAGACATCCTTGCAACGTCTAAAACACGATGGAAGATGTTTTCTGTGCTGGCACAGTTTCTCCTTACCAGATGTAGTGGAAAATCTTTTTGCTGAGATGAAGATGAGAAGAGACGCTAAAGACCAAGGTAGGATGCTCTCCGGAGCTAAGAGCCGCTCCAGGTGTCTTTGGGCAGAAGCCGCGCTAAGGAGAGCACTGTGAGCGGCACAATCGTCTTTGCGCGAAGAAGCCGCTTCTTCGGCTCCGTGAGCCGGGGAGAGCGGCAGCTTCGCGATGGTGAAGAAGTAAGCTGTACAACACTGAGATTGTGTGCGCACCTTGCCAACTGATACAAAACAGTACTTTTGCACTCTCCTGACTTTTCCAATCACATGAACATTCGATTGGAAGCTGTTTTGGACAACTTTTCTTTTCTTCCTGCCAAACACTTGGCAGACATCTCTGCAACTTCTAGAACATGATGGGAGATGTTTTCTGTGCTGGCACAGTTTTTCCTAGCCAAACATAGTGGAAAATCTATTTGCTAAGATGTAGACTACAAAAGACGCTAAAGACGAAGGTAGGATGCTCTCCGGAGCTAAGAGCCGCTCCCGGGCGTCTTTGGGCAGAAGCCGCGCTAAGGAGAGCACTGTGAGCGGCACAATCGTCTTTGCGCGAAGAAGCCGCTTCTTCGGCTCCGGGAGCCGGGGAGAGCGGCAGCTTCGGGAAGGTGAAGAAGCAAGCTGTACAACACTAGGATTGTGTGCGCAGCTGGTCAACTGATAGAAAACAGTACTTTTGCACTCTCCTGACTTTTCCAATCACATGAACATTCGATTGGAAGCTGTTTTGGACAACTTTTCTTTTCTTCCTGCCAAACACTTGGCAGACATCTCTGCAACTTCTAGAACACGATGGGAGATGTTTTCTGTGCTGGCACAGTTTCTCCAAGCCAGACATACTGGGAAAGCGTTTTGCTGTGATGTAGATGAGAAGAGACGCTAAAGACGAAGGTAGGATGCTCTCCGGAGCTAAGAGCCGCTCCCGGGCGTCTTTGGGCAGAAGCCGCGCTAAGGAGAGCACTGTGAGCGGCACAATCGTCTTTGCGCGAAGAAGCCGCTTCTTCGGCTCCGGGAGCCTGAGAGAGCGGTAGCTTTGGGAATGTGTAGAAGCAAGCTGTACAACACTGGGATTGTGTGCGCAGCTTGCCAACTGATAGAAAACAGTACTTTTGCCCTCTCCTGACTTTTCCAATCACATGAACATTCGATTGGAAGCTGTTTTGGAGAACTTTTCTTTTCTTCCTGCCAAACACTTGGCAGACATCTTTGCAACGTCTAAAACACAATGGAAGATGTTTTCTGTGCTGGCACATTTTCTCCTTGCCAGATGTAGTGGAAAAGCTTTTTGCTAAGATGTAGATGAGAAGAGACGCTAAAGACGAAGGTAGGATGCTCTCCGCAGCTAAGAGCCGCACCCGGGCGTCTTTGGGCAGAAGCCACGCTAAGGAGAGCACTGTGAGCGGCACAATCGTCTTTGCGCGAAGAAGCCACTTCTTCGGCTCCAGGAGCTGGGGAGAGCGATAGCTTCGGGAAGGTGAAGAAGCAAGCTGTACAACACTGGGATTGTGTGCGCAGCTTGCCAACTGATAGAAAACAGTACTTTTGCCCTCTCCTGACTTTTCCAATCACATGAACATTCGATTGGAAGCTGTTTTAGACAACTCTTCTTTTCTTCCTGCCAAACACTTGGCAGACATCTTTGCAACGTCTAGAACACGATGGGAGATGTTTTCTGTGCTGGCACAGTTTTTCCTAGCCAAACATAGTGGAAAATCTATTTGCTAAGATGTAGACTACAAAAGACGCTAAAGACGAAGGTAGGATGCTCTCCGGAGCTAAGAGCCGCTCCCGGGTGTCTTTGGGCAGAAGCCGCGCTAAGGAGAGCACTGTGAGCGGCACAATCGTCTTTGCGCGAAGAAGCCGCTTCTTCGGCTCCGTGAGCCAGGGAGAGCGGCACCTTCGCGATGGTGAAGAAGTAAGCTGTACAACACTGAGATTGTGTGCGCACCTTGCCAACTGATACAAAACAGTACTTTTGCACTCTCCTGACTTTTCCAATCACATGAACATTCGATTGGAAGCTGTTTTGGACAACTTTTCTTTTCTTCCTGCCAAACACTTGGCAGACATCTCTGCAACTTCTAGAACATGATGGGAGATGTTTTCTGTGCTGGCACAGTTTTTCCTAGCCAAACATAGTGGAAAATCTATTTGCTAAGATGTAGACTACAAAAGACGCTAAAGACGAAGGTAGGATGCTCTCCGGAGCTAAGAGCCGCTCCCGGGTGTCTTTGGGCAGAAGCCGCGCTAAGGAGAGCACTGTGAGCGGCACAATCGTCTTTGCGCGAAGAAGCCGCTTCTTCGGCTCCGGGAGCCGGGGAGAGCGGCAGCTTCGGGAAGGTGAAGAAGCAAGCTGTACAACACTGGGATTGAGTGCGCACCTTGCCAACTGATAGAAAACAATACTTTTGCACTCTCCTGACTTTTCCAATCACATGAACATTCGATTGGAAGCTGTTTTGGACAACTCTTCTTTTCTTCCTGCCAAACACTTGGCAGACATCTTTGCAACGTCTAAAACACGATGGAAGATGTTTTCTGTGCTGGCACAGTTTCTCCTTACCAGATGTAGTGGAAAATCTTTTTGCTAAGATGAAGATGAGAAGAGACGCTAAAGACCAAGGTAGGATGCTCTCCAGAGCTAAGAGCCGCTCCAGGTGTCTTTGGGCAGAAGCCGCGCTAAGGAGAGCACTGTGAGCGGCACAATCGTCTTTGCGCGAAGAAGCCGCTTCTTCGGCTCCGGGAGCCGGGGAGAGCGGCAGCTTCGGGAAGGTGAAGAAGTAAGCTGTACAACACTGAGATTGTGTGCGCACCTTGCCAACTGATAGAAAACAGTACTTTTGCACTCTCCTGACTTTTCCAATCACATGAACATTCGATTGGAAGCTGTTTTGGACAACTTTTCTTTTCTTCCTGCCAAACACTTGGCAGACATCTCTGCAACTTCTAGAACACGATGGGAGATGTTTTCTGTGCTGGCACAGTTTTTCCTAGCCAAACATAGTGGAAAATCTATTTGCTAAGATGTAGACTACAAAAGACGCTAAAGACGAAGGTAGGATGCTCTCCGGAGCTAAGAGCCGCTCCCGGGCGTCTTTGGGCAGAAGCCGCGCTAAGGAGAGCACTGTGAGCGGCACAATCGTCTTTGCGCGAAGAAGCCGCTTCTTCGGCTCCGGGAGCCGGGGAGAGCGGCAGCTTCGGGAAGGTGAAGAAGCAAGCTGTACAACACTGGGATTGAGTGCGCAGCTTGCCAACTGATAGAAAACAGTACTTTTGCACTCTCCTGACTTTTCCAATCACATTAACATTCGATTGGAAGCTGTTTTGGACAACTCTTCTTTTCTTCCTGCCAAACACTTGGCAGACATCTTTGCAACGTCTAGAACACGATGGGAGATGTTTTCTGTGCTGGCACAGTTTTTCCTAGCCAGACATAGTGGAAAATCTATTTGCTAAGATGTAGACTACAAAAGACGCTAAAGACAAAGGTAGGATGCTCTCCGGAGCTAAGAGCCGCTCCCGGGTGTCTTTGGGCAGAAGCCGCGCTAAGGAGAGCACTGTGAGCGGCACAATCGTCTTTGCGCGAAGAAGCCGCTTCTTCGGCTCCGGGAGCCGGGGAGAGCGGCAGCTTCGGGAAGGTGAAGAAACAAGCTGTACAACACTGGGATTGAGTGCGCACCTTGCCAACTGATAGAAAACAGTACTTTTGCACTCTCCTGATTTTTCCAATCACATGAACATTCGATTGGAAGCTGTTTTCGAGAACTTTTCTTTTCTTCCTGCCAAACACTTGGCAGACATCTCTGCAACTTCTAGAACACGATGGGAGATGTTTTCTGTGCTGGCACAGTTTTTCCTAGCCAGACATAGTGGAAAATCTATTTACTAAGATGTAGACTACAAAAGACGCTAAAGACGAAGGTAGGATGCTCTCCGGAGCTAAGAGCCGCTCCCGGGCGTCTTTGGGCAGAAGCCGCGCTAAGGAGAGCACTGTGAGCGGCACAATCGTCTTTGCGCGAAGAAGCCGCTTCTTCGGCTCCGGGAGCCGGGGAGAGCGGCAGCTTCGGGAAGGTGAAGAAGCAAGCTGTACAACACTGGGATTGAGTGCGCACCTTGCCAACTGATAGAAAACAGTACTTTTGCACTCTCCTGACTTTTCCAATCACATGAACATTCGATTGGAAGCTGTTTTGGAGAACTTTTCTTTTCTTCCTGCCAAACACTTGGCAGACATCTTTGCAACGTCTAAAACACAATGGAAGGTGTTTTCTGTGCTGGCACAGTTTTTCCTAGCCAAACATAGTGGAAAATCTATTTGCTAAGATGTAGACTACAAAAGACGCTAAAGACGAAGGTAGGATGCTCTCCGGAGCTAAGAGCCGCTCCCGGGCGTCTTTGGGCAGAAGCCGCGCTAAGGAGAGCACTGTGAGCGGCACAATCGTCTTTGCGCGAAGAAGCCGCTTCTTCGGCTCCGGGAGCCGGGGAGAGCAGCAGCTTCGGGAAGGTGAAGAAGCAAGCTGTACAACACTGGGATTGAGTGCGCACCTTGCCAACTGATAGAAAACAGTACTTTTGCACTCTCCTGACTTTTCCAATCACATGAACATTCGATTGGAAGCTGTTTTGGACAACTTTTCTTTTCTTCCTGCCAAACACTTGGCAGACATCTCTGCAACTTCTAGAACACGATGGGAGATGTTTTCTGTGCTGGCACAGTTTCTCCTAGCCAGACATAATGGAAAAGTGTTTTGCTAAGATGTAGACTACAAAAGACGCTAAAGACGAAGGTAGGATGCTCTCCGGAGCTAAGAGCCGCTCCCGGGCGTCTTTGGGCAGAAGCCGCGCTAAGGAGAGCACTGTGAGCGGCACAATCGTCTTTGCGCGAAGAAGCCGCTTCTTCGGCTCCGGGAGCCGGGGAGAGCGGCAGCTTCGGGAAGGTGAAGAAGCAAGCTGTACAACACTGGGATTGAGTGCGCACCTTGCCAACTGATAGAAAACAATACTTTTGCACTCTCCTGACTTTTCCAATCACATGAACATTCGATTGGAAGCTGTTTTGGACAACTCTTCTTTTCTTCCTGCCAAACACTTGGCAGACATCTTTGCAACGTCTAAAACACGATGGAAGATGTTTTCTGTGCTGGCACAGTTTCTCCTTACCAGATGTAGTGGAAAATCTTTTTGCTAAGATGAAGATGAGAAGAGACGCTAAAGACCAAGGTAGGATGCTCTCCAGAGCTAAGAGCCGCTCCAGGTGTCTTTGGGCAGAAGCCGCGCTAAGGAGAGCACTGTGAGCGGCACAATCGTCTTTGCGCGAAGAAGCCGCTTCTTCGGCTCCGGGAGCCGGGGAGAGCGGCAGCTTCGGGAAGGTGAAGAAGTAAGCTGTACAACACTGAGATTGTGTGCGCACCTTGCCAACTGATAGAAAACAGTACTTTTGCACTCTCCTGACTTTTCCAATCACATGAACATTCGATTGGAAGCTGTTTTGGACAACTTTTCTTTTCTTCCTGCCAAACACTTGGCAGACATCTCTGCAACTTCTAGAACACGATGGGAGATGTTTTCTGTGCTGGCACAGTTTTTCCTAGCCAAACATAGTGGAAAATCTATTTGCTAAGATGTAGACTACAAAAGACGCTAAAGACGAAGGTAGGATGCTCTCCGGAGCTAAGAGCCGCTCCCGGGCGTCTTTGGGCAGAAGCCGCGCTAAGGAGAGCACTGTGAGCGGCACAATCGTCTTTGCGCGAAGAAGCCGCTTCTTCGGCTCCGGGAGCCGGGGAGAGCGGCAGCTTCGGGAAGGTGAAGAAGCAAGCTGTACAACACTGGGATTGAGTGCGCACCTTGCCAACTGATAGAAAACAGTACTTTTGCACTCTCCTGACTTTTCCAATCACATTAACATTCGATTGGAAGCTGTTTTGGAGAACTTTTCTTTTCTTCCTGCCAAACACTTGGCAGACATCTCTGCAACGTCTAGAACACGATGGGAGATGTTTTCTGTGGTGGCACAGTTTTTCCTAGCCAGACATAGTGGAAAATCTATTTGCTAAGATGTAGACTACAAAAGACGCTAAAGACGAAGGTAGGATGCTCTCCGGAGCTAAGAGCCGCTCCCGGGCGTCTTTGGGCAGAAGCCGCGCTAAGGAGAGCACTGTGAGCGGCACAATCGTCTTTGCGCGAAGAAGCCGCTTCTTCGGCTCCGGGAGCCTGAGAGAGCGGCAGCTTTGGGAATGTGTAGAAGCAAGCTGTACAACACTGGGATTGTGTGCGCAGCTTGCCAACTGATAGAAAACAGTACTTTTGCCCTCTCCTGACTTTTCCAATCACATGAACATTCGATTGGAAGCTGTTTTGGAGAACTTTTCTTTTCTTCCTGCCAAACACTTGGCAGACATCTTTGCAACGTCTAAAACACAATGGAAGATGTTTTCTGTGCTGGCACATTTTCTCCTTGCCAGATGTAGTGGAAAAGCTTTTTGCTAAGATGTAGATGAGAAGAGACGCTAAAGACGAAGGTAGGATGCTCTCCGCAGCTAAGAGCCGCACCCGGGCGTCTTTGGGCAGAAGCCACGCTAAGGAGAGCACTGTGAGCGGCACAATCGTCTTTGCGCGAAGAAGCCACTTCTTCGGCTCCAGGAGCTGGGGAGAGCGATAGCTTCGGGAAGGTGAAGAAGCAAGCTGTACAACACTGGGATTGTGTGCGCAGCTTGCCAACTGATAGAAAACAGTACTTTTGCCCTCTCCTGACTTTTCCAATCACATGAACATTCGATTGGAAGCTGTTTTGGACAACTCTTCTTTTCTTCCTGCCAAACACTTGGCAGACATCTTTGCAACGTCTAGAACACGATGGGAGATGTTTTCTGTGCTGGCACAGTTTTTCCTAGCCAAACATAGTGGAAAATCTATTTGCTAAGATGTAGACTACAAAAGACGCTAAAGACAAAGGTAGGATGCTCTCCGGAGCTAAGAGCCGCTCCCGGGTGTCTTTGGGCAGAAGCCGCGCTAAGGAGAGCACTGTGAGCGGCACAATCGTCTTTGCGCGAAGAAGCCGCTTCTTCGGCTCCGGGAGCCGGGGAGAGCGGCAGCTTCGGGAAGGTGAAGAAACAAGCTGTACAACACTGGGATTGAGTGCGCACCTTGCCAACTGATAGAAAACAGTACTTTTGCACTCTCCTGATTTTTCCAATCACATGAACATTCGATTGGAAGCTGTTTTCGAGAACTTTTCTTTTCTTCCTGCCAAACACTTGGCAGACATCTCTGCAACTTCTAGAACACGATGGGAGATGTTTTCTGTGCTGGCACAGTTTTTCCTAGCCAGACATAGTGGAAAATCTATTTACTAAGATGTAGACTACAAAAGACGCTAAAGACGAAGGTAGGATGCTCTCCGGAGCTAAGAGCCGCTCCCGGGCGTCTTTGGGCAGAAGCCGCGCTAAGGAGAGCACTGTGAGCGGCACAATCGTCTTTGCGCGAAGAAGCCGCTTCTTCGGCTCCGGGAGCCGGGGAGAGCGGCAGCTTCGGGAAGGTGAAGAAGCAAGCTGTACAACACTGGGATTGAGTGCGCACCTTGCCAACTGATAGAAAACAGTACTTTTGCACTCTCCTGACTTTTCCAATCACATGAACATTCGATTGGAAGCTGTTTTGGAGAACTTTTCTTTTCTTCCTGCCAAACACTTGGCAGACATCTTTGCAACGTCTAAAACACAATGGAAGGTGTTTTCTGTGCTGGCACAGTTTTTCCTAGCCAAACATAGTGGAAAATCTATTTGCTAAGATGTAGACTACAAAAGACGCTAAAGACGAAGGTAGGATGCTCTCCGGAGCTAAGAGCCGCTCCCGGGCGTCTTTGGGCAGAAGCCGCGCTAAGGAGAGCACTGTGAGCGGCACAATCGTCTTTGCGCGAAGAAGCCGCTTCTTCGGCTCCGGGAGCCGGGGAGAGCAGCAGCTTCGGGAAGGTGAAGAAGCAAGCTGTACAACACTGGGATTGAGTGCGCACCTTGCCAACTGATAGAAAACAGTACTTTTGCACTCTCCTGACTTTTCCAATCACATGAACATTCGATTGGAAGCTGTTTTGGACAACTTTTCTTTTCTTCCTGCCAAACACTTGGCAGACATCTCTGCAACTTCTAGAACACGATGGGAGATGTTTTCTGTGCTGGCACAGTTTCTCCTAGCCAGACATAATGGAAAAGTGTTTTGCTAAGATGTAGACTACAAAAGACGCTAAAGACGAAGGTAGGATGCTCTCCGGAGCTAAGAGCCGCTCCCGGGCGTCTTTGGGCAGAAGCCGCGCTAAGGAGAGCACTGTGAGCGGCACAATCGTCTTTGCGCGAAGAAGCCGCTTCTTTGGCTCCAGAAGCTGGGGAGAGCGGCAGCTTCGGGAAGGTGAAGAAGCAAGCTGTACAACACTGGGATTGTGTGCGCAGCTTGCCAACTGATAGAAAACAGTACTTTTGCACTCTCCTGACTTTTCCAATCATATGAACATTCGATTGGAAGCTGTTTTGGACAACTTTTCTTTTCTTCCTGCCAAACACTTGGCAGACATCTCTGCAACTTCTAGAACACGATGGGAGATGTTTTCTGTGCTGGCACAGTTTTTCCTAGCCAGACATAGTGGAAAATCTATTTTCTAAGATGTAGACTACAAAAGACGCTAACGACGAAGGTAGGATGCTCTCCGGAGCTAAGAGCCGCTCCCGGGCGTCCTTGGGCAGAAGCCGCGCTAAGGAGAGCACTGTGAGCGGCACAATCGTCTTTGCGCGAAGAAGCCGCTTCTTCGGCTCCGGGAGCCGGAGAGAGCGGCAGCTTCGGGAAGGTGAAGAAGCAAGCTGTACAACACTGGGATTGTGTGCGCAGCTTGCCAACTGATAGAAAACAGTACTTTTGCCCTCTCCTGACTTTTCCAATCACATGAACATTCGATTGGAAGCTGTTTTGGACAACTTTTCTTTTCTTCCTGCCAAACACCTGGCAGACATCTTTGCAACGTCTAAAACACGATGGAAGAAGTTTTCTGTGCTGGCACAGTTTCTCCTTACCAGATGTAGTGGAAAATTTTTTTGCTGAGATGAAGATGAGAAGAGATGCTAAAGACGAAGGTAGGATGCTCTCCGGAGCTAAGAGCCGCTCCGGGGTGTCTTTGGGCAGAAGCCGCGCTAAGGAGAGCACTGTGAGCGGCACAATCGTCTTTGCGCGAAGAAGCCGCTTCTTCGGCTCCGGGAGCCGGGGAGAGCGGCAGCTTCGGGAAGGTGAAGAAGCAAGCTGTACAACACTGGGATTGTGTGCGCACCTTGCCAACTGATAGAAAACAGTACTTTTGCACTCTCCTGACTTTTCCAATCATATGAACATTCGATTGGAAGCTGTTTTGGACAACTTTTCTTTTCTTCCTGCCAAACACTTGGCAGACATCTCTGCAACTTCTAGAACACGATGGGAGATGTTTTCTGTGCTGGCACAGTTTTTCCTAGCCAGACATAGTGGAAAATCTATTTGCTAAGATGAAGATGAGAAGAGCCGCTAAAGACGAAGGTAGGATGCTCTCCGGAGCTAAGAGCCGCTCCCGGGCGTCTTTGGGCAGAAGCCGCGCTAAGGAGAGCACTGTGAGCGGCACAATCGTCTTTGCGCGAAGAAGCCGCTTCTTCGGCTCCGGGAGCCGGGGAGAGCGGCAGCTTCGGGAAGGTGAAGAAGCAAGCTGTACAACACTGGGATTGAGTGCGCACCTTGCCAACTGATAGAAAACAGTACTTTTGCACTCTCCTGACTTTTCCAATCACATGAACATTCGATTGGAAGCTGTTTTGGACAACTTTTCTTTTCTTCCTGCCAAACACTTGGCAGACATCTCTGCAACTTCTAGAACACGATGGGAGATGTTTTCTGTGGTGGCACAGTTTTTCCTAGCCACACATAGTGGAAAAGTGTTTTGCTAAGATGTAGACTACAAAAGACGCTAACGACGAAGGTAGGATGCTCTCCGGAGCTAAGAGCCGCTCCCGGGCGTCTTTGGGCAGAAGCCGCGCTAAGGAGAGCACTGTGAGCGGCACAATCGTCTTTGCGCGAAGAAGCCGCTTCTTCGGCTCCGGGAGCCGGAGAGAGCGGCAGCTTCGGGAAGGTAAGAAGCAAGCTGTACAACACTAGGATTGTGTGCGCAGCTGGTCAACTGATAGAAAACAGTACTTTTGCACTCTCCTGACTTTTCCAATCATATGAACATTCGATTGGAAGCTGTTTTGGACAACTTTTCTTTTCTTCCTGCCAAACACTTGGCAGACATCTCTGCAACTTCTAGAACACGATGGGAGATGTTTTCTGTGCTGGCACAGTTTCTTCTAGCCAGACATAGTGGAAAAGTGTTTTGCTAAGATGTAGACTACAAAAGACGCTAAAGACGAAGGTTGGATGCTCTCCGGAGCTAAGAGCCGCTCCCGGGTGTCTTTGGGCAGAAGCCGCGCTAAGGAGAGCACTGTGAGCGGCACAATCGTCTTTGCGCGAAGAAGCCGCTTCTTCGGCTCCGGGAGCCGGGGAGAGCGGCAGCTTCGGGAAGGTGAAGAAGCAAGCTGTACAACACTGGGATTGTGTGCGCACCTTGCCAACTGATAGAAAACAGTACTTTTGCACTCTCCTGACTTTTCCAATCATATGAACATTCGATTGGAAGCTGTTTTGGACAACTTTTCTTTTCTTCCTGCCAAACACTTGGCAGACATCTCTGCAACTTCTAGAACACGATGGGAGATGTTTTCTGTGCTGGCACAGTTTTTCCTAGCCAGACATAGTGGAAAATCTATTTGCTAAGATGAAGATGAGAAGAGACGCTAAAGACGAAGGTAGGATGCTCTCCGGAGCTAAGGGCCGCTCCCGGGCGTCTTTGGGCAGAAGCCGCGCTAAGGAGAGCACTGTGAGCGGCACAATCGTCTTTGCGCGAAGAAGCCGCTTCTTCGGCTCCGGGAGCCGGGGAGAGCGGCAGCTTCGGGAAGGTGAAGAAGCAAGCTGTACAACACTGGGATTGAGTGCGCACCTTGCCAACTGATAGAAAACAGTACTTTTGCACTCTCCTGACTTTTCCAATCACATGAACATTCGATTGGAAGCTGTTTTGGACAACTTTTCTTTTCTTCCTGCCAAACACTTGGCAGACAACTCTGCAACTTCTAGAACACGATGGGAGATGTTTTCTGTGGTGGCACAGTTTTTCCTAGCCAGACATAGTGGAAAAGTGTTGTGCTAAGATGTAGACTACAAAAGACGCTAAAGACGAAGGTAGGATGCTCTCCGGAGCTAAGAGCCGCTCCCGGGCATCTTTGGGCAGAAGCCGCGCTAAGGAGAGCACTGTGAGCGGCACAATCGTCTTTGCGCGAAGAAGCCGCTTCTTCGGCTCCGGGAGCCGGAGAGAGCGGCAGCTTCGGGAAGGTAAGAAGCAAGCTGTACAACACTAGGATTGTGTGCGCAGCTGGTCAACTGATAGAAAACAGTACTTTTGCACTCTCCTGACTTTTCCAATCATATGAACATTCGATTGGAAGCTGTTTTGGAGAACTTTTCTTTTCTTCCTGCCAAACACTTGGCAGACATCTCTGCAACTTCTAGAACATGATGGGAGATGTTTTCTGTGCTGGCACATTTTTTCCTAGCCAGACATAGTGGAAAATCTATTTGCTAAGATGTAGACTACAAAAGACGCTAAAGACGAAGGTAGGATGCTCTCCGGAGCTAAGAGCCGCTCCCGGGTGTCTTTGGGCAGAAGCCAAACTAAGGAGAGCACTGTGAGCGGCACAATCGTCTTTGCGCGAAGAAGCCGCTTCTTCGGCTCCGGGAGCCGGGGAGAGCGGCAGCTTCGGGAAGGTGAAGAAGCAAGCTGTACAACACTGGGATTGAGTGCGCACCTTGCCAACTGATAGAAAACAGTACTTTTGCACTCTCCTGACTTTTCCAATCATATGAACATTCGATTGGAAGCTGTTTTGGAGAACTTTTCTTTTCTTCCTGCCAAACACTTGGCAGACATCTCTGCAACTTCTAGAACACGATGGGAGATGTTTTCTGTGCTGGCACAGTTTCTCCTTACCAGATGTAGTGGAAAAGCTTTTTGCTAAGATGTAGATGAGAAGAAACGCTAAAGACGAAGGTAGGATGCTCTCCGCAACTAAGAGCCGCTCCCGGGTGTCTTTGGGCAGAAGCCACGCTAAGGAGAGCACTGTGAGCGGCACAATCGTCTTTGCGCGAAGAAGCCGCTTCTTCGGCTCCGGGAGCCGGGGAGAGCGGCAGCTTCGCGATGGTGAAGAAGCAAGCTGTACAACACTGGGATTGTGTGCGCACCTTGCCAACTGATAGAAAACAGTACTTTTGCACTCTCCTGACTTTTCCAATCACATGAACATTCGATTGGAAGCTGTTTTGGACAACTTTTCTTTTCTTCCTGCCAAACACTTGGCAGACATCTCTGCAACTTCTAGAACACGATGGGAGATGTTTTCTGTGCTGGCACAGTTTTTCCTAGCCAGACATAGTGGAAAAGTTTTTTGCTAAGATGTAGACTACAAAAGACGCTAACGACGAAGGTAGGATGCTCTCCGGAGCTAAGAGCTGCTCCCGGGTGTCTTTGGGCAGAAGCCGCGCTAAGGAGAGCACTGTGAGCGGCACAATCATCTTTGCGTGAAGAAGCCGCTTCTTCGGCTCCGGGAGCCGGAGAGAGCGGCAGCTTCGGGAAGGTGAAGAAGCAAGCTGTACAACACTGGGATTGTGTGCGCACCTTGCCAACTGATACAAAACAGTACTTTTGCACTCTTCTGACTTTTCCAATCACATGAACATTCGATTGGAAGCTGTTTTGGACAACTTTTCTTTTCTTCCTCCCAAACACTTGGCAGACATCTCTGCAACTTCTAGAACACGATGGGAGATGTTTTCTGTGCTGGCACAGTTTTTCCTAGCCAGACATAGTGGAAAATCTATTTGCCAAGATGTAGACTACAAAAGACGCTAAAGACGAAGGTAGGATGCTCTCCGGAGCTAAGAGCCACTCCCGGGTGTCTTTGGGCAGAAGCCGCGCTAAGGAGAGCACTGTGAGCGGCACAATCATCTTTGCGCGAAGAAGCCGCTTCTTTGGCTCCGGGAGCCGGAGAGAGCGGCAGCTTCGGGAAGGTGAAGAAGCAAGCTGTACAACACTGGGATTGTGTGCGCACCTTGCCAACTGATAGAAAACGGTACTTTTGCACTCTCCTGACTTTTCCAATCACATGAACATTCGATTGGAAGCTGTTTTGGACAACTTTTCTTTTCTTCCTGCCAAACACTTGGCAGACATCTCTGCAACTTCTAGAACACGATGGGAGATGTTTTCTGTGCTGGCACAGTTTTTCCTAGCCAGACATAGTGGAAAAGTGTTTTGCTAAGATGTAGACTACAAAAGACGCTAAAGACGAAGGTAGGATGCTCTCCGGAGCTAAGAGCCGCTCCCGGGCGTCTTTGGGCAGAAGCCGCGCTAAGGAGAGCACTGTGAGCGGCACAATCGTCGTTGTGCGAAGAAGCCACTTCTTCGGCTCCGGGAGCTGGGGAGAGCGACAGCTTCGGGAAGGTAAAGAAGCAAGCTGTACAACACTGGGATTGTGTGCGCACCTTGCCAACTGATAGAAAACAATACTTTTTCACTCTCCTGACTTTTCCAATCACATGAACATTCGATTGGAAGCTGTTTTGGACAACTTTTCTTTTCTTCCTGCCAAACACTTGGCAGACATCTTTGCAACGTCTAAAACACAATGGAAGATGTTTTCTGTGCTGGCACAGTTTCTCCTTGCCAGATGTAGTGGAAAAGCTTTTTGCTGTGGTTTAGATGAGAAGAGACGCTAAAGACGAAGGTAGGATGCTCTCCGGAGCTAAGAGCCGCTCCCGGGTGTCTTTGGGCAGAAGCCAAACTAAGGAGAGCACTGTGAGCGGCACAATCGTCTTTGCGCGAAGAAGCCGCTTCTTCGGCTCCGGGAGCCGGGGAGAGCGGCAGCTTCGCGAAGGTGAAGAAGCAAGCTGTACAACACTGGGATTGTGTGCGCAGCTTGCCAACTGATAGAAAACAGTACTTTTTCACTCTCCTGACTTTTCCAATAACATGAACATTCGATTGGAAGCTGTTTTGGACAACTTTTGTTTTCTTCCTGCCAAACACTTTGCAGACATCCGTGCAACGTCTAGAACACGATGGGAGATGTTTTCTGTGGTGGCACAGTTTTTCCTAGCCAGACATAGTGGAAAATCTATTTGCTAACATGTAGACTACAAAAGACGCTAAAGACGAAGGTAGGATGCTCTCCGGAGCTAAGAGCCGCTCCCGGGCGTCTTTGGGCAGAAGCCGCGCTAAGGAGAGCACTGTGAGCGGCACAATCGTCTTTGCGCGAAGAAGCCACTTCTTCGGCTCCGTGAGCTGGGGAGAGCGACAGCTTCGGGAAGGTGAAGAAGCAAGCTGTACAACACTGGGATTGTGTGCGCACCTTGCCAACTGATAGAAAACAATACTTTTTCACTCTCCTGACTTTTCCAATAACATGAACATTCGATTGGAAGCTGTTTTGGACAACTTTTCTTTTCTTCCTGCCAAACACTTGGCAGACATCTTTGCAACGACTAAAACACGGTGGAAGATTTTTTCTATGCTGGCACAGTTTCTCCTTTCCAGATGTAGTGGAAAATCTTTTTGCTGAGATGAAGATGAGAAGAGACGCTAAAGACCAAGGTAGGATGCTCTCCGGAGCTAAGAGCCGCTCCCGGGCGTCTTTGGGCAGAAGCCGCGCTAAGGAGAGCACTGTGAGCGGCACAATCGTCTTTGCGCGAAGAAGCCGCTTCTTCGGCTCCGGGAGCCGGGGAGAGCGGCAGCTTCGGGAAGGTGAACAAGCAAGCTGTACAACACTGGGATTGAGTGCGCACCTTGCCAACTGATAGAAAACAGTACTTTTGCACTCTCCTGACTTTTCCAATCACATGAACATTCGATTGGAAGCTGTTTTGGACAACTTTCCTTTTCTTCCTGCCAAACACTTGGCAGACATCTCTGCAACTTCTAGAACACGATGGGAGATGTTTTCTGTGGTGGCACAGTTTTTCCTAGCCAGACATAGTGGAAAATCTATTTGCTAAGATGTAGACTACAAAAGACGCTAACGACGAAGGTAGGATGCTCTCCGGAGCTAAGAGCCGCTCCCGGGTGTCTTTGGGCAGAAGCCGCACTAAGGAGAGCACTGTGAGCGGCACAATCGTCTTTGCACGAAGAAGCCGCTTCTTCGGCTCCGGGAGCCGGAGAGAGCGGCAGCTTCGGGAAGGTGAAGAAGCAAGCTGTACAACACTGGGATTGTGTGCGCAGCTTGCCAACTGATAGAAAACAGTACTTTTGCCCTCTCCTGACTTTTCCAATCACATGAACATTCGATTGGAAGCTGTTTTGGACAACTTTTCTTTTCTTCCTGCCAAACACTTGGCAGACATCTCTGCAACTTCTAGAACACGATGGGAGATGTTTTCTGTGCTGGCACAGTTTTTCCTAGCCAGACATAGTGGAAAATCTATTTGCTAACATGTAGACTACAAAAGACGCTAAAGACGAAGGTAGGATGCTGTCCGGAGCTAAGAGCCGCTCCCGGGCGTCTTTCGGCAGAAGCCGCGCTAAGGAGAGCACTGTGAGCGGCACAATCGTCTTTGCGCGAAGAAGCCGCTTCTTCGGCTCTGGGAGCCGGAGAGAGCGGCAACTTGGAAAAGGTAAAGAAGCAAGCTGTACAACACTGGGATTGTGTGCGCACCTTGCCAACTATTAGAAAACAGTACTTTTGCACTCTCCTGATTTTCCAGTCACATGAACATTCGATTGGAAGCTGTTTTGGACAACTTTTCTTTTCTTCCTGCCAAACACTTGGCAGACATCCGTGCAACGTCTAGAACACGATGGGAGATGTTTTCTGTGCTGGCACAGTTTTTCTTAACCAGACATAGTGGAAAAGCTTTTTGATGAGATGTAGATGAGAAGAGGCGCAAAAGACGAAGGTAGGATGCTGTCCGGAGCTAAGAGCAGCTCCCGGGCGTCTTTCGGCAGAAGCCGCACTAAGGAGAGCACTGTGAGCGGCACAATCGTCTTTGCGTGAAGAAGCCGCTTCTTCGGCTCCGGGAGCCGGAGAGAGCGGCAGCTTCAGAAAGGTGAAGAAGCAAGCTGTACAACACTGGGATTGTGTGCGCACCTTGCCAACTGATAGAAAACAGTACCTTTGCACTCTCCTGACTTTTCCAATCACATGAACATTCGATTGGAAGCTGTTTTGGACAACTTTTCTTTTCTTCCTGCCAAACACTTGGCAGACATCTCTGCAACTTCTAGAACACGATGGGAGATGTTTTCTGTGCTGGCACAGTTTTTCCTAGCCAGACATAGTGGAAAAGCTTTTTGCCGAGATGTAGATGAGAAGAGGCGCTAAAGACGAAGGTAGGATGCTGTCCGGAGCTAAGAGCCGCTCCGGGGCGTCTTTCGGCAGAAGCCGCGCTAAGGAGAGCACTGTGAGCGGCACAATCGTCTTTGCGCGAAGAAGCCGCTTCTTCAGCTATGGGAGCCGGGGAGAGCGGCAACTCGGAAAAGGTAAAGAAGCAAGCTGTACAACACTGGGATTGTGTGCGCACCTTGCCAACTATTAGAAAACAGTACCTTTGCACTCTCCTGACTTTTCCAATCACATGAACATTCGATTGGAAGCTGTTTTGGACAACTTTTCTTTTCTTCCTGCCAAACACTTGGCAGACATCTCTGCAACTTCTAGAACACGATGGGAGATGTTTTCTGTGCTGGCACAGTTTTTCCTAGCCAGACATAGTGGAAAAGCTTTTTGCAGAGATGTAGATGAGAAGAGGCGCTAAAGACGAAGGTCGGATGCTGTCCGGAGCTAAGAGCCACTCCGGGGCGTCTTTCGGCAGAAGTCGCGCTAAGGAGAGCACTGTGAGCGGCACAATCGTCTTTGCGCGAAGAAGCCGCTTCTTCGGCTCCGAGAGCCAGAGAGAGCCGCAGCTTCGGAAAGGTAAAGAAGCAAGCTGTACAACACTGGGATTGTGTGCGCACCTTGCCAACTATTAGAAAACAGTACTTTTGCACTCTCCTGACTTTTCCAGTCACATGAACATTCGATTGGAAGCTGTTTTGGACAACTCTTCTTTTCTTCCTGCCAAACACTTGGCAGACATCCGTGCAACGTCTAGAACACGATGGGAGATGTTTTCTGTGCTGGCACAGTTTTTCCTAGCCAGACATAGTGGAAAAGCTTTTTGCTGAGATGTAGATGAGAAGAGGCGCTAAAGACGAAGGTAGGATGCTGTCCGGAGCAAAGAGCCGCTCCCGGGCGTCTTTCGGCAGAAGCCGCGCTAAGGAGAGCACTGTGAGCGGCACAATCGTCTTTGCGCGAAGAAGCCGCATCTTCGGCTCCGGGAGGCCGAGAGAGCGGCAGCTTCGGGAAGGTGAAGAAGCAAGCTGTACAACATTGGGATTGTGTGCGCACCGTGCCAACTATTAGAAAACAGTACTTTTGAACTCTCCTGACTTTTCCAATCACATGAATGTTCGATTGGAAGCTGTTTTGGACAACTTTTCTTTTCTCCCTGCCAAACACTTGGCAGACATCCGTGCAACGTCTGGAACACGATGGGCGATGTTTTCTGTGCTGGCACAGTTTTTCCTAGCCAGACATAGTGGAAAAGCTTTTTGCCGAGATGTAGATGAGAAGAGGCGCTAAAGACGAAGGTAGGATGCTGTCCGGAGCTAAGAGCCGCTCCCGGGCGTCTTTCGGCAGAAGCCGCGCTAAGGAGAGCACTGTGAGCGGCACAATTGTCTTTGCGCGAAGAAGCCGCTTCTTCGGCTCCGGGAGCCAGGGAGAGCGGCAAGTCGGAAAAGGTAAAGAAGCAAGCTGTACAACACTGGGATTTGTGTGCGCACCTTGCCAACTATTAGAAAACAGTACTTTTGCCCTCTCCTGACTTTTCCAGTCACATGAACATTCGATTGGAAGCTGTTTTGGACAACTTTTCTTTTCTTCCTGCCAAGCACTTGGCAGACATCCGTGCAACGTCTAGAACACGATGGGCGATGTTTTCTGTGCTGGCAGAGTTTTTCCTAGCCAGACATAGTGGAAAAGCTTTTTGCCGAGATGTAGATGAGAAGAGGCGCTAAAGACGAAGGTAGGATGCTGTCCGGAGCAAAGAGCCGCTCCCGGGCGTCTTTCGGCAGAAGCCGCGCTAAGGAGAGCACTGTGAGCGGCACAATCGTCTTTGCGCGAAGAAGCCGCTTCTTCGGCTCCGGGAGCCGGAGAGAGCGGCAACTTGGAAAAGGTAAAGAAGCAAGCTGTACAACACTGGGATTGTGTGTGCACCTTCCCAACTATTAGAAAACAGTACTTTTGCACTCTCCTGACTTTTCCAGTCACATGAACATTCGATTGGAAGCTGTTTTGGACAACGTTTTTTTTCTTCCTGCCAAACACTTGGCAGACATCCGTGCAACGTCTAGAACACGATGGGCGATGTTTTCTGTGCTGGCACAGTTTATCCTAGCCAGACATAGTGGAAAAGCTTTTTGCCGAGATGTAGATGAGAAGAGGCGCTAAAGACGAAGGTAGGATGCTGTCCGGAGCTAAGAGCCGCTCCGGGGCGTCTTTCGGCAGAAGCCGCGCTAAGGAGAGCACTGTGAGCGGCACAATCGTCTTTGCGCGAAGAAGCCGCTTCTTCGGCTCCGGGAGCCGGAGAGAGCGGCTACTTGGAAAAGGTACAGAAGCAAGCTGTACAACACTGGGATTGTGTGCGCACCTTGCCAACTGATAGAAAACAGTACCTTTGCACTCTCCTGACTTTTCCAATCACATGAACATTCGATTGGAAGCTGTTTTGGACAACTTTTCTTTTCTTCCTGCCAAACACTTGGCAGACATCTCTGCAACTTCTAGAACACGATGGGAGATGTTTTCTGTGCTGGCACAGTTTTTCCTAGCCAGACATAGTGGAAAAGCTTTTTGCCGAGATGTAGATGAGAAGAGGCGCTAAAGACGAAGGTAGGATGCTGTCCGGAGCTAAGAGCCGCTCCGGGGCGTCTTTCGGCAGAAGCCGCGCTAAGGAGAGCACTGTGAGCGGCACAATCGTCTTTGCACAAAGAAGCCGCTTCTTCAGCTATGGGAGCCGGGGAGAGCAGCAATTCGGAAAAGGTAAAGAAGCAAGCTGTACAACACTGGGATTGTGTGCGCACCTTGCCAACTATTAGAAAACAGTACCTTTGCACTCTCCTGACTTTTCCAATCACATGAACATTCGATTGGAAGCTGTTTTGGACAACTTTTCTTTTCTTCCTGCCAAACACTTGGCAGACATCTCTGCAACTTCTAGAACACGATGGGAGATGTTTTCTGTGCTGGCACAGTTTTTCCTAGCCAGACATAGTGGAAAAGCTTTTTGCCGAGATGTAGATGAGAAGAGGCGCTAAAGACGAAGGTAGGATGCTGTCCGGATCTAAGAGCCGCTCCCGGGCGTCTTTCGGCAGAAGCCGCGCTAAGGAGAGCACTGTGTGCAGCACAATCGTCTTTGCGCGAAGAAGCCGCTTCTTCGGCTCCGGGAGCCGGAGAGAGCGGCTACTTCGAAAAGGTACAGAAGCAAGCTGTACAACACTGGGATTGTGTGCGCACCTTGCCAACTATTAGAAAACAGTACTTTTGCACTCTCCTGACTTTTCCAGTCACATGAACATTCGATTGGAAGCTGTTTTGGACAACTTTTCTTTTCTTCCTGCCAAACACTTGGCAGACATCCGTGCAACGTCTAGAACACGATGGGAGATGTTTTCTGTGCTGGCACAGTTTATCCTAGCCAGACATAGTGGAAAAGCTTTTTGCCGAGATGTAGATGAGAAGAGGCGCTAAAGACGAAGGTAGGATGCTGTCCGGAGCTAAGAGCCGCTCCGGGCGTCTTTCGGCAGAAGCCGCGCTAAGGAGAGCACTGTGAGCGGCACAATCGTCTTTGCGCGAAGAAGCCGCTTCTTCGGCTCCGGGAGCCGGAGAGAGCGGCTACTTGGAAAAGGTACAGAAGCAAGCTGTACAACACTGGGATTGTGTGCGCACCTTGCCAACTGATAGAAAACAGTACCTTTGCACTCTCCTGACTTTTCCAATCACATGAACATTCGATTGGAAGCTGTTTTGGACAACTTTTCTTTTCTTCCTGCCAAACACTTGGCAGACATCTCTGCAACTTCTAGAACACGATGGGAGATGTTTTCTGTGCTGGCAGAGTTTTTCCTAGCCAGACATAGTGGAAAAGCTTTTTGCCGAGATGTAGATGAGAAGAGGCGCTAAAGACGAAGGTAGGATGCTGTCCTGATCTAAGAGCCGCTCCCGGGCGTCTTTCGGCAGAAGCCGCGCTAAGGAGAGCACTGTGTGCAGCACAATCGTCTTTGCGCGAAGAAGCCACTTCTTCGGCTCCGGGAGCCGGAGAGAGCGGCTACTTCGAAAAGGTACAGAAGCAAGCTGTACAACACTGGGATTGTGTGCGCACCTTGCCAACTTTTAGAAAACAGTACTTTTGCACTTTCCTGACTTTTCCAGTCACATGAACATTCGATTGGAAGCTGTTTTGGACAACTTTTTTTTTCTTCCTGCCAAACACTTGGCAGACATCCGTGCAACGTCTAGAACACGATGGGAGATGTTTTCTGTGCTGGCACAGTTTTTCCTAGCCAGACATAGTGGAAAAGCTTTTTGCTGAGATGTAGATGAGAAGAGGCGCTAAAGACGAAGGTAGGATGCTGTCCGGAGCTAAGAGCCGTTCCCGGGCGTCTTTCGGCAGAAGCCGCGCTAAGGAGAGCACTGTGAGCAGCACAATCGTCTTTGCGCAAAGAAGCCGCTTCTTCGGCTCCGGGAGCCGGAGAGAGCGGCAGCTTCAGAAAGGTGAAGAAACAAGCTGTACAACACTGGGATTGTGTGCGCACCTTGCCAACTATTAGAAAACAGTACTTTTGCACTCTCCTGTCTTTTCCAATCACATGAACATTCGATTGGAAGCTGTTTTGGACAACTTTTCTTTTCTTCCTGCCAAACACTTGGCAGACATCCGTGCAACGCCTAGAACACGATGGGAGATGTTTTCTGTGCTGGCACAGTTTTTCCTAGCCAGACATAGTGGAAAAGCTTTTTGCTGAGATGTAGATGAGAAGAGGCGCTAAAGACGAAGGTAGGATGCTGTCCGGAGCTAAGAGCCGCACCCGGGCGTCTTTCGGCAGAAGCCGCGCTAAGGAGAGCACTGTGTGCAGCACAATCTTCTTTGCGCGAAGAAGCCACTTCTTCGGCTCCGGGAGCCGGGGAGAGCGGCAGCTTCGGAAAGGTGAAGAAGCAAGCTGTACAACACTGGGATTGTGTGCGCACCTTGCCAACTATTAGAAAACAGTACTTTTGCACTCTCCTGACTTTTCCAGTCACATGAATATCCGACTGGAAGCTGTTTTGGACAACTTTTCTTTTCTTCCTGCCAAACACTTGGCAGACATCTCTGCAACTTCTAGAACACGATGGGAGATGTTTTCTGTGCTGGCACAGTTTTTCTTAGCCAGACATAGTAGAAAAGCTTTTTGCCGAGATGTAGATGAGAAGAGGCGCTAAAGACGAAGGTAGGATGCTGTCCGGAGCTAAGAGCCGCTCCCGGGCGTCTTTCGGCAGAAGCCGCGCTAAGGAGAGCACTGTGAGCGGCACAATCGTCTTTGCGCGAAGAAGCCGCTTCCTCGGCTCCGGGAGCCGGTGGGAGCGGCAGATTCGGAAAGGTGAAGAAGCAAGCTGTACAACACTGGGATTGTGTGCGCACCTTGCCAACTGATAGAAAAGAGTACTTTTGCCCTCTCCTGACTTTTCCAATCACATGAACATTCGATTGGAAGCTGTTTTGGACAACTTTTCTTTTCTTCCTGCCAAACACTTGGCAGACATCTCTGCAACTTCTAGAACACGATGGGAGATGTTTTCTGTGCTGGCACAGTTTTTCCTAGCCAGACATAGTGGAAAAGCTTTTTGCCGAGATGTAGATGAGAAGAGGCGCTAAAGACGAAGGTAGGATGCTGTCCGGAGCTGAGAGCCGCTCCTGGGCGTCTTTCGGCAGAAGCCGCGCTAAGGAGAGTACAGGGAGCGACACAATCGTCTTTGCGCGAAGAAGCCGCTTCTTCGGCTCCGAAAGCCGGGGAGAGCCGCAGCTTCCGAAAGGTGAAGAAGCAAGCTGTACAACACTGGGATTGTGTGCGCACCTTGCCAACTATTAGAAAACAGTACTTTTGCACTCTCCTGACTTTTCCAGTCACATGAACATTCGATTGGAAGCTGTTTTGGACAACTTTTCTTTTCTTCCTGCCAAACACTTGGCAGACATCCGTGCAACATCTAGAACACGATGGGAGATGTTTTCTGTGCTGGTACAGTTTTTCTTAACCAGACATAGTGGAAAAGCTTTTTGCCGAGATGTAGATGAGAAGAGGCGCTAAAGACGAAGGTAGGATGCTGTCCGGAGCTAAGAGCCGCTCCCGGGCGTCTTTCGGCAGAAGCCGCGCTAAGGAGAGCACTGTGAGCGGCACAATCGTCTTTGCGCGAAGAAGCCGCTTCTTCGGCTCCGGGAGCCGGAGAGAGCGGCTACTTGGAAAAGGTACAGAAGCAAGCTGTACAACACTGGGATTGTGTGCGCACCTTGCCAACTGATAGAAAACAGTACCTTTGCACTCTCCTGACTTTTCCAATCACATGAACATTCGATTGGAAGCTGTTTTGGACAACTTTTCTTTTCTTCCTGCCAAACACTTGGCAGACATCTCTGCAACTTCTAGAACACGATGGGAGATGTTTTCTGTGCTGGCACAGTTTTTCCTAGCCAGACATAGTGGAAAAGCTTTTTGCCGAGATGTAGATGAGAAGAGGCGCTAAAGACGAAGGTAGGATGCTGTCCTGATCTAAGAGCCGCTCCCGGGCGTCTTTCGGCAGAAGCCGCGCTAAGGAGAGCACTGTGTGCAGCACAATCGTCTTTGCGCGAAGAAGCCACTTCTTCGGCTCCGGGAGCCGGAGAGAGCGGCTACTTCGAAAAGGTACAGAAGCAAGCTGTACAACACTGGGATTGTGTGCGCACCTTGCCAACTATTAGAAAACAGTACTTTTGCACTCTCCTGACTTTTCCAGTCACATGAACATTCGATTGGAAGCTGTTTTGGACAACTTTTCTTTTCTTCCTGCCAAACACTTGGCAGACATCCGTGCAACGTCTAGAACACGATGGGAGATGTTTTCTGTGCTGGCACAGTTTTTCTTAACCAGACATAGTGGAAAAGCTTTTTGCTGAGATGTAGATGAGAAGAGGCGCTAAAGACGAAGGTAGGATGCTCTCCGGAGCTAAGAGCTGCTCCCGGGCGTCTTTCGGCAGAAGCCGCACTAAGGAGAGCACTGTGAGCGGCACAATCGTCTTTGCGCGAAGAAGCCGCTTCTTCGGCTGCGGGAGCCGGAGAGAGCGGCAGCTTCAGAAAGGTGAAGAAGCAAGCTGTACAACACTGGGATTGTGTGCGCACCTTGCCAACTGATAGAAAACAGTACCTTTGCACTCTCCTGACTTTTCCAATCACATGAACATTCGATTGGAAGCTGTTTTGGACAACTTTTCTTTTCTTCCTGCCAAACACTTGGCAGACATCTCTGCAACTTCTAGAACACGATGGGAGATGTTTTCTGTGCTGGCACAGTTTTTCCTAGCCAGACATAGTGGAAAAGCTTTTTGCCGAGATGTAGATGAGAAGAGGCGCTAAAGACGAAGGTAGGATGCTGTCCGGAGCTAAGAGCCGCTCCGGGGCGTCTTTCGGCAGAAGCCGCGCTAAGGAGAGCACTGTGAGCGGCACAATCGTCTTTGCGCGAAGAAGCCGCTTCTTCGGCTCCGGGAGCCAGAGAGAGCCGCAGCTTCGGAAAGGTAAAGAAGCAAGCTGTACAACACTGGGATTGTGTGCGCACCTTGCCAACTATTAGAAAACAGTACTTTTGCACTCTCCTGACTTTTCCAGTCACATGAACATTCGATTGGAAGCTGTTTTGGACAACTTTTCTTTTCTTCCTGCCAAACACTTGGCAGACATCCGTGCAACGTCTAGAACACGATGGGAGATGTTTTCTGTGCTGGCACAGTTTTTCTTAACCAGACATAGTGGAAAAGCTTTTTGCCGAGATGTAGATGAGAAGAGGCGCTAAAGACGAAGGTAGGATGCTGTCCAGAGCTAAGAGCTGCTCCCGGGCGTCTTTCGGCAGAAGCCGCACTAAGGAGAGCACTGTGAGCGGCACAATCGTCTTTGCGCGAAGAAGCCGCTTCTTCGGCTCCGGGAGCCAGAGAGAGCCGCAGCATCGGAAAGGTAAAGAAGCAAGCTGTACAACACTGGGATTGTGTGCGCACCTTGCCAACTATTAGAAAACAGTACTTTTGCACTTTCCTGACTTTTCCAGTCACATGAACATTCGATTGGAAGCTGTTTTGGACAACTTTTCTTTTCTTCCTGCCAAACACTTGGCAGACATCCGTGCAACTTCTAGAACACGATGGGAGATGTTTTCTGTGCTGGCACAGTTTTTCCTAGCCAGACATAGTGGAAAAGCTTTTTGCTGAGATGTAGATGAGAAGAGGCGCTAAAGACGAAGGTAGGATGCTGTCCGGAGCAAAGAGCCGCTCCCGGGCGTCTTTCGGCAGAAGCCGCGCTAAGGAGAGCACTGTGAGCGGCACAATCGTCTTTGCGCGAAGAAGCCGCTTCTTCGGCTACGGGAGCCGGAGAGAGCGGCAGCTTCAGAAAGGTGAAGAAAAAAGCTGTACAACACTGGGATTGTGTGCGCACCTTGCCAACTATTAGAAAACAGTACTTTTGCACTCTCCTGTCTTTTCCAATCACATGAACATTCGATTGGAAGCTGTTTTGGACAACTTTTCTTTTCTTCCTGCCAAACACTTGGCAGACATCTCTGCAACATCTAGAACACGATGGGAGATGTTTTCTGTGCTGGCACAGTTTTTCCTAGCCAGACATAGTGGAAAAGCTTTTTGCCGAGATGTAGATGAGAAGAGGCGCTAAAGACGAAGGTAGGATGCTGTCCGGAGCTAAGAGCCGCTCCGGGGCGTCTTTCGGCAGAAGCCGCGCTAAGGAGAGCACTGTGAGCGGCACAATCGTCTTTGCGCGAAGAAGCCGCTTCTTCGGCTCCGGGAGCCAGAGAGAGCCCCAGCTTCGGAAAGGTAAAGAAGCAAGCTGTACAACACTGGGATTGTGTGCGCACCTTGCCAACTATTAGAAAACAGTACTTTTGCACTTTCCTGACTTTTCCAGTCACATGAACATTCGATTGGAAGCTGTTTTGGACAACTTTTCTTTTCTTCCTGCCAAACACTTGGCAGACATCCGTGCAACGTCTAGAACACGATGGGAGATGTTTTCTGTGCTGGCACAGTTTTTCCTAGCCAGACATAGTGGAAAAGCTTTTTGCTGAGATGTAGATGAGAAGAGGCGCTAAAGACGAAGGTAGGATGCTGTCCGGAGCTAAGAGCAGTTCCCGGGCGTCTTTCGGCAGAAGCCGCGCTAAGGACAGCACTGTGAGCGGCACAATCGTCTTTGCGCGAAGAAGCCGCTTCTTCGGCTCCGGGAGCCGGAGAGAGCGGCAGCTTCAGAAAGGTGAAGAAACAAGCTGTACAACACTGGGATTGTGTGCGCACCTTGCCAACTATTAGAAAACAGTACTTTTGCACTCTCCTGTCTTTTCCAATCACATGAACATTCGATTGGAAGCTGTTTTGGACAAATTTTCTTTTCTTCCTGCCAAACACTTGGCAGACATCTCTGCAACTTCTAGAACACGATGGGAGATGTTTTCTGTGCTGGCACAGTTTTTCCTAGCCAGACATAGTGGAAAAGCTTTTTGCCGAGATGTAGATGAGAAGAGGCGCTAAAGACGAAGGTAGGATGCTGTCCGGAGCTAAGAGCCGCTCCCGGGCGTCTTTCGGCAGAAGCCGCGCTAAGGAGAGCACTGTGTGCAGCACAATCTTCTTTGCGCGAAGAAGCCACTTCTTCGGCTCCGGGAGCCGGAGAGAGCGGCTACTTGGAAAAGGTACAGGAGCAAGCTGTAAAACACTGGGATTGTGTGCGCACCTTGCCAACTGATACAAAACAGTACTTTTGCACTCTCCTGACTTTTCCAGTCACATGAACATTCGATTGGAAGCTGTTTTGGACAACTTTTCTTTTCTTCCTGCCAAACACTTGGCAGACATCCGTGCAACGTCTAGAACACGATGGGAGATGTTTTCTGTGCTGGCACAGTTTTTCTTAACCAGACATAGTGGAAAAGCTTTTTGCTGAGATGTAGATGAGAAGAGGCGCTAAAGACGAAGGTAGGATGCTGTCCGGAGCTAAGAGCTGCTCCCGGGCGTCTTTCGGCAGAAGCCGCACTAAGGAGAGCACTGTGAGCGGCACAATCGTCTTTGCGCGAAGAAGCCGCTTCTTCGGCTCCGGGAGCCGGAGAGAGCGGCAGCTTCAGAAAGGTGAAGAAGCAAGCTGTAAAACACTGGGATTGTGTGCGCACCTTGCCAACTGATAGAAAACAGTTCCTTTGCACTCTCCTGACTTTTCCAATCACATGGACATTCGATTGGAAGCTGTTTTGGACAACTTTTCTTTTCTTCCTGCCAAACACTTGGCAGACATCTCTGCAACTTCTAGAACACGATGGGAGATGTTTTCTGTGCTGGCACAGTTTTTCCGAGCCAGACATAGTGGAAAAGCTTTTTGCCGAGATGTAGATGAGAAGAGGCGCTAAAGACGAAGGTAGGATGCTGTCCGGAGCTAAGAGCCGTTCCCGGGCGTCTTTCGGCAGAAGCCGCGCTAAGGAGAGCACTGTGAGCGGCACAATCGTCTTTGCGCGAAGAAGCCGCTTCTTCGGCTCCGGGAGCCGGAGAGAGCGGCAGCTTCAGAAAGGTGAAGAAACAAGCTGTACAACACTGGGATTGTGTGCGCACCTTGCCAACTATTAGAAAACAGTGCTTTTGCACTCTCCTGTCTTTTCCAATCACATGAACATTCGATTGGAAGCTGTTTTGGACAACTTTTCTTTTCTTCCTGCCAAACACTTGGCAGACATCCGTGCAACGTCTAGAACACGATGGGAGATGTTTTCTGTGCTGGCACAGTTTTTCCTAGCCAGACATAGTGGAAAAGCTTTTTGCTGAGATGTAGATGAGAAGAGGCGCTAAAGACGAAGGTAGGATGCTGTCCGGAGCTAAGAGCAGTTCCCGGGCGTCTTTCGGCAGAAGCCGCGCTAAGGACAGCACTGTGAGCGGCACAATCGTCTTTGCGCGAAGAAGCCGCTTCTTCGGCTCCGGGAGCCGGAGAGAGCGGCAGCTTCAGAAAGGTGAAGAAACAAGCTGTACAACACTGGGATTGTGTGCGCACCTTGCCAACTATTAGAAAACAGTACTTTTGCACTCTCCTGTCTTTTCCAATCACATGAACATTCGATTGGAAGCTGTTTTGGACAACTTTTCTTTTCTTCCTGCCAAACACTTGGCAGACACCTCTGCAACTTCTAGAACACGATGGGAGATGTTTTCTGTGCTGGCACAGTTTTTCCTAGCCAGACATAGTGGAAAAGCTTTTTGCCGAGATGTAGATGAGAAGAGGCGCTAAAGACGAAGGTAGGATGCTGTCCGGAGCTAAGAGCCGCTCCCGGGCGTCTTTCGGCAGAAGCCGCGCTAAGGAGAGCACTGTGTGCAGCACAATCTTCTTTGCGCGAAGAAGCCACTTCTTCGGCTCCGGGAGCCGGAGAGAGCGGCTACTTGGAAAAGGTACAGGAGCAAGCTGTAAAACACTGGGATTGTGTGCGCACCTTGCCAACTGATACAAAACAGTACTTTTGCACTCTCCTGACTTTTCCAGTCACATGAACATTCGATTGGAAGCTGTTTTGGACAACTTTTCTTTTCTTCCTGCCAAACACTTGGCAGACATCCGTGCAACGTCTAGAACACGATGGGAGATGTTTTCTGTGCTGGCACAGTTTTTCTTAACCAGACATAGTGGAAAAGCTTTTTGCTGAGATGTAGATGAGAAGAGGCGCTAAAGACGAAGGTAGGATGCTGTCCGGAGCTAAGAGCTGCTCCCGGGCGTCTTTCGGCAGAAGCCGCACTAAGGAGAGCACTGTGAGCGGCACAATCGTCTTTGCGCGAAGAAGCCGCTTCTTCGGCTCCGGGAGCCGGAGAGAGCGGCAGCTTCAGAAAGGTGAAGAAGCAAGCTGTAAAACACTGGGATTGTGTGCGCACCTTGCCAACTGATAGAAAACAGTTCCTTTGCACTCTCCTGACTTTTCCAATCACATGGACATTCGATTGGAAGCTGTTTTGGACAACTTTTCTTTTCTTCCTGCCAAACACTTGGCAGACATCTCTGCAACTTCTAGAACACGATGGGAGATGTTTTCTGTGCTGGCACAGTTTTTCCGAGCCAGACATAGTGGAAAAGCTTTTTGCCGAGATGTAGATGAGAAGAGGCGCTAAAGACGAAGGTAGGATGCTGTCCGGAGCTAAGAGCCGTTCCCGGGCGTCTTTCGGCAGAAGCCGCGCTAAGGAGAGCACTGTGAGCGGCACAATCGTCTTTGCGCGAAGAAGCCGCTTCTTCGGCTCCGGGAGCCGGAGAGAGCGGCAGCTTCAGAAAGGTGAAGAAACAAGCTGTACAACACTGGGATTGTGTGCGCACCTTGCCAACTATTAGAAAACAGTGCTTTTGCACTCTCCTGTCTTTTCCAATCACATGAACATTCGATTGGAAGCTGTTTTGGACAGCTTTTCTTTTCTTCCTGCCAAACACTTGGCAGACATCCGTGCAACGTCTAGAACACGATGGGAGATGTTTTCTGTGCTGGCACAGTTTTTCCTAGCCAGACATAGTGGAAAAGCTTTTTGCTGAGATGTAGATGAGAAGAGGCGCTAAAGACGAAGGTAGGATGCTGTCCGGAGCTAAGAGCTGTTCCCGGGTGTCTTTCGGCAGAAGCCGCGCTAAGGAGAGCACTGTGAGCGGCACAATCGTCTTTGCGCGAAGAAGCCGCTTCTTCGGCTCCGGGAGCCGGAGAGAGCGGCAGCTTCAGAAAGGTGAAGAAACAAGCTGTACAACACTGGGATTGTGTGCGCACCTTGCCAACTATTAGAAAACAGTACTTTTTCACTCTCCTGTCTTTTCCAATCACATGAACATTCGATTGGAAGCTGTTTTGGACAACTTTTTTTTTCTTCCTGCCAAACACTTGGCAGACATCCGTGCAACGTCTAGAACACGATGGGAGATGTTTTCTGTGCTGGCACAGTTTTTCCTAGCCAGACATAGTGGAAAAGCTTTTTGCTGAGATGTAGATGAGAAGAGGCGCTAAAGACGAAGGTAGGATGCTGTCTGGAGCTAAGAGCCGTTCCCGGGCGTCTTTCGGCAGAAGCCGCGCAAAGGAGAGCACTGTGAGCGGCCCAATCGTCTTTGCGCGAAGAAGCCGCTTCTTCGGCTCCGGGAGCCGGAGAGAGCGGCAGCTTCAGAAAGGTGAAGAAACAAGCTGTACAACACTGGGATTGTGTGCGCACCTTGCCAACTATTAGAAAACAGTCCTTTTGCACTCTCCTGTCTTTTCCAATCACATGAACATTCGATTGGAAGCTGTTTTGGACAACTTTTCTTTTCTTCCTGCCAAACACTTGGCAGACATCTCTGCAACGTCTAGAACACGATGGGAGATGTTTTCTGTGCTGGCACAGTTTTTCCTAGCCAGACATAGTGGAAAAGCTTTTTGCCGAGATGTAGATTACAAAAAACGCTAAAGACGAAGGTAGGATGCTGTCCGGAGCTAAGAGCCGCTCCCGGGCGTCTTTCGGCAGAAGCCGCGCTAAGGAGAGCACTGTGAGCGGCACAATCGTCTTTGCGCGAAGAAGCCGCTTCTTCGGCTCCGGGAGCCGGGGAGAGCGGCAGCTTCGGAAAGGTGAAGAAGCAAGCTGTACAACACTGGGATTGTGTGCGCACCTTGCCAACTATTAGAAAACAGTACTTTTGCACTCTCCTGACTTTTCCAATCACATGAATATCCGATTGGAAGCTGTTTTGGACAACTTTTCTTTTCTTCCTGCCAAACACTTGGCAGACATCTCTGCAACTTCTAGAACACGATGGGAGATGTTTTCTGTGCTGGCACAGTTTTTCTTAGCCAGACATAGTAGAAAAGCTTTTTGCTGAGATGTAGATGAGAAGAGGCGCTAAAGACGAAGGTAGGATGCTGTCCGGAGCTAAGAGCCGCTCCCGGGCGTCTTTCGGCAGAAGCCGCGCTAAGGAGAGCACTGTGAGCGGCACAATCGTCTTTGCGCGAAGAAGCCGCTTCTTCGGCTCCGGGAGCCGGAGAGAGCGGCAGATTCGGAAAGGTGAAGAAGCAAGTTGTACAACACTGGGATTGTGTGCGCACCTTGCCAACTGATAGAAAAGAGTACCTTTGCACTCTCCTGACTTTTCCAATCACATGAACATTCGATTGGAAGCTGTTTTGGACAACTTTTCTTTTCTTCCTGTCAAACACTTGGCAGACATCTCTGCAACTTCTAGAACACGATGGGAGATGTTTTCTGTGCTGGCACAGTTTTTCCGAGCCAGACATAGTGGAAAAGCTTTTTGCCGAGATGTAGATGAGAAGAGGCGCTAAAGACGAAGGTAGGATGCTGTCCGGAGCTAAGAGCCGTTCCCGGGCGTCTTTCGGCAGAAGCCGCGCTAAGGAGAGCACTGTGAGCAGCACAATCGTCTTTGCGCGAAGAAGCCGCTTCTTCGGCTCCGGGAGCCGGAGAGAGCGGCAGCTTCAGAAAGGTGAAGAAACAAGCTGTACAACACTGGGATTGTGTGCGCACCTTGCCAACTATTAGAAAACAGTACTTTTGCACTCTCCTGTCTTTTCCAATCACATGAACATTCGATTGGAAGCTGTTTTGGACAACTTTTCTTTTCTTCCTGCCAAACACTTGGCAGACATCCGTGCAACGTCTAGAACACGATGGGAGATGTTTTCTGTGCTGGCACAGTTTTTCCTAGCCAGACATAGTGGAAAAGCTTTTTGCTGAGATGTAGATGAGAAGAGGCGCTAAAGACGAAGGTAGGATGCTGTCCGGAGCTAAGAGCCGCTCCCGGGCGTCTTTCGGCAGAAGCCGCGCTAAGGAGAGCACTGTGTGCAGCACAATCTTCTTTGCGCGAAGAAGCCACTTCTTCGGCTCCGGGAGCCGGGGAGAGCGGCAGCTTCGGAAAGGTGAAGAAGCAAGCTGTACAACACTGGGATTGTGTGCGCACCTTGCCAACTATTAGAAAACAGTACTTTTGCACTCTCCTGACTTTTCCAGTCACATGAATATCCGACTGGAAGCTGTTTTGGACAACTTTTCTTTTCTTCCTGCCAAACACTTGGCAGACATCTCTGCAACTTCTAGAACACGATGGGAGATGTTTTCTGTGCTGGCACAGTTTTTCTTAGCCAGACATAGTAGAAAAGCTTTTTGCCGAGATGTAGATGAGAAGAGGCGCTAAAGACGAAGGTAGGATGCTGTCCGGAGCTAAGAGCCGCTCCCGGGCGTCTTTCGGCAGAAGCCGCGCTAAGGAGAGCACTGTGAGCGGCACAATCGTCTTTGCGCGAAGAAGCCGCTTCCTCGGCTCCGGGAGCCGGAGGGAGCGGCAGATTCGGAAAGGTGAAGAAGCAAGCTGTACAACACTGGGATTGTGTGCGCACCTTGCCAACTGATAGAAAAGAGTACCTTTGCACTCTCCTGACTTTTCCAATCACATGAACATTCGATTCGAAGCTGTTTTGGACAACTTTTCTTTTCTTCCTGCCAAACACTTGGCAGACATCTCTGCAACTTCTAGAACACGATGGGAGATGTTTTCTGTGCTGGCACAGTTTTTCCTAGCCAGACATAGTGGAAAAGCTTTTTGCCGAGATGTAGATGAGAAGAGGCGCTAAAGACGAAGGTAGGATGCTGTCCGGAGCTGAGAGCCGCTCCTGGGCGTCTTTCGGCAGAAGCCGCGCTAAGGAGAGTACAGGGAGCGACACAATCGTCTTTGCGCGAAGAAGCCGCTTCTTCGGCTCCGAAAGCCGGGGAGAGCCGCAGCTTCCGAAAGGTGAAGAAGCAAGCTGTACAACACTGGGATTGTGTGCGCACCTTGCCAACTATTAGAAAACAGTACTTTTGCACTCTCCTGACTTTTCCAGTCACATGAACATTCGATTGGAAGCTGTTTTGGACAACTTTTCTTTTCTTCCTGCCAAACACTTGGCAGACATCCGTGCAACATCTAGAACACGATGGGAGATGTTTTCTGTGCTGGTACAGTTTTTCTTAACCAGACATAGTGGAAAAGCTTTTTGCCGAGATGTAGATGAGAAGAGGCGCTAAAGACGAAGGTAGGATGCTGTCCGGAGCTAAGAGCCGCTCCCGGGCGTCTTTCGGCAGAAGCCGCGCTAAGGAGAGCACTGTGAGCGGCACAATCGTCTTTGCGCGAAGAAGCCGCTTCTTCGGCTCCGGGAGCCGGAGAGAGCGGCAGATTCGGAAAGGTGAAGAAGCAAGCTGTACAACACTGGGATTGTGTGCGCACCTTGCCAACTGATAGAAAAGAGTACCTTTGCACTCTCCTGACTTTTCCAATCACATGAACATTCGATTGGAAGCTGTTTTGGACAACTTTTCTTTTCTTCCTGCCAAACACTTGGCAGACATCTCTGCAACGTCTAGAACACGATGGGAGATGTTTTCTGTGCTGGCACAGTTTTTCCTAGCCAGACATAGTGGAAAAGCTTTTTGCCGAGATGTAGATGAGAAGAGGCGCTAAAGACGAAGGTAGGATGCTGTCCGGAGCTAAGAGCCGCTCCCGGGCGTCTTTCGGCAGAAGCCGCGCTAAGGAGAGTACAGGGAGCGACACAATCGTCTTTGCGCGAAGAAGCCGCTTCTTCGGCTCCGAAAGCCGGGGAGAGCCGCAGCTTCCGAAAGGTGAAGAAGCAAGCTGTACAACACTGGGATTGTGTGCGCACCTTGCCAACTATTAGAAAACAGTACTTTTGCACTCTCCTGACTTTTCCAGTCACATGAACATTCGATTGGAAGCTGTTTTGGACAACTTTTCTTTTCTTCCTGCCAAACACTTGGCAGACATCCGTGCAACTTCTAGAACACGATGGGAGATGTTTTCTGTGCTGGCACAGTTTTTCTTAACCAGACATAGTGGAAAAGCTTTTTGCTGAGATGTAGATGAGAAGAGGCGCTAAAGACGAAGGTAGGATGCTGTCCGGAGCTAAGAGCCGCTCCGGGCGTCTTTCGGCAGAAGCCGCGCTAAGGAGAGCACTGTGAGCGGCACAATCGTCTTTGCGCGAAGAAGCCGCTTCTTCGGCTGCGGGAGCCGGAGAGAGCGGCTACTTGGAAAAGGTACAGAAGCAAGCTGTACAACACTGGGATTGTGTGCGCACCTTGCCAACTGATAGAAAACAGTACCTTTGCACTCTCCTGACTTTTCCAATCACATGAACATTCGATTGGAAGCTGTTTTGGACAACTTTTCTTTTCTTCCTGCCAAACACTTGGCAGACATCTCTGCAACATCTAGAACACGATGGGAGATGTTTTCTGTGCTGGCACAGTTTTTCCTAGCCAGACATAGTGGAAAAGCTTTTTGCCGAGATGTAAATGAGAAGAGGCGCTAAAGACGAAGGTAGGATGCTGTCCGGAGCTAAGAGCCGCTCCGGGGCGTCTTTCGGCAGAAGCCGCGCTAAGGAGAGCACTGTGAGCGGCACAATCGTCTTTGCGCGAAGAAGCCGCTTCTTCGGCTCCGGGAGCCAGAGAGAGCCGCAGCTTCGGAAAGGTAAAGAAGCAAGCTGTACAACACTGGGATTGTGTGCGCACCTTGCCAACTATTAGAAAACAGTACTTTTGCACTTTCCTGACTTTTCCAGTCACATGAACATTCGATTGGAAGCTGTTTTGGACAACTTTTCTTTTCTTCCTGCCAAACACTTGGCAGACATCCGTGCAACGTCTAGAACACGATGGGAGATGTTTTCTGTGCTGGCACAGTTTTTCCTAGCCAGACATAGTGGAAAAGCTTTTTGCTGAGATGTAGATGAGAAGAGGCGCTAAAGACGAAGGTAGGATGCTGTCCGGAGCTAAGAGCAGTTCCCGGGCGTCTTTCGGCAGAAGCCGCGCTAAGGACAGCACTGTGAGCGGCACAATCGTCTTTGCGCGAAGAAGCCGCTTCTTCGGCTCCGGGAGCCGGAGAGAGCGGCAGCTTCAGAAAGGTGAAGAAACAAGCTGTACAACACTGGGATTGTGTGCGCACCTTGCCAACTATTAGAAAACAGTACTTTTGCACTCTCCTGTCTTTTCCAATCACATGAACATTCGATTGGAAGCTGTTTTGGACAACTTTTCTTTTCTTCCTGCCAAACACTTGGCAGACATCTCTGCAACTTCTAGAACACGATGGGAGATGTTTTCTGTGCTGGCACAGTTTTTCCTAGCCAGACATAGTGGAAAAGCTTTTTGCCGAGATGTAGATGAGAAGAGGCGCTAAAGACGAAGGTAGGATGCTGTCCGGAGCTAAGAGCCGCTCCCGGGCGTCTTTCGGCAGAAGCCGCGCTAAGGAGAGCACTGTGTGCAGCACAATCTTCTTTGCGCGAAGAAGCCACTTCTTCGGCTCCGGGAGCCGGAGAGAGCGGCTACTTGGAAAAGGTACAGGAGCAAGCTGTAAAACACTGGGATTGTGTGCGCACCTTGCCAACTGATACAAAACAGTACTTTTGCACTCTCCTGACTTTTCCAGTCACATGAACATTCGATTGGAAGCTGTTTTGGACAACTTTTCTTTTCTTCCTGCCAAACACTTGGCAGACATCCGTGCAACGTCTAGAACACGATGGGAGATGTTTTCTGTGCTGGCACAGTTTTTCTTAACCAGACATAGTGGAAAAGCTTTTTGCTGAGATGTAGATGAGAAGAGGCGCTAAAGACGAAGGTAGGATGCTGTCCGGAGCTAAGAGCTGCTCCCGGGCGTCTTTCGGCAGAAGCCGCACTAAGGAGAGCACTGTGAGCGGCACAATCGTCTTTGCGCGAAGAAGCCGCTTCTTCGGCTCCGGGAGCCGGAGAGAGCGGCAGCTTCAGAAAGGTGAAGAAGCAAGCTGTAAAACACTGGGATTGTGTGCGCACCTTGCCAACTGATAGAAAACAGTTCCTTTGCACTCTCCTGACTTTTCCAATCACATGGACATTCGATTGGAAGCTGTTTTGGACAACTTTTCTTTTCTTCCTGCCAAACACTTGGCAGACATCTCTGCAACTTCTAGAACACGATGGGAGATGTTTTCTGTGCTGGCACAGTTTTTCCGAGCCAGACATAGTGGAAAAGCTTTTTGCCGAGATGTAGATGAGAAGAGGCGCTAAAGACGAAGGTAGGATGCTGTCCGGAGCTAAGAGCCGTTCCCGGGCGTCTTTCGGCAGAAGCCGCGCTAAGGAGAGCACTGTGAGCGGCACAATCGTCTTTGCGCGAAGAAGCCGCTTCTTCGGCTCCGGGAGCCGGAGAGAGCGGCAGCTTCAGAAAGGTGAAGAAACAAGCTGTACAACACTGGGATTGTGTGCGCACCTTGCCAACTATTAGAAAACAGTGCTTTTGCACTCTCCTGTCTTTTCCAATCACATGAACATTCGATTGGAAGCTGTTTTGGACAACTTTTCTTTTCTTCCTGCCAAACACTTGGCAGACATCCGTGCAACGTCTAGAACACGATGGGAGATGTTTTCTGTGCTGGCACAGTTTTTCCTAGCCAGACATAGTGGAAAAGCTTTTTGCTGAGATGTAGATGAGAAGAGGCGCTAAAGACGAAGGTAGGATGCTGTCCGGAGCTAAGAGCTGTTCCCGGGTGTCTTTCGGCAGAAGCCGCGCTAAGGAGAGCACTGTGAGCGGCACAATCGTCTTTGCGCGAAGAAGCCGCTTCTTCGGCTCCGGGAGCCGGAGAGAGCGGCAGCTTCAGAAAGGTGAAGAAACAAGCTGTACAACACTGGGATTGTGTGCGCACCTTGCCAACTATTAGAAAACAGTACTTTTTCACTCTCCTGTCTTTTCCAATCACATGAACATTCGATTGGAAGCTGTTTTGGACAACTTTTTTTTTCTTCCTGCCAAACACTTGGCAGACATCCGTGCAACGTCTAGAACACGATGGGAGATGTTTTCTGTGCTGGCACAGTTTTTCCTAGCCAGACATAGTGGAAAAGCTTTTTGCTGAGATGTAGATGAGAAGAGGCGCTAAAGACGAAGGTAGGATGCTGTCTGGAGCTAAGAGCCGTTCCCGGGCGTCTTTCGGCAGAAGCCGCGCAAAGGAGAGCACTGTGAGCGGCCCAATCGTCTTTGCGCGAAGAAGCCGCTTCTTCGGCTCCGGGAGCCGGAGAGAGCGACAGCTTCAGAAAGGTGAAGAAACAAGCTGTACAACACTGGGATTGTGTGCGCACCTTGCCAACTATTAGAAAACAGTCCTTTTGCACTCTCCTGTCTTTTCCAATCACATGAACATTCGATTGGAAGCTGTTTTGGACAACTTTTCTTTTCTTCCTGCCAAACACTTGGCAGACATCTCTGCAACGTCTAGAACACGATGGGAGATGTTTTCTGTGCTGGCACAGTTTTTCCTAGCCAGACATAGTGGAAAAGCTTTTTGCCGAGATGTAGATTACAAAACACGCTAAAGACGAAGGTAGGATGCTGTCCGGAGCTAAGAGCCGCTCCCGGGCGTCTTTCGGCAGAAGCCGCGCTAAGGAGAGCACTGTGAGCGGCACAATCGTCTTTGCGCGAAGAAGCCGCTTCTTCGGCTCCGGGAGCCGGGGAGAGCGGCAGCTTCGGAAAGGTGAAGAAGCAAGCTGTACAACACTGGGATTGTGTGCGCACCTTGCCAACTATTAGAAAACAGTACTTTTGCACTCTCCTGACTTTTCCAATCACATGAATATCCGATTGGAAGCTGTTTTGGACAACTTTTCTTTTCTTCCTGCCAAACACTTGGCAGACATCTCTGCAACTTCTAGAACACGATGGGAGATGTTTTCTGTGCTGGCACAGTTTTTCTTAGCCAGACATAGTAGAAAAGCTTTTTGCTGAGATGTAGATGAGAAGAGGCGCTAAAGACGAAGGTAGGATGCTGTCCGGAGCTAAGAGCCGCTCCCGGGCGTCTTTAGGCAGAAGCCGCGCTAAGGAGAGCACTGTGAGCGGCACAATCGTCTTTGCGCGAAGAAGCCGCTTCTTCGGCTCCGGGAGCCGGAGATAGCGGCAGATTCGGAAAGGTGAAGAAGCAAGTTGTACAACACTGGGATTGTGTGCGCACCTTGCCAACTGATAGAAAAGAGTACCTTTGCACTCTCCTGACTTTTCCAATCACATGAACATTCGATTGGAAGCTGTTTTGGACAACTTTTCTTTTCTTCCTGCCAAACACTTGGCAGACATCTCTGCAACTTCTAGAACACGATGGGAGATGTTTTCTGTGCTGGCACAGTTTTTCCTAGCCAGACATAGTGGAAAAGCTTTTTGCCGAGATGTAGATGAGAAGAGGCGCTAAAGACGAAGGTAGGATGCTGTCCGGAGCTAAGAGCCGTTCCCGGGCGTCTTTCGGCAGAAGCCGCGCTAAGGAGAGCACTGTGAGCAGCACAATCGTCTTTGCGCGAAGAAGCCGCTTCTTCGGCTCCGGGAGCCGGAGAGAGCGGCAGCTTCAGAAAGGTGAAGAAACAAGCTGTACAACACTGGGATTGTGTGCGCACCTTGCCAACTATTAGAAAACAGTACTTTTGCACTCTCCTGTCTTTTCCAATCACATGAACATTCGATTGGAAGCTGTTTTGGACAACTTTTCTTTTCTTCCTGCCAAACACTTGGCAGACATCCGTGCAACGTCTAGAACACGATGGGAGATGTTTTCTGTGCTGGCACAGTTTTTCCTAGCCAGACATAGTGGAAAAGCTTTTTGCTGAGATGTAGATGAGAAGAGGCGCTAAAGACGAAGGTAGGATGCTGTCCGGAGCTAAGAGCCGCTCCCGGGCGTCTTTCGGCAGAAGCCGCGCTAAGGAGAGCACTGTGTGCAGCACAATCTTCTTTGCGCGAAGAAGCCACTTCTTCGGCTCCGGGAGCCGGGGAGAGCGGCAGCTTCGGAAAGGTGAAGAAGCAAGCTGTACAACACTGGGATTGTGTGCGCACCTTGCCAACTATTAGAAAACAGTACTTTTGCACTCTCCTGACTTTTCCAGTCACATGAATATCCGACTGGAAGCTGTTTTGGACAACTTTTCTTTTCTTCCTGCCAAACACTTGGCAGACATCTCTGCAACTTCTAGAACACGATGGGAGATGTTTTCTGTGCTGGCACAGTTTTTCTTAGCCAGACATAGTAGAAAAGCTTTTTGCCGAGATGTAGATGAGAAGAGGCGCTAAAGACGAAGGTAGGATGCTGTCCGGAGCTAAGAGCCGCTCCCGGGCGTCTTTCGGCAGAAGCCGCGCTAAGGAGAGCACTGTGAGCGGCACAATCGTCTTTGCGCGAAGAAGCCGCTTCCTCGGCTCCGGGAGCCGGAGGGAGCGGCAGATTCGGAAAGGTGAAGAAGCAAGCTGTACAACACTGGGATTGTGTGCGCACCTTGCTAACTGATAGAAAAGAGTACCTTTGCACTCTCCTGACTTTTCCAATCACATGAACATTCGATTGGAAGCTGTTTTGGACAACTTTTCTTTTCTTCCTGCCAAACACTTGGCAGACATCTCTGCAACTTCTAGAACACGATGGGAGATGTTTTCTGTGCTGGCACAGTTTTTCCTAGCCAGACATAGTGGAAAAGCTTTTTGCCGAGATGTAGATGAGAAGAGGCGCTAAAGACGAAGGTAGGATGCTGTCCGGAGCTGAGAGCCGCTCCTGGGCGTCTTTCGGCAGAAGCCGCGCTAAGGAGAGTACAGGGAGCGACACAATCGTCTTTGCGCGAAGAAGCCGCTTCTTCGGCTCCGAAAGCCGGGGAGAGCCGCAGCTTCCGAAAGGTGAAGAAGCAAGCTGTACAACACTGGGATTGTGTGCGCACCTTGCCAACTATTAGAAAACAGTACTTTTGCACTCTCCTGACTTTTCCAGTCACATGAACATTCGATTGGAAGCTGTTTTGGACAACTTTTCTTTTCTTCCTGCCAAACACTTGGCAGACATCCGTGCAACATCTAGAACACGATGGGAGATGTTTTCTGTGCTGGTACAGTTTTTCTTAACCAGACATAGTGGAAAAGCTTTTTGCCGAGATGTAGATGAGAAGAGGCGCTAAAGACGAAGGTAGGATGCTGTCCGGAGCTAAGAGCCGCTCCCGGGCGTCTTTCGGCAGAAGCCGCGCTAAGGAGAGCACTGTGAGCGGCACAATCGTCTTTGCGCGAAGAAGCCGCTTCTTCGGCTCCGGGAGCCGGAGAGAGCGGCAGATTCGGAAAGGTGAAGAAGCAAGCTGTACAACACTGGGATTGTGTGCGCACCTTGCCAACTGATAGAAAAGAGTACCTTTGCACTCTCCTGACTTTTCCAATCACATGAACATTCGATTGGAAGCTGTTTTGGACAACTTTTCTTTTCTTCCTGCCAAACACTTGGCAGACATCTCTGCAACGTCTAGAACACGATGGGAGATGTTTTCTGTGCTGGCACAGTTTTTCCTAGCCAGACATAGTGGAAAAGCTTTTTGCCGAGATGTAGATGAGAAGAGGCGCTAAAGACGAAGGTAGGATGCTGTCCGGAGCTAAGAGCCGCTCCCGGGCGTCTTTCGGCAGAAGCCGCGCTAAGGAGAGTACAGGGAGCGACACAATCGTCTTTGCGCGAAGAAGCCGCTTCTTCGGCTCCGAAAGCCGGGGAGAGCCGCAGCTTCCGAAAGGTGAAGAAGCAAGCTGTACAACACTGGGATTGTGTGCGCACCTTGCCAACTATTAGAAAACAGTACTTTTGCACTCTCCTGACTTTTCCAGTCACATGAACATTCGATTGGAAGCTGTTTTGGACAACTTTTCTTTTCTTCCTGCCAAACACTTGGCAGACATCCGTGCAACTTCTAGAACACGATGGGAGATGTTTTCTGTGCTGGCACAGTTTTTCTTAACCAGACATAGTGGAAAAGCTTTTTGCTGAGATGTAGATGAGAAGAGGCGCTAAAGATGAAGGTAGGATGCTGTCCGGAGCTAAGAGCCGCTCCGGGCGTCTTTCGGCAGAAGCCGCGCTAAGGAGAGCACTGTGAGCGGCACAATCGTCTTTGCGCGAAGAAGCCGCTTCTTCGGCTCCGGGAGCCGGAGAGAGCGGCTACTTGGAAAAGGTACAGAAGCAAGCTGTACAACACTGGGATTGTGTGCGCACCTTGCCAACTGATAGAAAACAGTACCTTTGCACTCTCCTGACTTTTCCAATCACATGAACATTCGATTGGAAGCTGTTTTGGACAACTTTTCTTTTCTTCCTGCCAAACACTTGGCAGACATCTCTGCAACTTCTAGAACACGATGGGAGATGTTTTCTGTGCTGGCACAGTTTTTCCTAGCCAGACATAGTGGAAAAGCTTTTTGCCGAGATGTAGATGAGAAGAGGCGCTAAAGACGAAGGTAGGATGCTGTCCTGATCTAAGAGCCGCTCCCGGGCGTCTTTCGGCAGAAGCCGCGCTAAGGAGAGCACTGTGTGCAGCACAATCGTCTTTGCGCGAAGAAGCCACTTCTTCGGCTCCGGGAGCCGGAGAGAGCGGCTACTTCGAAAAGGTACAGAAGCAAGCTGTACAACACTGGGATTGTGTGCGCACCTTGCCAACTATTAGAAAACAGTACTTTTGCACTCTCCTGACTTTTCCAGTCACATGAACATTCGATTGGAAGCTGTTTTGGACAACTTTTCTTTTCTTCCTGCCAAACACTTGGCAGACATCCGTGCAACGTCTAGAATACGATGGGAGATGTTTTCTGTGCTGGCACAGTTTTTCTTAACCAGACATAGTGGAAAAGCTTTTTGCTGAGATGTAGATGAGAAGAGGCGCTAAAGACGAAGGTAGGATGCTGTCCGGAGCTAAGAGCTGCTCCCGGGCGTCTTTCGGCAGAAGCCGCACTAAGGAGAGCACTGTGAGCGGCACAATCGTCTTTGCGCGAAGAAGCCGCTTCTTCGGCTGCGGGAGCCGGAGAGAGCGGCAGCTTCAGAAAGGTGAAGAAGCAAGCTGTACAACACTGGGATTGTGTGCGCACCTTGCCAACTGATAGAAAACAGTACCTTTGCACTCTCCTGACTTTTCCAATCACATGAACATTCGATTGGAAGCTGTTTTGGACAACTTTTCTTTTCTTCCTGCCAAACACTTGGCAGACATCTCTGCAACTTCTAGAACACGATGGGAGATGTTTTCTGTGCTGGCACAGTTTTTCCTAGCCAGACATAGTGGAAAAGCTTTTTGCCGAGATGTAGATGAGAAGAGGCGCTAAAGACGAAGGTAGGATGCTGTCCGGAGCTAAGAGGCGCTCCGGGGCGTCTTTCGGCAGAAGCCGCGCTAAGGAGAGCACTGTGAGCGGCACAATCGTCTTTGCGCGAAGAAGCCGCTTCTTCGGCTCCGGGAGCCAGAGAGAGCCGCAGCTTCGGAAAGGTAAAGAAGCAAGCTGTACAACACTGGGATTGTGTGCGCACCTTGCCAACTATTAGAAAACAGTACTTTTGCACTCTCCTGACTTTTCCAGTCACATGAACATTCGATTGGAAGCTGTTTTGGACAACTTTTCTTTTCTTCCTGCCAAACACTTGGCAGACATCCGTGCAACGTCTAGAACACGATGGGAGATGTTTTCTGTGCTGGCACAGTTTTTCTTAACCAGACATAGTGGAAAAGCTTTTTGCCGAGATGTAGATGAGAAGAGGCGCTAAAGACGAAGGTAGGATGCTGTCCGGAGCTAAGAGCTGCTCCCGGGCGTCTTTCGGCAGAAGCCGCACTAAGGAGAGCACTGTGAGCGGCACAATCGTCTTTGCGCGAAGAAGCCGCTTCTTCGGCTCCGGGAGCCAGAGAGAGCCGCAGCATCGGAAAGGTAAAGAAGCAAGCTGTACAACACTGGGATTGTGTGCGCACCTTGCCAACTATTAGAAAACAGTACTTTTGCACTTTCCTGACTTTTCCAGTCACATGAACATTCGATTGGAAGCTGTTTTGGACAACTTTTCTTTTCTTCCTGCCAAACACTTGGCAGACATCCGTGCAACTTCTAGAACACGATGGGAGATGTTTTCTGTGCTGGCACAGTTTTTCCTTGCCAGACATAGTGGAAAAGCTTTTTGCCGAGATGTAGATGAGAAGAGGCGCTAAAGACGAAGGTAGGATGCTGTCCGGAGCAAAGAGCCGCTCCCGGGCGTCTTTCGGCAGAAGCCGCGCTAAGGAGAGCACTGTGAGCGGCACAATCGTCTTTGCGCGAAGAAGCCGCTTCTTCGGCTCCGGGAGCCGGAGAGAGCGGCAGCTTCAGAAAGGTGAAGAAAAAAGCTGTACAACACTGGGATTGTGTGCGCACCTTGCCAACTATTAGAAAACAGTACTTTTGCACTCTCCTGTCTTTTCCAATCACATGAACATTCGATTGGAAGCTGTTTTGGACAACTTTTCTTTTCTTCCTGCCAAACACTTGGCAGACATCTCTGCAACATCTAGAACACGATGGGAGATGTTTTCTGTGCTGGCACAGTTTTTCCTAGCCAGACATAGTGGAAAAGCTTTTTGCCGAGATGTAGATGAGAAGAGGCGCTAAAGACGAAGGTAGGATGCTGTCCGGATCTAAGAGCCGCTCCCGGGCGTCTTTCAGCAGAAGCCGCGCTAAGGAGAGCACTGTGTGCAGCACAATCGTCTTTGCGCGAAGAAGCCGCTTCTTCAGCTCCGGGAGCCGGAGAGAGCGGCTACTTCGAAAAGGTACAGAAGCAAGCTGTACAACACTGGGATTGTGTGCGCACCTTGCCAACTATTAGAAAACAGTACTTTTGCACTCTCCTGACTTTTCCAGTCACATGAACATTCGATTGGAAGCTGTTTTGGACAACTTTTCTTTTCTTCCTGCCAAACACTTGGCAGACATCCGTGCAACGTCTAGAATACGATGGGAGATGTTTTCTGTGCTGGCACAGTTTTTCTTAACCAGACATAGTGGAAAAGCTTTTTGCTGAGATGTAGATGAGAAGAGGCGCTAAAGACGAAGGTAGGATGCTGTCCGGAGCTAAGAGCTGCTCCCAGGCGTCTTTCGGCAGAAGCCGCACTAAGGAGAGCACTGTGAGCGGCACAATCGTCTTTGCGCGAAGAAGCCGCTTCTTCGGCTGCGGGAGCCGGTGAGAGCGGCAGCTTCAGAAAGGTGAAGAAGCAAGCTGTACAACACTGGGATTGTGTGCGCACCTTGCCAACTGATAGAAAACAGTACTTTTGCACTCTCCTGACTTTTCCAATCACATGAACATTCGATTGGAAGCTGTTTTGGACAACTTTTCTTTTCTTCCTGCCAAACACTTGGCAGACATCTCTGCAACTTCTAGAACACGATGGGAGATGTTTTCTGTGCTGGCACAGTTTTTCCTAGCCAGACATAGTGGAAAAGCTTTTTGCCGAGATGTAGATGAGAAGAGGCGCTAAAGACGAAGGTAGGATGCTGTCCGGAGCTAAGAGCCGTTCCCGGGCGTCTTTCGGCAGAAGCCGCGCTAAGGAGAGCACTGTGAGCGGCACAATCGTCTTTGCGCGAAGAAGCCGCTTCTTCGGCTCCGGGAGCCAGAGAGAGCCGCAGCTTCGGAAAGGTAAAGAAGCAAGCTGTACAACACTGGGATTGTGTGCGCACCTTGCCAACTATTAGAAAACAGTACTTTTGCACTTTCCTGACTTTTCCAGTCACATGAACATTCGATTGGAAGCTGTTTTGGACAACTTTTCTTTTCTTCCTGCCAAACACTTGGCAGACATCCGTGCAACGTCTAGAACACGATGGGAGATGTTTTCTGTGCTGGCACAGTTTTTCCTAGCCAGACATAGTGGAAAAGCTTTTTGCTGAGATGTAGATGAGAAGAGGCGCTAAAGACGAAGGTAGGATGCTGTCCGGAGCTAAGAGCAGTTCCCGGGCGTCTTTCGGCAGAAGCCGCGCTAAGGACAGCACTGTGAGCGGCACAATCGTCTTTGCGCGAAGAAGCCGCTTCTTCGGCTCCGGGAGCCGGAGAGAGCGGCAGCTTCAGAAAGGTGAAGAAACAAGCTGTACAACACTGGGATTGTGTGCGCACCTTGCCAACTATTAGAAAACAGTACTTTTGCACTCTCCTGTCTTTTCCAATCACATGAACATTCGATTGGAAGCTGTTTTGGACAACTTTTCTTTTCTTCCTGCCAAACACTTGGCAGACATCTCTGCAACTTCTAGAACACGATGGGAGATGTTTTCTGTGCTGGCACAGTTTTTCCTAGCCAGACATAGTGGAAAAGCTTTTTGCCGAGATGTAGATGAGAAGAGGCGCTAAAGACGAAGGTAGGATGCTGTCCGGAGCTAAGAGCCGCTCCCGGGCGTCTTTCGGCAGAAGCCGCGCTAAGGAGAGCACTGTGTGCAGCACAATCTTCTTTGCGCGAAGAAGCCACTTCTTCGGCTCCGGGAGCCGGAGAGAGCGGCTACTTGGAAAAGGTACAGGAGCAAGCTGTAAAACACTGGGATTGTGTGCGCACCTTGCCAACTGATACAAAACAGTACTTTTGCACTCTCCTGACTTTTCCAGTCACATGAACATTCGATTGGAAGCTGTTTTGGACAACTTTTCTTTTCTTCCTGCCAAACACTTGGCAGACATCCGTGCAACGTCTAGAACACGATGGGAGATGTTTTCTGTGCTGGCACAGTTTTTCTTAACCAGACATAGTGGAAAAGCTTTTTGCTGAGATGTAGATGAGAAGAGGCGCTAAAGACGAAGGTAGGATGCTGTCCGGAGCTAAGAGCTGCTCCCGGGCGTCTTTCGGCAGAAGCCGCACTAAGGAGAGCACTGTGAGCGGCACAATCGTCTTTGCGCGAAGAAGCCGCTTCTTCGGCTCCGGGAGCCGGAGAGAGCGGCAGCTTCAGAAAGGTGAAGAAGCAAGCTGTAAAACACTGGGATTGTGTGCGCACCTTGCCAACTGATAGAAAACAGTTCCTTTGCACTCTCCTGACTTTTCCAATCACATGGACATTCGATTGGAAGCTGTTTTGGACAACTTTTCTTTTCTTCCTGCCAAACACTTGGCAGACATCTCTGCAACTTCTAGAACACGATGGGAGATGTTTTCTGTGCTGGCACAGTTTTTCCGAGCCAGACATAGTGGAAAAGCTTTTTGCCGAGATGTAGATGAGAAGAGGCGCTAAAGACGAAGGTAGGATGCTGTCCGGAGCTAAGAGCCGTTCCCGGGCGTCTTTCGGCAGAAGCCGCGCTAAGGAGAGCACTGTGAGCGGCACAATCGTCTTTGCGCGAAGAAGCCGCTTCTTCGGCTCCGGGAGCCGGAGAGAGCGGCAGCTTCAGAAAGGTGAAGAAGCAAGCTGTACAACACTGGGATTGTGTGCGCACCTTGCCAACTATTAGAAAACAGTGCTTTTGCACTCTCCTGTCTTTTCCAATCACATGAACATTCGATTGGAAGCTGTTTTGGACAACTTTTCTTTTCTTCCTGCCAAACACTTGGCAGACATCCGTGCAACGTCTAGAACACGATGGGAGATGTTTTCTGTGCTGGCACAGTTTTTCCTAGCCAGACATAGTGGAAAAGCTTTTTGCTGAGATGTAGATGAGAAGAGGCGCTAAAGACGAAGGTAGGATGCTGTCCGGAGCTAAGAGCTGTTCCCGGGTGTCTTTCGGCAGAAGCCGCGCTAAGGAGAGCACTGTGAGCGGCACAATCGTCTTTGCGCGAAGAAGCCGCTTCTTCGGCTCCGGGAGCCGGAGAGAGCGGCAGCTTCAGAAAGGTGAAGAAACAAGCTGTACAACACTGGGATTGTGTGCGCACCTTGCCAACTATTAGAAAACAGTACTTTTTCACTCTCCTGTCTTTTCCAATCACATGAACATTCGATTGGAAGCTGTTTTGGACAACTTTTTTTTTCTTCCTGCCAAACACTTGGCAGACATCCGTGCAACGTCTAGAACACGATGGGAGATGTTTTCTGTGCTGGCACAGTTTTTCCTAGCCAGACATAGTGGAAAAGCTTTTTGCTGAGATGTAGATGAGAAGAGGCGCTAAAGACGAAGGTAGGATGCTGTCCGGAGCTAAGAGCCGTTCCCGGGCGTCTTTCGGCAGAAGCCGCGCAAAGGAGAGCACTGTGAGCGGCCCAATCGTCTTTGCGCGAAGAAGCCGCTTCTTCGGCTCCGGGAGCCGGAGAGAGCGGCAGCTTCAGAAAGGTGAAGAAACAAGCTGTACAACACTGGGATTGTGTGCGCACCTTGCCAACTATTAGAAAACAGTCCTTTTGCACTCTCCTGTCTTTTCCAATCACATGAACATTCGATTGGAAGCTGTTTTGGACAACTTTTCTTTTCTTCCTGCCAAACACTTGGCAGACATCTCTGCAACGTCTAGAACACGATGGGAGATGTTTTCTGTGCTGGCACAGTTTTTCCTAGCCAGACATAGTGGAAAAGCTTTTTGCCGAGATGTAGATTACAAAACACGCTAAAGACGAAGGTAGGATGCTGTCCGGAGCTAAGAGCCGCTCCCGGGCGTCTTTCGGCAGAAGCCGCGCTAAGGAGAGCACTGTGAGCGGCACAATCGTCTTTGCGCGAAGAAGCCGCTTCTTCGGCTCCGGGAGCCGGGGAGAGCGGCAGCTTCGGAAAGGTGAAGAAGCAAGCTGTACAACACTGGGATTGTGTGCGCACCTTGCCAACTATTAGAAAACAGTACTTTTGCACTCTCCTGACTTTTCCAATCACATGAATATCCGATTGGAAGCTGTTTTGGACAACTTTTCTTTTCTTCCTGCCAAACACTTGGCAGACATCTCTGCAACTTCTAGAACACGATGGGAGATGTTTTCTGTGCTGGCACAGTTTTTCTTAGCCAGACATAGTAGAAAAGCTTTTTGCTGAGATGTAGATGAGAAGAGGCGCTAAAGACGAAGGTAGGATGCTGTCCGGAGCTAAGAGCCGCTCCCGGGCGTCTTTCGGCAGAAGCCGCGCTAAGGAGAGCACTGTGAGCGGCACAATCGTCTTTGCGCGAAGAAGCCGCTTCTTCGGCTCCGGGAGCCGGAGAGAGCGGCAGATTCGGAAAGGTGAAGAAGCAAGTTGTACAACACTGGGATTGTGTGCGCACCTTGCCAACTGATAGAAAAGAGTACCTTTGCACTCTCCTGACTTTTCCAATCACATGAACATTCGATTGGAAGCTGTTTTGGACAACTTTTCTTTTCTTCCTGCCAAACACTTGGCAGACATCTCTGCAACTTCTAGAACACGATGGGAGATGTTTTCTGTGCTGGCACAGTTTTTCCTAGCCAGACATAGTGGAAAAGCTTTTTGCCGAGATGTAGATGAGAAGAGGCGCTAAAGACGAAGGTAGGATGCTGTCCGGAGCTAAGAGCCGCTCCCGGGCGTCTTTCGGCAGAAGCCGCGCTAAGGAGAGCACTGTGTGCAGCACAATCTTCTTTGCGCGAAGAAGCCACTTCTTCGGCTCCGGGAGCCGGAGAGAGCGGCTACTTGGAAAAGGTACAGGAGCAAGCTGTAAAACACTGGGATTGTGTGCGCACCTTGCCAACTATTAGAAAACAGTACTTTTGCACTCTCCTGACTTTTCCAGTCACATGAACATTCGATTGGAAGCTGTTTTGGACAACTTTTCTTTTCTTCCTGCCAAACACTTGGCAGACATCCGTGCAACGTCTAGAACACGATGGGAGATGTTTTCTGTGCTGGCACAGTTTTTCTTAACCAGACATAGTGGAAAAGCTTTTTGCTGAGATGTAGATGAGAAGAGGCGCTAAAGACGAAGGTAGGATGCTGTCCGGAGCTAAGAGCTGCTCCCGGGCGTCTTTCGGCAGAAGCCGCACTAAGGAGAGCACTGTGAGCGGCACAATCGTCTTTACGCGAAGAAGCCGCTTCTTCGGCTCCGGGAGCCGGAGAGAGCGGCAGCTTCAGAAAGGTGAAGAAGCAAGCTGTAAAACACTGGGATTGTGTGCGCACCTTGCCAACTGATAGAAAACAGTTCCTTTGCACTCTCCTGACTTTTCCAATCACATGGACATTCGATTGGAAGCTGTTTTGGACAACTTTTCTTTTCTTCCTGCCAAACACTTGGCAGACATCTCTGCAACTTCTAGAACACGATGGGAGATGTTTTCTGTGCTGGCACAGTTTTTCCTAGCCAGACATAGTGGAAAAGCTTTTTGCCGAGATGTAGATGAGAAGAGGCGCTAAAGACGAAGGTAGGATGCTGTCCGGAGCTAAGAGCCGCTCCGGGGCGTCTTTCGGCAGAAGCCGCGCTAAGGAGAGCACTGTGAGCGGCACAATCGTCTTTGCGCGAAGAAGCCGCTTCTTCGGCTCCGGGAGCCAGAGAGAGCCGCAGCTTCTGAAAGGTAAAGAAGCAAGCTGTACAACACTGGGATTGTGTGCGCACCTTGCCAACTGATACAAAACAGTACTTTTGCACTCTCCTGACTTTTCCAGTCACATGAACATTCGATTGGAAGCTGTTTTGGACAACTTTTCTTTTCTTCCTGCCAAACACTTGGCAGACATCCGTGCAACGTCTAGAACACGATGGGAGATGTTTTCTGTGCTGGCACAGTTTTTCTTAACCAGACATAGTGGAAAAGCTTTTTGCTGAGATGTAGATGAGAAGAGGCGCTAAAGACGAAGGTAGGATGCTGTCCGGAGCTAAGAGCTGCTCCCGGGCGTCTTTCGGCAGAAGCCGCACTAAGGAGAGCACTGTGAGCGGCACAATCGTCTTTGCGCGAAGAAGCCGCTTCTTCGGCTCCGGGAGCCGGAGAGAGCGGCAGCTTCAGAAAGGTGAAGAAGCAAGCTGTAAAACACTGGGATTGTGTGCGCACCTTGCCAACTGATAGAAAACAGTTCCTTTGCACTCTCCTGACTTTTCCAATCACATGGACATTCGATTGGAAGCTGTTTTGGACAACTTTTCTTTTCTTCCTGCCAAACACTTGGCAGACATCTCTGCAACTTCTAGAACACGATGGGAGATGTTTTCTGTGCTGGCACAGTTTTTCCTAGCCAGACATAGTGGAAAAGCTTTTTGCTGAAATGTAGATGAGAAGAGGCGCTAAAGACGAAGGTAGGATGCTGTCCGGAGCTAAGAGCCGTTCCCGGGCGTCTTTCGGCAGAAGCCGCGCTAAGGAGAGCACTGTGAGCGGCACAATCGTCTTTGCGCGAAGAAGCCGCTTCTTCGACTCCGGGAGCCGGAGAGAGCGGCAGATTCGGAAAGGTGAAGAAGCAAGTTGTACAACACTGGGATTGTGTGCGCACCTTGCCAACTGATAGAAAAGAGTACCTTTGCACTCTCCTGACTTTTCCAATCACATGAACATTCGATTGGAAGCTGTTTTGGACAACTTTTCTTTTCTTCCTGCCAAACACTTGGCAGACATCTCTGCAACGTCTAGAACACGATGGGAGATGTTTTCTGTGCTGGCACAGTTTTTCCTAGCCAGACATAGTGGAAAAGCTTTTTGCCGAGATGTAGATGAGAAGAGGCGCTAAAGACGAAGGTAGGATGCTGTCCGGAGCTAAGAGCCGCTCCCGGGCGTCTTTCGGCAGAAGCCGCGCTAAGGAGAGTACAGGGAGCGACACAATTGTCTTTGCGCGAAGAAGCCGCTTCTTCGGCTCCGAAAGCCGGGGAGAGCCGCAGCTTCCGAAAGGTGAAGAAGCAAGCTGTACAACACTGGGATTGTGTGCGCACCTTGCCAACTATTAGAAAACAGTACTTTTGCACTCTCCTGACTTTTCCAGTCACATGAACATTCGATTGGAAGCTGTTTTGGACAACTTTTCTTTTCTTCCTGCCAAACACTTGGCAGAAATCCGTGCAACGTCTAGAATACGATGGGAGATGTTTCCTGTGCTGGCACAGTTTTTCCGAGCCAGACATAGTGGAAAAGCTTTTTTCTGAGATGTAGATGAGAAGAGGCGCTAAAGACGAAGGTAGGATGCTGTCCGGAGCTAAGAGCCGCTCCCGGGCGTCTTTCGGCAGAAGCCGCGCTAAGGAGAGCACTGTGAGCGGCACAATCGTCTTTGCGCGAAGAAGCCGCTTCTTCGGCTCCGGGAGCCGGAGAGAGCGGCAGATTCGGAAAGGTGAAGAAGCAAGCTGTACAACACTGGGATTGTGTGCGCACCTTGCCAACTGATAGAAAAGAGTACCTTTGCACTCTCCTGACTTTTCCAATCACATGAACATTCGATTGGAAGCTGTTTTGGACAACTTTTCTTTTCTTCCTGCCAAACACTTGGCAGACATCTCTGCAACGTCTAGAACACGATGGGAGATGTTTTCTGTGCTGGCACAGTTTTTCCTAGCCAGACATAGTGGAAAAGCTTTTTGCCGAGATGTAGATGAGAAGAGGCGCTAAAGACGAAGGTAGGATGCTGTCCGGAGCTAAGAGCTGCTCCCGGGCGTCTTTCGGCAGAAGCCGCGCTAAGGAGAGCACTGTGAGCGGCACAATCGTCTTTGCATGAAGAAGCCGCTTCTTCGGCTCCGGGAGCCGGGGAGAGCGGCAACTCGGAAAAGGTAAAGAAGCAAGCTGTACAACACTGGGATTGTGTGCGCACCTTGCCAACTATTAGAAAACAGTACTTTTGAACTCTCCTGACTTTTCCAGTCACATGAACTTTTGACTGGAAGCTGTTTTGGACAACTTTTCTTTTCTTCCTGCCAAACACTTGGCAGAAATACATGCAACGTCTAGAACACGATGGGAGATGTTTTCTGTGCTTGCACAGTTTTTCCGAGCCAGACATAGTGGAAAAGCTTTTTGCCGAGATGTTGATGAGAAGAGGCGCTAAAGACGAAGGTAGGATGCTGTCCGGAGCTAAGAGCCGCTCCCGGGCGTCTTTCGGCAGAAGCCGCGCTAAGGAGAGCACTGTGAGCGGCAGAATCGTCTTTGCGTGAAGAAGCCGCTTCTTCGGCTCCGGGAGCCGGAGAGAGCGGCAGCTTCAGAAAGGTGAAGAAACAAGCTGTACAACACTGGGATTGTGTGCGCACCTTGCCAACTATTAGAAAACAGTCCTTTTGCACTCTCCTGTCTTTTCCAATCACATGAACATTCGATTGGAAGCTGTTTTGGACAACTTTTCTTTTCTTCCTGCCAAACACTTGGCAGACATCTCTGCAACGTCTAGAACACGATGGGAGATGTTTTCTGTGCTGGCACAGTTTTTCCTAGCCAGATAGTGGAAAAGCTTTTTGCCGAGATGTAGATGAGAAGAGGCGCTAAAGACGAAGGTAGGATGCTGTCCGGAGCTAAGAGCCGCTCCCGGGCGTCTTTCGGCAGAAGCCGCGCTAAGGAGAGCACTGTGAGCGGCACAATCGTCTTTGCGCGAAGAAGCCGCTTCTTCGGCTCCGGGAGCCGGGGAGAGCGGCAGCTTCGGAAAGGTGAAGAAGCAAGCTGTACAACACTAGGATTGTGTGCGCACCTTGCCAACTATTAGAAAACAGTACTTTTGCACTCTCCTGACTTTTCCAATCACATGAATATCCGATTGGAAGCTGTTTTGGACAACTTTTCTTTTCTTCCTGCCAAACACTTGGCAGACATCTCTGCAACTTCTAGAACACGATGGGAGATGTTTTCTGTGCTGGCACAGTTTTTCTTAGCCAGACATAGTAGAAAAGCTTTTTGCTGAGATGTAGATGAGAAGAGGCGCTAAAGACGAAGGTAGGATGCTGTCCGGAGCTAAGAGCCGCTCCCGGGCGTCTTTCGGCAGAAGCCGCGCTAAGGAGAGCACTGTGAGCGGCACAATCGTCTTTGCGCGAAGAAGCCGCTTCTTCGGCTCTGGGAGCCGGAGAGAGCGGCAGATTCGGAAAGGTGAAGAAGCAAGTTGTACAACACTGGGATTGTGTGCGCACCTTGCCAACTGATAGAAAAGAGTACCTTTGCACTCTCCTGACTTTTCCAATCACATGAACATTCGATTGGAAGCTGTTTTGGACAACTTTTCTTTTCTTCCTGCCAAACACTTGGCAGACATCTCTGCAACGTCTAGAACACGATGGGAGATGTTTTCTGTGCTGGCACAGTTTTTCCTAGCCAGACATAGTGGAAAAGCTTTTTGCCGAGATGTAGATGAGAAGAGGCGCTAAAGACGAAGGTAGGATGCTGTCCGGAGCTAAGAGCCGCTCCCGGGCGTCTTTCGGCAGAAGCCGCGCTAAGGAGAGCACTGTGAGCGGCACAATCGTCTTTGCGCGAAGAAGCCGCTTCTTCGGCTCCGGGAGCCGGAGAGAGCGGCAGATTCGGAAAGGTGAAGAAGCAAGTTGTACAACACTGGGATTGTGTGCGCACCTTGCCAACTGATAGAAAAGAGTACCTTTGCACTCTCCTGACTTTTCCAATCACATGAACATTCGATTGGAAGCTGTTTTGGACAACTTTTCTTTTCTTCCTGCCAAACACTTGGCAGACATCTCTGCAACGTCTAGAACACGATGGGAGATGTTTTCTGTGCTGGCACAGTTTTTCCTAGCCAGACATAGTGGAAAAGCTTTTTGCCGAGATGTAGATGAGAAGAGGCGCTAAAGACGAAGGTAGGATGCTGTCCGGAGCTAAGAGCCGCTCCCGGGCGTCTTTCGGCAGAAGCCGCGCTAAGGAGAGTACAGGGAGCGACACAATTGTCTTTGCGCGAAGAAGCCGCTTCTTCGGCTCCGAAAGCCGGGGAGAGCCGCAGCTTCCGAAAGGTGAAGAAGCAAGCTGTACAACACTGGGATTGTGTGCGCACCTTGCCAACTGATAGAAAAGAGTACCTTTGCACTCTCCTGACTTTTCCAATCACATGAACATTCGATTGGAAGCTGTTTTGGACAACTTTTCTTTTCTTCCTGCCAAACACTTGGCAGACATCTCTGCAACGTCTAGAACACGATGGGAGATGTTTTCTGTGCTGGCACAGTTTTTCCTAGCCAGACATAGTGGAAAAGCTTTTTGCCGAGATGTAGATGAGAAGAGGCGCTAAAGACGAAGGTAGGATGCTGTCCGGAGCTAAGAGCTGCTCCCGGGCGTCTTTCGGCAGAAGCCGCGCTAAGGAGAGCACTGTGAGCGGCACAATCGTCTTTGCATGAAGAAGCCGCTTCTTCGGCTCCGGGAGCCGGGGAGAGCGGCAACTCGGAAAAGGTAAAGAAGCAAGCTGTACAACACTGGGATTGTGTGCGCACCTTGCCAACTATTAGAAAACAGTACTTTTGAACTCTCCTGACTTTTCCAGTCACATGAACTTTTGATTGGAAGCTGTTTTGGACAACTTTTCTTTTCTTCCTGCCAAACACTTGGCAGAAATACATGCAACGTCTAGAACACGATGGGAGATGTTTTCTGTGCTTGCACAGTTTTTCCGAGCCAGACATAGTGGAAAAGCTTTTTGCCGAGATGTTGATGAGAAGAGGCGCTAAAGACGAAGGTAGGATGCTGTCCGGAGCTAAGAGCCGCTCCCGGGCGTCTTTCGGCAGAAGCCGCGCTAAGAAGAGCACTGTGAGCGGCAGAATCGTCTTTGCGTGAAGAAGCCGCTTCTTCGGCTCCGGGAGCCGGGGAGAGCGGCAACTCGGAAAAGGTAAAGAAGCAAGCTGTACAACACTGGGATTGTGTGCACACCTTGCCAACTATTAGAAAACAGTACTTTTGCACTCTCCTGACTTTTCCAGTCACATGAACATTCGATTGGAAGCTGTTTTGGACAACTTTTCTTTTCTTCCTGCCAAACACTTGGCAGACATCCGTGCAATGTCTAGAACACGATGGGAGATGTTTTCTGTGCTGGCACAGTTTTTCCTAGCCAGACACAGTGGAAAAGCTTTTTGCCGAGATGTAGATGAGAAGAGGCGCTAAAGACGAAGGTAGGATGCTGTCCGGAGCAAAGAGCCGCTCCCGGGCGTCTTTCGGCAGAAGCCGCGCTAAGGAGAGCACTGTGAGCGGCACAATCGTCTTTGCGCGAAGAAGCCGCTTCCTCGGCTCCGAAAGCCGGAGAGAGCGGCAGATTCAGAAAGGTGAAGAAGCAAGCTGTACAACACTGGGATTGTGTGCGCACCTTGCCAACTGATAGAAAAGAGTACCTTTGCACTCTCCTGACTTTTCCAATCACATGAACATTCGATTGGAAGCTGTTTTGGACAACTTTTCTTTTCTTCCTGCCAAACACTTGGCAGACATCTCTGCAACTTCTAGAACACGATGGGAGATGTTTTCTGTGCTGGCACAGTTTTTCCTAGCCAGACATAGTGGAAAAGCTTTTTGCCGAGATGTAGATGAGAAGAGGCGCTAAAGACGAAGGTAGGATGCTGTCCGGAGCTAAGAGCTGCTCCCGGGCGTCTTTCGGCAGAAGCCGCGCTAAGGAGAGCACTGTGAGCGGCACAATCGTCTTTGCATGAAGAAGCCGCTTCTTCGGCTCCGGGAGCCGGGGAGAGCGGCAACTCGGAAAAGGTAAAGAAGCAAGCTGTACAACACTGGGATTGTGTGCGCACCTTGCCAACTATTAGAAAACAGTACTTTTGAACTCTCCTGACTTTTCCAGTCACATGAACTTTTGATTGGAAGCTGTTTTGGACAACTTTTCTTTTCTTCCTGCCAAACACTTGGCAGAAATACATGCAACGTCTAGAACACGATGGGAGATGTTTTCTGTGCTTGCACAGTTTTTCCGAGCCAGACATAGTGGAAAAGCTTTTTGCCGAGATGTTGATGAGAAGAGGCGCTAAAGACGAAGGTAGGATGCTGTCCGGAGCTAAGAGCCGCTCCCGGGCGTCTTTCGGCAGAAGCCGCGCTAAGGAGAGCACTGTGAGCGGCAGAATCGTCTTTGCGTGAAGAAGCCGCTTCTTCGGCTCCGGGAGCCGGGGAGAGCGGCAACTCGGAAAAGGTAAAGAAGCAAGCTGTACAACACTGGGATTGTGTGCACACCTTGCCAACTATTAGAAAACAGTACTTTTGCACTCTCCTGACTTTTCCAGTCACATGAACATTCGATTGGAAGCTGTTTTGGACAACTTTTCTTTTCTTCCTGCCAAACACTTGGCAGACATCCGTGCAATGTCTAGAACACGATGGGAGATGTTTTCTGTGCTGGCACAGTTTTTCCTAGCCAGACACAGTGGAAAAGCTTTTTGCCGAGATGTAGATGAGAAGAGGCGCTAAAGACGAAGGTAGGATGCTGTCCGGAGCAAAGAGCCGCTCCCGGGCGTCTTTCGGCAGAAGCCGCGCTAAGGAGAGCACTGTGAGCGGCACAATCGTCTTTGCGCGAAGAAGCCGCTTCCTCGGCTCCGAAAGCCGGAGAGAGCGGCAGATTCAGAAAGGTGAAGAAGCAAGCTGTACAACACTGGGATTGTGTGCGCACCTTGCCAACTGATAGAAAAGAGTACCTTTGCACTCTCCTGACTTTTCCAATCACATGAACATTCGATTGGAAGCTGTTTTGGACAACTTTTCTTTTCTTCCTGCCAAACACTTGGCAGACATCTCTGCAACTTCTAGAACACGATGGGAGATGTTTTCTGTGCTGGCACAGTTTTTCCTAGCCAGACATAGTGGAAAAGCTTTTTGCCGAGATGTAGATGAGAAGAGGCGCTAAAGACGAAGGTAGGATGCTGTCCGGAGCTAAGAGCCGCTCCGGGGCGTCTTTCGGCAGAAGCCGCGCTAAGGAGAGTACTGGGAGCGACACAATCGTCTTTGCGCGAAGAAGCCGCTTCTTCGGCTCCGAAAGCCGGGGAGAGCCGCAGCTTCCGAAAGGTGAAGAAGCAAGCTGTACAACACTGGGATTGTGTGCGCACCTTGCCAACTATTAGAAAACAGTACTTTTGCACTCTCCTGACTTTTCCAATCACATGAACATTCGATTGGAAGCTGTTTTGGACAACTTTTCTTTTCTTCCTGCCAAACACTTGGCAGACATGTCTGCAACTTCTAGAACACGATGGGAGATGTTTTCTGTGCTGGCACAGTTTTTCCTAGCCAGACATAGTGGAAAAGCTTTTTGCCGAGATGTAGATGAGAAGAGGCGCTAAAGACGAAGGTAGGATGCTGTCCGGAGCTAAGAGCCGCTCCCGGGCGTCTTTCGGCAGAAGCCGCGCTAAGGAGAGTACTGGGAGCGACACAATCGTCTTTGCGCGAAGAAGCCGCTTCTTCGGCTCCGGGAGCCCGAGAGAGCGGAAGCTTCGGGAATGTAATGAAGCAAGCTGTACAACACTGGGATTGTGTGCGCACCGTGCCAACTATTAGAAAACAGTACTTTTGCACTCTCCTGACTTTTCCAATCACATGAACGTTCGATTGGAAGCTGTTTTGGACAACTTTTCTTTTCTCCCTGCCAAACACTTGGCAGACATCCGTGCAATGTCTAGAACACGATGGGAGATGTTTTCTGTGCTGGCACAGTTTTTCCTAGCCAGACATAGTGGAAAAGCATTTGCCGAGATGTAGATGAGAAGAGGCGCTAAAGACGAAGGTAGGATGCTGTCCGGAGCTAAGAGCCGCTCCGGGGCGTCTTTCGGCAGAAGCCGCGCAAAGGAGAGCACTGTGAGCGGCACAATCGTCTTTGCGCGAAGAAGCCGCTTCTTCGGCTCCGGGAGCCGGGGAGAGCGGCAACTCGGAAAAGGTAAAGAAGCAAGCTGTACAACACTGGGATTGTGTGCGCACCTTGCCAACTGATAGAAAACAGTACTTTTGCACTCTCCTGTCTTTTCCAGTCACATGAACATTCGATTGGAAGCTGTTTTGGACAACTTTTCGTTTCTTCCTGCCAAACACTTGGCAGACATCTCTGCAACTTCTAGAACACGATGGGAGATGTTTTCTGTGCTGGCACAGTTTTTCCTAGCCAGACATAGTGGAAAAGCTTTTTGCCGAGATGTAGATGAGAAGAGGCGCTAAAGACGAAGGTAGGATGCTGTCCGGAGCTAAGAGCCGCTCCCGGGCGTCTTTCGGCAGAAGCCGCGCTAAGGAGAGCACTGTGAGCGGCACAATCGTCTTTGCGCGAAGAAGCCGCTTCTTCGGCTCCGGGAGCCGGAGAGAGCGGCAGCTTCAGAAAGGTGAAGAAACAAGCTGTACAACACTGGGATTGTGTGCGCACCTTGCCAACTATTAGAAAACAGTCCTTTTGCACTCTCCTGTCTTTTCCAATCACATGAACATTCGATTGGAAGCTGTTTTGGACAACTTTTCTTTTCTTCCTGCCAAACACTTGGCAGACATCTCTGCAACGTCTAGAACACGATGGGAGATGTTTTCTGTGCTGGCACAGTTTTTCCTAGCCAGACATAGTGGAAAAGCTTTTTGCCGAGATGTAGATGAGAAGAGGCGCTAAAGACGAAGGTAGGATGCTGTCCGGAGCTAAGAGCCGCTCCCGGGCGTCTTTCGGCAGAAGCCGCGCTAAGGAGAGCACTGTGTGCAGCACAATCTTCTTTGCGCGAAGAAGCCACTTCTTCGGCTCCGGGAGCCGGGGAGAGCGGCAGCTTCGGAAAGGTGAAGAAGCAAGCTGTACAACACTGGGATTGTGTGCGCACCTTGCCAACTATTAGAAAACAGTACTTTTGCACTCTCCTGACTTTTCCAGTCACATGAATATCCGACTGGAAGCTGTTTTGGACAACTTTTCTTTTCTTCCTGCCAAACACTTGGCAGACATCTCTGCAACTTCTAGAACACGATGGGAGATGTTTTCTGTGCTGGCACAGTTTTTCTTAGCCAGACATAGTAGAAAAGCTTTTTGCCGAGATGTAGATGAGAAGAGGCGCTAAAGACGAAGGTAGGATGCTGTCCGGAGCTAAGAGCCGCTCCCGGGCGTCTTTCGGCAGAAGCCGCGCTAAGGAGAGCACTGTGAGCGGCACAATCGTCTTTGCGCGAAGAAGCCGCTTCCTCGGCTCCGGGAGCCGGAGGGAGCGGCAGATTCGGAAAGGTGAAGAAGCAAGCTGTACAACACTGGGATTGTGTGCGCACCTTGCCAACTGATAGAAAAGAGTACCTTTGCACTCTCCTGACTTTTCCAATCACATGAACATTCGATTGGAAGCTGTTTTGGACAACTTTTCTTTTCTTCCTGCCAAACACTTGGCAGACATCTCTGCAACTTCTAGAACACGATGGGAGATGTTTTCTGTGCTGGCACAGTTTTTCCTAGCCAGACATAGTGGAAAAGCTTTTTGCCGAGATGTAGATGAGAAGAGGCGCTAAAGACGAAGGTAGGATGCTGTCCGGAGCTAAGAGCCGCTCCTGGGCGTCTTTCGGCAGAAGCCGCGCTAAGGAGAGTACAGGGAGCGACACAATCGTCTTTGCGCGAAGAAGCCGCTTCTTCGGCTTTGAAAGCCGGGGAGAGCCGCAGCTTCCGAAAGGTGAAGAAGCAAGCTGTACAACACTGGGATTGTGTGCGCACCTTGCCAACTATTAGAAAACAGTACTTTTGCACTCTCCTGACTTTTCCAGTCACATGAACATTCGATTGGAAGCTGTTTTGGACAACTTTTCTTTTCTTCCTGCCAAACACTTGGCAGACATCCGTGCAACGTCTAGAACACGATGGGAGATGTTTTCTGTGCTGGTACAGTTTTTCTTAACCAGACATAGTGGAAAAGCTTTTTGCCGAGATGTAGATGAGAAGAGGCGCTAAAGACGAAGGTAGGATGCTGTCCGGAGCTAAGAGCCGTTCCCGGGCGTCTTTCGGCAGAAGCCGCGCTAAGGAGAGCACTGTGAGCAGCACAATCGTCTTTGCGCGAAGAAGCCGCTTCTTCGGCTCCGAAAGCCGGGGAGAGCCGCAGCTTCCGAAAGGTGAAGAAGCAAGCTGTACAACACTGGGATTGTGTGCGCACCTTGCCAACTATTAGAAAACAGTACTTTTGCACTCTCCTGACTTTTCCAGTCACATGAACATTCGATTGGAAGCTGTTTTGGACAACTTTTCTTTTCTTCCTGCCAAACACTTGGCAGACATCTGTGCAACATCTAGAACACGATGGGAGATGTTTTCTGTGCTGGTACAGTTTTTCTTAACCAGACATAGTGGAAAAGCTTTTTGCCGAGATGTAGATGAGAAGAGGCGCTAAAGACGAAGGTAGGATGCTGTCCGGAGCTAAGAGCCGCTCCCGGGCGTCTTTCGGCAGAAGCCGCGCTAAGGAGAGCACTGTGAGCGGCCCAATCGTCTTTGCGCGAAGAAGCCGCTTCTTCGGCTCCGGGAGCCGGAGAGAGCGGCAGATTCGGAAAGGTGAAGAAGCAAGCTGTACAACACTGGGATTGTGTGCGCACCTTGCCAACTGATAGAAAAGAGTACCTTTGCACTCTCCTGACTTTTCCAATCACATGAACATTCGATTGGAAGCTGTTTTGGACAACTTTTCTTCCTGCCAAACACTTGGCAGACATCTCTGCAACGTCTAGAACACGATGGGAGATGTTTTCTGTGCTGGCACAGTTTTTCCTAGCCAGACATAGTGGAAAAGCTTTTTGCCGAGATGTAGATGAGAAGAGGCGCTAAAGACGAAGGTAGGATGCTGTCCGGAGCTAAGAGCCGCTCCCGGGCGTCTTTCGGCAGAAGCCGCGCTAAGGAGAGTACAGGGAGCGACACAATCGTCTTTGCGCGAAGAAGCCGCTTCTTCGGCTCCGAAAGCCGGGGAGAGCCGCAGCTTCCGAAAGGTGAAGAAGCAAGCTGTACAACACTGGGATTGTGTGCGCACCTTGCCAACTATTAGAAAACAGTACTTTTGCACTCTCCTGACTTTTCCAGTCACATGAACATTCGATTGGAAGCTGTTTTGGACAACTTTTCTTTTCTTCCTGCCAAACACTTGGCAGAAATCCGTGCAACGTCTAGAATACGATGGGAGATGTTTCCTGTGCTGGCACAGTTTTTCCGAGCCAGACATAGTGGAAAAGCTTTTTGCTGAGATGTAGATGAGAAGAGGCGCTAAAGACGAAGGTAGGATGCTGTCCGGAGCTAAGAGCTGCTCCCGGGCGTCTTCCGGCAGAAGCCGCGCTAAGGAGAGCACTGTGAGCGGCACAATCGTCTTTGCATGAAGAAGCCGCTTCTTCGGCTCCGGGAGCCGGGGAGAGCGGCAACTCGGAAAAGGTAAAGAAGCAAGCTGTACAACACTGGGATTGTGTGCGCACCTTGCCAACTATTAGAAAACAGTACTTTTGAACTCTCCTGACTTTTCCAGTCACATGAACTTTCGATTGGAAGCTGTTTTGGACAACTTTTCTTTTCTTCCTGCCAAACACTTGGCAGAAATACATGCAACGTCTAGAACACGATGGGAGATGTTTTCTGTGCTTGCACAGTTTTTCCGAGCCAGACATAGTGGAAAAGCTTTTTGCCGAGATGTTGATGAGAAGAGGCGCTAAAGACGAAGGTAGGATGCTGTCCGGAGCTAAGAGCCGCTCCCGGGCGTCTTTCGGCAGAAGCCGCGCTAAGGAGAGCACTGTGAGCGGCAGAATCGTCTTTGCGTGAAGAAGCCGCTTCTTCGGCTCCGGGAGCCGGGGAGAGCGGCAACTCGGAAAAGGTAAAGAAGCAAGCTGTACAACACTGGGATTGTGTGCACACCTTGCCAACTATTAGAAAACAGTACTTTTGCACTCTCCTGACTTTTCCAGTCACATGAACATTCGATTGGAAGCTGTTTTGGACAACTTTTCTTTTCTTCCTGCCAAACACTTGGCAGACATCCGTGCAATGTCTAGAACACGATGGGAGATGTTTTCTGTGCTGGCACAGTTTTTCCTAGCCAGACACAGTGGAAAAGCTTTTTGCCGAGATGTAGATGAGAAGAGGCGCTAAAGACGAAGGTAGGATGCTGTCCGGAGCAAAGAGCCGCTCCCGGGCGTCTTTCGGCAGAAGCCGCGCTAAGGAGAGCACTGTGAGCGGCACAATCGTCTTTGCGCGAAGAAGCCGCTTCCTCGGCTCCGAAAGCCGGAGAGAGCGGCAGATCCAGAAAGGTGAAGAAGCAAGCTGTACAACACTGGGATTGTGTGCGCACCTTGCCAACTGATAGAAAAGAGTACCTTTGCACTCTCCTGACTTTTCCAATCACATGAACATTCGATTGGAAGCTGTTTTGGACAACTTTTCTTTTCTTCCTGCCAAACACTTGGCAGACATCTCTGCAACTTCTAGAACACGATGGGAGATGTTTTCTGTGCTGGCACAGTTTTTCCTAGCCAGACATAGTGGAAAAGCTTTTTGCCGAGATGTAGATGAGAAGAGGCGCTAAAGACGAAGGTAGGATGCTGTCCGGAGCTAAGAGCCGCTCCCGGGCGTCTTTCGGCAGAAGCCGCGCTAAGGAGAGTACTGGGAGCGACACAATCGTCTTTGCGCGAAGAAGCCGCTTCTTCGGCTCCGAAAGCCGGGGAGAGCCGCAGCTTCCAAAAGGTGAAGAAGCAAGCTGTACAACACTGGGATTGTGTGCGCACCTTGCCAACTATTAGAAAACAGTACTTTTGCACTCTCCTGACTTTTCCAGTCACATGAACATTCGATTGGAAGCTGTTTTGGACAACTTTTCTTTTCTTCCTGCCAAACACTTGGCAGAAATCCGTGCAACGTCTAGAATACGATGGGAGATGTTTCCTGTGCTGGCACAGTTTTTCTGAGCCAGACATAGTGGAAAAGCTTTTTGCCGAGATGTAGATGAGAAGAGGCGCTAAAGACGAAGGTAGGATGCTGTCCGGAGCTAAGACCCGCTCCGGGGCGTCTTTCGGCAGAAGCCGCGCTAAGGAGAGCACTGTGAGCGGCACAATCGTCTTTGCGCGAAGAAGCCGCTTCTTCGGCTCCGGGGGCCGGAGAGAGCGGCAGATTCAGAAAGGTGAAGAAGCAAGCTGTACAACACTGGGATTGTGTGCGCACCGTGCCAACTATTAGAAAACAGTACTTTTGCACTCTCCTGACTTTTCCAATCACATGAACGTTCGATTGGAAGCTGTTTTGGACAACTTTTCTTTTCTCCCTGCCAAACACTTGGCAGACATCCGTGCAATGTCTAGAACACGATGGGAGATGTTTTCTGTGCTGGCACAGTTTTTCCTAGCCAGACATAGTGGAAAAGCATTTGCCGAGATGTAGATGAGAAGAGGCGCTAAAGACGAAGGTAGGATGCTGTCCGGAGCTAAGAGCCGCTCCGGGGCGTCTTTCGGCAGAAGCCGCGCAAAGGAGAGCACTGTGAGCGGCACAATCGTCTTTGCGCGAAGAAGCCGCTTCTTCGGCTCCGGGAGCCGGGGAGAGCGGCAACTCGGAAAAGGTAAAGAAGCAAGCTGTACAACACTGGGATTGTGTGCGCACCTTGCCAACTGATATAAAACAGTACTTTTGCACTCTCCTGTCTTTTCCAGTCACATGAACATTCGATTGGAAGCTGTTTTGGACAACTTTTCTTTTCTTCCTCCCAAACACTTGGCAGACATCCGTGCAACGTCTAGAACACGATGGGAGATGTTTTCTGTGCTGGCACAGTTTTTCCTAGCCAGACATAGTGGAAAAGCTTTTTGCCGAGATGTAGATGAGAAGAGGCGCTAAAGACGAAGGTAGGATGCTGTCCGGAGCTAAGAGCCGCTCCCGGGCGTCTTTCGGCAGAAGCCGCGCTAAGGAGAGCACTGTGAGCGGCACAATCGTCTTTGCGCGAAGAAGCCGCTTCTTCGGCTCCGGGAGCCGGAGAGAGCGGCAGCTTCAGAAAGGTGAAGAAACAAGCTGTACAACACTGGGATTGTGTGCGCACCTTGCCAACTATTAGAAAACAGTCCTTTTGCACTCTCCTGTCTTTTCCAATCACATGAACATTCGATTGGAAGCTGTTTTGGACAACTTTTCTTTTCTTCCTGCCAAACACTTGGCAGACATCTCTGCAACGTCTAGAACACGATGGGAGATGTTTTCTGTGCTGGCACAGTTTTTCCTAGCCAGATAGTGGAAAAGCTTTTTGCCGAGATGTAGATGAGAAGAGGCGCTAAAGACGAAGGTAGGATGCTGTCCGGAGCTAAGAGCCGCTCCCGGGCGTCTTTCGGCAGAAGCCGCGCTAAGGAGAGCACTGTGAGCGGCACAATCGTCTTTGCGCGAAGAAGCCGCTTCTTCGGCTCCGGGAGCCAGAGAGAGCCGCAGCTTCGGAAAGGTAAAGAAGCAAGCTGTACAACACTGGGATTGTGTGCGCACCTTGCCAACTATTAGAAAACAGTACTTTTGCACTTTCCTGACTTTTCCAGTCACATGAACATTCGATTGGAAGCTGTTTTGGACAACTTTTTTTTTCTTCCTGCCAAACACTTGGCAGACATCCGTGCAACGTCTAGAACACGATGGGAGATGTTTTCTGTGCTGGCACAGTTTTTCCTAGCCAGACATAGTGGAAAAGCTTTTTGCTGAGATGTAGATGAGAAGAGGCGCTAAAGACGAAGGTAGGATGCTGTCCGGAGCTAAGAGCCGTTCCCGGGCGTCTTTCGGCAGAACCCGCGCTAAGGAGAGCACTGTGAGCGGCACAATCGTCTTTGCGCGAAGAAGCCGCTTCTTCGGCTCCGGGAGCCGGAGAGAGCGGCAGCTTCAGAAAGGTGAAGAAACAGGCTGTACAACACTGGGATTGTGTGCGCACCTTGCCAACTATTAGAAAACAGTACTTTTGCACTCTCCTGTCTTTTCCAATCACATGAACATTCGATTGGAAGCTGTTTTGGACAACTTTTCTTTTCTTCCTGCCAAACACTTGGCAGACATCCGTGCAACGTCTAGAACACGATGGGAGATGTTTTCTGTGCTGGCACAGTTTTTCCTAGCCAGACATAGTGGAAAAGCTTTTTGCCGAGATGTAGATGAGAAGAGGCGCTAAAGACGAAGGTAGGATGCTGTCCGGAGCTAAGAGCCGCTCCCGGGCGTCTTTCGGCAGAAGCCGCGCTAAGGAGAGCACTGTGTGCAGCACAATCTTCTTTGCGCGAAGAAGCCACTTCTTCGGCTCCGGGAGCCGGAGAGAGCGGCTACTTGGAAAAGGTACAGAAGCAAGCTGTACAACACTGGGATTGTGTGCGCACCTTGCCAACTATTAGAAAACAGTACTTTTGCACTCTCCTGACTTTTCCAGTCACATGAACATTCGATTGGAAGCTGTTTTGGACAACTTTTCTTTTCTTCCTGCCAAACACTTGGCAGACATCCGTGCAATGTCTAGAACACGATGGGAGATGTTTTCTGTGCTGGCACAGTTTTTCTTAACCAGACATAGTGGAAAAGCTTTTTGCTGAGATGTAGATGAGAAGAGGCGCTAAAGACGAAGGTAGGATGCTGTCCGGAGCTAAGAGCTGCTCCCGGGCGTCTTTCGGCAGAAGCCGCGCTAAGGAGAGCACTGTGAGCGGCACAATCGTCTTTGCGCGAAGAAGCCGCTTCTTCGGCTCCGGGAGCCGGAGAGAGCGGCAGCTTCAGAAAGGTGAAGAAGCAAGCTGTAAAACACTGGGATTGTGTGCGCACCTTGCCAACTGATAGAAAACAGTTCCTTTGCACTCTCCTGACTTTTCCAATCACATGGACATTCGATTGGAAGCTGTTTTGGACAACTTTTCTTTTCTTCCTGCCAAACACTTGGCAGACATCTCTGCAACTTCTAGAACACGATGGGAGATGTTTTCTGTGCTGGCACAGTTTTTCCTAGCCAGACATAGTGGAAAAGCTTTTTGCCGAGATGTAGATGAGAAGAGGCGCTAAAGACGAAGGTAGGATGCTGTCCGGAGCTAAGAGCCGCTCCGGGGCGTCTTTCGGCAGAAGCCGCGCTAAGGAGAGCACTGTGAGCGGCACAATCGTCTTTGCGCGAAGAAGCCGCTTCTTCGGCTCCGGGAGCCAGAGAGAGCCGCAGCTTCTGAAAGGTAAAGAAGCAAGCTGTACAACACTGGGATTGTGTGCGCACCTTGCCAACTATTAGAAAACAGTACTTTTGCACTTTCCTGACTTTTCCAGTCACATGAACATTCGATTGGAAGCTGTTTTGGACAACTTTTTTTTTCTTCCTGCCAAACACTTGGCAGACATCCGTGCAACGTCTAGAACACGATGGGAGATGTTTTCTGTGCTGGCACAGTTTTTCCTAGCCAGACATAGTGGAAAAGCTTTTTGCTGAGATGTAGATGAGAAGAGGCGCTAAAGACGAAGGTAGGATGCTGTCCGGAGCTAAGAGCCGCTCCCGGGCGTCTTTCAGCAGAAGCCGTGCTAAGGAGAGCACTGTGAGCGGCACAATCGTCTTTGCGCGAAGAAGCCGCTTCTTCGGCTCCGGGAGCCGGAGAGAGCGGCAGCTTCAGAAAGGTGAAGAAACAAGCTGTACAACACTGGGATTGTGTGCGCACCTTGCCAACTATTAGAAAACAGTACTTTTGCACTCTCCTGTCTTTTCCAATCACATGAACATTCGATTGGAAGCTGTTTTGGACAACTTTTTTTTTCTTCCTGCCAAACACTTGGCAGACATCCGTGCAACGTCTAGAACACGATGGGAGATGTTTTCTGTGCTGGCACAGTTTTTCCTAGCCAGACATAGTGGAAAAGCTTTTTGCTGAGATGTAGATGAGAAGAGGCGCTAAAGACGAAGGTAGGATGCTGTCCGGAGCTAAGAGCCGTTCCCGGGCGTCTTTCGGCAGAAGCCGCGCAAAGGAGAGCACTGTGAGCGGCACAATCGTCTTTGCGCGAAGAAGCCGCTTCTTCGGCTCCGGGAGCCGGAGAGAGCGGCAGCTTCAGAAAGGTGAAGAAACAAGCTGTACAACACTGGGATTGTGTGCGCACCTTGCCAACTATTAGAAAACAGTGCTTTTGCACTCTCCTGTCTTTTCCAATCACATGAACATTCGATTGGAAGCTGTTTTGGACAACTTTTCTTTTCTTCCTGCCAAACACTTGGCAGACATCCGTGCAACGCCTAGAACACGATGGGAGATGTTTTCTGTGCTGGCACAGTTTTTCCTAGCCAGACATAGTGGAAAAGCTTTTTGCTGAAATGTAGATGAGAAGAGGCGCTAAAGACGAAGGTAGGATGCTGTCCGGAGCTAAGAGCCGCTCCGGGGCGTCTTTCGGCAGAAGCCGCGCTAAGGAGAGCACTGTGAGCGGCACAATCGTCTTTGCGCGAAGAAGCCGCTTCTTCGGCTCCGGGAGCCGGGGAGAGCGGCAGCTTCGGGAAGGTGAAGAAGCAAGCTGTACAACACTGGGATTGTGTGCGCACCTTGCCAACTATTAGAAAACAGTACTTTTGCACTCTCCTGACTTTTCCAGTCACATGAATATCCGACTGGAAGCTGTTTTGGACAACTTTTCTTTTCTTCCTGCCAAACACTTGGCAGACATCTCTGCAACTTCTAGAACACGATGGGAGATGTTTTCTGTGCTGGCACAGTTTTTCTTAGCCAGACATAGTAGAAAAGCTTTTTGCTGAGATGTAGATGAGAAGAGGCGCTAAAGACGAAGGTAGGATGCTGTCCGGAGCTAAGAGCCGCTCCCGGGCGTCTTTCGGCAGAAGCCGCGCTAAGGAGAGCACTGTGAGCGGCACAATCGTCTTTGCGCGAAGAAGCCGCTTCCTCGGCTCCGGGAGCCGGAGGGAGCGGCAGATTCGGAAAGGTGAAGAAGCAAGCTGTACAACACTGGGATTGTGTGCGCACCTTGCCAACTGATAGAAAAGAGTACCTTTGCACTCTCCTGACTTTTCCAATCACATGAACATTCGATTGGAAGCTGTTTTGGACAATTTTCTTTTCTTCCTGCCAAACACTTGGCAGACATCTCTGCAACTTCTAGAACACGATGGGAGATGTTTTCTGTGCTGGCACAGTTTTTCCTAGCCAGACATAGTGGAAAAGCTTTTTGCCGAGATGTAGATGAGAAGAGGCGCTAAAGACGAAGGTAGGATGCTGTCCGGAGCTAAGAGCCGCTCCCGGGCGTCTTTCGGCAGAAGCCGCGCTAAGGAGAGTACAGGGAGCGACACAATCGTCTTTGCGCGAAGAAGCCGCTTCTTCGGCTCCGAAAGCCGGGGAGAGCCGCAGCTTCCGAAAGGTGAAGAAGCAAGCTGTACAACACTGGGATTGTGTGCGCACCTTGCCAACTATTAGAAAACAGTACTTTTGCACTCTCCTGACTTTTCCAGTCACATGAACATTCGATTGGAAGCTGTTTTGGACAACTTTTCTTTTCTTCCTGCCAAACACTTGGCAGACATCCGTGCAACGTCTAGAACACGATGGGAGATGTTTTCTGTGCTGGCACAGTTTTTCTTAACCAGACATAATGGAAAAGCTTTTTGCCGAGATGTAGATGAGAAGAGGCGCTAAAGACGAAGGTAGGATGCTGTCCGGAGCTAAGAGCCGCTCCCGGGCGTCTTTCGGCAGAAGCCGCGCTAAGGAGAGCACTGTGAGCGGCACAATCGTCTTTGCGCGAAGAAGCCGCTTCTTCGGCTCCGGGAGCCGGGGAGAGCGGCAACTCGGAAAAGGTAAAGAAGCAAGCTGTACAACACTGGGATTGTGTGCGCACCTTGCCAACTGATATAAAACAGTACTTTTGCACTCTCCTGTCTTTTCCAGTCACATGAACATTCGATTGGAAGCTGTTTTGGACAACTTTTCTTTTCTTCCTCCCAAAAACTTGGCAGACATCCGTGCAACGTCTAGAACACGATGGGAGATGTTTTCTGTGCTGGCACAGTTTTTCCTAGCCAGACATAGTGGAAAAGCTTTTTGCCGAGATGTAGATGAGAAGAGGCGCTAAAGACGAAGGTAGGATGCTGTCCGGAGCTAAGAGCCGCTCCCGGGCGTCTTTCGGCAGAAGCCGCGCTAAGGAGAGCACTGTGAGCGGCACAATCGTCTTTGCGCGAAGAAGCCGCTTCTTCGGCTCCGGGAGCCGGAGAGAGCGGCAGCTTCAGAAAGGTGAAGAAACAAGCTGTACAACACTGGGATTGTGTGCGCACCTTGCCAACTATTAGAAAACAGTGCTTTTGCACTCTCCTGTCTTTTCCAATCACATGAACATTCGATTGGAAGCTGTTTTGGACAACTTTTCTTTTCTTCCTGCCAAACACTTGGCAGACATCCGTGCAACGCCTAGAACACGATGGGAGATGTTTTCTGTGCTGGCACAGTTTTTCCTAGCCAGACATAGTGGAAAAGCTTTTTGCTGAAATGTAGATGAGAAGAGGCGCTAAAGACGAAGGTAGGATGCTGTCCGGAGCTAAGAGCCGCTCCGGGGCGTCTTTCGGCAGAAGCCGCGCTAAGGAGAGCACTGTGAGCGGCACAATCGTCTTTGCGCGAAGAAGCCGCTTCTTCGGCTCCGGGAGCCGGGGAGAGCGGCAGCTTCGGGAAGGTGAAGAAGCAAGCTGTACAACACTGGGATTGTGTGCGCACCTTGCCAACTATTAGAAAACAGTACTTTTGCACTCTCCTGACTTTTCCAGTCACATGAATATCCGACTGGAAGCTGTTTTGGACAACTTTTCTTTTCTTCCTGCCAAACACTTGGCAGACATCTCTGCAACTTCTAGAACACGATGGGAGATGTTTTCTGTGCTGGCACAGTTTTTCTTAGCCAGACATAGTAGAAAAGCTTTTTGCTGAGATGTAGATGAGAAGAGGCGCTAAAGACGAAGGTAGGATGCTGTCCGGAGCTAAGAGCCGCTCCCGGGCGTCTTTCGGCAGAAGCCGCGCTAAGGAGAGCACTGTGAGCGGCACAATCGTCTTTGCGCGAAGAAGCCGCTTCCTCGGCTCCGGGAGCCGGAGGGAGCGGCAGATTCGGAAAGGTGAAGAAGCAAGCTGTACAACACTGGGATTGTGTGCGCACCTTGCCAACTGATAGAAAAGAGTACCTTTGCACTCTCCTGACTTTTCCAATCACATGAACATTCGATTGGAAGCTGTTTTGGACAATTTTCTTTTCTTCCTGCCAAACACTTGGCAGACATCTCTGCAACTTCTAGAACACGATGGGAGATGTTTTCTGTGCTGGCACAGTTTTTCCTAGCCAGACATAGTGGAAAAGCTTTTTGCCGAGATGTAGATGAGAAGAGGCGCTAAAGACGAAGGTAGGATGCTGTCCGGAGCTAAGAGCCGCTCCCGGGCGTCTTTCGGCAGAAGCCGCGCTAAGGAGAGTACAGGGAGCGACACAATCGTCTTTGCGCGAAGAAGCCGCTTCTTCGGCTCCGAAAGCCGGGGAGAGCCGCAGCTTCCGAAAGGTGAAGAAGCAAGCTGTACAACACTGGGATTGTGTGCGCACCTTGCCAACTATTAGAAAACAGTACTTTTGCACTCTCCTGACTTTTCCAGTCACATGAACATTCGATTGGAAGCTGTTTTGGACAACTTTTCTTTTCTTCCTGCCAAACACTTGGCAGACATCCGTGCAACGTCTAGAACACGATGGGAGATGTTTTCTGTGCTGGCACAGTTTTTCTTAACCAGACATAATGGAAAAGCTTTTTGCCGAGATGTAGATGAGAAGAGGCGCTAAAGACGAAGGTAGGATGCTGTCCGGAGCTAAGAGCCGCTCCCGGGCGTCTTTCGGCAGAAGCCGCGCTAAGGAGAGCACTGTGAGCGGCACAATCGTCTTTGCGCGAAGAAGCCGCTTCTTCGGCTCCGGGAGCCGGGGAGAGCGGCAACTCGGAAAAGGTAAAGAAGCAAGCTGTACAACACTGGGATTGTGTGCGCACCTTGCCAACTGATATAAAACAGTACTTTTGCACTCTCCTGTCTTTTCCAGTCACATGAACATTCGATTGGAAGCTGTTTTGGACAACTTTTCTTTTCTTCCTCCCAAAAACTTGGCAGACATCCGTGCAACGTCTAGAACACGATGGGAGATGTTTTCTGTGCTGGCACAGTTTTTCCTAGCCAGACATAGTGGAAAAGCTTTTTGCCGAGATGTAGATGAGAAGAGGCGCTAAAGACGAAGGTAGGATGCTGTCCGGAGCTAAGAGCCGCTCCCGGGCGTCTTTCGGCAGAAGCCGCGCTAAGGAGAGCACTGTGAGCGGCACAATCGTCTTTGCGCGAAGAAGCCGCTTCTTCGGCTCCGGGAGCCGGAGAGAGCGGCAGCTTCAGAAAGGTGAAGAAACAAGCTGTACAACACTGGGATTGTGTGCGCACCTTGCCAACTATTAGAAAACAGTCCTTTTGCACTCTCCTGTCTTTTCCAATCACATGAACATTCGATTGGAAGCTGTTTTGGACAACTTTTCTTTTCTTCCTGCCAAACACTTGGCAGACATCTCTGCAACGTCTAGAACACGATGGGAGATGTTTTCTGTGCTGGCACAGTTTTTCCTAGCCAGATAGTGGAAAAGCTTTTTGCCGAGATGTAGATGAGAAGAGGCGCTAAAGACGAAGGTAGGATGCTGTCCGGAGCTAAGAGCCGCTCCCGGGCGTCTTTCGGCAGAAGCCGCGCTAAGGAGAGCACTGTGAGCGGCACAATCGTCTTTGCGCGAAGAAGCCGCTTCTTCGGCTCCGGGAGCCAGAGAGAGCCGCAGCTTCGGAAAGGTAAAGAAGCAAGCTGTACAACACTGGGATTGTGTGCGCACCTTGCCAACTATTAGAAAACAGTACTTTTGCACTTTCCTGACTTTTCCAGTCACATGAACATTCGATTGGAAGCTGTTTTGGACAACTTTTCTTTTCTTCCTGCCAAACACTTGGCAGACATCCGTGCAACGTCTAGAACACGATGGGAGATGTTTTCTGTGCTGGCACAGTTTTTCCTAGCCAGACATAGTGGAAAAGCTTTTTGCTGAGATGTAGATGAGAAGAGGCGCTAAAGACGAAGGTAGGATGCTGTCCGGAGCTAAGAGCCGTTCCCGGGCGTCTTTCGGCAGAAGCCGCGCTAAGGAGAGCACTGTGAGCGGCACAATCGTCTTTGCGCGAAGAAGCCGCTTCTTCGGCTCCGGGAGCCGGAGAGAGCGGCAGCTTCAGAAAGGTGAAGAAACAGGCTGTACAACACTGGGATTGTGTGCGCACCTTGCCAACTATTAGAAAACAGTACTTTTGCACTCTCCTGTCTTTTCCAATCACATGAACATTCGATTGGAAGCTGTTTTGGACAACTTTTCTTTTCTTCCTGCCAAACACTTGGCAGACATCCGTGCAACGTCTAGAACACGATGGGAGATGTTTTCTGTGCTGGCACAGTTTTTCCTAGCCAGACATAGTGGAAAAGCTTTTTGCCGAGATGTAGATGAGAAGAGGCGCTAAAGACGAAGGTAGGATGCTGTCCGGAGCTAAGAGCCGCTCCCGGGCGTCTTTCGGCAGAAGCCGCGCTAAGGAGAGCACTGTGTGCAGCACAATCTTCTTTGCGCGAAGAAGCCACTTCTTCGGCTCCGGGAGCCGGAGAGAGCGGCTACTTGGAAAAGGTACAGAAGCAAGCTGTACAACACTGGGATTGTGTGCGCACCTTGCCAACTATTAGAAAACAGTACTTTTGCACTCTCCTGACTTTTCCAGTCACATGAACATTCGATTGGAAGCTGTTTTGGACAACTTTTCTTTTCTTCCTGCCAAACACTTGGCAGACATCCGTGCAACGTCTAGAACACGATGGGAGATGTTTTCTGTGCTGGCACAGTTTTTCTTAACCAGACATAGTGGAAAAGCTTTTTGCTGAGATGTAGATGAGAAGAGGCGCTAAAGACGAAGGTAGGATGCTGTCCGGAGCTAAGAGCTGCTCCCGGGCGTCTTTCGGCAGAAGCCGCGCTAAGGAGAGCACTGTGAGCGGCACAATCGTCTTTGCGCGAAGAAGCCGCTTCTTCGGCTCCGGGAGCCGGAGAGAGCGGCAGCTTCAGAAAGGTGAAGAAGCAAGCTGTAAAACACTGGGATTGTGTGCGCACCTTGCCAACTGATAGAAAACAGTTCCTTTGCACTCTCCTGACTTTTCCAATCACATGGACATTCGATTGGAAGCTGTTTTGGACAACTTTTCTTTTCTTCCTGTCAAACACTTGGCAGACATCTCTGCAACTTCTAGAACACGATGGGAGATGTTTTCTGTGCTGGCACAGTTTTTCCTAGCCAGACATAGTGGAAAAGCTTTTTGCCGAGATGTAGATGAGAAGAGGCGCTAAAGACGAAGGTAGGATGCTGTCCGGAGCTAAGAGCCGCTCCGGGGCGTCTTTCGGCAGAAGCCGCGCTAAGGAGAGCACTGTGAGCGGCACAATCGTCTTTGCGCGAAGAAGCCGCTTCTTCGGCTCCGGGAGCCAGAGAGAGCCGCAGCTTCTGAAAGGTAAAGAAGCAAGCTGTACAACACTGGGATTGTGTGCGCACCTTGCCAACTATTAGAAAACAGTACTTTTGCACTTTCCTGACTTTTCCAGTCACATGAACATTCGATTGGAAGCTGTTTTGGACAACTTTTTTTTTCTTCCTGCCAAACACTTGGCAGACATCCGTGCAACGTCTAGAACACGATGGGAGATGTTTTCTGTGCTGGCACAGTTTTTCCTAGCCAGACATAGTGGAAAAGCTTTTTGCTGAGATGTAGATGAGAAGAGGCGCTAAACACGAAGGTAGGATGCTGTCCGGAGCTAAGAGCCGCTCCCGGGCGTCTTTCAGCAGAAGCCGTGCTAAGGAGAGCACTGTGAGCAGCACAATCGTCTTTGCGCGAAGAAGCCGCTTCTTCGGCTCCGGGAGCCGGAGAGAGCGGCAGCTTCAGAAAGGTGAAGAAACAAGCTGTACAACACTGGGATTGTGTGCGCACCTTGCCAACTATTAGAAAACAGTACTTTTGCACTCTCCTGTCTTTTCCAATCACATGAACATTCGATTGGAAGCTGTTTTGGACAACTTTTTTTTTCTTCCTGCCAAACACTTGGCAGACATCCGTGCAACGTCTAGAACACGATGGGAGATGTTTTCTGTGCTGGCACAGTTTTTCCTAGCCAGACATAGTGGAAAAGCTTTTTGCTGAGATGTAGATGAGAAGAGGCGCTAAAGACGAAGGTAGGATGCTGTCCGGAGCTAAGAGCCGTTCCCGGGCGTCTTTCGGCAGAAGCCGCGCAAAGGAGAGCACTGTGAGCGGCACAATCGTCTTTGCGCGAAGAAGCCGCTTCTTCGGCTCCGGGAGCCGGAGAGAGCGGCAGCTTCAGAAAGGTGAAGAAACAACCTGTACAACACTGGGATTGTGTGCGCACCTTGCCAACTATTAGAAAACAGTGCTTTTGCACTCTCCTGTCTTTTCCAATCACATGAACATTCGATTGGAAGCTGTTTTGGACAACTTTTCTTTTCTTCCTGCCAAACACTTGGCAGACATCCGTGCAACGCCTAGAACACGATGGGAGATGTTTTCTGTGCTGGCACAGTTTTTCCTAGCCAGACATAGTGGAAAAGCTTTTTGCTGAAATGTAGATGAGAAGAGGCGCTAAAGACGAAGGTAGGATGCTGTCCGGAGCTAAGAGCCGCTCCGGGGCGTCTTTCGGCAGAAGCCGCGCTAAGGAGAGCACTGTGAGCGGCACAATCGTCTTTGCGCGAAGAAGCCGCTTCTTCGGCTCCGGGAGCCGGGGAGAGCGGCAGCTTCGGGAAGGTGAAGAAGCAAGCTGTACAACACTGGGATTGTGTGCGCACCTTGCCAACTATTAGAAAACAGTACTTTTGCACTCTCCTGACTTTTCCAGTCACATGAATATCCGACTGGAAGCTGTTTTGGACAACTTTTCTTTTCTTCCTGCCAAACACTTGGCAGACATCTCTGCAACTTCTAGAACACGATGGGAGATGTTTTCTGTGCTGGCACAGTTTTTCTTAGCCAGACATAGTAGAAAAGCTTTTTGCTGAGATGTAGATGAGAAGAGGCGCTAAAGACGAAGGTAGGATGCTGTCCGGAGCTAAGAGCCGCTCCCGGGCGTCTTTCGGCAGAAGCCGCGCTAAGGAGAGCACTGTGAGCGGCACAATCGTCTTTGCGCGAAGAAGCCGCTTCCTCGGCTCCGGGAGCCGGAGGGAGCGGCAGATTCGGAAAGGTGAAGAAGCAAGCTGTACAACACTGGGATTGTGTGCGCACCTTGCCAACTGATAGAAAAGAGTACCTTTGCACTCTCCTGACTTTTCCAATCACATGAACATTCGATTGGAAGCTGTTTTGGACAACTTTTCTTTTCTTCCTGCCAAACACTTGGCAGACATCTCTGCAACTTCTAGAACACGATGGGAGATGTTTTCTGTGCTGGCACAGTTTTTCCTAGCCAGACATAGTGGAAAAGCTTTTTGCCGAGATGTAGATGAGAAGAGGCGCTAAAGACGAAGGTAGGATGCTGTCCGGAGCTAAGAGCCGCTCCCGGGCGTCTTTCGGCAGAAGCCGCGCTAAGGAGAGTACAGGGAGCGACACAATCGTCTTTGCGCGAAGAAGCCGCTTCTTCGGCTCCGAAAGCCGGGGAGAGCCGCAGCTTCCGAAAGGTGAAGAAGCAAGCTGTACAACACTGGGATTGTGTGCGCACCTTGCCAACTATTAGAAAACAGTACTTTTGCACTCTCCTGACTTTTCCAGTCACATGAACATTCGATTGGAAGCTGTTTTGGACAACTTTTCTTTTCTTCCTGCCAAACACTTGGCAGACATCCGTGCAACGTCTAGAACACGATGGGAGATGTTTTCTGTGCTGGCACAGTTTTTCTTAACCAGACATAATGGAAAAGCTTTTTGCCGAGATGTAGATGAGAAGAGGCGCTAAAGACGAAGGTAGGATGCTGTCCGGAGCTAAGAGCCGCTCCCGGGCGTCTTTCGGCAGAAGCCGCGCTAAGGAGAGCACTGTGAGCGGCACAATCGTCTTTGCGCGAAGAAGCCGCTTCTTCGGCTCCGGGAGCCGGAGAGAGCGGCAGATTCGGAAAGGTGAAGAAGCAAGCTGTACAACACTGGGATTGTGTGCGCACCTTGCCAACTGATAGAAAAGAGTACCTTTGCACTCTCCTGACTTTTCCAATCACATGAACATTCGATTGGAAGCTGTTTTGGACAACTTTTCTTTTCTTCCTGCCAAACACTTGGCAGACATCTCTGCAACTTCTAGAACACGATGGGAGATGTTTTCTGTGCTGGCACAGTTTTTCCTAGCCAGACATAGTGGAAAAGCTTTTTGCCGAGATGTAGATGAGAAGAGGCGCTAAAGACGAAGGTAGGATGCTGTCCGGAGCTAAGAGCCGCTCCCGGGCGTCTTTCGGCAGAAGCCGCGCTAAGGAGAGTACAGGGAGCGACACAATCGTCTTTGCGCGAAGAAGCCGCTTCTTCGGCTCCGAAAGCCGGGGAGAGCCGCAGCTTCCGAAAGGTGAAGAAGCAAGCTGTACAACACTGGGATTGTGTGCGCACCTTGCCAACTATTAGAAAACAGTACTTTTGCACTCTCCTGACTTTTCCAGTCACATGAACATTCGATTGGAAGCTGTTTTGGACAACTTTTCTTTTCTTCCTGCCAAACACTTGGCAGATATCCGTGCAACGTCTAGAACACGATGGGAGATGTTTTCTGTGCTGGCACAGTTTTTCTTAACCAGACATAGTGGAAAAGCTTTTTGCTGAGATGTAGATGAGAAGAGGCGCTAAAGACGAAGGTAGGATGCTGTCCGGAGCTAAGAGCCGCTCCCGGGCGTCTTTCGGCAGAAGCCGCACTAAGGAGAGCACTGTGAGCGGCACAATCGTCTTTGCGCGAAGAAGCCGCTTCTTCGGCTCCGGGAGCCGGAGAGAGCGGCAGCTTCAGAAAGGTGAAGAAGCAAGCTGTACAACACTGGGATTGTGTGCGCACCTTGCCAACTGATAGAAAACAGTACCTTTGCACTCTCCTGACTTTTCCAATCACATGAACATTCGATTGGAAGCTGTTTTGGACAACTTTCCTTTTCTTCCTGCCAAACACTTGGCAGACATCTCTGCAACTTCTAGAACACGATGGGAGATGTTTTCTGTGCTGGCACAGTTTTTCCTAGCCAGACATAGTGGAAAAGCTTTTTGCCGAGATGTAGATGAGAAGAGGCGCTAAAGACGAAGGTAGGATGCTGTCCGGAGCAAAGAGCCGCTCCCGGGCGTCTTTCGGCAGAAGCCGCGCTAAGGAGAGCACTGTGAGCGGCACAATCGTCTTTGCGCGAAGAAGCCGCTTCTTCAGCTATAGGAGCCGGGGAGAGCGGCAACTCGGAAAAGGTAAAGAAGCAAGCTGTACAACACTGGGATTGTGTGCGCACCTTGCCAACTATTAGAAAACAGTACCTTTGCACTCTCCTGACTTTTCCAATCACATGAACATTCGATTGGAAGCTGTTTTGGACAACTTTTCTTTTCTTCCTGCCAAACACTTGGCAGACATCCGTGCAACGTCTAGAACACGATGGGAGATGTTTTCTGTGCTGGCACAGTTTTTCTTAACCAGACATAGTGGAAAAGCTTTTTGCCGAGATGTAGATGAGAAGAGGCGCTAAAGACGAAGGTAGGATGCTGTCCGGAGCTAAGAGCCGCTCCCGGGCGTCTTTCGGCAGAAGCCGCACTAAGGAGAGCACTGTGAGCGGCACAATCGTCTTTGCGCGAAGAAGCCGCTTCTTCGGCTCCGGGAGCCGGAGAGAGCGGCAGCTTCAGAAAGGTGAAGAAGCAAGCTGTACAACACTGGGATTGTGTGCGCACCTTGCCAACTGATAGAAAACAGTACCTTTGCACTCTCCTGACTTTTCCAATCACATGAACATTCGATTGGAAGCTGTTTTGGACAACTTTTCTTTTCTTCCTGCCAAACACTTGGCAGACATCTCTGCAACGTCTAGAACACGATGGGAGATGTTTTCTGTGCTGGCACAGTTTTTCCTAGCCAGACATAGTGGAAAAGCTTTTTGCCGAGATGTAGATGAGAAGAGGCGCTAAAGACGAAGGGAGGATGCTGTCCGGAGCTAAGAGCCGCTCCGGGGCGTCTTTCGGCAGAAGCCGCGCTAAGGAGAGCACTGTGAGCGGCACAATCGTCTTTGCGCGAAGAAGCCGCTTCTTCAGCTATAGGAGCCGGGGAGAGCGGCAACTCGGAAAAGGTAAAGAAGCAAGCTGTACAACACTGGGATTGTGTGCGCACCTTGCCAACTATTAGAAAACAGTACCTTTGCACTCTCCTGACTTTTCCAATCACATGAACATTCGATTGGAAGCTGTTTTGGACAACTTTTCTTTTCTTCCTGCCAAACACTTGGCAGACATCTCTGCAACTTCTAGAACACGATGGGAGATGTTTTCTGTGCTGGCACAGTTTTTCCTAGCCAGACATAGTGGAAAAGCTTTTTGCAGAGATGTAGATGAGAAGAGGCGGTAAAGACGAAGGTAGGATGCTGTCCGGAGCTAAGAGCCGCTCCGGGGCGTCTTTCGGCAGAAGCCACGCTAAGGAGAGCAGTGTGAGCGGCACAATCGTCTTTGCGCGAAGAAGCCGCTTCTTCGGCTGCGGGAGCCAGAGAGAGCCGCAGCTTCGGAAAGGTAAAGAAGCAAGCTGTAAAACACTGGGATTGTGTGCTCACCTTGCCAACTATTAGAAAACAGTTCTTTTGCGCTTTCCTGACTTTTCCAATCACATGAACATTCGATTGGAAGCTGTTTTGGACAACTTTTCTTTTCTTCCTGCCAAACACTTGGCAGACATCCGTGCAACGTCTAGAACACGATGGGAGATGTTTTCTGTGCTGGCACAGTTTTTCCTAGCCAGACATAGTGGAAAAGCTTTTTGCTGAGATGTAGATGAGAAGAGGCGCTAAAGACGAAGGTAGGATGCTGTCCGGAGCAAAGAGCCGCTCCCGGGCGTCTTTCGGCAGAATCCGCGCTAAGGAGAGCACTGTGAGCGGCACAATCGTCTTTGCGCGAAGAAGCCGCTTCTTCGACTCCGGGAGCCGGAGAGAGCGGCAGCTTCAGAAAGGTGAAGAAACAAGCTGTACAACACTGGGATTGTGTGCGCACCTTGCCAGCTATTAGAAAACAGTACTTTTGCACTCTCCTGTCTTTTCCAATGACATGAACGTTCGATTGGAAGCTGTTTTGGACAACTTTTCTTTTCTTCCTGCCAAACACTTGGCAGACATCTCTGCAACGTCTAGAACACGATGGGAGATGTTTTCTGTGCTGGCACAGTTTTTCCTAGCCAGACATCGTGGAAAAGCTTTTTGCCGAGATGTAGATGAGAAGAGGCGCTAAAGACGAAGGTAGGATGCTGTCCGGAGCTAAGAGCCGCTCCCGGGCATCTTTCGGCAGAAGCCACGCTAAGGAGAGCACTGTGAGCGGCACAATCGTCTTTGCGCGAAGAAGCCGCATCTTCGGCTCCTGGAGTCCGAGAGAGCGGCAGCTTCGGGAAGGTGAAGAAGCAAGCTGTACAACACTGGGATTGTGTGCGCACCTTGCCAACTATTAGAAAACAGTACCTTTGCACTCTCCTGACTTTTCCAATCACATGAACATTCGATTGGAAGCTGTTTTGGACAACTTTTCTTTTCTTCCTGCCAAACACTTGGCAGACATCTCTGCAACTTCTAGAACACGATGGGAGATGTTTTCTGTGGTGGCACAGTTTTTCCTAGCCAGACATAGTGGAAAAGCTTTTTGCCGAGATGTAGATGAGAAGAGGCACTAAAGACGAAGGTAGGATGCTGTCCGGAGCTAAGAGCCGCTCCGGGGCGTCTTTCGGCAGAAGCCGCGCTAAGGAGAGCACTGTGAGCGGCACAATCGTCTTTGCGCGAAGAAGCCGCTTCTTCAGCTATAGGAGCCGGGGAGAGCGGCAACTCGGAAAAGGTAAAGAAGCAAGCTGTACAACACTGGGATTGTGTGCGCACCTTGCCAACTATTAGAAAACAGTACCTTTGCACTCTCCTGACTTTTCCAATCACATGAACATTCGATTGGAAGCTGTTTTGGACAACTTTTCTTTTCTTCCTGCCAAACACTTGGCAGACATCTCTGAAACTTCTAGAACACGATGGGAGATGTTTTCTGTGCTGGCACAGTTTTTCCTAGCCAGACATAGTGGAAAAGCTTTTTGCAGAGATGTAGATGAGAAGAGGCGCTAAAGACGAAGGTAGGATGCTGTCCGGAGCTAAGAGCCACTCCGGGGCGTCTTTCGGCAGAAGCCGCGCTAAGGAGAGCACTGTGAGCGGCACAATCGTCTTTGCGCGAAGAAGCCGCTTCTTCGGCTCCGGGAGCCAGAGAGAGCCGCAGCTTCGGAAAGGTAAAGAAGCAAGCTCTACAACACTGGGATTGTGTGCTCACCTTGCCAACTATTAGAAAACAGTACTTTTGCACTTTCCTGACTTTTCCAATCACATGAACATTCGATTGGAAGCTGTTTTGGACAACTTTTCTTTTCTTCCTGCCAAACACTTGGCAGACATCCGTGCAACGTCTAGAACACGATGGGAGATGTTTTCTGTGCTGGCACAGTTTTTCCTAGCCAGACATAGTGGAAAAGCTTTTTGCTGAGATGTAGATGAGAAGAGGCGCTAAAGACGAAGGTAGGATGCTGTCCGGAGCAAAGAGCCGCTCCCGGGCGTCTTTCGGCAGAAGCCGCGCTAAGGAGAGCACTGTGAGCGGCACAATCGTCTTTGCGCGAAGAAGCCGCTTCTTCGGCTCCGAAAGCCGGGGAGAGCCGCAGCTTCCGAAAGGTGAAGAAGCAAGCTGTACAACACTGGGATTGTGTGCGCACCTTGCCAACTATTAGAAAACAGTACTTTTGCACTCTCCTGACTTTTCCAGTCACATGAACATTCGATTGGAAGCTGTTTCGGACAACTTTTCTTTTCTTCCTGCAAAACACTTGGCAGACATCCGTGCAACGTCTAGAACACGATGGGAGATGTTTTCTGTGCTGGCACAGTTTTTCTTAACCAGACATAGTGGAAAAGCTTTTTGCTGAGATGTAGATGAGAAGAGGCGCTAAAGACGAAGGTAGGATGCTGTCCGGAGCTAAGAGCTGCTCCCGGGCGTCTTTCGGCAGAAGCCGCACTAAGGAGAGCACTGTGAGCGGCACAATCGTCTTTGCGCGAAGAAGCCGCTTCTTCGGCTCCGGGAGCCGGAGAGAGCGGCAGCTTCAGAAAGGTGAAGAAGCAAGCTGTACAACACTGGGATTGTGTGCGCACCTTGCCAACTGATAGAAAACAGTACCTTTGCACTCTCCTGACTTTTCCAATCACATGAACATTCGATTGGAAGCTGTTTTGGACAACTTTTCTTTTCTTCCTGCCAAACACTTGGCAGACATCTCTGCAACGTCTAGAACACGATGGGAGATGTTTTCTGTGCTGGCACAGTTTTTCCTAGCCAGACATAGTGGAAAAGCTTTTTGCCGAGATGTAGATGAGAAGAGGCGCTAAAGACGAAGGGAGGATGCTGTCCGGAGCTAAGAGCCGCTCCGGGGCGTCTTTCGGCAGAAGCCGCGCTAAGGAGAGCACTGTGAGCGGCACAATCGTCTTTGCGCGAAGAAGCCGCTTCTTCAGCTATAGGAGCCGGGGAGAGCGGCAACTCGGAAAAGGTAAAGAAGCAAGCTGTACAACACTGGTATTGTGTGCGCACCTTGCCAACTATTAGAAAACAGTACCTTTGCACTCTCCTGACTTTTCCAATCACATGAACATTCGATTGGAAGCTGTTTTGGACAACTTTTCTTTTCTTCCTGCCAAACACTTGGCAGAAATCTCTGCAACTTCTAGAACACGATGGGAGATGTTTTCTGTGCTGGCACAGTTTTTCCTAGCCAGACATAGTGGAAAAGCTTTTTGCAGAGATGTAGATGAGAAGAGGCGCTAAAGACGAAGGTAGGATGCTGTCCGGAGCTAAGAGCCACTCCGGGGCGTCTTTCGGCAGAAGCCGCGCTAAGGAGAGCACTGTGAGCGGCACAATCGTCTTTGCGCGAAGAAGCCACTTCTTCGGCTCCGGGAGCCGGAGAGAGCGGCTACTTGGAAAAGGTACAGAAGCAAGCTGTACAACACTGGGATTGTGTGCGCACCTTGCCAACTATTAGAAAACAGTACTTTTGCACTCTCCTGACTTTTCCAATCACATGAACATTCGATTGGAAGCTGTTTTGGACAACTTTTCTTTTCTTCCTGCCAAACACTTAGCAGAAATACATGCAACGTCTAGAACACGATGGGAGATGTTTTCTGTGATTGCACAGTTTTTCCGAGCCAGACATAGTGGAAAAGCTTTTTGCCGAGATGTTGATGAGAAGAGGCGCTAAAGACGAAGGTAGGATGCTGTCGGGAGCTAAGAGCCGCTCCCGGGCGTCTTTCGGCAGAAGCCGCGCTAAGGAGAGCACTGTGAGCGGCACAATCGTCTTTGCGCGAAGAAGCCGCTTCTTCGGCTCCGGGAGCCGGAGAGAGCGGCAGCTTCAGAAAGGTGAAGAAGCAAGCTGTACAACACTGGGATTGTGTGCGCACCTTGCCAACTGATACAAAACAGTACTTTTGCACTCTCCTGACTTTTCCAATCACATGAACATTCGATTGGAAGCTGTTTTGGACAACTTTTCTTTTCTTCCTGCCAAACACTTGGCAGACATCTCTGCAACGTCTAGAACACGATGGGAGATGTTTTCTGTGCTGGCACAGTTTTTCCTAGCCAGACATAGTGGAAAAGCTTTTTGCCGAGATGTAGATGAGAAGAGGCGCTAAAGACGAAGGTAGGATGCTGTCCGGAGCTAAGAGCCGCTCCCGGGCGTCTTTCGGCAGAAGCCGCGCTAAGGAGAGCACTGTGTGCAGCACAATCGTCTTTGCGTGAAGAAGCCACTTCTTCGGCTCCGGGAGCCGGGGAGAGCGGCTACTTGGAAAAGGTACAGAAGCAAGCTGTACAACACTGGGATTGTGTGCGCACCTTGCCAACTATTAGAAAACAGTACTTTTGCTCTCTCCTGACTTTTCCAGTCACATGAACATTCGATTGGAAGCTGTTTTGGACAACTTTTCTTTTCTTCCTGCCAAACACTTGGCTGAAATCCGTGCAACGTCTAGAAAACGATGGGAGATGTTTCCTGTGCTGGCACAGTTTTTTTGAGCCAGACATAGTGGAAAAGCTTTTTGCCGAGATGTAGATGAGAAGAGGCGCTAAAGACGAAGGTAGGATGCTGTCCGGAGCTAAGAGCCGCTCCCGGGCATCTTTCGGCAGAAGCCGCGCTAAGGAGAGCACTGTGAGCGGCACAATCGTCTTTGCGCGAAGAAGCCGCATCTTCGGCTCCGGGAGTCCGAGAGAGCGGCAGCTTCGGGAAGGTGAAGAAGCAAGCTGTACAACACTGGGATTGTGTGCGCACCGTGCCAACTATTAGAAAACAGTACTTTTGCACTCTCCTGACTTTTCCAATCACATGAATGTTCGATTAGAAGCTCTTTTGGACAACTTTTCTTTTCTTCCTGCCAAACACTTGGCAGACATCCGTGCAACGTCTAGAACACGATGGGCGATGTTTTCTGTGCTGGCACAGTTTTTCCTAGCCAGACATAGTGGAAAAGCTTTTTGCCGAGATGTAGATGAGAAGAGGCGCTAAAGACGAAGGTAGGATGCTGTCCGGAGCTAAGAGCCGCTCCCGGGCGTCTTTCGGCAGAAGCCGCGCTAAGGAGAGCACTGTGAGCGGCACAATCGTCTTTGCGCGAAGAAGCCGCTTCTTCGGCTTTGGGAGCCGGGGAGAGCGGCAACTCGGAAAAGGTAAAGAAGCAAGCTGTACAACACTGGGATTGTGTGCGCACCTTGCCAACTATTAGAAAACAGTACTTTTGCACTCTCCTGACTTTTCCAGTCACATGAACATTCGATTGGAAGCTGTTTTGGACAACTTTTCTTTTCTTCCTGCCAAACACTTGGCAGACATCCGTGCAACGTCTAGAACACGATGGGAGATGTTTTCTGTGCTGGCACAGTTTTTCCTAGCCAGACATAGTGGAAAAGCTTTTTGCTGAGATGTAGATGAGAAGAGACGCTAAAGACGAAGGTAGGATGCTGTCCGGAGCAAAGAGCCGCTCCCGGGCGTCTTTGGGCAGAAGCCGCGCTAAGGAGAGCACTGTGAGCGGCACAATCGTCTTTGCGCGAAGAAGCCGCTTCTTCGGCTCCGGGAGCCGGGGAGAGCGGCAGCTTCGGAAAGGTGAAGAAGCAAGCTGTACAACACTGGGATTGTGTGCGCACCTTGCCAACTATTAGAAAACAGTACTTTTGCACGCTCCTGACTTTTCCAATCACATGAATATCCGATTGGAAGCTGTTTTGGACAACTTTTCTTTTCTTCCTGCCAAACACTTGGGAGACATCTCTGCAACTTCTAGAACACGATGGGAGATGATTTCTGTGCTGGCACAGTTTTTCCTAGCCAGACATAGTGGAAAAGCTTTTTGCTGAGATGTAGATGAGAAGAGGCGCTAAAGACGAAGGTAGGATGCTGTCCGGAGCTAAGAGCCGCTCCGGGGCGTCTTTCGGCAGAAGCCGCGCTAAGGAGAGCACGGTGTGCAGCACAATCGTCTTTGCGCGAAGAAGCCACTTCTTCGGCTCCGGGAGCCGGAGAGAGCGGCTACTTGGAAAAGGTACAGAAGCAAGCTGTACAACACTGGGATTGTGTGCGCACCTTGCCAACTATTAGAAAACAGTACTTTTGCACTCTCCTGATTTTCCAATCACATGAACATTCGATTGGAAGCTGTTTTGGACAACTTTTCTTTTCTTCCTGCCAAACACTTGGCAGAAATACATGCAACGTCTAGAACACGATGGGAGATGTTTTCTGTGATTGCACAGTTTTTCCGAGCCAGACATAGTGGAAAAGCTTTTTGCCGAGATGTTGATGAGAAGAGGCGCTAAAGACGAAGGTAGGATGCTGTCGGGAGCTAAGAGCCGCTCCCGGGCGTCTTTCGGCAGAAGCCGCGCTAAGGAGAGCACTGTGAGCGGCACAATCGTCTTTGCGCGAAGAAGCCGCTTCTTCGGCTCCGGGAGCCGGAGAGAGCGGCAGCTTCAGAAAGGTGAAGAAACAAGCTGTACAACACTGGGATTGTGTGCGCACCTTGCCAACTATTAGAAAACAGTACTTTTGCACTCTCCTGTCTTTTCCAATCACATGAACATTCGATCGGAAGCTGTTTTGGACAACTTTTCTTTTCTTCCTGCCAAACACTTGGCAGACATCTCTGCAACTTCTAGAACACGATGGGAGATGTTTTCTGAGCTGGCACAGTTTTTCCTAGCCAGACATAGTGGAAAAGCTTTTTGCCGAGATGTTGATGAGAAGAGGCGCTAAAGACGAAGGTAGGATGCTGTCCGGAGCTAAGAGCCGCTCCCGGGCGTCTTTCGGCAGAAGCCGCGCTAAGGAGAGCACTGTGAGCGGCACAATCGTCTTTGCGTGAAGAAGCCGCTTCTTCGGCTCCGAAAGCTGGGGAGAGCCGCAGCTTCCGAAAGGTTAAGAAGCAAGCTGTACAACACTGGGATTGTGTGCGCACCTTGCCAACTATTAGAAAACAGTACTTTTGCTCTCTCCTGACTTTTCCAATCACATGAATATTCGATATAGAAGCTCCTTTGGACAACTTTTCTTTTCTCCCTGCCAAACACTTGGCAGACATCCGTGCAATGTCTAGAACACGATGGGCGATGTTTTCTGTGCTGGCACAGTTTTTCCTAGCCAGACATAGTGGAAAAGCTTTTTGCCGAGATGTAGATGAGAAGAGGCGCTAAAGACGAAGGTAGGATGCTGTCCGGAGCTAAGAGCCGCTCCCGGGCGTCTTTCGGCAGAAGCCGCGCTAAGGAGAGCACTGTGAGCGGCACAATCGTCTTTGCGCGAAGAAGCCGCTTCTTCGGCTCCGGGAGCCGGGGAGAGCGGCAACTCGGAAAAGGTAAAGAAGCAAGCTGTACAACACTGGGATTTGTGTGCGCACCTTGCCAACTATTAGAAAACAGTACTTTTGCACTCTCCTGACTTTTCCAGTCACATGAACATTCGATTGGAAGCTGTTTTGGACAACTTTTCTTTTCTTCCTGCCAAACACTTGGCAGACATCCGTGCAACTTCTAGAACACGATGGGAGATGTTTTCTGTGCTGGCACAGTTTTTCCTAGCCAGACATAGTGGAAAAGCTTTTTGCTGAGATGTAGATGAGAAGAGACGCTAAAGACGAAGGTAGGATGCTGTCCGGAGCTAAGAGCCGCTCCCGGGCGTCTTTCGGCAGAAGCCGCGCTAAGGAGAGCACTGTGAGCGACACAATCGTCTTTGCGCGAAGAAGCCGCTTCTTCGGCTCCGAAAGCTGGGGAGAGCCGCAGCTTCCGAAAGGTGAAGAAGCAAGCTGTACAACACTGGGATTGTGTGCGCACCTTGCCAACTATTAGAAAACAGTACTTTTGCACTCTCCTGACTTTTCCAGTCACATGAACATTCGATTGGAAGCTGTTTTGGACAACTTTTCTTTTCTTCCTGCCAAACACTTGGCAGACATCCGTGCACAGTCTAGAACACGATGGGAGATGTTTTCTGTGCTGGCACAGTTTTTCCTAGCCAGACATAGTGGAAAAGCTTTTTGCTGAGATGTAGATGAGAAGAGGCGCTAAAGACGAAGGTAGGATGCTGTCCGGAGCTAAGAGCCGCTCCGGGGCGTCTTTCGGCAGAAGCCGCGCTAAGGAGAGCACGGTGTGCAGCACAATCGTCTTTGCGCGAAGAAGCCGCTTCTTCGGCTCCGGGAGCCGGAGAGAGCGGCTACTTGGAAAAGGTACAGAAGCAAGCTGTACAACACTGGGATTGTGTGCGCACCTTGCCAACTATGAGAAAACAGTACTTTTGCACTCTCCTGACTTTTCCAGTCACATGAACATTCGATTGGAAGCTGTTTTGGACAACTTTTCTTTTCTTCCTGCCAAACACTTGGCAGACATCCGTGCAACGTCTAGAACACGATGGGAGATGTTTTCTGTGCTGGCACAGTTTTTCCTAGCCAGACATAGTGGAAAAGCTTTTTGCCGAGATGTTGATGAGAAGAGGCGCTAAAGACGAAGGTAGGATGCTGTCGGGAGCTAAGAGCCGCTCCCGGGCGTCTTTCGGCAGAAGCCGCGCTAAGGAGAGCACTGTGAGCGGCACAATCGTCTTTGCGCGAAGAAGCCGCTTCTTCGGCTCCGGGAGCCGGAGAGAGCGGCAGCTTCAGAAAGGTGAAGAAACAAGCTGTACAACACTGGGATTGTGTGCGCACCTTGCCAACTATTAGAAAACAGTACTTTTGCACTCTCCTGTCTTTTCCAATCACATGAACATTCGATTGGAAGCTGTTTTGGACAACTTTTCTTTTCTTCCTGCCAAACACTTGGCAGACATCTCTGCAACGTCTAGAACACGATGGGAGATGTTTTCTGTGCTGGCACAGTTTTTCCTAGCCAGACATAGTGGAAAAGCTTTTTGCCGAGATGTAGATGAGAAGAGGCGCTAAAGACGAAGGTAGGATGCTGTCCGGAGCTAAGAGCTGCTCCCGGGCGTCTTTCGGCAGAAGCCGCGCTAAGGAGAGCACTGTGTGCAGCACAATCGTCTTTGCGTGAAGAAGCCACTTCTTCGGCTCCGGGAGCCGGAGAGAGCGGCTACGTGGAAAAGGTACAGAAGCAAGCTGTACAACACTGGGATTGTGTGCGCGCCTTGCCAACTATTAGAAAACAGTATATTTTGCACTCTCCTGACTTTTCCAGTCACATGAACATTCGATTGGAAGCTGTTTTGGACAACTTTTCTTTTCTTCCTGCCAAACACTTGGCAGACATCTCTGCAACTTCTAGAACACGATGGGAGATGTTTTCTGTGCTGGCACAGTTTTTCCTAGCCAGACATAGTGGAAAAGCTTTTTGCCGAGATGTTGATGAGAAGAGGCGCTAAAGACGAAGGTAGGATGCTGTCCGGAGCTAAGAGCCGCTCCCGGGCGTCTTTCGGCAGAAGCCGCGCTAAGGAGAGCACTGTGAGCGGCACAATCGTCTTTGCGTGAAGAAGCCGCTTCTTCGGCTCCGAAAGCTGGGGAGAGCCGCAGCTTCCGAAAGGTGAAGAAGCAAGCTGTACAACACTGGGATTGTGTGCGCACCTTGCCAACTATTAGAAAACAGTATATTTTGCACTCTCCTGACTTTTCCAGTCACATGAACATTCGATTGGAAGCTGTTTTGGACAACTTTTCTTTTCTTCCTGCCAAACACTTGGCAGACATCTCTGCAACTTCTAGAACACGATGGGAGATGTTTTCTGTGCTGGCACAGTTTTTCCTAGCCAGACATAGTGGAAAAGCTTTTTGCCGAGATGTTGATGAGAAGAGGCGCTAAAGACGAAGGTAGGATGCTGTCCGGAGCTAAGAGCCGCTCCCGGGCGTCTTTCGGCAGAAGCCGCGCTAAGGAGAGCACTGTGAGCGGCACAATCGTCTTTGCGTGAAGAAGCCGCTTCTTCGGCTCCGAAAGCTGGGGAGAGCCGCAGCTTCCGAAAGGTGAAGAAGCAAGCTGTACAACACTGGGATTGTGTGCGCACCTTGCCAACTATTAGAAAACAGTACTTTTGCACTCTCCTGACTTTTCCAGTCACATGAACATTCGATTGGAAGCTGTTTTGGACAACTTTTCTTTTCTTCCTGCCAAACACTTGGCAGACATCCGTGCAACGTCTAGAACACGATGGGAGATGTTTTCTGTGCTGGCACAGTTTTTCCTAGCCAGACATAGTGGAAAAGCTTTTTGCTGAGATGTAGATGAGAAGAGACGCTAAAGACGAAGGTAGGATGCTGTCCGGAGATAAGAGCCGCTCCCGGGCGTCTTTCGGCAGAAGCCGCGCTAAGGAGAGTACTGTGAGCGACACAATCGTCTTTGCGCGAAGAAGCCGCTTCTTCGGCTCCGAAAGCTGGGGAGAGCCGCAGCTTCCGAAAGGTGAAGAAGCAAGCTGTACAACACTGGGATTGTGTGCGCACCTTGCCAACTATTAGAAAACAGTACTTTTGCACTCTCCTGACTTTTCCAATCACATGAATGTTCGATTGGAAGCTCTTTTGGACAACTTTTCTTTTCTCCCTGCCAAACACTTGGCAGACATCCGTGCAACATCTAGAACACGATGGGAGATGTTTTCTGTGCTGGCACAGTTTTTCCTAGCCAGACATAGTGGAAAAGCTTTTTGCCGAGATGAAGATGAGAAGAGGCGCTAAAGACGAAGGTAGGATGCTGTCCGGAGCTAAGAGCCGCTCCCGGGCGTCTTTCGGCAGAAGCCGCGCTAAGGAGAGCACTGTGAGCGGCACAATCGTCTTTGCGCGAAGAAGCCGCTTCTTCGGCTCCGGGAGCCGGAGAGAGCGGCAGCTTCAGAAAGGTGAAGAAACAAGCTGTACAACACTGGGATTGTGTGCGCACCTTGCCAACTATTAGAAAACAGTACTTTTGCACTCTCCTGTCTTTTCCAATCACATGAACATTCGATTGGAAGCTGTTTTGGACAACTTTTCTTTTCTTCCTGCCAAACACTTGGCAGACATCTCTGCAACGTCTAGAACACGATGGGAGATGTTTTCTGTGCTGGCACAGTTTTTCCTAGCCAGACATAGTGGAAAAGCTTTTTGCAGAGATGTAGATGAGAAGAGGCGCTAAAGACGAAGGTAGGATGCTGTCCGGAGCTAAGAGCCGCTCCGGGGCGTCTTTCGGCAGAAACCGCGCTAAGGAGAGCACTGTGTGCAGCACAATCGTCTTTGCGTGAAGAAGCCACTTCTTCGGCTCCGGGAGCCGGAGAGAGCGGCTACTTGGAAAAGGTACAGAAGCAAGCTGTACAACACTGGGATTGTGAGCGCACCTTGCCAACTATTAGAAAACAGTACTTTTGCACTCTCCTGACTTTTCCAGTCACATGAACATTCGATTGGAAGCTGTTTTGGACAACTTTTCTTTTCTTTCTGCCAAAAACTTGGCAGAAATCCGTGCAACGTCTAGAACACGATGGGAGATGTTTTCTGTGCTGGCACAGTTTTTCCTAGCCAGACATAGTGGAAAAGCTTTTTGCCGAGATGTAGATGAGAAGAGGCGCTAAAGACGAAGGTAGGATGCTGTCCGGAGCAAAGAGCCGCTCCCGGGCGTCTTTCGGCAGAAGCCGCGCTAAGGAGAGCACTGTGAGCGGCACATTCGTCTTTGCGCGAAGAAGCCGCTTCTTCGGCTCCGGGAGCCGGAGAGAGCGGCAGCTTCAGAAAGGTGAAGAAACAAGCTGTACAACACTGGGATTGTGTGCGCACCTTGCCAACTATTAGAAAACAGTACTTTTGCACTCTCCTGTCTTTTCCAATCACATGAACATTCGATTGGAAGCTGTTTTGGGCAACTTTTCTTTTCTTCCTGCCAAACACTTGGAAGACATCTCTGCAACGTCTAGAACACGATGGGAGATGTTTTCCGTGCTGGCACATTTTTTCCTAGCCAGATAGTGGAAAAGCTTTTTGCCGAGATGTAGATGAGAAGAGGCGCTAAAGACGAAGGTAGGATGCTGTCCGGAGCTAAGAGCCGCTCCCGGGCGTCTTTCGGCAGAAGCCGCGCTAAGGAGAGCACTGTGAGCGGCACAATCGTCTTTGCGCGAAGAAGCCGCTTCTTCGGCTCCGGGAGCCGGAGAGAGCGGCAGCTTCAGAAAGGTGAAGAAGCAAGCTGTACAACACTGGGATTGTGTGCGCACCTTGCCAACTATTAGAAAAAAGTACTTTTGCACTCTCCTGACTTTTCCAATCACATGAATATCCGATTGGAAGCTGTTTTGGACAACTTTTCTTTTCTTCCTGCCAAAAACTTGGGAGACATCTCTGCAACTTCTAGAACCCGATGGGAGATGTTTTCTGTGCTGGCACAGTTTTTCCTAGCCAGACATAGTGGAAAAGCTTTTTGCCGAAATGTAGATGAGAAGAGGCGCTAAAGACGAAGGTAGGATGCTGTCCGGAGCTAAGAGCCGCTCCCGGGCGTCTTTCGGCAGAAGCCGCGCTAAGGAGAGCACTGTGTGCAGCACAATCGTCTTTGCGCGAAGAAGCCACTTCTTCGGCTCCGGGAGCCAGAGAGAGCGACTACTTGGAAAAGGTACAGAAGCAAGCTGTACAACACTGGGATTGTGTGCGCACCTTGCCAACTATTAGAAAACAGTACTTTTGCACTCTCCTGACTTTTACAGTCACATGAACATTCGATTGGAAGCTGTTTTGGACAACTTTTCTTTTCTTCCTGCCAAACACTTGGCAGACATCCGTGCAACGTCTAGAACACGATGGGAGATGTTTTCTGTGCTGGCACAGTTTTTCCTAGCCAGACATAGTGGAAAAGCTTTTTGCTGAGATGTAGATGAGAAGAGACGCTAAAGACGAAGGTAGGATGCTGTCCGGAGCTAAGAGCCGCTCCGGGGCGTCTTTCGGCAGAAGCCGCGCTAAGGAGAGCACTGTGAGCGGCACAATCGTCTTTGCGCGAAGAAGCCGCTTCTTCGGCTCCGGGAGCCGGGGAGAGCGGCAACTCGGAAAAGGTAAAGAAGCAAGCTGTACAACACTGGGATTGTGTGCGCACCTTGCCAACTATTAGAAAACAGTACCTTTGCACTCCCCTGACTTTTCCAATCACATGAACATTCGATTGGAAGCTGTTTTGGACAACTTTTCTTTTCTTCCTGCCAAACACTTGGCAGACATCTCTGCAACTTCTAGAACACGATGGGAGATGTTTCCTGTGCTGGCACAGTTTTTCCTAGCCAGACATAGTGGAAAAGCTTTTTGCCGAGATGTAGATGAGAAGAGGCGCTAAAGACGAAGGTAGGATGCTGTCCGGAGCTAAGAGCCGCTCCGGGGCGTCTTTCGGCAGAAGCCGCGCTAAGGAGAGCACTGTGAGCGGCACAATCGTCTTTGCGCGAAGAAGCCACTTCTTCGGCTCCGGGAGCCAGAGAGAGCCGCAGCTTCGGAAAGGTAAAGAAGCAAGCTGTACAACACTGGGATTGTGTGCGCACCTTGCCAACTATTAGAAAACAGTACTTTTGCACTTTACTGACTTTTCCAGTCACATGAACATTCGATTGGAAGCTGTTTTGGACAACTTTTCTTTTCTTCCTGCCAAACACTTGGCAGACATCCGTGCAACATCTAGAACAAGATGGGAGATGTTTTCTGTGCTGGCACAGTTTTTCCTAGCCAGACATAGTGGAAAAGCTTTTTGCTGAGATGTAGATGAGAAGAGACGCTAAAGACGAAGGTAGGATGCTGTCCGGAGCTAAGAGCCGCTCCCGGGCGTCTTTCGGCAGAAGCCGCGCTAAGGAGAGCACTGTGAGCGGCACAATCGTCTTTGCGCGAAGAAGCCGCTTCTTCGGCTCTGGGAGCCGGAGAGAGCGGCAGCTTCAGAAAGGTGAAGAAAGAAGCTGTACAACACTGGGATTGTGTGCGCACCTTGCCAACTATTAGAAAACAGTACTTTTGCACTCTCCTGTCTTTTCCAATCACATGAACATTCAATTGGAAGCTGTTTTGGACAACTTTTCTTTTCTTCCTGCCAAACACTTGGCAGACATCTCTGCAACGTCTAGAACACGATGGGAGATGTTTTCTGTGCTGGCACAGTTTTTCCTAGCCAGACATAGTGGAAAAGCTTTTTGCCGAGATGTAGATGAGAAGAGGCGCTAAAGACGAAGGTAGGATGCTGTCCAGAGCTAAGAGCCGCTCCCGGGCGTCTTTTGGCAGAAGCCGCGCTAAGGAGAGCACTGTGAGCGGCCCAATCGTCTTTGCGCGAAGAAGCCGCTTCTTTGGCTCCAGGAGCCGGGGAGAGCGGCAGCTTCGGAAAGGTGAAGAAGCAAGCTGTACAACACTGGGATTGTGTGCGCACCTTGCCAACTATTAGAAAAAAGTACTTTTGCACTCTCCTGACTTTTCCAATCACATGAATATCCGATTGGAAGCTGTTTTGGACAACTTTTCTTTTCTTCCTGCCAAACACTTGGGAGACATCTCTGCAACTTCTAGAACACGATGGGAGATGTTTTCTGTGCTGGCACAGTTTTTCCTAGCCAGACATAGTGGAAAAGCTTTTTGCTGAGATTTAGATGAGAAGAGGCGCTAAAGACGAAGGTAGGATGCTGTCCAGAGCTAAGAGCCGCTCCCGGGCGTCTTTCGGCAGAAGCCGCGCTAAGGAGAGCACTGTGAGCGGCACAATCGTCTTTGCGCGAAGAAGCCACTTCTTCGGCTCCGGGAGCCGGAGAGAGCGGCTACTTGGAAAAGGTACAGAAGCAAGCTGTACAACACTGGGATTGTGTGCGCACCTTGCCAACTATTAGAAAACAGTACTTTTGCACTCTCCTGACTTTTCCAGTCACATGAACATTCGATTGGAAGCTGTTTTGGACAACTTTTCTTTTCTTCCTGCCAAACACTTGGCAGACATCCGTGCAACGTCTAGAACACGATGGGAGATGTTTTCTGTGCTGGCACAGTTTTTCCTAGCCAGACATAGTGGAAAAGCTTTTTGCGGAGATGTAGATGAGAAGAGGCGCTAAAGACGAAGGTAGGATGCTGTCCGGAGCTGAGAGCCGCTCCTGGGCGTCTTTCGGCAGAAGCCGCGCTAAGGAGAGCACTGTGAGCGGCACAATCGTCTTTTCGCGAAGAAGCCGCTTCTTCGGCTCCGGGAGCCGGAGAGAGCGGCAACTCGGAAAAGGTAAAGAAGCAAGCTGTACAACACTGGGATTGTGTGCGCACCTTGCCAACTATTAGAAAACAGTACCTTTGCACTCTCCTGACTTTTCCAATCACATGAACATTCGATTGGAAGCTGTTTTGGACAACTTTTCTTTTCTTCCTGCCAAACACTTGGCAGACATCTCTGCAACTTCTAGAACACGATGGGAGATGTTTCCTGTGCTGGCACAGTTTTTCCTAGCCAGACATAGTGGAAAAGCTTTTTGCTGAGATTTAGATGAGAAGAGGCGCTAAAGACGAAGGTAGGATGCTGTCCAGAGCTAAGAGCCGCTCCCGGGCGTCTTTCGGCAGAAGCCGCCCTAAGGAGAGCACTGTGTGCAGCACAATCGTCTTTGCGCGAAGAAGCCACTTCTTCGGCTTCGGGAGCCGGAGAGAGCGGCTACTTGGAAAAGGTACAGAAGCAAGCTGTACAACACTGGGATTGTGTGCGCACCTTGCCAACTATTAGAAAACAGTACTTTTGCACTCTCCTGACTTTTCCAGTCACATGAACATTCGATTTGAAGCTGTTTTGGACAACTTTTCTTTTCTTTCTGCCAAAAACTTGGCAGAAATCCGTGCAACGTCTAGAACACGATGGGAGATGTTTTCTGTGCTGGCACAGTTTTTCCTAGCCAGACATAGTGGAAAAGCTTTTTGCTGAGATGTAGATGAGAAGAGGCGCTAAAGACGAAGGTAGGATGCTGTCCGGAGCTAAGAGCCGCTCCCGGGCGTCTTTCGGCAGAAGCCGCGCTAAGGAGAGCACTGTGAGCGGCACAATCGTCTTTGCGCGAAGAAGCCGCTTCTTCGGCTCCGGGAGCCGGAGAGAGCGGCAGCTTCAGAAAGGTGAAGAAACAAGCTGTACAACACTGGGATTGTGTGCGCACCTTGCCAACTATTAGAAAACAGTACTTTTGCACTCTCCTGTCTTTTCCAATCACATGAACATTCGATTGGAAGCTGTTTTGGACAACTTTTCTTTTCTTCCTGCCAAACACTTGGCAGACATCTCTGCAACGTCTAGAACACGATGGGAGATGTTTTCCGTGCTGGCACAGTTTTTCCTAGCCAGATAGTGGAAAAGCTTTTTGCCGAGATGTAGATGAGAAGAGGCGCTAAAGACGAAGGTAGGATGCTGTCCGGAGCTAAGAGCCGCTCCCGGGCGTCTTTCGGCAGAAGCCGCGCTAAGGAGAGCACTGTGAGCGGCACAATCGTCTTTGCGCGAAGAAGCCGCTTCTTCGGCTCCGGGAGCCGGAGAGAGCGGCAGCTTCAGAAAGGTGAAGAAGCAAGCTGTACAACACTGGGATTGTGTGCGCACCTTGCCGACTATTAGAAAACAGTACTTTTGCACTCTCCTGACTTTTCCAATCACATGAATATCCGATTGGAAGCTGTTTTGGACAACTTTTCTTTTCTTCCTGCCAAACACTTGGCAGACATCCGTGCAACGTCTAGAACACGATGGGAGATGTTTTCCGTGCTGGCACAGTTTTTCCTAGCCAGACATAGTGGAAAAGCTTTTTGCCGAGATGTAGATGAGAAGAGGCGCTAAAGACGAAGGTAGGATGCTGTCCGGAGCTAAGAGCCGCTCCGGGGCGTCTTTCGGCAGAAGCCGCGCTAAGGAGAGCACTGTGAGCGGCACAATCGTCTTTGCGCGAAGAAGCCGCTTCTTCGGCTCCGGGAGCCGGGGAGAGCGGCAACTCGGAAAAGGTAAAGAAGCAAGCTGTACAACACTGGGATTGTGTGCGCACCTTGCCAACTATTAGAAAACAGTACCTTTGCACTCTCCTGACTTTTCCAATCATATGAACATTCGATTGGAAGCTGTTTTGGACAACTTTTCTTTTCTTCCTGCCAAACACTTGGCAGACATCTCTGCAACTTCTAGAACACGATGGGAGATGTTTCCTGTGCTGGCACAGTTTTTCCTAGCCAGACATAGTGGAAAAGCTTTTTGCAGAGATGTAGATGAGAAGAGGCGCTAAAGACGAAGGTAGGATGCTGTCCGGAGCTAAGAGCCACTCCGGGGCGTCTTTCGGCAGAAGCCGCGCTAAGGAGAGCACTGTGAGCGGCACAATCGTCTTTGCGCGAAGAAGCCGCTTCTTCGGCTCCGGGAGCCAGAGAGAGCCGCAGCTTCGGAAAGGTAAAGAAGCAAGCTGTACAACACTGGGATTGTGTGCGCACCTTGCCAACTATTAGAAAACAGTACTTTTGCACTTTACTGACTTTTCCAGTCACATGAACATTCGATTGGAAGCTGTTTTGGACAACTTTTCTTTTCTTCCTGCCAAACACTTGGCAGACATCCGTGCAACATCTAGAACAAGATGGGAGATGTTTTCTGTGCTGGCACAGTTTTTCCTAGCCAGACATAGTGGAAAAGCTTTTTGCTGAGATGTAGATGAGAAGAGACGCTAAAGACGAAGGTAGGATGCTGTCCGGAGCTAAGAGCCGCTCCCGGGCGTCTTTCGGCAGAAGCCGCGCTAAGGAGAGCACTGTGAGCGGCACAATCGTCTTTGCGCGAAGAAGCCGCTTCTTCGGCTCCGAAAGCCGGGGAGAGCCGCAGCTTCAGAAAGGTGAAGAAAGAAGCTGTACAACACTGGGATTGTGTGCGCACCTTGCCAACTATTAGAAAACAGTACTTTTGCACTCTCCTGTCTTTTCCAATCACATGAACATTCGATTGGAAGCTGTTTTGGACAACTTTTCTTTTCTTCCTGCCAAACACTTGGCAGACATCTCTGCAACGTCTAGAACACGATGGGAGATGTTTTCTGTGCTGGCACAGTTTTTCCTAGCCAGATAGTGGAAAAGCTTTTTGCCGAGATGTAGATGAGAAGAGGCGCTAAAGACGAAGGTAGGATGCTGTCCAGAGCTAAGAGCCGCTCCCGGGCGTCTTTCGGCAGAAGCCGCGCTAAGGAGAGCACTGTGAGCGGCCCAATCGTCTTTGCGCGAAGAAGCCGCTTCTTTGGCTCCGGGAGCCGGGGAGAGCGGCAGCTTCGGAAAGGTACAGAAGCAAGCTGTACAACACTGGGATTGTGTGCGCACCTTGCCAACTATTAGAAAAAAGTACTTTTGCACTCTCCTGACTTTTCCAATCACATGAATATCCGATTGGAAGCTGTTTTGGACAACTTTTCTTTTCTTCCTGCAAAACACTTGGGAGACATCTCTGCAACTTCTAGAACACGATGGGAGATGTTTTCTGTGCTGGCACAGTTTTTCCTAGCCAGACATAGTGGAAAAGCTTTTTGCTGAGATTTAGATGAGAAGAGGCGCTAAAGACGAAGGTAGGATGCTGTCCAGAGCTAAGAGCCGCTCCCGGGCGTCTTTCGGCAGAAGCCGCGCTAAGGAGAGCACTGTGTGCAGCACAATCGTCTTTGCGCGAAGAAGCCACTTCTTCGGCTCCGGGAGCCGGAGAGAGCGGCTACTTGGAAAAGGTACAGAAGCAAGCTGTACAACACTGGGATTGTGTGCGCACCTTGCCAACTATTAGAAAACAGTACTTTTGCACTCTCCTGACTTTTCCAGTCACATGAACATTCGATTGGAAGCTGTTTTGGACAACTTTTCTTTTCTTCCTGCCAAACACTTGGCAGACATCCGTGCAACGTCTAGAACACGATGGGAGATGTTTTCTGTGCTGGCACAGTTTTTCCTAGCCAGACATAGTGGAAAAGCTTTTTGCGGAGATGTAGATGAGAAGAGGCGCTAAAGACGAAGGTAGGATGCTGTCCGGAGCAAAGAGCCGCTCCCGGGCGTCTTTCGGCAGAAGCCGTGCTAAGGAGAGCACTGTGAGCGGCACAATCGTCTTTTCGCGAAGAAGCCGCTTCTTCGGCTCCGGGAGCCGGAGAGAGCGGCAACTTGGAAAAGAAAAAGAAGCAAGCTGTACAACACTGGGATTGTGTGCGCACCTTGCCAACTATTAGAAAACAGTACCTTTGCACTCTCCTGACTTTTCCAATCACATGAACATTCGATTGGAAGCTGTTTTGGACAACTTTTCTTTTCTTCCTGCCAAACACTTGGGAGACATCTCTGCAACTTCTAGAACACGATGGGAGATGTTTTCTGTGCTGGCACAGTTTTTCCTAGCCAGACATAGTGGAAAAGCTTTTTGCGGAGATGTAGATGAGAAGAGGCGCTAAAGACGAAGGTAGGATGCTGTCCGGAGCAAAGAGCCGCTCCCGGGCGTCTTTCGGCAGAAGCCGCGCTAAGGAGAGCACTGTGAGCGGCACAATCGTCTTTTCGCGAAGAAGCCGCTTCTTCGGCTCCGGGAGCCGGAGAGAGCGGCAACTTGGAAAAGAAAAAGAAGCAAGCTGTACAACACTGGGATTGTGTGCGCACCTTGCCAACTATTAGAAAACAGTCCTTTTGCACTCTCCTGACTTTTCCAATCACATGAACATTCGATTGGAAGCTGTTTTGGACAACTTTTCTTTTCTTCCTGCCAAACACTTGGCAGACATCTCTGCAACTTCTAGAACACGATGGGAGATGTTTTCTGTGCTGGCACAGTTTTCCCTAGCCAGACATAGTGGAAAAGCTTTTTGCCGAGATGTAGATGAGAAGAGGCGCTAAAGACGAAGGTAGGATACTGTCCGGAGCTAAAAGCCGCTCCCGGGCGTCTTTCGGCAGAAGCCGCGCTAAGGAGAGCACTGTGAGCGACACAATCGTCTTTGCGCGAAGAAGCCGCTTATTCGGATCCGAAAGCTGTGTAGAGCCGCAGCTTCCGAAAGGTAAAGAAGCAAGCTGTACAACACTGGGATTGTGTGCGCACCTTGCCAACTATTAGAAAACAGTACTTTTGCACTCTCCTGACTTTTCCAGTCACATGAACATTCGATTGGAAGCTGTTTTGGACAACTTTTCTTTTCTTCCTGCCAAACACTTGGCAGACATCTCTGCAACTTCTAGAACACGATGGGAGATGTTTTCTGTGCTGGCACAGTTTCTCCAAGCCAGACATACTGGGAAAGCTTTTGGCCGAGATGTAGATGAGAAGAGGCGCTAAAGACGAAGGTAGGATGCTGTCCGGAGCTAAGAGCCGCTGCCGGGCGTCTTTCAGCAGAAGCCGCGCTAAGGAGAGCACTGTGAGCGGCACAATCGTCTTTGCGCGAAGAAGCCGCATCTTCAGCTCCGGGAGTCCGAGAGAGCGGCAGCTTCGGGACGGTGAAGAAGCAAGCTGTACAACACTGGGATTGTGTGCGCACCGTGCCAACTATTAGAAAACAGTACTTTTGCACTCTCCTGACTTTTCCAATCACATGAATTTTTCGATTGGAAGCTGTTTTGGACAACTTTTCTTTTCTCCCGTCCAAACACTTGGCAGACATCTGTGCCACGTCTAGAAGACGATGGGAGATGTTTTCTGTGCTGGCACAGTTTTTCCTAGCCAGACATAGTGGAAAAGCTTTTTGCCGAGATGTAGATGAGAAGAGGCGCTAAAGACGAAGGTAGGATGCTGTCCGGAGCTAAGAGCCACTCCCGGGCGTCTTTCGGCAGAAGCCGCGCTAAGGAGAGCACTGTGAGCGGCACAATCGTCTTTGCGCGAAGAAGCCGCTTCTTCGGCTCCGGGAGCCGGGGAGAGCGGCAACTCGGAAAAGTTAAAGAAGCAAGCTGTACAACACTGGGATTTGTGTGCGCACCTTGCCAACTATTAGAAAACAGTACTTTTGCACTCTCCTGCCTTTTCCAATCACATGAACATTCGATTGGAAGCTGTTTTGGACAACTTTACTTTTCTTCCTGCCAAACACTTGGCAGACATCCGTGCAACGTCTAGAACACGATGGGAGATGTTTTCTGTGCTGGCACAGTTTTTCCTAGCCAGACATAGTGGAAAAGCTTTTTGCTGAGATGTAGATGAGAAGAGACGCTAAAGACGAAGGTAGGATGCTGTCCGGAGCTAAGAGCCGCTCCCGGGCGTCTTTCGGCAGAAGCCTCCCTAAGGAGAGCACTGAGAGCGGCACAATCGTCTTTGCGCGAAGAAGCCGCTTCTTCGGCTCCGATAGCCAGGGAGAGCGGCAGCTTCAGAAAGGTGAAGAATCAAGCTGTACAACACTGGGATTGTTTGCGCACCTTGCCAACTGATAGAAAACAGTACCTTTGCACTCTCCTGACTTTTCCAATCACATGAACATTCGATTGGAAGCTTTTTTGGACAACTTTTCTTTTCTTCCTGCCAAACACTTGGCAGACATCTCTGCAAATTCTAGAACACGATGGGAGATGTTTTCTGTGCTGGCACAGTTTTTCCTAGCCAGACATAGTGGAAAGGCTTTTTGCCGAGATGTAGATGAGAAGAGGCGCTAAAGACGAAGGTAGGATGCTGTCCGGAGCTAAGAGCCACTCCGGGGCGTCTTTGGGCAGAAGCCGCGCTAAGGAGAGCACTGTGAGCGGCACAATCGTCTTTGCGCGAAGAAGCCGCTTCTTCGGCTCCGTGAGCTGGGGAGAGCGGCAACTCGGAAAAGGTAAAGAAGCAAGCTGTACAACACAGGGATTGTGTGCGCACCTTGCCAACTATGAGAAAACAGTACCTTTGCACTCTCCTGACTTTTCCAATCACATGAACATTCGATTGGAAGCTTTTTTGGACAACTTTTCTTTTCTTCCTGCCAAACACTTGGCAGACATCTCTGCAAATTCTAGAACACGATGGGAGATATTTTCTGTGCTGGCACAGTTTTTCTTAGCCAGACATAGTGGAAAAGCTTTTTGCTGAGATGTAGATGAGAAGAGACGCTAAAGACGAAGGTAGGATGCTGTCCGGAGCTAAGAGCCGCTCCCGGGCGTCTTTCGGCAGAAGCCTCGCTAAGGAGAGCACTGAGAGCGGCACAATCGTCTTTGCGCGAAGAAGCCGCTTCTTCGGCTCCGATAGCCAGGGAGAGCGGCAGCTTCAGAAAGGTGAAGAAGCAAGCTGTACCACACTGGGATTGTTTGCGCACCTTGCCAACTGATAGAAAACAGTACCTTTGCACTCTCCTGACTTTTCCAGTCACATGAACATTCGATTGGAAGCTGTTTTGGACAACTTTTCTTTTCTTCCTGCCAAACACTTGGCAGACATCCGTGCAATGTCTAGAACACGATGGGCGATGTTTTCTGTGCTGGCAGAGTTTTTCCTAGCCAGACATAGTGGAAAAGCTTTTTGCCGAGATGTAGATGAGAAGAGGCGCTAAAGACGAAGGTAGGATGCTGTCCGGAGCTAAGAGCCGCTCCGGGGCGTCTTTCGGCAGAAGCCGCGCTAAGGAGAGCACTGTGAGCTACACAATCGTCTTTGCGCGAAGAAGCCGCTTCTTCGGCTCCGAAAGCCGGGGAGAGCCGCATCTTCGGAAAGGTGAAGAAGCAAGCTGTACAACACCGGGATTGTGTGCGCACCTTGCCAACTATTAGAAAACAGTACTTTTGCACTCTCCTTACATTTCCAGTCACATGAACATTCGATTGGAAGCTGTTTTGGACAACTTTTCTTTTCTTCCTGCCAAACACTTGGCAGACATCTCTGCAACTTCTAGAAGACGATGGGAGATGTTTTATGTGCTGGCACAGTTTTTCCTAGCCAGACATAGTGGAAAAGCATTTTGCCGAGATGTAGATGAGAAGAGACGCTAAAGTCGAAGGTAGGATGCTGTCCGGAGCTAAGAGCCGCTCCCGGGCGTCTTTCGGCAGAAGCCGCGCTAAGGAGAGCACTGTGAGCGGCACAATCGTCTTTGCGCGAAGAAGCCGCTTCTTCGGCTCCGGGAGCCGGAGAGAACGGCAGCTTCGGAAAGGTGAAGAAGCAAGCTTTACAACACTGGGATTGTGTGCGCACCTTGCCAACTGATAGAAAACAGTACCTTTGCACTCTCCTGACTTTTCCAATCACATGAACATTCGATTGGAAGCTGTTTTGGACAACTTTTCTTTTCTTCCTGCCAAACACTTGGCAGACATCTCTGAAACTTCTAGAACACGATGGGAGATGTTTTATGTGCTGGCACAGTTTTTCCTAGCCAGACATAGTGGAAAAGCTTTTTGCCGAGATGTAGATGAGAAGAGGCGCTAAAGACGAAGGTAGGATGCTGTCCGGAGCTAAGACCCCCTCCGGGGCGTCTTTCGGCAGAAGCCGCGCTAAGGAGAGCACTGTGAGCGGCACAATCGTCTTTGCGCGAAGAAGCCGCTTCTTCGGCTCTGGGAGCCGGGGAGAGCGGCAACTCGGAAAAGGTAAAGAAGCAAGCTGTACAACACTGGGATTGTGTGCACACCTTGCCAACTATTAGAAAACAGTACTTTTGCACTCTCCTGACTTTTCCAGTCACATGAACATCCGATTAAAAGCTGTTTTGGACAACTTTTCTTTTCTTCCTGCCAAACACTTGGCAGACATCCGTGCAACGTCTAGAACACAATGGGAGATGTTTTCTGTGCTGGCACAGTTTTTCCGAGCCAGACATAGTGGAAAAGCTTTTTGCCGAGATGCAGATGAGAAGAGGCGCTAAAGACGAAGGTAGGATGCTGTCCGGAGCTAAGAGCCGCTCCCGGGCGTCTTTCGGCAGAATCCGCGCTAAGGAGAGCACTGTGAGAGGCACAATCGTCTTTGCGCGAAGAAGCCGCTTCTTCGGCTCCGGGAGCCGGAGAGAACGGCAGCTTCGGAAAGGTGAAGAAGCAAGCTTTACAACACTGGGATTGTGTGCGCACCTTGCCAACTGATAGAAAACAGTACCTTTGCACTCTCCTGACTTTTCCAATCACATGAACATTCGATTGGAAGCTGTTTTGGACAACTTTTCTTTTCTTCCTGCCAAACACTTGGCAGACATCTCTGAAACTTCTAGAACACGATGGGAGATGTTTTATGTGCTGGCACAGTTTTTCCTAGCCAGACATAGTGGAAAAGCTTTTTGCCGAGATGTAGATGAGAAGAGGCGCTAAAGACGAAGGTAGGATGCTGTCCGGAGCTAAGACCCGCTCCGGGGCGTCTTTCGGCAGAAGCCGCGCTAAGGAGAGCACTGTGAGCGGCACAATCGTCTTTGCGCGAAGAAGCCGCTTCTTCGGCTCTGGGAGCCGGGGAGAGCGGCAACTCGGAAAAGGTAAAGAAGCAAGCTGTACAACACTGGGATTGTGTGCACACCTTGCCAACTATTAGAAAACAGTACTTTTGCACTCTCCTGACTTTTCCAGTCACATGAACATCCGATTAAAAGCTGTTTTGGACAACTTTTCTTTTCTTCCTGCCAAACACTTGGCAGACATCCGTGCAACGTCTAGAACACAATGGGAGATGTTTTCTGTGCTGGCACAGTTTTTCCGAGCCAGACATAGTGGAAAAGCTTTTTGCCGAGATGCAGATGAGAAGAGGCGCTAAAGACGAAGGTAGGATGCTGTCCGGAGCTAAGAGCCGCTCCCGGGCGTCTTTCGGCAGAATCCGCGCTAAGGAGAGCACTGTGAGAGGCACAATCGTCTTTGCGCGAAGAAGCCGCTTCTTCGGCTCTGATAGCCGGGGAGAGCGGCAGCTTCGGAAAGGTGAAGAAGCAAGCTGTACAACACAGGGATTGTGTGCGCACCTTGCCAACTATTAGAAAACAGTACCTTTGCACTCTCCTGACTTTTCCAATCACATGAACATTCGATTGGAAGCTGTTTTGGACAACTTTTCTTTTCTTCCTGCCAAACACTTGGCAGACATCTCTGCAACTTCTAGAACACGATGGGAGATGTTTTATGTGCTGGCACAGTTGTTCCTAGCAAGACATAGTGGAAAAGCTTTTTGCCGAGATGTAGATGAGAAGAGACGCTAAAGACGAAGGTAGGATGCTGTCCGGAGTTAAGAGCTGCTCCCGGGCGTCTTTCGGCAAAAGCCGCGCTAAAGAGAGCACTGTGAGCGACACAATCGTCTTTGCGCGAAGAAGCCGCTTCTTTGGCTCGGAAAGCCGGGGAGAGCCGCAGCTTCGGAAAGGTGAAGAAGCAAGCTGTACAACACTGGGATTGTGTGCGCACCTTGCCAACTGATAGAAAACAGTACTTTTGCACTCTCCTGACTTTTCCAGTCACATGAACATTCGATTGGAAGCTGTTTTGGACAACTTTTCTTTTCTTCCTGCCAAACACTTGGCAGACATCTCTGCAACTTCTAGAAGACGATGGGAGATGTTTTCTGTGCTGGCACAGTTTTTCCTAGCCTGACATAGTGGAAAATCTTTTTGCCGAGATGTAGATGAGAAGAGGCGCTAAAGACGAAGGTAGGATGCTGTCCGGAGCTAAGAGCCGCTCCCGGGCGTCTTTCGGCAGAAGCCGCGCTAAGGAGAGCACTGTGAGCGGCACAATCGTCTTTGCGCGAAGAAGCCGCTTCTTCGGCTCCGGGAGCCGGGGAGAGCGACTACTTGGAAAAGGTACAGAAGCAAGCTGTACAACACTGGGATTGTGTGCGCACCTTGCCAACTATTAGAAAACAGTACTTTTGCACTCTCCTGACTTTTCCAGTCACATGAACATTCGATTGGAAGCTGTTTTGGACAACTTTTCTTTTCTTCCTGCCAAACATTTGGCAGACATCCGTGCAACGTCTAGAACACGATGGGAGATGTTTTCTGTGCTGGCACAGTTTTTCCTAGCCAGACATAGTGGAAAAGCTTTTTGCCGAGATGTAGATGAGAAGAGGCGCTAAAGACGAAGGTAGGATGCTGTCCGGAGCTAAGAGCCGCTCCCGGGCGTCTTTCGGCAGAAGCCTCGCTAAGGAGAGCACTGAGAGCGGCACAATCGTCTTTGCGCGAAGAAGCCGCATCTTCGGCTGCGGGAGCCGGAGAGAGCGGCATCGTCAGGAAGGTGAAGAAGCAAGCTGTACAACACTGGGATTGTGTGCGCACCTTGCCAACTATTAGAAAACAGTACTTTTGCACTCTCCTGACTTTTCCAGTCACATGAACATTCGATTGGAAGCTGTTTTGGACAACTTTACTTTTCTTCCTGCCAAACACTTGGCAGACATCCGTGCAACGTCTAGAACACGATGGGAGATGTTTTCTGTGCTGGCACAGTTTTTCCTAGCCAGACATAGTGGAAAAGCTTTTTGCTGAGATGTAGATGAGAAGAGACGCTAAAGATGAAGGTAGGATGCTGTCCGGAGCTAAGAGCCGCTCCGGGGCGTCTTTCGGCAGAAGCCGCGCTAAGGAGAGCACTGAGAGCGGCACAATCGTCTTTGCGCGAAGAAGCCGCTTCTTCGGCTCTGATAGCCAGGGAGAGCGGCAGCTTCAGAAAGGTGAAGAATCAAGCTGTACAACACTGGGATTGTTTGCGCACCTTGCAAACTGATAGAAAACAGTACCTTTGCACTCTCCTGACTTTTCCAATCACATGAACATTCGATTGGAAGCTGTTTTGGACAACTTTTCTTTTCTTCCTGCCAAACACTTGGCAGACATCTCTGCAACTTCTAGAACACGATGGGAGATGTTTTCTGTGCTGGCACAGTTTTTCCTAGCCAGACATAGTGGAAAAGCTTTTTGCCGAGATGTAGATGAGAAGAGGCGCTAAAGACGAAGGTAGGATGCTGTCCGGAGCTAAGAGCCACTCCGGGGCGTCTTTCGGCAGAAGCCGCGCTAAGGAGAGCACAGTGAGCGGCACAATCGTCTTTGCGCGAAGAAGCCGCTTCTTCGGCTCCGATAGCCAGGGAGAGCGGCAGCTTCAGAAAGGTGAAGAAGCAAGCTGTACCACACTGGGATTGTTTGCGCACCTTGCCAACTGATAGAAAACAGTACCTTTGCACTCTCCTGACTTTTCCAGTCACATGAACATTCGATTGGAAGCTGTTTTGGACAACTTTTCTTTTCTTCCTGCCAAACACTTGGCAGACATCTCTGCAACTTCTAGAACACGATGGGAGATGTTTTCTGTGCTGGCACAGTTTTTCCTAGCCAGACATAGTGGAAAAGCTTTTTGCCGAGATGTAGATGAGAAGAGGCGCTAAAGACGAAGGTAGGATGCTGTCCGGAGCTAAGAGCCGCTCCGGGGCGTCTTTCGGCAGAAGCCGCGCTAAGGAGAGCACTGTGAGCGGCACAATCGTCTTTGCGCGAAGAAGCCGCTTCTTCGGCTCCGGGAGCTGGGGAGAGCGGCAGCTTCGGAAAGGTGAAGAAGCAAGCTGTACAACACTGGGATTGTGTGCGCACCTTGCCAACTATTAGAAAACAGTACCTTTGCACTCTCCTGACTTTTCCAATCACATGAATGTTCGATTGGAAGCTGTTTTGGACAACTTTTCTTTTCTTCCTGCCAAACACTTGGCAGTCATCTCTGCAATTTCTAGAACACGATGGGAGATGTTTTCTGTGCTGGCACAATTTTTCCTAGCCAGACATAGTGGAAAAGCTTTTTGCTGAGATGTAGATGAGAAGAGGCGCTTAAGACGAAGGTAGGATGCAGTCCGGAGCTAAGAGCCGCTCCCGGGCGTCTTTCGGCAGAAGCCGCGCTAAGGAGAGCACTGTGAGCGGCACAATCGTCTTTGCGCGAAGAAGCCGCTTCTTCGGCTCTGATAGCCGGGGAGAGCGGCAGCTTCGGAAAGGTGAAGAAGCAAGCTGTACAACACTGGGATTGTGTGCGCACCTTGCCAACTATTAGAAAACAGTACTTTTGCACTCTCCTGACTTTTCCAGTCACATGAACATTCGATTGGAAGCTGTTTTGGACAACTTTTCTTTTCTTCCTGCCAAACATTTGGCAGACATCCGTGCAACGTCTAGAACACGATGGGAGATGTTTTCTGTGCTGGCACAGTTTTTCCTAGCCAGACATAGTGGAAAAGCTTTTTGCCGAGATGTAGATGAGAAGAGGCGCTAAAGACGAAGGTAGGATGCTGTCCGGAGCTAAGAGCCGCTCCGGGGCGTCTTTCGGCAGAAGCCGTGCTAAGGAGAGCACTGTGAGCGGCACAATCGTCTTTGCGCAAAGAAGCCGCTTCTTCGGCTCCGGGAGCCGGGGAGAGCGGCAACTCGGAAAAGGTAAAGAAGCAAGCTGTACAACACTGGGATTGTGTGCGCACCTTGCCAACTATTAGAAAACAGTACCTTTGCACTCTCCTGACTTTTCAAATCACATGAACATTCGATTGGAAGCTGTTTTGGACAACTTTTCTTTTCTTCCTGCCAAACACTTGGCAGACATCTCTGCAACTTCTAGAACACGATGGGAGATGTTTCCTATGCTGACACAGTTTTTCCTAGCCAGACATAGTGGAAAAGCTTTTTGCCGAGATGTAGATGAGAAGAGGCCCTAACGAAGAAGGTAGGATGCTGTCCGGAGCTAAGAGCCACTCCGGGGCGTCTTTCGGCAGAAGCCGCGCTAAGGAGAGCACTGTGAGCGGCACAATCGTCTTTGCGCGAAGAAGCCGCTTCTTCGGCTCCGGGAGCCAGAGAGAGCCGCAGCTTCGGAAAGGTAAAGAAGCAAGCTGTACAACACTGGGATTGTGTGCGCACCTTGCCAACTATTAGAAAACAGTATTTTTGCACTTTCCTGACTTTTCCAGTCACATGAACATTCGATTGGAAGCTGTTTTGGACAACTTTTCTTTTCTTCCTGCCAAACACTTGGCAGACATCCGTGCAACATCTAGAACAAGATGGGAGATGTTTTCTGTGCTGGCACAGTTTTTCCTAGCCAGACATAGTGGAAAAGCTTTTTGCCGAGATGTAGATGAGAAGAGACGCTAAAGACGAAGGTAGGATGCTGTCCGGAGCTAAGAGCCGCTCCCGGGCGTCTTTCGGCAGAAGCCGCGCTAAGGAGAGCACTGTGAGCGGCACAATCGTCTTTGCGCGAAGAAGCCGCTTCTTCGGCTCTGGGAGCCGGAGAGAGCGGCAGCTTCAGAAAGGTGAAGAAAGAAGCTGTACAACACTGGGATTGTGTGCGCACCTTGCCAACTATTAGAAAACAGTACTTTTGCACTCTCCTGTCTTTTCCAATCACATGAACATTCGATTGGAAGCTGTTTTGGACAACTTTTCTTTTCTTCCTGCCAAACACTTGGCAGACATCTCTGCAACGTCTAGAACACGATGGGAGATGTTTTCTGTGCTGGCACAGTTTTTCCTAGCCAGATAGTGGAAAAGCTTTTTGCCGAGATGTAGATGAGAAGAGGCGCTAAAGACGAAGGTAGGATGCTGTCCGGAGCTAAGAGCCGCTCCCGGGCGTCTTTCGGCAGAAGCCGCGCTAAGGAGAGCACTGTGAGCGGCACAATCGTCTTTGCGCAAAGAAGCCGCTTCTTTGGCTCCGGGAGCCGGGGAGAGCGGCAGCTTCGGAAAGGTGAAGAAGTAAGCTGTACAACACTGGGATTGTGTGCGCACCTTGCCAACTATTAGAAAAAAGTACTTTTGCACTCTCCTGACTTTTCCAATCACATGAATATCCGATTGGAAGCTGTTTTGGACAACTTTTCTTTTCTTCCTGCCAAACACTTGGGAGACATCTCGGCAACTTCTAGAACACGATGGGAGATGTTTTCTGTGCTGGCACAGTTTTTCCTAGCCAGACATAGTGGAAAAGCTTTTTGCTGAGATTTAGATGAGAAGAGGCGCTAAAGACGAAGGTAGGATGCTGTCCGGAGCTAAAAGCCGCTCCCGGGCGTCTTTCGGCAGAAGCCGCGCTAAGGAGAGCACTGTGAGCGACACAATCGTCTTTGCGCGAAGAAGCCGCTTCTTCGGCTCCGAAAGCTGGGGAGAGCGGCAGCTTCCGAAAGGTAAAGAAGCAAGCTGTACAACACTGGGATTTGTGTGCGCACCTTGCCAACTATTAGAAAACAGTACTTTTGCACTCTCCTGCCTTTTCCAATCACATGAACATTCGATTGGAAGCTGTTTTGGACAACTTTTCTTTTCTTCCTGCCAAACACTTCGCAGACATCCGTGCAACGTCTAGAACACGATGGGAGATGTTTTCTGTGCTGGCACAGTTTTTCCTAGCCAGACATAGTGGAAAAGCTTTTTGCCGAGATGTAGATGAGAAGAGGCGCTAAAGACGAAGGTAGGATGCTGTCCGGAGCTAAGAGCCGCTCCCGGGCGTCTTTCGGCAGAAGCCTCGCTAAGGAGAGCACTGAGAGCGGCACAATCGTCTTTGCGCGAAGAAGCCGCATCTTCGGCTGCGGGAGCCGGAGAGAGCGGCATCGTCGGGAAGGTGAAGAAGCAAGCTGTACAACACTGGGATTGTGTGCGCACCTTGCCAACTATTAGAAAACAGTACTTTTGCACTCTCCTGACTTTTCCAATCACATGAACATTCGATTGGAAGCTGTTTTGGACAACTTTACTTTTCTTCCTGCCAAACACTTGGCAGACATCCGTGCAACGTCTAGAACACGATGGGAGATGTTTTCTGTGCTGGCACAGTTTTTCCTAGCCAGACATAGTGGAAAAGCTTTTTGCTGAGAAGTAGATGAGAAGAGACGCTAAAGACGAAGGTAGGATGCTGTCCGGAGCTAAGAGCCGCTCCCGGGCGTCTTTCGGCAGAAGCCTCGCTAAGGAGAGCACTGAGAGCGGCACAATCGTCTTTGCGCGAAGAAGCCGCTTCTTCGGCTCTGATAGCCAGGGAGAGCGGCAGCTTCGGAAAGGTGAAGAAACAAGCTGTACAACACTGGGATTGTTTGCGCACCTTGCAAACTGATAGAAAACAGTACCTTTGCACTCTCCTGACTTTTCCAATCACATGAACATTCGATTGGAAGCTGTTTTGGACAACTTTTCTTTTCTTCCTGCCAAACACTTGGCAGACATCTCTGCAACGTCTAGAACACGATGGGAGATGTTTTCTGTGCTGGCACAGTTTTTCCTAGCCAGACATAGTGGAAAAGCTTTTTGCCGAGATGTAGATGAGAAGAGGCGCTAAAGACGAAGGTAGGATGCTGTCCGGAGCTAAGAGCCGCTCCGGGGCGTCTTTCGGCAGAAGCCGCGCTAAGGAGAGCACTGTGAGCGGCACAATCGTCTTTGCGCGAAGAAGCCGCTTCTTCGGCTCCGGGAGCTGGGGAGAGCGGCAGCTTCGGAAAGGTGAAGAAGCAAGCTGTACAACACTGGGATTGTGTGCGCACCTTGCCAACTATTAGAAAACAGTACCTTTGCACTCTCCTGACTTTTCCAATCACATGAACATTCGATTGGAAGCTGTTTTGGACAACTTTTCTTTTCTTCCTGCCAAACACTTGGCAGTCATCTCTGCAATTTCTAGAACACGATGGGAGATGTTTTCTGTGCTGGCACAATTTTTCCTAGCCAGACATAGTGGAAAAGCTTTTTGCTGAGATGTAGATGAGAAGAGGCGCTAAAGACGAAGGTAGGATGCAGTCCGGAGCTAAGAGCCGCTCCCGGGCGTCTTTCGGCAGAAGCCGCGCTAAGGAGAGCACTGTGAGCGGCACAATCGTCTTTGCGCGAAGAAGCCGCTTCTTCGGCTCTGATAGCCGGGGAGAGCGGCAGCTTCGGAAAGGTGAAGAAGCAAGCTGTACAACACTGGGATTGTGTGCGCACCTTGCCAACTATTAGAAAACAGTACTTTTGCACTCTCCTGACTTTTCCAGTCACATGAACATTCGATTGGAAGCTGTTTTGGACAACTTTTCTTTTCTTCCTGCCAAACATTTGGCAGACATCCGTGCAACGTCTAGAACACGATGGGAGATGTTTTCTGTGCTGGCACAGTTTTTCCTAGCCAGACATAGTGGAAAAGTTTTGCCGAGATGTAGATGAGAAGAGGCGCTAAAGACGAAGGTAGGATGCTGTCCGGAGCTAAGAGCCGCTCCCGGGCGTCTTTCGGCAGAAGCCTCGCTAAGGAGAGCACTGAGAGCGGCACAATCGTCTTTGCGCGAAGAAGCCGCATCTTCAGCTGCGGAAGCCGGAGAGAGCGGCATCGTCAGGAAGGTGAAGAAGCAAGCTGTACAACACTGGGATTGTGTGCGCACCTTGCCAACTATTAGAAAACAGTACTTTTGCACTCTCCTGACTTTTCCAGTCACATGAACATTCGATTGGAAGCTGTTTTGGACAACTTTACTTTTCTTCCTGCCAAACACTTGGCAGACATCCGTGCAACGTCTAGAACACGATGGGAGATGTTTTCTGTGCTGGCACAGTTTTTCCTAGCCAGACATAGTGGAAAAGCTTTTTGCTGAGATGTAGATGAGAAGAAACGCTAAAGACGAAGGTAGGATGCTGTCCGGAGCTAAGAGCCGCTCCCGGGCGTCTTTCGGCAGAAGCCGCGCTAAGGAGAGCACTGAGAGCGGCACAATCGTCTTTGCGCGAAGAAGCCGCTTCTTCGGCTCTGATAGCCAGGGAGAGCGGCAGCTTCAGAAAGGTGAAGAATCAAGCTGTACAACACTGGGATTGTTTGCGCACCTTGCAAACTGATAGAAAACAGTACCTTTGCACTCTCCTGACTTTTCCAATCACATGAACATTCGATTGGAAGCTGTTTTGGACAACTTTTCTTTTCTTCCTGCCAAACACTTGGCAGACATCTCTGCAACTTCTAGAACACGATGGGAGATGTTTTCTGTGCTGGCACAGTTTTTCCTAGCCAGACATAGTGGAAAAGCTTTTTGCCGAGATGTAGATGAGAAGAGGCGCTAAAGACGAAGGTAGGATGCTGTCCGGAGCTAAGAGCCACTCCGGGGCGTCTTTGGGCAGAAGCCGCGCTAAGGAGAGCACAGTGAGCGGCACAATCGTCTTTGCGCGAAGAAGCCGCTTCTTCGGCTCCGTGAGCTGGGGAGAGCGGCAACTCGGAAAAGGTAAAGAAGCAAGCTGTACAACACAGGGATTGTGTGCGCATCCTTGCCAACTATTAGAAAACAGTACCTTTGCACTCTCCTGACTTTTCCAATCACATGAACATTCGATTGGAAGCTGTTTTGGACAACTTTTCTTTTCTTCCTGCCAAACACTTGGCAGACATCTCTGCAACTTCTAGAACACGATGGGAGATGTTTTCTGTGCTGGCACAGTTTTTCCTAGCCAGACATAGTGGAAAAGCTTTTTGCTGAGATGTAGATGAGAAGAGACGCTAAAGACGAAGGTAGGATGCTGTCCGGAGCTAAGAGCCGCTCCCGGGCGTCTTTCGGCAGAAGCCTCGCTAAGGAGAGCACTGAGAGCGGCACAATCGTCTTTGCGCGAAGAAGCCGCTTCTTCGGCTCCGATAGCCAGGGAGAGAGGCAGCTTCAGAAAGGTGAAGAAGCAAGCTGTACCACACTGGGATTGTTTGCGCACCTTGCCAACTGATAGAAAACAGTACCTTTGCACTCTCCTGACTTTTCCAGTCACATGAACATTCGATTGGAAGCTGTTTTGGACAACTTTTCTTTTCTTCCTGCCAAACACTTGGCAGAAATCTCTGCAACTTCTAGAACACGATGGGAGATGTTTTCTGTGCTGGCACAGTTTTTCCTAGCCAGACATAGTGGAAAAGCTTTTTGCCGAGATGTAGATGAGAAGAGGCGCTAAAGACGAAGGTAGGATGCTGTCCGGAGCTAAGAGCCGCTCCGGGGCGTCTTTCGGCAGAAGCCGCGCTAAGGAGAGCACTGTGAGCGGCACAATCGTCTTTGCGTGAAGAAGCCGCTTCTTCGGCTCCGGGAGCTGGGGAGAGCGGCAGCTTCGGAAAGGTGAAGAAGCAAGCTGTACAACACTGGGATTGTGTGCGCACCTTGCCAACTATTAGAAAACAGTACCTTTGCACTCTCCTGACTTTTCCAATCACATGAACATTCGATTGGAAGCTGTTTTGGACAACTTTTCTTTTCTTCCTGCCAAACACTTGGCAGTCATCTCTGCAATTTCTAGAACACGATGGGAGATGTTTTCTGTGCTGGCACAATTTTTCCTAGCCAGACATAGTGGAAAAGCTTTTTGCTGAGATGTAGATGAGAAGAGGCGCTAAAGACGAAGGTAGGATGCAGTCCGGATCTAAGAGCCGCTCCCGGGCGTCTTTCGGCAGAAGCCGCGCTAAGGAGAGCACTGTGAGCGGCACAATCGTCTTTGCGCGAAGAAGCCGCTTCTTCGGCTCTGATAGCCGGGGAGAGCGGCAGCTTCGGAAAGGTGAAGAAGCAAGCTGTACAACACTGGGATTGTGTGCGCACCTTGCCAACTATTAGAAAACAGTACCTTTGCACTCTCCTGTCTTTTCCAATCGCATGAACATTCGATTGGAAGCTGTTTTGGACAACTTTTCTTTTCTTCCTGCCAAACACTTGGCAGACATCTCTGCAACGTCTAGAACACGATGGGAGATGTTTTCTGTGCTGGCACAGTTTTTCCTAGCCAGATAGTGGAAAAGCTTTTTGCCGAGATGTAGATGAGAAGAGGCGCTAAAGACGAAGGTAGGATGCTGTCCGGAGCTAAGAGCCGCTCCCGGGCGTCTTTCGGCAGAAGCCGCGCTAAGGAGAGCACTGTGAGCGGCACAATCGTCTTTGCGCGAAGAAGCCGCTTCTTTGGCTCCGGGACCCGGGGAGAGCGGCAGCTTCGGAAAGGTGAAGAAGCAAGCTGTACAACACTGGGATTGTGTGCGCACCTTGCCAACTATTAGAAAAAAGTACTTTTGCACTCTCCTGACTTTTCCAATCACATGAATATCCGATTGGAAGCTGTTTTGGACAACTTTTCTTTTCTTCCTGCCAAACACTTGGGAGACATCTCGGCAACTTCTAGAACACGATGGGAGATGTTTTCTGTGCTGGCACAGTTTTTCCTAGCCAGACATAGTGGAAAAGCTTTTTGCTGAGATTTAGATGAGAAGAGGCGCTAAAGACGAAGGTAGGATGCTGTCCGGAGCTAAAAGCCGCTCCCGGGCGTCTTTCGGCAGAAGCCGCGCTAAGGAGAGCACTGTGAGCGACACAATCGTCTTTGCGCGAAGAAGCCGCTTCTTCGGCTCCGAAAGCTGGGGAGAGCGGCAGCTTCCGAAAGGTAAAGAAGCAAGCTGTACAACACTGGGATTTGTGTGCGCACCTTGCCAACTATTAGAAAACAGTACTTTTGCACTCTCCTGCCTTTTCCAATCACATGAACATTCGATTGGAAGCTGTTTTGGACAACTTTTCTTTTCTTCCTGCCAAACACTTGGCAGACATCCGTGCAACGCCTAGAACACGATGGGAAATGTTTTCTGTGCTGGCACAGTTTTTCCTAGCCAGACATAGTGGAAAAGCTTTTTGCCGAGATGTAGATGAGAAGAGGCGCTAAAGACGAAGGTAGGATGCTGTCCGGAGCTAAGAGCCGCTCCCGAGCGTCTTTCGGCAGAAGCCGCGCTAAGGAGAGCACTGTGAGCGGCACAATCGTCTTTGCGCGAAGAAGCCGCTTCTTCGGCTCCGTGAGCTGGGGAGAGCGGCAACTCGGAAAAGGTAAAGAAGCAAGCTGTACAACACAGGGATTGTGTGCGCACCTTGCCAACTATTAGAAAACAGTACCTTTGCACACTCCTGACTTTTCCAATCACATGAACATTCGATTGGAAGCTGTTTTGGACAACTTTTCTTTTCTTCCTGCCAAACACTTGGCAAACATCTCTGCAACTTCTAGAACACGATGGGAGATGTTTTCTGTGCTGGCACAGTTTTTCTTAGCCAGACATAGTGGAAAAGCTTTTTGCTGAGATGTAGATGAGAAGAGACGCTAAAGACGAAGGTAGGATGCTGTCCGGAGCTAAGAGCCGCTCCCGGGCGTCTTTCGGCAGAAGCCTCGCTAAGGAGAGCACTGAGAGCGGCACAATCGTCTTTGCGCGAAGAAGCCGCTTCTTCGGCTCCGATAGCCAGGGAGAGCGGCAGCTTCAGAAAGGTGAAGAAGCAAGCTGTACCACACTGGGATTGTTTGCGCACCTTGCCAACTGATAGAAAACAGTACCTTTGCACTCTCCTGACTTTTCCAGTCACATGAACATTCGATTGGAAGCTGTTTTGGACAACTTTTCTTTTCTTCCTGCCAAACACTTGGCAGACATCTCTGCAACTTCTAGAACACGATGGGAGATGTTTTCTGTGCTGGCACAGTTTTTCCTAGCCAGACATAGTGGAAAAGCTTTTTGCCGAGATGTAGATGAGAAGAGGCGCTAAAGACGAAGGTAGGATGCTGTCCGGAGCTAAGAGCCGCTCCGGGGCGTCTTTCGGCAGAAGCCGCGCTAAGGAGAGCACTGTGAGCGGCACAATCGTCTTTGCGCGAAGAAGCCGCTTCTTCGGCTCCGGGAGCTGGGGAGAGCGGCAGCTTCGGAAAGGTGAAGAAGCAAGCTGTACAACACTGGGATTGTGTGCGCACCTTGCCAACTATTAGAAAACAGTACCTTTGCACTCTCCTGACTTTTCCAATCACATGAACGTTCGATTGGAAGCTGTTTTGGACAACTTTTCTTTTCTCCCTGCCAAACACTTGGCAGTCATCTCTGCAACTTCTAGAACACGATGGGAGATGTTTTCTGTGCTGGCACAGTTTTTCCTAGCCAGACATAGTGGAAAAGCTTTTTGCCGAGATGTAGATGAGAAGAGGCGCTAAAGACGAAAATAGGATGCTGTCCGGAGCTAAGACCCGCTCCGGGGCGTCTTTCGGCAGAAGCCGCGCTAAGGAGAGCACTGTGAGCGGCACAATCGTCTTTGCGCGAAGAAGCCGCTTCTTCGGCTCCGAGAGCCGGGGAGAGCGGCAACTCGGAAAAGGTAAAGAAGCAAGCTGTACAACACTGGGATTGTGTGCGCACCGTGCCAACTATTGGAAAACAGTACTTTTGCACTCTCCTGACTTTTCCAATCACATGAACGTTCGATTGGAAGCTGTTTTGGACAACTTTTCTTTTCTTCCTGCCAAACACTTGGCAGACATCTCTGCAACTTCTAGAACACGATGGGAGATGTTTTCTGTGCTGGCACAGTTTTTCCTAGCCAGACATAGTGGAAAATGTTTTTGCCGAGATGAAGATGAGAAGAGGCGCTAAAGACGAAGGTAGGATGCTGTCCGGAGCTAAGAGCCGCTCCCGGGCGTCTTTCGGCAGAAGCCGCGCTAAGGAGAGCACTGTGAGCGGCACAATCGTCTTTTCGCGAAGAAGCCGCTTCTTCGGCTCCGGGAGCCGGGGAGAGCGGCAGCTTTGGAATGGTGAAGAAGCAAGCTGTACAACACTGGGATTTTGTGCGCACCGTGCCAACTATTAGAAAACAGTACTTCTGCACTCTCCTGACTTTTCCAATCACATGAACGTTCGATTGGAAGCTGTTTTAAACAACTTTTCTTTTCTCCCTGCCAAACACTTGGCAGACATCCGTGCAATGTCTAGAACACGATGGGAGATGTTTTCTGTGCTGGCACAGTTTTTCGTTGCCAGACATAGTGGAAAAGCTTTTTGCCGAGATGTAGATGAGAAGAGGCGCTAAAGACGAAGGTAGGATGCTGTCCGGAGCTAAGACCCGCTCCGGGGCGTCTTTCGGCAGAAGCCGCGCTAAGGAGAGCACTGTGAGCGGCACAATCGTCTTTGCGCGAAGAAGCCGCATCTTCGGCTCCGGGAGCCCGAGAGAGCGGCAGATTCGGGAAGGTGATGAAGCAAGCTGTACAACACTGGGATTGTGTGCGCACCGTGCCAACGATTAGAAAACAGTACTTTTGCACTCTCCTGACTTTTCCAATCACATGAACGTTCGATTGGAAGCTGTTTTGGACAACTTTTCTTTTCTCCCTGCCAAACACTTGGCAGACATCCGTGCAATGTCTAGAACACGATGGGCGATGTTTTCTGTGCTGGCACAGTTTTTCCTAGCCAGACATAGTGGAAAAGCTTTTTGCCGAGATGTAGATGAGAAGAGACGCTAAAGACGAAGGTAGGATGCTGTCCGGAGCTAAGAGCCGCTCCGGGGCGTCTTTCGGCAGAAGCCGCGCTAAGGAGAGCACTGTGAGCGGCACAATCGTCTTTGCGCGAAGAAGCCGCTTCTTCGGCTCTGATAGCCGGGGAGAGCGGCAGCTTCGGAAAGGTGAAGAAGCAAGCTGTACAACACTGGGGTTGTGTGCGCACCTTGCCAACTGATAGAAAAGAGTATCTTTGCACTCTCCTGACTTTTCCAATCGCATGAACATTCGATTGGAAGCTGTTTTGGACAACTTTTCTTTTCTTCCTGCCAAACACTTAGCAGACATCTCTGCAACTTCTAGAACACGATGGGAGATGTTTTCTGTGCTGGCACAGTTTTTCCTAGCCAGACATAGTGGAAAAGCTTTTTGCCGAGATGTAGATGAGAAGAGGCGCTAAAGACGAAGGTAAGATGCTGTCTGGAGCTAAGAGCCGCTCCCGGGCGTCTTTCGGCAGAAGCCGCGCTAAGGAGAGCACTGTGAGCGACACAATCGTCTTTGCGCGACGAAGCCGCTTCTTCGGCTCCGAAAGCCGGGGAGAGCCGCAGCTTCGGAAAGGTGAAGAAGCAAGCTGTACAACACTGGGATTGTGTGCGCACCTTGCCAACTATTAGAAAACAGCACTTTGGCACTCTCCTGACTTTTCCAGTCACATGAACATTCGATTGGAAGCTGTTTTGGACAACTTTTCTTTTCTTCCTGCCAAACACTTGGCAGACATCTCTGCAACTTCTAGAACACGATGGGAGATGTTTTCTGTGCTGGCACAGTTTTTCCTAGCCAGACATAGTGGAAAAGCTTTTTGCCGAGATGTAGATGAGAAGAGGCGCTAAAGACGAAGGTAGGATGCTGTCCGGAGCTAAGAGCCGCTCCCGGGCGTCTTTCGGCAGAAGCCGCGCTAAGGAGAGCACTGTGAGCGGCACAATCGTCTTTGCGCGAAGAAGCCGCTTCTTCGGCTCCGGGAGCCGGAGAGAGCGGCAGCTTCGGAAAGGTGAAGAAGCAAGCTTTACAACACTGGGATTGTGTGCGCACCTTGCCAACTGATAGAAAAGAGTACCTTTGCACTCTCCTGACTTTTCCAATCACATGAACATTCGATTGGAAGCTGTTTTGGACAACTTTTCTTTTCTTCCTGCCAAACACTTAGCAGACGTCTCTGCAACTTCTAGAACACGATGGGAGATGTTTTCTGTGCTGGAACAGTTTTTCCTAGCCAGACATAGTGGAAAAGCTTTTTGCCGAGATGTAGATGAGAAGAGGCGCTAAAGACGAAGGTAGGATGCTGTCCGGAGCTAAGAGCCGCTCCCGGGCGTCTTTCGGCAGAAGCCGCGCTAAGGAGAGCACTGAGAGCGGCACAATCGTCTTTGCGCGAAAAAGCCGCTTCTTCGGCTCCGGGAGCCGGGGAGAGCGGCAGCTTCGGAATGGTGAAGAAGCAAGCTGTACAACACTGGGATAATGTGCGCACCTTGCCATCTGATAGAAAACAGTACTTTGGCACTCTCCTGACTTTTCCAATCACATGAACATTCGATTGGAAGCAGTTTTGGACAACTTTTCTTTTCTTCCTGCCAAACACTTGGCAGACATCCGTGCAACGTCTAGAACACGATGGGAGATGTTTTCTGTGCTGGCACAGTTTTTCCTAGCCAGACATAGTGGAAAAGCTTTTTGCCGAGATGTAGATTAGAAGAGGCGCTAAAGACGAAGGTAGGATGCTGTCCGGAGCCAAGAGCCGCTCCCGGGCGTCTTTCGGCAGAAGCCGCGCTAAGGAGAACACTGAGAGCGGCACAATCGTCTTTGCGCGAAGAAGCCGCTTCTTCGGCTCCGGGAGCCGGAGAGAGCGGCAGCTTCAGAAAGGTGAAGAAACAAGCTGTACAACACTGGGATTGTGTGCGCACCTTGCCAACTATTAGAAAACAGTACCTTTTAACTCTCCTGACTTTTCCAATCACATGAACATTCGCTTGGAAGCTGTTTTGGACAACTTTTCTTTTCTTCCTGCCAAACACTTGGCAGACATCTCTGCAACTTCTAGAACACGATGGGAGATGTTTTCTGTGCTGGCACAGTTTTTCCTAGCCAGACATAGTGGAAAAGCTTTTTGCTGAGATGTAGATGAGAAGAGGCGCTAAAGACGAAGGTAGGATGCTGTCCGGAGCTAAGAGCCGCTCCCGGGCGTCTTTCGGCAGAAGCCGCGCTAAGGAGAGCACTGTGAGCGGCACAATCGTCTTTGCGCGAAGAAGCCGCTTCTTCGGCTCCGGGAGCCGGAGAGAGCGGCAACGTGGAAAAGGTAAAGAAGCAAGCTGTACAACACTGGGATTGTGTGAGCGCCTTGCCAACTGATAGAAAAGAGTACCTTTGCACTCTCCTGACTTTTCCAATCACATGAACATTCGATTGGAAGCTGTTTTGGACAACTTTTCTTTTCTTCCTGCCAAACCCTTGGCAGACATCTCTGCAACTTCTAGAACACGATGGGAGATGTTTTCTGTGCTGGCACAGTTTTTCCTTGCCAGACATAGTGGAAAAGCTTTTTGCCGAGATGTAGATGAGAAGAGGCGCTAAAGACGAAGGTAGGATGCTGTCCGGAGCTAAGACCCGCTCCCGGGCGTCTTTCGGCAGAAGCCGCTCTAAGGAGAGCTGTGTGAGCGGCACTATCGTCTTTGCGCGAAGAAGCCGCATCTTGGGCTCCCGGAGCCCGAGAGAGCGGCAGCATCGGGAAGGTGAAGAAGCTAGCTGTAAAACACTGGGATTGTGTGCGCACCGTGCCAACTATTAGAAAACAGTACTTTTGCACTCTCCTGACTTTTCCAATCACATGAACATTCGATTGGAAGCTGTTTTGGACAACTTTTCTTTTCTTCCTGCCAAACACTTGGCAGACATCTCTGCAACTTCTAGAACACGATGGGAGATGTTTTCTGTGCTGGCACAGTTTTTCCTAGCCAGACATAGTGGAAAAGCTTTTTGCCGAGATGTAGATGAGAAGAGGCGCTAAAGACGAAGGTAGGATGCTGTCCGGAGCTAAGAGCCGCTCCCGGGCGTCTTTCGGCAGAAGCCGTGCTAAGGAGAGCACTGTGAGCGGCACAATCGTCTTTGCGCGAAGAAGCCGCTTCTTCGGCTCCGGGAGCCGGAGAGAGCGGCAGCTTCGGAAAGGTGAAGAAGCAAGCTTTACAACACTGGGATTGTGTGCGCACCTTGCCAACTGATAGAAAACAGTACCTTTGCACTCTCCTGACTTTTCCAATCACATGAACATTCGATTGGAAGCTGTTTTGGACAACTTTTCTTTTCTTCCTGCCAAACACTTAGCAGACATCTCTGCAACTTCTAGAACACGATGGGAGATGTTTTCTGTGCTGGCACAGTTTTTCCTAGCCAGACATAGTGGAAAAGCTTTTTGCCGAGATGTAGATGAGAAGAGGCGCTAAAGACGAAGGTAAGATGCTGTCTGGAGCTAAGAGCCGCTCCCGGGCGTCTTTCGGAAGAAGCCGCGCTAAGGAGAGCACTGTGAGCGACACAATCGTCTTTGCGCGAAGAAGCCGCTTCTTCGGCTCCGAAAGCCGGGGAGAGCCGCAGCTTCGGAAAGGTGAAGAAGTAAGCTGTACAACACTGGGATCTTGTGCGCACCTTGCCAACTATTAGAAAACAGTACTTTGGCACTCTCCTGACTTTTCCAGTCACATGAACATTCGATTGGAAGCTGTTTTGGACAACTTTTCTTTTCTTCCGGCCAAACACTTGGCAGAAATCCGTGCAACGTCTAGAACACGATGGGAGATGTTTTCTGTGCTGGCACAGTTTTTCCGAGCCAGACATATTGGAAAAGCTTTTTGCCGAGATGTAGATGAGAAGAGGCGCTAAAGACGAAGGTAGGATGCTGTCCGGAGCTAAGAGCCGCTCCCGGGCATCTTTCGGAAGAAGCCGCGCTAAGGAGAGCACTGTGAGCGACACAATCGTCTTTGCGCGAAGAAGCCGCTTCTTCGACTCCGGGAGCCGGGGAGAGCCGCAGCTTCCGAAAGGTGAAGAAGCAAGTTGTACAACACTGGGATTGTGTGCGCACCTTGCCAACTATTAGAAAACAGTACTTTTGCACTCTCCTGACTTTTCCAGTCACATGAACATTCGATTGGAAGCTGTTTTGGACAACTTTTCTTTTCTTCCGGCCAAACACTTTGCAGAAATCAGTGCAACGTCTAGAACACGATGGGAGATGTTTTCTGTGCTGGCACAGTTTTTCCGAGCCAGACATATTGGAAAAGCTTTTTGCCGAGATGTAGATGAGAAGAGGCGCTAAAGACGAAGGTAGGATGCTGTCCGGAGCTAAGAGCCGCTGCCGGGCATCTTTCGGAAGAAGCCGCGCTAAGGAGAGCACTGTGAGCGACACAATCGTCTTTGCGCGAAGAAGCCGCTTCTTCGGCTCCGGGAGCCGGGGAGAGCCGCAGCTTCCGAAAGGTGAAGAAGCAAGTTGTACAACACAGGGATTGTGTGCGCACCTTGCCAACTATTAGAAAACAGTACTTTTGCACTCTCCTGACTTTTCCAGTCACATGAACATTCGATTGGAAGCTGTTTTGGACAACTTTTCTTTTCTTCCTGCCAAACACTTGGCAGACATCCGTGCAACGTCTAGAACACGATGGGAGATGTTTTCTGTGCTGGCACAGTTTTTCCTTGCCAGACATAGTGGAAAAGCTTTTTGCTGAGATGTAGATGAGAAGAGGCGCTAAAGACGAAGGTAGGATGCTGTCCGGAGCTAAGAGCCGCTCCCGAGCGTCTTTCGGCAGAAGCCGCGCTAAGGAGAGCACTGTGAGCGACACAATCGTCTTTGCGCGAAGAAGCCGCTTCTTCGGCTCCGAAAGCCGGGGAGAGCCGCAGCTTCCGAAAGGTGAAGAAGCAAGCTGTACAACACTGGGATTTTGTGCGCAACTTGCCAACTGATGAAAAACAGTGCTTTTGCACTCTCCTGACTTTTCCAATCACATGAACATTCGATTGGAAGCTGTTTTGGACAACTTTACTTTTCTTCCTGCCAAACACTTGGCAGAAATACCTGCAACGTCTAGAACACGATGGGAGATGTTTTCTGTGCTGGCACAGTTTTTCCTAGCCAGACATAGTGGAAAAGCTTTTTGCTGAGATGTAGATGAGAAGAGACGCTAAAGACGAAGGTAGGATGCTGTCCGGAGCTAAGAGCCGCTCCCGGGCGTCTTTCGGCAGAAGCCTCGCTAAGGAGAGCACTGAGAGCGGCACAATCGTCTTTGCGCGAAGAAGCCGCTTCTTCGGCTCTGGGAGCCGGAGAGAGCGGCTACTCGGAAAGGTGAAGAAGCAAGCTGTACAACACTGGGATTGTGTGCGCACCTTGCCAACTATTAGAAAACAGTACTTTTACACTCTCCTGACTTTTCCAATCACATGAACATTCGATTGGAAGCTGTTTTGGACAACTTTTCTTTTCTTCCTGCCAAACACTTGGCAGACATCTCTGCAACTTCTAGAACACGATGGGAGATGTTTTCTGTGCTGGCACAGTTTTTCCTAGCCAGACATAGTGGAAAAGCTTTTTGCCGAGATGTAGATGAGAAGAGGCGCTAAAGACGAAGGTAGGATGCTGTCCGGAGCTATGAGCCGCTCCGGGGCGTCTTTCGGCAGAAGCCGCGCTAAGGAGAGCACTGTGAGCGGCACAATCGTCTTTGCGCGAAGAAACCGCTTCTTCGGCTCCGGGAGCCGGGGAGAGCGGCAGCTTCGGAAAGGTGAAGAAGCAAGCTGTACAACACTGGGATTTGTGTGCGCACCTTGCCAACTATTAGAAAACAGTACTTTTGCACTCTCCTGACTTTTCCAATCACATGAACATTCGATTGAAAGCTGTTTTGGACAACTTTTCTTTTCTTCCTGCCAAACACTTGGCAGAAATCCGTGCAACGTCTAGAACACGATGGGAGATGTTTTCTGTGCTGGCACAGTTTTTCCTAGCCAGACATAGTGGAAAAGCTTTTTGCTGAGATGTAGATGAGAAGAGGCGCTAAAGACGAAGGTAGGATGCTGTCCGGAGCTAAGAGCCGCACCCGGGCGTCTTTCGGCAGAAGCCGCGCTAAGGAGAGCACTGAGAGCGGCAAAATCGTCTTTGCGCGAAGAAGCCGCTTCTTCGGCTCCGGGAGCCGGGGAGAGCAGCAGCTTTGGAAAGTTGAAGAAGCAAGCTGTACAACACTGGGATTGTGTGCGCACCTTGCCAACTATTAGAAAACAGTACTTTTGCACTCTCCTGACTTTTCCAATCACATGAACATTCGATTGGAAGCTGCTTTGGACAACTTTTCTTTTCTTCCTGCCAAACACTTGCCAGACATCTCTGCAACTTCTAGAACACGATGGGAGATGTTTTCTGTGCTGGCACAGTTTTTCCTAGCCAGACATAGTGGAAAAGCTTTTTGCCGAGATGTAGATGAGAAGAGGCGCTAAAGACGAAGGTAGGATGCTGTCCGGAGCTAAGAGCCGCACCCGGGCGTCTTTCGGCAGAAGCCGCGCTAAGGAGAGCACTGAGAGCGGCAAAATCGTCTTTGCGCGAAGAAGCCGCTTCTTCGGCTCCGGGAGCCGGGGAGAGCAGCAGCTTTGGAAAGGTGAAGAAGCAAGCTGTACAACACTGGGATTGTGTGCGCACCTTGCCAACTATTAGAAAACAGTACTTTTGCACTCTCCTGACTTTTCCAATCACATGAACATTCGATTGGAAGCTGCTTTGGACAACTTTTCTTTTCTTCCTGCCAAACACTTGGCAGACATCTCTGCAACTTCTAGAACACGATGGGAGATGTTTTCTGTGCTGGCACAGTTTTTCCTAGCCAGACATAGTGGAAAAGCTTTTTGCCGAGATGTAGATGAGAAGAGGCGCTAAAGACGAAGGTAGGATGCTGTCCGGAGCTAAGAGCCGCTCCGGGGCGTCTTTCGGCAGAAGCCGCGCTAAGGAGAGCACCGTGAGCGGCACAATCGTCTTTGCGCGAAGAAACCGCTTCTTCGGCTCCGGGAGCCGGGGAGAGCGGCAGCTTCGGAAAGGTGAAGAAGCAAGCTGTACAACACTGGGATTGTGTGCGCACCTTGTCAACTATTAGAAAACAGTACTTTTGCACTCTCCTGACTTTTCCAATCACATGAACATTCGATTGGAAGCTGTTTTGGACAAGTTTTCTTTTCTTCCTGCCAAACACTTGGCAGACATCTCTGCAACTTCTAGAACACGATGGGAGATGTTTTCTGTGCTGACACAGTTTTTCCTAGCCAGACATAGTGGAAAAGCTTTTTGCTGAGATGTAGATGAGAAGAGGCGCTAAAGACGAAGGTAGGATGCTGTCCGGAGCTAAGAGCCGCTCCCGGGCGTCTTTCGGCAGAAGCCGCGCTAAGGAGAGCACTGTGAGCGGCACAATCGTCTTTGCGCGAAGAAGCCGCTTCTTCGGCTCCAGGAGCCGGAGAGAGCGGCAGCTTCGGAAAGGTGAAGAAGCAAGCTTTACAACACTGGGATTGTGTGCGCACCTTGCCAACTGATAGAAAACAGTACCTTTGCACTCTCCTGACTTTTCCAATCACATGAACATTCGATTGGAAGCTGTTTTGGACAACTTTTCTTTTCTTCCTGCCAAACACTTAGCAGACATCTCTGCAACTTCTAGAACACGATGGGAGATGTTTTCTGTGCTGGCACAGTTTTTCCTAGCCAGACATAGTGGAAAAGCTTTTTGCCGAGATGTAGATGAGAAGAGGCGCTAAAGACGAAGGTAGGATGCTGTCCGGAGCTAAGAGCCGCTCCCGGGCGTCTTTCGGCAGAAGCCTCGCTAAGGAGAGCACTGAGAGCGGCACAATCGTCTTTGCGCGAAGAAGCCGCATCTTCGGCTGCGGGAGCCGGAGAGAGCGGCATCGTCGGGAAGGTGAAGAAGCAAGCTGTACAACACTGGGATTGTGTGCGCACCTTGCCAACTATTAGAAAACAGTACTTTTGCACTCTCCTGACTTTTCCAGTCACATGAACATTCGATTGGAAGCTGTTTTGGACAACTTTTCTTTTCTTCCTGCCAAACACTTGGCAGACATCCGTGCAACGTCTAGAACACGATGGGAGATGTTTTCTGTGCTGGCACAGTTTTTCCTTGCCAGACATAGTGGAAAAGCTTTTTGCTGAGATGTAGATGAGAAGAGGCGCTAAAGACGAAGGTAGGATGCTGTCCGGAGCTAAGAGCCGCTCCCGGGCGTCTTTCGGCAGAAGCCGCGCTAAGGAGAGCACTGTGAGCGGCACAATCGTCTTTGCGCGAAGAAGCCGCTTCTTCGGCTCCAGGAGCCGGGGAGAGCGGCAGCTTCAGAAAGGTGAAGAAGCAAGCTGTACAACACTGGGATTGTGTGCGCACCTTGCCAACTGATAGAAAACAGTACTTTGGCACTCTCCTGACTTTTCCAATCACATGAACATTCGACTGGAAGCTGTTTTGGACAACTTTTCTTTTCTTCCTGCCAAACACTTGGCAGACATCCGTGCAACGTCTAGAACACGATGGGAGATGTTTTCTGTGCTGGCACAGTTTTTCCTAGCCAGACATAGTGGAAAAGCTTTTTGCCGAGATGTAGATGAGAAGAGGCGCTAAAGACGAAGGTAGGATGCTGTCCGGAGCTAAGAGCCGCTCCCGGGCGTCTTTCGGCAGAAGCCGCGCTAAGGAGAGCACTGTGAGCGGCACAATCGTCTTTGCGCGAAGAAGCCGCATCTTCGGCTCCGGGAGCCGGAAAGAGCGGCATCGTCGGGAAGGTGAAGAAGCAAGCTGTACAACACTGGGATTGTGGGCGCAACTTGTCAACTGATGAAAAAAAGTGCTTTTGCACTCTCCTGACTTTTCCAATCACATGAACATTCGATTGGAAGCTGTTTTGGACAACTTTACTTTTCTTCCTGCCAAACACTTGGCAGACATCTCTGCAACTTCTAGAACACGATGGGAGATGTTTTCTGTGCTGGCACAGTTTTTCCTAGCCAGACATAGTGGAAAAGCTTTTTGCCGAGATGTAGATGAGAAGAGGCGCTAAAGACGAAGGTAGGATGCTGTCCGGAGCTAAGAGCCGCTCCGGGGCGTCTTTCGGCAGAAGCCGCGCTAAGGAGAGCACTGTGAGCGGCACAATCGTCTTTGCGCGAAGAAGCCGCATCTTCGGCTCCGGGAGCCGGAAAGAGCGGCATCGTCGGGAAGGTGAAGAAGCAAGCTGTACAACACTGGGATTGTGGGCGCAACTTGCCAACTGATGAAAAAAAGTGCTTTTGCACTCTCCTGACTTTTCCAATCACATGAACATTCGATTGGAAGCTGTTTTGGACAACTTTACTTTTCTTCCTGCCAAACACTTGGCAGAAATACCTGCAACGTCTAGAACACGATGGGAGATGTTTTCTGTGCTGGCACAGTTTTTCCTAGCCAGACATAGTGGAAAAGCTTTTTGCTGAGATGTAGATGAGAAGAGACGCTAAAGACGAAGGTAGGATGCTGTCCGGAGCTAAGAGCCGCTCCCGGGCGTCTTTCGGCAGAAGCCTCGCTAAGGAGAGCACTGAGAGCGGCACAATCGTCTGCGCGAAGAAGCCGCTTCTTCGGCTCTGGGAGCCGGAGAGAGCGGCAGCTTCGGAAAGGTGAAGAAGCAAGCTGTACAACACTGGGATTGTGTGCGCACCTTGCCAACTATTAGAAAACAGTACTTTTGCACTCTCCTGACTTTTCCAATCACATGAACATTCGAATGGAAGCTGCTTTGGACAACTTTTCTTTTCTTCCTGCCAAACACTTGGCAGACATCTCTGCAACTTCTAGAACACGATGGGAGATGTTTTCTGTGCTGGCACAGTTTTTCCTAGCCAGACATAGTAGAAAAGCTTTTTGCCGAGATGTAGATGAGAAGAGGCGCTAAAGACGAAGGAAGGATGCTGTCCGGAGCTAAGAGCCGCTCCGGGGCGTCTTTCGGCAGAAGCCGCGCTAAGGAGAGCACTGTGAGCTACACAATCGTCTTTGCGCGAAGAAGCCGCTTCTTCGGCTCCGGGAGCCGGGGAGAGCGGCAGCTTCGGGAAGGTGAAGAAGCAAGCTGTACAACACTGGGATTGTGTGAGCATTTTGCCAACTGATACAAAACAGTACTTTTACACTCTCCTGACTTTTCCAATCACATGAACATTCGATTGGAAGCTGTTTTGGACAACTTTTCTTTTCTTCCTGCCAAACACTTGGCAGACATCTCTGCAACTTCTAGAACACGATGGGAGATGTTTTCTGTGCTGGCACAGTTTTTCCTAGCCAGACATATTGGAAAAGCTTTTTGCCGAGATGTAGATGAGAAGAGGCGCTAAAGACGAAGGTAGGATGCTGTCCGGAGCTATGAGCCGCTCCGGGGCGTTTTTCGGCAGAAGCCGCGCTAAGGAGAGCACTGTGAGCGGCACAATCGTCTTTGCGCGAAGAAACCGCTTCTTCGGCTCCGGGAGCCGGGGAGAGCGGCAGCTTCGGAAAGGTGAAGAAGCAAGCTGTACAACACTGGGATTTGTGTGCGCACCTTGCCAACTATTAGAAAACAGTACTTTTGCACTCTCCTGACTTTTCCAGTCACATGAACATTCGATTGAAAGCTGTTTTGGACAACTTTTCTTTTCTTCCTGCCAAACACTTGGCAGAAATCCGTGCAACGTCTAGAACACGATGGGAGATGTTTTCTGTGCTGGCACAGTTTTTCCTAGCCAGACATAGTGGAAAAGCTTTTTGCTGAGATGTAGATGAGAAGAGGCGCTAAAGACGAAGGTAGGATGCTGTCCGGAGCTAAGAGCCGCACCCGGGCGTCTTTCGGCAGAAGCCGCGCTAAGGAGAGCACTGAGAGCGGCAAAATCGTCTTTGCGCAAAGAAGCCGCTTCTTCGGCTCCGGGAGCCGGGGAGAGCAGCAGCTTTGGAAAGGTGAAGAAGCAAGCTGTACAACACTGGGATTGTGTGCGCACCTTGCCAACTATTAGAAAACAGTACTTTTGCACTCTCCTGACTTTTCCAATCACATGAACATTCGATTGGAAGCTGTTTTGGACAACTTTTCTTTTCTTCCTGCCAAACCCTTGGCAGACATCTCTGCAACTTCTAGAACACGATGGGAGATGTTTTCTGTGCTGGCACAGTTTTTCCTTGCCAGACATAGTGGAAAAGCTTTTTGCCGAGATGTAGATGAGAAGAGGCGCTAAAGACGAAGGTAGGATGCTGTCCGGAGCTAAGACCCGCTCCCGGGCGTCTTTCGGCAGAAGCCGCTCTAAGGAGAGCTGTGTGAGCGGCACTATCGTCTTTGCGCGAAGAAGCCGCATCTTGGGCTCCCGGAGCCCGAGAGAGCGGCAGCATCGGGAAGGTGAAGAAGCTAGCTGTAAAACACTGGGATTGTGTGCGCACCGTGCCAACTATTAGAAAACAGTACTTTTGCACTCTCCTGACTTTTCCAATCACATGAACATTCGATTGGAAGCTGTTTTGGACAACTTTTCTTTTCTTCCTGCCAAACACTTGGCAGATATCTCTGCAACTTCTAGAACACGATGGGAGATGTTTTCTGTGCTGGCACAGTTTTTCCTAGCCAGACATAGTGGAAAAGCTTTTTGCCGAGATGTAGATGAGAAGAGGCGCTAAAGACGAAGGTAGGATGCTGTCCGGAGCTAAGAGCCGCTCCCGGGCGTCTTTCGGCAGAAGCCGCGCTAAGGAGAGCACTGTGAGCGGCACAATCGTCTTTGCGCGAAGAAGCCGCTTCTTCGGCTCCGGGAGCCGGAGAGAGCGGCAGCTTCGGAAAGGTGAAGAAGCAAGCTTTACAACACTGGGATTGTGTGCGCACCTTGCCAACTGATAGAAAACAGTACCTTTGCACTCTCCTGACTTTTCCAATCACATGAACATTCGATTGGAAGCTGTTTTGGACAACTTTTCTTTTCTTCCTGCCAAACACTTAGCAGACATCTCTGCAACTTCTAGAACACGATGGGAGATGTTTTCTGTGCTGGCACAGTTTTTCCTAGCCAGACATAGTGGAAAAGCTTTTTGCCGAGATGTAGATGAGAAGAGGCGCTAAAGACGAAGGTAAGATGCTGTCTGGAGCTAAGAGCCGCTCCCGGGCGTCTTTCGGAAGAAGCCGCGCTAAGGAGAGCACTGTGAGCGACACAATCGTCTTTGCGCGAAGAAGCCGCTTCTTCGGCTCCGAAAGCCGGGGAGAGCCGCAGCTTCGGAAAGGTGAAGAAGTAAGCTGTACAACACTGGGATCTTGTGCGCACCTTGCCAACTATTAGAAAACAGTACTTTGGCACTCTCCTGACTTTTCCAGTCACATGAACATTCGATTGGAAACTGTTTTGGACAACTTTTCTTTTCTTCCGGCCAAACACTTGGCAGAAATCCGTGCAACGTCTAGAACACGATGGGAGATGTTTTCTGTGCTGGCACAGTTTTTCCGAGCCAGACATATTGGAAAAGCTTTTTGCCGAGATGTAGATGAGAAGAGGCGCTAAAGACGAAGGTAGGATGCTGTCCGGAGCTAAGAGCCGCTCCCGGGCATCTTTCGGAAGAAGCCGCGCTAAGGAGAGCACTGTGAGCGACACAATCGTCTTTGCGCGAAGAAGCCGCTTCTTCGACTCCGGGAGCCGGGGAGAGCCGCAGCTTCCGAAAGGTGAAGAAGCAAGTTGTACAACACTGGGATTGTGTGCGCACCTTGCCAACTATTAGAAAACAGTACTTTTGCACTCTCCTGACTTTTCCAGTCACATGAACATTCGATTGGAAGCTGTTTTGGACAACTTTTCTTTTCTTCCGGCCAAACACTTTGCAGAAATCAGTGCAACGTCTAGAACACGATGGGAGATGTTTTCTGTGCTGGCACAGTTTTTCCGAGCCAGACATATTGGAAAAGCTTTTTGCCGAGATGTAGATGAGAAGAGGCGCTAAAGACGAAGGTAGGATGCTGTCCGGAGCTAAGAGCCGCTGCCGGGCATCTTTCGGAAGAAGCCGCGCTAAGGAGAGCACTGTGAGCGACACAATCGTCTTTGCGCGAAGAAGCCGCTTCTTCGGCTCCGGGAGCCGGGGAGAGCCGCAGCTTCCGAAAGGTGAAGAAGCAAGTTGTACAACACTGGGATTGTGTGCGCACCTTGCCAACTATTAGAAAACAGTACTTTTGCACTCTCCTGACTTTTCCAGTCACATGAACATTCGATTGGAAGCTGTTTTGGACAACTTTTCTTTTCTTCCTGCCAAACACTTGGCAGACATCCGTGCAACGTCTAGAACACGATGGGAGATGTTTTCTGTGCTGGCACAGTTTTTCCTTGCCAGACATAGTGGAAAAGCTTTTTGCTGAGATGTAGATGAGAAGAGGCGCTAAAGACGAAGGTAGGATGCTGTCCGGAGCTAAGAGCCGCTCCCGAGCGTCTTTCGGCAGAAGCCGCGCTAAGGAGAGCACTGTGAGCGACACAATCGTCTTTGCGCGAAGAAGCCGCTTCTTCGGCTCCGAAAGCCGGGGAGAGCCGCAGCTTCCGAAAGGTGAAGAAGCAAGCTGTACAACACTGGGATTGTGTGCGCACCTTGCCAACTATTAGAAAACAGTACTTTTGCACTCTCCTGACTTTTCCAATCACATGAACGTTCGATTGGAAGCTGTTTTGGACAACTTTTCTTTTCTTCCTGCCAAACACTTGGCAGACATCTCTGCAACGTCTAGAACACGATGGGAGATGTTTTCTGTGCTGGCACAGTTTTTCCTAGCCAGACATAGTGGAAAAGCTTTTTGCCGAGATGTAGATGAGAAGAGGCGCTAAAGACGAAGGTAGGATGCTGTCCGGAGCTAAGAGCCGCTCCGGGGCGTCTTTCGGCAGAAGCCGCGCTAAGGAGAGCACTGTGAGCGGCACAATCGTCTTTGCGCGAAGAAGCCGCATCTTCGGCTCCGAAAGCCGGGGAGAGCCGCAGCTTCGGAAAGGTGAAGAAGTAAGCTGTACAACACTGGGATCTTGTGCGCACCTTGCCAACTATTAGAAAACAGTACTTTGGCACTCTCCTGACTTTTCCAGTCACATGAACATTCGATTGGAAACTGTTTTGGACAACTTTTCTTTTCTTCCGGCCAAACACTTGGCAGAAATCCGTGCAACGTCTAGAACACGATGGGAGATGTTTTCTGTGCTGGCACAGTTTTTCCGAGCCAGACATATTGGAAAAGCTTTTTGCCGAGATGTAGATGAGAAGAGGCGCTAAAGACGAAGGTAGGATGCTGTCCGGAGCTAAGAGCCGCTCCCGGGCATCTTTCGGAAGAAGCCGCGCTAAGGAGAGCACTGTGAGCGACACAATCGTCTTTGCGCGAAGAAGCCGCTTCTTTGACTCCGGGAGCCGGGGAGAGCCGCAGCTTCCGAAAGGTGAAGAAGCAAGTTGTACAACACTGGGATTGTGTGCGCACCTTGCCAACTATTAGAAAACAGTACTTTTGCACTCTCCTGACTTTTCCAGTCACATGAACATTCGATTGGAAGCTGTTTTGGACAACTTTTCTTTTCTTCCGGCCAAACACTTTGCAGAAATCAGTGCAACGTCTAGAACACGATGGGAGATGTTTTCTGTGCTGGCACAGTTTTTCCGAGCCAGACATATTGGAAAAGCTTTTTGCCGAGATGTAGATGAGAAGAGGCGCTAAAGACGAAGGTAGGATGCTGTCCGGAGCTAAGAGCCGCTGCCGGGCATCTTTCGGAAGAAGCCGCGCTAAGGAGAGCACTGTGAGCGACACAATCGTCTTTGCGCGAAGAAGCCGCTTCTTCGGCTCCGGGAGCCGGGGAGAGCCGCAGCTTCCGAAAGGTGAAGAAGCAAGTTGTACAACACTGGGATTGTGTGCGCACCTTGCCAACTATTAGAAAACAGTACTTTTGCACTCTCCTGACTTTTCCAGTCACATGAACATTCGATTGGAAGCTGTTTTGGACAACTTTTCTTTTCTTCCTGCCAAACACTTGGCAGACATCCGTGCAACGTCTAGAACACGATGGGAGATGTTTTCTGTGCTGGCACAGTTTTTCCTTGCCAGACATAGTGGAAAAGCTTTTTGCTGAGATGTAGATGAGAAGAGGCGCTAAAGACGAAGGTAGGATGCTGTCCGGAGCTAAGAGCCGCTCCCGGGCGTCTTTCGGCAGAAGCCGCGCTAAGGAGAGCACTGTGAGCGACACAATCGTCTTTGCGCGAAGAAGCCGCTTCTTCGGCTCCGAAAGCCGGGGAGAGCCGCAGCTTCCGAAAGGTGAAGAAGCAAGCTGTACAACACTGGGATTGTGTGCGCACCTTGCCAACTATTAGAAAACAGTACTTTTGCACTCTCCTGACTTTTCCAATCACATGAACGTTCGATTGGAAGCTGTTTTGGACAACTTTTCTTTTCTTCCTGCCAAACACTTGGCAGACATCTCTGCAACGTCTAGAACACGATGGGAGATGTTTTCTGTGCTGGCACAGTTTTTCCTAGCCAGACATAGTGGAAAAGCTTTTTGCCGAGATGTAGATGAGAAGAGGCGCTAAAGACGAAGGTAGGATGCTGTCCGGAGCTAAGAGCCGCTCCGGGGCGTCTTTCGGCAGAAGCCGCGCTAAGGAGAGCACTGTGAGCGGCACAATCGTCTTTGCGCGAAGAAGCCGCATCTTCGGCTCCGGGAGCCGGAAAGAGCGGCATCGTCGGGAAGGTGAAGAAGCAAGCTGTACAACACTGGGATTTTGTGCGCAACTTGCCAACTGATGAAAAACAGTGCTTTTGCACTCTCCTGACTTTTCCAATCACATGAACATTCGATTGGAAGCTGTTTTGGACAACTTTACTTTTCTTCCTGCCTAACACTTGGCAGAAATACCTGCAACGTCTAGAACACGATGGGAGATGTTTTCTGTGCTGGCACAGTTTTTCCTAGCCAGACATAGTGGAAAAGCTTTTTGCTGAGATGTAGATGAGAAGAGACGCTAAAGACGAAGGTAGGATGCTGTCCGGAGCTAAGAGCCGCTCCCGGGCGTCTTTCGGCAGAAGCCTCGCTAAGGAGAGCACTGAGAGCGGCACAATCGTCTTTGCGCGAAGAAGCCGCTTCTTCGGCTCTGGGAGCCGGAGAGAGCGGCTACTCGGAAAGGTGAAGAAGCAAGCTGTACAACACTGGGATTGTGTGCGCACCTTGCCAACTATTAGAAAACAGTACTTTTACACTCTCCTGACTTTTCCAATCACATGAACATTCGATTGAAAGCTGTTTTGGACAACTTTTCTTTTCTTCCTGCCAAACACTTGGCAGAAATCCGTGCAACGTCTAGAACACGATGGGAGATGTTTTCTGTGCTGGCACAGTTTTTCCTAGCCAGACATAGTGGAAAAGCTTTTTGCTGAGATGTAGATGAGAAGAGGCGCTAAAGACGAAGGTAGGATGCTGTCCGGAGCTAAGAGCCGCACCCGGGCGTCTTTCGGCAGAAGCCGCGCTAAGGAGAGCACTGAGAGCGGCAAAATCGTCTTTGCGCGAAGAAGCCGCTTCTTCGGCTCCGGGAGCCGGAGAGAGCGGCAGCTTCGGAAAGGTGAAGAAGCAAGCTTTACAACACTGGGATTGTGTGCGCACCTTGCCAACTGATAGAAAACAGTACCTTTGCACTCTCCTGACTTTTCCAATCACATGAACATTCGATTGGAAGCTGTTTTGGACAACTTTTCTTTTCTTCCTGCCAAACACTTAGCAGACATCTCTGCAACTTCTAGAACACGATGGGAGATGTTTTCTGTGCTGGCACAGTTTTTCCTAGCCAGACATAGTGGAAAAGCTTTTTGCCGAGATGTAGATGAGAAGAGGCGCTAAAGACGAAGGTAGGATGCTGTCCGGAGCTAAGAGCCGCTCCCGGGCGTCTTTCGGCAGAAGCCTCGCTAAGGAGAGCACTGAGAGCGGCACAATCGTCTTTGCGCGAAGAAGCCGCATCTTCGGCTGTGGGAGCCGGAGAGAGCGGCATCGTCGGGAAGGTGAAGAAGCAAGCTGTACAACACTGGGATTGTGTGCGCACCTTGCCAACTATTAGAAAACAGTACTTTTGCACTCTCCTGACTTTTCCAGTCACATGAACATTCGATTGGAAGCTGTTTTGGACAACTTTTCTTTTCTTCCTGCCAAACACTTGGCAGACATCCGTGCAACGTCTAGAACACGATGGGAGATGTTTTCTGTGCTGGCACAGTTTTTCCTTGCCAGACATAGTGGAAAAGCTTTTTGCTGAGATGTAGATGAGAAGAGGCGCTAAAGACGAAGGTAGGATGCTGTCCGGAGCTAAGAGCCGCTCCCGGGCGTCTTTCGGCAGAAGCCGCGCTAAGGAGAGCACTGTGAGCGGCACAATCGTCTTTGCGCGAAGAAGCCGCTTCTTCGGCTCCGATAGCCGGGGAGAGCGGCAGCTTCGGAAAGGTGAAGAAGCAAGCTGTACAACACTGGGATTGTGTGCGCACCTTGCCAACTGATAGAAAACAGTACTTTGGCACTCTCCTGACTTTTCCAATCACATGAACATTCGACTGGAAGCTGTTTTGGACAACTTTTCTTTTCTTCCTGCCAAACACTTGGCAGACATCCGTGCAACGTCTAGAACACGATGGGAGATGTTTTCTGTGCTGGCACAGTTTTTCCTAGCCAGACATAGTGGAAAAGCTTTTTGCTGAGATGTAGATGAGAAGAGGCGCTAAAGACGAAGGTAGGATGCTGTCCGGAGCTAAGAGCCGCTCCCGGGCGTCTTTCGGCAGAAGCCGCGCTAAGGAGAGCACTGTGAGCGGCACAATCGTCTTTGCGCGAAGAAGCCGCTTCTTCGGCTCCGGGAGCCGGAGAGAGCGGCAGCTTCGGAAAGGTGAAGAAGCAAGCTGTACAACACTGGGATTGTGTGCGCACCTTGCCAACTGATAGAAAACAGTACCTTTGCACTCTCCTGACTTTTCCAATCACATGAACATTCGATTGGAAGCTGTTTTGGACAAGTTTTCTTTTCTTCCTGCCAAACACTTGGCAGACATCTCTGAAACTTCTAGAACACGATGGGAGATGTTTTCTGTGCTGGCACAGTTTTTCCTAGCCAGACATAGTGGAAAAGCTTTTTGCCGAGATGTAGATGAGAAGAGGCGCTAAAGACGAAGGTAGGATGCTGTCCGGAGCTAAGAGCCGCTCCCGGGCGTCTTTCGGCAGAAGCCGCGCTAAGGAGAGCACTGTGAGCGGCACAATCGTCTTTGCGCGAAGAAGCCGCTTCTTCGGCTCCGAAAGCCGGGGAGAGCCGCAGCTTCCGAAAGGTGAAGAAGCAAGCTGTACAACACTGGGATTGTGTGCGCACCTTGCCAACTATAAGAAAACAGTACTTTTGCACTCTCCTGACTTTTCCAATCACATGAATGTTCGATTGGAAGCTGTTTTGGACAACTTTTCTTTTCTCCCTGCCAAACACTTGGCAGACATCTCTGCAACGTCTAGAACACGATGGGCGATGTTTTCTGTGCTGGCACACTTTTTCCTAGCCAGACATAGTGGAAAAGCTTTTTGCCGAGATGTAGATGAGAAGAGGCGCTAAAGACGAAGGTAGGATGCTGTCCGGAGCTAAGAGCCGCTCCCGGGCGTCTTTCGGCAGAAGCCTCGCTAAGGAGAGCACTGAGAGCAGCACAATCGTCTTTGCGCGAAGAAGCCGCATCTTCGGCTCCGGGAGCCGGTGAGAGCGGCAACTAGGAAAAGGTAAAGAAGCAAGCTGTACAACACTGGGATTTGTGTGCGCACCTTGCCAACTATTAGAAAACAGTACTTTGGCACTCTCCTGACTTTTCCAGTCACATGAACATTCGATTGAAAGCTGTTTTGGACAACTTTTCTTTTCTTCCTGCCAAACACTTGGCAGACATCTCTGCAACTTCTAGAACACGATGGGAGATGTTTTCTGTGCTGGCACAGTTTTTCCTAGCCAGACATAGTGGAAAAGCTTTTTGCCGAGATGTAGATGAGAAGAGGCGCTAAAGACGAAGGTAGGATGCTGTCCGGAGCTAAGAGCCGCTCCGGGGCGTCTTTCGGCAGAAGCCGCGCTAAGGAGAGCACTGTGAGCGGCACAATCGTCTTTGCGCGAAGAAGCCGCATCTTCGGCTCCGGGAGCCGGAAAGAGCGGCATCGTCGGGAAGGTGAAGAAGCAAGCTGTACAACACTGGGATTGTGGGCGCAACTTGCCAACTGATGAAAAAAAGTGCTTTTGCACTCTCCTGACTTTTCCAATCACATGAACATTCGATTGGAAGCTGTTTTGGACAACTTTACTTTTCTTCCTGCCAAACACTTGGCAGAAATACCTGCAACGTCTAGAACACGATGGGAGATGTTTTCTGTGCTGGCACAGTTTTTCCTAGCCAGACATAGTGGAAAAGCTTTTTGCTGAGATGTAGATGAGAAGAGACGCTAAAGACGAAGGTAGGATGCTGTCCGGAGCTAAGAGCCGCTGCCGGGCGTCTTTCGGCAGAAGCCTCGCTAAGGAGAGCACTGAGAGCGGCACAATCGTCTGCGCGAAGAAGCCGCTTCTTCGGCTCTGGGAGCCGGAGAGAGCGGCAGCTTCGGAAAGGTGAAGAAGCAAGCTGTACAACACTGGGATTGTGTGCGCACCTTGCCAACTATTAGAAAACAGTACTTTTGCACTCTCCTGACTTTTCCAATCACATGAACATTCGAATGGAAGCTGCTTTGGACAACTTTTCTTTTCTTCCTGCCAAACACTTGGCAGACATCTCTGCAACTTCTAGAACACGATGGGAGATGTTTTCTGTGCTGGCACAGTTTTTCCTAGCCAGACATAGTAGAAAAGCTTTTTGCCGAGATGTAGATGAGAAGAGGCGCTAAAGACGAAGGAAGGATGCTGTCCGGAGCTAAGAGCCGCTCCGGGGCGTCTTTCGGCAGAAGCCGCGCTAAGGAGAGCACTGTGAGCTACACAATCGTCTTTGCGCGAAGAAGCCGCTTCTTCGGCTCCGGGAGCCGGGGAGAGCGGCAGCTTCGGGAAGGTGAAGAAGCAAGCTGTACAACACTGGGATTGTGTGAGCATTTTGCAAACTGATACAAAACAGTACTTTTACACTCTCCTGACTTTTCCAATCACATGAACATTCGATTGGAAGCTGTTTTGGACAACTTTTCTTTTCTTCCTGCCAAACACTTGGCAGACATCTCTGCAACTTCTAGAACACGATGGGAGATGTTTTCTGTGCTGGCACAGTTTTTCCTAGCCAGACATATTGGAAAAGCTTTTTGCCGAGATGTAGATGAGAAGAGGCGCTAAAGACGAAGGTAGGATGCTGTCCGGAGCTATGAGCCGCTCCGGGGCGTTTTTCGGCAGAAGCCGCGCTAAGGAGAGCACTGTGAGCGGCACAATCGTCTTTGCGCGAAGAAACCGCTTCTTCGGCTCCGGGAGCCGGGGAGAGCGGCAGCTTCGGAAAGGTGAAGAAGCAAGCTGTACAACACTGGGATTTGTGTGCGCACCTTGCCAACTATTAGAAAACAGTACTTTTGCACTCTCCTGACTTTTCCAGTCACATGAACATTCGATTGAAAGCTGTTTTGGACAACTTTTCTTTTCTTCCTGCCAAACACTTGGCAGAAATCCGTGCAACGTCTAGAACACGATGGGAGATGTTTTCTGTGCTGGCACAGTTTTTCCTAGCCAGACATAGTGGAAAAGCTTTTTGCTGAGATGTAGATGAGAAGAGGCGCTAAAGACGAAGGTAGGATGCTGTCCGGAGCTAAGAGCCGCACCCGGGCGTCTTTCGGCAGAAGCCGCGCTAAGGAGAGCACTGAGAGCGGCAAAATCGTCTTTGCGCGAAGAAGCCGCTTCTTCGGCTCCGGGAGCCGGGGAGAGCAGCAGCTTTGGAAAGGTGAAGAAGCAAGCTGTACAACACTGGGATTGTGTGCGCACCTTGCCAACTATTAGAAAACAGTACTTTTGCACTCTCCTGACTTTTCCAATCACATGAACATTCGATTGGAAGCTGCTTTGGACAACTTTTCTTTTCTTTCTGCCAAACACTTGGCAGACATCTCTGCAACTTCTAGAACACGATGGGAGATGTTTTCTGTGCTGGCACAGTTTTTCCTAGCCAGACATAGTGGAAAAGCTTTTTGCCGAGATGTAGATGAGAAGAGGCGCTAAAGACGAAGGTAGGATGCTGTCCGGAGCTAAGAGCCGCTCCGGGGCGTCTTTCGGCAGAAGCCGCGCTAAGGAGAGCACCGTGAGCGGCACAATCGTCTTTGCGTGAAGAAACCGCTTCTTCGGCTCCGGGAGCCGGGGAGAGCGGCAGCTTCGGAAAGGTGAAGAAGCAAGCTGTACAACACTGGGATTGTGTGCGCACCTTGCCAACTATTAGAAAACAGTACTTTTGCACTCTCCTGACTTTTCCAATCACATGAACGTTCGATTGGAAGCTGTTTTGGACAACTTTTCTTTTCTCCCTGGCAAACACTTGGCAGACATCCGTGCAACGTCTAGAACACGATGGGTGATGTTTTCTGTGCTGGCACAGTCTTTCCTAGCCAGACATAGTGGAAAAGCTTTTTGCCGAGATGTAGATGAGAAGAGGCGCTAAAGACGAAGGTAGGATGCTGTCCGGAGCTAAGAGCCGCTCCCGGGCGTCTTTCGGCAGAAGCCGCGCTAAGGAGAGCACTGTGAGCGGCACAATCATCTTTGCGCGAAGAAGCCGCTTCTTCGGCTCCAGGAGCCGGAGAGAGCGGCAACTTGGAAAAGGTAAAGAAGCAAGTTGTACAACACTGGGATTGTGTGCGCACCTTGCCAACTATTAGAAAACAGTACCTTTGCACTCTCCTGACTTTTCCAATCACATGAACATTCGATTGGAAGCTGTTTTGGACAACTTTTCTTTTCTTCCTGCCAAACACTTGGCAGACATCTCTGCAACTTCTAGAACACGATGGGAGATGTTTTCTGTGCTGGCACAGTTTTTCCTAGCCAGACATAGTGGAAAAGCTTTTTGCCGAGATGTAGATGAGAAGAGGCGCTAAAGACGAAGGTAGGATGCTGTCCGGAGCTAAGAGCCGCTCCCGGGCGTCTTTCGGCAGAAGCCGCGCTAAGGAGAGCACTGTGAGCGGCAATATCGTCTTTGCGCGAAAAAGCCGCATCTTCGGCTCCGGGAGCCCGAGAGAGCGGCAGCTTCGGAAAGGTGAAGAAGCAAGCTGTACAACACTGGGATTGTGTGCGCACCGTGCCAACTATTAGAAAACAGTACTTTTGCACTCTCCTGACTTTTCCAATCACATGAACATTCGATTGGAAGCTGTTTTGGACAACTTTTCTTTTCTTCCTGCCAAACACTTGGCAGACATCTCTGCAACTTCTAGAACACGATGGGAGATGTTTTCTGTGCTGGCACAGTTTTTCCTAGCCAGACATAGTGGAAAAGCTTTTTGCTGAGATGTAGATGAGAAGAGGCGCTAAAGACGAAGGTAGGATGCTGTCCGGAGCTAAGAGCCGCTCCCGGGCGTCTTTCAGCAGAAGCCGCGCTAAGGAGAGCACTGTGAGCGGCACAATCGTCTTTGCGCGAAGAAGCCGCTTCTTCGGCTCCGGGAGCCGGAGAGAGCGGCAACTTGGAAAAGGTAAAGAAGCAAGCTGTACAACACTGGGATTGTGTGCGCACCTTGCCAACTATTAGAAAACAGTACTTTTGCACTCTCCTGACTTTTCCAATCACATGAACATTCGATTGGAAGCTGTTTTGGACAACTTTTCTTTTCTTCCTGCCAAACACTTGGCAGAAATCCGTGCAACGTCTAGAACACGATGGGAGATGTTTTCTGTGCTGGCACAGTTTTTCCTAGCCAGACATAGTGGAAAAGCTTTTTGCTGAGATGTAGATGAGAAGAGGCGCTAAAGACGAAGGTAGGATGCTGTCCGGAGCTAAGAGCCGCTCCCGGGCGTCTTTCGGCAGAAGCCGCGCTAAGGAGAGCACTGTGAGCGGCACAATCGTCTTTGCGCGAAGAAGCCACTTCTTCGGCTCCGGGAGCCGGAGAGAGCGGCTACTTGGAAAAGGTAAAGAAGCAAGCTGTACAACACTGGGATTGTGTGCGCCCCTTGCCAACTATTAGAAAACAGTACTTTTGCACTCTCCTGACTTTTCCAATCACATGAACATTCGATTGGAAGCTGTTTTGGACAACTTTTCTTTTCTTCCTGCCAAACACTTGGCAGACATCTCTGCAACTTCTAGGACACGATGGGAGATGTTTTCTGTGCTAGCACAGTTTTTCCTAGCCAGACATAGTGGAAAAGCTTTTTGCTGAGATGTAGATGAGAAGAGGCGCTAAAGACGAAGGTATGATGCTGTCCGGAGCTAAGAGCCGCTCCGGGGCGTCTTTCGGCAGAAGCCGCGCTAAGGAGAGCACTGTGAGCGGCACAATCGTCTTTGCGCGAAGAAACCTCTTCTTCGGCTTTGGGAGCCGGGGAGAGCGGCAGCTTCGGAAAGGTGAAGAAGCAAGCTGTACAACACTGGGATTGTGTGCGCACCGTGCCAACTATTAGAAAACAGTACTTTTGCACTCTCCTGACTTTTCCAGTCACATGAACATTCGATTGGAAGCTGTTTTGGACAACTTTTCTTTTCTTCCTGCCAAACACTTGGCAGACATCCGTGAAACGTCTAGAATACGATGGGAGATGTTTTCTGTGCTGGCACAGTTTTTCCTAGCCAGACATAGTGGAAAAGCTTTTTGCCGAGATGTAGATTAGAAGAGGCGCTAAAGACGAAGGTAGGATGCTGTCCGGAGCTAAGAGCTGCTCCCGGGCGTCTTTCGGCAGAAGCCGCGCTAAGGAGAGCACCGTGAGCGGCACAATCGTCTTTGCGCGAAGAAGCCGCTTCTTCGGCTCCGGGAGCCGGAGAGAGCGGAAACATGGAAAAGGTAAAGAAGCAAGCTGTACAACACTGGGATTGTGTGCGCACCTTGCCAACTATTAGAAAACAGTACCTTTGCACTCTCCTGACTTTTCCAATCACATGAACATTCGATTGGAAGCTGTTTTGGACAACTTTTCTTTTCTTCCTGCCAAACACTTGGCAGACATCTCTGCAACTTCTAGAACACGATGGGAGATGTTTTCTGTGCTGGCACAGTTTTTCCTAGCCAGACATAGTAGAAAAGCTTTTTGCCGAGATGTAAATGAGAAGAGGCGCTAAAGACGAAGGTAGGATGCTGTCCGGAGCTAAGAGCCGCTCCCGGGCGTCTTTCGGCAGAAGCCGCGCTAAGGAGAGCACTGTGAGCGGCACAATCGTCTTTGCGCGAAAAAGCCGCATCTTCGGCTCCGGGAGCCCGACAGAGCGGCAGCTTCGGGAAGGTGAAGAAGCAAGCTGTACAACACTGGGATTGTGTGAGCACCTTGCCAACTGATACAAAACAGTACTTTTGCACTCTCCTGACTTTTCCAATCACATGAACATTCGATTGGAAGCTGTTTTTGACAACTTTTCTTTTCTTCCTGCCAAACACTTGGCAGACATCTCTGCAACTTCTAGAACACGATGGGAGATGTTTTCTGTGCTGGCACAGTTTTTCCTAACCAGACATAGTGGAAAAGCTTTTTGCCGAGATGTAGATGAGAAGAGGCGCTAAAGATGAAGGTAGGATGCTGTCCGGAGCTAAGAGCCGCTCCGGGGCGTCTTTCGGCAGAAGCCGCGCTAAGGAGAGCACTGTGAGCGGCACAATCGTCTTTGCGCGAAGAAACCGCTTCTTCGGCTCCGGGAGCCGGGGAGAGCGGCAGCTTCGGAAAGGTGAAGAAGCAAGCTGTACAACACTGGGATTGTGTGCGCACCTTGCCAACTATTAGAAAACAGTACTTTTACACTCTCCTGACTTTTCCAATCACATGAACATTCGATTGGAAGCTGTTTTGGACAACTTTTCTTTTCTTCCTGCCAAACACTTGGCAGAAATCCGTGCAACGTCTAGAACACGATGGGAGATGTTTTCTGTGCTGGCACAGTTTTTCCTAGCCAGACATAGTGGAAAAGCTTTTTGCTGAGATGTAGATGAGAAGAGGCGCTAAAGACGAAGGTATGATGCTGTCCGGAGCTAAGAGCTGCTCCCGGGCGTCTTTCGGCAGAAGCCGCGCTAAGGAGAGCACTGAGAGCGGCACAATCGTCTTTGCGCGAAGAAGCCGCTTCTTCGGCTCCGATAGCCGGGGAGAGCAACAGCTTCGGAAAGGTGAAGAAGCAAGCTGTACAACACTGGGATTGTGTGCGCACCTTGCCAACTATTAGAAAACAGTACTTTGGCACTCTCCTGACTTTTCCAATCACATGAACATTCGATTGGAAGCTGTTTTGGACAACTTTTCTTTTCTTCCTGCCAAACACTTGGCAGACATCCGTGCAACGTCTAGAACACGATGGGAGATGTTTTCTGTGCTGGCACAGTTTTTCCTAGCCAGACATAGTGGAAAAGCTTTTTGCTGAGATGTAGATGAGAAGAGGCGCTAAAGACGAAGGTAGGATGCTGTCCGGAGCTAAGAGCCGCTTACGGGCGTCTTTCGGCAGAAGCCGCGCTAAGGAGAGCACTGTGAGCGGCACAATCGTCTTTGCGCGAAGAAGCCGCTTCTTCCGCTCCGGGAGCCGGGGAGAGCGGCAGCTTTGGAATGGTGAAGAAGCAAGCTGTACAACACGGATTGTGTGCGCACCTTGCCAACTGATAGAAAGCAGTACCTTTGCACTCTCCCGACTTTTCCAATCACATGAACATTCGATTGGAAGCTGTTTTGGACAACTTTTCTTTTCTTCCTGCCAAACACTTGGCAGACATCCGTGCAACGTCTAGAACACGATGGGAGATGTTTTCTGTGCTGGCACAGTTTTTCCTTGCCAGACATAGTGGAAAAGCTTTTTGCCGAGATGTAGATGAAAAGAGGCGCTAAAGACGAAGGTAGGATGCTGTCCGGAGCTAAGAGCCGCTCCCGGGCGTCTTTCGGCAGAAGCCACGCTAAGGAGAGCACTGAGAGCGGCACAATCGTCTTTGCGCAAAGAAGCCGCTTCTTCGGCTCCGGGAGCCGGGGAGAGCGGCAGCTTCGGGAAGGTAAAGAAGCAAGCTGTACAACACTGGGATTGTGTGCGCACCTTGCCAACTGATAGAAAACAGTACTTTGGCACTCTCATGACTTTTCCAATCACATGAACATTCGATTGGAAGCAGTTTTGGACAACTTTGCTTTTCTTCCTGCCAAACACATGGCAGACATCCGTGCAACGTCTAGAACACGATGGGAGATGTTTTCTGTGCTGGCACAGTTTTTCCTAGCCAGACATAGTGGAAAAGCTTTTTGCCGAGATGTAGATGAGAAGAGGCGCTAAAGACGAAGGTAGGATTCTGTCCGGAGCTAAGAGCCGCTCCCGGGCGTCTTTCGGCAGAAGCCGCGCTAAGGAGAGCACTGTGAGCGGCACAATCGTCTTTGCGCGAAGAAGCCGCTTCTTCGGCTCCGGGAGCCGGAGAGAGCGGCAGCTTCGGAAAGGTGAAGAAGCAAGCTGTACAACACTGGGATTGTGTGCGCACCTTGCCAACTTATAGAAAACAGTACCTTTGCACTCTCCTGACTTTTCCAGTCACATGAACATTCGATTGGAAGCTGTTTTGGACAACTTTTCTTTTCTTCCTGCCAAACACTTGGCAGACATCCGTGCAACGTCTAGAACATGATGGGAGGTGTTTTCTGTGCTGGCACAGTTTTTCCTAGCCAGACATAGTGGAAAAGCTTTTTGCTGAGATGTAGATGAGAAGAGGCGCTAAAGACGAAGGTAGGATGCTGTCCGGAGCTAAGAGCCGCTCCCGGGCGTCTTTCGGCAGAAGCCGCGCTAAGGAGAGCACTGTGAGCGGCACAATCGTCTTTGCGCGAAGAAGCCGCTTCTTCGGCTCCGGGAGCCGGAGAGAGCGGCAACTTGGAAAAGGTAAAGAAGCAAGCTGTACAACACTGGGATTGTGTGCGCACCTTGCCAACTGATACAAAACAGTACTTTTGCACTCTCCTGACTCTTCCAGTCACATGAACATTCGATTGAAAGCTGTTTTGGACAACTTTTCTTTTCTTCCTGCCAAACACTTGGCAGACATCTCTGCAACTTCTAGAACACGATGGGAGATGTTTTCTGTGCTGGCACAGTTTTTCCTAGCCAGACATAGTGGAAAAGCTTTTTGCTGAGATGTAGATGAGAAGAGGCGCTAAAGACGAAGGTAGGATGCTGTCCGGAGCTAAGAGCCGCTCCCGGGCGTCTTTCGGCAGAAGCCGCGCTAAGGAGAGCACTGTGAGCGGCACAATCGTCTTTGCGCGAAGAAGCCGCTTCTTCGGCTCCGGGAGCCCGGGAGGGCGGCAGCTTCGGAAAGGTGAAGAAGCAAGCTGTACAACACTGGGATTGTGTGCGCACCTTGCCAACTGATAGAAAACAGTACTTTGGCACTCTCATGACTTTTCCAATCACATGAACATTCGATTGGAAGCAGTTTTGGACAACTTTTCTTTACTTCCTGCCAAACACTTTGCAGACATCCGTGCAACGTCTAGAACACGATGGGAGATGTTTTCTGTGCTGGCACAGTTTTTCCTAGCCAGACATAGTGGAAAAGCTTTTTGCCGAGATGTAGATGAGAAGAGGCGCTAAAGACGAAGGTAGGATGCTCTCCGGAGCTAAGAGCCACTCCCGGGCGTCTTTCGGCAGAAGCCGCGCTAAGGAGAGCACTGTGAGCGGCACAATCGTCTTTGCGCGAAGAAGCCGCTTCTCCGGCTCCGGGAGCCGGAGAGAGCGGCAACTTGGAAAAGGTAAAGAAGCAAGCTGTACAACACTGGGATTGTGTGCGCACCTTGCCAACTGATACAAAACAGTACTTTTGCACTCTCCTGACTTTTCCAGTCACATGAACATTCGATTGAAAGCTGTTTTGGACAACTTTTCTTTTCTTCCTGCCAAACACTTGGCAGAAATACCTGCAACGTCTAGAACACGATGGGAGATGTTTTCTGTGCTGGCACAGTTTTTCCTAGCCAGACATAGTGGAAAAGCTTTTTGCTGAGATGTAGATGAGAAGAGGCGCTAAAGACGAAGGTAGGATGCTGTCCGGAGCTAAGAGCCGCTGCCGGGCGTCTTTCAGCGGAAGCCGCGCTAAGGTGAGCACTGTGAGCGGCACAATCGTCTTTGCGCAAAGAAGCCGCTTCTTCGGCTCCGGGAGTCGGAGAGAGCGGCAGCTTCGGAAAGGTGAAGAAGCAAGCTGTACAACACTGGGATTGTGTGCGCACCTTGCCAACTATTAGAAAACAGTACCTTTGCACTCTCCTGACTTTTCCAATCACATGAACATTCGATTGGAAGCTGTTTTGGACAACTTTTCTTTTCTTCCTGCCAAACACTTGGCAGACATCTCTGCAACTTCTAGAACACGATGGGAGATGTTTTCTGTGCTGGCACAGTTTTTCCTAGCCAGACATAGTGGAAAAGCTTTTTGCTGAGATGTAGATTAGAAGAGGCGCTAAAGACGAAGGTCGGATGCTGTCCGGAGCAAAGAGCCGCTCCCGGGCGTCTTTGGGCAGAAGCCGCGCTAAGGAGAGCACTGTGAGCGGCACAATCGTCTTTGCGCGAAGAAGCCGCTTCTTCGGCTCCGGGAGCCGGAGAGAGCGGCAACGTGGAAAAGGTAAAGAAGCAAGCGGTACAACACTGGGATTGTGTGCGCACCTTGCCAACTGATACAAAACAGTACTTTTGTACTCTCCTGACTTTTCCAGTCACATGAACATTCGATTGGAAGCTGTTTTGGACAACTTTTCTTTTCTTGCTGCCAAACACTTGGCAGACATCCGTGCAACGTCTAGAAAACGATGGGAGATGTTTTCTGTGCTGGCACAGTTTTTCCGAGCCAGACATAGTGGAAAAGCTTTTTGCTGAGATGTAGATGAGAAGAGGCGCTAAAGACGAAGGTAGGATGCTGTCCGGAGCTAAGAGCCGCTCCCGGGCGTCTTTAGGCCGAAGCCGCGCTAAGGAGAGCACTGAGAGCGGCACAATCGTCTTTGCGCAAAGAAGCCGCTTCTTCGGCTCCGGGAGCCGGGGAGAGCGGCAGCTTCGGAAAGGTGAAGAAGCAAGCTGTACAACACTGGGATTGTGTGCGCACCTTCCCAACTGATAGAAAACAGTACTTTGGCACTCTCATGACTTTTCCAATCACATGAACATTCGATTGGAAGCAGTTTTGGACAACTTTTCTTTACTTCCTGCCAAACACTTTGCAGACATCCGTGCAACGTCTAGAACACGATGGGAGATGTTTTCTGTGCTGGCACAGTTTTTCCTAGCCAGACATAGTGGAAAAGCTTTTTGCCGAGATGTAGATGAGAAGAGGCGCTAAAGACGAAGGTAGGATGCTCTCCGGAGCTAAGAGCCGCTCCCGGGCGTCTTTCGGCAGAAGCCGCGCTAAGGAGAGCTCTGTGAGCGGCACAATCGTCTTTGCGCGAAGAAGCCGCTTCTCCGGCTCCGGGAGCCAGAGAGAGCGGCAACTTGGAAAAGGTAAAGAAGCAAGCTGTACAACACTGGGATTGTGTGCGCACCTTGCCAACTGATACAAAACAGTACTTTTGCACTCTCCTGACTTTTCCAGTCACATGAACATTCGATTGAAAGCTGTTTTGGACAACTTTTCTTTTCTTCCTGCCAAACACTTGGCAGACATCCGTGCAACGTCTAGAACACGATGGGAGGTGTTTTCTGTGCTGGCACAGTTTTTCCTAGCCAGACATAGTGGAAAAGCTTTTTGCTGAGATGTAGATGAGAAGAGGCGCTAAAGACGAAGGTAGGATGCTGTCCGGAGCTAAGAGCCGCTCCCGGGCGTCTTTCGGCAGAAGCCGCGCTAAGGAGAGCACTGTGAGCGGCACAATCGTCTTTGCGCGAAGAAGCCGCTTCTTCGGCTCCAGCAGCCGGAGAGAGCGGCAGCTTCGGAAAGGTGAAGAAGCAAGCTGTACAACACTGGGATTGTGTGCGCGCCTTGCCAACTATTAGAAAACAGTGCCTTTGCACTCTCCTGACTTTTCCAATCACATGAACATTCGATTGGAAGCTGTTTTGGACAACTTTGCTTTTCTTCCGGCCAAACACTTGGCAGACATCTCTGCAACTTCTAGAACACGATGGGAGATGTTTTCTGTGCTGGCACAGTTTTTCCTAGCCAGACATAGTGGAAAAGCTTTTTGCCGAGATGTAGATGAGAAGAGACGCTAAAGACGAAGGTAGGATGCTGTCCGGAGCTAAGAGCCGCTCCCGGGCGTCTTTCGGCAGAAGCCGCGCTAAGGAGAGCACTGTGAGCGGCACAATCGTCTTTGCGCGAAGAAGCCGCATCTTCGGCTCCGGGAGCCGGAGAGAGCGGCAGCTTCGGGAAGGTGAAGAAGCAAGCCGTACAACACTGGGATTGTGTGCGCAACTTGCCAAATGATACAAAACAGTACTTTTGCACACTCCTGACTTTTCCAATCACATGAGCATTCGATTAGAAGATGTTTTGGACAACTTTTATTTTCTTCCTGCCAAACACTTGGCAGACCTCCGTGCAACGTCTAGAACACGATGGGAGATGTTTTCTGTGCTGGCACAGTTTTTCCTAGCCAGACATAGTGGAAAAGCTTTTTGCTGAGATGTAGATGAGAAGAGGCGCTAAAGACGAAGGTAGGATGCTGTCCGGAGCTAAGAGCCGCTCCCTGGCGTCTTTCGGCAGAAGCCGCGCTAAGGAGAGCACTGTGAGCGGCACAATCGTCTTTGCGCGAAGAAGCCGCTTCTTCGGCTCTGGGAGCCGGAGAGACCGGCAACTTGGAAAAGGTAAAGAAGCAAGCTGTACAACACTGGGATTGTGTGCGCACCTTTCCAACTGATACAAAACAGTACTTTGGCACTCTCCTGACTTTTCCAGTCACATGAACATTCGATTGGAAGCTGTTTTGGACAACTTTTCTTTTCTTCCTGTCAAACGCTTGGAAGACATCCGTGCAACATCTAGAACACGATGGGAGATGTTTTCTGTGCTGGCACAGTTTTTCCTAGCCAGACATAGTGGAAAAGCTTTTTGCTGAGATGTAGATGAGAAGAGGCACTAAAGACGAAGGTAGGATGCTGTCCGGAGCTAAGAGCTGCTCCCGGGCATCTTTCGGCAGAAGCCGCGCTAAGGAGAGCACTGTGAGCGGCACAATCGTCTTTGCGCGAAGAAGCCGCTTCTTCGGCTCCGGGAGCCAGAGAGAGCGGCAGCTTCGGGAAGGTGAAGAAGCAAGCTGTACAACACTGGGATTGTGTGCGCACCTTGCCAACTGATAGAAAACAGTACTTTTGCACTCTCCTGACTTTTCCAATCACATGAACATTCGATTAGAAGCTGTTTTGGACAACTTTTCTTTTTTTCCTGCAAAACACTTGGCAGACATCTCTGCAAATTCTAGAACACGATGGGAGATGTTTTCTGTGCTGGCACAGTTTTTCCTAGCCAGACATAGTGGAAAAGCTTTTTGCTGAGATGTAGATGAGAAGAGGCGCTAAAGACGAAGGTAGAATGCTGTCCGGAGCTAAGAGCCGCTCCCCGGCGTCTTTCGGCAGAAGCCGCGCTAAGGAGAGCACTGTGAGCGGCACAATCGTCTTTGCGCGAAGAAGCCGCTTCTTCGGCTCCGGGAGCCGGAGAGAGCGGCAACTTGGAAAAGGTAAAGAAGCAAGCTGTACAACACTGGGATTGTGTGCGCACCTTGCCAACTGATACAAAACAGTACTTGTTCACTCTCCTGACTTTTCCAGTCACATGAACATTCGATTGGAAGCAGTTTTGGACAACTTTTCTTTTCTTCCTGCCAAACACTTGGCAGACATCTCTGCAACTTCTAGAACACGATGGGAGATGTTTTCTGTGCTGGCACAGTTTTTCCTAGCCAGACATAGTGGAAAAGCTTTTTGCCGAGATGTAGATGAGAAGAGGCGCTAAAGACGAAGGTAGGATGCTGTCCGGAGCTAAGAGCCGCTCCCGGGCGTCTTTCGGCAGAAGCCGCGCTAAGGAGAGCACTGTGAGCGGCACAATCGTCTTTGCGGGAAGAAGCTGCTTCTTCGGCACCGGGAGCCGGAGAGAGAGGCAACTTGGAAAAGGTAAAGAAGCAAGCTGTACAACACTGGGATTGTGTGCGCACCTTGCCAACTATTAGAAAACAGAACTTTTGCACTCTCCTGACTTTTCCAGTCACATGAACATTCGATTGAAAGCTGTTTTGGACAACTTTTCTTTTCTTCCTGCCAAACACTTGCCAGACATCCGTGCAACGTCTAGAACACGATGGGAGATGTTTTCTGTGCTGGCACAGTTTTTCCTAGCCAGACATAGTGGAAAAGCTTTTTGCTGAGATGTAGATGAGAAGAGGCGCTAAAGACGAAGGTAGGATGCTGTCCGGAGCTAAGAGCCGCTCCCGGGCGTCTTTCAGCAGAAGCCGCGCTAAGGAGAGCACTGTGAGTGGCACAATCGTCTTTGCGCGAAGAAGCCGCATCTTCGGCTCCGGGAGCCGGAGAGAGCGGCAGCTTCGGGAAGGTGAAGAAGCAAGCCGTACAACACTGGGATTGTGTGCGCAACTTGCCAAATGATACAAAACAGTACTTTTGCACACTCCTAACTTTTCCAATCACATGAGCATTCGATTAGAAGATGTTTTGGACAACTTTTATTTTCTTCCTGCCAAACACTTGGCAGACCTCCGTGCAACGTCTAGAACACGATGGGAGGTGTTTTCTGTGCTGGCACAGTTTTTCCTAGCCAGACATAGTGGAAAAGCTTTTTGCTGAGATGTAGATGAGAAGAGGCGCTAAAGACGAAGGTAGGATGCTGTCCGGAGCTAAGAGCCGCTCCCGGGCGTCTTTCAGCAGAAGCCGCGCTAAGGAGAACACTGTGAGCGGCACAATCGTCTTTGCGCAAAGAAGCCGCTTCTTCGGCTCCGGGAGCCGGAGAGAGCGGCAGCTTCGGAAAGGTGAAGAAGCAAGCTGTACAACACTGGGATTGTGTGCGCACCTTGCCAACTATTAGAAAACAGTACCTTTGCACTCTCCTGACTTTTCCAATCACATGAACATTCGATTGGAAGCTGTTTTGGACAACTTTTCTTTTCTTCCTGCCAAACACTTGGCAGACATCTCTGCAACTTCTAGAACACGATGGGAGATGTTTTCTGTGCTGGCACAGTTTTTCCTAGCCAGACATAGTGGAAAAGCTTTTTTGCTGAGATGTAGATGAGAAGAGGCGCTAAAGACGAAGGTAGGATGCTGTCCGGAGCTAAGAGCCGCTCCTGGGCGTCTTTGGGCAGAAGCCGCGCTAAGGAGAGCACTGTGAGCGGCACAATCGTCTTTGCGCGAAGAAGCCGCTTCTTCGGCTCCGGGAGCCGGAGAGAGCGGCAACTTGGAAAAGGTAAAGAAGCAAGCTGTACAACACTGGGATTGTGTGCGCACCTTGCCAACTATTAGAAAACAGTACTTGTTCACTCTCCTGACTTTTCCAGTCACATGAACATTCGATTGGAAGCAGTTTTGGACAACTTTTCTTTTCTTCCTCCCAAACACTTGGCAGATATCTCTGCAACTTCTAGAACACGATGGGAGATGTTTTCTGTGCTGGCACAGTTTTTCCTAGCCAGACATAGTGGAAAAGCTTTTTGCCGAGATGTAGATGAGAAGAGGCGCTAAAGACGAAGGTAGGATGCTGTCCGGAGCTAAGAGCCGCTCCCGGGCGTCTTTCGGCAGAAGCCGCGCTAAGGAGAGCACTGTGAGCGGCACAATCGTCTTTGCGGGAAGAAGCTGCTTCTTTGGCACCGGGAGCCGGAGAGAGAGGCAACTTGGAAAAGGTAAAGAAGCAAGCTGTACAACACTGGGATTGTGTGCGCACCTTGCCAACTATTAGAAAACAGAACTTTTGCACTCTCCTGACTTTTCCAGTCACATGAACATTCGATTGTAAGCTGTTTTGGACAACTTTTCTTTTCTTCCTGCCAAACACTTGGCAGACATCCGTGCAACGTCTAGAACACGATGGGAGATGTTTTCTGTGCTGGCACAGTTTTTCCTAGCCAGACATAGTGGAAAAGCTTTTTGCTGAGATGTAGATGAGAAGAGGCGCTAAAGACGAAGGTAGGATGCTGTCCGGAGCTAAGAGCCGCTCCCGGGCGTCTTTCAGCAGAAGCCGCGCTAAGGAGAGCACTGTGAGTGGCACAATCGTCTTTGCGCGAGGAAGCCACTTCTTCGGCTCCGGGAACCGGAGAGAGCGGCAGCTTCGGGAAGGTGAAGAAGCAAGCTGTACAACACTGGGATTGTGTGCGCACCTTGCCAACTGATACAAAACAGTACTTTTGCACACTCCTGACTTTTCCAATCACATGAGCATTCGATTAGAAGATGTTTTGGACAACTTTTATTTTCTTCCTGCCAAACACTTGGCAGACCTCCGTGCAACGTCTAGAACACGATGGGAGGTGTTTTCTGTGCTGGCACAGTTTTTCCTAGCCAGACATAGTGGAAAAGCTTTTTGCTGAGATGTAGATGAGAAGAGGCGCTAAAGACGAAGGTAGGATGCTGTCCGGAGCTAAGAGCCGCTCCCGGGCGTCTTTGGGCAGAAGCCGCGCTAAGGAGAGCACTGTGAGCGGCACAATCGTCTTTGCGCGAAGAAGCCGCTTCTTCGGCTCCGGGAGCCGGAGAGAGCGGCAACTTGGAAAAGGTAAAGAAGCAAGCTGTACAACACTGGGACTGTGTGCGCACCTTGCCAACTGATACAAAACAGTACTTTTGCACTCTCCTGTCTTTTCCAATCACATGAACATTCGATTGGAAGCTGTTTTGGACAACTTTTCTTTTTTTCCTGCAAAACACTTGGCAGACATCTCTGCAACTTCTAGAACACGATGGGAGATGTTTTCTGTGCTGGCACAGTTTTTCCTAGCCAGACATAGTGGAAAAGCTTTTTGCCGAGATGTAGATGAGAAGAGGCGCTAAAGACGAAGGTAGGATGCTGTCCGGAGCTAAGAGCCGCTCCCGGGCGTCTTTCGGCAGAAGCCGCGCTAAGGAGAGCACTGTGAGCGGCACAATCGTCTTTGCGCGAAGAAGCCGCTTCTTCGGCTCCGGGAGCCAGAGAGAGCGGCAACTTGGAAAAGGTAAAGAAGCAAGCTGTACAACACTGGGATTGTGTGCGCACCTTGCCAACTGATACAAAACAGTACTTTTGCACTCTCCTGACTTTTCCAGTCACATGAACATTCGATTGGAAGCTGTTTTGGACAACTTTTCTTCCGGCCAAACACTTGGCAGACATCTCTGCAACTTCTAGAACACGATGGGAGATGTTTTCTGTGCTGGCACAGTTTTTCCTAGCCAGACATAGTGGAAAAGCTTTTTGCTGAGATGTAGATGAGAAGAGGCGCTAAAGACGAAGGTAGGATGCTGTCCGGAGCTAAGAGCCGCTCCCGGGCGTCTTTCGGCAGAAGCCGCGCTAAGGAGAGCACTGTGAGCGGCACAATCGTCTTTGCGCGAAGAAGCCGCTTCTTCGGCTCCGGGAGCCGGAGAGAGTGGCAACTTGGAAAAGGTAAAGAAGCAAGCTGTACAACACTGGGATTGTGTGCGCACCTTGCCAACTGATACAAAACAGTACTTTTGCACTCTCCTGACTTTTCCAGTCACATGAACATTCGATTGAAAGCTGTTTTGGACAACTTTTCTTCCTGCCAAACACTTGGCAGACATCTCTGCAACTTCTAGAACACGATGGGAGATGTTTTCTGTGCTGGCACAGTTTTTCCTAGCCAGACATAGTGGAAAAGCCTTTTGCCGAGATGTAGATGAGAAGAGGCGCTAAAGACGAAGGTAGGATGCTGTCCGGAGCTAAGAGCCGCTCCCGGGCGTCTTTCAGCAGAAGCCGCGCTAAGGAGAGCACTGTGAGCGGCACAATCGTCTTTGCGCGAAGAAGCCGCTTCTTCGGCTCCGGGAGCCGGAGAGAGCGGCTACTTGGAAAAGGTAAAGAAGCAAGCTGTACAACACTGGGATTGTGTGCGCACCTTGCCAACTATTAGAAAACAGTACTTTTGCACTCTCCTGACTTTTCCAGTCACATGAACATTCGATTGAAAGCTGTTTTGGACAACTTTTCTTTTCTTCCTGCCAAACACTTGGCAGACATCCGTGCAACGTCTAGAACACGATGGGAGGTGTTTTCTGTGCTGGCACAGTTTTTCCTAGCCAGACATAGTGGAAAAGCTTTTTGCTGAGATGTAGATGAGAAGAGGCCCTAAAGACGAAGGTAGGATGCTGTCCGGAGCTAAGAGCCGCTCCCGGGCGTCTTTCAGCAGAAGCCGCGCTAAGGAGAGCACTGTGAGCGGCACAATCGTCTTTGCGCAAAGAAGCCGCTTCTTCGGCTCCGGGAGCCGGATTGAGCGGCAGCTTCGGAAAGGTGAAGAAGCAAGCTGTACAACACTGGGATTGTGTGCGCACCTTGCCAACTATTAGAAAACAGTACCTTTGCACTCTCCTGACTTTTCCAATCACATGAACATTCGATTGGAAGCGGTTTTTGACAACTTTTCTTTTTTTCCTGCAAAACACTTGGCAGACATCTCTGCAACTTCTAGAACACGATGGGAGATGTTTTCTGTGCTGGCACAGTTTTTCCTAGGCAGACATAGTGGAAAAGCTTTTTGCCGAGATGTAGATGAGAAGAGGCGCTAAAGACGAAGGTAGGATGCTGTCCGGAGCTAGGAGCCGCTCCCGGGCGTCTTTCGGCAGAAGCCGCGCTAAGGAGAGCACTGTGAGTGGCACAATCGTCTTTGCGCGAAGAAGCCGCATCTTCGGTTCCGGGAGCCGGAGAGAGCGGCAGCTTCGGGAAGGTGAAGAAGCAAGCCGTACAACACTGGGATTGTGTGCGCAACTTGCCAAATGATACAAAACAGTACTTTTGCACACTCCTGACTTTTCCAATCACATGAGCATTCGATTAGAAGATGTTTTGGACAACTTTTATTTTCTTCCTGCCAAACACTTGGCAGACCTCCGTGCAACGTCTAGAACACGATGGGAGGTGTTTTCTGTGCTGGCACAGTTTTTCCTAGCCAGACATAGTGGAAAAGCTTTTTGCTGAGATGTAGATGAGAAGAGGCGCTAAAGACGAAGGTAGGATGCTGTCCGGAGCTAAGAGCCGCTCCCGGGCGTCTTTCAGCAGAAGCCGCGCTAAGGAGAACACTGTGAGCGGCACAATCGTCTTTGCGCAAAGAAGCCGCTTCTTCGGCTCCGGGAGCCGGAGAGAGCGGCAGCTTCGGAAAGGTGAAGAAGCAAGCTGTACAACACTGGGATTGTGTGCGCACCTTGCCAACTGATAGAAAACAGTACTTTTGCACTCTCCTGACTTTTCCAATCACATGAACATTCGATTAGAAGCTGTTTTGGACAACTTTTCTTTTTTTCCTGCAAAACACTTGGCAGACATCTCTGCAAATTCTAGAACACGATGGGAGATGTTTTCTGTGCTGGCACAGTTTTTCCTAGCCAGACATAGTGGAAAAGCTTTTTGCTGAGATGTAGATGAGAAGAGGCGCTAAAGACGAAGGTAGGATGCTGTCCGGAGCTAAGAGCCGCTCCCGGGCATCTTTCGGCAGAAGCCGCGCTAAGGAGAGCACTGTGAGCGGCACAATCGTCTTTGCGCGAAGAAGCCGCTTCTTTGGCTCCGGGAGCCGGAGAGAGCGGCAACTTGGAAAAGGTGAAGAAGCAAGCTGTACAACACTGGGATTGTGTGCGCACCTTGCCAACTGATACAAAACAGTACTTTTGCACTCTCCTGACTTTTCCAGTCACATGAACATTCGATTGAAAGCTGTTTTGGACAACTTTTCTTTTCTTCCTGCCAAACACTTGGCAGACATCCGTGCAACGTCTAGAACACGATGGGAGATGTTTTCTGTGCTGGCACAGTTTTTCCTAGCCAGACATAGTGGAAAAGCTTTTTTGCTGAGATGTAGATGAGAAGAGGCGCTAAAGACGAAGGTAGGATGCTGTCCGGAGCTAAGAGCCGCTCCCCGGCGTCTTTCGGCAGAAGCCGCGCTAAGGAGAGCACTGTGAGCGGCACAATCGTCTTTGCGCGAAGAAGCCGCTTCTTCGGCTCCGGGAGCCAGAGAGAGCGGCAACTTGGAAAAGGTAAAGAAGCAAGCTGTACAACACTGGGATTGTGTGCGCACCTTGCCAACTGATACAAAACAGTACTTTTGCACTCTCCTGACTTTTCCAGTCACATGAACATTCGATTGGAAGCAGTTTTGGACAACTTTTCTTTTCTTCCTGCCAAACACTTGGCAGACATCTCTGCAACTTCTAGAACACGATGGGAGATGTTTTCTGTGCTGGCACAGTTTTTCCTAGCCAGACATAGTGGAAAAGCTTTTTGCCGAGATGTAGATGAGAAGAGGCGCTAAAGACGAAGGTAGGATGCTGTCCGGAGCTAAGAGCCGCTCCCGGGCGTCTTTCGGCAGAAGCCGCGCTAAGGAGAGCACTGTGAGCGGCACAATCGTCTTTGCGGGAAGAAGCTGCTTCTTCGGCACCGGGAGCCGGAGAGAGAGGCAACTTGGAAAAGGTAAAGAAGCAAGCTGTACAACACTGGGATTGTGTGCGCACCTTGCCAACTATTAGAAAACAGAACTTTTGCACTCTCCTGACTTTTCCAGTCACATGAACATTCGATTGAAAGCTGTTTTGGACAACTTTTCTTTTCTTCCTGCCAAACACTTGACAGACATCCGTGCAACGTCTAGAACACGATGGGAGATGTTTTCTGTGCTGGCACAGTTTTTCCTAGCCAGACATAGTGGAAAAGCTTTTTGCTGAGATGTAGATGAGAAGAGGCGCTAAAGACGAAGGTAGGATGCTGTCCGGAGCTAAGAGCCGCTCCCGGGCGTCTTTCGGCAGAAGCCGCGCTAAGGAGAGCACTGTGAGTGGCACAATCGTCTTTGCGCGAAGAAGCCGCTTCTTCGGCTCCGGGAACCGGAGAGAGCGGCAGCTTCGGGAAGGTGAAGAAGCAAGCTGTACAACACTGGGATTGTGTGCGCACCTTGCCAACTGATAGAAAACAGTACTTTTGCACTCTCCTGACTTTTCCAATCACATGAACATTCGATTGGAAGCTGTTTTGGACAACTTTTCTTCCGGCCAAACACTTGGCAGACATCTCTGCAACTTCTAGAACACGATGGGAGATGTTTTCTGTGCTGGCACAGTTTTTCCTAGCCAGACATAGTGGAAAAGCTTTTTGCCGAGATGTAGATGAGAAGAGGCGCTAGAGACGAAGGTAGGATGCTGTCCGGAGCTAGGAGCCGCTCCCGGGCGTCTTTCGGCAGAAGCCGCGCTAAGGAGAGCACTGTGAGTGGCACAATCGTCTTTGCGCGAAGAAGCCGCATCTTCGGCTCCGGGAGCCGGAGAGAGCGGCAGCTTCGGGAAGGTGAAGAAGCAAGACGTACAACACTGGGATTGTGTGCGCAACTTGCCAAATGATACAAAACAGTACTTTTGCACACTCCTAACTTTTCCAATCACATGAGCATTCGATTAGAAGATGTTTTGGACAACTTTTATTTTCTTCCTGCCAAACACTTGGCAGACCTCCGTGCAACGTCTAGAACACGATGGGAGGTGTTTTCTGTGCTGGCACAGTTTTTCCTAGCCAGACATAGTGGAAAAGCTTTTTGCTGAGATGTAGATGAGAAGAGGCGCTAAAGACGAAGGTAGGATGCTGTCCGGAGCTAAGAGCCGCTCCCGGGCGTCTTTCAGCAGAAGCCGCGCTAAGGAGAACACTGTGAGCGGCACAATCGTCTTTGCGCAAAGAAGCCGCTTCTTCGGCTCCGGGAGCCGGAGAGAGCGGCAGCTTCGGAAAGGTGAAGAAGCAAGCTGTACAACACTGGGATTGTGTGCGCACCTTGCCAACTATTAGAAAACAGTACCTTTGCACTCTCCTGACTTTTCCAATCACATGAACATTCGATTGGAAGCTGTTTTGGACAACTTTTCTTTTCTTCCTGCCAAACACTTGGCAGACATCTCTGCAACTTCTAGAACACGATGGGAGATGTTTTCTGTGCTGGCACAGTTTTTCCTAGCCAGACATAGTGGAAAAGCTTTTTTGCTGAGATGTAGATGAGAAGAGGCGCTAAAGACGAAGGTAGGATGCTGTCCGGAGCTAAGAGCCGCTCCCCGGCGTCTTTCGGCAGAAGCCGCGCTAAGGAGAGCACTGTGAGCGGCACAATCGTCTTTGCGCGAAGAAGCCGCTTCTTCGGCTCCGGGAGCCGGAGAGAGCGGCAACTTGGAAAAGGTAAAGAAGCAAGCTGTACAACACTGGGATTGTGTGCGCACCTTGCCAACTATTAGAAAACAGTACTTGTTCACTCTCCTGACTTTTCCAGTCACATGAACATTCGATTGGAAGCAGTTTTGGACAACTTTTCTTTTCTTCCTCCCAAACACTTGGCAGATATCTCTGCAACTTCTAGAACACGATGGGAGATGTTTTCTGTGCTGGCACAGTTTTTCCTAGCCAGACATAGTGGAAAAGCTTTTTGCCGAGATGTAGATGAGAAGAGGCGCTAAAGACGAAGGTAGGATGCTGTCCGGAGCTAAGAGCCGCTCCCGGGCGTCTTTCGGCAGAAGCCGCGCTAAGGAGAGCACTGTGAGCGGCACAATCGTCTTTGCGGGAAGAAGCTGCTTCTTTGGCACCGGGAGCCGGAGAGAGAGGCAACTTGGAAAAGGTAAAGAAGCAAGCTGTACAACACTGGGATTGTGTGCGCACCTTGCCAACTATTAGAAAACAGAACTTTTGCACTCTCCTGACTTTTCCAGTCACATGAACATTCGATTGTAAGCTGTTTTGGACAACTTTTCTTTTCTTCCTGCCAAACACTTGGCAGACATCCGTGCAACGTCTAGAACACGATGGGAGATGTTTTCTGTGCTGGCACAGTTTTTCCTAGCCAGACATAGTGGAAAAGCTTTTTGCTGAGATGTAGATGAGAAGAGGCGCTAAAGACGAAGGTAGGATGCTGTCCGGAGCTAAGAGCCGCTCCCGGGCGTCTTTCAGCAGAAGCCGCGCTAAGGAGAGCACTGTGAGTGGCACAATCGTCTTTGCGCGAGGAAGCCACTTCTTCGGCTCCGGGAACCGGAGAGAGCGGCAGCTTCGGGAAGGTGAAGAAGCAAGCTGTACAACACTGGGATTGTGTGCGCACCTTGCCAACTGATACAAAACAGTACTTTTGCACACTCCTGACTTTTCCAATCACATGAGCATTCGATTAGAAGATGTTTTGGACAACTTTTATTTTCTTCCTGCCAAACACTTGGCAGACCTCCGTGCAACGTCTAGAACACGATGGGAGGTGTTTTCTGTGCTGGCACAGTTTTTCCTAGCCAGACATAGTGGAAAAGCTTTTTGCTGAGATGTAGATGAGAAGAGGCGCTAAAGACGAAGGTAGGATGCTGTCCGGAGCTAAGAGCCGCTCCCGGGCGTCTTTGGGCAGAAGCCGCGCTAAGGAGAGCACTGAGAGCGGCACAATCGTCTTTGCGCAAAGAAGCCGCTTCTTCGGCTCCGGGAGCCGGAGAGAGCGGCAACTTGGAAAAGGTAAAGAAGCAAGCTGTACAACACTGGGATTGTGTGCGCACCTTGCCAACTGATACAAAACAGTACTTTTGCACTCTCCTGTCTTTTCCAATCACATGAACATTCGATTGGAAGCTGTTTTGGACAACTTTTCTTTTTTTCCTGCCAAACACTTGGCAGACATCTCTGCAACTTCTAGAACACGATGGGAGATGTTTTCTGTGCTGGCACAGTTTTTCCTAGCCAGACATAGTGGAAAAGCCTTTTGCCGAGATGTAGATGAGAAGAGGCGCTAAAGACGAAGGTAGGATGCTGTCCGGAGCTAAGAGCCGCTCCCGGGCGTCTTTCGGCAGAAGCCGCGCTAAGGAGAGCACTGTGAGCGGCACAATCGTCTTTGCGCGAAGAAGCCGCTTCTTCGGCTCCGGGAGCCGGAGAGAGCGGCTACTTGGAAAAGGTAAAGAAGCAAGCTGTACAACACTGGGATTGTGTGCGCACCTTGCCAACTATTAGAAAACAGTACTTTTGCACTCTCCTGACTTTTCCAGTCACATGAACATTCGATTGAAAGCTGTTTTGGACAACTTTTCTTTTCTTCCTGCCAAACACTTGGCAGACATCCGTGCAACGTCTAGAACACGATGGGAGGTGTTTTCTGTGCTGGCACAGTTTTTCCTAGCCAGACATAGTGGAAAAGCTTTTTGCTGAGATGTAGATGAGAAGAGGCCCTAAAGACGAAGGTAGGATGCTGTCCGGAGCTAAGAGCCGCTCCCGGGCGTCTTTCAGCAGAAGCCGCGCTAAGGAGAGCACTGTGAGCGGCACAATCGTCTTTGCGCAAAGAAGCCGCTTCTTCGGCTCCGGGAGCCGGATTGAGCGGCAGCTTCGGAAAGGTGAAGAAGCAAGCTGTACAACACTGGGATTGTGTGCGCACCTTGCCAACTATTAGAAAACAGTACCTTTGCACTCTCCTGACTTTTCCAATCACATGAACATTCGATTGGAAGCGGTTTTTGACAACTTTTCTTTTTTTCCTGCAAAACACTTGGCAGACATCTCTGCAACTTCTAGAACACGATGGGAGATGTTTTCTGTGCTGGCACAGTTTTTCCTAGGCAGACATAGTGGAAAAGCTTTTTGCCGAGATGTAGATGAGAAGAGGCGCTAAAGACGAAGGTAGGATGCTGTCCGGAGCTAGGAGCCGCTCCCGGGCGTCTTTCGGCAGAAGCCGCGCTAAGGAGAGCACTGTGAGTGGCACAATCGTCTTTGCGCGAAGAAGCCGCATCTTCGGCTCCGGGAGCCGGAGAGAGCGGCAGCTTCGGGAAGGTGAAGAAGCAAGCCGTACAACACTGGGATTGTGTGCGCAACTTGCCAAATGATACAAAACAGTACTTTTGCACACTCCTGACTTTTCCAATCACATGAACATTCGATTAGAAGCTGTTTTGGACAACTTTTATTTTCTTCCTGCCAAACACTTGGCAGACCTCCGTGCAACGTCTAGAACACGATGGGAGGTGTTTTCTGTGCTGGCACAGTTTTTCCTAGCCAGACATAGTGGAAAAGCTTTTTGCTGAGATGTAGATGAGAAGAGGCGCTAAAGACGAAGGTAGGATGCTGTCCGGAGCTAAGAGCCGCTCCCGGGCGTCTTTCGGCAGAAGCCGCGCTAAGGAGAGCACTGTGAGCGGCACAATCGTCTTTGCGCGAAGAAGCCGCTTCTTCGGCTCCGGGAGCCGGAGAGAGCGGCAACTTGGAAAAGGTAAAGAAGCAAGCTGTACAACACTGGGATTGTGTGCGCACCTTGCCAACTGATACAAAACAGTACTTTTGCACTCTCCTGACTTTTCCAGTCACATGAACATTCGATTGAAAGCTGTTTTGGACAACTTTTCTTCCTTCCAAACACTTGGCAGACATCTCTGCAACTTCTAGAACACGATGGGAGATGTTTTCTGTGCTGGCACAGTTTTTCCTAGCCAGACATAGTGGAAAAGCTTTTTGCTGAGATGTAGATGAGAAGAGGCCCTAAAGACGAAGGTAGGATGCTGTCCGGAGCTAAGAGCCGCTCCCGGGCGTCTTTCGGCAGAAGCCGCGCTAAGGAGAGCACTGTGAGCGGCACAATCGTCTTTGCGCGAAGAAGCCGCTTCTTCGGCTCCGGGAGCCGGAGAGAGCGGCAACTTGGAAAAGGTAAAGAAGCAAGCTGTACAACACTGGGATTGTGTGCGCACCTTGCCAACTGATACAAAACAGTACTTTTGCACTCTCCTGACTTTTCCAGTCACATGAACATTCGATTGAAAGCTGTTTTGGACAACTTTTCTTTTCTTCCTGCCAAACACTTGGCAGACATCCGTGCAACGTCTAGAACACGATGGGAGATGTTTTCTGTGCTGGCACAGGTTTTCCTAGCCAGACATAGTGGAAAAGCTTTTTGCTGAGATGTAGATGAGAAGAGGCGCTAAAGACGAAGGTAGGATGCTGTCCGGAGCTAAGAGCCGCTCCCGGGCGTCTTTCAGCAGAAGCCGCGCTAAGGTGAGCACTGTGAGCGGCACAATCGTCTTTGCGCAAAGAAGCCGCTTCTTCGGCTCCGGGAGCCAGAGAGAGCGGCAGCTTCGGAAAGGTGAAGAAGCAAGCTGTACAACACTGGGATTGTGTGCGCACCTTGCCAACTATTAGAAAACAGTACCTTTGCACTCTCCTGACTTTTCCAATCACATGAACATTCGATTGGAAGCTGTTTTGGGCAACTTTTCTTTTCTTCCTGCCAAACACTTGGCAGACATCCGTGCAACGTCTAGAACACGATGGGAGATGTTTTCTGCGCTGGCACAGTTTTTCCTAGCCAGACATAGTGGAAAAGCTTTTTGCTGAGATGTAGATGAGAAGAGGCGCTAAAGACGAAGGTAGGATGCTGTCCGGAGCTAAGAGCCGCTCCCGGGCGTCTTTCGGCAGAAGCCGCGCTAAGGAGAGCACTGAGAGCGGCACAATCACCTTTGCGCGAAGAAGCCGCTTCTTCGGCTCCGGGAGCCAGGGAGAGCGGCAGCTTCGGAAAGGTGAAGAAGCAAGCTGTACAACACTGGGATTGTGTGCGCACCTTGCCAACTGATACAAAACAGTACTTTTGCACTCTCCTGACTTTTCCAATCACATGAACATTCGATTAGAAGCTGTTTTGGACAACTTTGCTTTTCTTCCTGCCAAACACTTGGCAGACATCTCTGCAACTTCTAGAACACGATGGGAGATGTTTTCTGTGCTGGCACAGTTTTTCCTAGCCAGACATAGTGGAAAAGCTTTTTGCTGAGATGTAGATGAGAAGAGGCCCTAAAGACGAAGGTAGGATGCTGTCCGGAGCTAAGAGCCGCTCCCGGGCGTCTTTCGGCAGAAGCCGCGCTAAGGAGAGCACTGTGAGCGGCACAATCGTCTTTGCGCAAAGAAGCCGCTTCTTCGGCTCTGGGAGCCAGAGAGAGCGGCAACTTGGAAAAGGTAAAGAAGCAAGCTGTACAACACTGGGATTGTGTGCGCACCTTGCCAACTATTAGAAAACAGTACCTTTGCACTCTCCTGACTTTTCCAATCACATGAACATTCGATTGGAAGCTATTTTGGACAACTTTTCTTTTCTTCCTGCCAAACACTTGGCAGACATCTCTGCAACTTCTAGAACACGATGGGAGATGTTTTCTGTGCTGGCACAGTTTTTCCTAGCCAGACATAGTGGAAAAGCTTTTTGCCGAGATGTAGATGAGAAGAGGCGCTAAAGACGAAGGTAGGATGCTGTCCGGAGCTAAGAGCCGCTCCCGGGCGTCTTTCGGCAGAAGCCGCGCTAAGGAGAGCACTGTGAGCGGCACAATCGTCTTTGCGCGAAGAAGCCGCATCTTCGGCTCCGGGAGCCGGAGAGAGCGGCAGCTTCGGGAAGGTGAAGAAGCAAGCTGTACAACACTGGGATTGTGTGCGCACCTTGCCAACTGATACAAAACAGTACTTTTGCACTCTCCTGACTTTTCCAGTCACATGAACATTCGATTGGAAGCTGTTTTGGACAACTTTTCTTTTCTTCCTGTCAAATGCTTGGAAGACATCCGTGCAACGTCTAGAACACGATGGGAGATGTTTTCTGTGCTGGCACAGTTTTTCCTAGCCAGACATAGTGGAAAAGTTTTTTGCCGAGATGTAGATGAGAAGAGGCGCTAAAGACGAAGGTAGGATGCTGTCCGGAGCTAAGAGCCGCTCCCGGGCGTCTTTCAGCAGAAGCCGCGCTAAGGAGAGCACTGTGAGCGGCACAATCGTCTTTGCGCAAAGAAGCCGCTTCTTCGGCTCCGGGAGCCGGATTGAGCGGCAGCTTCGGAAAGGTGAAGAAGCAAGCTGTACAACACTGGGATTTGTGTGCGCACCTTGCCAACTATTAGAAAACAGTACCTTTGCACTCTCCTGACTTTTCCAATCACATGAACATTCGATTGGAAGCGGTTTTTGACAACTTTTCTTTTTTTCCTGCAAAACACTTGGCAGACATCTCTGCAACTTCTAGAACACGATGGGAGATGTTTTCTGTGCTGGCACAGTTTTTCCTAGCCAGACATAGTGGAAAAGCTTTTTGCTGAGATGTAGATGAGAAGAGGCCCTAAAGACGAAGGTAGGATGGTGTCCGGAGCTAAGAGCCGCTCCCGGGCGTCTTTCGGCAGAAGCCGCGCTAAGGAGAGCACTGTGAGCGGCACAATCGTCTTTGCGCGAAGAAGCCGCTTCTTCGGCTCCGGGAGCCGGAGAGAGCGGCAACTTGGAAAAGGTAAAGAAGCAAGCTGTACAACACTGGGATTGTGTGCGCACCTTGCCAACTGATACAAAACAGTACTTTTGCACTCTCCTGACTTTTCCAGTCACATGAACATTCGATTGAAAGCTGTTTTGGACAACTTTTCTTTTCTTCCTGCCAAACACTTGGCAGACCTCTGTGCAACGTCTAGAACACGATGGGAGATGTTTTCTGTGCTGGCACAGTTTTTCCTAGCCAGACATAGTGGAAAAGCTTTTTGCTGAGATGTAGATGAGAAGAGGCGCTAAAGACGAAGGTAGGATGCTGTCCGGAGCTAAGAGCCGCTCCCGGGCGTCTTTCAGCAGAAGCCGCGCTAAGGTGAGCACTGTGAGCGGCACAATCGTCTTTGCGCAAAGAAGCCGCTTCTTCGGCTCCGGGAGCCAGAGAGAGCGGCAGCTTCGGAAAGGTGAAGAAGCAAGCTGTACAACACTGGGATTGTGTGCGCACCTTGCCAACTATTAGAAAACAGTACCTTTGCACTCTCCTGACTTTTCCAATCACATGAACATTCGATTGGAAGCTGTTTTGGACAACTTTTCTTTTCTTCCTGCCAAACACTTGGCAGACCTCCGTGCAACGTCTAGAACACGATGGGAGATGTTTTCTGTGCTGGCACAGTTTTTCCTAGCCAGACATAGTGGAAAAGCTTTTTGCTGAGATGTAGATGTGAAGAAGCACTAAAGACGAAGGTAGGATGCTGTCCGGAGCTAAGAGCCGCTCCCGGGCATCTTTCGGCAGAAGCCGCGCTAAGGAGAGCACTGTGAGTGGCACAATCGTCTTTGCGCGAAGAAGCCGCTTCTTCGGCTCCGGGAGCCAGAGAGAGCGGCAGCTTCGGGAAGGTGAAGAAGCAAGCTGTACAACACTGGGATTGTGTGCGCACCTTGCCAACTGATACAAAACAGTACTTTTGCACTCTCCTGACTTTTCCAATCACATGAACATTCGATTAGAAGCTGTTTTGGACAACTTTTCTTTTCTTCCTGCCAAACACTTGGCAGACCTCCGTGCAACGTCTAGAACACGATGGGAGATGTTTTCTGTGCTGGCACAGTTTTTCCTAGCCAGACATAGTGGAAAAGCTTTTTGCTGAGATGTAGATGAGAAGAGGCGCTAAAGACGAAGGTAGGATGCTGTCCGGAGCTAAGAGCCGCTCCCGGGCGTCTTTCGGCAGAAGCCGCGCTAAGGAGAGCACTGAGAGCGGCACAATCATCTTTGCGCGAAGAAGCCGCTTCTTCGGCTCCGGGAGCCAGGGAGAGCGGCAGCTTCGGAAAGGTGAAGAAGCAAGCTGTACAACACTGGGATTGTGTGCGCACCTTGCCAACTGATACAAATCAGTACTTTTGCACTCTCCTGACTTTTCCAATCACATGAACATTCGATTAGAAGCTGTTTTGGACAACTTTGCTTTTCTTCCTGCCAAACACTTGGCAGACATCTCTGCAACTTCTAGAACACGATGGGAGATGTTTTCTGTGCTGGCACAGTTTTTCCTAGCCAGACATAGTGGAAAAGCTTTTTGCTGAGATGTAGATGAGAAGAGGCCCTAAAGACGAAGGTAGGATGCTGTCCGGAGCTAAGAGCCGCTCCCGGGCGTCTTTCGGCAGAAGCCGCGCTAAGGAGAGCACTGTGAGCGGCACAATCGTCTTTGCGCAAAGAAGCCGCTTCTTCGGCTCTGGGAGCCAGAAAGAGCGGCAACTTGGAAAAGGTAAAGAAGCAAGCTGTACAACACTGGGATTGTGTGCGCACCTTGCCAACTATTAGAAAACAGTACCTTTGCACTCTCCTGACTTTTCCAGTCACATGAACATTCGATTGGAAGCTATTTTGGACAACTTTTCTTTTCTTCCTGCCAAACACTTGGCAGACATCTCTGCAACTTCTAGAACACCATGGGAGATGTTTTCTGTGCTGGCACAGTTTTTCCTAGCCAGACATAGTGGAAAAGCTTTTTGCTGAGATGTAGATGAGAAGAGGCACTAAAGACGAAGGTAGGATGCTGTCCGGAGCTAAGAGCCGCTCCCGGGCATCTTTCGGCAGAAGCCGCGCTAAGGAGAGCACTGTGAGTGGCACAATCGTCTTTGCGCGAAGAAGCCGCTTCTTCGGCTCCGGGAGCCGGAGAGAGCGGCAGCTTCGGGAAGGTGAAGAAGCAAGCTGTACAACACTGGGATTGTGTGCGCACCTTGCCAACTGATACAAAACAGTACTTTTGCACTCTCCTGACTTTTCCAATCACATGAACATTCGATTAGAAGCTGTTTTGGACAACTTTTCTTTTCTTCCTGCCAAACACTTGGCAGACATCCGTGCAACGTCTAGAACACGATGGGAGATGTTTTCTGTGCTGGCACAGTTTTTCCTAGCCAGACATAGTGGAAAAGCTTTTTGCCGAGATGTAGACTACAAAAGACGCTAAAGACGAAGGTAGGATGCTGTCCGGAGCTAAGAGCCGCTCCGGGGCGTCTTTCGGCAGAAGCCGCGCTAAGGAGAGCACTGAGAGTGGCACAATCGTCTTTGCGCGAAGAAGCCCCTTCTTCGGCTCCGGGAGCCGGAGAGAGCGGCAGCTTCGGGAAGGTGAAGAAGCAAGCTGTACAACACTGGGATTGTGTGCGCACCTTGCCAACTGATACAAAACAGTACTTTTGCACTCTCCTGACTTTTCCAGTCACATGAACATTCGATTGGAAGCTGTTTTGGACAACTTTTCTTTTCTTCCTGTCAAACGCTTGGAAGACACCCGTGCAACGTCTAGAACACGATGGGAGATGTTTTCTGTGCTGGCACAGTTTTTCCTAGCCAGACATAGTGGAAAAGCTTTTTGCCGAGATGTAGATGAGAAGAGGCGCTAAAGACGAAGGTAGGATGCTGTCCGGAGCTAAGAGCCGCTCCCGGGCGTCTTTCGGCAGAAGCCACGCTAAGGAGAGCACTGAGAGCGGCACAATCATCTTTGCGCGAAGAAGCCGCTTCTTCGGCTCCGGGAGCCAGGGAGAGCGGCAGCTTCGGAAAGGTGAAGAAGCAAGCTGTACCACACTGGGATTGTGTGCGCACCTTGCCAACTGATACAAAACAGTACTTTTGTACTCTCCTGACTTTTCCAATCACATGAACATTCGATTGGAAGCTGTTTTGGACAACTTTGCTTTTCTTCCTGCCAAACACTTGGCAGATATCTCTGCAACTTCTAGAACACGATGGGAGATGTTTTCTGCGCTGGCACAGTTTTTCCTTGCCAGACATAGTGGAAAAGCTTTTTGCTGAGATGTAGATGAGAAGAGGCACTAAAGACGAAGGTAGGATGCTGTCCGGAGCTAAGAGCCGCTCCCGGGCATCTTTCGGCAGAAGCCGCGCTAAGGAGAGCACTGTGAGTGGCACAATCGTCTTTGCGCGAAGAAGCCGCTTCTTCGGCTCCGGGAGCCGGAGAGAGCGGCAGCTTCGGGAAGGTGAAGAAGCAAGCTGTACAACACTGGGATTGTGTGCGCACCTTGCCAACTGATACAAAACAGTACTTTTGCACTCTCCTGACTTTTCCAATCACATGAACATTCGATTGGAAGCGGTTTTTGACAACTTTTCTTTTTTTCCTGCAAAACACTTGGCAGACATCTCTGCAACTTCTAGAACACGATGGGAGATGTTTTCTGTGCTGGCACAGTTTTTCCTAGGCAGACATAGTGGAAAAGCTTTTTGCCGAGATGTAGATGAGAAGAGGCGCTAAAGACGAAGGTAGGATGCTGTCCGGAGCTAAGAGCCGCTCCCGGGCGTCTTTCGGCAGAAGCCACGCTAAGGAGAGCACTGAGAGCGGCACAATCATCTTTGCGCGAAGAAGCCGCTTCTTCGGCTCCGGGAGCCAGGGAGAGCGGCAGCTTCGGAAAGGTGAAGAAGCAAGCTGTACCACACTGGGATTGTGTGCGCACCTTGCCAACTGATACAAAACAGTACTTTTGTACTCTCCTGACTTTTCCAATCACATGAACATTCGATTGGAAGCTGTTTTGGACAACTTTGCTTTTCTTCCTGCCAAACACTTGGCAGATATCTCTGCAACTTCTAGAACACGATGGGAGATGTTTTCTGCGCTGGCACAGTTTTTCCTTGCCAGACATAGTGGAAAAGCTTTTTGCTGAGATGTAGATGAGAAGAGGCACTAAAGACGAAGGTAGGATGCTGTCCGGAGCTAAGAGCCGCTCCCGGGCATCTTTCGGCAGAAGCCGCGCTAAGGAGAGCACTGTGAGTGGCACAATCGTCTTTGCGCGAAGAAGCCGCTTCTTCGGCTCCGGGAGCCGGAGAGAGCGGCAGCTTCGGGAAGGTGAAGAAGCAAGCTGTACAACACTGGGATTGTGTGCGCACCTTGCCAACTGATACAAAACAGTACTTTTGCACTCTCCTGACTTTTCCAATCACATGAACATTCGATTGGAAGCGGTTTTTGACAACTTTTCTTTTTTTCCTGCAAAACACTTGGCAGACATCTCTGCAACTTCTAGAACACGATGGGAGATGTTTTCTGTGCTGGCACAGTTTTTCCTAGGCAGACATAGTGGAAAAGCTTTTTGCCGAGATGTAGATGAGAAGAGGCGCTAAAGACGAAGGTAGGATGCTGTCCGGAGCTAGGAGCCGCTCCCGGGCGTCTTTCGGCAGAAGCCGCGCTAAGGAGAGCACTGTGAGTGGCACAATCGTCTTTGCGCGAAGAAGCCGCATCTTCGGCTCCGGGAGCCGGAGAGAGCGGCAGCTTCGGGAAGGTGAAGAAGCAAGCCGTACAACACTGGGATTGTGTGCGCAACTTGCCAAATGATACAAAACAGTACTTTTGCACACTCCTGACTTTTCCAATCACATGAACATTCGATTAGAAGCTGTTTTGGACAACTTTTATTTTCTTCCTGCCAAACACTTGGCAGACCTCCGTGCAACGTCTAGAACACGATGGGAGGTGTTTTCTGTGCTGGCACAGTTTTTCCTAGCCAGACATAGTGGAAAAGCTTTTTGCTGAGATGTAGATGAGAAGAGGCGCTAAAGACGAAGGTAGGATGCTGTCCGGAGCTAAGAGCCGCTCCCGGGCGTCTTTCAGCAGAAGCCGCGCTAAGGAGAACACTGTGAGCGGCACAATCGTCTTTGCGCAAAGAAGCCGCTTCTTCGGCTCCGGGAGCCGGAGAGAGCGGCAGCTTCGGAAAGGTGAAGAAGCAAGCTGTACAACACTGGGATTGTGTGCGCACCTTGCCAACTATTAGAAAACAGTACCTTTGCACTCTCCTGACTTTTCCAATCACATGAACATTCGATTGGAAGCTGTTTTTGACAACTTTTCTTTTTTTCCTGCAAAACACTTGGCAGACATCTCTGCAACTTCTAGAACACGATGGGAGATGTTTTCTGTGCTGGCACAGTTTTTCCTAGCCAGACATAGTGGAAAAGCTCTTTGCTGAGATGTAGATGAGAAGAGGCGCTAAAGACGAAGGTAGGATGCTGTCCGGAGCTAAGAGCCGCTCCCGGGCGTCTTTCGGCAGAAGCCGCGCTAAGGAGAGCACTGTGAGCGGCACAATCGTCTTTGCGCGAAGAAGCCGCTTCTTCGGCTCCGGGAGCCGGAGAGAGCGGCAACTTGGAAAAGGTAAAGAAGCAAGCTGTACAACACTGGGATTGTGTGCGCACCTTGCCAACTGATACAAAACAGTACTTTTGCACTCTCCTGACTTTTCCAGTCACATGAACATTCGATTGAAAGCTGTTTTGGACAACTTTTCTTCCTTCCAAACACTTGGCAGACATCTCTGCAACTTCTAGAACACGATGGGAGATGTTTTCTGTGCTGGCACAGTTTTTCCTAGCCAGACATAGTGGAAAAGCTTTTTGCTGAGATGTAGATGAGAAGAGGCCCTAAAGACGAAGGTAGGATGCTGTCCGGAGCTAAGAGCCGCTCCCGGGCGTCTTTCGGCAGAAGCCGCGCTAAGGAGAGCACTGTGAGCGGCACAATCGTCTTTGCGCGAAGAAGCCGCTTCTTCGGCTCCGGGAGCCGGAGAGAGCGGCAACTTGGAAAAGGTAAAGAAGCAAGCTGTACAACACTGGGATTGTGTGCGCACCTTGCCAACTGATACAAAACAGTACTTTTGCACTCTCCTGACTTTTCCAGTCACATGAACATTCGATTGAAAGCTGTTTTGGACAACTTTTCTTTTCTTCCTGCCAAACACTTGGCAGACATCCGTGCAACGTCTAGAACACGATGGGAGATGTTTTCTGTGCTGGCACAGTTTTTCCTAGCCAGACATAGTGGAAAAGCTTTTTGCTGAGATGTAGATGAGAAGAGGCGCTAAAGACGAAGGTAGGATGCTGTCCGGAGCTAAGAGCCGCTCCCGGGCGTCTTTCAGCAGAAGCCGCGCTAAGGTGAGCACTGTGAGCGGCACAATCGTCTTTGCGCAAAGAAGCCGCTTCTTCGGCTCCGGGAGCCAGAGAGAGCGGCAGCTTCGGAAAGGTGAAGAAGCAAGCTGTACAACACTGGGATTGTGTGCGCACCTTGCCAACTATTAGAAAACAGTACCTTTGCACTCTCCTGACTTTTCCAATCACATGAACATTCGATTGGAAGCTGTTTTGGGCAACTTTTCTTTTCTTCCTGCCAAACACTTGGCAGACATCCGTGCAACGTCTAGAACACGATGGGAGATGTTTTCTGTGCTGGCACAGTTTTTCCTAGCCAGACATAGTGGAAAAGCTTTTTGCTGAGATGTAGATGAGAAGAGGCGCTAAAGACGAAGGTAGGATGCTGTCCGGAGCTAAGAGCCGCTCCCGGGCGTCTTTCGGCAGAAGCCGCGCTAAGGAGAGCACTGAGAGCGGCACAATCACCTTTGCGCGAAGAAGCCGCTTCTTCGGCTCCGGGAGCCAGGGAGAGCGGCAGCTTCGGAAAGGTGAAGAAGCAAGCTGTACAACACTGGGATTGTGTGCGCACCTTGCCAACTGATACAAAACAGTACTTTTGCACTCTCCTGACTTTTCCAATCACATGAACATTCGATTAGAAGCTGTTTTGGACAACTTTGCTTTTCTTCCTGCCAAACACTTGGCAGACATCTCTGCAACTTCTAGAACACGATGGGAGATGTTTTCTGTGCTGGCACAGTTTTTCCTAGCCAGACATAGTGGAAAAGCTTTTTGCTGAGATGTAGATGAGAAGAGGCTTTAAAGACGAAGGTAGGATGCTGTCCGGAGCTAAGAGCCGCTCCCGGGCGTCTTTCGGCAGAAGCCGCGCTAAGGAGAGCACTGTGAGCGGCACAATCGTCTTTGCGCAAAGAAGCCGCTTCTTCGGCTCTGGGAGCCAGAGAGAGCGGCAACTTGGAAAAGGTAAAGAAGCAAGCTGTACAACACTGGGATTGTGTGCGCACCTTGCCAACTATTAGAAAACAGTACCTTTGCACTCTCCTGACTTTTCCAATCACATGAACATTCGATTGGAAGCTATTTTGGACAACTTTTCTTTTCTTCCTGCCAAACACTTGGCAGACATCTCTGCAACTTCTAGAACACGATGGGAGATGTTTTCTGTGCTGGCACAGTTTTTCCTAGCCAGACATAGTGGAAAAGCTTTTTGCCGAGATGTAGATGAGAAGAGGCGCTAAAGACGAAGGTAGGATGCTGTCCGGAGCTAAGAGCCGCTCCCGGGCGTCTTTCGGCAGAAGCCGCGCTAAGGAGAGCACTGTGAGCGGCACAATCGTCTTTGCGCGAAGAAGCCGCATCTTCGGCTCCGGGAGCCGGAGAGAGCGGCAGCTTCGGGAAGGTGAAGAAGCAAGCTGTACAACACTGGGATTGTGTGCGCACCTTGCCAACTGATACAAAACAGTACTTTTGCACTCTCCTGACTTTTCCAGTCACATGAACATTCGATTGGAAGCTGTTTTGGACAACTTTTCTTTTCTTCCTGTCAAACGCTTGGAAGACATCCGTGCAACGTCTAGAACACGATGGGAGATGTTTTCTGTGCTGGCACAGTTTTTCCTAGCCAGACATAGTGGAAAAGTTTTTTGCCGAGATGTAGATGAGAAGAGGCGCTAAAGACGAAGGTAGGATGCTGTCCGGAGCTAAGAGCCGCTCCCGGGCGTCTTTCAGCAGAAGCCGCGCTAAGGAGAGCACTGTGAGCGGCACAATCGTCTTTGCGCAAAGAAGCCGCTTCTTCGGCTCCGGGAGCCGGATTGAGCGGCAGCTTCGGAAAGGTGAAGAAGCAAGCTGTACAACACTGGGATTTGTGTGCGCACCTTGCCAACTATTAGAAAACAGTACCTTTGCACTCTCCTGACTTTTCCAATCACATGAACATTCGATTGGAAGCGGTTTTTGACAACTTTTCTTTTTTTCCTGCAAAACACTTGGCAGACATCTCTGCAACTTCTAGAACACGATGGGAGATGTTTTCTGTGCTGGCACAGTTTTTCCTAGCCAGACATAGTGGAAAAGCTTTTTGCTGAGATGTAGATGAGAAGAGGCGCTAAAGACGAAGGTAGGATGCTGTCCGGAGCTAAGAGCCGCTCCCGGGCGTCTTTCGGCAGAAGCCGCGCTAAGGAGAGCACTGTGAGCGGCACAATCGTCTTTGCGCGAAGAAGCCGCTTCTTCGGCTCCGGGAGCCGGAGAGAGCGGCAACTTGGAAAAGGTAAAGAAGCAAGCTGTACAACACTGGGATTGTGTGCGCACCTTGCCAACTGATACAAAACAGTACTTTTGCACTCTCCTGACTTTTCCAGTCACATGAACATTCGATTGAAAGCTGTTTTGGACAACTTTTCTTTTCTTCCTGCCAAACACTTGGCAGACCTCTGTGCAACGTCTAGAACACGATGGGAGATGTTTTCTGTGCTGGCACAGTTTTTCCTAGCCAGACATAGTGGAAAAGCTTTTTGCTGAGATGTAGATGAGAAGAGGCGCTAAAGACGAAGGTAGGATGCTGTCCGGAGCTAAGAGCCGCTCCCGGGCGTCTTTCAGCAGAAGCCGCGCTAAGGTGAGCACTGTGAGCGGCACAATCGTCTTTGCGCAAAGAAGCCGCTTCTTCGGCTCCGGGAGCCAGAGAGAGCGGCAGCTTCGGAAAGGTGAAGAAGCAAGCTGTACAACACTGGGATTGTGTGCGCACCTTGCCAACTATTAGAAAACAGTACCTTTGCACTCTCCTGACTTTTCCAATCACATGAACATTCGATTGGAAGCTGTTTTGGACAACTTTTCTTTTCTTCCTGCCAAACACTTGGCAGACCTCCGTGCAACGTCTAGAACACGATGGGAGATGTTTTCTGTGCTGGCACAGTTTTTCCTAGCCAGACATAGTGGAAAAGCTTTTTGCTGAGATGTAGATGTGAAGAAGCACTAAAGACGAAGGTAGGATGCTGTCCGGAGCTAAGAGCCGCTCCCGGGCATCTTTCGGCAGAAGCCGCGCTAAGGAGAGCACTGTGAGTGGCACAATCGTCTTTGCGCGAAGAAGCCGCTTCTTCGGCTCCGGGAGCCAGAGAGAGCGGCAGCTTCGGGAAGGTGAAGAAGCAAGCTGTACAACACTGGGATTGTGTGCGCACCTTGCCAACTGATACAAAACAGTACTTTTGCACTCTCCTGACTTTTCCAATCACATGAACATTCGATTAGAAGCTGTTTTGGACAACTTTTCTTTTCTTCCTGCCAAACACTTGGCAGACCTCCGTGCAACGTCTAGAACACGATGGGAGATGTTTTCTGTGCTGGCACAGTTTTTCCTAGCCAGACATAGTGGAAAAGCTTTTTGCTGAGATGTAGATGAGAAGAGGCGCTAAAGACGAAGGTAGGATGCTGTCCGGAGCTAAGAGCCGCTCCCGGGCGTCTTTCGGCAGAAGCCGCGCTAAGGAGAGCACTGAGAGCGGCACAATCATCTTTGCGCGAAGAAGCCGCTTCTTCGGCTCCGGGAGCCAGGGAGAGCGGCAGCTTCGGAAAGGTGAAGAAGCAAGCTGTACAACACTGGGATTGTGTGCGCACCTTGCCAACTGATACAAATCAGTACTTTTGCACTCTCCTGACTTTTCCAATCACATGAACATTCGATTAGAAGCTGTTTTGGACAACTTTGCTTTTCTTCCTGCCAAACACTTGGCAGACATCTCTGCAACTTCTAGAACACGATGGGAGATGTTTTCTGTGCTGGCACAGTTTTTCCTAGCCAGACATAGTGGAAAAGCTTTTTGCTGAGATGTAGATGAGAAGAGGCCCTAAAGACGAAGGTAGGATGCTGTCCGGAGCTAAGAGCCGCTCCCGGGCGTCTTTCGGCAGAAGCCGCGCTAAGGAGAGCACTGTGAGCGGCACAATCGTCTTTGCGCAAAGAAGCCGCTTCTTCGGCTCTGGGAGCCAGAAAGAGCGGCAACTTGGAAAAGGTAAAGAAGCAAGCTGTACAACACTGGGATTGTGTGCGCACCTTGCCAACTATTAGAAAACAGTACCTTTGCACTCTCCTGACTTTTCCAGTCACATGAACATTCGATTGGAAGCTATTTTGGACAACTTTTCTTTTCTTCCTGCCAAACACTTGGCAGACATCTCTGCAACTTCTAGAACACCATGGGAGATGTTTTCTGTGCTGGCACAGTTTTTCCTAGCCAGACATAGTGGAAAAGCTTTTTGCTGAGATGTAGATGAGAAGAGGCACTAAAGACGAAGGTAGGATGCTGTCCGGAGCTAAGAGCCGCTCCCGGGCATCTTTCGGCAGAAGCCGCGCTAAGGAGAGCACTGTGAGTGGCACAATCGTCTTTGCGCGAAGAAGCCGCTTCTTCGGCTCCGGGAGCCGGAGAGAGCGGCAGCTTCGGGAAGGTGAAGAAGCAAGCTGTACAACACTGGGATTGTGTGCGCACCTTGCCAACTGATACAAAACAGTACTTTTGCACTCTCCTGACTTTTCCAATCACATGAACATTCGATTAGAAGCTGTTTTGGACAACTTTTCTTTTCTTCCTGCCAAACACTTGGCAGACATCCGTGCAACGTCTAGAACACGATGGGAGATGTTTTCTGTGCTGGCACAGTTTTTCCTAGCCAGACATAGTGGAAAAGCTTTTTGCCGAGATGTAGACTACAAAAGACGCTAAAGACGAAGGTAGGATGCTGTCCGGAGCTAAGAGCCGCTCCGGGGCGTCTTTCGGCAGAAGCCGCGCTAAGGAGAGCACTGAGAGTGGCACAATCGTCTTTGCGCGAAGAAGCCCCTTCTTCGGCTCCGGGAGCCGGAGAGAGCGGCAGCTTCGGGAAGGTGAAGAAGCAAGCTGTACAACACTGGGATTGTGTGCGCACCTTGCCAACTGATACAAAACAGTACTTTTGCACTCTCCTGACTTTTCCAGTCACATGAACATTCGATTGGAAGCTGTTTTGGACAACTTTTCTTTTCTTCCTGTCAAACGCTTGGAAGACACCCGTGCAACGTCTAGAACACGATGGGAGATGTTTTCTGTGCTGGCACAGTTTTTCCTAGCCAGACATAGTGGAAAAGCTTTTTGCCGAGATGTAGATGAGAAGAGGCGCTAAAGACGAAGGTAGGATGCTGTCCGGAGCTAAGAGCCGCTCCCGGGCGTCTTTCGGCAGAAGCCACGCTAAGGAGAGCACTGAGAGCGGCACAATCATCTTTGCGCGAAGAAGCCGCTTCTTCGGCTCCGGGAGCCAGGGAGAGCGGCAGCTTCGGAAAGGTGAAGAAGCAAGCTGTACCACACTGGGATTGTGTGCGCACCTTGCCAACTGATACAAAACAGTACTTTTGTACTCTCCTGACTTTTCCAATCACATGAACATTCGATTGGAAGCTGTTTTGGACAACTTTGCTTTTCTTCCTGCCAAACACTTGGCAGATATCTCTGCAACTTCTAGAACACGATGGGAGATGTTTTCTGTGCTGGCACAGTTTTTCCTAGCCAGACATAGTGGAAAAGCTTTTTGCTGAGATGTAGATGTGAAGAAGCACTAAAGACGAAGGTAGGATGCTGTCCGGAGCTAAGAGCCGCTCCCGGGCATCTTTCAGCAGAAGCCGCGCTAAGGAGAGCACTGTGAGTGGCACAATCGTCTTTGCGCGAAGAAGCCGCTTCTTCGGCTCCGGGAGCCAGAGAGAGCGGCAGCTTCGGGAAGGTGAAGAAGCAAGCTGTACAACACTGGGATTGTGTGCGCACCTTGCCAACTGATACAAAACAGTACTTTTGCACTCTCCTGACTTTTCCAATCACATGAACATTCGATTAGAAGCTGTTTTGGACAACTTTTCTTTTCTTCCTGCCAAACACTTGGCAGACCTCCGTGCAACGTCTAGAACACGATGGGAGATGTTTTCTGTGCTGGCACAGTTTTTCCTAGCCAGACATAGTGGAAAAGCTTTTTGCTGAGATGTAGATGAGAAGAGGCGCTAAAGACGAAGGTAGGATGCTGTCCGGAGCTAAGAGCCGCTCCCGGGCGTCTTTCGGCAGAAGCCGCGCTAAGGAGAGCACTGAGAGCGGCACAATCATCTTTGCGCGAAGAAGCCGCTTCTTCGGCTCCGGGAGCCAGGGAGAGCGGCAGCTTCGGAAAGGTGAAGAAGCAAGCTGTACAACACTGGGATTGTGTGCGCACCTTGCCAACTGATACAAATCAGTACTTTTGCACTCTCCTGACTTTTCCAATCACATGAACATTCGATTAGAAGCTGTTTTGGACAACTTTGCTTTTCTTCCTGCCAAACACTTGGCAGACATCTCTGCAACTTCTAGAACACGATGGGAGATGTTTTCTGTGCTGGCACAGTTTTTCCTAGCCAGACATAGTGGAAAAGCTTTTTGCTGAGATGTAGATGAGAAGAGGCCCTAAAGACGAAGGTAGGATGCTGTCCGGAGCTAAGAGCCGCTCCCGGGCGTCTTTCGGCAGAAGCAGCGCTAAGGAGAGCACTGTGAGCGGCACAATCGTCTTTGCGCAAAGAAGCCGCTTCTTCGGCTCTGGGAGCCAGAAAGAGCGGCAACTTGGAAAAGGTAAAGAAGCAAGCTGTACAACACTGGGATTGTGTGCGCACCTTGCCAACTATTAGAAAACAGTACCTTTGCACTCTCCTGACTTTTCCAGTCACATGAACATTCGATTGGAAGCTATTTTGGACAACTTTTCTTTTCTTCCTGCCAAACACTTGGCAGACATCTCTGCAACTTCTAGAACACCATGGGAGATGTTTTCTGTGCTGGCACAGTTTTTCCTAGCCAGACATAGTGGAAAAGCTTTTTGCTGAGATGTAGATGAGAAGAGGCACTAAAGACGAAGGTAGGATGCTGTCCGGAGCTAAGAGCCGCTCCCGGGCATCTTTCGGCAGAAGCTGCGCTAAGGAGAGCACTGTGAGTGGCACAATCGTCTTTGCGCGAAGAAGCCGCTTCTTCGGCTCCGGGAGCCGGAGAGAGCGGCAGCTTCGGGAAGGTGAAGAAGCAAGCTGTACAACACTGGGATTGTGTGCGCACCTTGCCAACTGATACAAAACAGTACTTTTGCACTCTCCTGACTTTTCCAATCACATGAACATTCGATTAGAAGCTGTTTTGGACAACTTTTCTTTTCTTCCTGCCAAACACTTGGCAGACCTCCGTGCAACGTCTAGAACACGATGGGAGATGTTTTCTGTGCTGGCACAGTTTTTCCTAGCCAGACATAGTGGAAAAGCTTTTTGCTGAGATGTAGATGAGAAGAGGCGCTAAAGACGAAGGTAGGATGCTGTCCGGAGCTAAGAGCCGCTCCCGGGCGTCTTTCGGCAGAAGCCGCGCTAAGGAGAGCACTGTGAGCGGCACAATCGTCTTTGCGCGAAGAAGCCGCTTCTTCGGCTCCGGGAGCCAGGGAGAGCGGCAGCTTCGGAAAGGTGAAGAAGCAAGCTGTACAACACTGGGATTGTGTGCGCACCTTGCCAACTGATACAAAACAGTACTTTTGCACTCTCCTGACTTTTCCAATCACATGAACATTCGATTAGAAGCTGTTTTGGACAACTTTGCTTTTCTTCCTGCCAAACACTTGGCAGACATCTCTGCAACTTCTAGAACACGATGGGAGATGTTTTCTGTGCTGGCACAGTTTTTCCTAGCCAGACATAGTGGAAAAGCTTTTTGCCGAGATGTAGATGAGAAGAGGCCCTAAAGACGAAGGTAGGATGCTGTCCGGAGCTAAGAGCCGCTCCCGGGCGTCTTTCGGCAGAAGCCGCGCTAAGGAGAGCACTGTGAGCGGCACAATCGTCTTTGCGCGAAGAAGCCGCATCTTCGGCTCCGGGAGCCGGAGAGAGCGGCAGCTTCGGGAAGGTGAAGAAGCAAGCTGTACAACACTGGGATTGTGTGCGCACCTTGCCAACTGATACAAAACAGTACTTTTGCACTCTCCTGACTTTTCCAGTCACATGAACATTCGATTGGAAGCTGTTTTGGACAACTTTTCTTTTCTTCCTGTCAAACGCTTGGAAGACATCCGTGCAACGTCTAGAACACGATGGGAGATGTTTTCTGTGCTGGCACAGTTTTTCCTAGCCAGACATAGTGGAAAAGCTTTTTGCCGAGATGTAGATGAGAAGAGGCGCTAAAGACGAAGGTAGGATGCTGTCCGGAGCTAAGAGCCGCTCCCGGGCGTCTTTCGGCAGAAGCCGCGCTAAGGAGAGCACTGTGAGCGGCACAATCATCTTTGCGCGAAGAAGCCGCTTCTTCGGCTCCGGGAGCCAGGGAGAGCGGCAGCTTCGGAAAGGTGAAGAAGCAAGCTGTACCACACTGGGATTGTGTGCGCACCTTGCCAACTGATACAAAACAGTACTTTTGTACTCTCCTGACTTTTCCAATCACATGAACATTCGATTGGAAGCTGTTTTGGTCAACTTTGCTTTTCTTCCTGCCAAACACTTGGCAGACATCTCTGCAACTTCTAGAACACGATAGGAGATGTTTTCTGTGCTGGCACAGTTTTTCCTAGCCAGACATAGTGGAAAAGCTTTTTGCCGAGATGTAGATGAGAAGAGGCGCTAAAGACGAAGGTAGGATGCTGTCCGGAGCTAAGAGCCGCTCCCGGGCGTCTTTCGGCAGAAGCCGCGCTAAGGAGAGCACTGTGAGCGGCACAATCGTCTTTGCGTGAAGAAGCCGCATCTTCGGCTCCGGGAGCCCGAGAGAGCGGCAGCTTCGGGAAGGTGAAGAAGCAAGCTGTACAACACTGGGATTGTGTGCGCACCTTGCCAACTGATACAAAACAGTACTTTTGCACTCTCCTGACTTTTCCAGTCACATGAACATTCGATTGGAAGCTGTTTTGGACAACTTTTCTTTTCTTCCTGTCAAACGCTTGGAAGACATCCGTGCAACGTCTAGAACACGATGGGAGATGTTTTCTGTGCTGGCACAGTTTTTCCTAGCCAGACATAGTGGAAAAGCTTTTTGCCGAGATGTAGATGAGAAGAGGCGCTAAAGACGAAGGTAGGATGCTGTCCGGAGCTAAGAGCCGCTCCCGGGCGTCTTTCGGCAGAAGCCGCGCTAAGGAGAGCACTGAGAGCGGCACAATCATCTTTGCGCGAAGAAGCCGCTTCTTCGGCTCCGGGAGCCAGGGAGAGCGGCAGCTTCGGAAAGGTGAAGAAGCAAGCTGTACCACACTGGGATTGTGTGCGCACCTTGCCAACTATTAGAAAACAGTACCTTTGCACTCTCCTGACTTTTCCAGTCACATGAACATTCGATTGGAAGCTATTTTGGACAACTTTTCTTTTCTTCCTGCCAAACACTTGGCAGACATCTCTGCAACTTCTAGAACACGATGGGAGATGTTTTCTGTGCTGGCACAGTTTTTCCTAGCCAGACATAGTGGAAAAGCTTTTTGCCGAGATGTAGATGAGAAGAGGCGCTAAAGACGAAGGTAGGATGCTGTCCGGAGCTAAGAGCCGCTCCCGGGCGTCTTTCGGCAGAAGCCGCGCTAAGGAGAGCACTGTGAGCGGCACAATCGTCTTTGCGCAAAGAAGCCGCTTCTTCGGCTCTGGGAGCCAGAGAGAGCGGCAACTTGGAAAAGGTAAAGAAGCAAGCTGTACAACACTGGGATTGTGTGCGCACCTTGCCAACTATTAGAAAACAGTACCTTTGCACTCTCCTGACTTTTCCAATCACATGAACATTCGATTGGAAGCTGTTTTGGACAACTTTGCTTTTCTTCCTGCCAAACACTTGGCAGACATCTCTGCAACTTCTAGAACACGATGGGAGATGTTTTCTGTGCTGGCACAGTTTTTCCTAGCCAGACATAGTGGAAAAGCTTTTTGCTGAGATGTAGATGAGAAGAGGCACTAAAGACGAAGGTAGGATGCTGTCCGGAGCTAAGAGCCGCTCCGGGGCATCTTTCGGCAGAAGCCGCGCTAAGGAGAGCACTGTGAGTGGCACAATCGTCTTTGCGCGAAGAAGCCGCTTCTTCGGCTCCGGGAGCCGGAGAGAGCGGCAGCTTCGGGAAGGTGAAGAAGCAAGCTGTACAACACTGGGATTGTGTGCGCACCTTGCCAACTGATACAAAACAGTACTTTTGCACTCTCCTGACTTTTCCAATCTCATGAACATTCGATTGGAAGCTGTTTTGGACAACTTTGCTTTTCTTCCTGCCAAACACTTGGCAGACATCCGTGCAACGTCTAGAACACGATGGGAGATGTTTTCTGTGCTGGCACAGTTTTTCCTAGCCAGACATAGTGGAAAAGCTTTTTGCCGAGATGTAGACTACAAAAGACGCTAAAGACGAAGGTAGGATGCTGTCCGGAGCTAAGAGCCGCTCCGGGGCGTCTTTCGGCAGAAGCCGCGCTAAGGAGAGCACTGAGAGTGGCACAATCGTCTTTGCGCGAAGAAGCCCCTTCTTCGGCTCCGGGAGCCGGAGAGAGCGGCAGCTTCGGGAAGGTGAAGAAGCAAGCTGTACAACACTGGGATTGTGTGCGCACCTTGCCAACTGATACAAAACACTACTTTTGCACTCTCCTGACTTTTCCAGTCACATGAACATTCGATTGGAAGCTGTTTTGGACAACTTTTCTTTTCTTCCTGTCAAACGCTTGGAAGACACCCGTGCAACGTCTAGAACACGATGGGAGATGTTTTCTGTGCTGGCACAGTTTTTCCTAGCCAGACATAGTGGAAAAGCTTTTTGCCGAGATGTAGATGAGAAGAGACGCTAAAGACGAAGGTAGGATGCTGTCCGGAGCTAAGAGCCGCTCCCGGGCGTCTTTCGGCAGAAGCCGCGCTAAGGAGAGCACTGAGAGCGGCACAATCATCTTTGCGCGAAGAAGCCGCTTCTTCGGCTCCGGGAGCCAGGGAGAGCGGCAGCTTCGGAAAGGTGAAGAAGCAAGCTGTACCACACTGGGATTGTGTGCGCACCTTGCCAACTGATACAAAACAGTACTTTTGTACTCTCCTGACTTTTCCAATCACATGAACATTCGATTGGAAGCTGTTTTGGACAACTTTGCTTTTCTTCCTGCCAAATACTTGGCAGATATCTCTGCAACTTCTAGAACACGATGGGAGATGTTTTCTGCGCTGGCACAGTTTTTCCTTGCCAGACATAGTGGAAAAGCTTTTTGCTGAGATGTAGATGAGAAGAGGCACTAAAGACGAAGGTAGGATGCTGTCCGGAGCTAAGAGCCGCTCCCGGGCATCTTTCGGCAGAAGCCGCGCTAAGGAGAGCACTGTGAGTGGCACAATCGTCTTTGCGCGAAGAAGCCGCTTCTTCGGCTCCGGGAGCCGGAGAGAGCGGCAGCTTCGGGAAGGTGAAGAAGCAAGCTGTACAACACTGGGATTGTGTGCGCACCTTGCCAACTGATACAAAACAGTACTTTTGCACTCTCCTGACTTTTCCAATCACATGAACATTCGATTAGAAGCTGTTTTGGACAACTTTTCTTTTCTTCCTGCCAAACACTTGGCAGACCTCCGTGCAACGTCTAGAACACGATGGGAGATGTTTTCTGTGCTGGCACAGTTTTTCCTAGCCAGACATAGTGGAAAAGCTTTTTGCTGAGATGTAGATGAGAAGAGGCGCTAAAGACGAAGGTAGGATGCTGTCCGGAGCTAAGAGCCGCTCCCGGGCGTCTTTCGGCAGAAGCCGCGCTAAGGAGAGCACTGAGAGCGGCACAATCATCTTTGCGCGAAGAAGCCGCTTCTTCGGCTCCGGGAGCCAGGGAGAGCGGCAGCTTCGGAAAGGTGAAGAAGCAAGCTGTACCACACTGGGATTGTGTGCGCACCTTGCCAACTGATACAAAACAGTACTTTTGTACTCTCCTGACTTTTCCAATCACATGAACATTCGATTGGAAGCTGTTTTGGACAACTTTGCTTTTCTTCCTGCCAAACACTTGGCAGATATCTCTGCAACTTCTAGAACACGATGGGAGATGTTTTCTGCGCTGGCACAGTTTTTCCTTGCCAGACATAGTGGAAAAGCTTTTTGCTGAGATGTAGATGAGAAGAGGCACTAAAGACGAAGGTAGGATGCTGTCCGGAGCTAAGAGCCGCTCCCGGGCATCTTTCGGCAGAAGCCGCGCTAAGGAGAGCACTGTGAGCGGCACAATCGTCTTTGCGCGAAGAAGCCGCTTCTTCGGCTCCGGGAGCCGGAGAGAGCGGCAGCTTCGGGAAGGTGAAGAAGCAAGCTGTACAACACTGGGATTGTGTGCGCACCTTGCCAACTGATACAAAACAGTACTTTTGCACTCTCCTGACTTTTCCAATCACATGAACATTCGATTAGAAGCTGTTTTGGACAACTTTTCTTTTCTTCCTGCCAAACACTTGGCAGACCTCCGTGCAACGTCTAGAACATGATGGGAGATGTTTTCTGTGCTGGCACAGTTTTTCCTAGCCAGACATAGTGGAAAAGCTTTTTGCTGAGATGTAGATGAGAAGAGGCGCTAAAGACGAAGGTAGGATGCTGTCCAGAGCTAAGAGCCGCTCCCGGGCGTCTTTCGGCAGAAGCTGCGCTAAGGAGAGCACTGAGAGCGGCACAATCATCTTTGCGCGAAGAAGCCACTTCTTCGGCTCCGGGAGCCAGGGAGAGCGGCAGCTTCGGAAAGGTGAAGAAGCAAGCTGTACAACACTGGGATTGTGTGCGCACCTTGCCAACTGATACAAAACAGTACTTTTGCACTCTCCTGACTTTTCCAATCACATGAACATTCGATTAGAAGCTGTTTTGGACAACTTTGCTTTTCTTCCTGCCAAACACTTGGCAGACATCTCTGCAACTTCTAGAACACGATAGGAGATGTTTTCTGTGCTGGCACAGTTTTTCCTAGCCAGACATAGTGGAAAAGCTTTTTGCTGAGATGTAGATGAGAAGAGGCCCTAAAGACGAAGGTAGGATGCTGTCCGGAGCTAAGAGCCGCTCCCGGGCGTCTTTCGGCAGAAGCCGCGCTAAGGAGAGCACTGTGAGCGGCACAATCGTCTTTGCGCAAAGAAGCCGCTTCTTCGGCTCTGGGAGCCGGAGAGAGCGGCAACTTGGAAAAGGTAAAGAAGCAAGCTGTACAACACTGGGATTGTGTGCGCACCTTGCCAACTGATAGAAAACAGTACCTTTGCACTCTCCTGACTTTTCCAATCACATGAACATTCGATTGGAAGCTGTTTTGGACAACTTTGCTTTTCTTCCTGCCAAACACTTGGCAGATATCTCTGCAACTTCTAGAACACGATGGGAGATGTTTTCTGCGCTGGCACAGTTTTTCTTAGCCAGACATAGTGGAAAAGCTTTTTGCTGAGATGTAGATGAGAAGAGGCACTAAAGACGAAGGTAGGATGCTGTCCGGAGCTAAGAGCCGCTCCCGGGCATCTTTCGGCAGAAGCCGCGCTAAGGAGAGCACTGTGAGTGGCACAATCGTCTTTGCGCGAAGAAGCCGCTTCTTCGGCTCCGGGAGCCGGAGAGAGCGGCAGCTTCGGGAAGGTGAAGAAGCAAGCTGTACAACACTGGGATTGTGTGCGCACCTTGCCAACTGATACAAAACAGTACTTTTGTACTCTCCTGACTTTTCCAATCACATGAACATTCGATTGGAAGCTGTTTTGGACAACTTTGCTTTTCTTCCTGCCAAACACTTGGCAGATATCTCTGCAACTTCTAGAACACGATGGGAGATGTTTTCTGCGCTGGCACAGTTTTTCCTAGCCAGACATAGTGGAAAAGCTTTTTGCTGAGATGTAGATGAGAAGAGGCACTAAAGACGAAGGTAGGATGCTGTCCGGAGCTAAGAGCCGCTCCCGGGCATCTTTCGGCAGAAGCCGCGCTAAGGAGAGCACTGTGAGCGGCACAATCGTCTTTGCGCGAAGAAGCCGCTTCTTCGGCTCCGGGAGCCGGAGAGAGCGGCAGCTTCGGGAAGGTGAAGAAGCAAGCTGTACAACACTGGGATTGTGTGCGCACCTTGCCAACTGATACAAAACAGTACTTTTGCACTCTCCTGACTTTTCCAATCACATGAACATTCGATTAGAAGCTGTTTTGGACAACTTTTCTTTTCTTCCTGCCAAACACTTGGCAGACCTCCGTGCAACGTCTAGAACACGATGGGAGATGTTTTCTGTGCTGGCACAGTTTTTCCTAGCCAGACATAGTGGAAAAGCTTTTTGCTGAGATGTAGATGAGAAGAGGCGCTAAAGACGAAGGTAGGATGCTGTCCGGAGCTAAGAGCCGCTCCCGGGCGTCTTTCGGCAGAAGCTGCGCTAAGGAGAGCACTGAGAGCGGCACAATCATCTTTGCGCGAAGAAGCCGCTTCTTCGGCTCCGGGAGCCAGGGAGAGCGGCAGCTTCGGAAAGGTGAAGAAGCAAGCTGTACAACACTGGGATTGTGTGCGCACCTTGCCAACTGATACAAAACAGTACTTTTGCACTCTCCTGACTTTTCCAATCACATGAACATTCGATTAGAAACTGTTTTGGACAACTTTGCTTTTCTTCCTGCCAAACACTTGGCAGACATCTCTGCAACTTCTAGAACACGATGGGAGATGTTTTCTGTGCTGGCACAGTTTTTCCTAGCCAGACATAGTGGAAAAGCTTTTTGCTGAGATGTAGATGAGAAGAGGCCCTAAAGACGAAGGTAGGATGCTGTCCGGAGCTAAGAGCCGCTCCCGGGCGTCTTTCGGCAGAAGCCGCGCTAAGGAGAGCACTGTGAGCGGCACAATCGTCTTTGCGCAAAGAAGCCGCTTCTTCGGCTCTGGGAGCCGGAGAGAGCGGCAACTTGGAAAAGGTAAAGAAGCAAGCTGTACAACACTGGGATTGTGTGCGCACCTTGCCAACTGATACAAAACAGTACTTTTGCACTCTCCTGACTTTTCCAGTCACATGAACATTCGATTGGAAGCTGTTTTGGACAACTTTTCTTTTCTTCCTGTCAAACGCTTGGAAGACATCCGTGCAACGTCTAGAACACGATGGGAGATGTTTTCTGTGCTGGCACAGTTTTTCCTAGCCAGACATAGTGGAAAAGCTTTTTGCCGAGATGTAGACTACAAAAGACGCTAAAGACGAAGGTAGGATGCTGTCCGGAGCTAAGAGCCGCTCCCGGGCGTCTTTCGGCAGAAGCCGCGCTAAGGAGAGCACTGTGAGCGGCACAATCATCTTTGCGCGAAGAAGCCGCTTCTTCGGCTCCGGGAGCCAGGGAGAGCGGCAGCTTCGGAAAGGTGAAGAAGCAAGCTGTACCACACTGGGATTGTGTGCGCACCTTGCCAACTGATACAAAACAGTACTTTTGTACTCTCCTGACTTTTCCAATCACATGAACATTCGATTGGAAGCTGTTTTGGACAACTTTGCTTTTCTTCCTGCCAAACACTTGGCAGACATCTCTGCAACTTCTAGAACACGATGGGAGATGTTTTCTGTGCTGGCACAGTTTTTCCTAGCCAGACATAGTGGAAAAGCTTTTTGCCGAGATGTAGATGAGAAGAGGCGCTAAAGACGAAGGTAGGATGCTGTCCGGAGCTAAGAGCCGCTCCCGGGCGTCTTTCGGCAGAAGCCGCGCTAAGGAGAGCACTGTGAGCGGCACAATCGTCTTTGCGTGAAGAAGCCGCATCTTCGGCTCCGGGAGCCCGAGAGAGCGGCAGCTTCGGGAAGGTGAAGAAGCAAGCTGTACAACACTGGGATTGTGTGCGCACCTTGCCAACTGATACAAAACAGTACTTTTGCACTCTCCTGACTTTTCCAGTCACATGAACATTCGATTGGAAGCTGTTTTGGACAACTTTTCTTTTCTTCCTGTCAAACGCTTGGAAGACATCCGTGCAACGTCTAGAACACGATGGGAGATGTTTTCTGTGCTGGCACAGTTTTTCCTAGCCAGACATAGTGGAAAAGCTTTTTGCCGAGATGTAGATGAGAAGAGGCGCTAAAGACGAAGGTAGGATGCTGTCCGGAGCTAAGAGCCGCTCCCGGGCGTCTTTCGGCAGAAGTCGCGCTAAGGAGAGCACTGAGAGCGGCACAATCATCTTTGCGCGAAGAAGCCGCTTCTTCGGCTCCGGGAGCCAGGGAGAGCGGCAGCTTCGGAAAGGTGAAGAAGCAAGCTGTACCACACTGGGATTGTGTGCGCACCTTGCCAACTATTAGAAAACAGTACCTTTGCACTCTCCTGACTTTTCCAGTCACATGAACATTCGATTGGAAGCTATTTTGGACAACTTTTCTTTTCTTCCTGCCAAACACTTGGCAGACATCTCTGCAACTTCTAGAACACGATGGGAGATGTTTTCTGTGCTGGCACAGTTTTTCCTAGCCAGACATAGTGGAAAAGCTTTTTGCCGAGATGTAGACTACAAAAGACGCTAAAGACGAAGGTAGGATGCTGTCCGGAGCTAAGAGCCGCTCCGGGGCGTCTTTCGGCAGAAGCTGCGCTAAGGAGAGCACTGAGAGTGGCACAATCGTCTTTGCGCGAAGAAGCCCCTTCTTCGGCTCCGGGAGCCGGAGAGAGCGGCAGCTTCGGGAAGGTGAAGAAGCAAGCTGTACAACACTGGGATTGTGTGCGCACCTTGCCAACTGATACAAAACAGTACTTTTGCACTCTCCTGACTTTTCCAGTCACATGAACATTCGATTGGAAGCTGTTTTGGACAACTTTTCTTTTCTTCCTGTCAAACGCTTGGAAGACACCCGTGCAACGTCTAGAACACGATGGGAGATGTTTTCTGTGCTGGCACAGTTTTTCCTAGCCAGACATAGTGGAAAAGCTTTTTGCCGAGATGTAGATGAGAAGAGGCGCTAAAGACGAAGGTAGGATGCTGTCCGGAGCTAAGAGCCGCTCCCGGGCGTCTTTCGGCAGAAGCCGCGCTAAGGAGAGCACTGAGAGCGGCACAATCATCTTTGCGCGAAGAAGCCGCTTCTTCGGCTCCGGGAGCCAGGGAGAGCGGCAGCTTCGGAAAGGTGAAGAAGCAAGCTGTACCACACTGGGATTGTGTGCGCACCTTGCCAACTGATACAAAACAGTACTTTTGTACTCTCCTGACTTTTCCAATCACATGAACATTCGATTGGAAGCTGTTTTGGACAACTTTGCTTTTCTTCCTGCCAAACACTTGGCAGATATCTCTGCAACTTCTAGAACACGATGGGAGATGTTTTCTGCGCTGGCACAGTTTTTCCTTGCCAGACATAGTGGAAAAGCTTTTTGCTGAGATGTAGATGAGAAGAGGCACTAAAGACGAAGGTAGGATGCTGTCCGGAGCTAAGAGCCGCTCCCGGGCATCTTTCGGCAGAAGCCGCGCTAAGGAGAGCACTGTGAGTGGCACAATCGTCTTTGCGCGAAGAAGCCGCTTCTTCGGCTCCGGGAGCCGGAGAGAGCGGCAGCTTCGGGAAGGTGAAGAAGCAAGCTGTACAACACTGGGATTGTGTGCGCACCTTGCCAACTGATAGAAAACAGTACCTTTGCACTCTCCTGACTTTTCCAATCACATGAACATTCGATTAGAAGCTGTTTTGGACAACTTTTCTTTTCTTCCTGCCAAACACTTGGCAGACCTCCGTGCAACGTCTAGAACACGATGGGAGATGTTTTCTGTGCTGGCACAGTTTTTCCTAGCCAGACATAGTGGAAAAGCTTTTTGCTGAGATGTAGATGAGAAGAGGCGCTAAAGACGAAGGTAGGATGCTGTCCGGAGCTAAGAGCCGCTCCCGGGCGTCTTTCGGCAGAAGCCGCGCTAAGGAGAGCACTGAGAGCGGCACAATCATCTTTGCGCGAAGAAGCCGCTTCTTCGGCTAAGGGAGCCAGGGAGAGCGGCAGCTTCGGAAAGGTGAAGAAGCAAGCTGTACCACACTGGGATTGTGTGCGCACCTTGCCAACTGATACAAAACAGTACTTTTGTACTCTCCTGACTTTTCCAATCACATGAACATTCGATTGGAAGCTGTTTTGGACAACTTTGCTTTTCTTCCTGCCAAACACTTGGCAGATATCTCTGCAACTTCTAGAACACGATGGGAGATGTTTTCTGCGCTGGCACAGTTTTTCCTTGCCAGACATAGTGGAAAAGCTTTTTGCTGAGATGTAGATGAGAAGAGGCACTAAAGACGAAGGTAGGATGCTGTCCGGAGCTAAGAGCCGCTCCCGGGCATCTTTCGGCAGAAGCCGCGCTAAGGAGAGCACTGTGAGTGGCACAATCGTCTTTGCGCGAAGAAGCCGCTTCTTCGGCTCCGGGAGCCGGAGAGAGCGGCAGCTTCGGGAAGGTGAAGAAGCAAGCTGTACAACACTGGGATTGTGTGCGCACCTTGCCAACTGATACAAAACAGTACTTTTGCACTCTCCTGACTTTTCCAATCACATGAACATTCGATTAGAAGCTGTTTTGGACAACTTTTCTTTTCTTCCTGCCAAACACTTGGCAGACCTCCGTGCAACGTCTAGAACACGATGGGAGATGTTTTCTGTGCTGGCACAGTTTTTCCTAGCCAGACATAGTGGAAAAGCTTTTTGCTGAGATGTAGATGAGAAGAGGCGCTAAAGACGAAGGTAGGATGCTGTCCGGAGCTAAGAGCCGCTCCCGGGCGTCTTTCGGCAGAAGCCGCGCTAAGGAGAGCACTGAGAGCGGCACAATCATCTTTGCGCGAAGAAGCCGCTTCTTTGGCTCCGGGAGCCAGGGAGAGCGGCAGCTTCGGAAAGGTGAAGAAGCAAGCTGTACAACACTGGGATTGTGTGCGCACCTTGCCAACTGATACAAAACAGTACTTTTGCACTCTCCTGACTTTTCCAATCACATGAACATTCGATTAGAAGCTGTTTTGGACAACTTTGCTTTTCTTCCTGCCAAACACTTGGCAGACATCTCTGCAACTTCTAGAACACGATGGGAGATGTTTTCTGTGCTGGCACAGTTTTTCCTAGCCAGACATAGTGGAAAAGCTTTTTGCTGAGATGTAGATGAGAAGAGGCCCAAAAGACGAAGGTAGGATGCTGTCCGGAGCTAAGAGCCGCTCCCGGGCGTCTTTCAGCAGAAGCCGCGCTAAGGAGAGCACTGTGAGCGGCACAATCGTCTTTGCGCAAAGAAGCCGCTTCTTCGGCTCTGGGAGCCGGAGAGAGCGGCAACTTGGAAAAGGTAAAGAAGCAAGCTGTACAACACTGGGATTGTGTGCGCACCTTGCCAACTGATAGAAAACAGTACCTTTGCACTCTCCTGACTTTTCCAATCACATGAACATTCGATTGGAAGCTATTTTGGACAACTTTTCTTTTCTTCCTGCCAAACACTTGGCAGACATCTCTGCAACTTCTAGAACACGATGGGAGATGTTTTCTGTGCTGGCACAGTTTTTCCTAGCCAGACATAGTGGAAAAGCTTTTTGCCGAGATGTAGATGAGAAGAGGCGCTAAAGACGAAGGTAGGATGCTGTCCGGAGCTAAGAGCCGCTCCCGGGCGTCTTTCGGCAGAAGCCGCGCTAAGGAGAGCACTGTGAGCGGCACAATCGTCTTTGCGCGAAGAAGCCGCTTCTTCGGCTCCGGGAGCCGGAGAGAGCGGCAGCTTCGGGAAGGTGAAGAAGCAAGCTGTACAACACTGGGATTGTGTGCGCACCTTGCCAACTGATACAAAACAGTACTTTTGCACTCTCCTGACTTTTCCAGTCACATGAACATTCGATTGGAAGCTGTTTTGGACAACTTTTCTTTTCTTCCTGTCAAACGCTTGGAAGACATCCGTGCAACGTCTAGAACACGATGGGAGATGTTTTCTGTGCTGGCACAGTTTTTCCTAGCCAGACATAGTGGAAAAGCTTTTTGCCGAGATGTAGATGAGAAGAGGCGCTAAAGACGAAGGTAGGATGCTGTCCGGAGCTAAGAGCCGCTCCCGGGCGTCTTTCGGCAGAAGCCGCGCTAAGGAGAGCACTGTGAGCGGCACAATCATCTTTGCGCGAAGAAGCCGCTTCTTCGGCTCCGGGAGCCAGGGAGAGCGGCAGCTTCGGAAAGGTGAAGAAGCAAGCTGTACCACACTGGGATTGTGTGCGCACCTTGCCAACTGATACAAAACAGTACTTTTGTACTCTCCTGACTTTTCCAATCACATGAACATTCGATTGGAAGCTGTTTTGGACAACTTTGCTTTTCTTCCTGCCAAACACTTGGCAGACATCTCTGCAACTTCTAGAACACGATGGGAGATGTTTTCTGTGCTGGCACAGTTTTTCCTTGCCAGACATAGTGGAAAAGCTTTTTGCTGAGATGTAGATGAGAAGAGGCACTAAAGACGAAGGTAGGATGCTGTCCGGAGCTAAGAGCCGCTCCCGGGCATCTTTCGGCAGAAGCCGCGCTAAGGAGAGCACTGTGAGTGGCACAATCGTCTTTGCGCAAAGAAGCCGCTTCTTCGGCTCCGGGAGCCGGAGAGAGCGGCAGCTTCGGGAAGGTGAAGAAGCAAGCTGTACAACACTGGGATTGTGTGCGCACCTTGCCAACTGATACAAAACAGTACTTTTGCACTCTCCTGACTTTTCCAATCACATGAACATTCGATTAGAAACTGTTTTGGACAACTTTTCTTTTCTTCCTGCCAAACACTTGGCAGACATCCGTGCAACGTCTAGAACACGATGGGAGATGTTTTCTGTGCTGGCACAGTTTTTCCTAGCCAGACATAGTGGAAAAGCTTTTTGCCGAGATGTAGACTACAAAAGACGCTAAAGACGAAGGTAGGATGCTGTCCGGAGCTAAGAGCCGCTCCGGGGCGTCTTTCGGCAGAAGCCGCGCTAAGGAGAGCACTGGGAGTGGCACAATCGTCTTTGCGCGAAGAAGCCGCTTCTTCGGCTCCGGGAGCCGGAGAGAGCGGCAGCTTCGGGAAGGTGAAGAAGCAAGCTGTACAACACTGGGATTGTGTGCGCACCTTGCCAACTGATACAAAACAGTACTTTTGCACTCTCCTGACTTTTCCAGTCACATGAACATTCGATTGGAAGCTGTTTTGGACAACTTTTCTTTTCTTCCTGTCAAACGCTTGGAAGACATCCGTGCAACGTCTAGAACACGATGGGAGATGTTTTCTGTGCTGGCACAGTTTTTCCTAGCCAGACATAGTGGAAAAGCTTTTTGCTGAGATGTAGATGAGAAGAGGCGCTAAAGACGAAGGTAGGATGCTGTCCGGAGCTAAGAGCCGCTCCCGGGCGTCTTTCGGCAGAAGCCGCGCTAAGGAGAGCACTGAGAGCGGCACAATCATCTTTGCGCGAAGAAGCCGCTTCTTCGGCTCCGGGAGCCAGGGAGAGCGGCAGCTTCGGAAAGGTGAAGAAGCAAGCTGTACCACACTGGGATTGTGTGCGCACCTTGCCAACTGATACAAAACAGTACTTTTGTACTCTCCTGACTTTTCCAATCACATGAACATTCGATTGGAAGCTGTTTTGGACAACTTTGCTTTTCTTCCTGCCAAACACTTGGCAGACATCTCTGCAACTTCTAGAACACGATGGGAGATGTTTTCTGTGCTGGCACAGTTTTTCCTTGCCAGACATAGTGGAAAAGCTTTTTGCTGAGATGTAGATGAGAAGAGGCACTAAAGACGAAGGTAGGATGCTGTCCGGAGCTAAGAGCCGCTCCCGGGCATCTTTCGGCAGAAGCCGCGCTAAGGAGAGCACTGTGAGTGGCACAATCCTCTTTGCGCGAAGAAGCCGCTTCTTCGGCTCCGGGAGCCGGAGAGAGCGGCAGCTTCGGGAAGGTGAAGAAGCAAGCTGTACAACACTGGGATTGTGTGCGCACCTTGCCAACTGATAGAAAACAGTACTTTTGCACTCTCCTGACTTTTCCAATCACATGAACATTCGATTGGAAGCTGTTTTGGACAACTTTTCTTTTCTTCCTGCCAAACACTTGGCAGACATCCGTGCAACGTCTAGAACACGATGGGAGATGTTTTCTGTGCTGGCACAGTTTTTCCTAGCCAGACATAGTGGAAAAGCTTTTTGCCGAGATGTAGACTACAAAAGACGCTAAAGACGAAGGTAGGATGCTGTCCGGAGCTAAGAGCCGCTCCGGGGCGTCTTTCGGCAGAAGCCGCGCTAAGGAGAGCACTGGGAGTGGCACAATCGTCTTTGCGCGAAGAAGCCGCTTCTTCGGCTCCGGGAGCCGGAGAGAGCGGCAGCTTCGGGAAGGTGAAGAAGCAAGCTGTACAACACTGGGATTGTGTGCGCACCTTGCCAACTGATACAAAACAGTACTTTTGCACTCTCCTGACTTTTCCAATCACATGAACATTCGATTAGAAGCTGTTTTGGACAACTTTTCTTTTCTTCCTGCCAAACACTTGGCAGACCTCCGTGCAACGTCTAGAACACGATGGGAGATGTTTTCTGTGCTGGCACAGTTTCTCCTTGCCAGATGTAGTGGAAAAGCTTTTTGCTAAGATGTAGACAAAAAGAGAATCTTAAGAGTGAATGTAAGCAAATGACAGCCATATTCAAAAAAGTCTATTAAGAGGACTCGCGATAGTACAAACTAGCCAGCCTCTTTTTTATCCCCAGGAAGTTGATGACGCAGCTCTTCCTGGAACACCTTGTCAGGCACATGAAAGACGACCAAATAATGTAGTTAGCATGATTTTTCAGGGGAATTTCATGCTGAACATCACTTTAAACTCCTCTGATGAATCAACTTGACTGGTAGATGAAGGGAATATTATCTGCCTGGGCTTCAGGGAGGTTTTTGACATATCTCTACTTGGCAGCACACATACATATGGAAGCAATAGTGCAAAGGGGAGGGAATCAGTGTCTTTTCAGTGATGCTGAGGGAAAAGACAAGAGGCAGTGGGCACACACTGAAATACAGGAGATTGCCTTTGAACATCAGTAAATGTTTCTTTACTGTGAGGGTGACTGAACCACGGCACAGACTGCCCAGAAAGATTGTGGAGCCTGGATCTTTGAAGACATTAAAAGTACACCCAGATAGAATCCTGGGAAGAGGCTCTAGGTATCCTGGTTTAGGCAGGGGGGTTGGGCCTGGTTAGCCCCACCAACCCCTTCCACTCTCTTTCATTCCGTGCTAGTGAATTCTCTTCAAGATGCATTTCAAGCACTGGCATGACAAAGTTCTGTGCAGACAGAGATCCAAATGGACATGGCATCTAAGTTCCTTAAGCAGTGTTCAAGAAGAATGTAAAACTCTGGCACAAGTGTCTCTTCCCTAACTGAATCCCTTTCATGGGAAAATTCCCAACTCTAGAAAGATCTTCTGATACGCATGCTTAAGACTGACGCTGGCTGAGCAAATTTCTCCCTATGTGTATCTAAGACCAGTTAGGATCTTCACCCAAAGTGCTGTCAACATAGTCACAGAATGCCTATTGTTAAGAAGTGACAACTTCCATCAGAATGGCAACTATTGGTCCACAAAATGGATTAATGGATGGGAATTATCTACGTGGGGTTAAAAACAAAAATAAAGAGTTGGTCTTTATTTATCAATTTCATTGCAATATTGATAAGGGAAGAAAAAGATCTAAGTCCTTGAATTTCTGAACTCAAGGAAAGATTTTAAAAATTCCTTGTAAAAATGTATGATCACAATCAGACTATTGAAACCATTTTAGTTGGGAACAAAGTTCCAAAATTGTCTAGATAGTGGCAAAGAAGCCAAGAAAATAGGAAAGAAACAAAAAGAGAGCAAAAGAGTCAGCTTCAGTGTACAAGCTCGTTCTAGAAGTAGTCTGCTGGGAAAAGGAACCCCCAGCTGAATTTCCAATGTATTCCTGCGCTTGATTCAGTCACTGGTCAATGTAAAAACCAATCCTTTTGTACAACTTCTTCCAGCAACAAAAACTCCAACAGGTTGACACTACCATCATGCCTGTTCCAGACATATTTAAAAGAGAAATGATGATTTTCTTGAAAACCTACTTGCATAAAAGTTGCAAGATGGTGGAGGGATTCCCACATCCTCCTTCCTCCATCTGGCTTGAAAGTATATTTGATAAAATATGCAACAAAGCACATGATTTATAAGGGAGAGTCAAATGGATGATTTGGGAATTGATCTCTTGTTGATAGTAAACTTCATATCCACTCGGTGTGAGCTTTTTAAAACAAAATGTGGAGCTGAGGCATGAATCTGCCACAACAATTGTAAAGCAAACATACACACTCCCCTTCACATGCCCCCCCTTCCACACACACCTAGGCACACACAGAGATCAGCATAGCAGATCATGAACACCTTGGAAAAGACTGAAATGCTAAATGCCTCTCTTGATGGGCAAAAGAGCTGGTGCAGTAATTCAAATGCCTGGTACAAAAATTCTGTTTAATATTTAGCTCCTATTTAAAACACAGCTTTTCATTTCATTCTATTTACAGAATATTTTCATTTCATTTGTTTCTTTAAAATTACTTAGTTCTCACCTGTTGTATGTCTAGGAATATTTTCTTCCAAAAATAGAAAAAAATAGATGATATCTTTTCAGCAGAAAACATTGGTTGATGCAATTTTAAACCATCATGATATGGAAGAATTCTTCTGTCCCTCTCGAAGGTGGAAGAAGCATTTGGATCACAGATCATCTACAATGAAATACTTGACATGTTTAAGATGCTTTCCATCAATTTTGATCGTCAATTGCTTATTCGTTGTAAACAGTAATTTTTCAGTGAAGGGAAAGTGTGTGTGGTATATCTACATGATGTGTTCAAAGCCAGTTCCTACTAATGGCCAGGCTGAATTCCAGTAAATAATGTCCCGAATGATATTTTGCCGCCTTCTTTGGCACTTCATGAAATCTTACCCCGATGAAGTGCTGAAACACAGAGATTTTCTCTTAGAGAGTGTCTCATGTTGTAACCCATCCCATGGATTTTATGCTGTAATTCTTATCTCTTTTAAAATTTACTATCTTCTGTACAGTTTTCATGAAACTTTCTGTTACAGTAGTGAATAGCACAGATAAATGTCATTTTGTACAACTTTGAATTTACCCAAGAGCTGAGAGAAAACTTGCTCCTATACTTCAATCCGAGTTTCTTCTACAGTCCAACTTTGTTTCTCTACCATCAAGCTTCTCCTTTGTTGCTGCTCCAAGCCCCGTCCAAGGTGACCTTGAATACTTTCAGGGATGGGACACCCACAACTTCTCTGGGCAACCTGTTCCAGTGTTCCAGCACTCCCACAGTCAAAAAGGCCTTCCTTTCATCTAATATGTGTAGGAAATCATAAATCTAGGCATAGAAACTTGGAGTGCAAATTTGAAATTCTTTGGATTTGAAGCACATTTTATATGAATACTGACTTACAGATGACTAAAAGATGTTGATGGGCATTTGAGCTGACAAGTTTTGAAAAAGTGCACGGAAATTAAAATTGAAACCACTAAAATTAAAAACTCCTTGCCATTTTCTTTTTCCTCTCCTATTCAAAATTGCATATGTCAGATATCAGTGCTTCATGCAAACCTCTCAGATGCTCTCAGAGAAAAAGCTTTTCTTTCAGACTAAGTTGCGGTTGACGTAGAACACTAGCAGGAGTGAAAGTTTTTCTGGGCATCGGGGCAGCACCTACTCCTTGGATTTGTGTGCAGAATGCATTTTATCCAAACTGGAAAATAGATCCCAGCTCTGTTCTATTCATCATTCTTACTGCATCAGGCCTGAAGATTCTGTGAAAAGTAGCCTGTGGACCTTGAAGATAGCGCATGTGAAACAGATGAGAGGTGATGGAGAAGTTGAGGGAGAGAAGAAAGAGCATATGGCTGAAACCAGAAAGTATTTCTTCACGTGATCATGGCAGATTGCAGGAGCCACTTGGTGCTATCAAACCAGCCCGACTTGGCACTGGTGCCAGCTTGGGTCTGGGAGCCATCCTGCATATCGTGGATTTTAAGGAGCCATCCGGCCACTCCCAGCCACACACCCCCAAACACAAACCACAGCCCTTCTCTCGGGCAAACAAAACTCAGTTGCCCCGCTTCTGGATGGCAGATTGCAGGAGCCACTTGGTACTATCAAACCAGCCCGACTTGGCACTGGTGCCACCTTGGCTCTGGGAACCATCCTGCGTATCGTGGATTTTAAGGAGCCAGCCGGCTTCTCCCAGCCACAGGCCCCCAACAAAAACCACGGCCCTTTTTTCTGGCAAACAAAACTTAGCTGCCCTGCTTCTGGATGGCAGATTGCAGGAGCCACTTGGTACTATCAAACCAGCCCGACTTGGCACTGATGCCACCTTGGGTCTGGGAACCATCCTGCGTATCGTGGATTCTAAGGAGCCAGCCGGCCACTCCCAGCCACGGGCCCCCAAACACAAACAACGGCGCTTTTCCCTGGAAAACAAAACTCAGCTGCCCCGCTTCTGGATGGCAGATTGCTGGACGCACTTGGTACTACAAAAACAGCCTGACTTGGCAGTGGTGCCACCTTGGGTCTGGGAACCATCATGCCTATCGTGGATTTTCAGGGGCCAGCCGGCCGCTCTCAGCCATATGCCCCCAAACACAAACCATGGCCCTTTTCTCTGGCAAACAAAACTCAACTGCCCCTATTCTGGATGGCACATTGCAGGAGGAACATGGTACTGTCAAACAAGCTCGACTTGGCACTGATGCCTCTTTGGGTCTGGAAAACATCCTGCGAATCGTGGATTTTAAGGTGCCAGGCAGCCACTCCCTGCCTTAGGCCCCCAAACAAAAACAACGGCCCTTTTCCCTGGCAAACAAAACTCACCTGCCCCTCTTCTGCATGGCAGATTGCAGAAGCGACTTGACACTGTCGAAACAGCCCGACTTGGCAGTGGTGCCACCTTGGGCATAGCAACCATCCTGCGTATCGTGGATTTTCAGGAGCCAGCTGGCCACTCCCAGCCACAGCCCCCCAAACACAAACCACGGCCCTTTTCCCTGGCAAACAAAACTCTCCACCCCCGCTTCTGGACGGCAGATTGCAGGAGCCACTTGGTACTATCAAACCAGCCCGACTTGGCGCTGTGTTGAAAACGAAGGGAAGCCAATCCACCTTGTCGTTGATCAGCATTGACTCCAATTTATTGATTAAATCAGCCACTTTATATAACAGTGGTAATTAACTTCATGCATATTGCAAAATCCAAGCTCACTAGAGGTTAACAGCGAAAACTCTAACCCCTCCTTTTGTTTTACCATACCCATGATTGTTTATTGAAAACAGGGCCAGCGCTCCCACTGTGATATGAAAGCCAAGTATTGGAGAGTGTTTTTGTTACTTCTTTAGAAGTTCAGATTATGCCAAAATGATGCTAGCTGGGGACTTGCAAATAATGAATTATTTGCTCTAAGTAGGTCAAATGACATTAGCTTTCAAAAAGGAAAAGTAGTCTTATTCCACGTGCCAATTCTAAAGTAGATTAATAAGCCTTAAGCAGAAGATGGATGTGAAGAGGGATATGACATGAAAGGTTTAGCAACACTGCTGACAGCAAAAGGCTTACCTGCTGCAGATACAGGAGACAAAATACTATTTTGACACAAACATTGCTATTCAGACGACAGTAAAATTCTGAGTGCCAGCAAAATTTACTCAGTCATGACAGTAAAATTTGCTCACATCAAAATGTGCTAATCAATTCTTAGTGTAAATTAAGCACCTTAAGCAAAGGGTAGCTCAAGCGTAACTGGTATTTGATGGCAAAAAAGGCAACTTGGCCTGCGTTTCTCACTTCTACTCCATTCAAAAGCTTACTCTGTCTCAGATTCCTTCGGAGGCATACCAACGCAAGCCGCGAAACTGCACGAAAATGATGATTGAAAGAAAGATAGATTAGAAAAATGGAATAATGGTTCATGTTCTTTTCCTTCCAACTGCTTTGTTTGCCCTTTTAAATTTTTGAAGTCCTTTCTGGTGTCACCATGGTTGCACTGCAGCAAGTGTTCGGCTGTAAGCTGTCCATATTGCCAGCTTCTGGACTGCCTTCAGAAATTTCCCACTGGTTTTTTATAGAAATCACAAGCAGTAGAGATGACAAAGACTGCAGAAACCTTCTCATCTCCTTCTAGAGCAAGACCATGTCTTTCAGCCACTCTTAACTAGACAACTTTCATCAGTCATGAGGGAGTCTCATGTTCAAGAGCTAAGCAGTGACAGCTGTAAATGACAAAAAGCAGACTGAAATTCTCTTGGGACTCCAGCAGAGAGCAATGAAGGAGGTTGAATTCACCTTCTTGGGAAGTTCTAAAATGCACGTTAACTTGAGCACAGGAGCTAAGCCATCGTAACCTTTGTTGAGTATGTCTGCGTAGACAGAGTTTCCATCACTGCAGAAGCAATGTTATTTAACCCACGTTATCATCTCTAGCTGCTAAGCTGCACTTATTGCAAAGTATCTGCAACGTATTTTACAGGGTGGGCTTTTATGTGTAATCCCTGAGTAACAGTGCAAAGAGAAGTACTTGGGGTGTGGGGTGGGGGGGGAACCGCAACTCTTAGGTTTTTCAAATAATGGTTCCATTTGAAAGTCAAAAAGATGTCAAACCTTTCTTTCCTTCAAACCTTTCTTTCCTAGACGTATTACCAGCACAAACTGTCCCAGAATTTATGACCCGTAACTGTACCGTGGACGCTCTTTCTCTGGACTATTCCTTAAGAAACAAATTCCTCACTAGAAATAAAACAAAATTAGCCAAAGTATTGGCCTGGGTTAGTTCCAAGGCTCTGTACTAAAGGCCAAACACGTGTAATAATAGTAACGAGTGGACTAAAAGTTAAATCAATAGAGCATTACTCAGTTCAAAGACATCTTGTGTCCTAATGTTCTCACAGAAGACTGTGAGAAAAACCTGTCTATTTCTGTGGGTTTCTTTTATCCATTTAGCTGTACCTTCTACTTCTCTCCACTGTCTGAGAACATTGATGATAAGGTTGGATGACCTCATGTCAACTTGTAGAAGTAAAGAAAGAGAAGCCAGTAAAGAAAGGCAAATTTGTTATTGCAGGTGGAAAGAGGGAGGCCAACAAAAGAAAACAAAAGAACAGTAATAATGAAATGCTCCCCTGTCTTCTGTGAAAAGTAAAGGCACAGACAAGAAAGAACAAGTGCAAACTTCTCACTAGAGAAACGCGCTTGATCTGACTCAAGTATTTTGCGGTACATTTCTTGCTGTTTCTCATGCCAAACATATTAACCATTGAAGGTGTCACTTTCCTCTTTCTGGAATACAGCTAGGAAGATGGCTGTGTCATTGCTGACAAGCTGCTATTCTCAGAGGTGTCCAGCTGAAAGTCCTAGATCAATTGATTTGCTCTGTCACTTTGATATGGCATGACTTACAGTTTCAGCACCTGAACTTGCCAGCCCTACAATTCTTTGCCCCTTGAATGCTTAGATAGGCTCCTTGGCAACTGGCATTTGTAAGGACATGAAACTATGCAGAATTTGCACCGTGAGATGATGCCAAATGAGTCACGCCAGCGGATTAACTAGGGCATGCAAGGCAGAGAGAGGGAAATGAGAGCACAAGAAGAGAGTACACAGGAAGAGAGTACAATCTCCTTTTTTCTGAAACACTGTAGAGATCAAACTGAACACAAATCCTCCTAGGGGTAGTTCTTGCAAAAGACTAAGAGTTCTTTTTGTGTTCACAGGCCTGGAATATTTAGCTTTGGATCACGACAAAATGCAGATGACAAAACGAGGTCTTGAAGTCACATCCAGTATGAAGCGGTATGAAAGAGGAAAGCAGCTGAGAGCGTCAACCCTGCTAAGTAGTCTCAGTATTCTTCTTGACATTAGCAGAAATTTGAAATGAGTCTCTGAAAATGACAAAGGAGGCAGAAGAAAAGGGAGCGATGACTCCTCTGGCATAGTGTTTCCTAACAGGGATCTTCAAAGTGGAAAGGTTGTATCATACTTTCAACTGAAGGAAGGTATGAAAACAACAGGAAAAAAATGGCATCAAATACTCTGGGCAGTGTACTTCTAGACAGAAAGGCCACTGATGGAAAACCAACTCAACTGGCACCAATGCAGCAGCATTGTACTAAAGCCAGAAATGTCCAGCACTTCGCTCTCTGCCATTCCATTCAGATGCACACAGCAGCTCTGCAACATTCCTACTGATCATCTCCTTGGCAAACTGGGAGTGAGGGTTCGTGGTGATGCAGAGTCCCCAGGCAGATGCAAAGGAGAGCTGCTTTCTTACAAAAACCAGGCTTTTGAAACACTCAGGCTGCAGGGGACGGGACAGGTATAAGTCCAATGGTGTCAGGAACCCACGCCTTAAAAAAGGAACCCACTAGGCCGCGGCAAAATATCCAAATATGGATAACATGGTAACCAGACCAGTGAAGAGATTTTTGCTTTTATTTCCAGCACATCAGTCTCAAAATACAAAATGGAGACATGACAGCTCACTGATCCACACCAAAAAATGTCTCCTTCAACAGGGCTCATACAGCAATACATAAAATCATCTCAGACTAGAATTCAGCCAATCAGACACAGAAAACACATCTTGACAAGCATTCTATCCAATCTTATAAAACATAGGTAATCGTAGCTAAAACAAAGACTAGTTGATAAGAGACAAAGAACAGAGTTCTATTCATGCTAGCCTTCTAAAGATATACATTAAATAACCTTGTTGCCATCCTAAAGCCAATTCTACAGAAGCCTATTGTTATTTGTCACGTCTACCGCTTGGGAAACTTTTCTGCTTGCATGGAAAACTTTTTCTGCTTGCATGGGAAACTTTTCTGCAATGCTAACAAAACTCCAGTCTAAGGCCTACATACTTCTTTTTAACCATTTCTTAAAAATCCTCTAACCTTATGGATTCCAACATTTCCCCCTCTCTGTTTGACGCAGAAGCTTTCATTTTCTTGTCGCTTGCTATTTACGTTTCATAGCTCTATTGCAAATTTTCTGCTTATTATCTGCTGAAGACCTATTTTCACTAAACTGAAGCATTGCTATATTACGGCACAGCAACTTAATGCTGTGAAGACCCAATCCCTGAAAGAGAGATATGAATCACGTTTGGCAACAGTCACAAGGCATCGTTCAAAAAACTCTGGTCGATTCCAAGGCCTTAATTCAATACCTTCGTTCATTTCAATATCCTCATCTACTGCTTCCGTGAGATTTTGTACACTCTCTGTGCTTCTACTTCCTAATTCTCCTGCTTGAATGACAAAAACTTCTCGGACTGTTTTGTTCATCATTCGCCGAACACAACAGAGTATACAAGGTACCACTATCAATATCAGTATTAGAACACCTAATATGTAAAGACCTATCTTGCAAAGTTGCCGTAGCCAAGGTGCAAAACTCCAATTTTGAAACAAATCATCCAACCAGGAACCTCCATCTTTTTTAATTTGGGCTGTCAGATCCTTTAATTTTTGAATGCTTTTGTGAATGGATTCAGAATGATCAGACAAATTCATACAACACAATCCTTCAAATTCCTAACAACCATGTCCTTATGCCAGTAAAAGAAAATCAATGGCTGCTCTGTTTTGAAGAGTAGCATGTCTAATACTATCAACATCGGTCAACATATCACTGATTGCGGAGGATGTGGCATTAGCTTGTTTGCTCAGCCAACATCCAACTCGATCTAATTGTCTCAATGCCACAGCTGAAGCCAATTGGGGTAGAAATATACCTGCTGAAACCCTTCTGGCGGCATTCCAAGGCATAAAATCACTCTGACAGTTCTCATCATAATGAGGAACAGCTCTTGTTTTCCTTTGTTTCTTTTTCATCACTGCTTTGGCAGTGGGGGCAATTATGGTAAGCATACCAATGCTGCAAGGGCCACCTTCAAGGTGGGCTGGAATGCCTTGCCAACCTCTGTCTCCGCAAATGATCCAATACCCTTTTGGCAATTGCCGTGGATATTGGTCCGTCTCCAGAAACACATCCCAACTGTTTGAAACATTTGCTGCCCTGAGAAGTTTGTTGGACCAAATGTTCCAATTGAAGGAAGGACTGTTTCCATTGTCAATTCCACCTGGTTTACCATTGGATTCTTTTCTGACCAAAGGAAACTCTTTCACTGGCACACCAACCAAACAGGTTGAGAAAGGCTTTTCTGGTTCCGAATTAGACAGACATATAGTATCCGATCCGGCAGCCTTGGCTAAGGTCACCCAAACATTCGTCTTCGGTTGATCCTCAGGCAAATCTGCACGACAAAAAACAATTAAAATCAAGCAAAACAAGTATACCATTTGATTCTGCCCCATCTCTTTCAAGAACTAAGTTTTGGCAGAATTCTTTCTAAACAAAAACAAGAACCTAAATTTTCAGCCAAAAATTAGCTTTGTTAAACAAACATTCAGCATTCAATTCGTATACTCATAAATAACATTGGCACAAAATCAGAGTTGATGGGTTCCACCGATGCACAAAGAACGTCAGGCACAAGAGGCGTCAGGCGAGACCCGGGATCCTTCCATTCAGTCCACGTCTGCGTACTTGCTTCCTCAGTTCTAGGCTCGACAACAGGTTCTGAAGTGCGATACGGTTTGACGTTTTTGGCAGGAACCCACTTAATTCTTCCAGCACCTGTGGAAATAGAAGCATACCCTTTGCCCCACGTTATTAATTGAAACGGACCTTCCATCTGTCCAGAGTCAGGGTTTCTAATTAGAAGAGGAGGATGTTCTTTCAGTTTTGCCTGTGTGCTATTTGAAAAGTGTCTAAAGATTGGTGGATCTGGTTCTGTACTTGAACTATTTAGACAATTAAAACCATACAAAGCCTTACTCAGTCTCATCTGTGGGGTGATTTCCGTTCCCCCTCTCTGTTGATCTAATATGCGTTTTAAGGTTTGATGTGTTCTTTCAATGATTGCTTAGCTTGTGTGATGGTGGGGAATACCAAAAATGTGTCAAACACCCCATTCATTTAAAAATGTGGCCAATTTTTGAGATATGTATGCAGGACCATTGTCAGTTTTTACTTCTTGGGGTATACCCAATGAAGCAAAAGCTTGCAGGAAATGATGACAGGCATGGCTGCCAGTTTCACCTGTGTGAAGGGAAGCAAAAACTGCACCAGAGAACGTGTCTATGGAAACATGAATATTTTTAAATTTACCAAAAGAAGGCTATTTAGTAACATCTGTTTGCCACAACTGTAGGCTTTGTAAGCCTCGGGGGTTGATTGTTCCTGTAGAAACAGGAGGCTGTACCAATTGACAGTCAGGGCAAGTACGAATCATAGCTTTAGCTTGACTTTTAGTGATTTGGAACATTTGCATGAGTGCTTGTGCATTTTGGTGGAAAAAGGCATGACTCAATTTTGCTTGTTCAAAACTATTTGGCAATGTGTTAGAAATGACCATTGTCAGCTTGTCCGCTCTTGCATTTCCTTCCACTAAAAATCCAGGAAGTGAAGAATGCGCCCTAATGTGAGAAACAAAATATGGATTAGTTCTATATTGCAAAGTTATAAAAAGACATGAAAGCCAACGATGTAAAGTTTCATTACTAACATCCTTTAAAATGGAACCTTCTATTCTCCTGACTACATTAGCAACATAAGCAGAATCTGTGACCAAATTAAAAGGCTGAGGAAACAGCTGAAAAGCTCAAACTACTGCAGCAGGCTCAACAATTTGAGGGGATCCCTCTACTGTTTGAATATCAGATTCCCAAACATCAGTCTTTTGATTAAACCAAGTCACAACGGACTTGTGGCTTTTACCAGAGCCATCAGTGAAGAGAGTCACAGCATGTAAAGGTTCTTCACTAAATTTAGGTTTTTCTCTGAAACTCAATTTTGCTTGCAGTAGTTTGTGAGCTGGATAGTGTATGGAACAAACACCTGGAAAACCTAAGAATGCATATTGTAAATCATCAGAATTTTGCATTGCCCAATTGAAATAATCATTTTTCAATGGCAAATAGATAACTGAACATTCTTGACCTGCCAAAGTTAACAATCTGGTTCTAGCCTTAATTATAATGTATGCGATCATTTCTAAAACTGAGCAAATGGTCTTTGAAAACCTGTAGGGAGGAAAAACCCATTCCATTATTAACAAAGGATCTTGTTCTGTGGCATCCCACTGGAAAATGAGACCACAAAGCTGCATCTTCTCTCCTAAGATTGCAAGAAAGAAAGGATTTTCAGGAACGCAGCGATGAGCTTGTCTTTTTTGAAGAGCTTCTGTGACTTTGTCGAGAGCAGCACGAGCTTCAGGGGTTAAAGTTCTTGGCGAAGTGATGTCGCAACTTCCTCTCAGCAAATCGAAGAGCAGACTCAGTTCATCATTGGTGATACCCAGCATCGGTCTGACCCAGTTGATTTCTCCTAGAAGTTGTTGTAACTCTTGTAGGTTGTTGACTCTGGTTCGGATATGAATTTTCTGTGGTGTTCTTGTCGTCTCAGTCATCTTCCATCCCAGGTACTTCTAAGGTGAAACTTCTTGAATTTTCGTTGCAGAGATTTCAAGTCCAGCTTTTTGAATTTCAGCAACAACACAGTCGCCAGTTTCTTCCATCTCTTCCTTTCAAAGGACTCCACCCTTAAAGCCAATTTTTCTTTCTCTGTATCTATAGATTGACAAACACCAGAACAACCATGGTTTTGCTTAACTGAAAAAGAGTTCCCCGGAACCACAATTTCCCGAGTGGAAGCAGCCACCTCAGCCTCCACCCCAGGCCCAACAGAATCCAATTCAGGTTTCAGTGTCCCTGCACAAACAATTTTAGGAAGTACAGTCACTTTTTCATTTCCATCTTTTACACACTTTGTTCCATCCCCCTTACAAGAGTCACATATTTTTACATTAACAGAACAACGCGAAGAAAAGTCCGAAAGAGTCTCATTTTTTCCCAGAGAGAGAGAAGAAAGATTTTGTTCAACAGAGTTCAAAGCAATACTTTCAGCATTTGCAACAACACTTGTAACATTCTCCGATACTCACACAGTCTCCGATTTACTGGAATTTAATGAGACAGAACCAGAAGCTTTGTTTTCTGAGTCCAAGTTGATCTTATTATTATCAGTTTGTTTAAAACAGCGCTCCAACAGCGCTCTACAAACCTGCATAAGTTCTCTTAAGCTTTCATCTTTTTTGAGAGAGACTAGATTATAGATTCTCCAGTTTATCTGATCCCAAAAATGAAAAGTAAAAGCAGACTGCAGATTTAAATCTTGCGTATTCGCTTTAACCCAGATAAGTAAGATTTTAAGCTCAGTTTTTGAAATTTCAGAGTGACCTTTTTCTTGTAACATTGTCTCTCATTGATGAAAAACATCCCATTCAACTTTTGATAAATTCGTTCCCCTTTTTGTGTTCTTTAAATAATTTTCTTTTTCTCTATTTTTTCTTCCCAACGTCACCCAAGCGCTCTCCCGAGATAAGTTACTTACAATTTTCTTGGCTTCGGCGGGAGAGATGATACAGTGTCCTCCTTGTTAACACTTGGGTCTCCGCGGCTGGTACTTCCACGATTTTTCTTTGTTTTTCTTCTATTCTACGTCCTCACACGGGGCAGCAATATGCGGGGGACGGGACAGGTATAAGTCCAATGGTGTCAGGAACCCACGCCTTAAAAAAGGAACCCACTAGGCCGCGGCAAAATATCCAAATATGGATAACATGGTAACCAGACCAGTGAAGAGATTTTTGCTTTTATTTCCAGCACATCAGTCTCAAAATACAAAATGGAGACATGACAGCTCACTGATCCACACCAAAAAATGTCTCCTTCAACAGGGCTCATACAGCAATACATAAAATCATCTCAGACTAGAATTCAGCCAATCAGACACAGAAAATACATCTTGACAAGCATTCTATCCAATCTTATAAAACATACGTAATCGTAGCTAAAAGACTAGTTGATAAGAGACAAAGAACAGAGTTCTATTCATGCTAACCTTCTAAAGATATACATTAAATAACCTTGTTGCCATTTGTCAAGTCTACTGCTTGGGAAAATTTCTGCTTGCACGGAAAACTTTTCTGCTTGCATGGGAAACTTTTCTGCAATGCTCACAAAACTCCAGTCTAAGGCCTACATACTTCTTTTTAACCATTACTTAAAAATCCTCTAACCTTATGGATTCCAACATCAGGCCTTTATCAGTTCCATAGCTTTAAGCTATAACAAACACAATTCAACCAACCACCATGCACCACGCTGTGAACACACGACGGTTCTAGAACTTGTTGATTTACCTCTAATTCAGCTGCCTCACCTCCCACAGTCCTTTTCTACTTAGCCAAAGTAATGGGCCTCAGCCCAAGGCCTTCCTTTTGTAAGCTTCTAGCTATATGCAGCAGCAAACCACTACTTTCTTCTGTGCCAAGACTTTAGGTAGACGATTTGCATCTGCCCTTCCAGTGAAACCTAATGGGGAGAGAAAAGCCTCTCAGAGATGTTCAGTCATTCCATTTTCTAGACAGGCAAAATCCAAAGAAAAGCAAGCTATGGGATTGTGTACTTGCTCTTACAAAACACCTGCTGCCCTCTGACAATCAACTAGCAGAAAACCAGCCAAACTGAGACTTGAGGCAAACAACCCTTGGAAGGGAATAATGATGTGATCAATCAAGACAACACTTTTCCAGGCTACCGAGATATTGGAAATGTCAGCAAAGGCTTGAGAGCAAAGGCTGAACAAATGGGGAAAGGGTAAAAGAATCCCAAGAAAAACATGACCAAAGGTTAAAACAATTCCAAGAAAAACATAGGCAAGTAACCTGTTGAAGCCTTCAGGAAATCAGTGGCCGCTGATTTACATAGGCCATTCAAGTTAATTGATCCCTGCACCTTCCACTCATTTTTCATAGGGTGAATTGAGACCATGGAATCACAATTCCTTGGATTCTGTTCTTAACTTTAGGAGAGAAGTACAGCAGCTGAAGTACCTGTTACTGATGTGATACCCAGAAACACAGAGTTCACACATTTCATTCTTGGCCAATCACAACAAGCAAGACTAAGAGGATACGGCTGGCTAATTTTCATGACATTTTTCTTGTTTGACAGCCTGCTCTGATTGCAGTGAAAATTTTTCATTAGCTTCTCTCTAAAAGGAGAAAGTCCAGTTCACTGTCCTGCCCTACTGCTGCAAGTACACCATTTGGTTTGTCGAGCCAAAAATTTGAATTGGAAGGTACGGAGATAAGAGCCGCTCCAGGGCGTCTTTCGGCAGAAGCCACGCTAAGGAGAGCACTGTGAGCAGCACAATCGTCTTTGCGCGAAGAAGCCGCTTCTTCGGCTCCGGGAGTCGGGGAGAGCGGCAGCTTCGGCAAGGTAAGAAGCAAGCTGTACAACACTAGGATTGTGTGCGCAGATTGCCAACTGATAGAAAACAGTATCTTTGCACTCTCCTGACTTTTCCAATCACATGAACATTCGATTGGAAGCTGTTTTGGACAACTTTTCTTTTCTTCCTGCCAAACACTTGGCAGACCTCTCTGCAACATCTAGAACACGATGGGAGATGTTTTCTGTGCTGGCACAGTTTTTCCTAGCCAGACATAGTGGGAAATCTATTTGCTGTGATGTAGACTACAAAAGACGCTAAAGACGAAGGTAGGATGCTCTCCAGAGCTAAGAGCCGCTCCCGGGCGTCTTTCGGCAGAAGCCGCGCTAAGGAGAGCACTGAGAGCGGCACAATCGTCTTTGCGCGAAGAAGCCGCATCTTCGGCTCCGGGAGCCGGAGATAGCGGCAGCTTCGGGAAGGTGAAGAAGCAAGCTGTACAACACTGGGATTGTGTGCGCACCTTGCCAAGTATTAGAAAACAGTACTTTTGCACTCTCCTGACTTTTCCAGTCACATGAACATTCAATTGGAAGCTGTTTTGGACAACTTTTCTTTTCTTCCTGCCAAACACTTGGCAGACATCCGTGCAACGTCTAGAACACGATGGGAGATGTTTTCTGTGCTGGCACAGTTTTTCCTAGACAGACATAGTGGAAAAGCTTTTTGCCGAGATGTAGATGAGAAGAGGCGCTAAAGACGAAGGTAGGATGCTGTCCGGAGCTAGGAGCCGCTCCCGGGCGTCTTTGGGCAGAAGCCGCGCTAAGGAGAGCACTGTGAGTGGCACAATCGTCTTTGCGCGAAGAAGCCGCATCTTCGGCACCGGGAGCCGGGGAGAGCGGCAGCTTCGGGAAGGTGAAGAAGCAAGCCGTACAACACTGGGATTGTGTGCGCAACTTGCCAACTGATACAAAACAGTACTTTTGCACACTCCTGACTTTTCCAATCACATGAACATTCGATTAGAAGCTGTTTTGGACAACTTTTCTTTTCTTCCTGCCAAACACTTGGCAGACATCTCTGCAACTTCTAGAACACGATGGGAGATGTTTTCTGTGCTGGCACAGTTTCTCCTAGCCAGACATACTGGCAAAGCGTTTTGCTAAGATGTAGACTACAAAAGGCGCTAAAGACGAAGGTAGGATGCTGTCCGGAGCTAAGGGCCGCTCCCGGGCGTCTTTGGGCAGAAGCCGCGCTAAGGAGAGCACTGTGAGCGGCACAATCGTCTTTGCGCGAAGAAGCCGCTTCTTCGGCTCCGGGAGCCGGGGAGAGCGGCAGCTTCGGGAAGGTGAAGAAGCAAGCTGTACAACACTGGGATTGTGTGCGCAGCTTGCCAACTGATAGAAAACAGTACTTTTGCACTCTCCTGACTTTTCCAATCACATGAACATTCGATTGGAAGGTGTTTTGGACAACTTTTCTTCCTGCCAAACACTTGGCAGACATCTCTGCAACTTCTAGAACACGATGGGAGATGTTTTCTGTGCTGGCACAGTTTCTCCTTGCCAGACATAGTGGAAAAGCGTTTTGCTGAGATGTAGACTACAAAAGACGCTAAAGACGAAGGTAGGATGCTCTCCGGAGCTAAGAGCTGCTCCCGGGCGTCTTTGGGCAGAAGCCGTGCCAAGGAGAGCACTGTGAGCGGCACAATCGTCTTTGCGCAAAGAAGCCGCTTCTTCGGCTCCGGGAGCCGGAGAGAGCGGCAGCTTCGGGAAGGTGAAGAAGCAAGCTGTACAACACTGGGATTGTGTGCGCAGCTTGCCAACTGATAGAAAACAGTACTTTTGCACTCTCCTCACTTTTCCAATCACATGAACATTCGATTGGAAGCTGTTTTGGACAACTTTTCTTTTCTTCCTGCCAAACACTTGGCAGACATCTCTGCAACTTCTAGAACACGATGGGAGATGTTTTTTGTGCTGGCACAGTTTCTCCTTGCCAGATGTTGTGGAAAAGCTTTTTGCTGAGATGTAGATGAGAAGAGACGCTAATGACGAAGGTAGGATGCTCACCGGAGCTAAGAGCTGCTCCCAGGCGTATTTGGGCAGAAGCCGCAGTAAGGAGAGCACTGTGAACGGCACAATCGTCTTTGCGTGAAGAAGCCGCTTCTTCGACTTCAGGAGCCGGGGAGACCGGCAGCTTCGGGAAGGTGAAGAAGTAAGCTGTACAACACTGGGATTGTGTGCGCAGCTTGCCAACTGATAGAAAACAGTACTTTTGCACTCTCCTGACTTTTCCAATCACATGAACATACGATTGTAAGCTGTTTTGGACAACTTTTCTTTTCTTCCTGCCAAAAACTTGGCAGACATCTCTGCAACTTCTAGAACACAATGGGAGATGTTTTCTGTGCTGGCACAGTTTTTCCTTGCCAGACATAGTGGGAAAGCTTTTTGCTGAGATGTAGATGAGAAGAGACGCTAAAGACGAAGGTAGGATGCTCACTGGAGCTAAGAGCCGCTCCCGGGCGTCTTTGGGCAGAAGCCGCAGTAAGGAGAGCACTGTGAGCGGCACAATCGTCTTTGCGTGAAGAAGCCGCTTCTTCGGCTCCGGGAGCCGGGGAGAGCGGCAGCTTCGGGAAGGTGAAGAAGCAAGCTGTACAACACTGGGATTGTGTGCGCACCTTGCCAACTGATAGAAAACAGTACTTTTGCACTCTCCTGACTTTTCCAATCACATGAACATTAGATTGGAAGCTGTTTTGGACAACTTTTCTTTTCTTCCTGCCAAAAACTTGGCAGACATCTCTGCAACGTCTAGAACACGATGGGAGATGTTTTCTGTGCTGGCACAGTTTTTCCTTGCCAGACGTAGTGGGAAAGCGTTTTGCTAAGATGTAGACTACAAAAGGCGCTAAAGACGAAGGTAGGATGCTCTCCGCAGCTAAGAGCCACTCCCGGGCGTCTTTGGGCAGAAGCCGCGCTAAGGAGAGCACTGTGAGCGGCACAATCGTCTTTGCGCGAAGAAGCCGCTTCTTCGGCTTCGGGATCCGGAGAGAGCGGCAGCTTCGGGAAGGTGAAGAAGCAAACTGTACAACACTGGGATTGTGTGCGCACCTTGCCAACTGATAGAAAACAGTACTTTTGCACTCTCCTGACTTTTCCAATCACATGAACATTCGATTGGAAGCTGTTTTGGACAACTTTTCTTTTCTTCCTGCCAAACACTTGGCAGACATCTCTGCAACTTCTAGAACACGATGGGAGATGTTTTTTGTGCTGGCACAGTTTCTCCTTGCCAGATGTAGTGGAAAATCTATTTGCTAAGATGTAGACAACAAAAGGCGCTAAAGACGAAGGTAGGATGCTCTCCGGAGCTAAGAGCGGCTCCCGGGCGTCTTTGGGCAGAAGCCGCGCTAAGGAGAGCACTGTGAGCGGCACAATCGTCTTTGCGCGAAGAAGCCGCTTCTTCGGCTCCGGGAGCCGGGGAGAGCGGCAGCTTCGGGAAGGTGAAGAAGCAAGCTGTACAACACTGGGATTGTGTGCGCAGCTTGTCAACTGATAGAAAACAGTACTTTTGCACTCTCCTGACTTTTCCAATCACATGAACATTCGATTGGAAGCTGTTTTGGACAACTTTTCTTTTCTTCCTGCCAAACACTTGGCAGACATCTCTGCAACTTCTAGAACACGATGGGAGATGTTTTTTGTGCTGGCACAGTTTCTCCTTGCCAGATGTTGTGGAAAAGCTTTTTGCTGAGATGTAGATGAGAAGAGACGCTAAAGACGAAGGTAGGATGCTCTCCAGAGCTAAGAGCCGCTCCCGGGCGTCTTTGGGCAGAAGCCGCAGTAAGGAGAGCACTGTGAGCGGCACAATCGTCTTTGCGCGAAGAAGCCGCTTCTTCGGCTCCGGGATCCGGAGAGAGCGGCAGCTTCGGGAAGGTGAAGAAGCAAGCTGTACAACACTGGGATTGTGTGCGCACCTTGCCAACTGATAGAAAACAGTACTTTTGCACTCTCCTGACTTTTCCAATCACATGAACATTCGATTGGAAGCTGTTTTGGACAACTTTTCTTTTCTTCCTGCCAAACACTTGGCAGACATCTCTGCAACTTCTAGAACACGATGGGAGATGTTTTTTGTGCTGGCACAGTTTCTCCTTGCCAGATGTAGTGGAAAATCTATTTGCTAAGATGTAGACAACAAAAGGCGCTAAAGACGAAGGTAGGATGCTCTCCGGAGCTAAGGGCCGCTCCCGGGCGTCTTTGGGCAGAAGCCGCGCTAAGGAGAGCACTGTGAGCGGCACAATCGTCTTTGCGCGAAGAAGCCGCTTCTTCGGCTCCGGGATCCGGGGAGAGCGGAAGCTTCGGGAAGGTGAAGAAGCAAGCTGTACAACACTGGGATTGTGTGTGCACCTTGCCAACTGATAGAAAACAGTACTTTTGCACTCTCCTGACTTTTCCAATCACATGAACATTCGATTGGAAGCTGTTTTGGACAACTTTTCTTTTCTTCCTGCCAAACACTTGGTAGACATCTCTGCAACTTCTAGAACACGATGGGAGATGTTTTCTGTGCTGGCACAGTTTCTCCTTTCCAGATGTATTGGAAAAGCTTTTTGCTGAGATGTAGATGAGAAGAGACGCTAAAGACGAAGGTAGGATGCTCACTGGAGCTAAGAGCCGCTCCCGGGCGTCTTTGGGCAGAAGCCGCAGTAAGGAGAGCACTGTGAGCGGCACAATCGTCTTTGCGTGAAGAAGCCGCTTCTTCGGCTCCGGGAGCCGGGGAGAGCGGCAGCTTCGGGAAGGTGAAGAAGCAAGCTGTACAACACTGGGATTGTGTGCGCACCTTGCCAACTGATAGAAAACAGTACTTTTGCACTCTCCTGACTTTTCCAATCACATGAACATTCGATTGGAAGCTGTTTTGGACAACTTTTCTTTTCTTCCGTCAAAAACTTGGCAGACATCTCTGCAACGTCTAGAACACGATGGGAGATGTTTTCTGTGCTGGCACAGTTTTTCCTTGCCAGACATAGTGGGAAAGCGTTTTGCTAAGATGTAGACTACAAAAGGCGCTAAAGACGAAGGTAGGATGCTCTCCGGAGCTAAGAGCCAATCCCGGGCGTCTTTGGCAGAAGCCGCGCTAAGGAGAGCACTGTGAGCGGCACAATCGTCTTCGCGCGAAGAAGCCGCTTCTTCGGCTTCGGGATCCGGAGAGAGCGGCAGCTTCGGGAAGGTGAAGAAGCAAGCTGTACAACACTGGGATTGTGTGCGCACCTTGCCAACTGATAGAAAACAGTACTTTTGCACTCTCCTGACTTTTCCAATCACATGAACATTCGATTGGAAGCTGTTTTGGACAACTTTTCTTTTCTTCCTGCCAAACACTTGGCAGACATCTCTGCAACTTCTAGAACACGATGGGAGATGTTTTTTGTGCTGGCACAGTTTCTCCTTGCCAGATGTTGTGGAAAAGCTTTTTGCTGAGATGTAGATTAGAAGAGACGCTAAAGACGAAGGTAGGATGCTCTTCAGAGCTAAGAGCCGCTCCCGGGCGTCTTTGGGCAGAAGCCGCAGTAAGGAGAGCACTGTTAGCGGCACAATCGTCTTTGCGCGAAGAAGCCGCTTCCTCGACTCCGGGATCCAGGGAGAGCGGCAGCTTCGGGAAGGTGAAGAAGCAAGCTGTACAACACTGGGATTGTGTGCGCAGCTTGCCAACTGATAGAAAACGGTACTTTTGCACTCTCCTGACTTTTCCAATCACATGAACGTTCGATTGGAAGCTGTTTTGGACAACTTTTCTTTTCTTCCTGCCAAACACTTGGCAGACATCTCTGCAACTTCTAGAACACAATGGGAGATGTTTTTTGTGCTGGCACAGTTTCTCCTTGCAAGATGTTGTGGAAAAGCTTTTTGCTGAGATGTAGATGAGAAGAGACGCTAATGACGAAGGTAGGATGCTCACCGGAGCTAAGAGCCGCTCCCGGGCGTATTTGGGCAGAAGCCGCAGTAAGGAGAGCACTGTGAACGGCACAAGCGTCTTTGCGTGAAGAAGCCGCTTCTTCGACTTCGGGAGCCGGGGAGACCGGCAGCTTCGGGAAGGTGAAGAAGTAAGCTGTACAACACTGGGATTGTGTGCGCAGCTTGCCAACTGATAGAAAACAGTACTTTTGCACTCTCCTGACTTTTCCAATCACATGAACATTCGATTGGAAGCTGTTTTGGACAACTTTTCTTTTCTTCCTGCCAAACACTTGGCAGACATCTCTGCAACTTCTAGAACACAATGGGAGATGTTTTCTGTGCTGGCACAGTTTTTCCTTGCCAGACATAGTGGAAAAGCGTTTTGCTGAGATGTAGATGAGAAGAGACGCTAAAGACGAAGGTAGGATGCTCACCGGGGCTAAGAGCCGCTCCCGGGCGGCTTTGGGCAGAAGCCGCAGTAAGGAGAGCACTGTGAGCGGCACAATCGTCTTTGCGCGAAGAAGCCGCTTCTTCGGCTCCGGGATCCGGGGAGAGCGGAAGCTTCGGGAAGGTGAAGAAGCAAGCTGTACAACACTGGGATTGTGTGCGCACCTTGCCAACTGATAGAAAACAGTACTTTTGCACTCTCCTGACTTTTCCAATCACATGAACATTCGATTGGAAGCTGTTTTGGACAACTTTTCTTTTCTTCCTGCCAAACACTTGCTAGACATCTCTGCAACTTCTAGAACACGATGGGAGATGTTTTCTGCGCTGGCACAGTTTCTCCTTTCCAGATGTAGTGGAAAAGCTTTTTGCTGAGATGTAGATGAGAAGAGACGCTAAAGACGAAGGTAGGATGCTCACTGGAGCTAAGAGCCGCTCCCGGGCGTCTTTGGGCAGAAGCCGCAGTAAGGAGAGCACTGTGAGCGGCACAATCGTCTTTGCGTGAAGAAGCCGCTTCTTCGGCTCCGGGAGCCGGGGAGAGTGGCAGCTTCGGGAAGGTGAAGAAGCAAGCTGTACAACACTGGGATTGTGTGCGCACCTTGCCAACTGATAGAAAACAGTACTTTTGCACTCTCCTGACTTTTCCAATCACATGAACATTCGATTGGAAGCTGTTTTGGACAACTTTTCTTTTCTTCCTGCCAAAAACTTGGCAGACATCTCTGCAACGTCTAGAACACGATGGGAGATGTTTTCTGTGCTGGCACAGTTTTTCCTTGCCAGACATAGTGGGAAAGCGTTTTGCTAAGATGTAGACTACAAAAGGCGCTAAAGACGAAGGTAGGATGCTCTCCGGAGCTAAGAGCCACTCCCGGGCGTCTTTGGGCAGAAGCCGCGCTAAGGAGAGCACTGTGAGCGGCACAATCGTCTTTGCGCGAAGAAGCCGCTTCTTCGGCTCCGGGATCCGGGGAGAGCGGCAGCTTCGGGAAGGTGAAGAAGCAAGCTGTACAACACTGGGATTGTGTGCGCACCTTGCCAACTGATAGAAAACAGTACTTTTGCACTCTCCTGACTTTTCCAATCACATGAACATTCGATTGGAAGCTGTTTTGGACAACTTTTCTTTTCTTCCTGCCAAACACTTGGCAGACATCTCTGCAACTTCTAGAACACGATGGGAGATGTTTTTTGTGCTGGCACAGTTTCTCCTTGCCAGATGTAGTGGAAAATCTATTTGCTAAGATGTAGACTACAAAAGGCGCTAAAGATGAAGGTAGGATGCTCTCCGGAGCTAAGGGCCGCTCCCGGGCGTCTTTGGGCAGAAGCCGCGCTAAGGAGAGCACTGTGAGCGGCACAATCGTCTTTGCGCGAAGAAGCCGCTTCTTCGGCTCCGGGAGCCGGGGAGAGCGGCAGCTTCGGGAAGGTGAAGAAGCAAGCTGTACAACACTGGGATTGTGTGCGCAGCTTGCCAACTGATAGAAAACAGGACTTTTGCACTCTCCTGACTTTTCCAATCACATGAACATTCGATTGGAAGCTGTTTTGGACAACTTTTCTTTTCTTCCTGCCAAACACTTGGCAGACATCTCTGCAACTTCTAGAACACGATGGGAGATTTTTTCTGTGCTGGCACAGTTTTTCCTTGCCAGACATAGTGGGAAAGCGTTTTGCTAAGATGTAGACTACAAAAGGCGCTAAAGACGAAGGTAGGATGCTCTCCGGAGCTAAGAGCCACTCCCGGGCGTCTTTGGGCAGAAGCCGCGCTAAGGAGAGCACTGTGAGCGGCACAATCGTCTTTGCGCGACGAAGCCGCTTCTTCGGCTTCGGGATCCGGAGAAAGCGGCAGCTTCGGGAAGGTGAAGAAGCAAGCTGTACAACACTGGGATTCTGTGCGCACCTTGCCAACTGATAGAAAACAGTACTTTTGCACTCTCCTGACTTTTCCAATCACATGAACATTCGATTGGAAGCTGTTTTGGACAACTTTTCTTTTCTTCCTGCCAAACACTTGGCAGACATCTCTGCAACTTCTAGAACACGATGGGAGATGTTTTTTGTGCTGGCACAGTTTCTCCTTGCCAGATGTAGTGGAAAATCTATTTGCTAAGATGTAGACTACAAAAGGCGCTAAAGACGAAGGTAGGATGCTCTCCGGAGCTAAGGGCCGCTCCCGGGCGTCTTTGGGCAGAAGCCGCGCTAAGGAGAGCACTGTGAGCGGCACAATCGTCTTTGCGCGAAGAAGCCGCTTCTTCGGCTCCGGGATCCGGGGAGAGCGGCAGCTTCGGGAAGGTGAAGAAGCAAGCTGTACAACACTGGGATTGTGTGCGCACCTTGCCAACTGATAGAAAACAGTACTTTTGCACTCTCCTGACTTTTCCAATCACATGAACATTCGATTGGAAGCTGTTTTGGACAACTTTTCTTTTCTTCCTGCCAAACACTTGGCAGACATCTCTGCAACTTCTAGAACACGATGGGAGATGTTTTTTGTGCTGGCACAGTTTCTCCTTGCCAGATGTAGTGGAAAATCTATTTGCTAAGATGTAGACTACAAAAGGCGCTAAAGATGAAGGTAGGATGCTCTCCGGAGCTAAGGGCCGCTCCCGGGCGTCTTTGGGCAGAAGCCGCGCTAAGGAGAGCACTGTGAGCGGCACAATCGTCTTTGCGCGAAGAAGCCGCTTCTTCGGCTCCGGGAGCCGGGGAGAGCGGCAGCTTCGGGAAGGTGAAGAAGCAAGCTGTACAACACTGGGATTGTGTGCGCAGCTTGCCAACTGATAGAAAACAGTACTTTTGCACTCTCCTGACTTTTCCAATCACATGAACATTCGATTGGAAGCTGTTTTGGACAACTTTTCTTTTCTTCCTGCCAAACACTTGGCAGACATCTCTGCAACTTCTAGAACACGATGGGAGATGTTTTCTGTGCTGGCACAGTTTCTCCTTGCCAGATGTAGTGGAAAATCTATTTGCTAAGATGTAGACAACAAAAGGCGCTAAAGACGAAGGTAGGATGCTCTCCGGAGCTAAGGGCCGCTCCCGGGCGTCTTTGGGCAGAAGCCGTTCTAAGGAGAGCACTGTGAGCGGCACAATCGTCTTTGCGCGAAGAAGCCGCTTCTTCGGCTCCGGGAGCCGGGGAGAGCGGCAGCTTCGGGAAGGTGAAGAAGCAAGCTGTACAACACTGGGATTGTGTGCGCAGCTTGCCAACTGATAGAAAACAGTACTTTTGCACTCTCCTGACTTTTCCAATCACATGAACATTCGATTGGAAGCTGTTTTGGACAACTTTTCTTTTCTTCCTGCCAAACACTTGGCAGACATCTCTGCAACTTCTAGAACACGATGGGAGATGTTTTTTGTGCTGGCACAGTTTCTCCTTGCCAGATGTTGTGGAAAAGCTTTTTGCTGAGATGTAGATGAGAAGAGACGCTAAATACGAAGGTAGGATGCTCTCCAGAGCTAAGAGCCGCTCCCGGGCGTCTTTGGGCAGAAGCCGCGCTAAGGAGAGCACTGTGAGCGGCACAATCGTCTTTGCGCGAAGAAGCCGCTTCTTCGGCTCCGGGAGCCGGGGAGAGCGGCAGCTTCGGGAAGGTGAAGAAGCAAGCTGTACAACACTGGGATTGTGTGCGCAGCTTGCCAACTGATAGAAAACAGTACTTTTGCACTCTCCTGACTTTTCCAATCACATGAACATTCGATTGGAAGCTGTTTTGGACAAGTTTTCTTTTCTTCCTGCCAAACACTTGGCAGACATCTCTGCAACTTCTAGAACACGATGGGAGATGTTTTCTGTGCTGGCACAGTTTTTCCTTGCCAGACATAGTGGGAAAGCGTTTTGCTGAGATGTAGATGAGAAGAGACGCTAAAGACGAAGGTAGGATGCTCACCGGGGCTAAGAGCCGCTCCCGGGCGTCTTTGGGCAGAAGCCGCAGTAAGGAGAGCACTGTGAGCGGCACAATCGTCTTTGCGCGAAGAAGCCGCTTCTTCGGCTCCGGGATCCGGGGAGAGCGGAAGCTTCGGGAAGGTGAAGAAGCAAGCTGTACAACACTGGGATTGTGTGCGCACCTTGCCAACTGATAGAAAACAGTACTTTTGCACTCTCCTGACTTTTCCAATCACATGAACATTCGATTGGAAGCTGTTTTGGACAACTTTTCTTTTCTTCCTGCCAAACACTTGGCAGACATCTCTGCAACATCTAGAACACGATGGGAGATGTTTTCTGTGCTGGCACAGTTTCTCCTTTCCAGATGTAGTGGAAAAGCTTTTTGCTGAGATGTAGATGAGAAGAGACGCTAAAGACGAAGGTAGGATGCTCACTGGAGCTAAGAGCCGCTCCCGGGCGTCTTTGGGCAGAAGCCGCAGTAAGGAGAGCACTGTGAGCGGCACAATCGTCTTTGCGTGAAGAAGCCGCTTCTTCGGCTCCGGGAGCCGGGGAGAGCGGCAGCTTCGGGAAGGTGAAGAAGCAAGCTGTACAACACTGGGATTGTGTGCGCACCTTGCCAACTGATAGAAAACAGTACTTTTGCACTCTCCTGACTTTTCCAATCACATGAACATTCGATTGGAAGCTGTTTTGGACAACTTTTCTTTTCTTCCTGCCAAAAACTTGGCAGACATCTCTGCAACGTCTAGAACACGATGGGAGATGTTTTTTGTGCTGGCACAGTTTCTCCTTGCCAGATGTTGTGGAAAAGCTTTTTGCTGAGATGTAGATGAGAAGAGACGCTAAATACGAAGGTAGGATGCTCTCCAGAGCTAAGAGCCGCTCCCGGGCGTCTTTGGGCAGAAGCCGCGCTAAGGAGAGCACTGTGAGCGGCACAATCGTCTTTGCGCGAAGAAGCCGCTTCTTCGGCTCCGGGAGCCGGGGAGAGCGGCAGCTTCGGGAAGGTGAAGAAGCAAGCTGTACAACACTGGGATTGTGTGCGCAGCTTGCCAACTGATAGAAAACAGTACTTTTGCACTCTCCTGACTTTTCCAATCACATGAACATTCGATTGGAAGCTGTTTTGGACAAGTTTTCTTTTCTTCCTGCCAAACACTTGGCAGACATCTCTGCAACTTCTAGAACACGATGGGAGATTTTTTCTGTGCTGGCACAGTTTTTCCTTGCCAGACATAGTGGGAAAGCGTTTTGCTGAGATGTAGATGAGAAGAGACGCTAAAGACGAAGGTAGGATGCTCACCGGGGCTAAGAGCCGCTCCCGGGCGTCCTTGGGCAGAAGCCGCAGTAAGGAGAGCACTGTGAGCGGCACAATCGTCTTTGCGCGAAGAAGCCGCTTCTTCGGCTCCGGGATCCGGGGAGAGCGGAAGCTTCGGGAAGGTGAAGAAGCAAGCTGTACAACACTGGGATTGTGTGCGCAGCTTGCCAACTGATAGAAAACAGTACTTTTGCACTCTCCTGACTTTTCCAATCACATGAATATTCGATTGGAAGCTGTTTTGGACAACTTTTCTTTTCTTCCTGCCAAACACTTGGCAGACATCTCTGCAACTTCTAGAACACGATGGGAGATGTTTTTTGTGCTGGCACAGTTTCTCCTTGCCAGAGGTAGTGGAAAATCTATTTGCTAAGATGTAGACAACAAAAGGCGCTAAAGACGAAGGTAGGATGCTCTCCGGAGCTAAGGGCCGCTCCTGGGCGTCTTTGGGCAGAAGCCGCGCTAAGGAGAGCACTGTGAGCGGCACAATCGTCTTTGCGCGAAGAAGCCGCTTCTTCGGCTCCGGGAGCCGGGGAGAGCGGCAGCTTCGGGAAGGTGAAGAAGCAAGCTGTACAACACTGGGATTGTGTGCGCAGCTTGCCAACTGATAGAAAACAGTACTTTTGCACTCTCCTGACTTTTCCAATCACATGAACATTCGATTAGAAGCTGTTTTGGACAACTTTTCTTTTCTTCCTGCCAAAAACTTGGCAGACATCTCTGCAACGTCTAGAACACGATGGGAGATGTTTTCTGTGCTGGCACAGTTTTTCCTTGCCAGACATAGTGGGAAAGCGTTTTGCTAAGATGTAGACTACAAAAGGCGCTAAAGACGAAGGTAGGATGCTCTCCGGAGCTAAGAGCCACTCCCGGGCGTCTTTGGGCAGAAGCCGCGCTAAGGAGAGCACTGTGAGCGGCACAATCGTCTTTGCGCGAAGAAGCCGCTTCTTCGGCTTCGGGATCCGGAGAGAGCGGCAGCTTCGGGAAGGTGAAGAAGCAAGCTGTACAACACTGGGATTGTGTGCGCACCTTGCCAACTGATAGAAAACAGTACTTTTGCACTCTCCTGACTTTTCCAATCACATGAACATTCGATTGGAAGCTGTTTTGGACAACTTTTCTTTTCTTCCTGCCAAACACTTGGCAGACATCTCTGCAACTTCTAGAACACGATGGGAGATGTTTTTTGTGCTGGCACAGTTTCTCCTTGCCAGATGTAGTGGAAAATCTATTTGCTAAGATGTAGACTACAAAAGGCGCTAAAGACGAAGGTAGGATGCTCTCCGGAGCTAAGGGCCGCTCCCGGGCGTCTTTGGGCAGAAGCCGCGCTAAGGAGAGCACTGTGAGCGGCACAATCGTCTTTGCGCGAAGAAGCCGCTTCTTCGGCTCCGGGAGCCGGGGAGAGCGGCAGCTTCGGGAAGGTGAAGAAGCAAGCTGTACAACACTGGGATTGTGTGCGCAGCTTGCCAACTGATAGAAAACAGTACTTTTGCACTCTCCTGACTTTTCCAATCACATGAATATTCGATTGGAAGCTGTTTTGGACAACTTTTCTTTTCTTCCTGCCAAACACTTGGCAGACATCTCTGCAACTTCTAGAACACGATGGGAGATGTTTTTTGTGCTGGCACAGTTTCTCCTTGCCAGAGGTAGTGGAAAATCTATTTGCTAAGATGTAGACAACAAAAGGCGCTAAAGACGAAGGTAGGATGCTCTCCGGAGCTAAGGGCCGCTCCTGGGCGTCTTTGGGCAGAAGCCGCGCTAAGGAGAGCACTGTGAGCGGCACAATCGTCTTTGCGCGAAGAAGCCGCTTCTTCGGCTCCGGGAGCCGGGGAGAGCGGCAGCTTCGGGAAGGTGAAGAAGCAAGCTGTACAACACTGGGATTGTGTGCGCAGCTTGCCAACTGATAGAAAACAGTACTTTTGCACTCTCCTGACTTTTCCAATCACATGAACATTCGATTGGAAGCTGTTTTGGACAACTTTTCTTTTCTTCCTGCCAAACACTTGGCAGACATCTCTGCAACTTCTAGAACACGATGGGAGATGTTTTTTGTGCTGGCACAGTTTCTCCTTGCCAGATGTTGTGGAAAAGCTTTTTGCTGAGATGTAGATGAGAAGAGACGCTAAATACGAAGGTAGGATGCTCTCCAGAGCTAAGAGCCGCTCCCGGGCGTCTTTGGGCAGAAGCCGCGCTAAGGAGAGCACTGTGAGCGGCACAATCGTCTTTGCGTGAAGAAGCCGCTTCTTCGGCTCCGGGAGCCGGGGAGAGCGGCAGCTTCGGGAAGGTGAAGAAGCAAGCTGTACAACACTGGGATTGTGTGCGCACCTTGCCAACTGATAGAAAACAGTACTTTTGCACTCTCCTGACTTTTCCAATCACATGAACATTCGATTGGAAGCTGTTTTGGACAACTTTTCTTTTCTTCCTGCCAAAAACTTGGCAGACATCTCTGCAACGTCTAGAACACGATGGGAGATGTTTTCTGTGCTGGCACAGTTTTTCCTTGCCAGACATAGTGGGAAAGCGTTTTGCTAAGATGTAGACTACAAAAGACGCTAAAGACGAAGGTAGGATGCTCTCCGGAGCTAAGAGCCACTCCCGGGCGTCTTTGGGCAGAAGCCGCGCTAAGGAGAGCACTGTGAGCGGCACAATCGTCTTTGCGCGAAGAAGCCGCTTCTTCGGCTTCGGGATCCGGAGAGAGCGGCAGCTTCGGGAAGGTGAAGAAGCAAGCTGTACAACACTGGGATTGTGTGCGCACCTTGCCAACTGATAGAAAACAGTACTTTTGCACTCTCCTGACTTTTCCAATCACATGAACATTCGATTGGAAGCTGTTTTGGACAACTTTTCTTTTCTTCCTGCCAAACACTTGGCAGACATCTCTGCAACTTCTAGAACACGATGGGAGATGTTTTTTGTGCTGGCACAGTTTCTCCTTGCCAGATGTAGTGGAAAATCTATTTGCTAAGATGTAGACTACAAAAGGCGCAAAAGACGAAGGTAGGATGCTCTCCGGAGCTAAGGGCCGCTCCCGGGCGTGTTTGGGCAGAAGCCGCAGTAAGGAGAGCACTGTGAGCGGCACAATCGTCTTTGCGCGAAGAAGCCGCTTCTTCGACTCCGGGATCCGGGGAGAGCGGCAGCTTCGGGAAGGTGAAGAAGCAAGCTGTACAACACTGGGATTGTGTGCGCACCTTGCCAACTGATAGAAAACAGTACTTTTGCACTCTCCTGACTTTTCCAATCACATGAACATTCGATTGGAAGCTGTTTTGGACAACTTTTCTTTTCTTCCTGCCAAACACTTGGTAGACATCTCTGCAACGTCTAGAACACGATGGGAGATGTTTTCTGTGCTGGCACAGTTTCTCCTTGCCAGATGTAGCGGAAAAGCTTTTTGCTGAGATGTAGATGAGAAGAGACGCTAATGACGAAGGTAGGATGCTCACCGGAGCTAAGAGCCGCTCCCGGGCGTCTTTGGGCAGAAGCCGCGCTAAGGAGAGCACTGTGAGCGGCACAATCGTCCTTGCGCGAAGAAGCCGCTTCTTCGGCTCCGTGAGCCGGAGAGAGTGGCAGCTTCGGGAAGGTGAAGAAGCAAGCTGTACAACACGGGGATTGTGTGCGCAGCTTGCCAACTGATAGAAAACAGTACTTTTGCACTCTCCTGACTTTTCCAATCACATGAACATTCGATTGGAAGCTGTTTTGGACAACTTTTCTTTTCTTCCTGCCAAACACTTGGCAGACATCTCTGCAACTTCTAGAACACGATGGGAGATATTTTTTGTGCTGGCACAGTTTCTCCTTGCCAGATGTTGTGGAAAAGCTTTTTACTGAGATGTAGATTAGAAGAGACGCTAAAGACGAAGGTAGGATGCTCTTCAGAGCTAAGAGCCGCTCCCGGGCGTCTTTGGGCAGAAGCCGCAGTAAGGAGAGCACTGTGAGTGGCACAATCGTCTTTGCGTGAAGAAGCCGCTTCTTCGACTCCGGGATCCGGGGAGAGCGGCAGCTTCGGGAAGGTGAAGAAGCAAGCTGTACAACACTGGGATTGTGTGCGCACCTTGCCAACTGATAGAAAACAGTACTTTTGCACTCTCCTGACTTTTCCAATCACATGAACATTCGATTGGAAGCTGTTTTGGACAACTTTTCTTTTCTTCCTGCCAAACACTTGGCAGACATCTCTGCAACTTCTAGAACACGATGGGAGATGTTTTCTGTGCTGGCACAGTTTCTCCTTGCCAGATGTAGTGGAAAAGCTTTTTGCTAAGATGTAGACTACAAAAGACGCTAAAGACGAAGGTAGGATGCTCTCCGGAGCTAAGAGCCACTCCCCGGCGTCTTTGGGCAGAAGCAGCGCTAAGGAGAGCACTGTGAGCGGCACAATCGTCTTTGCGCGAAGAAGCCGCTTCTTCGGCTTCGGGATCCGGAGAGAGCGGCAGCTTCGGGAAGGTGAAGAAGCATGCTGTACAACACTGGGATTGTGTGCGCACCTTGCCAACTGATAGAAAACAGTACTTTTGCACTCTCCTGACTTTTCCAATCACATGAACATTCGATTGGAAGCTGTTTTGGACAACTTTTCTTTTCTTCCTGCCAAACACTTGGCAGACATCTCTGCAACTTCTAGAACACGATGGGAGATGTTTTTTGTGCTGGCACAGTTTCTCCTTGCCAGATGTAGTGGAAAATCTATTTGCTAAGATGTAGACTACAAAAGGCGCTAAAGACGAAGGTAGGATGCTCTCCGGAGCTAAGGGCCGCTCCCGGGCGTCTTTGGGCAGAAGCCGCGCTAAGGAGAGCACTGTGAGCGGCACAATCGTCTTTGCGCGAAGAAGCCGCTTCTTCGGCTCCGGGAGCCGGGGAGAGCGGCAGCTTCGGGAAGGTGAAGAAGCAAGCTGTACAACACTGGGATTGTGTGCGCAGCTTGCCAACTGATAGAAAACAGTACTTTTGCACTCTCCTGACTTTTCCAATCACATGAACATTCGATTGGAAGCTGTTTTGGACAACTTTTCTTTTCTTCCTGCCAAACACTTGGCAGACATCTCTGCAACTTCTAGAACACGATGGGAGATGTTTTTTGTGCTGGCACAGTTTCTCCTTGCCAGAGGTAGTGGAAAATCTATTTGCTAAGATGTAGACAACAAAAGGCGCTAAAGACGAAGGTAGGATGCTCTCCAGAGCTAAGAGCCGCTCCCGGGCGTCTTTGGGCAGAAGCCGCGCTAAGGAGAGCACTGTGAGCGGCACAATCGTCTTTGCGCGAAGAGCCGCTTCTTCGGCTCCGGGAGCCGGGGAGAGCGGCAGCTTCGGGAAGGTGAAGAAGCAAGCTGTACAACACTGGGATTGTGTGCGCACCTTGCCAACTGATAGAAAACAGTACTTTTGCACTCTCCTGACTTTTCCAATCACATGAACATTCGATTGGAAGCTGTTTTGGACAACTTTTCTTTTCTTCCTGCCAAAAACTTGGCAGACATCTCTGCAACGTCTAGAACACGATGGGAGATGTTTTCTGTGCTGGCACAGTTTTTCCTTGCCAGACATAGTGGGAAAGCGTTTTGCTAAGATGTAGACTACAAAAGGCGCTAAAGACGAAGGTAGGATGCTCTCCGGAGCTAAGAGCCACTCCCGGGCGTCTTTGGGCAGAAGCCGCGCTAAGGAGAGCACTGTGAGCGGCACAATCGTCTTTGCGCGAAGAAGCCGCTTCTTCGGCTTCGGGATCCGGAGAGAGCGGCAGCTTCGGGAAGGTGAAGAAGCAAGCTGTACAACACTGGGATTGTGTGCGCACCTTGCCAACTGATAGAAAACAGTACTTTTGCACTCTCCTGACTTTTCCAATCACATGAACATTCGATTGGAAGCTGTTTTGGACAACTTTTCTTTTCTTCCTGCCAAACACTTGGCAGACATCTCTGCAACTTCTAGAACACGATGGGAGATGTTTTTTGTGCTGGCACAGTTTCTCCTTGCCAGATGTAGTGGAAAATCTATTTGCTAAGATGTAGACTACAAAAGGCGCAAAAGACGAAGGTAGGATGCTCTCCGGAGCTAAGGGCCGCTCCCGGGCGTGTTTGGGCAGAAGCCGCAGTAAGGAGAGCACTGTGAGCGGCACAATCGTCTTTGCGCGAAGAAGCCGCTTCTTCGACTCCGGGATCCGGGGAGAGCGGCAGCTTCGGGAAGGTGAAGAAGCAAGCTGTACAACACTGGGATTGTGTGCGCACCTTGCCAACTGATAGAAAACAGTACTTTTGCACTCTCCTGACTTTTCCAATCACATGAACATTCGATTGGAAGCTGTTTTGGACAACTTTTCTTTTCTTCCTGCCAAACACTTGGTAGACATCTCTGCAACGTCTAGAACACGATGGGAGATGTTTTCTGTGCTGGCACAGTTTCTCCTTGCCAGATGTAGCGGAAAAGCTTTTTGCTGAGATGTAGATGAGAAGAGACGCTAATGACGAAGGTAGGATGCTCACCGGAGCTAAGAGCCGCTCCCGGGCGTCTTTGGGCAGAAGCCGCGCTAAGGAGAGCACTGTGAGCGGCACAATCGTCCTTGCGCGAAGAAGCCGCTTCTTCGGCTCCGTGAGCCGGAGAGAGTGGCAGCTTCGGGAAGGTGAAGAAGCAAGCTGTACAACACGGGGATTGTGTGCGCAGCTTGCCAACTGATAGAAAACAGTACTTTTGCACTCTCCTGACTTTTCCAATCACATGAACATTCGATTGGAAGCTGTTTTGGACAACTTTTCTTTTCTTCCTGCCAAACACTTGGCAGACATCTCTGCAACTTCTAGAACACGATGGGAGATATTTTTTGTGCTGGCACAGTTTCTCCTTGCCAGATGTTGTGGAAAAGCTTTTTACTGAGATGTAGATTAGAAGAGACGCTAAAGACGAAGGTAGGATGCTCTTCAGAGCTAAGAGCCGCTCCCGGGCGTCTTTGGGCAGAAGCCGCAGTAAGGAGAGCACTGTGAGTGGCACAATCGTCTTTGCGTGAAGAAGCCGCTTCTTCGACTCCGGGATCCGGGGAGAGCGGCAGCTTCGGGAAGGTGAAGAAGCAAGCTGTACAACACTGGGATTGTGTGCGCACCTTGCCAACTGATAGAAAACAGTACTTTTGCACTCTCCTGACTTTTCCAATCACATGAACATTCGATTGGAAGCTGTTTTGGACAACTTTTCTTTTCTTCCTGCCAAACACTTGGCAGACATCTCTGCAACTTCTAGAACACGATGGGAGATGTTTTCTGTGCTGGCACAGTTTCTCCTTGCCAGATGTAGTGGAAAAGCTTTTTGCTAAGATGTAGACTACAAAAGACGCTAAAGACGAAGGTAGGATGCTCTCCGGAGCTAAGAGCCACTCCCCGGCGTCTTTGGGCAGAAGCAGCGCTAAGGAGAGCACTGTGAGCGGCACAATCGTCTTTGCGCGAAGAAGCCGCTTCTTCGACTCCGGGATCCGGGGGGAGCGGCAGCTTCGGGAAGGTGAAGAAGCAAGCTGTACAACACTGGGATTGTGTGCGCACCTTGCCAACTGATAGAAAACAGTACTTTTGCACTCTCCTGACTTTTCCAATCACATGAACATTCGATTGGAAGCTGTTTTGGACAACTTTTCTTTTCTTCCTGCCAAACACTTGGCAGACATCTCTGCAACTTCTAGAACACGATGGGAGATATTTTTTGTGCTGGCACAGTTTCTCCTTGCCAGATGTTGTGGAAAAGCTTTTTACTGAGATGTAGATTAGAAGAGACGCTAAAGACGAAGGTAGGATGCTCTTCAGAGCTAAGAGCCGCTCCCGAGCGTCTTTGGGCAGAAGCCGCAGTAAGGAGAGCACTGTGAGCGGCACAATCGTCTTTGCGCGAAGAAGCCGCTTCTTCGACTCCGGGATCCGGGGGGAGCGGCAGCTTCAGGAAGGTGAAGAAGCAAGCTGTACAACACTGGGATTGTGTGCGCACCTTGCCAACTGATAGAAAACAGTACTTTTGCACTCTCCTGACTTTTCCAATCACATGAACATTCGATTGGAAGCTGTTGTGGACAACTTTTCTTTTCTTCCTGCCAAACACTTGGCAGACATCTCTGCAACTTCTAGAACACGATGGGAGATGTTTTCTGTGCTGGCACAGTTTTTCCTTTCCAGATGTAGTGGAAAAGCTTTTTGCTGAGATGTAGATGAGAAGAGACGCTAATGACGAAGGCAGGATGCTCACCGGAGCTAAGAGCCGCTCCGGGGCGTCTTTGGGCAGAAGCCGCGCTAAGGAGAGCACTGTGAGCGGCACAATCGTCCTTGCGCGAAGAAGCCGCTTCTTCGGCTCCGTGAGCCGGAGAGAGTGGCAGCTTCGGGAAGGTGAAGAAGCAAGCTGTACAACACTGGGATTGTGTGCGCAGCTTGCCAACTGATAGAAAACAGTACTTTTGCACTCTCCTGACTTTTCCAATCACATGAACATTCGATTGGAAGCTGTTTTGGACAACTTTTCTTTTCTTCCTGCCAAACACTTGGCAGACATCTCTGCAACTTCTAGAGCACGATGGGAGATATTTTTTGTGCTGGCACAGTTTCTCCTTGCCAGATGTTGTGGAAAAGCTTTTTGCTGAGATGTAGATTAGAAGAGACGCTAAAGACGAAGGTAGGATGCTCTTCAGAGCTAAGAGCCGCTCCCGGGCGTCTTTGGGCAGAAGCCGCAGTAAGGAGAGCGCTGTGAGCGGCACAATCGTCTTTGCGCGAAGAAGCCGCTTCTTCGACTCCGGGATCCGGGGAGAGCGGCAGCTTCGGGAAGGTGAAGAAGCAAGCTGTACAACACTGGGATTGTGTGCGCAGCTTGCCAACTGATAGAAAACAGTACTTTTGCACTCTCCTGACTTTTCCAATCACATGAACATTCGATTGGAAGCTGTTTTGGACAACTTTTCTTTTCTTCCTGCCAAACACTTGGCAGACATCTCTGCAACTTCTAGAACACGATGGGAGATGTTTTTTGTGCTGGCACAGTTTCTCCTTGCCAGATGTAGTGGAAAAGCTTTTTGCTGAGATGTAGATGAGAAGAGACGCTAAAGACGAAGGTAGGATGCTCTCCGGAGCTAAGAGCCGCTCCCGGGCGTCTTTGGGCAGAAGCCGCAGTAAGGAGAGCACTGTGAGCGGCACAATCGTCTTTGCGCGAAGAACCTGCTTCTTCGGCTCCGGGAGCCGCGGAGACCGGCAGCTTCGGGAAGGTGAAGAAGCAAGCTGTACAACACTGGGATTGTGTGCGCAGCTTGCCAACTGATAGAAAACAGTACTTTTGCACTCTCCTGACTTTTCCAATCACATGAACATTCGATTGGAAGCTGTTGTGGACAACTTTTCTTTTCTTCCTGCCAAACACTTGGCAGACATCTCTGCAACTTCTAGAACACGATGGGAGATGTTTTCTGTGCTGGCACAGTTTTTCCTTTCCAGATGTAGTGGAAAAGCTTTTTGCTGAGATGTAGATGAGAAGAGACGCTAATGACGAAGGCAGGATGCTCACCGGAGCTAAGAGCCGCTCCGGGGCGTCTTTGGGCAGAAGCCGCGCTAAGGAGAGCACTGTGAGCGGCAGAATCGTCCTTGCGCGAAGAAGCCGCTTCTTCGGCTCCGTGAGCCGGAGAGAGTGGCAGCTTCGGGAAGGTGAAGAAGCAAGCTGTACAACACTGGGATTGTGTGCGCAGCTTGCCAACTGATAGAAAACAGTACTTTTGCACTCTCCTGACTTTTCCAATCACATGAACATTCGATTGGAAGCTGTTTTGGACAACTTTTCTTTTCTTCCTGCCAAACACTTGGCAGACATCTCTGCAACTTCTAGAGCACGATGGGAGATATTTTTTGTGCTGGCACAGTTTCTCCTTGCCAGATGTTGTGGAAAAGCTTTTTGCTGAGATGTAGATTAGAAGAGACGCTAAAGACGAAGGTAGGATGCTCTTCAGAGCTAAGAGCCGCTCCCGGGCGTCTTTGGGCAGAAGCCGCAGTAAGGAGAGCGCTGTGAGCGGCACAATCGTCTTTGCGCGAAGAAGCCGCTTCTTCGACTCCGGGATCCGGGGAGAGCGGCAGCTTCGGGAAGGTGAAGAAGCAAGCTGTACAACACTGGGATTGTGTGCGCAGCTTGCCAACTGATAGAAAACAGTACTTTTGCACTCTCCTGACTTTTCCAATCACATGAACATTCGATTGGAAGCTGTTTTGGACAACTTTTCTTTTCTTCCTGCCAAACACTTGGCAGACATCTCTGCAACTTCTAGAACACGATGGGAGATGTTTTTTGTGCTGGCACAGTTTCTCCTTGCCAGATGTAGTGGAAAAGCTTTTTGCTGAGATGTAGATGAGAAGAGACGCTAAAGACGAAGGTAGGATGCTCTCCGGAGCTAAGAGCCGCTCCCGGGCGTCTTTGGGCAGAAGCCGCAGTAAGGAGAGCACTGTGAGCGGCACAATCGTCTTTGCGCGAAGAACCTGCTTCTTCGGCTCCGGGAGCCGCGGAGACCGGCAGCTTCGGGAAGGTGAAGAAGCAAGCTGTACAACACTGGGATTGTGTGCGCAGCTTGCCAACTGATAGAAAACAGTACTTTTGCACTCTCCTTACTTTTCCAATCACATGAACATTCGATTGGAAGCTGTTGTGGACAACTTTTCTTTTCTTCCTGCCAAACACTTGGCAGACATCTCTGCAACTTCTAGAACATGATGGGAGATGTTTTCTGTGCTGGCACAGTTTCTCCTAGCCAGACATGCTGGCAAAGCGTTTTGCTAAGACGTAGACTACAAAAGACGCTAAAGACGAAGGTAGGATGCTCTCTGGTGCTAAGAGCCACTCCCCGGCGTCTTTGGGCAGAAGCCGCGCTAAGGAGAGCACTGTGAGCGGCACAATCGTCCTTGCGCGAAGAAGCCGCTTCTTCGGCTCCAGGAGCCAGAGAGAGCGGCAGCTTCGGGAAGGTGAAGAAGCAAGCTGTACAACACTGGGATTGTGTGCGCAGCTTGCCAACTGATAGAAAACAGTACTTTTGCACTCTCCTGACTTTTCCAATCACATGAACATTCGATTGGAAGCTGTTTTGGACAACTTTTCTTTTCTTCCTGCCAAACACTTGGCAGACATCTCTGCAACTTCTAGAACACGATGGGAGATGTTTTCATTGCTGGCACAGTTACTCCCTGCCAGATGTAGTGGAAAAGCTTTTTGCTGAGATGTAGATGAGAAGAGAGGCTTAAGACGAAGGTAGGATGCTCTCCAGAGCTAAGAGCCGCTCCCGGGCGTCTTTGGGCAGAAGCCGCAGTAAGGAGAGCACTGTGAGCGGCACAATCGTCTTTGCGCGAAGAAGCCGCTTCGTCGACTCCGGGATCCGGGAGGAGCGGCAGCTTCAGGAAGGTGAAGAAGCAAGCTGTACAACACTGGGATTGTGTGCGCACCTTGCCAACTGATAGAAAACAGTACTTTTGCACTCTCCTGACTTTTCCAATCACATGAACATTCGATTGGAAGCTGTTGTGGACAACTTTTCTTTTCTTCCTGCCAAACACTTGGCAGACATCTCTGCAACTTCTAGAACACGATGGGAGATGTTTTCTGTGCTGGCACAGTTTTTCCTTTCCAGATGTAGTGGAAAAGCTTTTTGCTGAGATGTAGATGAGAAGAGACGCTAATGACGAAGGCAGGATGCTCACCGGAGCTAAGAGCCGCTCCCGGGCGTCTTTGGGCAGAAGCCGCAGTAAGGAGAGCACTGTGAGCGGCACAATCGTCTTTGCGCGAAGAAGCCGCTTCCTCGACTCCGGGATCCGGGGAGAGCGGCAGCTTCGGGAAGGTGAAGAAGCAAGCTGTACAACACTGGGATTGTGTGCGCACCTTGCCAACTGATAGAAAACAGTACTTTTGCACTCTCCTGACTTTTCCAATCACATGAACATTCGATTGGAAGCTGTTGTGGACAACTTTTCTTTTCTTCCTGCCAAACACTTGGCAGACATCTCTGCAACTTCTAGAACATGATGGGAGATGTTTTCTGTGCTGGCACAGTTTCTGCTAGCCAGACATACTGGCAAAGCGTTTTGCTAAGGCGTAGACTACAAAAGATGCTAAAGACGAAGGTAGGATGCTCTCTGGTGCTAAGAGCCACTCCCCGGCGTCTTTGGGCAGAAGCCGCGCTAAGGAGAGCACTGTGAGCGGCAGAATCGTCCTTGCGCGAAGAAGCCGCTTCTTCGGCTCCGGGAGCCAGAGAGAGTGGCAGCTTCGGGAAGGTGAAGAAGCAAGCTGTACAACACTGGGATTGTGTGCGCAGCTTGCCAACTGATAGAAAACAGTACTTTTGCACTCTCCTGACTTTTCCAATCACATGAACATTCGATTGGAAGCTGTTGTGGACAACTTTTCTTTTCTTCCTGCCAAACACTTGGCAGACATCTCTGCAACTTCTAGAACACGATGGGAGATGTTTTCTGTGCTGGCACAGTTTCTCCTTGCCAGATTTAGTGGAAAAGCTTTTTGCTGAGATGTAGATGAGAAGAGACGCTAATGACGAAGGTAGGATGCTCACCGGAGCTAAGAGCCGCTCCCGGGCGTCTTTCGGCAGAAGCCGCGCTAAGGAGAGCACTGTGAGCGGCACAATCGTCTTTGCGCGAAGAAGCCGCTTCTTCGGCTCCGTGAGCCGGAGAGAGTGGCAGCTTCGGGAAGGTGAAGAAGCAAGCTGTACAACACTGGGATTGTGTGCGCAGCTTGCCAACTGATAGAAAACAGTACTTTTGCACTCTCCTGACTTTTCCAATCACATGAACATTCGATTGGAAGCTGTTTTGGACAACTTTTCTTTTCTTCCTGCCAAACACTTGGCAGACATCTCTGCAACGTCTAGAACACGATGGGAGATGTTTTCTGTGCTGGCACAGTTTTTCCTTGCCAGACATAGTGGGAAAGCGTTTTGCTAAGATGTAGACTACAAAAGACGCTAAAGACGAAGGTAGGATGCTCTCCGGAGCTAAGAGCCGCTCCCGGGCGTCTTTGGGCAGAAGCCGCAGTAAGGAGAGCACTGTGAGCGGCACAATCGTCTTTGCGCGAAGAAGCCGCTTCTTCGGCTCCGGGATCCGGAGAGAGCGGCAGCTTCGGGAAGGTGAAGAAGCAAGCTGTACAACACTGGGATTGTGTGCGCACCTTGCCAACTGATAGAAAACAGTACTTTTGCACTCTCCTGACTTTTCCAATCACATGAACATTCGATTGGAAGCTGTTTTGGACAACTTTTCTTTTCTTCCTGCCAAACACTTGGCAGACATCTCTGCAACTTCTAGAACACGATGGGAGATGTTTTCTGTGCTGGCACAGTTTTTCCTTGCCAGATGTAGTGGAAAAGCTTTTTGCTGAGATGTAGATGAGAAGAGACGCTAAAGACGAAGGTAGGATGCTCTCCGGAGCTAAGAGGCGCTCCCGGGCGTCTTTGGGCAGAAGCCGCAGTAAGGAGAGCACTGTGAGCGGCACAATCGTCTTTGCGTGAAGAAGCCGCTTCTTCGGCTCCGGGAGCCGGAGAGAGCGGCAGCTTCGGGAAGGTGAAGAAGCAAGCTGTACAACACTGGGATTGTGTGCGCACCTTGCCAACTGATAGAAAACAGTACTTTTGCACTCTCCTGACATTTCCAATCATATGAACATTCGATTGGAAGCTGTTGTGGACAACTTTTCTTTTCTTCCTGCCAAACACTTGGCAGACATCTCTGCAACTTCTAGAACATGATGGGAGATGTTTTCTGTGCTGGCACAGTTTCTGCTAGCCAGACATACTGGCAAAGCGTTTTGCTAAGGCGTAGACTACAAAAGACGCTAAAGACGAAGGTAGGATGCTCTCCGGTGCTAAGAGCCACTCCCCGGCGTCTTTGGGCAGAAGCCGCGCTAAGGAGAGCACTGTGAGCGGCAGAATCGTCCTTGCGCGAAGAAGCCGCTTCTTCGGCTCCGGGAGCCAGAGAGAGTGGCAGCTTCGGGAAGGTGAAGAAGCAAGCTGTACAACACTGGGATTGTGTGCGCAGCTTGCCAACTGATAGAAAACAGTACTTTTGCACTCTCCTGACTTTTCCAATCACATGAACATTCGATTGGAAGCTGTTTTGGACAACTTTTCTTTTCTTCCTGCCAAACACTTGGCAGACATCTCTGCAACTTCTAGAACACGATGGGAGATGTTTTCATTGCTGGCACAGTTACTCCCTGCCAGATGTAGTGGAAAAGCTTTTTGCTGAGATGTAGATGAGAAGAGAGGCTTAAGACGAAGGTAGGATGCTCTCCAGAGCTAAGAGCCGCTCCCGGGCGTCTTTGGGCAGAAGCCGCAGTAAGGAGAGCACTGTGAGCGGCACAATCGTCTTTGCGCGAAGAAGCCGCTTCGTCGACTCCGGGATCCGGGAGGAGCGGCAGCTTCAGGAAGGTGAAGAAGCAAGCTGTACAACACTGGGATTGTGTGCGCACCTTGCCAACTGATAGAAAACAGTACTTTTGCACTCTCCTGACTTTTCCAATCACATGAACATTCGATTGGAAGCTGTTGTGGACAACTTTTCTTTTCTTCCTGCCAAACACTTGGCAGACATCTCTGCAACTTCTAGAACACGATGGGAGATGTTTTCTGTGCTGGCACAGTTTTTCCTTTCCAGATGTAGTGGAAAAGCTTTTTGCTGAGATGTAGATGAGAAGAGACGCTAATGACGAAGGCAGGATGCTCACCGGAGCTAAGAGCCGCTCCCGGGCGTCTTTGGGCAGAAGCCGCAGTAAGGAGAGCACTGTGAGCGGCACAATCGTCTTTGCGCGAAGAAGCCGCTTCCTCGACTCCGGGATCCGGGGAGAGCGGCAGCTTCGGGAAGGTGAAGAAGCAAGCTGTACAACACTGGGATTGTGTGCGCACCTTGCCAACTGATAGAAAACAGTACTTTTGCACTCTCTTGACTTTTCCAATCACATGAACATTCGATTGGAAGCTGTTGTGGACAACTTTTCTTTTCTTCCTGCCAAACACTTGGCAGACATCTCTGCAACTTCTAGAACATGATGGGAGATGTTTTCTGTGCTGGCACAGTTTCTGCTAGCCAGACATACTGGCAAAGCGTTTTGCTAAGGCGTAGACTACAAAAGATGCTAAAGACGAAGGTAGGATGCTCTCCGGTGCTAAGAGCCACTCCCCGGCGTCTTTGGGCAGAAGCCGCGCTAAGGAGAGCACTGTGAGCGGCAGAATCGTCCTTGCGCGAAGAAGCCGCTTCTTCGGCTCCGGGAGCCAGAGAGAGTGGCAGCTTCGGGAAGGTGAAGAAGCAAGCTGTACAACACTGGGATTGTGTGCGCAGCTTGCCAACTGATAGAAAACAGTACTTTTGCACTCTCCTGACTTTTCCAATCACATGAACATTCGATTGGAAGCTGTTGTGGACAACTTTTCTTTTCTTCCTGCCAAACACTTGGCAGACATCTCTGCAACTTCTAGAACACGATGGGAGATGTTTTCTGTGCTGGCACAGTTTCTCCTTGCCAGATGTAGTGGAAAAGCTTTTTGCTGAGATGTAGATGAGAAGAGACGCTAATGACGAAGGTAGGATGCTCACCGGAGCTAAGAGCCGCTCCCGGGCGTCTTTCGGCAGAAGCCGCGCTAAGGAGAGCACTGTGAGCGGCACAATCGTCTTTGCGCGAAGAAGCCGCTTCTTCGGCTCCGTGAGCCGGAGAGAGTGGCAGCTTCGGGAAGGTGAAGAAGCAAGCTGTACAACACTGGGATTGTGTGCGCAGCTTGCCAACTGATAGAAAACAGTACTTTTGCACTCTCCTGACTTTTCCAATCACATGAACATTCGATTGGAAGCTGTTTTGGACAACTTTTCTTTTCTTCCTGCCAAACACTTGGCAGACATCTCTGCAACGTCTAGAACACGATGGGAGATGTTTTCTGTGCTGGCACAGTTTTTCCTTGCCAGACATAGTGGGAAAGCGTTTTGCTAAGATGTAGACTACAAAAGACGCTAAAGACGAAGGTAGGATGCTCTCCGGAGCTAAGAGCCGCTCCCGGGCGTCTTTGGGCAGAAGCCGCAGTAAGGAGAGCACTGTGAGCGGCACAATCGTCTTTGCGCGAAGAAGCCGCTTCTTCGGCTCCGGGATCCGGGGAGAGCGGAAGCTTCGGGAAGGTGAAGAAGCAAGCTGTACAACACTGGGATTGTGTGCGCACCTTGCCAACTGATAGAAAACAGTACTTTTGCACTCTCCTGACTTTTCCAATCACATGAACATTCGATTGGAAGCTGTTTTGGACAACTTTTCTTTTCTTCCTGCCAAACACTTGGCAGACATCTCTGCAACTTCTAGAACACGATGGGAGATGTTTTCTGTGCTGGCACAGTTTTTCCTTGCCAGATGTAGTGGAAAAGCTTTTTGCTGAGATGTAGATGAGAAGAGACGCTAAAGACGAAGGTAGGATGCTCTCCGGAGCTAAGAGGCGCTCCCGGGCGTCTTTGGGCAGAAGCCGCAGTAAGGAGAGCACTGTGAGCGGCACAATCGTCTTTGCGTGAAGAAGCCGCTTCTTCGGCTCCGGGAGCCGGAGAGAGCGGCAGCTTCGGGAAGGTGAAGAAGCAAGCTGTACAACACTGGGATTGTGTGCGCACCTTGCCAACTGATAGAAAACAGTACTTTTGCACTCTCCTGACATTTCCAATCATATGAACATTCGATTGGAAGCTGTTGTGGACAACTTTTCTTTTCTTCCTGCCAAACACTTGGCAGACATCTCTGCAACTTCTAGAACATGATGGGAGATGTTTTCTGTGCTGGCACAGTTTCTGCTAGCCAGACATACTGGCAAAGCGTTTTGCTAAGGCGTAGACTACAAAAGACGCTAAAGACGAAGGTAGGATGCTCTCCGGAGCTAAGAGCCGCTCCCGGGCGTCTTTGGGCAGAAGCCGCAGTAAGGAGAGCACTGTGAGCGGCACAATCGTCTTTGCGCGAAGAAGCCGCTTCTTCGGCTCCGGGATCCGGAGAGAGCGGCAGCTTCGGGAAGGTGAAGAAGCAAGCTGTACAACACTGGGATTGTGTGCGCACCTTGCCAACTGATAGAAAACAGTACTTTTGCACTCTCCTGACTTTTCCAATCACATGAACATTCGATTGGAAGCTGTTTTGGACAACTTTTCTTTTCTTCCTGCCAAACACTTGGCAGACATCTCTGCAACTTCTAGAACACGATGGGAGATGTTTTCTGTGCTGGCACAGTTTTTCCTTGCCAGATGTAGTGGAAAAGCTTTTTGCTGAGATGTAGATGAGAAGAGACGCTAAAGACGAAGGTAGGATGCTCTCTGGAGCTAAGAGGCGCTCCCGGGCGTCTTTGGGCAGAAGCCGCAGTAAGGAGAGCACTGTGAGCGGCACAATCGTCTTTGCGTGAAGAAGCCGCTTCTTCGGCTCCGGGAGCCGGAGAGAGCGGCAGCTTCGGGAAGGTGAAGAAGCAAGCTGTACAACACTGGGATTGTGTGCGCACCTTGCCAACTGATAGAAAACAGTACTTTTGCACTCTCCTGACATTTCCAATCATATGAACATTCGATTGGAAGCTGTTGTGGACAACTTTTCTTTTCTTCCTGCCAAACACTTGGCAGACATCTCTGCAACTTCTAGAACACGATGGGAGATGTTTTCTGTGCTGGCACAGTTTCTCCTAGCCAGACATACGGGCAAAGCGTTTTGCTATGACGTAGACTACAAAAGACGCTAAAGACGAAGGTAGGATGCTCTCCGGAGCTAAGAGCCACTCCCCGGCGTCTTTGGGCAGAAGCCGCGCTAAGGAGAGCACTGTGAGCGGCACAATCGTCCTTGCGCGAAGAAGCCGCTTCTTCGGCTCCGGGAGCCGGAGAGAGTGGCAGCTTCGGGAAGGTGAAGAAGCAAGCTGTACAACACTGGGATTGTGTGCGCAGCTTGCCAACTGATAGAAAACAGTACTTTTGCACTCTCCTGACTTTTCCAATCACATGAACATTCGATTGGAAGCTGTTTTGGACAACTTTTCTTTTCTTCCTGCCAAACACTTGGCAGACATCTCTGCAACTTCTAGAACACGATGGGAGATGTTTTCTGTGCTGGCACAGTTACTCCTTGCCAGATGTAGTGGAAAAGCTTTTTGCTGAGATGTAGATGAGAAGAGACGCTAAAGACGAAGGTAGGATGCTGTCCGGAGCTAAGAGCCGCTCCCGTGCGTCTTTGGGCAGAAGCCGCAGTAAGGAGAGCACTGTGAGCGGCACAATCGTCTTTGTGCGAAGAAGCCGCTTCTTCGGCTCCGGGAGCCGGAGAGAGCGGCAGCTTCGGGAAGGTGAAGAAGCAAGCTGCACAACACTGGGATTGTGTGCGCACCTTGCCAACTGATACAAAACAGTACTTTTGCACTCTCCTGACTTTTCCAATCACATGAACATTCGATTGGAAGCTGTTTTGGACAACTTTTCTTTTCTTCCTGCCAAACACTTGGCAGACATCTCTGCAACTTCTAGAACACGATGGGAGATGTTTTCTGTGCTGGCACAGTTTCTCCTAGCCAGACATACTGGCAAAGCGTTTTGCTAAGACGTAGACTACAAAAGACGCTAAAGACGAAGGTAGGATGCTCTCCGGAGCTAAGAGCCACTCCCCGGCGTCTTTGGGCAGAAGCCGCGCTAAGGAGAGCACTGTGAACGGCACAATCGTCCTGGCGCGAAGAAGCCGCTTCTTCGGCTCCGGGAGCCGGAGAGAGTGGCAGCTTCGGGAAGGTGAAGAAGTAAGCTGTACAACACTGGGATTGTGTGCGCAGCTTGCCAACTGATAGAAAACAGTACTTTTGCACTCTCCTGACTTTTCCAATCACATGAACATTCGATTGGAAGCTGTTTTGGACAACTTTTCTTTTCTTCCTGCCAAACACTTGGCAGACATCTCTGCAACTTCTAGAACACGATGGGAGATGTTTTCTGTGCTGGCACAGTTACTCCTTGCCAGATGTAGTGGAAAAGCTTTTTGCTGAGATGTAGATGAGAAGAGGCGCTAAAGACGAAGGTAGGATGCTGTCCGGAGCTAAGAGCCGCTCCCGTGCGTCTTTGGGCAGAAGCCGCGCTAAGGAGAGCACTGTGAGCAGCACAATCGTCTTTGCGCGAAGAAGCCGCTTCTTCGGCTCCGGGAGCCGGAGAGAGCGGCAGCTTCGTGAAGGTGAAGAAGCAAGCTGTACAACACTGGTATTGTGTGCGCAGCTTGCAAACTGATAGAAAACAGTACTTTTGCACTCTCCTGACTTATCCAATCACATGAACATTCGATTGGAAGCTGTTTTGGACAACTTTTCCTTTCTTCCTGCCAAACACTTGGCAGACATCTCTGCAACGTCTAGAACACGATGGGAGATGCTTTCTGTGCTGGCACAGTTTCTCCTTGCCAGATGTAGTGGAAAAGCTTTTTGCTGAGATGTAGATGAGAAGAGACGCAAAAGACGAAGGTAGGATGCTCTCCGGAGCTAAGAGCCGCTCCCATGCGTCTTTGGGCAGAAGCCGCGCTAAGGAGAGCACTGTGAGCAGCACAATCGTCTTTGCGCGAAGAAGCCGCTTCTTCGGCTTTGGGAGCCGGGGAGAGCGGCAGCTTCGGAAAGGTAAAGAAGCAAGCTGTACAACACTGGGATTGTGTGCGCAGCTTGCCAACTGATGGAAAACAGTACTTTTGCACTCTCCTGACTTTTCCAATCACATGAGCATTCGATTGGAAGCTGTTTTGGACAACTTTTCTTTTCTTCCTGTCAAACACTTGGCAGACATCTCTGCAACTTCTAGAACACGATGGGAGATGTTTTCTGTGCTGGCACAGTTTCTCCTTGCCAGACGTAGTGGAAAAGCTTTTTGCTGAGATGTAGATGAGAAGAGATGCTAAAGACGAAGGCAGGATGCGCTCCAGAGCTAAGAGCCGCTCCCGGGCGTCTTTGGGCAGAAGCCGCGCTAAGGAGAGCACTGTGAGCGGCACAATCGTCTTTGCGCGAAGAAGCCGCTTCTTCGGCTCCGGGAGCCGGGGAGAGCGGCAGCTTCGGGAAGGTGAAGAAGCAAGCTGTACAACACTGGGATTGTGTGCGCACCTTGCCAACTGATAGAAAACAGTACTTTTGCACTCTCCTGACTTTTCCAATCACATGAACATTCGATTGGAAGCTGTGGTGGACAACTTTTCTTTTCTTCCAGCCAAACACTTGGCAGACATCTCTGCAACTTCTAGAACACGATGGGAGATGTTTTTTGTGCTGGCACGGTTTCTCCTTGCCAGATGTTGTGGAAAAGCTTTTTGCTGAGATGTAGATGAGAAGAGACGCTAAAGACGACGGTAGGATGCTCTCCAGAGCTAAGAGCCGCTCCCGGGCGTCTTTGGGCAGAAGCCGCAGTAAGGAGAGCACTGTTAGCGGAACAATCGTCTTTGCGCGAAGAAGCCACTTCTTCGGCTCCGGGAGGCGGAGAGAGCGGCAGCTTCGGGAAGGTGAAGAAGCAAGCTGTACAACACTGGGATTGTGTGCGCAGCTTGCCAACTGATAGAAAACAGTACTTTTGCACTCTCCTGAATTTTCCAATCACATGAACATTCGTTTGGAAGCTGTTTTGGACAACTTTTCTTTTCTTCCTGCCAAACACTTGGCAGACATCTCTGCAACGTCTAGAACACGATGGGAGATGTTTTCTGTGCTGGCACAGTTTTTCCTTGCCAGACATAGTGGGAAAGCGTTTTGCTAAGATGTAGACTACAAAAGACGCTAAAGATGAAGGTAGGATGCTCTCCGGAGCTAAGAGCCGCTCCCGTGCGTCTTTGGGCAGAAGCCGCACTAAGGAGAGCACTGTGAGCGGCACAATCGTCTTTGCGCGAAGAAGCCGCTTCTTCGGCTCCGGGATCTGGAGAGAGCGGCAGCTTCGGGAAGGTGAAGAAGCAAGCTGTACAACACTGGGATTGTGTGCGCACCTTGCCAACTGATAGAAAACAGTACTTTTGCACTCTCCTGACTTTTCCAATCACATGAACATTCGATTGGAAGCTGTTTTGGACAACTTTTCTTTTCTTCCTGCCAATCACTTGGCAGACATCTCTGCAACTTCTAGAACACGATGGGAGATGTTTTCTGTGCTGGCACAGTTTCTCCTTGCCAGATGTAGTGGAAAAGGTTTTTGCTGAGATGTAGATGAGAAGAGACGCTAAAGACGAAGGTAGGATGCTCTCCATTGCTAAGAGCCGCTCCCGGGCGTCTTTGGGCAGAAGCCGCAGTAAGGAGAGCACTGTGAGCGGCACAATCGTCTTTGCGTGAAGAAGCCGCTTCTTCGACTTCGGGAGCCGGGGAGACCGGCAGCTTCGGGAAGGTGAAGAAGTAAGCTGTACAACACTGGGATTGTGTGCGCAGCTTGCCAACTGATAGAAAACAGTACTTTTGCACTCTCCTGACTTTTCCAATCACATGAACATTCGATTGGAAGCTGTTTTGGACAACATTTCTTCCTGCCAAACACTTGGCAGACATCTCTGCAACGTCTAGAACACGATGGGAGATGTTTTCTGTGCTGGCACAGTTTCTCCTAGCCAGACATAGTGGGAAAGCGTTTTGCTAAGATGTAGACTACAAAAGACGCTAAAGACGAAGGTAGGATGCTCTCCGGAGCTAAGAGCCCCTCCCGGGCGTCTTTGGGCAGAAGCCGCGCTAAGGAGAGCACTGTGAGCGGCACAATCGTCCTTGCGCGAAGAAGCCGCTTCTTCGGCTCAGGGAGCCGGAGAGAGTGGCAGCTTTGGGAAGGTGAAGAAGCAAGCTGTACAACACTGGGATTGTGTGCGCACCTTGCCAACTGATAGAAAACAGTACTTTTGCACTCTCCTGACTTTTCCAATCACATGAACATTCGATTGGAAGCTGTTTTGGACAACTTTTCTTTTCTTCCTGCCAAACACTTGGCAGACATCTCTGCAACTTCTAGAACACGATGGGAGATGTTTTCTGTGCTGGCACAGTTACTCCTTGCCAGATGTAGTGGAAAAGCTTTTTGCTGAGATGTAGATGAGAAGAGACGCTAAAGACGAAGGTAGGATGCTCTCCGGAGCTAAGAGCCGCTCCCGTGCGTCTTTGGGCAGAAGCCGCAGTAAGGAGAGCACTGTGAGCGGCACAATCATCTTTGCGCGAAGAAGCCGCTTCTTCGGCTCCGGGAGCCGGGGAGAGCGGCAGCTTCGGGAAGGTGAAGAAGCAAGCTGTACAACACTGGGATTGTGTGCGCAGCTTGCCAACTGATAGAAAACAGTACTTTTGCACTCTCCTGACTTTTCCAATCACATGAACATTCGATTGGAAGCTGTTTTGGACAACTTTTCTTTTCTTCCTGCCAAACACTTGGCAGACATCTCTGCAACTTCTAGAACACGATGGGAGATGTTTTTTGTGGTGGCACAGTTTCTCCTTGCCAGATGTAGTGGAAAAGCTTTTTGCTGAGATGTAGATGAGAAGAGACGCAAAAGACGAAGGTAGGATGCTCTCCGGAGCTAAGAGCCGCTCCCGTGCGTCTTTGGGCAGAAGCCGCAGTAAGGAGAGCACTGTGAGCGGCACAATCGTCTTTGCGTGAAGAAGCCGCTTCTTCGACTTCGGGAGCCGGGGAGACCGGCAGCTTCGGGAAGATGAAGAAGTAAGCTGTACAACACTGGGATTGTGTGCGCAGCTTGCCAACTGATAGAAAACAGTACTTTTGCACTCTCCTGACTTTTCCAATCACATGAACATTCGATTGGAAGCTGTTTTGGACAACTTTTCTTTTCTTCCTGCCAAACACTTGGCAGACATCTCTGCAACGTCTAGAACACGATGGGAGATGTTTTCTGTGCTGGCACAGTTTTTCCTTGCCTGACATACTGGCAAAGCATTTTGCTAAGACATAGGCTACAAAAGACGCTAAAGACGAAGGTAGGATGCTCTCCGGAGCTAAGAGCCACTCCCGGGCGTCTTTGGGCAGAAGCCGCAGTAAGGAGAGCACTGTGAGCGGCACAATCGTCCTTGCGCGAAGAAGCCGCTTCTTCGGCTCCGGGAGCCGGAGAGAGTGGCAGCTTCGGGAAGGTGAAGAAGCAAGCTGTACAACACTGGGATTGTGTGCGCAGCTTGCCAACTGATAGAAAACAGTACTTTTGCACTCTCCTGACTTTTCCAATCACATGAACATTCGATTGGAAGCTGTTGTGGACAACTTTTCTTAACTTCCTGCCAAACACTTGGCAGACATCTCTGCAACTTCTAGAACACGATGGGAGATGTTTTCTGTGCTGGCACAGTTTCTCCTTGCCAGATGTAGTGGAAAAGCTTTTTGCTGAGATGTAGATGAGAAGTCACGCAAAAGACGAAGGTAGGATGCTCTCCGGAGCTAAGAGCCGCTCCCGGGCGTCTTCGGGCAGAAGCCGCGCTAAGGAGAGCACTGTGAGCGGCACAATCGTCTTTGCGCGAAGAAGCCGCTTCTTCGGCTCCGGGATCCGGAGAGAGCGGCAGCTTCGGGAAGGTGAAGAAGCAAGCTGTACAACACTGGGATTGTGTGCGCAGCTTGCCAACTGATAGAAAACAGTACTTTTGCACTCTCCTGACTTTTCCAATCACATGAACATTCGATTGGAAGCTGTTTTGGACAACTTTTCTTTTCTTCCTGCCAAACACTTGGCAGACATCTCTGCAACTTCTAGAACACGATGGGAGATGTTTTCTGTGCTGGCACAGTTTCTCCTAGCCAGACATACTGGCAAAGCATTTTGCTAAGACGTAGGCTACAAAAGACTCTAAAGACGAAGGTAGGATGCTCTCCGGAGCTAAGAGCCACTCCCCGGCGTCTTTGGGCAGAAGCCGCGCTAAGGAGAGCACTGTGAGCGGCACAATCGTCCTTGCGCGAAGAAGCCGCTTCTTCGGCTCCGGGAGCCGCAGAGAGTGGCAGCTTCGGGAAGGTGAAGAAGCAAGCTGTACAACACTGGGATTGTGTGCGCAGCTTGCCAACTGATAGAAAACAGTACTTTTGCACTCTCCTGACTTTTCCAATCACATGAACATTCGATTGGAAGCTGTTTTGGACAACTTTTCTTTTCTTCCTGCCAAAAACTTGGCAGACATCTCTGCAACCTCTAGAACACGATGGGAGATGTTTTCTGTGCTGGCACAGTTACTCCTTGCCAGATGTAGTGGAAAAGCTTTTTGCTGAGATGTAGATGAGAAGAGACGCAAAAGACGAAGGTAGGATGCTCTCCGGAGCTAAGAGCCGCTCCCGTGCGTCTTTGGGCAGAAGTCGCAGTAAGGAGAGCACTGTGAGTGGCACAATCGTCTTTGCGTGAAGAAACCGCTTCTTCGACTTCGGGAGCCGGGGAGACCGGCAGCTTCGGGAAGGTGAAGAAGTAAGCTGTACAACACTGGGATTGTGTGCGCAGCTTGCCAACTGATAGAAAACAGTACTTTTGCACTCTCCTGACTTTTCCAATCACATGAACATTCGATAGGAAGCTGTTTTGGACAACTTTTCTTTTCTTCCTGCCAAACACTTGGCAGACATCTCTGCAACGTCTAGAACACGATGGGAGATGTTTTCTGTGCTGGCACAGTTTTTCCTTGCCAGACATAGTGGGAAAGCGTTTTGCGAAGATGTAGACTACAAAAGACGCTAAAGACGAAGGTAGGATGCTCTCCGGAGCTAAGAGCCGCTCCCGGGCGTCTTTGGGCAGAAGCCGCGCTAAGGAGAGCACTGTGAGCGGCACAATCGTCTTTGCGCGAAGAAGCCGCTTCTTCGGCTCCGGGATCCGGAGAGAGCGGCAGCTTCGGGAAGGTGAAGAAGCAAGCTGTACAACACTGGGATTGTGTGCGCACCTTGCCAACTGATTCAAAACAGTACTTTTGCACTCTCCTGACTTTTCCAATCACATGAACATTCGATTGGAAGCTGTTGTGGACAACTTTTCTTATCTTCCTGCCAAACACTTGGCAGACATCTCTGCAACTTCTAGAACACGATGGGAGATGTTTTCTGTGCTGGCACAGTTTCTCCTTGCCAGATGTAGTGGAAAAGCTTTTTGCTGAGATGTAGATGAGAAGTCACGCAAAAGACGAAGGTAGGATGCTCTCCGGAGCTAAGAGCCGCTCCCGGGCGTCTTTGGGCAGAAGCCGCAGTAAGGAGAGTACTGTGAGCGGCACAATCGTCTTTGCGTGAAGAAGCCGCTTCTTCGACTTCGGGAGCCGGGAAGACCGGCAGCTTCGGGAAGGTGAAGAAGTAAGCTGTACAACACTGGGATTGTGTGCGCAGCTTGCCAACTGATAGAAAACAGTACTTTTGCACTCTCCTGACTTTTCCAATCACATGAACATTCGATTGGAAGCTGTTTTGGACAACTTTTCTTTTCTTCCTGCCAAACACTTGGCAGACATCTGTGCAACGTCTAGAACACGATGGGAGATGTTTTCTGTGCTGGCACAGTTTTTCCTTGCCAGACATGGTGGGAAAGCGTTTTGCTAAGATGTGGACTACAAAAGACGCTAAAGACGAAGGTAGGATGCTCTCCGGAGCTAAGAGCCGCTCCCGGGCGTCTTCGGGCAGAAGCCGCGCTAAGGAGAGCACTGTGAGCGGCACAATCGTCTTTGCGCGAAGAAGCCGCTTCTTCGGCTCCGGGATCCGGAGAGAGCGGCAGCTTCGGGAAGGTGAAGAAGCAAGCTGTACAACACTGGGATTGTGTGCGCACCTTGCCAACTGATTCAAAACAGTACTTTTGCACTCTCCTGACTTTTCCAATCACATGAACATTCGATTGGAAGCTGTTGTGGACAACTTTTCTTATCTTCCTGCCAAACACTTGGCAGACATCTCTGCAAATTCTAGAACACGATGGGAGATGTTTTCTGTGCTGGCACAGTTTCTCCTTGCCAGATGTAGTGGAAAAGCTTTTTGCTGAGCTGTAGATGAGAAGTCACGCAAAAGACGAAGGTAGGATGCTCTCCGGAGCTAAGAGCCGCTCCCGGGCGTCTTTGGGCAGAAGCCGCAGTAAGGAGAGTACTGTGAGCGGCACAATCGTCTTTGCGTGAAGAAGCCGCTTCTTCGACTTCGGGAGCCGGGAAGACCGGCAGCTTCGGGAAGGTGAAGAAGTAAGCTGTACAACACTGGGATTGTGTGCGCAGCTTGCCAACTGATAGAAAACAGTACTTTTGCACTCTCCTGACTTTTCCAATCACATGAACATTCGATTGGAAGCTGTTTTGGACAACTTTTCTTTTCTTCCTGCCAAACACTTGGCAGACATCTGTGCAACGTCTAGAACACGATGGGAGATGTTTTCTGTGCTGGCACAGTTTTTCCTTGCCAGACATGGTGGGAAAGCGTTTTGCTAAGATGTGGACTACAAAAGACGCTAAAGACGAAGGTAGGATGCTCTCCGGAGCTAAGAGCCGCTCCCGGGCGTCTTCGGGCAGAAGCCGCGCTAAGGAGAGCACTGTGAGCGGCACAATCGTCTTTGCGCGAAGAAGCCGCTTCTTCGGCTCCGGGATCCGGAGAGAGCGGCAGCTTCGGGAAGGTGAAGAAGCAAGCTGTACAACACTGGGATTGTGTGCGCAGCTTGCCAACTGATAGAAAACAGTACTTTTGCACTCTCCTGACTTTTCCAATCACATGAACATTCGTTTGGAAGCTGTTTTGGACAACTTTTCTTTTCTTCCTGCCAAACACTTGGCAGACATCTCTGCAACTTCTAGAACACGATGGGAGATATTTTTTGTGCTGGCACAGTTTCTCCTTGCCAGATGTTGTAGAAAAGCTTTTTGCTGAGATGTAGATTAGAAGAGGCGCTAAAGACGAAGGTAGGATGCTCTTCAGAGCTAAGAGCCGCTCCCGGGCGTCTTTGGGCAGAAGCCGCAGTAAGGAGAGCACTGTGAGCGGCACAATGGTCTTTGCGCAAAGAAGCCGCTTCTTCGACTCTGGGATCCGGGGAGAGCGGCAGCTTCGGGAAGGTGAAGAAGCAAGCTGTACAACACTGGGATTGTGTGCGCAGCTTGCCAACTGATAGAAAACAGTACTTTTGCACTCTCCTGACTTTTCCAATCACATGAACATTCGATTGGAAGCTGTTTTGGACAACTTTTCTTTTCTTCCTGCCAAACACTTGGCAGACATCTCTGAGACTTCTAGAACACGATGGGAGATTTTTTTTGTGGTGGCACAGTTTCTCCTTGCCAGATGTAGTGGAAAAGCTTTTTGCTGAGATGTAGATGAGAAGAGACGCAAAAGACGAAGGTAGGATGCTCTCCGGAGCTAAGAGCCGCTCCCGTGCGTCTTTGGGCAGAAGCCGCAGTAAGGAGAGCACTGTGAGCGGCACAATCGTCTTTGCGTGAAGAAGCCGCTTCTTCGACTCCGGGAGCCGGGGAGACCGGCAGCATCGGGAAGGTGAAGAAGTAAGCTGTACAACACTGGGATCGTGTGCGCAGCTTGCCAACTTATAGAAAACAGTACTTTTGCACTCTCCTGACTTTTCCAATCACATGAACATTCGATTGGAAGCTGTTTTGGACAACTTTTCTTTTCTTCCTGCCAAACACTTGGCAGACATCTCTGCAACGTCTAGAACACGATGGGAGATGTTTTCTGTGCTGGCAAAGTTTTTCCTTGCCAGACATAGTGGGAAAGCGTTTTGCTAAGATGTAGACTACAAAAGACGCTAAAGACGAAGGTAGGATGCTCTCCGGAGCTAAGAGCCGTTCCGGGCGTCTTTGGGCAGAAGCCGCGCTAAGGAGAGCACTGTGAGCGGCACAATCGTCTTTGCGCGAAGAAGCCGCTTCTTCGGCTCCGGGATCCGGAGAGAGCGGCAGCTTCGGGAAGGTGAAGAAGCAAGCTGTACAACACTGGGATTGTGTGCGCACCTTGCCAACTGATAGAAAACAGTACTTTTGCACTCTCCTGACTTTTCCAATCACATGAACATTCGATTGGAAGCTGTTTTGGACAACTTTTCTTTTCTTCCTGCCAAACACTTGGCAGACATCTCTGCAACTTCTAGAACACGATGGGAGATGTTTTCTGTGCTGGCACAGTTTTTCCTTGCCAGATGTAGTGGAAAAGCTTTTTGCTGAGATGTAGATGAGAAGACACGCAAAAGACGAAGGTAGGATGCTCTCCATTGCTAAGAGCCGCTCCCGGGCGTCTTTCGGCGGAAGCCGCGCTAAGGAGAGCACTGTGAGCGGCACAATCGTCTTTGCGTGGAGAAGCCGCTTCTTCGACTTCGGGAGCCGGGAAGACCGGCAGCTTCGGGAAGGTGAAGAAGTAAGCTGTACAACACTGGGATTGTGTGCGCAGCTTGCCAACTGATAGAAAACAGTACTTTTGCACTCTCCTGACTTTTCCAATCACATGAACATTCGATTGGAAGCTGTTTTGGACAACTTTTCTTTTCTTCCTGCCAAACACTTGGCAGACATCTCTGCAACGTCTAGAACACGATGGGAGATGTTTTCTGTGCTGGCTCAGTTTTTCCTTGCCAGACATAGTAGGAAAGCGTTTTGCTAAGATGTAGACTACAAAAGACGCTAAAGACGAAGGTAGGATGCTCTCCGGAGCTAAGAGCTGCTCCCGGGCGTCTTTGGGCAGAAGCCGCGCTAAGGAGAGCACTGTGAGCGGCACAATCGTCCTTGCGCGAAGAAGCCGCTTCTTCAGCTCAGGGAGCCGGAGAGAGTGGCAGCTTCGGGAAGGTGAAGAAGCAAGCTGTACAACACTGGGATTGTGTGCGCATCTTGCCAACTGATAGAAAACAGTACTTTTGCACTCTCCTGACTTTTCCAATCACATGAACATTCGATTGGAAGCTGTTTTGGACAACTTTTCTTTTCTTCCTGCCAAACACTTGGCAGACATCTCTGCAACTTCTAGAACACGATGGGAGATGTTTTCTGTGCTGGCACAGTTTCTCCTTTCCAGATGTAGTGGAAAAGCTTTTTGCAAAGATGTAGACTACAAAAGACGCTAAAGACGAAGGTAGGATGCTCTCCGGAGCTAAGAGCCACTCCCCGGCGTCTTTGGGCAGAAGCCGCGCTAAGGAGAGCACTGTGAGCGGCACAATCGTCCTTGCGCGAAGAAGCCGCTTCTTCGGCTCAGGGAGCCGGAGAGAGTGGCAGCTTCGGGAAGGTGAAGAAGCAAGCTGTACAACACTGGGATTGTGTGCGCACCTTGCCAACTGATAGAAAACAGTACTTTTGCACTCTCCTGACTTTTCCAATCACATGAACATTCGATTGGAAGCTGTTTTGGACAACTTTTCTTTTCTTCCTGCCAAACACTTGGCAGACATCTCTGCAACTTCTAGAACACGATGGGAGATGTTTTCTGTGCTGGCACAGTTACTCCTTGCCAGATGTAGTGGAAAAGATTTTTGCTGAGATGTAGATGAGAAGAGACGCAAAAGACGAAGGTAGGATGCTCTCCGGAGCTAAGAGCCGCTCCCGTGCGTCTTTGGGCAGAAGCCGCAGTAAGGAGAGCACTGTGAGCGGCACAATCGTCTTTGCGTGAAGAAGCCGCTTCTTCGACTCCGGGAGCCGGGGAGACCGGCAGCTTCGGGAAGGTGAAGAAGTAAGCTGTACAACACTGGGATCGTGTGCGCACCTTGCCAACTGATAGAAAACAGTACTTTTGCACTCTCCTGACTTTTCCAATCACATGAACATTCGATTGGAAGCTGTTTTGGACAACTTTTCTTTTCTTCCTGCCAAACACTTGGCAGACATCTCTGCAACTTCTAGAACACGATGGGAGATGTTTTCTGTGCTGGCAAAGTTACTCCTTGCCAGATGTAGTGGAAAAGGTTTTGCTGAGATGTAGATGAGAAGAGACGCAAAAGACGAAGGTAGGATGCTCTCCGGAGCTAAGAGCCGCTCCCGTGCGTCTTTGGGCAGAAGCCGCGCTAAGGAGAGCACTGTGAGCGGCACAATCGTCTTTGCGCGAAGAAGCCGCTTCTTCGGCTCCGGGATCCGGAGAGAGCGGCAGCTTCGGGAAGGTGAAGAAGCAAGCTGTACAACACTGGGATTGTGTGCGCACCTTGCCAACTGATAGAAAACAGTACTTTTGCACTCTCCTGACTTTTCCAATCACATGAACATTCGATTGGAAGCTGTTTTGGACAACTTTTCTTTTCTTCCTGCCAAACACTTGGCAGACATCTCTGCAACTTCTAGAACACGATGGGAGATGTTTTCTGTGCTGGCACAGTTTCTCCTTGCCAGATGTAGTGTAAAAGGTTTTTGCTGAGATGTAGATGAGAAGAGACGCTAAAGACGAAGGTAGGATGCTCACCGGAGCTAAGAGCCGCTCCCGGGCGTCTTTGGGCAGAACCCGCAGTAAGGAGAGCACTGTGAGCGGCACAATCGTCTTTGCGCGAAGAAGCCGCTTCTTCGGCTCCGGGAGTCGGGGAGAGCGGAAGCTTCGGGAAGGTGAAGAAGCAAGCTGGACAACACTGGGATTGTGTGCGCACCTTGCCAACTGATAGAAAACAGTACTTTTGCACTCTCCTGACTTTTCCAATCACATGAACATTCGATTGGAAGCTGTTTTGGACAACTTTTCTTTTCTTCCTGCCAAACACTTGACAGACATCTCTGCAACTTCTAGAACACGATGGGAGATATTTTTTGTGCTGGCACAGTTTCTCCTTGCCAGATGTTGTGGAAAAGCTTTTTGCTGAGATGTAGATTAGAAGAGACGCTAAAGACGAAGGTAGGATGCTCTTCAGAGCTAAGAGCCGCTCCCGGGCGTCTTTGGGCAGAAGCCGCAGTAAGGAGAGCACTGTGAGCGGCACAATCGTCCTTGCGCGAAGAAGCCGCTTCTTCGACTCCGGGATCCGGGGAGAGCGGCAGCTTCGGGAAGGTGAAGAAGCAAGCTGTACAACACTGGGATTGTGTGCGCACCTTGCCAACTGATAGAAAACAGTACTTTTGCACTCTCCTTACTTTTCCAATCACATGAACATTCGATTGGAAGCTGTTGTGGACAACTTTTCTTCCTGCCAAACACTTGGCAGACATCTCTGCAACTTCTAGAACACGATGGGAGATGTTTTCTGTGCTGGCACAGTTTCTCCTAGCCAGACATACTGGCAAAGCGTTTTGCTAAGACGTAGACTACAAAAGACGCTAAAGACGAAGGTAGGATGCTCTCCTGAGCTAAGAGCCACTCCCCGGCGTCTTTGGGCAGAAGCAGCGCTAAGGAGAGCACTGTGAGCGGCACAATCGTCCTTGAGCGAAGAAGCCGCTTCTTCGGCTCCGGGAGCCGGAGAGAGTGGCAGCTTCGGGAAGGTGAAGAAGCAAGCTGTACAACACTGGGATTGTGTGCGCAGCTTGCCAACTGATAGAAAACAGTACTTTTGCACTCTCCTGACTTTTCCAATCACATGAACATTCGATTGGAAGCTGTTTTGGACAACTTTTCTTTTCTTCCTGCCAAACACTTGGCAGACATCTCTGCAACTTCTAGAACACGATGGGAGATGTTTTCTGTGCTGGCAAAGTTACTCCTTGCCAGATGTAGTGGAAAAGCTTTTTGCTGAGATGTAGATGAGAAGAGACGCAAAAGACGAAGGTAGGATGCTCTCCGGAGCTAAGAGCCGCTCCCGTGCCTCTTTGGGCAGAAGCCGCAGTAATGAGAGCACTGTGAGCGGCACAATCGTCTTTGCGTGAAGAAGCCGCTTCTTCGACTTCGGGAGCCGGGGAGACCGGCAGCTTCGGGAAGGTGAAGAAGTAAGCTGTACAACACTGGGATTGTGTGCGCAGCTTGCCAACTGATAGAAAACAGTACTTTTGCACTCTCCTGACTTTTCCAATCACATGAACATTCGATTGGAAGCTGTTTTGGACAACTTTTCTTTTCTTCCTGCCAAACACTTGGCAGACATCTCTGCAACGTCTAGAACACGATGGGAGATGTTTTCTGTGCTGGCACAGTTTTTCCTAGCCAGACATAGTGGGAAAGCGTTTTGCTAAGATGTAGACTACAAAAGACGGTAAAGACGAAGGTAGGATGCTCTCCGGAGCTAAGAGCCGCTCCTGGGCGTCTTTGGGCAGAAGCCGCGCTAAGGAGAGCACTGTGAGCGGCACAATCGTCTTTGCGCGAAGAAGCCGCTTCTTCGGCTCCGGGATCCGGAGAGAGCGGCAGCTTCGGGAAGGTGAAGAAGCAAGCTGTACAACACTGGGATTGTGTGCGCACCTTGCCAACTGATAGAAAACAGTACTTTTGCACTCTCCTGACTTTTCCAATCACATGAACATTCGATTGGAAGCTGTTTTGGACAACTTTTCTTTTCTTCCTGCCAAACACTTGGCAGACATCTCTGCAAATTCTAGAACACGATGGGAGATATTTTTTGTGCTGGCACAGTTTCTCCTTGCCAGATGTAGTGGAAAAGCTTTTTGCTGAGATGTAGATGAGAAGAGACGCTAAAGACGAAGCTAGGATGCTCTCCGGAGCTAAGAGCCGCTCCCGTGCGTCTTTGGGCAGAAGCCGCAGTAAGGAGAGCTCTGTGAGCGGCACAATCGTCCTTGCGCGAAGAAGCCGCTTCTTCGGCTCCGGGAGCCGGAGAGAGTGGCAGCTTCGGGAAGGTGAAGAAGCAAGCTCTACAACACTGGGATTGTGTGCGCAGCTTGCCAACTGATAGAAAACAGTACTTTTGCACTCTCCTGACTTTTCCAATCACATGAACATTCGATTGGAAGCTGTTTTGGACAACTTTTCTTTTCTTCCTGCCAAACACTTGGCAGACATCTCTGCAACTTCTAGAACACGATGGGAGATGTTTTCTGTGCTGGCACAGTTACTCCTTGCCAGATGTAGTGGAAAAGCTTTTTGCTGAGATGTAGATGAGAAGAGACGCAAAAGACGAAGGTAGGATGCTCTCCGGAGCTAAGAGCCGCTCCCGTGCGTCTTTGGGCAGAAGCCGCAGTAAGGAGAGCACTGTGAGCGGCACAATCGTCTTTGCGTGAAGAAGCCGCTTCTTCGACTTCGGGAGCCGGGGAGACCGGCAGCTTCGGGAAGGTGAAGAAGTAAGCTGTACAACACTGGGATTGTGTGCGCAGCTTGCCAACTGATAGAAAACAGTACTTTTGCACTCTCCTGACTTTTCCAATCACATGAACATTCGATTGGAAGCTGTTTTGGACAACTTTTCTTTTCTTCCTGCCAAACACTTGGCAGACATCTCTGCAACGTCTAGAACACGATGGGAGATGTTTTCTGTGCTGGCACAGTTTTTCCTTGCCAGACATAGTGGGAAAGCGTTTTGCTAAGATGTAGACTACAAAAGACGCTAAAGACGAAGGTAGGATGCTCTCCGGAGCTAAGAGCCGCTCCCGGGCGTCTTTGGGCAGAAGCCGTGCTAAGGAGAGCACTGTGAGCGGCACAATCGTCTTTGCGCGAAGAAGCCGCTTCTTCGGCTCCGGGATCCGGAGAGAGCGGCAGCTTCGGGAAGGTGAAGAAGCAAGCTGTACAACACTGGGATTGTGTGCGCACCTTGCCAACTGATAGAAAACAGTACTTTTGCACTCTCCTGACTTTTCCAATCACATGAACATTCGATTGGAAGCTGTTTTGGACAACTTTTCTTTTCTTCCTGCCAAACACTTGACAGATATCTCTGCAACTTCTAGAACACGATGGGAGATGTTCTCTCTTCTGGCACAGTTTCTCCTTGCCAGATGTAGTGTAAAAGCTTTTTGCTGAGATGTAGATGACAAGAGACGCTAAAGACGATGGTAGGATGCTCACCGGAGCTAAGAGCCGCTCCCGGGCGTCTTTGGGCAGAAGCCGCAGTAAGGAGAGCACTGTGAGCGGCACAATCGTCTTTGCGCGAAGAAGCCGCTTCTTCGGCTCCGGGAGGCGGGGAGAGCGGCAGCTTCGGGAAGGTGAAGAAGCAAGCTGTACAACACTGGGATTGTGTGCGCACCTTGCCAACTGATAGAAAACAGTACTTTTGCACTCTCCTGACTTTTCCAATCACATGAACATTCGATTGGAAGCTGTTTTGGACAACTTTTCTTTTCTTCCTGCCAAACATTTGGCAGACATCTCTGCAACTTCTAGAACACGATGGGAGATGTTTTCTGTGCTGGCACAGTTTCTCCTAGTCAGTCATACTGGGAAAGCGTTTTGCTAAGATGTAGATTACAAAACACGCTAAAGACGAAGGTAGGATGCTCTCCGGAGCTAAGAGCCGCTGTCGGGCGTCTTTGGGCAGAAGCCGCAGTAAGGAGAGCACTGTGAGCGGCACAATCGTCTTTGCGCGAAGAAGCCGCTTCTTCGACTCCGAGATCCGGGGAGAGCGGCAGCTTCGGGAAGGTGAAGAAGCAAGCTGTACAACACTGGGATTGTGTGCGCACCTTGCCAACTGATAGAAAACAGTACTTTTGCACTCTCCTTACTTTTCCAATCACATGAACATTCGATTGGAAGCTGTTGTGGACAACTTTTCTTCCTGCCAAACACTTGGCAGACATCTCTGCAACTTCTAGAACACGATGGGAGATGTTTTCTGTGCTGGCACAGTTTCTCCTAGCCAGACATACTGGCAAAGCGTTTTGCTAAGACGTAGACTACAAAAGACGCTAAAGACGAAGGTAGGATGCTCTCCGGAGCTAAGAGCCACTCCCCGGCGTCTTTGGGCAGAAGCCGCGCTAAGGAGAGCACTGTGAGCGGCACAATCGTCCTTGCGCGAAGAAGCCGCTTCTTCGGCTCCGGGAGCCGGAGAGAGTGGCAGCTTCGGGAAGGTGAAGAAGCAAGCTGTACAACACTGGGATTGTGTGCGCAGCTTGCCAACTGATAGAAAACAGTACTTTTGCACTCTCCTGACTTTTCCAATCACATGAACATTCGATTGGAAGCTGTTTTGGACAACTTTTCTTTTCTTCCTGTCAAACACTTGGCAGACATCTCTGCAACGTCTAGAACACGATGGGAGATGTTTTCTGTGCTGGCACAGTTTCTCCTTGCCAGATGTAGTGGAAAAGCTTTTTGCTGAGATGTAGATGAGAAGAGACGCTAAAGGCGAAGCTAGGATGCTCTCCGGAGCTAAGAGCCGCTCCCGTGCGTCTTTGGGCAGAAGCCGCGCTAAGGAGAGCACTGAGAGTGGCACAATCGTCTTTGCGTGAAGAAGCTGCTTCTTCGGCTCCGAGAGCCGGGGAGAGCGGCAGCTTCGGGAAGGTAAAGAAGCAAGCTGTACAACACTGGGATTGTGTGCGCAGCTTGCCAACTGATAGAAAACAGTACTTTTGCACTCTCCTGACTTTTCCAATCACATGAACATTCGATTGGAAGCTGTTTTAGACAACTTTTCTTTTCTTCCTGTCAAACACTTGGCAGACATCTCTGCAACTTCTAGAACACGATGGGAGATGTTTTCTGTGCTGGCACAGTTTTTCCTAGCCAGACATAGTGGGAAAGCGTTTTGCTAAGATGTAGACTACAAAAGACGCTAAAGACGAAGGTAGGATGCTCTCCGGAGCTAAGAGCCGCTCCTGGGCGTCTTTGGGCAGAAGCCGCGCTAAGGAGAGCACTGTGAGCGGCACAATCGTCTTTGCGCGAAGAAGCCGCTTCTTCGGCTCCGGGATCCGGAGAGAGCGGCAGCTTCGGGAAGGTGAAGAAGCAAGCTGTACAACACTGGGATTGTGTGCGCAGCTTGCCAACTGATAGAAAACAGTACTTTTGCACTCTCCTGACTTTTCCAATCACATGAACATTCGATTGGAAGCTGTTTTGGACAACTTTTCTTTTCTTCCTGCCAAACACTTGGCAGACATCTCTGCAACTTCTAGAACACGATGAGAGATGTTTTTTGTGCTGGCACAGTTTCTCCTTGCCAGATGTAGTGGAAAAGCTTTTTGCTGAAATGAAGATGAGAAGAGACGCAAAAGACGAAGGTAGGATGCTCTTCATTGCTAAGAGCCGCTCCCGGGCGTCTTTGGGCAGAAGCCGCAGTAAGGAGAGCACTGTGAGCGGCACAATCGTCTTTGCGCGAAGAAGCCGCTTCTTCGACTCCGGGATCCGGGGAGAGCGGCAGCTTCGGGTAGGTGAAGAAGCAAGCTGTACAACACTGGGATTGTGTGCGCACCTTGCCAACTGATAGAAAACAGTACTTTTGCACTCTCCTTACTTTTCCAATCACATGAACATTCGATTGGAAGCTGTTGTGGACAACTTTTCTTTTCTTCCTGCCAAACACTTGGCAGACATCTCTGCAACTTCTAGAACACGATGAGATGTTTTCTGTGCTGGCACAGTTTCTCCTAGCCAGACATACTGGCAAAGCGTTTTACTAAGACGTAGACTACAAAAGACGCTAAAGACGAAGGTAGGATGCTCTCCGGAGCTAAGAGCCACTCCCCGGCGTCTTTGGGCAGAAGCCGTGCTAAGGAGAGCACTGTGAGCGGCACAATCGTCCTTGCGCGAAGAAGCCGCTTCTTCGGCTCCGGGAGCCGGAGAGAGTGGCAGCTTCGGGAAGGTGAAGAAGCAAGCTGTACAACACTGGGATTGTGTGCGCAGCTTGCCAACTGATAGAAAACAGTACTTTTGCACTCTCCTGACTTTTCCAATCACATGAACATTCGATTGGAAGCTGTTTTGGACAACTTTTCTTTTCTTCCTGCCAAACACTTGGCAGACATCTCTGCAACTTCTAGAACACGATGGGAGATGTTTTCTGTGCTGGCACAGTTTCTCCTTGCCAGATGTAGTGGAAAAGCTTTTTGCTGAGATGTAGATGAGAAGAGACGCTAAAGACGAAGCTAGGATGCTCTCCGGAGCTAAGAGCCGCTCCCGTGCGTCTTTGGGCAGAAGCCGCAGTAAGGAGAGCTCTGTGAGCGGCACAATCGTCCTTGCGCGAAGAAGCCGCTTCTTCGGCTCCGGGAGCCGGAGAGAGTGGCAGCTTCGGGAAGGTGAAGAAGCAAGCTCTACAACACTGGGATTGTGTGCGCAGCTTGCCAACTGATAGAAAACAGTACTTTTGCACTCTCCTGACTTTTCCAATCACATGAACATTCGATTGGAAGCTGTTTTGGACAACTTTTCTTTTCTTCCTGCCAAACACTTGGCTGACATCTCTGCAACTTCTAGAAAACGATGGGAGATGTTTTCTGTGCTGGCACAGTTACTCCTTGCCAGATGTAGTGGAAAAGCTTTTTGCTGAGATGTAGATGAGAAGAGACGCAAAAGACGAAGGTAGGATGCTCTCCGGAGCTAAGAGCCGCTCCCGTGCGTCTTTGGGCAGAAGCCGCAGTAAGGAGAGCACTGTGAGCGGCACAATCGTCTTTGCGTGAAGAAGCCGCTTCTTCGACTTCGGGAGCCGGGGAGACCGGCAGCTTCGGGAAGGTGAAGAAGTAAGCTGTACAACACTGGGATTGTGTGCGCAGCTTGCCAACTGATAGAAAACAGTACTTTTGCACTCTCCTGACTTTTCCAATCACATGAACATTCGATTGGAAGCTGTTTTGGACAACTTTTCTTTTCTTCCTGCCAAACACTTGGCAGACATCTCTGCAACGTCTAGAACACGATGGGAGATGTTTTCTGTGCTGGCACAGTTTTTCCTTGCCAGACATAGTGGGAAAGCGTTTTGCTAAGATGTAGACTACAAAAGACGCTAAAGACGAAGGTAGGATGCTCTCCGGAGCTAAGAGCCGCTCCCGGGCGTCTTTGGGCAGAAGCCGTGTTAAGGAGAGCACTGTGAGCGGCACAATCGTCTTTGCGCGAAGAAGCCGCTTCTTCGGCTCCGGGATCCGGAGAGAGCGGCAGCTTCGGGAAGGTGAAGAAGCAAGCTGTACAACACTGGGATTGTGTGCGCACCTTGCCAACTGATAGAAAACAGTACTTTTGCACTCTCCTGACTTTTCCAATCACATGAACATTCGATTGGAAGCTGTTTTGGACAACTTTTCTTTTCTTCCTGCCAAACACTTGGCAGACATCTCTGCAACTTCTAGAACACGATGGGAGATGTTTTCTGTGCTGGCACAGTTTCTCCTTGCCAGATGTAGTGGAAAAGCTTTTTGCTGAGATGTAGATGAGAAGAGACGCTAAAGACGAAGCTAGGATGCTCTCCGGAGCTAAGAGCCGCTCCCGTGCGTCTTTGGGCAGAAGCCGCAGTAAGGAGAGCTCTGTGAGCGGCACAATCGTCCTTGCGCGAAGAAGCCGCTTCTTCGGCTCCGGGAGCCGGAGAGAGTGGCAGCTTCGGGAAGGTGAAGAAGCAAGCTCTACAACACTGGGATTGTGTGCGCAGCTTGCCAACTGATAGAAAACAGTACTTTTGCACTCTCCTGACTTTTCCAATCACATGAACATTCGATTGGAAGCTGTTTTGGACAACTTTTCTTTTCTTCCTGCCAAACACTTGGCTGACATCTCTGCAACTTCTAGAAAACGATGGGAGATGTTTTCTGTGCTGGCACAGTTACTCCTTGCCAGATGTAGTGGAAAAGCTTTTTGCTGAGATGTAGATGAGAAGAGACGCAAAAGACGAAGGTAGGATGCTCTCCGGAGCTAAGAGCCGCTCCCGTGCGTCTTTGGGCAGAAGCCGCAGTAAGGAGAGCACTGTGAGCGGCACAATCGTCTTTGCGTGAAGAAGCCGCTTCTTCGACTTCGGGAGCCGGGGAGACCGGCAGCTTCGGGAAGGTGAAGAAGTAAGCTGTACAACACTGGGATTGTGTGCGCAGCTTGCCAACTGATAGAAAACAGTACTTTTGCACTCTCCTGACTTTTCCAATCACATGAACATTCGATTGGAAGCTGTTTTGGACAACTTTTCTTTTCTTCCTGCCAAACACTTGGCAGACATCTCTGCAACGTCTAGAACACGATGGGAGATGTTTTCTGTGCTGGCACAGTTTTTCCTTGCCAGACATAGTGGGAAAGCGTTTTGCTAAGATGTAGACTACAAAAGACGCTAAAGACGAAGGTAGGATGCTCTCCGGAGCTAAGAGCCGCTCCCGGGCGTCTTTGGGCAGAAGCCGTGTTAAGGAGAGCACTGTGAGCGGCACAATCGTCTTTGCGCGAAGAAGCCGCTTCTTCGGCTCCGGGATCCGGAGAGAGCGGCAGCTTCGGGAAGGTGAAGAAGCAAGCTGTACAACACTGGGATTGTGTGCGCACCTTGCCAACTGATAGAAAACAGTACTTTTGCACTCTCCTGACTTTTCCAATCACATGAACATTCGATTGGAAGCTGTTTTGGACAACTTTTCTTTTCTTCCTGCCAAACACTTGACAGATATCTCTGCAACTTCTAGAACACGATGGGAGATGTTCTCTCTTCTGGCACAGTTTCTCCTTGCCAGATGTAGTGTAAAAGCTTTTTGCTGAGATGTAGATGACAAGAGACGCTAAAGACGATGGTAGGATGCTCACCGGAGCTAAGAGCCGCTCCCGGGCGTCTTTGGGCAGAAGCCGCAGTAAGGAGAGCACTGTGAGCGGCACAATCGTCTTTGCGCGAAGAAGCCGCTTCTTCGGCTCCGGGAGGCGGTGAGAGCGGCAGCTTCGGGAAGGTGAAGAAGCAAGCTGTACAACACTGGGATTGTGTGCGCACCTTGCCAACTGATAGAAAACAGTACTTTTGCACTCTCCTGACTTTTCCAATCACATGAACATTCGATTGGAAGCTGTTTTGGACAACTTTTCTTTTCTTCCTGCCAAACACTTGGCAGACATCTCTGCAACTTCTAGAACACGATGGGAGATGTTTTCTGTGCTGGCACAGTTTCTCCTAGTCAGTCATACTGGGAAAGCGTTTTGCTAAGATGTAGATTACAAAACACGCTAAAGACGAAGGTAGGATGCTCTCCGGAGCTAAGAGCCGCTGTCGGGCGTCTTTGGGCAGAAGCCGCAGTAAGGAGAGCACTGTGAGCGGCACAATCGTCTTTGCGCGAAGAAGCCGCTTCTTCGACTCCGAGATCCGGGGAGAGCGGCAGCTTCGGGAAGGTGAAGAAGCAAGCTGTACAACACTGGGATTGTGTGCGCACCTTGCCAACTGATAGAAAACAGTACTTTTGCACTCTCCTTACTTTTCCAATCACATGAACATTCGATTGGAAGCTGTTGTGGACAACTTTTCTTCCTGCCAAACACTTGGCAGACATCTCTGCAACTTCTAGAACACGATGGGAGATGTTTTCTGTGCTGGCACAGTTTCTCCTAGCCAGACATACTGGCAAAGCGTTTTGCTAAGACGTAGACTACAAAAGACGCTAAAGACGAAGGTAGGATGCTCTCCGGAGCTAAGAGCCACTCCCCGGCGTCTTTGGGCAGAAGCCGCGCTAAGGAGAGCACTGTGAGCGGCACAATCGTCCTTGCGCGAAGAAGCCGCTTCTTCGGCTCCGGGAGCCGGAGAGAGTGGCAGCTTCGGGAAGGTGAAGAAGCAAGCTGTACAACACTGGGATTGTGTGCGCAGCTTGCCAACTGATAGAAAACAGTACTTTTGCACTCTCCTGACTTTTCCAATCACATGAACATTCGATTGGAAGCTGTTTTGGACAACTTTTCTTTTCTTCCTGTCAAACACTTGGCAGACACCTCTGCAACGTCTAGAACACGATGGGAGATGTTTTCTGTGCTGGCACAGTTTCTCCTTGCCAGATGTAGTGGAAAAGCTTTTTGCTGAGATGTAGATGAGAAGAGACGCAAAAGACGAAGGTAGGATGCTCTTCATTGTAAGAGCCGCTCCCGGGCGTCTTTGGGCAGAAGCCGCAGTAAGGAGAGCACTGTGAGAGGCACAATCGTCTTTGCGTGAAGAAGCCGCTTCTTCGACTTCGGGAGCCGAGGATACCGGCAGCTTTGGGAAGGTGAAGAAGCAAGCTGTACAACACTGGGATTGTGTGCGCAGCTTGCCAACTGATAGAAAACAGTACTTTTGCACTCTCCTGACTTTTCCAATCACATGAACATTCGATTGGAAGCTGTTTTGGACAACTTTTTTTTTCTTCCTGCCAAACACTTGGCAGACATCTCTGCAACGTCTAGAACACGATGGGAGATGTTTTCTGTGCTGGCACAGTTTTTCCTTGCCAGACATAGTGGGAAAGCGTTTTGCTAAGATGTAGACTGCAAAAGACGCGAAAGACGAAGGTACGATGCTGTCCGGAGCTAAGAGCCGCTCCCGGGCGTCTTTGGGCAGAAGCCGCGCTAAGGAGAGCACTGTGAGCGGCACAATCGTCTTTGCGCGAAGAAGCCGCTTCTTCGGCTCCGGGATCCGGGGAGAGCGGCAGCTTCGGGAAGGTGAAGAAGCAAGCTGTACAACACCGGGATTGTGTGCGCACCTTGCCAACTGATAGAAAACAGTACTTTTGCACTCTCCTGACTTTTCCAATCACATGAACATTCGATTGGAAGCTGTTTTGGACAACTTTTCTTTTCTTCCTGCCAAACACTTGACAGACATCTCTGCAACTTCTAGAACACGATGGGAGATATTTTTTGTGCTGGCACAGTTTTTCCTAGCCAGATGTTGGGGAAAAGCTTTTTGCTGAGATGTAGATTAGAAGAGACGCTAAAGACGAAGGTAGGATGCTCTTCAGAGCTAAGAGCCGCTCCCGGGCGTCTTTGGGCAGAAGCCGCAGTAAGGAGAGCACTGTGAGCGGCACAATCGTCCTTGCGCGAAGAAGCCGCTTCTTCGACTCCGGGATCCGGGGAGAGCGGCAGCTTCGGGAAGGTGAAGAAGCAAGCTGTACAACACTGGGATTGTGTGCGCACCTTGCCAACTGATAGAAAACAGTACTTTTGCACTCTCCTTACTTTTCCAATCACATGAACATTCGATTGGAAGCTGTTGTGGACAACTTTTCTTCCTGCCAAACACTTGGCAGACATCTCTGCAACTTCTAGAACACGATGGGAGATGTTTTCTGTGCTGGCACAGTTTCTCCTAGCCAGACATACTGGCAAAGCGTTTTACTAAGACGTAGACTACAAAAGACGCTAAAGACGAAGGTAGGATGCTCTCCGGAGCTAAGAGCCACTCCCCGGCGTCTTTGGGCAGAAGCAGCGCTAAGGAGAGCACTGTGAGCGGCACAATCGTCCTTGCGCGAAGAAGCCGCTTCTTCGGCTCCAGGAGCCGGAGAGAGTGGCAGCTTCGGGAAGGTGAAGAAGCAAGCTGTACAACACTGGGATTGTGTGCGCAGCTTGCCAACTGATAGAAAACAGTACTTTTGCACTCTCCTGACTTTTCCAATCACATGAACATTCGATTGGAAGCTGTTTTGGACAACTTTTCTTTTCTTCCTGTCAAACACTTGGCAGACACCTCTGCAACGTCTAGAACACGATGGGAGATGTTTTCTGTGCTGGCACAGTTTCTCCTTGCCAGATGTAGTGGAAAAGCTTTTTGCTGAGATGTAGATGAGAAGAGACGCAAAAGACGAAGGTAGGATGCTCTTCATTGTAAGAGCCGCTCCCGGGCGTCTTTGGGCAGAAGCCGCAGTAAGGAGAGCACTGTGAGAGGCACAATCGTCTTTGCGTGAAGAAGCCGCTTCTTCGACTTCGGGAGCCGAGGATACCGGCAGCTTTGGGAAGGTGAAGAAGCAAGCTGTACAACACTGGGATTGTGTGCGCAGCTTGCCAACTGATAGAAAACAGTACTTTTGCACTCTCCTGACTTTTCCAATCACATGAACATTCGATTGGAAGCTGTTTTGGACAACTTTTTTTTTCTTCCTGCCAAACACTTGGCAGACATCTCTGCAACGTCTAGAACACGATGGGAGATGTTTTCTGTGCTGGCACAGTTTTTCCTTGCCAGACATAGTGGGAAAGCGTTTTGCTAAGATGTAGACTGCAAAAGACGCGAAAGACGAAGGTACGATGCTGTCCGGAGCTAAGAGCCGCTCCCGGGCGTCTTTGGGCAGAAGCCGCGCTAAGGAGAGCACTGTGAGCGGCACAATCGTCTTTGCGCGAAGAAGCCGCTTCTTCGGCTCCGGGATCCGGGGAGAGCGGCAGCTTCGGGAAGGTGAAGAAGCAAGCTGTACAACACCGGGATTGTGTGCGCACCTTGCCAACTGATAGAAAACAGTACTTTTGCACTCTCCTGACTTTTCCAATCACATGAACATTCGATTGGAAGCTGTTTTGGACAACTTTTCTTTTCTTCCTGCCAAACACTTGACAGACATCTGTGCAACTTCTAGAACACGATGGGAGATATTTTTTGTGCTGGCACAGTTTCTCGTTGCCAGATGTTGGGGAAAAGCTTTTTGCTGAGATGTAGATTAGAAGAGACGCTAAAGACGAAGGTAGGATGCTCTTCAGAGCTAAGAGCCGCTCCCGGGCGTCTTTGGGCAGAAGCCGCAGTAAGGAGAGCACTGTGAGCGGCACAATCGTCCTTGCGCGAAGAAGCCGCTTCTTCGACTCCGGGATCCGGGGAGAGCGGCAGCTTCGGGAAGGTGAAGAAGCAAGCTGTACAACACTGGGATTGTGTGCGCACCTTGCCAACTGATAGAAAACAGTACTTTTGCACTCTCCTTACTTTTCCAATCACATGAACATTCGATTGGAAGCTGTTGTGGACAACTTTTCTTCCTGCCAAACACTTGGCAGACATCTCTGCAACTTCTAGAACACAATGGGAGATGTTTTCTGTGCTGGCACAGTTTCTCCTAGCCAGACATACTGGCAAAGCGTTTTACTAAGACGTAGACTACAAAAGACGCTAAAGACGAAGGTAGGATGCTCTCCGGAGCTAAGAGCCACTCCCCGGCGTCTTTGGGCAGAAGCAGCGCTAAGGAGAGCACTGCGAGCGGCACAATCGTCCTTGCGCGAAGAAGCCGCTTCTTCGGCTCCAGGAGCCGGAGAGAGTGGCAGCTTCGGGAAGGTGAAGAAGCAAGCTGTACAACACTGGGATTGTGTGCGCAGCTTGCCAACTGATAGAAAACAGTACTTTTGCACTCTCCTGACTTTTCCAATCACATGAACATTCGATTGGAAGCTGTTTTGGACAACTTTTCTTTTCTTCCTGCCAAACACTTGGCAGACATCTCTGCAACTTCTAGAACACGATGGGAGATGTTTTCTGTGCTGGCACAGTTACTCCTTGCCAGATGTAGTGGAAAAGCTTTTTGCTGAGATGTAGATGAGAAGAGACGCTAAAGACGAAGCTAGGATGCTCTCCGGAGCTAAGAGCCGCTCCCGTGCGTCTTTGGCAGAAGCCGCAGTAAGGAGAGCACTGTGAGCGGCACAATCGTCTTTGCGCGAAGAAGCCGCTTCTTCGGCTCCGGGAGCCGGAGAGAGCGGCAGCTTCGTGAAGGTGAAGAAGCAAGCTGTACAACACTGGGATTGTGTGCGCACCCTTCCAACTGATACAAAACAGTACTTTTGCACTCTCGTGACTTTTCCAATCACATGAACATTCGATTGGAAGCTGTTTTGGACAACTTTTCTTTTCTTCCTGCCAAACACTTGGCAGACATCTCTGCAACTTCTAGAACACGATGGGAGATGTTTTCTCTTCTGGCACAGTTTTTCCTTGCCAGACATAGTTGGAAAACGTTTTGCTAAGTTGTAGACTACACAAGAGGCTAAAGACGAAGGTAGGATGCTCTCCGGATCTAAGAGCCACTCCCCGGCGTCTTTGGGCAGAAGCCGCGCTAAGGAGAGCACTGTGAGCGGCACAATCGTCCTTGCGCGAAGAAGCCGCTTCTTCGGCTCCGGGAGCCGGAGAGAGTGGCAGCTTCGGGAAGGTGAAGAAGCAAGCTCTACAACACTGGGATTGTGTGCGCAGCTTGCCAACTGATAGAAAACAGTACTTTTGCACTCTCCTGACTTTTCCAATCACATGAACATTCGATTGGAAGCTGTTGTGGACAACTTTTCTTTTCTTCCTGCCAAACACTTGGCAGACATCTCTGCAACTTCTAGAACACGATGGGAGATGTTTTCTGTGCTGGCACAGTTACTCCTTGCCAGATGTAGTGGAAAAGCTTTTTGCTGAGATGTAGATGAGAAGAGACGCAAAAGACGAAGGTAGGATGCTCTCCGGAGCTAAGAGCCGCTCCCGTGCGTCTTTGGGCAGAAGCCGCAGTAAGGAGAGCACTGTGAGCGGCACAATCGTCTTTGCGTGAAGAAGCCGCTTCTTCGACTTCGGGAGCCGGGGAGACCGGCAGCTTCGGGAAGGTGAAGAAGTAAGCTGTACAACACTGGGATTGTGTGCGCAGCTTGCCAACTGATAGAAAACAGTACTTTTGCACTCTCCTGACTTTTCCAATCACATGAACATTCGATTGGAAGCTGTTTTGGACAACTTTTCTTTTCTTCCTGCCAAACACTTGGCAGACATCTCTGCAACGTCTAGAACACGATGGGAGATGTTTTCTGTGCTGGCACAGTTTTTCCTTGCCAGACATAGTGGGAAAGCGTTTTGCTAAGATGTAGACTACAAAAGACGCTAAAGACGAAGGTAGGATGCTCTCCGGAGCTAAGAGCCGCTCCCGGGCGTCTTTGGGCAGAAGCCGCGCTAAGGAGAGCACTGTGAGCGGCACAATCGTCTTTGCGCGAAGAAGCCGCTTCTTCGGCTCCGGGATCCGGAGAGAGCGGCAGCTTCGGGAAGGTGAAGAAGCAAGCTGTACAACACTGGGATTGTGTGCGCACCTTGCCAACTGATAGAAAACAGTACTTTTGCACTCTCCTGACTTTTCCAATCACATGAACATTCGATTGGAAGCTGTTTTGGACAACTTTTCTTTTCTTCCTGCCAAAAACTTGGCAGACATCTCTGCAACTTCTAGAACACGATGGGAGATGTTTTCTGTGCTGGCACAGTTTCTCCTAGTCAGTCATACTGGGAAAGCGTTTTGCTAAGATGTAGATTACAAAACACGCTAAAGACGAAGGTAGGATGCTCTCCGGAGCTAAGAGCCGCTGTCGGGCGTCTTTGGGCAGAAGCCGCAGTAAGGAGAGCACTGTGAGCGGCACAATCGTCTTTGCGCGAAGAAGCCGCTTCTTCGACTCCGAGATCCGGGGAGAGCGGCAGCTTCGGGAAGGTGAAGAAGCAAGCTGTACAACACTGGGATTGTGTGCGCACCTTGCCAACTGATAGAAAACAGTACTTTTGCACTCTCCTTACTTTTCCAATCACATGAACATTCGATTGGAAGCTGTTGTGGACAACTTTTCTTCCTGCCAAACACTTGGCAGACATCTCTGCAACTTCTAGAACACGATGGGAGATGTTTTCTGTGCTGGCACAGTTTCTCCTAGCCGGACATACTGGCAAAGCGTTTTGCTAAGACGTAGACTACAAAAGACGCTAAAGACGAAGGTAGGATGCTCTCCGGAGCTAAGAGCCACTCCCCGGCGTCTATGGGCAGAAGCCGCGCTAAGGAGAGCACTGTGAGCGGCACAATCGTCCTTGCGCGAAGAAGCCGCTTCTTCGGCTCCGGGAGCCGGAGAGAGTGGCAGCTTCGGGAAGGTGAAGAAGCAAGCTGTACAACACTGGGATTGTGTGCGCAGCTTGCCAACTGATAGAAAACAGTACTTTTGCACTCTCCTGACTTTTCCAATCACATGAACATTCGATTGGAAGCTGTTTTGGACAACTTTTCTTTTCTTCCTGCCAAACACTTGGCAGACATCTCTGCAACGTCTAGAACACGATGGGAGATGTTTTCTGTGCTGGCACAGTTTCTCCTTGCCAGATGTAGCGGAAAAGCTTTTTGCTGAGATGTAGATGAGAAGAGACGCTAAAGACGAAGCTAGGATGCTCTCCGGAGCTAAGAGCCGCTCCCGTGCGTCTTTGGGCAGAAGCCGCGCTAAGGAGAGCACTGTGAGCAGCACAATCGTCTTTGCGTGAAGAAGCTGCTTCTTCGGCTCCGAGAGCCGGGGAGAGCGGCAGCTTCGGGAAGGTAAAGAAGCAAGCTGTACAACACTGGGATTGTGTGCGCAGCTTGCCAACTGATAGAAAACAGTACTTTTGCACTCTCCTGACTTTTCCAATCACATGAACATTCGATTGGAAGCTGTTTTAGACAACTTTTCTTTTCTTCCTGTCAAACACTTGGCAGACATCTCTGCAACTTCTAGAACACGATGGGAGATGTTTTCTATGCTGGCATAGTTTCTCCTTGCCAGACATAGTGGAAAAGCTTTTTGCTGAGATGTAGATGAGAAGAGACGCTAAAGACGAAGGTAGGATGCTCTCCGGAGCTAAGGGCCGCTCCCGGGCGTCTTTGGGCAGAAGCCGCGCTAAGGAGAGCACTGTGAGCGGCACAATCGTCTTTGCGCGAAGAAGCCGCTTCTTCGGCTCCGGGAGCCGGAGAGAGCGGCAGCTTCGGGAAGGCGAAGAAGCAAGCTGTACAACACTGGGATTGTGTGCGCACCTTGCCAACTGATAGAAAACAGTACTTTTGCACTCTCCTGACTTTTCCAATCACATGAACATTCGATTGGAAGCTGTTTTGGACAACTTTTCTTCCTGCCAAACACTTGGCAGACATCTCTGCAACTTCTAGAAAACGATGGGAGATGTTTTCTGTGCTGGCACAGTTTCTCCTAGCCAGACATAGTGGGAAAGCGTTTTGCTAAGATGTAGACTACAAAAGACGCTAAAGACGAAGGTAGGATGCTGTCCGGAGCTAAGAGCCGCTCCCGGGCGTCTTTGGGCAGAAGCCGTGCTAAGGAGAGTACTGTGAGCGGCACAATCGTCTTTGCGCGAAGAAGCTGCTTCTTCAGCTCCTCGAGCCGGAGAGAGCGGCAGATTCGGGAAGGTGAAGAAGCAAGCTGTACAACACTGGGATTGTTTGCGCACCTTGCCAACTGATAGAAAACAGTACTTTTGCACTCTCCTGACTTTTCCAATCACATGAACATTCGATTGGAAGCTGTTTTGGACAACTTTTCTTTTCTTCCTGCCAAACACTTGGCAGACATCTCTGCAACTTCTAGAACACGATGGGAGATGTTTTTTGTGCTGGCACAGTTTCTCCTTGCCAGATGTAGTTGAAAAGCTTTTTGCTGAGATGTAGATGAGAAGAGGCGCTAAAGACGAAGGTAGGATGCTCTCCAGAGCTAAGAGCCGCTCCCGGGCATCTTTGGGCAGAAGCCGCAGTAAGGAGGGCACTGTGAGCGGCACAATCGTCTTTGCGCGAAGAAGCCGCTTCTTCGGCTCCGGGAGCCGGGGAGAGCGGCAGCTTCGGGAAGGTGAAGAAGCAAGCTGTACAACACTGGGATTGTGTGCGCACCTTGCCAACTGATAGAAAACAGTACTTTTGCACTCTCCTGACTTTTCCAATCACATGAACATTCGATTAGAAACTGTTTTGGACAACTTTTCTTTTCTTCCTGCCAAACACTTGGCAGACATCTCTGCAATGTCTAGAACACGATGGGAGATGTTTTCTGTGCTGGCACAGTTTTTCCTAGCCAGACATAGTGGGAAAGCGTTTTGCTAAGATGTAGACTACAAAAGACGCTAAAGACGAAGGTAGGATGCTCTCCGGAGCTAAGAGCCGCTCCCGGGCATCTTTGGGCAGAAGCCGCGCTAAGGAGAGCACTGTGAGCGGCACAATCGTCTTTGCGCGAAGAAGCCGCTTCTTCGGCTCCGGGAGCCGGGGAGAGCGGCAGCTTCGGGAAGGTGAAGAAGCAAGCTGTACAACACTGGGATTGTGTGCGCAGCTTGCCAACTGATAGAAAACAGTACTTTTGCACTCTCCTGACTTTTCCAATCACATGAACATTCGATTGGAAGCTGTTTTGGACAACTTTTCTTTTCTTCCTGCCAAACACTTGGCAGACATCTCTGCAACTTCTAGAACACGATGGGAGATGTTTTCTGTGCTGGCACAGTTTTTCCTAGCCAGACATAGTGGAAAAGCTTTTTGCTGAGATGTAGATGAGAAGAGACGCTAAAGACGAAGGTAGGATGCTCTCCGGAGCTAAGGGCCGCTCCCGGGCGTCTTTGGGCAGAAGCCGCGCTAAGGAGAGCACTGTGAGCGGCACAATCGTGTTTGCGCGAAGAAGCCGCTTCTTCGGCTCCGGGAGCCGGAGAGAGCGGCAGCTTCGGGAAGGCGAAGAAGCAAGCTGTACAACACTGGGATTGTGTGCGCACCTTGCCAACTGATAGAAAACAGTACTTTTGCACTCTCCTGACTTTTCCAATCACATGAACATTCGATTGGAAGCTGTTTTGGACAACTTTTCTTTTCTTCCTGCCAAACACTTGGCAGACATCTCTGCAACTTCTAGAACACGATGGGAGATGTTTTCTGTGCTGGCACAGTTTCTCCTTGCCAGATGTAGTGGAAAAGCTTTTTGCTGAGATGTAGAGGAGAAGAGACGCTAAAGACGAAGGTAGGATGCTCTCCAGAGCTAAGAGCCGCTCCCGGGCGAATTTGGGCAGAAGCCGCAGTAAGGAGAGCACTGTGAGCGGCACAATCGTCTTTGCGCGAAGAAGCCGCTTCTTCGGCTCCGGGATCCGGGGAGAGCGGCATCTTCGGGAAGGTGAAGAAGCAAGCTGTACAACACTGGGATTGTGTGCGCACCTTGCCAACTGATAGAAAACAGTACTTTTGCACTCTCCTGACTTTTCCAATCACATGAACGTTCGATTGGAAGCTGTTTTGGACAACTTTTCTTCCTGCCAAACACTTGGCAGACATCTCTGCAACTTCTAGAACACGATGGGAGATGTTTTCTGTGCTGGCACAGTTTCTCCTTGCCAGAAATAGTGGGAAAGCGTATTGCTAATATGTAGACTACAAAAGACGCTAAAGACGAAGGAAGGATGCTCTCCGGAGCTAGGAGCCGCTCCCTGGCGTCTTTGGGCAGAACCCGTGCTAAAGAGAGCACTGTGAGCGGCACAATCGTCTTTGCGCGAAGAAGCCGCTTCTTCGGCTCCGGGAGCCGGGGAGAGCGGAAGCATCGGGAAGGTGAATAAGAAAGCTGTACAACACTGGGATTGTGTGCGCAGCTTGCCAACTGATAGAAAACAGTACTTTTGCACTCTCCTGGCTTTTCCAATCACATGAACATTCGATTGGAAGCTGTTTTGGACAACTTTTCTTTTCTTCCTGCCAAACACTTGGCAGACATCTCTGCAACTTCTAGAACACGATGGGAGATGTTTTCTGTGCTGGCACAGTTTCTCCTTGCCAGACGTAGTGGAAAAGCTTTTTGCTGAGATGTAGATGAGAAGAGATGCTAAAGACGAATGCAGGATGCGCTCCAGAGCTAAGAGCCGCTCCCGGGCGTCTTTGGGCAGAAGCCGCGCTAAGGAGAGCACTGTGAGCGGCACAATCGTCTTTGCGCGAAGAAGCCGCTTCTTCGGCTCCGGGATCCGGGGAGAGCGGCAGCTTCGGGAAGGTGAAGAAGCAAGCTGTACAACACTGGGATTGTGTGCGCACCTTGCCAACTGATAGAAAACAGTACTTTTGCACTCTCCTGACTTTTCCAATCACATGAACCTTCGATTGGAAGCTGTTTTGGACAACTTTTCTTCCTGCCAAACACTTGGCAGACATCTGTGCAACGTCTAGAACACGATGGGAGATGTTTTCTGTGCTGGCACAGTTTCTCCTAGCCAGACATAGTGGGAAACCGTTTTGCTAAGATGTAGACTACAAAAGACGCTAAAGACGAAGGTAGGATGCTGTCCGGAGCTAAGAGCCGCTCCCGGGCGTCTTTGGGCAGAAGCCGTGCTAAGGAGAGCACTGTGAGCGGCACAATCGTCTTTGCGCGAAGAAGCTGCTTCTTCAGCTCCTCGAGCCGGAGAGAGCGGCAGATTCGGGAAGGTGAAGAAGCAAGCTGTACAACACTGGGATTGTGTGCGCACCTTGCCAACTATTAGAAAACAGTACTTTTGCACTCTCCTGACTTTTCCAATCACATGAACATTCGATTGGAAACTGTTTTGGACAACTTTTCTTTTCTTCCTGCCAAACACTTGGCAGACATCTCTGCAACTTCTAGAACACGATGGGAGATGTTTTTTGTGCTGGCACAGTTTCTCCTTGCCAGATGTAGTGGAAAAGCTTTTTGCTGAGATGTAGATGAGAAGAGGCGCTAAAGACGAAGGTAGGATGCTCTCCAGAGCTAAGAGCCGCTCCCGGGCATCTTTGGGCAGAAGCCGCAGTAAGGAGGGCACTGTGAGCGGCACAATCGTCTTTGCGCGAAGAAGCCGCTTCTTCGGCTCCGGGAGCCGGGGAGAGCGGCAGCTTCGGGAAGGTGAAGAAGCAAGCTGTACAACACTGGGATTGTGTGCGCACCTTGCCAACTGATAGAAAACAGTACTTTTGCACTCTCCTGACTTTTCCAATCACATGAACATTCGATTGGAAGCTGTTTTGGACAACTTTTCTTTTCTTCCTGCCAAACACTTGGCAGACATCTCTGCAATGTCTAGAACACGATGGGAGATGTTTTCTGTGCTGGCACAGTTTTTCCTAGCCAGACATAGTGGGAAAGCGTTTTGCTAAGATGTAGACTACAAAAGACGCTAAAGACGAAGGTAGGATGCTCTCCGGAGCTAAGAGCCGCTCCCGGGCATCTTTGGGCAGAAGCCGCGCTAAGGAGAGCACTGTGAGCGGCACAATCGTCTTTGCGCGAAGAAGCCGCTTCTTCGGCTCCGGGAGCCGGAGAGAGCGGCAGCTTCGGGAAGGTGAAGAAGCAAGCTGTACAACACTGGGATTGTGTGCGCAGCTTGCCAACTGATAGAAAACAGTACTTTTGCACTCTCCTGACTTTTCCAATCACATGAACATTCGATTGGAAGCTGTTTTGGACAACTTTTCTTTTCTTCCTGCCAAACACTTGGCAGATATCTCTGCAACTTCTAGAACACGATGGGAGATGTTTTCTGTGCTGGCACAGTTTCTCCTAGCCAGACATAGTGGAAAATCTATTTGCTAAGATGTAGACTACAAAAGACACTAAAGACGAAGGTAGGATGCTCTCCAGAGCTAAGAGCCGCTCCCGGGCGTCTTTGGGCAGAAGCCGCAGTAAGGAGAGCACTGTGAGCGGCACAATCGTCTTTGCGCGAAGAAGCCGCTTCTTCGGCTCCGGGAGCCGGGGATAGCGGCAGCTTCGGGAAGGTGAAGAAGCAAGCTGTACAACACTGGGATTGTGTGCGCAGCTTGCCAACTGATAGAAAACAGTACTTTTGCACTCTCCTGACTTTTCCAATCACATGAACATTCGATTGGAAGCTGTTTTGGACAACTTTTTTTTTCTTCCTGCCAAACACTTGGCAGACATCTCTGCAACTTCTAGAACACGATGGGAGATGTTTTCTGTGCTGGCACAGTTTCTCCTTGCCAGATGTAGTGGAAAAGCTTTTTGCTGAGATGTAGATGAGAAGAGACGCTAAAGACGAAGGTAGGATGCTCTCCGGAGCTAAGAGCCGCTCCCGGGCATCTTTGGGCAGAAGCCGCACTAAGGAGAGCACAGTGAGCAGCACAATCGTCTTTGCGCGAAGAAGCCGCTTCTTCGGCTCCGGGATCCGGGGCGAGCGGCAGCTTCGGGAAGGTGAAGAAGCAAGCTGTACAACACTGGGATTGTGTGCGCACCTTGCCGACTGATAGAAAACAGTACTTTTGCACTCTCCTGACTTTTCCAGTCACATGAACATTCGATTGGAAGCTGTTTTGGACAACTTTTCTTTTCTTCCTGCCAAACACTTGGCAGACATCTCTGCAACTTCTAGAACACGATGGGAGATGTTTTCTGTGCTGGCACAGTTTCTCCTAGTCAGTCATACTGGGAAAGCGTTTTGCTAAGATGTAGACTACAAAAGACGCTAAAGACGAAGGTAGGATGCTCTCCGGAGCTAAGAGCCGCTCCCGTGCGTCTTTGGGCAGAAGCCGCAGTAAGGAGAGCACTGTGAGCGGCACAATCGTCTTTGCGCGAAGAAGCCGCTTCTTCGGCTCCAGGAGGCGGAGAGAGCGGCAGATTCGGGAAGGTGAAGAAGCAAGCGGTACAACACTGGGATAGTGTGCGCACCTTGCCAACTGATACAAAACAGTACTTTTGCACTCTCCTGACTTTTCCAATCACATGAACGTTCGATTGGAAGCTGTTTTGGACAACTTTTCTTTTCTTCCTGCCAAACACTTGGCAGACATCTCTGCAACTTCTAAAACACGATGGGAGATGTTTTCTGTGCTGGCACAGTTTCTTCTAGCAAGACATACTGGCAAAGCGTTTTGCTAAGATGTAGACTACAAAAGACGCTAAAGACGAAGGTAGGATGCTCTCCGGAGCTAAGAGCCGCTCCCGGGCGTCTTTGGGCAGAAGCCGCACTAAGGAGAGCACTGTGAGCAGCACAATCGTCTTTGCGCGAAGAAGCCGCTTCTTCGGCTCCGGGAGCCGGGGAGAGCGGCAGCTTCGGGAAGGTGAAGAAGCAAGCTGTACAACACTGGGATTGTGTGCGCACCTTGCCAACTGATAGAAAACAGTACTTTTGCACTCTCCTGACTTTTCCAATCACATGAACATTCGATTGGAAGCTGTTTTGGACAACTTTTCTTTTCTTCCTGCCAAACACTTGGCAGACATCTCTGCAACTTCTAGAACACGATGGGAGATGTTTTCTGTGCTGGCACAGTTTCTCCTTGCCAGATGTAGTGGAAAAGCTTTTTGCTGAGATGTAGACTACAAAAGACGCTAAAGACGAAGGTAGGATGCTCTCCGGAGCTAAGAGCCGCTCCCGGGCATCTTTGGGCAGAAGCCGCGCTAAGGAGAGCACTGTGAGCGGCACAATCGTCTTTGCGCAAAGAAGCCGCTTCTTCGGCACCAGGATCCGGGGGGAGCGGCAGCTTCGGGAAGGTGAAGAAGCAAGCTGTACAACACTGGGATTGTGTGCGCAGCTTGCCAACTAATAGAAAACAGTACCTTTGCACTCTCCTGACTTTTCCAATCACATGAACATTCGATTGGAAGCTGTTTTGGACAACTTTTCTTTTCTCCCTGCCAAACACTTGGCAGACATCTCTGCAACTTCTAGAACACGATGGGAGATGTTTTCTGTGCTGGCACAGTTTCTCCTAGTCAGTCATACTGGCAAAGCGTTTTGCTAAGATGTAGATTACAAAACACGCTAAAGACGAAGGTAGGATGCTCTCCGGAGCTAAGAGCCGCTGTCGGGCGTCTTTGGGCAGAAGCCACTTTAAGGAGAGCACTGTGAGCGGCACAATCGTCTTTGCGCGAAGAAGCCGCTTCTTCGGCTCCAGGAGCCGGAGAGAGCGGCAGATTCGGGAAGGTGAAGAAGCAAGCGGTACAACACTGGGATAGTGTGCGCACCTTGCCAACTGATACAAAACAGTACTTTTGCACTCTCCTGACTTTTCCAGTCACATGAACATTCGATTGGAAGCTGTTTTGGACAACTTTTCTTTTCTTCCTGCCAAACACTTGGCAGACATCTCTGCAACTTCTAGAACACGATGGGAGATGTTTTCTGTGCTGGCACAGTTTCTCCTAGTCAGTCATACTGGGAAAGCGTTTTGCTAAGATGTAGACTACAAAAGACGCTAAAGACGAAGGTAGGATGCTCTCCGGAGCTAAGAGCCGCTCCCGGGCGTCTTTGGGCAGAAGCCGCGCTAAGGAGAGCACTGTGAGCGGCACAATCGTCTTTGCGCGAAGAAGCCGCTTCTTCGGCTCCAAGAGCCGGAGAGAGCGGCAGATTCGGGAAGGTGAAGAAGCAAGCGGTACAACACTGGGATTGTGTGCGCAGCTTGCCAACTGATAGAAAACAGTACTTTTGCACTCTCCTGACTTTTCCAGTCACATGAACATTCGATTGGAAGCTGTTTTGGACAACTTTTCTTTTCTTCCTGCCAAACACTTGGCAGACATCTCTGCAACTTCTAGAACACGATGGGAGATGTTTTCTGTGCTGGCACAGTTTCTCCTAGTCAGTCATACTGGGAAAGCGTTTTGCTAAGATGTAGACTACAAAAGACGCTAAAGACGAAGGTAGGATGCTCTCCGGAGCTAAGAGCCGCTCCCGGGCGTCTTTGGGCAGAAGCCGCGCTAAGGAGAGCACTGTGAGCGGCACAATCGTCTTTGCGCGAAGAAGCCGCTTCTTCGGCTCCGGGATCCGGGGAGAGCGGCAGCTTCGGGAAGGTGAAGAAGCAAGCTGTACAACACTGGGATTGTGTGAGCAGCTTGCCAACTGATAGAAAACAGTACTTTTGCACTCTCCTGACTTTTCCAATCACATGAACATTCGATTGGAAGCTGTTGTGGATAACTTTTCTTTTCTTCCTGCCAAACACTTGGCAGACATCTCTGCAACTTCTAGAACACGATGGGAGATGTTTTCTGTGCTGGCACAGTTTCTCCTAGTCAGTCATACTGGGAAAGCGTTTTGCTAAGATGTAGATTACAAAACACGCTAAAGACGAAGGTAGGATGCTCTCCGGAGCTAAGAGCCGCTCTCGGGCGTCTTTGGGCAGAAGCCACTTTAAGGAGAGCACTGTGAGCGGCACAATCGTCTTTGCGCGAAGAAGCCGCTTCTTCAGGTCCAGGAGCCGGAGAGAGCAGCAGATTCGGGAAGGTGAAGAAGCAAGCGGTACAACACTGGAATAGTGTGCGCACCTTGCCAACTGATACAAAACAGTACTTTTGCACTCTCCTGACTTTTCCAATCACATGAACGTTCGATTGGAAGCTGTTTTGGACAACTTTTCTTTTCTTCCTGCCAAACACTTGGCAGACATCTCTGCAACTTCTAAAACACGATGGGAGATGTTTTCTGTGCTGGCACAGTTTCTTCTAGCCAGACATACTGGCAAAGCGTTTTGCTAAGATGTAGACTACAAAAGACGCTAAAGACGAAGGTAGGATGCTCTCCGGAGCTAAGAGCCGCTCCCGGGCGTCTTTGGGCAGAAGCCGCGCTAAGGAGAGCACTGTGAGCAGCACAATCGTCTTTGCGCGAAGAAGCCGCTTCTTCGGCTCCGGGATCCGGGGAGAGCGGCAGCTTCGGGAAGGTGAAGAAGCAAGCTGTACAACACTGGGATTGTGTGCGCAGCTTGCCAACTGATAGAAAACAGTACTTTTGCACTCTCCTGACTTTTCCAATCACATGAACATTCGATTGGAAGCTGTTTTGGACAACTTTTCTTCCTGCCAAACACTTGGCAGACATCTCTGCAACTTCTAGAAAACGATGGGAGATGTTTTCTGTGCTGGCACAGTTTCTCCTCGCCAGAGGTTGTGGAAAAGCTTTTTGCGGAGATGTAGATGGGAAGAGACGCTAAAGACGAAGGTAGGATGCTCTCCAGAGCTAAGAGCCGCTCCCGGGCGTCTTTGGGCAGAAGCCGCAGTAAGGAGAGCACTGTGAGCGGCCCAATCGTCTTTGCGCGAAGAAGCCGCTTCTTCGGCTCCGGGAGCCGGGGAGAGCGGCAGCTTCGGGAAGGTGAAGAAGCAAGCTGTACAACACTGGGATTGTGTGCGCACCTTGCCAACTGATAGAAAACAGTACTTTTGCACTCTCCTGACTTTTCCAATCACATGAACATTCGATTGGAAGCTGTTTTGGACAACTTTTCTTTTCTTCCTGCCAAACACTTGGCAGACATCTCTGCAACTTCTAGAACACGATGGGAGATGTTTTCTGTGCTGGCACAGTTTCTCCTTGCCAGATGTAGTGGAAAGGCTTTTTGCTGAGATGTAGATGAGAAGAGACGCTAAAGACGAAGGTAGGATGCTCTCCAGAGCTAAGAGCCGCTCCCAGTCGTCGTTGGGCAGAAGCCGCGCTAAGGAGAGCACTGTGAGCGGCACAATCGTCTTTGCGCGAAGAAGCCGCTTCTTCGGCTCCGGGATCCGGGGAGAGCGGCAGCTTCGGGAAGGTGAAGAAGCAAGCTGTACAACACTGGGATTGTGTGAGCAGCTTGCCAACTGATAGAAAACAGTACTTTTGCACTCTCCTGACTTTTCCAATCACATGAACATTCGATTGGAAGCTGTTGTGGATAACTTTTCTTTTCTTCCTGCCAAACACTTGGCAGACATCTCTGCAACTTCTAGAACACGATGGGAGATGTTTTCTGTGCTGGCACAGTTTCTCCTAGTCAGTCATACTGGCAAAGCGTTTTGCTAAGATGTAGATTACAAAACACGCTAAAGACGAAGGTAGGATGCTCTCCGGAGCTAAGAGCCGCTGTCGGGCGTCTTTGGGCAGAAGCCACTTTAAGGAGAGCACTGTGAGCGGCACAATCGTCTTTGCGCGAAGAAGCCGCTTCTTCGGCTCCAGGAGCCGGAGAGAGCGGCAGATTCGGGAAGGTGAAGAAGCAAGCGGTACAACACTGGGATAGTGTGCGCACCTTGCCAACTGATACAAAACAGTACTTTTGCACTCTCCTGACTTTTCCAATCACATGAACATTCGATTGGAAGCTGTTTTGGACAACTTTTCTTTTCTTCCTGCCAAACACTTGGCAGACATCTCTGCAACTTCTAGAACACGATGGGAGATGTTTTCAGTGCTGGCACAGTTTCTCCTAGTCAGTCATACTGGGAAAGCGTTTTGCTAAGATGTAGACTACAAAAGACGCTAAAGACGAAGGTAGGATGCTCTCCGGAGCTAAGAGCCGCTCCCGGGCGTCTTTGGGCAGAAGCCGCGCTAAGGAGAGCACTGCGAGCGGCACAATCGTCTTTGCGCGAAGAAGCCGCTTCTTCGGCTCCAAGAGTCGGAGAGAGCGGCAGATTCGGGAAGGTGAAGAAGCAAGCGGTACAACACTGGGATAGTGTGCGCACCTTGCCAACTGATACAAAACAGTACTTTTGCACTGTCCTGACTTTTCCAGTCACATGAACATTCGATTGGAAGCTGTTTTGGACAACTTTTCTTTTCTTCCTGCCAAACACTTGGCAGACATCTCTGCAACTTCTAGAACACGATGGGAGATGTTTTCTGTGCTGGCACAGTTTCTCCTAGTCAGTCATACTGGGAAAGCGTTTTGCTAAGATGTAGATTACAAAACACGCTAAAGACGAAGGTAGGATGCTCTCCGGAGCTAAGAGCCGCTCTCGGGCGTCTTTGGGCAGAAGCCACTTTAAGGAGAGCACTGTGAGCGGCACAATCGTCTTTGCGCGAAGAAGCCGCTTCTTCATGTCCAGGAGCCGGAGAGAGCAGCAGATTCGGGAAGGTGAAGAAGCAAGCGGTACAACACTGGAATAGTGTGCGCACCTTGCCAACTGATACAAAACAGTACTTTTGCACTCTCCTGACTTTTCCAATCACATGAACGTTCGATTGGAAGCTGTTTTGGACAACTTTTCTTTTCTTCCTGCCAAACACTTGGCAGACATCTCTGCAACTTCTAAAACACGATGGGAGATGTTTTCTGTGCTGGCACAGTTTCTTCTAGCCAGACATACTGGCAAAGCGTTTTGCTAAGATGTAGACTACAAAAGACGCTAAAGACGAAGGTAGGATGCTCTCCGGAGCTAAGAGCCGCTCCCGGGCGTCTTTGGGCAGAAGCCGCGCTAAGGAGAGCACTGTGAGCAGCACAATCGTCTTTGCGCGAAGAAGCCGCTTCTTCGGCTCCGGGATCCGGAGAGAGCGGCAGCTTCGGGAAGGTGAAGAAGCAAGCTGTACAACACTGGGATTGTGTGCGCAGCTTGCCAACTGATAGAAAACAGTACTTTTGCACTCTCCTGACTTTTCCAATCACATGAACATTCGATTGGAAGCTGTTTTGGACAACTTTTCTTCCTGCCAAACACTTGGCAGACATCTCTGCAACTTCTAGAAAACGATGGGAGATGTTTTCTGTGCTGGCACAGTTTCTCCTCGCCAGAGGTTGTGGAAAAGCTTTTTGCGGAGATGTAGATGGGAAGAGACGCTAAAGACGAAGGTAGGATGCTCTCCAGAGCTAAGAGCCGCTCCCGGGCGTCTTTGGGCAGAAGCCGCAGTAAGGAGAGCACTGTGAGCGGCCCAATCGTCTTTGCGCGAAGAAGCCGCTTCTTCGGCTCCGGGAGCCGGGGAGAGCGGCAGCTTCGGGAAGGTGAAGAAGCAAGCTGTACAACACTGGGATTGTGTGCGCACCTTGCCAACTGATAGAAAACAGTACTTTTGCACTCTCCTGACTTTTCCAATCACATGAACATTCGATTGGAAGCTGTTTTGGACAACTTTTCTTTTCTTCCTGCCAAACACTTGGCAGACATCTCTGCAACTTCTAGAACACGATGGGAGATGTTTTCTGTGCTGGCACAGTTTCTCCTTGCCAGATGTAGTGGAAAGGCTTTTTGCTGAGATGTAGATGAGAAGAGACGCTAAAGACGAAGGTAGGATGCTCTCCAGAGCTAAGAGCCGCTCCCAGTCGTCGCTGGGCAGAAGCCGCGCTAAGGAGAGCACTGTGAGCGGCACAATCGTCTTTGCGCGAAGAAGCCGCTTCTTCGGCTCCGGGATCCGGGGAGAGCGGCAGCTTCGGGAAGGTGAAGAAGCAAGCTGTACAACACTGGGATTGTGTGCGCAGCTTGCCAACTGATAGAAAACAGTACTTTTGCACTCTCCTGACTTTTCCAATCACATGAACATTCGATTGGAAGCTGTTGTGGATAACTTTTCTTTTCTTCCTGCCAAACACTTGGCAGACATCTCTGCAACTTCTAGAACACGATGGGAGATGTTTTCTGTGCTGGCACAGTTTCTCCTTGCCAGATGTAGTGGAAAGGCTTTTTGCTGAGATGTAGATGAGAAGAGACGCTAAAGACGAAGGTAGGATGCTCTCCAGAGCTAAGAGCCGCTCCCAGTCGTCGCTGGGCAGAAGCCGCGCTAAGGAGAGCACTGTGAGCGGCACAATCGTCTTTGCGCGAAGAAGCCGCTTCTTCGGCTCCGGGATCCGGGGAGAGCGGCAGCTTCGGGAAGGTGAAGAAGCAAGCTGTACAACACTGGGATTGTGTGCGCAGCTTGCCAACTGATAGAAAACAGTACTTTTGCACTCTCCTGACTTTTCCAATCACATGAACATTCGATTGGAAGCTGTTGTGGATAACTTTTCTTTTCTTCCTGCCAAACACTTGGCAGACATCTCTGCAACTTCTAGAACACGATGGGAGATGTTTTCTGTGCTGGCACAGTTTCTCTAGCCAGACATAGTGGGAAAGCGTTTTGCTAAGACGCAGACTACAAAAGACGCTAAAGACGAAGGTAGGATGCTCTACGGAGCTACGAGCCGCTCCCGGGCGTCTTTGGGCAGAAGCCGCGCTAAGGAGAGCACTGTGAGCGGCACAATCGTCTCTGCGCGAAGAAGCCGCTTCTTCGGCTCCGGAAGCCGGGGAGAGCGGCAGCTTCGGGAACGTGAAGAAGCAAGCTGTACAACACTGGGATTGTGTGCGCACCTTGCCAACTGATAGAAAACAGTACTTTTGCACTCTCCTGACTTTTCCAATCACATGAACATTCGATTGGAAGCTGTTTTGGACAACTTTTCTTTTCTTCCTGCCAAACACTTGGCAGACATCTCTGCAACTTCTAAAACACGATGGGAGATGTTTTCTGTGCTGGCACAGTTTCTTCTAGCCAGACATACTGGCAAAGCGTTTTGCTAAGATGTAGACTACAAAAGACGCTAAAGACGAAGGTAGGATGCTCTCCGGAGCTAAGAGCCGCTCCCGGGCGTCTTTGGGCAGAAGCCGCGCTAAGGAGAGCACTGTGAGCAGCACAATCGTCTTTGCGCGAAGAAGCCGCTTCTTCGGCTCCGGGATCCGGGGAGAGCGGCAGCTTCGGGAAGGTGAAGAAGCAAGCTGTACAACACTGGGATTGTGTGCGCAGCTTGCCAACTGATAGAAAACAGTACTTTTGCACTCTCCTGACTTTTCCAATCACATGAACATTCGATTGGAAGCTGTTTTGGACAACTTTTCTTCCTGCCAAACACTTGGCAGACATCTCTGCAACTTCTAGAAAACGATGGGAGATGTTTTCTGTGCTGGCACAGTTTCTCCTCGCCAGAGGTTGTGGAAAAGCTTTTTGCGGAGATGTAGATGGGAAGAGACGCTAAAGACGAAGGTAGGATGCTCTCCAGAGCTAAGAGCCGCTCCCGGGCGTCTTTGGGCAGAAGCCGCAGTAAGGAGAGCACTGTGAGCGGCCCAATCGTCTTTGCGCGAAGAAGCCGCTTCTTCGGCTCCGGGAGCCGGGGAGAGCGGCAGCTTCGGGAAGGTGAAGAAGCAAGCTGTACAACACTGGGATTGTGTGCGCACCTTGCCAACTGATAGAAAACAGTACTTTTGCACTCTCCTGACTTTTCCAATCACATGAACATTCGATTGGAAGCTGTTTTGGACAACTTTTCTTTTCTTCCTGCCAAACACTTGGCAGACATCTCTGCAACTTCTAGAACACGATGGGAGATGTTTTCTGTGCTGGCACAGTTTCTCCTTGCCAGATGTAGTGGAAAGGCTTTTTGCTGAGATGTAGATGAGAAGAGACGCTAAAGACGAAGGTAGGATGCTCTCCAGAGCTAAGAGCCGCTCCCAGTCGTCGTTGGGCAGAAGCCGCGCTAAGGAGAGCACTGTGAGCGGCACAATCGTCTTTGCGCGAAGAAGCCGCTTCTTCGGCTCCGGGATCCGGGGAGAGCGGCAGCTTCGGGAAGGTGAAGAAGCAAGCTGTACAACACTGGGATTGTGTGAGCAGCTTGCCAACTGATAGAAAACAGTACTTTTGCACTCTCCTGACTTTTCCAATCACATGAACATTCGATTGGAAGCTGTTGTGGATAACTTTTCTTTTCTGCCTGCCAAACACTTGGCAGACATCTCTGCAACTTCTAGAACACGATGGGAGATGTTTTCTGTGCTGGCACAGTTTCTCCTAGTCAGTCATACTGGCAAAGCGTTTTGCTAAGATGTAGATTACAAAACACGCTAAAGACGAAGGTAGGATGCTCTCCGGAGCTAAGAGCCGCTGTCGGGCGTCTTTGGGCAGAAGCCACTTTAAGGAGAGCACTGTGAGCGGCACAATCGTCTTTGCGCGAAGAAGCCGCTTCTTCGGCTCCAGGAGCCGGAGAGAGCGGCAGATTCGGGAAGGTGAAGAAGCAAGCGGTACAACACTGGGATAGTGTGCGCACCTTGCCAACTGATACAAAACAGTACTTTTGCACTCTCCTGACTTTTCCAATCACATGAACATTCGATTGGAAGCTGTTTTGGACAACTTTTCTTTTCTTCCTGCCAAACACTTGGCAGACATCTCTGCAACTTCTAGAACACGATGGGAGATGTTTTCTGTGCTGGCACAGTTTCTCCTAGTCAGTCATACTGGGAAAGCGTTTTGCTAAGATGTAGACTACAAAAGACGCTAAAGACGAAGGTAGGATGCTCTCCGGAGCTAAGAGCCGCTCCCGGGCGTCTTTGGGCAGAAGCCGCGCTAAGGAGAGCACTGTGAGCGGCACAATCGTCTTTGCGCGAAGAAGCCGCTTCTTCGGCTCCAAGAGTCGGAGAGAGCGGCAGATTCGGGAAGGTGAAGAAGCAAGCGGTACAACACTGGGATAGTGTGCGCACCTTGCCAACTGATACAAAACAGTACTTTTGCACTGTCCTGACTTTTCCAGTCACATGAACATTCGATTGGAAGCTGTTTTGGACAACTTTTCTTTTCTTCCTGCCAAACACTTGGCAGACATCTCTGCAACTTCTAGAACACGATGGGAGATGTTTTCTGTGCTGGCACAGTTTCTCCTAGTCAGTCATACTGGGAAAGCGTTTTGCTAAGATGTAGACTACAAAAGACGCTAAAGACGAAGGTAGGATGCTCTCCGGAGCTAAGAGCCGCTCCCGGGCGTCTTTGGGCAGAAGCCGCGCTAAGGAGAGCACTGTGAGCGGCACAATCGTCTTTGCGCGAAGAAGCCGCTTCTTCGGCTCCAAGAGTCGGAGAGAGCGGCAGATTCGGGAAGGTGAAGAAGCAAGCGGTACAACACTGGGATAGTGTGCGCACCTTGCCAACTGATACAAAACAGTACTTTTGCACTGTCCTGACTTTTCCAGTCACATGAACATTCGATTGGAAGCTGTTTTGGACAACTTTTCTTTTCTTCCTGCCAAACACTTGGCAGACATCTCTGCAACTTCTAGAACACGATGGGAGATGTTTTCTGTGCTGGCACAGTTTCTCCTAGTCAGTCATACTGGGAAAGCGTTTTGCTAAGATGTAGACTACAAAAGACGCTAAAGACGAAGGTAGGATGCTCTCCGGAGCTAAGAGCCGCTCCCGGGCGTCTTTGGGCAGAAGCCGCGCTAAGGAGAGCACTGTGAGCGGCACAATCGTCTTTGCGCAAAGAAGCCGCTTCTTCGGCTCCAGGATCCGGGGTGAGCGGCAGCTTCGGGAAGGTGAAGAAGCAAGCTGTACAACACTGGGATTGTGTGCGCACCTTGCCAACTAATAGAAAACAGTACTTTTGCACTCTCCTGACTTTTCCAATCACATGAACATTCGATTGGAAGCTGTTTTGGACAACTTTTCTTTTCTTCCTGCCAAACACTTGGCAGACATCTCTGCAACTTCTAAAACACGATGGGAGATGTTTTAAGTGCTGGCACAGTTTCTTCTAGCCAGACATACTGGCAAAGCGTTTTGCTAAGATGTAGACTACAAAAGACGCTAAAGACGAAGGTAGGATGCTCTCCGGAGCTAAGAGCCGCTCCCGGGCGTCTTTGGGCAGAAGCCGCGCTAAGGAGAGCACTGTGAGCAGCACAATCGTCTTTGCGCGAAGAAGCCGCTTCTTCGGCTCCGGGATCCGGAGAGAGCGGCAGCTTCGGGAAGGTGAAGAAGCAAGCTGTACAACACTGGGATTGTGTGCGCAGCTTGCCAACTGATAGAAAACAGTACTTTTGCACTCTCCTGACTTTTCCAATCACATGAACATTCGATTGGAAGCTGTTTTGGACAACTTTTCTTCCTGCCAAACACTTGGCAGACATCTCTGCAACTTCTAGAAAACGATGGGAGATGTTTTCTGTGCTGGCACAGTTTCTCCTCGCCAGAGGTTGTGGAAAAGCTTTTTGCGGAGATGTAGATGGGAAGAGACGCTAAAGACGAAGGTAGGATGCTCTCCAGAGCTAAGAGCCGCTCCCGGGCGTCTTTGGGCAGAAGCCGCAGTAAGGAGAGCACTGTGAGCGGCACAATCGTCTTTGCGCGAAGAAGCCGCTTCTTCGGCTCCGGGATCCGGGGAGAGCGGCAGCTTCGGGAAGGTGAAGAAGCAAGCTGTACAACACTGGGATTGTGTGCGCAGCTTGCCAACTGATAGAAAACAGTACTTTTGCACTCTCCTGACTTTTCCAATCACATGAACATTCGATTGGAAGCTGTTGTGGATAACTTTTCTTTTCTTCCTGCCAAACACTTGGCAGACATCTCTGCAACTTCTAGAACACGATGGGAGATGTTTTCTGTGCTGGCACAGTTTCTCTAGCCAGACATAGTGGGAAAGCGTTTTGCTAAGACGCAGACTACAAAAGACGCTAAAGACGAAGGTAGGATGCTCTACGGAGCTAAGAGCCGCTCCCGGGCGTCTTTGGGCAGAAGCCGCGCTAAGGAGAGCACTGTGAGCGGCACAATCGTCTCTGCGCGAAGAAGCCGCTTCTTCGGCTCCGGAAGCCGGGGAGAGCGGCAGCTTCGGGAACGTGAAGAAGCAAGCTGTACAACACTGGGATTGTGTGCGCACCTTGCCAACTGATAGAAAACAGTACTTTTGCACTCTCCTGACTTTTCCAATCACATGAACATTCGATTGGAAGCTGTTTTGGACAACTTTTCTTTTCTTCCTGCCAAACATTTGGCAGACATCTCTGCAACTTGTAGAACACGATGGGAGATGTTTTCTGTGCTGGCACAGTTTCTCCTAGCCAGACATACTGGGAAAGCGTTTTGCTAAGATGTAGACTACAAAAGACGCTAAAGACGAAGGTAGGATGCTCTCCGGAGCTAAGAGCCGCTCCCGGGCGTCTTTGGGCAGAAGCCGCGCTAAGGAGAGCACTGTGAGCGGCACAATCGTCTTTGCGCGAAGAAGCCGCTTCTTCGGCTCCGGGATCCGGGGAGAGCGGCAGCTTCGGGAAGGTGAAGAAGCAAGCTGTACAACACTGGGATTGTGTGCGCAGCTTGCCAACTGATAGAAAACAGTACTTTTGCACTCTCCTGACTTTTCCAATCACATGAACATTCGATTGGAAGCTGTTTTGGACAACTTTTCTTCCTGCCAAACACTTGGCAGACATCTCTGCAACGTCTAGAACACGATGGGAGATGTTTTCTGTGCTGGCACACTTTTTCCTAGCCAGACATAGTGGAAAATCTATTTGCTAATATGTAGATTACAAAAGACGCTAAAGACGAAGGTAGGATGCTCTCCAGAGCTAAGAGCCGCTCCCGGGCGTCTTTGGGCAGAAGCCGCGCTAAGGAGAGCACTGTGAGCGGCACAATTGTCTTTGCGTGAAGAAGCCGCTTCTTCGGCTCCAGTAGCCGGAGAGACCGGCAGCTTCGGGAAGGTGAAGAAGCAAGCGGTACAACACTGGGATTGTGTGCGCAGCTTGCCAACTGATAGAAAACAGTACTTTTGCACTCTCCTGACTTTTCCAATCACATGAACATTCGATTGGAAGCTGTTTTGGACAACTTTTCTTTTCTTCCTGCCAAACACTTGGCAGACATCTCTGCAACTTCTAGAATACGATGGGAGATGTTTTCTGTGCTGGCACAGTTACTCCAAGCCAGACATACTGGGAAAGCGTTGTGCTAAGATGTAGACTACAAAAGACGCTAAAGACGAAGGTAGGATGCTCTCCGGAGCTAAGAGCCACTCCCGGGCGTCTTTGGGCAGAATCCGCGCTAAGGAGAGCACTGTGAGCGGCACAATCGTCTTTGCGTGAAGAACCCACTTCTTCAGCTCCGGGAGCCGGGGAGAGCGGCAACTTCGGGAAGGTGAAGAAGCAAGCTGTACAACACTGGGATTGTGTGCGCAGCTTGCCAACTGATAGAAAACAGTACTTTTGCACTCTCCTGACTTTTCCAATCACATGAACATTCGATTGGAAGCTGTTTTGGACAACTTTTCTTTTCTTCCTGCAAAACACTTGGCAGACATCTCTGCAACTTCTAGAACACGATGGGAGATGTTTTCTGTGCTGGCACAGTTTTTCCTAGCCAGATGTAGTGGAAAAGCGTTTTGCTGAGATGTGGATGAGAAGAGACGCTAAAGACGAAGGTAGGATGCTCTCCGGAGCTAAGAGCCGCTCCCGGGCGTCTTTGGGCAGAAGCCGCGCTAAGGAGAGCACTGTGAGCGGCACAATCGTCTTTGCGCGAAGAAGCCGCTTCTTCGGCTCCGGGAGCCGGGGAGAGCGGCAGCTTCGGGAAGGTGAAGAAGCAAGCTGTACAACACTGGGATTGTGTTTTCAGCTTGCCAACTTATAGAAAGAAGTACTTTTGCACTCTCCTGACTTTTCCAATCACATGAACATTCGATTGGAAGCTGTTTTGGACAACTTTTCTTTTCTTCCTGCCAAACACTTGGCAGACCTCCGTGCAACGTCTAGAACACGATGGGAGATGTTTTCTGTGCTGGCACAGTTTCTCCTTGCCAGATGTAGTGGAAAAGCTTTTTGCTAAGATGTAGACAACAAGAGAGGCTAAAGAGTGGATGTAAGCAAATGACTCCCATCTTAAAAAAAGGCAATTAGGAGGACTCGCGATAGTACAAACCCGTCAGCCTCTTTTTTATCCCCAGGAAGTTGATGAAGCAGCTCTTCCTGGAAATCCTTGCCAGGCACATGAAAGACGACCAAATAATGTAGTTAGCATGATTTTTCAGGGGAATTTCATGCTGAACATCACTTTAAACTCCTCTGATTAATCAACTTGACTGGTAGATGATGGGAATATTATCTTCCTGGGCTTCAGGGAGGTTTTTGACATATCTCTACATGGCAGCACACATACATATGGTAGCAATAGTGCAAAGGGGAGGGAATCAGTGTCTTTTCAGTGATGCTGAGTGAAAAGACAAGAGGCAGTGGGCACACACTGAAATACAGGAGATTGCCTTTGAACATCAGTAAATGTTTCTTTACTGTGAGGGTGACTGAATCACGGCACAGACTGCCCAGAAAGATTGTGGAGCCTGGATCTTTGAAGACATTAAAAGTACACCCAGATAGAATCCTGGGCAAGAGGCTCTAGGTATCCTGGTTTAGGAAGGGGGGTTGGGCCTGGTTAGCCCCACCAACCCCTTCCACTCTCATTCATTCTGTGCTAGTGAATTCTCTTCAAGATGCATTTCAAGCACTGGCATGACAAAGTTCTGTGCAGACAGAGATCCAAATGGACATGGCATCTAAGTTCCTTAAGCAGTGTTCAAGAAGAATGTAAAACTCTGGCACAAGTGTCTCTTCCCTAACTGAATCCCTTTCATGGGAAAATTCCCAACTCTAGAAAGATCTTCTGATACGCATGCTTAAGACTGACACTGGCTGAGCAAATTTCTCCCTATGTGTATCTAAGACCAGTTAGGATCTTCACCCAAAGTGCTGTCAACATAGTCACAGAATGCCTATTGTTAAGAAGTGACAACTTCCATCAGAATGGCAACTATTGGTCCACAAAATGGATTAATGGATGGGAATTATCTACGTGGGTTAAAAACAAAAATAAAGAGTTGGTCTTTATTTATCAATTTCATTGCAATATTGATAAGGGAAGAAAAAGACCTAAGTCCAAAACTTTCTGAACTTGAGGAAAGATTTTAAAAATTCCTTGTAAAAATATATGATCACAATCAGACTATTGAAACCATTTTAGTTGGGAACAAAGTTCCAAAATTGTCTAGATAGTGGCAAAGAAGCCAAGAAAATAGGAAAGAAACAAAAAGAGAGCGAAAGAGTCAGCTTCAGTGTACAAGCTCGTTCTAGAAGTAGTCTGCTGGGAAAAGGAACCCCCAGCTGAATTTCCAATGTATTCCTGCGCTTGATTCAGTCACTGGTCAATGTAAAAACCAATCCTTTTGTACAACTTCTTCCAGCAACAAAAACTCCAACAGGTTGACACTACCATCATGCCTGTTCCAGACATATTTAAAAGAGAAATGATGATTTTCTTGAAAACCTACTTGCATAAAAGTTGCAAGATGGTGGAGGGATTCCCACATCCTCCTTCCTCCATCTGGCTTGAAAGTATATTTGATAAAATATGCAACAAAGCACATGATTTATAAGGGAGAGTCAAATGGATGATTTGGGAATTGATCTCTTGTTGATAGTAAACTTCATATCCACTCGGTGTGACCTTTTTAAAACAAAATGTGGAGCTGAGGCATGAATCTGCCACAACAATTGTAAAGCAAACATACACACTCCCCTTCACATGCCCCCCCTTCCACACACACCTAGGCACACACAGAGATCAGCATAGCAGATCATGAACACCTTGGAAAAGACTGAAATGCTAAATGCCTCTCTTGATGGGCAAAAGAGCTGGTGCGGTAATTCAAATGCCTGGTACAAAAATTCTGTTTAATATTTAGCTCCTATTTAAAACACAGCTTTTCATTTCATTCTATTTACAGAATATTTTCATTTCATTTGTTTCTTTAAAATTACTTAGTTCTCACCTGTTGTATGTCTAGGAATATGTTCTTCCAAAAATAGAAAAAAATAGATGATATCTTTTCAGCAGAAAACATTGGTTGATACAATTTTAAACCATCATGATATGGAAGAGTTGTTCTGTCCCTCTCTAAGGTGGAAGAAGCATTTGGACCACAGATCATCTACAATGAAATACTTGACATGTTTAAGATGCTTTCAATCAATTTTGATCGTCAATTGCTTATTCGTTGTAAACAGTAATTTTTCAGTGAAGGGAAAGTGTGTGTGGTATATCTACATGATGTGTTCAAAGCCAGTTCCTACTAATGGCCAGGCTGAATTCCAGTAAATAATGTCCCGAATGATATTTTGCCGCCTTCTTTGGCACTTCATGAAATCTTACCCTGATGAAGTGCTGAAACACAGAGATTTTCTCTTAGAGAGTGTCTCATGTTGTAACCCATCCCATGGATTTTATGCTGTAATTCTTATCTCTTTTAAAATTTACTATCTTCTGTACAGTTTTCATGAAACTTTCTGTTACAGTAGTGAATAGCACAGATAAATGTCATTTTGTACCACTTTGAATTCACCCCAAGAGCTGAGAGAAAACTTGCTCCTATACTTCAATCCGAGTTTCTTCTATAGTCCAACTTTGTTTCTCTACCATCAAGCTTCTCCTTTGTTGCTGCTCCAAGCCCCGTCCAAGCTGACCTTGAATACTTTCAGGGATGGGACACCCACAACTTCTCTGGGCAACCTGTTCCAGTGTTCCAGCATTCCCACAGTCAAAAAGGCCTTCCTTTCATCTAATATGTGTAGGAAATCATAAATCTAGGCATAGAAACTTGGAGTGCAAATTTGAAATTCTTTGGATTTGAAGCACATTTTATATGAATACTGACTTACAGATGACTAAAAGATGTTGATGGGCATTTGAGCTGACAAGTTTTGAAAAAGTGCACGGAAATTAAAATTGAAACCACTAAAATTAAAAACTCCTTGCCATTTTCTTTTTCCTCTCCTATTCAAAATTGCATATGTCAGATATCAGTGCTTCATGCAAACCTCTCAGATGCTCTCAGAGAAAAAGCTTTTCTTTCAAACTAAGTTGCGGTTGACGTAGAACACTAGCAGGAGTGAAAGTTTTTCTGGGCATCGGGGCAGCACCTACTCCTTGGATTTGTGTGCAGAATGCATTTTATCCAAACTGGAAAATAGATCCCAGCTCTGTTCTATTCATCATTCTTACTGCATCAGGCCTGAAGATTCTGTGAAAAGTAGCCTGTGGACCTTGAAGATAGCGCATGTGAAACAGATGAGAGGTGATGGAGAAGTTGAGGGAGAGAAGAAAGAGCATATGGCCCAGTACTGAAACCAGAAAGTATTTCTTCACGTGATCATGGCAGATAGCAGGAGCCACTTTCTGCTATCAAACAAGCCCGACTTGGCACTGGTGCCACCTTGGGTCTGGGAACCATCCTGCGTATCGTGGATTTTCAGGAAACAGCCGGCCACTGCCAGCCACAGGCCTCCAAACACAAACCACGGCCCATTTCCCTGGCAAACAAAACTCAGGTGCCCCGCTTCTGGATGGCGGATTGCAGGACGCACTTGGTACTACAAAAACAGCGTGACTTGGCAGTGGTGCCACCTTGGGTCTGGGGAACATCCTGCGTATCGAGCATTTTAAGGAGCCAGCCGGCCACTCCCAGCCATATGCCCCCAAAAACAAACCACGGACCTTTTCTCTGGCAAACAAAAATCAGCTGCCCCGCTTCTGGATGGCAGATTGCAGGAGCCACTTTGTACCATCAAACCAGCCCGACTTGGCACTGGTGCCACCTTGGATCTGGGAACCATCCTGCCTATCGTGGATTTTCAGGGGCCAGCCGGCCACTCTCAGCCATAGGCCCCCAAACACAAACCACGGCCCTTTTCTCTGGCAAACAAAAATCAGCTGCCCCGCATCTGGATGGCAGATTGCAGGAGCCACTCGGTGCTATCAAACCAGCCCGACTTGGCACTGGTGCCACCTTGGGTCTGGGAAGCATCCTTCGTATCGTGCATTTTAAGGGGCCAGCTGGCCACTCCCAGCCATATGCCCCCAAACACGCCCACGGCCCTTTTCTCTGGCAAACAAAACTCAGCTGCCCAGCTTCTGGATGGCAGATTGCAGGAGCCACTTGGTACTATCAAACCAGCCCGACTTGGCACTGGTGCCACCTTGGGTCTGGGAAGCATCCTGCCTATCAATGAATTCCAGGAGCCAGCCGGCCACTCTCGGCCACAGGCCCCCAAATCCAAACCTCGACCCTTTTCCCTTGCAAAAAAAAAATCACCTGCCACGCTTCTGCATGGCACATTGCAGGAGGAACATGGTACTGTCAAACAAGCTCGACTTGGCACTGGTGCCTCTTTGGGTCTGGAAAACATCCTGCGAATCGTGGATTTTAAGGCGCCAGGCAGCCACTCCCTGCCATAGGCCCCCAAACAAAAACAACGGCCCTTTTCCCTGGCAAACAAAACTCACCTGCCCCTCTTCTGCATGGCAGATTGCAGAAGCGACTTGACACTGTCGAAACAGCCCGACTTGGCAGTGGTGCCACCTTGGGCATAGCAACCATCCTGCGTATCGTGGATTTTCAGGAGCCAGCCGGCCACTCCCAGCCACAGCCCCCCAAACAAAAACCACGGCCCTTTTCCCTGGCAAACAAAACTCTCCTGTCCCGCTTCTGGATGGCAGATTGCAGGAGCCACTTGGTACTATCAAACCAGCCCGACTTGGCGCTGTATTGAAAACGAAGGGAAGCCAATCCACCTTGTTGTTGATCAGCATTGACTCCAATTTATTGATTAAATCAGCCACTTTATATAACAGTGGTAATTAACTTCATGCATATTGCAAAATCCAAGCTCACTAGAGGTTAACAGCGAAAACTCTAACCCCTCCTTTTGTTTTACCATACCCATGATTGTTTATTGAAAACAGGGCCAGCGCTCCCACTGTGATATGAAACCAAGTATTGGAGAGTGCTTTTGTTACTTCTTTAGAAGTTTAGAATATGCCAAAAAGATGCTAGCTGGGGACTTGCAATTAATGAATTATTTGCTCTAAGTAGGTCAAATGACATTAGCTTTCAAAAAGGAAAAGTAGTCTTATTCCACGTGCCAATTCTAAAGTAGATGAATAAGCCTTAAGCAGAAGATGGATGTGAAGAGGGATATGACATGAAAGGTTAAGCAACACTGCTGACAGCAAAAGGCTTACCTGCTGCAGATACAGGAGACAAAATACTATTTTGACACAAACATTGCTATTCAGACGACAGTAAAATTCTGAGTGACAGCAAAATTTACTCAGTCATGACAGTAAAATTTGCTCACATCAAAATGTGCTAATCAATTCTTAGTGTAAGCTAAGCACCTTAAGCAAAGGGTAGCTCAAGCGTAACTGGTATTTGATGGCAAAAAAGGCAACTTGGCCTGCGTTTCTCACTTCTACTCCATTCAAAAGCTTACTCTGTCTCAGATTCCTTCGGAGGCATACCAACGCAAGCCGCGAAACTGCACGAAAATGATGATTGAAAGAAAGATAGATTAGAAAAATGGAATAATGGTTCATGTTCTTTTCCTTCCAACTGCTTTGTTTGCCCTTTTAAATTTTTGAAGTCCTTTCTGGTGTCACCATGGTTGCACTGCAGCAAGTGTTCGGCTGTAAGCTGTCCATATTGCCAGCTTCTGGACTGCCTTCAGAAATTTCCCACTGGTTTTTTATAGAAATCACAAGCAGTAGAGATGACAAAGACTGCAGAAACCTTCTCATCTCCTTCTAGAGCAAGACCATGTCTTTCAGCCACTCTTAACTAGACAACTTTCATCAGTCATGAGGGAGTCTCATGTTCAAGAGCTAAGCAGTGACAGCTGTAAATGACAAAAAGCAGACTGAAATTCTCTTGGGACTCCAGCAGAGAGCAATGAAGGAGGTTGAATTCACCTTCTTGGGAAGTTCTAAAATGCACGTTAACTTGAGCACAGGAGCTAAGCCATCGTAACCTTTGTTGAGTATGTCTGCGTAGACAGAGTTTCCATCACTGCAGAAGCAATGTTATTTAACCCACGTTATCATCTCTAGCTGCTAAGCTGCACTTATTGCAAAGTAACTGCAACGTATTTTACAGGGTGGGCTTTTATGTGTAATCCCTGAGTAACAGTGCAAAGAGAAGTACTTGGGGTGTGGGGTGGGGGGGGAACCGCAACTCTTAGGTTTTTCAAATAATGGTTCCATTTGAAAGTCAAAAAGATGTCAAACCTTTCTTTCCTTCAAACCTTTCTTTCCTAGACGTATTACCAGCACAAACTGTCCCAGAATTTATGACCCGTAACTGTACCGTGGACGCTCTTTCTCTGGACTATTCCTTAAGAAACAAATTCCTCACTAGAAATAAAACAAAATTAGCCAAAGTATTGGCCTGGGTTAGTTCCAAGGCTCTGTACTAAAGGCCAAACACGTGTAATAATAGTAACGAGTGGACTAAAAGATAAATCAATAGAGCATTACTCAGTTCAAAGACATCTTGTGTCCTAATGTTCTCACAGAAGACTGTGAGAAAAACCTGTCTATTTCTGTGGGTTTCTTTTATCCATTTAGCTGTACCTTCTACTTCTCTCCACTGTCTGAGAACATTGATGATAAGGTTGGATGACCTCATGTCAACTTGTAGAAGTAAAGAAAGAGAAGCCAGTAAAGAAAGGCAAATTTGTTAATTGCAGGTGGAAAGAGGGAGGCCAACAAAAGAAAACAAAAGAACAGTCATAATTAAATGCTCCCCTGTCTTCTGTGAAAAGTAAAGGCACAGACAAGAAAGAACAAGTGCAAACTTCTCACTAGAGAAACGCACTTGATCTGACTCAAGTATTTTGCGGTACATTTCTTGCTGTTTCTCATGCCAAACATATTAACCATTGAAGGTGTCGCTTTCCTCTTTCTGGAATACAGCTAGGAAGATGACTGTGTCATTGCTGACAAGCTGCTATTCTCAGAGGTGTCCAGCTGAAAGTCCTAGATCAATTGATTTGCTCTGTCACTTTGATATGGCATGACTTACAGTTTCAGCACCTGAACTTGCCAGCCCTACAATTCTTTGCCCCTTGAATGGTTAGATAGGCTCCTTGGCAACTGGCATTTGTAAGGACATGAAACTATGCAGAATTTGCACCGTGAGATGATGCCAAATGAGTCACGCCAGCGGATTAACTAGGGCATGCAAGGCAGAGAGAGGGAAATGAGAGCACAAGAAGAGAGTACACAAGAAGAGAGTACAATCTCCTTTTTTCTGAAACACTGTAGAGATCAAACTGAACACAAATCCTCCTAGGGGTAGTTCTTGCAAAAGACTAAGAGTTCTTTTTGTGTTCACAGGCCTGGAATATTTAGCTTTGGATCACGACAAAATGCAGATGACAAAACGAGGTCTGGAAGTCACATCCAGTATGAAGCGGTATGAAAGAGGAAAGCAGCTGAGAGTGTCAACCCTGCTAAGTAGTCTCAGTATTCTTCTTGACATTAGCAGAAATTTGAAATGAGTCTCTGAAAATGACAAAGGAGGCAGAAGAAAAGGGAGCGATGACTCCTCTGGCATAGTGTTTCCTAACAGGGATCTTCAAAGTGGAAAGGTTGTATCATCCTTTCAACTGAAGGAAGGTATGAAAACAACAGGAAGGAAATGGCATCAAATACTCTGGGCAGTGCACTTCTAGACAGAAAGGCCACTGATGGAAAACCAACTCAACTGGCACCAATGCAGCAGCACTGTACTAAAGCCAGAAATGTCCAGCACTTCACTCTCTGCCATTCCATTCAGATGCACACAGCAGCTCTGCAACATTCCTACTGATCATCTCCTTGGCAAACTGGGAGTGAGGGTTTGTGGTGATGCAGAGTCCCCAGGCAGATGCAAAGGAGAGCTGCTTTCTTGCAAAAACCAGGCTTTTGAAACACTCAGGCTGCAGGGGACGGGACAGGTATAAGTCCAATGGTGTCAGGAACCCACGCCTTAAAAAAGGAACCCACTAGGCCGCGGCAAAATATCCAAATATGGATAACATGGTAACCAGACCAGTGAAGAGATTTTTGCTTTTATTTCCAGCACATCAGTCTCAAAATACAAAATGGAGACATGACAGGTCACTGATCCACACCAAAAAATGTCTCCTTCAACAGGGCTCATACAGCAATACATAAAATCATCTCAGACTAGAATTCAGCCAATCAGACACAGAAAACACATCTTGACAAGCATTCTATCCAATCTTATAAAACATAGGTAATCGTAGCTAAAACAAAGACTAGTTGATAAGAGACAAAGAACAGAGTTCTATTCATGCTAATCTTCTAAAGATATACATTAAATAACCTTGTTGCCATCCTAAAGCCAATTCTACAGAAGCTTATTGTTATTTGTCACGTCTACTGCTTGGGAAACTTTTCTGCTTGCATGGAAAACTTTTTCTGCTTGCATGGGAAACTTTTCTGCAATGCTAACAATAGTCCAGTCTAAGGCCGACATACTTCTTTTCAACCATTTCTTAAAAATTCTCTAACCTTATGGATTCCAACATTTCCCCCTCTCTGTTTGTCCCAGAAGCTTTCATTTTCTTGTCGCTTGCTATTTGCGTTTCATAGCTCTATTGCAAAATTTCTGCTTATTATCTGCTGAAGACCTATTTTCACTAAACTGAAGCATTGCTATATTACGGCACAGCAACTTAATGCTGTGAAGACCCAATCCCTGAAAGAGATATGAATCACGTTTGGCAACAGTCACAAGGCATCGTTCAAAAAACTCTGGTCGATTCCAAGGCCTTAATTCAAAACCTTCGTTCATGTCAATACCCTCATCTACTGCTTTCGTGAGATTTTGTACACTCTCTGTGCTTCTACTTCATAGTCCTCCTGCTTGAATGACAAAAACTTCTCGGACTGTTTTGTTCATCATTCGCCGAAGACAACAGAGTATACAAGGTGCCACTATCAATATCAGTATTAGAACACCTAATATGTAAAGACCTATCTTGCAAAGTTGCCTTAGCCAAGGTGCAAAACTCCAATTTTGAAACAAATCATCCAACCAGGAACCTCCATCTTCTTTAATTTGGGCTGTCAGATCCTTGAATTTTTGAATGCTTTTGTGAATGGATTCAGAACGATTAGACAAATTCATACAACACAATCCTTCCAATTCCTCACAACCATGTCCTTGTGCCAGTAAGAGAAAATCAATGGCTGCTCTGTTTTGAAGAGTAGCATGTGTAATACTATCAACATCGGTCAACATATCACTGATTGCGGAGGATGTGGCATTAGCTTGTTTGCTCAGCCAACATCCAACTCAATCTAATTGTCTCAATGCCACAGCTGAAGCCAATTGGGGTAGAAATATACCTGCTGAAAGCCTTCTGGCGGCATTCCAAGGCATAAAATCACTCTGACAGTTCTCATCATAATGAGGAACAGCTCTTGTTTTCCTTTGTTTCTTTTTCATCACTGCTTTGGCAGTGGGGGCAATTATGGTAAGCATACCAATGCTACAAGGGCCACCTTCAAGGTGGGCTGGAAGGCCTTGCCAACCTCTGTCTCCGCAAATGATCCAATACCCTTTTGGCAATTGCCGTGGATATTGGTCCGTCTCCAGAAACACATCCCAACTGTTTGAAACATTTGCTGCCCTGAGAAGTTTCTTGGAACAAATGTTCCAATTGAAGGAAGGACTGTTTCCATTGTCAATTCCACCTGGTTTACCATTGGATTCTTTTCTGACCAAAGGAAACTCTTTCACTGGCACACCAACCAAACAGGTTGAGAAAGGCTTTTCTGGTTCCGAATTAGACAGACATATAGTATCCGATCCGGCAGCCTTGGCTAAGGTCACCCAAACACTCGTTTTCGGTTGATCCACAGGCAAATCTGCACGACAAAAAACAATTAAAATCAAGCAAAACAAGTATACCATTTGATTCTGCCCCATCTCTTTCAAGAACTAAGTTTTGGCAGAATTCTTTCTAAACAAAAACAAGAACCTAAATTTTCAGCCAAAAATTAGCTTTGTTAAACAAACATTCAGCATTCAATTCGTATACTCATAAATAACATTGGCACAAAATCAGAGTTCATGGGTTCCACCGATGCACAAAGAACGTCAGGCACATGAGGTGTCAGGCGAGACCCGGGATCCTTCGATTCGGTCCACGTCTGCGTACTCGCTTCCTCAGTTCTAGGCTCGACAACAGGTTCTGAAGTGCGATACGGTTTGACGTTTTTGGCAGGAACCCACTTAATTCTTCCAGCACCTGTGGAAATAGAAGCATACCCTTTGCCCCACGTTATTAATTGAAACGGGCCTTCCATCTGTCCAGAGTCAGGGTTTCTAATTAGAAGAGGAGGATGTTCTTTCAGTTTTGCCTGTGTGCTATTTGAAAAGTGTCTAAAGATTGGTGGATCTGGTTCTGTACTTGAACTATTTAGAAAATTAAAACCATACAAAGCCTTACTCAGTCTCATCTGTGGGGTGATTTCCATTCCCCCTCTCTGTTGATCTAATATGCGTTTTAAGGTTTGATGTGTTCTTTCAATGATTGCTTGGCTTGTGGGAGAGTGGGGAATACCAAAAATGTGTCGAACACCCCATTCATTTAAAAATGTGGCCAATTTTTGAGATATGTATGCGGGGCCATTGTCAGTTTTTACTTCTTGGGGTATACCCAATGAAGCAAAAGCTTGCAGGAAATGATGACAGGCATGGCTGCCAGTTTCACCTGTGTGAAGGGAAGCAAAAACTGCACCAGAGAACGTGTCTATGGAAACATGAATATTTTTAAATTTACCAAAAGAAGGCTATTTAGTAACACCTGTTTGCCACAACTGTAGGCTTTGTAAGCCTCGGGGGTTGATTGCTCCTGTAGAAACAGGAGGTTGTACCAATTGACAGTCAGGGCAAGTATGAATGATAGCTTTAACTTGACTTTTAGTGATTTGGAACATTCGCATGAGTGCTTGTGCATTTTGGTGGAAAAAGGCACGACTCAATTTTGCTTGTTCAAAACTATTTGGCAATGTGTTAGAAATGACCATTGTCAGCTTGTCCGCTCTTGCATTTCCTTCCACTAAAAATCCAGGAAGTGAAGAATGCGCCCTAATGTGAGAAACAAAATATGGATTAGTTCTATATTGCAAAGTTATAAAAAGACATGAAAGCCAACGATGTAAAGTTTCATTACTAACATCCTTTAAAATGGAACCTTCTATTCTCCTGACTACATTAGCAACATAAGCAGAATCTGTGACCAAATTAAAAGGCTGAGGAAACAGCTGAAAAGCTCAAACTACTGCAGCAAGCTCAACAATTTGAGGGGATCCCTCTACTGTTTGAATATCAGATTCCCAAACATCAGTCTTTTGATTAAACCAAGTCACAACGGACTTGTGGCTTTTACCAGAGCCATCAGTGAAGAGAGTCACAGCATGTAAAGGTTCTTCACTTAATTTAGGTTTTTCTCTGAAACTCAATTTTGCTTGCAGTAGTTTGTGAGCTGGATAGTGTATGGAACAAACACCTGGAAAACCTAAGAATGCATATTGTAAATCATCAGAATTTTGCATTGCCCAATTGAAATAATCATTTTTCAATGGCAAATAGATAACTGAACATTCTTGACCTGCAAAAGTTAACAATCTGGTTCTAGCCTTAATTATAATGTATGCAATCATTTCTAAAACTGAGCAAATGGTCTTTGAAAACCTGTAGGGAGGAAAAACCCATTCCATTATTAACAAAGGTTCTTGTTCTGCGGCATTCCACTGGAAAATGAGACCACAAAGCTGCTTCTTCTCTCCTAAGATTGCAAGAAAGAAAGGATTTTCAGGAACGCAGCGATGAGCTTGTCATTTTTGAAGAGCTTCTGTGACTTTGTCGAGAGCAGCACGAGCTTCAGGGGTTAAAGTTCTTGGCGAAGTGATGTCGCAACTTCCTCTCGGCAAATGGAAGAGCGGACTCAGTTCATCATTGGTAATTCCCAGCATCGGTCTGACCCAGTTGATTTCTCCTAGAAGTTGTTGTAACTCTTGTAGGTTGTTGACTCTGGTTCGGATCTGAATTTTCTGTGGTATTATTGTCGTCTTCCATCGTCTTCCATCATCTTCCATCCCAGGTACTTCTAAGGTGAAATTTGTTGAATTTTCGTTGCAGAGATTTCAAGTCCAGATTTTTGAATTTCAGCAACAACACAGTCGCGAGTTTCTTCCATCTCTTCCTTTCAAATGACCCACCCTTAAAGCCAATTTTTCTTTCTCTGTATCTATAGATTGACAAACACCAGAACAACCATGTTTTTGCTTAACTGAAAAAGAGTTCCCCGGAACCACAATTTCCCGAGTGGAAGCAGCCACCTCAGCCTCCACCCCAGGCCCAACAGAATCCAATTCAGGTTTCAGTGTCCCTGCACAAACAATTTTAGGAAGTACAGTCACTTTTTCATTTCCATCTTTTACACACTTTGTTCCATCCCCCTTACAAGAGTCACATATTTTTACATTAACAGAACAACGCAAACAAAAGTCCAAAAGAGTCTCATTTTTTCCCAGAGAGAGAGAAGAAAGATTTTGTTCAACAGAGTTCAAAGCAATACTTTCAGCATTTGCAACAACACTTGTAACATTCTCCGATACTCACACAGTCTCCGGTTTACTGGAATTTAATGAGACAGAACCAGAAGCTTTGTTTTCTGAGTCCAAGTTGATCTTATTATTATCAGTTTGTTTAAAACAGCGCTCCAACAGCGCTCTACAAACCGGCATAAGTTCTCTTAAGCTTTCATCTTTTTTGAGAGAGACTAGATTATAGATTCTCCAGTTTATCTGATCCCAAAAATGAAAAGAAAAAGCAGACTGCAGATTTAAATCTTGCGTATTCGCTTTAACCCAGATAAGTAAGTTTTTAAGCTCAGTTTTTGAAATTTCAGAGTGACCTTTTTCTTGTAACATTGTCTCTAATTGATGAAAAACATCCCATTCAACTTCTGATAAATTCTTTCCCATTTTTGTGTTCTTTTAATAATTTTCTTTTTCTCTATTTTGCCTCCCAACGTCACCCAAGCGCTCTCCCGAGATAAGTTACTTACAATTTTCTTGACTTCGGCGGGAGAGATGATACAGTGTGCTCCTTGTTAACACTTGGGTCTCCGCAGCTGGTACTTCCACGATTTTTCTTTGTTTTTCTTCCATTCTACATCCTCACACGAGGCACCAATATGCGGGGGAAGGGACAGGTATAAGTCCAATAGTGTCAGGAACCCACGCCTTAAAAAAGGAATCCACTAGGCCGCGGCAAAATATCCAAATATGGATAACATGGTAACCAGACCAGTGAAGAGATTTTTGCTTTTATTTCCAGCACATCAGTCTCAAAATACAAAATGGAGACATGACAGCTCACTGATCCACACCAAAAAATGTCTCCTTCAACAGGGCTCATACAGCAATACATAAAATCATCTCAGACTAGAATTCAGCCAATCAGACACAGAAAACACATCTTGACAAGCATTCTATCCAATCTTATAAAACATAGGTAATCGTAGCTAAAACAAAGACTAGTTGATAAGAGACAAAGAACAGAGTTCTATTCATGCTAACCTTCTAAAGATATACATTAAATAACCTTGTTTCCATTTTTCACGTCTACTGCTTGGGAAACTTTTCTGCTTCCACGGAAATCTTTTCTGCTTGCATGGGAAACTTTTCTGCAATGCTAACAAAACTCCAGTCTAAGGCCTACATACTTCTTTGTAACCATTTCTTAAAAATCCTCTAACCTTATGGATTCCAACATCAGGCCTTTATCAGTTCCATAGCTTTAAGCCATAACAAACACAATTCAACCAACCACCATGCACCGCGCTGTGAACACACGACGGTTCTAGAACTTGTTGATTTACCTCTAATTCAGCTGCCTCACCTCCCACAGTCCTTTTCTACTTAGCTAAGTAATGGGCCTCAGCCCAAGGCCTTCCTTTTGTAAGCTTCTAGCTATATGCAGCAGTAAACCACTACTTTCTTCTGTGCCAAGACTTTAGGTAGACGATTTGCATCTGCCCTTCATGTGAAACCTAATGGGGAGAGAAAAGCCTCTCAGAGATGTTTAGTCATTCCATTTTCTAGACAGGCCAAATCCAAAGAAAAGCAAGCTATGGGATTGTGTACTTGCTCTTACAAAACACCTGCTGCCCTCTGACAATCAACTAGCAGAAAACCAGCCAAACTGAGACTTGAGGCAAACGACCCTTGGAAGGGAATAATGATGTGATCAATCAAGACAACACTTTTCTAGGCTACCGAGATATTGGAAATGTCAGCAACAGCTTGAGAGCAAAGGCTGAACAAATGGGGAAAGGGTAAAAGAATCCCAAAAAAAACATGACCAAAGGTTAAAACAATTCCAAGAAAAACATGGGCAAGTAACCTGTTGAAGCCTTCAGGAAATCAGTGGCCGCTGATTGACATAGGCCATTCAAGTTAATTGACCCCGGCACCTTCCACTCCTTTTTCATAGGGTGAATTGAGACCATGGAATCACAATTCCTTGGATTTTGTTCTTAACTTTAGGAGAGAAGTACAGCAGCTGAAGTACCTGTTACTGATGTGATACCCAGAAACACAGAGTTGACACATTTCATTCTTGGCCAATCATAACAAGCAAGACTAAGAGGATAAGGCTGGCTTATTTTCATGACATTTTTCTTGTTTGACAGCCTGCTCTGATTGCAGTGAAACTTTTTCATTAGCTTCTCTCTACAAGGAGAAAGTCCAGTTCGCTGTCCTGCCCTACTGCTGCAAGTATACCATTTGGTTTGTCGAGCCAAACAATTGAGTTGGAAGGTACGGAGCTAAGAGCCGCTCCGGGGCGTCTTTCGGCAGAAGCCGCGCTAAGGAGAGCACTGTGAGCGGCACAATCGTCTTTGGCGAAGAAGCCGCATATCTGTCTCCGGGAGCCGGAGTGAGCGGCAGCTTCGGGAAGGTGAAGAAGCAAGCTGTACAACACTGGGATTGTGTGCGCACCTTGCCAACTATTAGAAAACAGTACTTTTGCACTCTCCTGACTTTTCCAATCACATGAACATTCGATTAGAAGCTGTTTTGGACAACTTTTCTTTTCTTCCTGCCAAACACTTGGCAGACATCCGTGCAACGTCTAGAAAACGATGGGAGATGCTTTCTGTGCTGCTAAATTTTTTCCTAGCCAGACATTGTGGAAAAGCTTTTTGCCGAGATGTAGATGAGAAGAGGCGCTAAAGACGAAGGTAGGATGCTGTCCGGAGCTAAGAGCCGCTCCCGGGCATCTTTCGGCAGAAGCCGCGCTAAGGAGAGCACTGTGAGCGGCACAATCGTCTTTGCGCGAAGAAGCCGCATCTTCGGCTCCGGGAGTCGGAGAGAGCGGCAGCTTCGGGAAGGTGAAGAAGCAAGCCGTACAACACTGGGATTGTGTGCGCACCTTGCCAACTGATACAAAACAGTACTTTTGCACTCTCCTGACTTTTCCAATCACATGAACTTTCGAATAGAAGCTGTTTTGGACAACTTTTCTTTTCTTCCTGCCAAACACTTGGCAGACCTCCGTGCAACGTCTAGAACACGATGGGAGATGTTTTCTGTGCTGGCACAGTTTTTCCTAGCAGACAGAGTGGAAAAGCTTTTTGCCGAGATGTAGATGAGAAGAGGCGCTAAAGACGAAGGTAGGCTGCTGTCCGGAGCTAAGAGCCGCTCCCGGGCATCTTTCGGCAGAAGCCGCGCTAAGGAGAGCACTGTGAGCGGCACAATCGTCTTTGCGTGAAGAAGCCGCTTCTTTGGCTCCGGGAGCCGGAGAGAGCGGCAACTTGAAAAAGGTAAAGAAGCAAGCTGTACAACACTGGGATTGTGTGCGCACCTTGCCAACTGACAGAAAACAGTACCTTTGCACTCTCCTGGCTTTTCCAGTCACATGAACATTCGATTAGAAGCTGTTTTGGACAACTTTTCTTTTCTTCCTGCCAAACACTTGGCAGACATCCGTGCAACGTCTAGAACATGATGGGAGATGTTTTCTGTGCTGGCACAGTTTTTCCTAGCAGACATAGTGGAAAAGCTTTTTGCCGAGATGTAGATGAGAAGAGGTGCTAAAGACGAAGGTAGGATGCTGTCCGGAGCTAACAGCCGCTCCCAGGCGTCTTTCGGCAGAAGCCGCGCTAAGGAGAGCACTGTGAGCGGCACAATCGTCTTTGCGCGAAGAAGCCGCTTCTTCGGCTCTGGGAGCCGGAGAGAGCGGCAACGTGGAAAAGGTAAAGAAGCAAGCAGTACAACACTGGGATTGTGTGCGCACCTTTCCAACTATTAGAAAACAGTACTTTTGCACTCTCCTGACTTTTCCAGTCACATGAACATTCGATTGGAAGCTGTTTTGGACAACTTCTCTTTTCTTCCTGCCAAACACTTGGCAGACATCCGTGCAACGTCTAGAACACGATGGGAGATGTTTTCTGTGCTCGCACAGTTTTACCTAGCCAGACATAGTGGAAAAGCTTTTTGCTGAGATGTAGATGAGAAGAGGCGCTAAAAACGAAGGTAGGATGCTGTCCGGAGCTAAGAGCCGCTCCCGGGCGTCTTTGGGCAGAAGCCGCGCTAAGGAGAGCACTGTGAGCTGCACAATCGTCTTTGCGCGAAGAAGCCGCTTCTTCGGCTCCGGGAGCCGGGGAGAGCGGCAGCTTCGGGAAGGTGAAGAAGCAAGCTGTACAACACTGGGATTGTGTGCGCACCTTGCCAACTATTAGAAAACAGTACTTTTGCACTCTCCTGACTTTTCCATTTACATGAACGTTCGATTGGAAGCTGTTTTGGACAACTTTTCTTTTCTTCCTGCCAAACACTTGGCAGACATTCGTGCAACGTCTAGAACACGATGGGAGATGTTTCTGTGCTGGCACAGTTTTTCCGAGCCAGACATAGTGGAAAAGCTTTTTGCTGAGATTTAGATGAGAACAGACGCTAAAGACGAAGGTAGGATGCTGTCCGGAGCTAAGAGCCGCTCCCGGGCGTCTTTCGGCAGAAGCCGCGCTAAGGAGAGCACTGTGAGCGGCACAATCGTCTTTGCGCGAAGAAGCCGCTTCTTCGGCTCCTCGAGCCGGAGAGAGCGGCATCTTGGAAAAGGTAAAGAAGCAAGCTGTACAACACTGGGATTGTGTCCGCACCTTGCCAACTGATACAAAACAGTACTTTTGCACTCTCCTGACTTTTCCAATCACATGAACATTCGATTGGAAGCTGTTTTGGACAACTTTTCTTTTCTTCCTTCCAAACACTTGGCAGACATCTGTGCAACGTCTAGAACACGATGGGAGATGTTTTCTGTGCTGGCACAGTTTTTGCGAGCCAGACATAGTGGAAAAGCTTTTTGCTGAGATGTAGATGAGAAGAGGCGCTAAAGACGAAGGTAGGATGCTGTCCGGAGCTAAGAGCTGCTCCCGGGCGTCTTTCGGCAGAAGCCGCGCTAAGGAGAGCACTGTGAGCCGCACAATCGTCTTTGTGCGAAGAAGCCGCTTCTTCGGCTCCGGGAGCCGGAGAGAGCGGCAGCTTCGGGAAGGTGAAGAAGCAAGCCGTTCAACACTGGGATTGTGTGCGCAACTTGCCAACTGATACAAAACAGTACTTTTGCACTCTCCTGACTTTTCCAATCACATGAACATTCGAATAGAAGCTGTTTTGGACAACTTTTCTTTTCTTCCTGCCAAACACTTGGCAGACATCCGTGCAACGTCTAGAACACGATGGGAGATGTTTTCTGTGCTGGCACAGTTTTTCCAAGCAGACATAGTGGAAAAGATTTTTGCCGAGATGTAGATGAGAAGAGGCGCTAAATACGAAGGTAGGATGCTGTCCGAAGCTAAGAGCCGCTCCCAGGCGTCTTTCGACAGAAGCCGCGCTAAGGAGAGCACTGTGAGCGGCACAATCGTCTTTGCGCGAAGAAGCCGCTTCTTCGGCTCCGGGAGCCGGAGAGAGCGGAAACTTGGAAAAGATAAAGAAGCAAGCTGTACAACACTGGGATTGTGTGCGCACCTTGCCAACTGAAAGAAAACAGTACCTTTGCACTCTCCTGACTTTTCCAGTCACATGAACATTCGATTAGAAGCTGTTTTGGACAACTTTTCTTTTCTTCCTGCCAAACACTTGGCAGACATCCGTGCAATGTCTAGAACATGATGGGAGATGTTTTCTGTGCTGGCACAGTTTTTCCGAGCCAGACATAGTGGAAAAGCTTTTTGCTGAGATGTAGATGAGAAGAGGCGCTAAAGACGAAGGTAGGATGCTGTCCGGAGCTAAGAGCTGCTCCCGGGCGTCTTTCGGCAGAAGCCGCGCTAAGGAGAGCACTGTGAGCCGCACAATCGTCTTTGTGCGAAGAATTTGCTTCTTCGGCTCCGGGAGCCGGAGAGAGCGGCAGCTTCGGGAAGGTGAAGAAGCAAGCCGTACAACACTGGGATTGTGTGCGCAACTTGCCAACTGATACAAAACAGTACTTTTGCACTCTCCTGACTTTTCCAATCACATGAACATTCGAATAGAAGCTGTTTTGGACAACTTTTCTTTTCTTCCTGCCAAACACTTGGCAGACCTCCGTGCAACGTCTAGAACACGATGGGAGATGTTTTCTGTGCTGGCACAGTTTTTCCTAGCAGACATAGTGGAAAAGCTTTTTGCCGAGATGTAGATGAGAAGAGGCGCTAAAGACGAAGGTAGGATGCTGTCCGGAGCTAAGAGCCGCTCCCAGGCGTCTTTCGGCAGAAGCCGCGCTAAGGAGAGCACTGTGAGCGGCACAATCGTCTTTGCGCGAAGAAGCCGCTTCTTCGGCTCCGGGAGCCGGAGAGAGCGGCATCTTGGAAAAGGTAAAGAAGCAAGCTGTACAACACTGGGATTGTGTGCGCACCTTGCCAACTGAAAGAAAACACTACCTTTGCACTCTCCTGACTTTTCCAGTCACATGAACATTCGATTAGAAGCTGTTTTGGACAACTTTTCTTTTCTTCCTGCCAAACACTTGGCAGACCTCCGTGCAACGTCTAGAACACGATGGGAGATGTTTTCTGTGCTGGCACAGTTTTTCCGAGCCAGACATAGTGGAAAAGCTTTTTGCTGAGATGTAGATGAGAAGAGGCGCTAAAGACGAAGGTAGGATGCTGTCCAAAGCTAAGAGCTGCTCCCGGGCGTCTTTCGGCAGAAGCCGCGCTAAGGAGAGCACTGTGAGCCGCACAATCGTCTTTGTGCGAAGAAGCCGCTTCTTCGGCTCCGGGAGCCGGAGAGAGCGGCAGCTTCGGGAAGGTGAAGAAGCAAGCCGTACAACACTGGGATTGTGTGCGCACCTTGCCAACTATTAGAAAACAGTACTTTTGCACTCTCCTGACTTTTCCATTTACATGAACGTTCGATTGGAAGCTGTTTTGGACAACTTTTCTTTTCTTCCTGCCAAACACTTGGCAGACATCCGTGCAACGTCTAGAACACGATGGGAGATGTTTTCTGTGCTGGCACAGTTTTTCTTAGCAGACATAGTGGAAAAGCTTTTTGCCGAGATGTAGATGAGAAGAGGCGCTAAAGACGAAGGTAGGATGCTGTCCGAAGCTAAGAGCCGCTCCCAGGCGTCTTTCGACAGAAGCCGCGCTAAGGAGAGCACTGTGAGCGGCACAATCGTCTTTGCGCGAAGAAGCCGCTTCTTCGGCTCCGGGAGCCGGAGAGAGCGGAAACTTGGAAAAGATAAAGAAGCAAGCTGTACAACACTGGGATTGTGTGCGCACCTTGCCAACTGAAAGAAAACAGTACCTTTGCACTCTCCTGACTTTTCCAGTCACATGAGCATTCGATTAGAAGCTGTTTTGGACAACTTTTCTTTTCTTCCTGCCAAACACTTGGCAGACATCCGTGCAACGTCTAGAACATGATGGGAGATGTTTTCTGTGCTGGCACAGTTTTTCCGAGCCAGACATAGTGGAAAAGCTTTTTGCTGAGATGTAGATGAGAAGAGGCGCTAAAGACGAAGGTAGGATGCTGTCCGGAGCTAAGAGCTGCTCCCGGGCGTCTTTCGGCAGAAGCCGCGCTAAGGAGAGCACTGTGAGCCGCACAATCGTCTTTGTGCGAAGAAGCCGCTTCTTCGGCTCCGGGAGCCGGAGAGAGCGGCAGCTTCGGGAAGGTGAAGAAGCAAGCCGTACAACACTGGGATTGTGTGCGCAACTTGCCAACTGATACAAAACAGTACTTTTGCACTCTCCTGACTTTTCCAATCACATGAACATTCGAATAGAAGCTGTTTTGGACAACTTTTCTTTTCTTCCTGCCAAACACTTGGCAGACCTCCGTGCAACGTCTAGAACACGATGGGAGATGTTTTCTGTGCTGGCACAGTTTTTCCTAGCAGACATAGTGGAAAAGCTTTTTGCCGAGATGTAGATGAGAAGAGGCGCTAAAGACGAAGGTAGGATGCTGTCCGGAGCTAAGAGCGGCTCCCAGGCGTCTTTCGGCAGAAGCCGCGCTAAGGAGAGCACTGTGAGCGGCACAATCGTCTTTGCGCGAAGAAGCCGCTTCTTCGGCTCCGGGAGCCGGAGAGAGCGGCATCTTGGAAAAGGTAAAGAAGCAAGCTGTACAACACTGGGATTGTGTGCGCACCTTGCCAACTGAAAGAAAACACTACCTTTGCACTCTCCTGACTTTTCCAGTCACATGAACATTCGATTAGAAGCTGTTTTGGACAACTTTTCTTTTCTTCCTGCCAAACACTTGGCAGACCTCCGTGCAACGTCTAGAACATGATGGGAGATGTTTTCTGTGCTGGCACAGTTTTTCCGAGCCAGACATAGTGGAAAAGCTTTTTGCTGAGATGTAGATGAGAAGAGGCGCTAAAGACGAAGGTAGGATGCTGTCCGGAGCTAAGAGCTGCTCCCGGGCGTCTTTCGGCAGAAGCCGCGCTAAGGAGAGCACTGTGAGCGGCACAATCGTCTTTGCGTGAAGAAGCAGCTTCTTCGGCTCCGGGAGCAGGGGAGAGCGGCAGCTTCGGGAAGGTGAAGAAGCAAGCCGTACAACACTGGGATTGTGTGCGCAACGTGCCAACTGATACAAAACAGTACTTTTGCACTCTCCTGACTTTTCCAATCACATGAACATTCGATTGGAAGCTGTTTTGGACAACTTTTCTTTTCTTCCTGCTAAACACTTGGCAGACCTCCGTGCAACGTCTAGAACACGATGGGAGATGTTTTCTGTGCTGGCACAGTTTTTCCTAGCAGACATAGTGGAAAAGCTTTTTGCCGAGATGTAGATGAGAAGAGGCGCTAAAGACAAAGGTAGGATGCTGTCCGGAGCTAAGAGCCGCTCCCGGGCGTCTTTCGGCAGAAGCCGCGCTAAGGAGAGCACTGTGAGCGGCACAATCGTCTTTGCGCGAAGAAGCCGCTTCTTCGGCTCCGGGAGCCGGAGAGAGCGGCAACTTGCAAAAGGTAAAGAAGCAAGCTGTACAACACTGGGATTGTGTGCGCACCTTGCCAACTAACAGAAAACAGTACCTTTGCACTCTCCTGACTTTTCCAGTAACATGAACATTCGATTAGAAGCTGTTTTGGACAACTTTTCTTTTCTTCCTGCCAAACACTTGGCAGACATCCGTGCAACGTCTAGAACACGATGGGAGATGTTTTCTGTGCTGGCACAGTTTTTCCGAGCCAGACATAGTGGAAAAGCTTTTTGCTGAGATGTAGATGAGAAGAGGCGCTAAAGACAATGGTAGGATGCTGTCCGGAGCTAAGAGCAGCTCCCGGGCGTCTTTCGGCAGAAGCCGCGCTAAGGAGAGCACTGTGAGCGGCACAATCGTCTTTGCGCGAAGAAGCAGCTTCTTCGGCTCCGGGAGCCGGGGAGAGCGGCAGCTTCGGGAAGGTGAAGGAGCAAGCTGTACAACACTGGCATTGTGTGCGCACCTTGCCAACTGACAGAAAACAGTACCTTTGCACTCTCCTAACTTTTCCAATCACATGAACATTTGATTGGAAGCTGTTTTGGACAACTTTTCTTTTCTTCCTGCCAAACACTTGGCAGAAATCCATGCAACGTCTAGAACACGATGGGAGATGTTTTCTGTGCTGGCACAGTTTTTCCTAGCCAGACATAGTGGAATAGCTTTTTGCCGAGATGTAGATGAGAAGAGGCGCTAAAGACGAAAGTAGGATGCTTTCAGGAGCTAAGAGCCGCTCCCGGGCGTCTTTGGGCATAAGCCGCGCTAAGGAGAGCACTGTGAGCGGCACAATCGTCTTTGCGCGAAGAAGCCGCTTCTTCGGCTCCGGGAGCCGGAGAGAGCGGCAGCTTCGGGAAGGTGAAGAAGCAAGCTGTACAACACTGGGATTGTGTGCGCACCTTGCCAACTGATACAAAACAGTACTTTTGCACTCTCCTGACTTTTCCAGTCACATGAACATTCGATTGGAAGCTGTTTTTGAAAACTTTACTTTTCTTCCTGCCAAACACTTGGCAGACATCCGTGCAACGTCTAGAACACGATGGGAGATGTTTCTGTGCTGGCACAGTTTTTCCTAGCCAGACATAGTGGAAAAGCTTTTTGCTGTGATTTAGATGAGAAGAGACGCTAAAGACGAAGGTAGGATGCTGTCCGGAGCTAAGAGCCGCTCCCGGGCGTCTTTCGGCAGAAGCCGCGCTAAGGAGAGCACTGTGAGCGGCACAATCGTCTTTGCGCGAAGAAGCCGCTTCTTCGGCTCCTCGAGCCGGAGAGAGCGGCATCTCGGAAAAGGTAAAGAAGCAAGCTGTACAACACTGGGATTGTGTCCGCACCTTGCCAACTGATACAAAAGAGTACTTTTGCACTCTCCTGACTTTTCCAATCACATGAACATTCGATTAGAAGCTGTTTTGGACAACTTTTCTTTTCTTCCTGCCAAACACTTGGCAGACATCCGTGCATCGTCTGGAACACGATGGGAGATGTTTCCTGTGCTGGCACAGTTTTTCCTAGCCAGACATAGTGGAAAATGTTTTTGCTGAGATGTAGATGAGAAGAGACGCTAAAGACGAAGGTAGAATCCTGTCCAAAGCTAAGAGCCGCTCCCGTGCGTCTTTGGCAGAAGCCGCGCTAAGGAGAGCACTGTGAGCGGCACAATCGTCTTTGCGCGAAGAAGCCGCTTCTTCGGCTCCGGGAGCCGGAGAGAGCGGCAGCTTCGGGAAGGTGAAGAAGCAAGCCGTACAACACTGGGATTGTGTGCGCAACTTGCCAACTGATACAAAACAGTACTTTTGCGCTCTCCTGACTTTTCCAATCACATGAACGTTCGATTGGAAGCTGTTTTGGACAACTTTTCTTTTCTTCCTGCCAAACACTTGGCAGACATCCGTGCAACGTCTAGAACACGATGGGAGATGTTTTCTGTGCTGGCACAGTTTTTCCTAGCCAGACATAGTGGAAAAGCTTTTTGCCGAGATGTAGATGAGAAGAGGCGCTAAAGACGAAGGTAGGATGCTGTCCGGAGCTAAGAGCCGCTCCCGGGCGTCTTTCGGCAGAAGCCGCGCTAAGGAGAGCACTGTGAGCGGCACAATCGTCTTTGCGCGAAGAAGCCGCATCTTCGGCTCCGGGAGCCGGAGAGAGCGGCAGCTTCGGGAAGGTGAAGAAGCAAGCTGTACAACACTGGGATTGTGTGCGCACCTTGCCAACTGACAGAAAACAGAACTTTTGCACTCTCCTGACTTTTTCAATCATATGAATGTTCGATTGGAAGCTGCTTTGGACAACTTTTCTTCCTGCCAAACACTTGGCAGACATCCGTGCAACGTCTAGAACATGATGGGAGTTGTTTTCTGTGCTGGCACAGTTTTTCCTCGCCAGACATAGTGGAAAAGCTTTTTGCTAAGATGTAGATGAGAAGAGGCGCTAAAGACGAAGGTAGGATGCTGTCCGGAGCTAAGAGCCGCTCCCGGGCGTCTTTCGGCAGAAGCCGCGCTAAGGAGAGAACTGTGAGCGGCACAATCGTCTTTGCGCGAAGAAGCCGCTTCTTCGACTCCGGGAGCCGGGGAGAGCGGCAGCTTCGGAAAGGTGAAGAAGCAAGCTGTACAACACTGGCATTGTGTGCGCACTTTGCCAACTGACAGAAAACAGTACCTTTGCACTCTCCTGACTTTTCCAATCACATGAACATTCAATTGGAAGCTGTTTTGGACAACTTTTTTTTCTTCCTGCCAAACACTTGGCAGAAATCCGTGCAACGTCTAGAACACGATGGGAGATGTTTTCTGTGCTGGCACAGTTTTTCCTAGCCAGACATAGTGGAAAAGCTTTTTGCCGAGATGTAGATGAGAAGAGGCGCTAAAGACAAAGGTAGGATGCTGTCCGGAGCTAAGAGCCGCTCCCGGGCGTCTTTGGGCAGAAGCCGCGCTAAGGAGAGCACTGTGAGCGGCACAATCGTCTTTGCGCGAAGAAGCCGCTTCTTCGACTCCGGGAGCCGGGGAGAGCGGCAGCTTCGGAAAAGTGAAGAAGCAAGCTGTACAACACTGGGATTGTGTGCGCACCTTGCCAACTATTAGAAAACAGTACTTTTGCACTCTCCTGACTTTTCCAATCACATGAACATTCGATTGGAAGCTGTTTCAGACAATTTTTCTTTTCTTCCGGCCAAACACTTGGCAGACATCCGTGCAACGTCTAGAACACGATGGGAGATGTTTTCTGTGCTGGCACAGTTTTTCCTAGCCAGACATAGTGGAAAAGCTTTTTGCCGAGATGTAGATGAGAAGAGGCGCTAAAGACGAAGGTAGGATGCCGTCCGGAGCTAAGAGCCGCTCCCGGGGCGTCTTTTGGCAGAAGCCGTGCTAAGGAGAGCACTGTGAGCGGCACAATCGTCTTTGCGCGAAGAAGCCGCTTCTTCGGCTCCTCGAGTCGGAGAGAGCGGCAACTTGGAAACGGTAAAGAAGCAAGCTGTACAACACTGGGATTGTGTGCGCACCTTGCCAAGTATTAGAAAACAGTACTTTTGCACTCTCCTGACTTTTCCAGTCACATGAACATTCGATTGGAAGCTGTTTTGGACAACTTTTCTTTTCTTCCTGCCAAACACTTGGCAGAAATCCGTGCAACGTCTAGAACACGATGGGAGATGTTTTCTATGCTGGCACAGTTTTTCCGAGCCAGACATAGTGGAAAAGATTTTTTCTGAGATGTAGATGAGAAGAGGCGCTAAAGACGAAGGTAGGATGCTGTCCGGAGCTAAGAGCCGCTCCCGGGCGTCTTTCGGCAGAAGCCGTGCTAAGGAGAGCACTGTGAGCGGCACAGTCGTCTTTGCGCGAAGAAGCCGCTTCTTCGGCTCTGGGAGCCGGAGAGAGCGGCAGCTTCGGGAAGGTGAAGAAGCAAGCTGTACAACACTGGGATTGTGTGCGCACCTTGCCAACTATTAGAAAACAGTACTTTTGCACTCTCCTGACTTTTCCAATCACATGAACGTTCGATTGGAAGCTGTTTTGGACAATTTTTCTTTTCTTCCTGCCAAACACTTGGCAGACATCCGTGCAACGTCTAGAACACGATGGGAGATGTTTTCTGTGCTGGCACATTTTTTCCTAGCCAGACATAGTGGCAAAGCTTTTTGCCAAGATGTAGATGAGAAGAGGCGCTAAAGACGAAGGTAGGATGCTGTCCGGAGCTAAGAGCCGCTCCGGGGCGTCTTTCGGCAGAAGCCGCGCTAAGGAGAGCACTGTGAGCGGCACAATCGTCTTTGCGCGAAGAAGCCGCTTCTTCGGCTCCTCGAGCCGGAGAGAGCGGCAACTTGGAAAAGGTAACGAAGCAAGCTGTACAACACTGGGATTGTGTGCGCACCTTGCCAACTATTAGAAAACAGTACTTTTGCACTCTCCTGACTTTTCCAATCACATGAACATTCGATTGGAAGCTGTTTCGGACAATTTTTCTTTTCTTCCTGCCAAACATTTGGCAGACATCCGTGCAACGTCTAGAACACGATGGGAGATGTTTTCTGTGCTGGCACAGTTTTTCCTAGCCAGACATAGTGGAAAAGCTTTTTGCCGAGATGTAGATGAGAAGAGGCGCTAAAGACGAAGGTAGGATGCTGTCCGGAGCTAAGAGCCGCTCCCGGGCGTCTTTCGGCAGAAGCCGCGCTAAGGAGAGCACTGTGAGCGGCACAATCGTCTTTGCGCGAAGAAGCCGCTTCTTCGGCTCCGGGAGCCAGAGAGAGCGGCAGCTTCGGGAAGGTGAAGAAGCAAGCTGTACAACACTGGAATTGTGTGCGCACCTTGCCAACTGATACAAAACAGTACTTTTGCACTCTCCTGACTTTTCCAATCACATGAACATTCGATTGGAAGCTGTTTTGGACAATTTTTCTTTTCTTCCTGCCAAACACTTGGCAGACATCCGTGCAACGTCTAGAACACGATGGGAGATGTTTTCTGTGCTGGCACAGTTTTTCCGAGCCAGACATAGTGGAAAAGCTTTTTGCCAAGATGTAGATGAGAAGAGGCGCTAAAGACGAAGGTAGGATGCTGTCCGGAGCTAAGAGCCGCTCCCGGGGCGTCTTTTGGCAGAAGCCGCGCTAAGGAGAGCACTGTGAGCGGCACAATCGTCTTTGCGCGAAGAAGCCGCTTCTTCGGCTCCTCGAGCCGGAGAGAGCGGCAACTTGGAAAAGGTAAAGAAGCAAGCTGTACAACACTGGGATTGTGTGCGCACCTTGCCAACTATTAGAAAACAGTACTTTTGCACTCTCCTGACTTTTCCAATCACATGAACGTTCGATTGGAAGCTGTTTTGGACAACTTTTCTTTTCTTCCTGCCAAACACTTGGCAGACATCCGTGCAACGTCTAGAACACGATGGGAGATGTTTTCTGTGCTGGCACAGTTTTTCCTAGCCAGACATAGTGGAAAAGCTTTTTGCTGAGATGTAGATGAGAAGAGGCGCTAAAGACGAAGGTAGGATGCTGTCCGGAGCTAAGAGCCGCTCCCGGGCGTCTTTCGGCAGAAGCCGCGCTAAGGAGAGCACTGTGAGCGGCACAATCGTCTTTGCGCGAAGAAGCCGCTTCTTCGGCTCCGGGAGCCGGAGAGAGCGGCAGCTTCGGGAAGGTGAAGAAGCAAGCTGTACAACACTGGAATTGTGTGCGCACCTTGCCAACTGATACAAAACAGTACTTTTGCACTCTCCTGACTTTTCCAATCACATGAACATTCGATTGGAAGCTGTTTCGGACAATTTTTCTTTTCTTCCTGCCAAACACTTGGCAGACATCCGTGCAACGTCTAGAACACGATGGGAGATGTTTTCTGTGCTGGCACAGTTTTTCCTAGCCAGACATAGTGGAAAAGCTTTTTGCCAAGATGTAGATGAGAAGAGGCGCTAAAGACGAAGGTAGGATGCTGTCCGGAGCTAAGAGCCGCTCCCGGGGCGTCTTTTGGCAGAAGCCGCGCTAAGGAGAGCACTGTGAGCGGCACAATCGTCTTTGCGCTAAGAAGCCGCTTCTTCGGCTCCTCGAGCCGGAGAGAGCGGCAACTTGGAAAAGGTAAAGAAGCAAGCTGTACAACACTGGGATTGTGTGCGCACCTTGCCAACTATTAGAAAACAGTACTTTTGCACTCTCCTGACTTTTCCAATCACATGAACATTCGATTGGAAGCTGTTTTGGACAACTTTTTATTTCTTCCTGCCAAACACTTGGCAGACATCTCTGCAACTTCTAGAACACGATGGGAGATGTTTTCTGTGCTGGCACAGTTTTTCCTAGCCAGACATAGTGGAAAAGCTTTTTGCCGAGATGTAGATGAGAAGAGGCGCTAAAGACGAAGGTAGGATGCTGTCCGGAGCTAAGAGCCGCTCCCGGGGCGTCTTTTGGCAGAAGCCGCGCTAAGGAGAGCACTGTGAGCGGCACAATCGTCTTTGCGCGAAGAAGCCGCTTCTTCGGCTCCTCGAGCCGGAGAGAGCGGCAACTTGGAAAAGGTAAAGAAGCAAGCTGTACAACACTGGGATTGTGTGCGCACCTTGCCAACTATTAGAAAACAGTACTTTTGCACTCTCCTGACTTTTCCAATCACATGAACGTTTGATTGGAAGCTGTTTTGGACAACTTTTCTTTTCTTCCTGCCAAACACTTGGCAGACATCCGTGCAACGTCCAGAACACAATGGGAGATGTTTTCTGTGCTGGCACAGTTTTTCCTAGCCAGACATAGTGGAAAAGCTTTTTGCCAAGATGTAGATGAGAAGATGCGCTAAAGACGAAGGTAGGATGCTGTCCGGAGCTAAGAGCTGCTCCAGGGCGTCTTTCGGCAGAAGCCGCGCTAAGGAGAGCACTGTGAGCGGCACAATCGTCTTTGCGCGAAGAAGCCGCATCTTCGGCTCCGGGAGCCGGAGAGAGCGGCAACTTCGGGAAGGTGAAGAAGCAAGCTGTACAACACTGGGATTGTGTGCGCACCTTGCCAACTATTAGAAAACAGTACTTTTCCACTCTCCTGACTTTTCCAATCACATGAACATTCGATTGGAAGCTGTTTTGGACAACTTTTCTTTTCTCCCTGCCAAACACTTGGCAGACATCCGTGCAACGTCTAGAACACGATGGGAGATGTTTTCTGTGCTGGCACACTTTTTCTTAGCCAGACATAGTGGAAAAGCTTTTTGCCGAGATGTAGATGAGAAGAGGCGCTAAAGACCAAGGTAGGATGCTGTCCGGAGCTAAGAGCCGCTCCCGGGCGTCTTTCGGCAGAAGCCACGCTAAGGAGAGCACTGTGAGCGGCACAATCGTCTTTGCGCGAAGAAGCCGCTTCTTCGGCTTAGGGAGCCGGAGAGAGCGGCAACTTGGAAAATGTATAGAAGCAAGCTGTACAACACTGGGATTGTGTGCGCACCTTGCCAACTATTAGAAAACAGTACTTTTGCACTCTCCTGACTTTTCCAGTCACATGAACATTCAATTGGAAGCTGTTTTGGAAAACTTTTCTTTTCTTCCTGCCAAACACTTGGCAGACATCCGTGCAACGTCTAGAACACGATGGGAGATGTTTTCTGTGCTGGCACAGTTTTACCTAGCCAGACATAGTGGAAAAGCTTTTTGCTGAGATGTAGATGAGAAGAGGCGCTAAAGACGAAGGTAGGATGCTCTCCAGAGCTAAGAGCCGCTCCCAGGCGTCTTTCGGCAGAAGCCGCGCTAAGGAGAGCACTGAGAGCGGCACAATCGTCTTTGCACGGAGAAGCCGCTTCTTCGGCTCCGGGAGCCGGGGAGAGCGGCAGCTCTGGAATGTTTAAGAAGCAAGCTGTACAACACTGGGATAATGTGCGCACCCTACCATCTGATAGAAAACAGTACTTTGGCACTCTCCTGACTTTGCCAATCACATGAACATTCGATTGGAAGCTGTTTTGGACAACTTTTCTTTTCTTCCTGCCAAACACTTGGCAGACATCCGTGCAACGTCTAGAACACGATGGGAGATGTTTTCTGTGCTGGCACAGTTTTTCCTAGCCAGACATAGTGGAAAAGCTTTTTGCCGAGATGTAGATTAGAAGAGGCGCTAAAGACGAAGGTAGGATGCTGTCCGGAGCTAAGAGCCGCTCCCGGGCGTCTTTCGGCAGAAGCCGCGCTAAGGAGAGCACTGCGAGCGGCACAATCATCATTGCGCGAAGAAGCCGCTTCTTCGGCTCCGGGAGCCGGAGAGAGCGGCAGCTTCAGAAAGGTGAAGAAACAAGCTGTACAACACTGGGATTGTGTGCGCACCTTGCCAACTATTAGAAAACAGTACCTTTGCACTCTCCTGACTTTTCCAATCACATGAACATTCGATTGGAAGCTGTTTTGGACAACTTTTCTTTTCTTCCTGCCAAACACTTGGCAGACATCCGTGCAACATCTAGAACACGATGGGAGATGTTTTCTGTGCTGGCACAGTTTTTCCTAGCCAGACATAGTGGAAAAGCTTTTTGCCGAGATGTAGATGAGAAGAGGCGCTAAAGACGAAGGTAGGATGCTGTCCGGAGCTAAGAGCCGCTCCCGGGCATCTTTCGGCAGAAGCCGCGCTAAGGAGAGCACTGTGAGCGACACAATCGTCTTTGCGCGAAGAAGCCGCTTCTTCGGCTCCGGGAGCCGGGGAGAGCCGCAGCTTCGGAAAGGTGAAGAAGCAAGCTGTACAACACTGGGATTGTGTGCGCACCTTGCCAACTATTAGAAAACAGTACTTTTGCACTCTCCTCACTTTTCCAGTCACATGAACATTCGATTGGAAGCTGTTTTGGACAACTTTTCTTTTCTTCCGGCCAAAAACTTGCCAGAAATCCGTGCAACGTCTAGAACACGATGGGAGATGTTTTCTGTGCTGGCACAGTTTTTCCGAGCCAGACATATTGGAAAAGCTTTTTGCCGAGATGTAGATGAGAAGAGGCGCTAAAGACGAAGGTAGGATGCTGTCCGGAGCTAAGAGCCGCTCCCGGGCGTCTTTCGGCAGAAGCCGCGCTAAGGAGAGCACTGTGAGCGGCACAATCGTCTTTGCGCGAAGAAGCCGCTTCTTCGGCTCCGGGAGCCGGAGAGAGCGGCAACTTGGAAAAGGTAAAGAAGCAAGCTGTACAACACTGGGATTGTGTGCGCACCTTGCCAACTATTAGAAAACAGTACCTTTGCACTCTCCTGACTTTTCCAATCACATGAACATTCGATTGGAAGCTGTTTTGGACAACTTTTCTTTTCTTCCTGCCAAACACTTGGCAGACATCCGTGCAACATCTAGAACACGATGGGAGATGTTTTCTGTGCTGGCACAGTTTTTCCTAGCCAGACATAGTGGAAAAGCTTTTTGCCGAGATGTAGATGAGAAGAGGCGCTAAAGACGAAGGTAGGATGCTGTCCGGAGCTAAGAGCCGCTCCCGGGCGTCTTTTGGCAGAAGCCGCGCTAAGGAGAGCACTGTGAGCGGCAATATCGTCTTTGCGCGAAAAAGCCGCATCTTCGGCTCCGGGAGCCGGAGAGAGCGGCCGCTTCGGGAAGGTGAAGAAGCAAGCTGTACAACACTGGGATTGTGTGCGCACCGTGCCAACTATTAGAAAACAGTACTTTTGCACTCTCCTGACTTTTCCAATCACATGAACGTTCGATTGGAAGCTGTTTTGGACAACTTTTCTTTTCTTCCTGCCAAACACTTGGCAGACATCTCTGCAACTTCTAGAACACGATGGGAGATGTTTTCTGTGCTGGCACAGTTTTTCCTAGCCAGACATAGTGGAAAAGCTTTTTGCCGAGATGTAGATGAGAAGAGACGCTAAAGACGAAGGTAGGATGCTGTCCGGAGCTAAGAGCTGCTCCCGGGCATCTTTCGGCAGAAGCCGCGCTAAGGAGAGCACTGTGAGCGACACAATCGTCTTTGCGCGAAGAAGCCGCTTCTTCGGCTCCGGGAGCCGGGGAGAGCCGCAGCTTCGGAAAGGTGAAGAAGCAAGCTGTACAACACTGGGATTGTGTGCGCACCTTGCCAACTATTAGAAAACAGTACTTTTGCACTCTCCTCAATTTTCCAGTCACATGAACATTCGATTGGAAGCTGTTTTGGACAACTTTTCTTTTCTTCCGGCCAAAAACTTGCCAGAAATCCGTGCAACGTCTAGAACACGATGGGAGATGTTTTCTGTGCTGGCACAGTTTTTCCGAGCCAGACATATTGGAAAAGCTTTTTGCCGAGATGTAGATGAGAAGAGGCGCTAAAGACGAAGGTAGGATGCTGTCCGGAGCTAAGAGCCGCTCCCGGGCGTCTTTCGGCAGAAGCCGCGCTAAGGAGAGCACTGTGAGCGGCACAATCGTCTTTGCGCGAAGAAGCCGCTTCTTCGGCTCCGGGAGCCGGAGAGAGCGGCAACTTGGAAAAGGTAAAGAAGCAAGCTGTACAACACTGGGATTGTGTGCGCACCTTGCCAACTATTAGAAAACAGTACTTTTGCACTCTCCTGACTTTTCCAGTCACATGAACATTCGATTGGAAGCTGTTTTGGACAACTTTTCTTTTCTTCCTGCCAAACACTTGGCAGACATCCGTGCTACGTCTAGAACACGATGGGAGATGTTTTCTGTGCTGGCAATGTTTTTCTTAGCCAGACATAGTGGAAAAGCTTTTTGCTGAGATGTAGATGAGAAGAGGCGCTAAAGACGAAGGTAGGATGCTGTCCGGAGCTAAGAGCCGCTCCCGGGCGTCTTTCGGCAGAAGCCGCGCTAAGGAGAGCACTGTGAGCGGCACAATCGTCTTTGCGCGAAGAAGCCGCTTCTTCGGCTCCGAAAGCCGGGGGGAGCCGCAGCTTCGGAAAGGTGAAGAAGCAAGCTGTACAACACTGGGATTGTGTGCGCACCTTGCCAACTGATAGAAAAGAGTACCTTTGCACTCTCCTGACTTTTCCAATCACATGAACATTCGATTGGAAGCTGTTTTGGACAACTTTTCTTTTCTTCCTGCCAAACACTTGGCAGACATCTCTGCAACTTCTAGAACACGATGGGAGATGTTTTCTGTGCTGGCACAGTTTTTCCTAGCCAGACATAGTGGAAAAGCTTTTTGCCGAGATGTAGATGAGAAGAGGCGCTAAAGACGAAGGTAGGATGCTGTCCGGAGCTAAGAGCCGCTCCCGGGTGTCTTTCGGCAGAAGCCGCGCTAAGGAGAGCTGTGTGAGCGGCACTATCGTCTTTGCGCGAAGAAGCCGTTTCTTCGGCTCCCAGAGCCTGAGAGAGCGGCAGCTTCGGGAAGGTGAAGAAGCAAGCTGTACAACACTGGGATTGTGTGCGCACCGTGCCAACTATTAGAAAACAGTACTTTTGCACTCTCCTGACTTTTCCAATCACATGAACGTTCGATTGGAAGCTGTTTTGGACAACTTTTCTTTTCTCCCTGCCAAACACTTGGCAGACATCCGTGCAACGTCTAGAACACGATGGGCGATGTTTTCTGTGCTGGCACAGTTTTTCCTAGCCAGACATAGTGGAAAAGCTTTTTGCCGAGATGTAGATGAGAAGAGGCGCTAAAGACGAAGGTAGGATGCTGTCCGGAGCTAAGAGCCGCTCTCGGGCGTCTTTCGGCAGAAGCCGCGCTAAGGAGAGCATTGTGAGCGGCACAATCGTCTTTGCGCGAAGAAGTTGCATCTTCGGCTCCGGGAGCCGGAGAGAGCGACAGCGTCAGAAAGGTGAAGAAACACCTGTACAACACTGGGATTGTGTGCGCACCTTGCCAACTATTAGAAAGCAGTACTTTGGCACTCTCCTGATTTTTCCAGTCACATGAACATTCGATTGGAAGCTGTTTTGGACAACTTTTCTTTTCTTCCTGCCAAACACTTGGCAGACATCTCTGCAACTTCTAGAACACGATGGGAGATGTTTCCTGTGCTGGCACAGTTTTTCCGAGCCAGACATAGTGGAAAAGCTTTTTGCCGAGATGTAGATGAGAAGAGGCGCTTAAGACGAAGGTAGGATGCTGTCCGGAGCTAAGAGCCGCTCCCGGGCGTCTTTCGGCAGAAGCCACGCTAAGGAGAGCACTGTGAGCGGCACAATCGTCTTTGCGCGAAGAAGCCGCTTCTTCGGCTCCGGGAGCCGGGGAGAGCGGCAGCTTCGGAAAGGTGAAGAAGCAAGCTGTACAACACTGGGATTGTGTGCGCACCTTGCCAACTGATAGAAAACAGTACTTTGGCACTCTCCTGACTTTTCCAGTCACAGGAACACTCGATTGGAAGCTGTTTTGGACAACTTTTCTTTTCTTCCTGCCAAACACTTGGCAGACATCCGTGCAACGTCTAGAACACGATGGGAGATGTTTTCTGTGCTGGCACAGTTTTTCCTAGCCAGACATAGTGGAAAAGCTTTTTGCTGAGATGTAGATGAGAAGAGGCGCTAAAGACGAAGGTAGGATGCTGTCCGGAGCTAAGAGCCGCTCCCAGGCGTCTTTCGGCAGAAGCCGCGCTAAGGAGAGCACTGAGAGCGGCACAATCGTCTTTGCGCGAAGAAGCCGATTCTTCGGCTCCGGGAGCCGGGGAGAGCAGCAGCTTTGGAATGGTGAAGAAGCAAGCTGTACAACACTGGGATAATGTGCGCACCTTGCCATCTGATAGAAAACAGTACTTTGGCACTCTCCTGACTTTTCCAATCACATGAACATTCGATTGGAAGCAGTTTTGGACAACTTTTCTTTTCTTCCTGCCAAACACTTGGCAGACATCCGTGCAACGTCTAGAACACGATGGGAGATGTTTTCTGTGCTGGCACAGTTTTTCCTAGCCAGACATAGTGGAAAAGCTTTTTCCTGAGATGTAGATTAGAAGAGGCGCTAAAGACGAAGGTAGGATGCTGTCCGGAGCTAAGAGCCGCTCCCGGGCGTCTTTCGGCAGAAGCCGCGCTAAGGAGAGCACTGCGAGCGGCACAATCGTCTTTGCGCGAAGAAGCCGCTTCTTCGGCTCCGGGAGCCGGAGAGAGCGGCAGCTTCAGAAAGGTGAAGAAACATGCTGTACAACACTGGGATTGTGTGCGCACCTTGCCAACTATTAGAAAACAGTACCTTTGCACTCTCCTGACTATTGCAATCACATGAACATTCGATTGGAAGCTGTTTTGGACAACTTTTCTTTTCTTCCTGCCAAACACTTGGCACACATCTCTGCAACTTCTAGAACACGATGGGAGATGTTTTCTGTGCTGGCACAGTTTTTCCTAGCCAGACATAGTGGAAAAGCTTTTTGCCGAGATGTAGATGAGAAGAGGCGCTAAAGACGAAGGTAGGATGCTGTCCGGAGCTAAGACCCGCTCCCGGGCGTCTTTCGGCAGAAGCCGTGCTAAGGAGAGCACTGTGAGCGGCACAATCGTCTTTGCGCGAAGAAGGCGCTTCTTCGGCTCCAAAAGCCGGGGAGAGCCGCAGCTTCGGAAAGGTGAAGAAGCAAGCCGTAGAACACTGGGATTGTGTGCGCACCTTGCCAACTATTAGAAAACAGTACTTTTGCACTCTCCTGACTTTTCCAGTCACATGAACATTCGATTGGAAGCTGTTTTGGACAACTTTTCTTTTCTTCCTGCCAAACACTTGGCAGACATCTCTGCAACTTCTAGAACACGATGGGAGATGTTTTCTGTGCTGGCACAGTTTTTCCTAGCCAGACATAGTGGAAAAGCATTTTGCCGAGATTTAGATGAGAAGAGGCGCTAAAGACGAAGGTAGGATGCTGTCCGGAGCTAAGAGCCGCTCCTGGGCGTCTTTCGGCAGAAGCCGCGCTAAGGAGAGCACTGTGAGCGGCACAATCGTTTTTGCGCGAAGAAGCCGCTTCTTCGGCACCGGGAGTCAGAGAGAGCGGCAGCTTCGGAAAGGTGAAGAAGCAAGCTTTACAACACTGGGATTGTGTGCGCACCTTGCCAACTGATAGAAAAGAGTACCTTTGCACTCTCCTGACTTTTCCAATCACATGAACATTCGATTGGAAGCTGTTTTGGACAACTTTTCTTTTCTTCCTGCCAAACACTTGGCAGACATCCGTGCAACATCTAGAACACGATGGGAGATGTTTTCTGTGCTGGCACAGTTTTTCCTAGCCAGACATAGTGGAAAAGCTTTTTGCCGAGATGTAGATGAGAAGAGGCGCTAAAGACGAAGGTAGGATGCTGTCCGGAGCTAAGAGCCGCTCCCGGGCGTCTTTCGGCAGAAGCCGCGCTAAGGAGAGCTGTGTGAGCGGCACTATCGTCTTTGCGCGAAGAAGCCGCATCTTCGGCTCCCGGAGCCCGAGAGAGCAGCAGCTTCGGGAAGGTGAAGAAGCAAGCTTTACAACACTGGGATTGTGTGCGCACCGTGCCAACTGTTAGAAAACAGTACTTTTGCACTCTCCTGACTTTTCCAATCACATGAACGTTCGATTGGAAGCTGTTTTGGACAACTTTTCTTTTCTCCCTGCCAAACACTTGGCAGACATCCGTGCAACGTCTAGAACATGATGGGCGATGTTTTCTGTGCTGGCACAGTTTTTTTTAGCCAGACATAGTGGAAAAGCTTTTTGCCGAGATGTAGATGAGAAGAGGCGCTAAAGACGAAGGTAGGATGCTGTCCGGAGCTAAGAGCCGCTCCGGGGCGTCTTTCGGCAGAAGCCGCGCTAAGGAGAGCACTGTGAGCGGCACAATCGTCTTTGCGCGAAGAAGCCGCTTCTTCGGCTCCGGGAGCCGGGGAGAGCGGCAACTCGGAAAAGGTGAAGAAGCAAGCTGTACAACACTGGGATTGTGTGCGCACCTTGCCAACTATTAGAAAGCAGTACTTTTGCACTCTCCTGATTTTTCCAGTCACATGAACATTCGATTGGAAGCTGTTTTGGACAACTTTTTATTTCTTCCTGCCAAACACTTGGCAGAAATCCGTGCAACTTCTAGAACACGATGGGAGATGTTTCCTGTGCTGGCACAGTTTTTCCGAGCCAGACATAGTGGAAAAGCTTTTTGCCGAGATGTAGATGAGAAGAGGCGCTAAAGACGAAGGTAGGATGCTGTCCGAAGCTAAGAGCCGCTCCCGGGCGTCTTTTGGCAGAAGCCGCGCTAAGGAGAGCACTGTGAGCGGCAATATCGTCTTTGCGTGAAAAAGCCGCATCTTCGGCTCCGGGAGCCCGAGAGAGCGGCAGCTTCGGGAAGGTGAAGAAGCAAGCTGTACAACACTGGGATTGTGTGCGCATCGTGCCAACTATTAGAAAACAGTACTTTTGCACTCTCCTGACTTTTCCAGTCACATGAACATTCGATTGGAAGCTGTTTTGGACAACTTTTCTTTTCTTCCTGCCAAACACTTGGCAGACATCTCTGCAACTTCTAGAACACGATGGGAGATGTTTTCTGTGCTGGCACAGTTTTTCCTAGCCAGACATAGTGGAAAAGCATTTTGCCGAGATGTAGATGAGAAGAGGCGCTAAAGACGAAGGTAGGATGCTGTCCGGAGCTAAGAGCCGCTCCCGGGCGTCTTTCGGCAGAAGCCGCGCTAAGGAGAGCACTGTGAGCGGCAATATCGTCTTTGCGCGAAAAAGCCGCATCTTCGGCTCCGGGAGCCCGAGAGAGCGGCAGCTTCGGGAGGGTGAAGAAGCAAGCTGTACAACACTGGGATTGTGTGCGCACCGTGCCAACTATTAGAAAACAGTACTTTTGCACTCTCCTGACTTTTCCAATCACATGAACGTTCGATTGGAAGCTGTTTTGGACAACTTTTCTTTTCTTCCTGCCAAACACTTGGCAGACATCTCTGCAACTTCTAGAACACGATGGGAGATGTTTTCTTTGCTGGCACAGTTTTTCCTAGCCAGACATAGTGGAAAAGCTTTTTGCCGAGATGTAGATGAGAAGAGACGCTAAAGACGAAGGTAGGATGCTGTCCGGAGCTAAGAGCTGCTCCCGGGCATCTTTCGGCAGAAGCCGCGCTAAGGAGAGCACTGTGAGCGACACAATCGTCTTTGCGCGAAGAAGCCGCTTCTTCGGCTCCGGGAGCCGGGGAGAGCCGCAGCTTCGGAAAGGTGAAGAAGCAAGCTGTACAACACTGGGATTGTGTGCGCACCTTGCCAACTATTAGAAAACAGTACTTTTGCACTCTCCTCACTTTTCCAGTCACATGAACATTCGATTGGAAGCTGTTTTGGACAACTTTTCTTTTCTTCCGGCCAAACACTTGGCAGACATCCGTGCAACGTCTAGAACACGAGGGGCGATGTTTTCTGTGCTGGCACAGTTTTTCCTAGCCAGACATAGTGGAAAAGCTTTTTGCCGAGATGTAGATGAGAAGAGGCGCTAAAGACGAAGGTAGGATGCTGTCCGGAGCTAAGAGCCGCTCCCGGGCGTCTTTCGGCAGAAGCCGCGCTAAGGAGAGCACTGCGAGCGGCACAATCGTCTTTGCGCGAAGAAGCCGCTTCTTCGGCTCCGGGAGCCGGAGAGAGCGGCAGCTTCAGAAAGGTGAAGAAACAAGCTGTAAAACACTGGGATTGTGTGCGCACCTTGCCAACTATTAGAAAACAGTACCTTTGCACTCTCCTGACTATTGCAATCACATGAACATTCGATTGGAAGCTGTTTTGGACAACTTTTCTTTTCTTCCTGCCAAACACTTGGCAGACATCTCTGCAACTTCTAGAACACGATGGGAGATGTTTTCTGTGCTGGCACAGTTTTTCCTAGCCAGACATAGTGGAAAAGCTTTTTGCCGAGATGTAGATGAGAAGAGGCGCTAAAGACGAAGGTAGGATGCTGTCCGGAGCTAAGACCCGCTCCCGGGCGTCTTTCGGCAGAAGCCGTGCTAAGGAGAGCACTGTGAGCGGCACAATCGTCTTTGCGCGAAGAAGCCGCTTCTTCGGCACCGGGAGTCAGAGAGAGCGGCAGCTTCGGAAAGGTGAAGAAGCAAGCTTTACAAAACTGGGATTGTGTGCGCACCTTGCCAACTGATAGAAAAGAGTACCTTTGCACTCTCCTGACTTTTCCAATCACATGAACATTCGATTGGAAGCTGTTTTGGACAACTTTTCTTTTCTTCCTGCCAAACACTTGGCAGACATCCGTGCAACATCTAGAACACGATGGGAGATGTTTTCTGTGCTGGCACAGTTTTTCCTAGCCAGACATAGTGGAAAAGCTTTTTGCCGAGATGTAGATGAGAAGAGGCGCTAAAGACGAAGGTAGGATGCTGTCCGGAGCTAAGAGCCGCTCCCGGGCGTCTTTCGGCAGAAGCCGCGCTAAGGAGAGCTGTGTGAGCGGCACTATCGTCTTTGCGCGAAGAAGCCGCATCTTCGGCTCCCGGAGCCCGAGAGAGCAGCAGCTTCGGGAAGGTGAAGAAGCAAGCTTTACAACACTGGGATTGTGTGCGCACCGTGCCAACTGTTAGAAAACAGTACTTTTGCACTCTCCTGACTTTTCCAATCACATGAACGTTCGATTGGAAGCTGTTTTGGACAACTTTTCTTTTCTCCCTGCCAAACACTTGGCAGACATCTCTGCAACTTCTAGAACACGATGGGAGATGTTTTCTGTGCTGGCACAGTTTTTCCTAGCCAGACATAGTGGAAAAGCATTTTGCCGAGATTTAGATGAGAAGAGGCGCTAAAGACGAAGGTAGGATGCTGTCCGGAGCTAAGAGCCGCTCCCGGGCGTCTTTCGGCAGAAGCCGCGCTAAGGAGAGCACTGTGAGCGGCACAATCGTTTTTGCGCGAAGAAGCCGATTCTTCGGCACCGGGAGTCAGAGAGAGCGGCAGCTTCGGAAAGGTGAAGAAGCAAGCTTTACAACACTGGGATTGTGTGCGCACCTTGCCAACTGATAGAAAAGAGTACCTTTGCACTCTCCTGACTTTTCCAATCACATGAACATTCGATTGGAAGCTGTTTTGGACAACTTTTCTTTTCTTCCTGCCAAACACTTGGCAGACATCTGTGCAACATCTAGAACACGATGGGAGATGTTTTCTGTGCTGGCACAGTTTTTCCTAGCCAGACATAGTGGAAAAGCTTTTTGCCGAGATGTAGATGAGAAGAGGCGCTAAAGACGAAGGTAGGATGCTGTCCGGAGCTAAGAGCCGCTCCCGGGCGTCTTTCGGCAGAAGCCGCGCTAAGGAGAGCACTGTGAGCGGCACAATCGTTTTTGCGCGAAGAAGCCGCTTCTTCGGCACCGGGAGTCAGAGAGAGCGGCAGCTTCGGAAAGGTGAAGAAGCAAGCTTTACAAGACTGGGATTGTGTGCGCACCTTGCCAACTGATAGAAAAGAGTACCTTTGCACTCTCCTGACTTTTCCAATCACATGAACATTCGATTGGAAGCTGTTTTGGACAACTTTTCTTTTCTTCCTGCCAAACACTTGGCAGACATCCGTGCAACATCTAGAACACGATGGGAGATGTTTTCTGTGCTGGCACAGTTTTTCCTAGCCAGACATAGTGGAAAAGCTTTTTGCCGAGATGTAGATGAGAAGAGGCGCTAAAGACGAAGGTAGGATGCTGTCCGGAGCTAAGAGCCGCTCCCGGGCGTCTTTCGGCAGAAGCCGCGCTAAGGAGAGCTGTGTGAGCGGCACTATCGTCTTTGCGCGAAGAAGCCGCATCTTCGGCTCCGGGAGCCCGAGAGAGCAGCAGCTTCGGGAAGGTGAAGAAGCAAGCTTTACAACACTGGGATTGTGTGCGCACCGTGCCAACTGTTAGAAAACAGTACTTTTGCACTCTCCTGACTTTTCCAATCACATAAACGTTCGATTGGAAGCTGTTTTAGACAACTTTTCTTTTCTCCCTGCCAAACACTTGGCAGACATCCGTGCAACGTCTAGAACATGATGGGCGATGTTTTCTGTGCTGGCACAGTTTTTTTTAGCCAGACATAGTGGAAAAGCTTTTTGCCGAGATGTAGATGAGAAGAGGCGCTAAAGACGAAGGTAGGATGCTGTCCGGAGCTAAGAGCCGCTCCGGGGCGTCTTTCGGCAGAAGCCGCGCTAAGGAGAGCACTGTGAGCGGCACAATCGTCTTTGCGCGAAGAAGCCGCTTCTTCGGCTCCGGGAGCCGGGGAGAGCGGCAACTCGGAAAAGGTGAAGAAGCAAGCTGTACAACACTGGGATTGTGTGCGCACCTTGCCAACTATTAGAAAGCAGTACTTTTGCACTCTCCTGATTTTTCCAGTCACATGAACATTCGATTGGAAGCTGTTTTGGACAACTTTTCTTTTCTTCCTGCCAAACACTTGGCAGAAATCCGTGCAACTTCTAGAACACGATGGGAGATGTTTCCTGTGCTGGCACAGTTTTTCCGAGCCAGACATAGTGGAAAAGCTTTTTGCCGAGATGTAGATGAGAAGAGGCGCTAAAGACGAAGGTAGGATGCTGTCCGGAGCTAAGAGCCGCTCCCGGGCGTCTTTTGGCAGAAGCCGTGCTAAGGAGAGCACTGTGAGCGGCAATATCGTCTTTGCGTGAAAAAGCCGCATCTTCGGCTCCGGGAGCCCGAGAGAGCGGCAGCTTCGGGAAGGTGAAGAAGCAAGCTGTACAACACTGGGATTGTGTGCGCACCGTGCCAACTATTAGAAAACAGTACTTTTGCACTCTCCTGACTTTTCCAGTCACATGAACATTCGATTGGAAGCTGTTTTGGACAACTTTTCTTTTCTTCCTGCCAAACACTTGGCAGACATCTCTGAAACTTCTAGAACACGATGGGAGATGTTTTCTGTGCTGGCACAGTTTTTCCTAGCCAGACATAGTGGAAAAGCATTTTGCCGAGATGTAGATGAGAAGAGGCGCTAAAGACGAAGGTAGGATGCTGTCCGGAGCTAAGAGCCGCTCCCGGGCGTTTTTTGGCAGAAGCCGCGCTAAGGAGAGCACTGTGAGCGGCAATATCGTCTTTGCGCGAAAAAGCCGCATCTTCGGCTCCGGGAGCCCGAGAGAGCGGCAGCTTCGGGAAGGTGAAGAAGCAAGCTGTACAACACTGGGATTGTGTGCGCACCGTGCCAACTATTAGAAAACAGTACTTTTGCACTCTCCTGACTTTTCCAATCACATGAACGTTCGATTGGAAGCTGTTTTGGACAACTTTTCTTTTCTTCCTGCCAAACACTTGGCAGACATCTCTGCAACTTCTAGAACACGATGGGAGATGTTTTCTGTGCTGGCACAGTTTTTCCTAGCCAGACATAGTGGAAAAGCTTTTTGCCGAGATGTAGATGAGAAGAGACGCTAAAGACGAAGGTAGGATGCTGTCCGGAGCTAAGAGCTGCTCCCGGGCATCTTTCGGCAGAAGCCGCGCTAAGGAGAGCACTGTGAGCGACACAATCGTCTTTGCGCGAAGAAGCCGCTTCTTCGGCTCCGGGAGCCGGGGAGAGCCGCAGCTTCGGAAAGGTGAAGAAGCAAGCTGTACAACACTGGGATTGTGTGCGCACCTTGCCAACTATTAGAAAACAGTACTTTTGCACTCTCCTCACTTTTCCAGTCACATGAACATTCGATTGGAAGCTGTTTTGGACAACTTTTCTTTTCTTCCGGCCAAAAACTTGCCAGAAATCCGTGCAACGTCTAGAACACGATGGGAGATGTTTTCTGTGCTGGCACAGTTTTTCCTAGCCAGACATATTGGAAAAGCTTTTTGCCGAGATGTAGATGAGAAGAGGCGCTAAAGACGAAGGTAGGATGCTGTCCGGAGCTAAGAGCCGCTCCCGGGCGTCTTTCGGCAGAAGCCGCGCTAAGGAGAGCACTGTGAGCGGCACAATCGTCTTTGCGCGAAGAAGCCGCTTCTTCGGCTCCGGGAGCCGGAGAGAGCGGCAACTTGGAAAAGGTAAAGAAGCAAGCTGTACAACACTGGGATTGTGTGCGCACCTTGCCAACTATTAGAAAACAGTACTTTTGCACTCTCCTCACTTTTCCAGTCACATGAACATTCGATTGGAAGCTGTTTTGGACAACTTTTCTTTTCTTCCTGCCAAACACTTGGCAGACATCCGTGCTACGTCTAGAACACGATGGGAGATGTTTTCTGTGCTGGCACAGTTTTTCTTAGCCAGACATAGTGGAAAAGCTTTTTGCTGAGATGTAGATGAGAAGAGGCGCTAAAGACGAAGGTAGGATGCTGTCCGGAGCTAAGAGCCGCTCCCGGGCGTCTTTCGGCAGAAGCCGCGCTAAGGAGAGCACTGTGAGCGGCACAATCGTCTTTGCGCGAAGAAGCCGCTTCTTCGGTTTCGGGAGCCGGAGAGAGCGGCAACTTGGAAAAGGTAAAGAAGCAAGCTGTACAGCACTGGGATAATGTGCGCACCTTGCCAACTGATACAAAACAGTGCTTTTGCACTCTCCTAACTTTTCCAATCACATGAACATTCGATTGGAAGCTGTTTTGGACAACTTTTCTTTTCTTCCTGCCAAACACTTGGCAGACATCCGTGCAATGTCTAGAACACGATGGGAGATGTTTTCTGTGCTGGCACAGTTTTTCCTAGCCAGACATAGTGGAAAAGCTTTTTGCCGAGATGTAGATGAGAAGAGGCGCTAAAGACGAAGGTAGGATGCTGTCCGGAGCTAAGAGCCGCTCCGGGGCGTCTTTCGGCAGAAGCCGCGCTAAGGAGAGCACTGTGAGCGGCACAATCGTCTTTGCGCGAAGAAGCCGCTTCTTCGGCTCCTGGAGCCGGAGAGAGCGGCTACTTGGAAAAGGTAAAGAAGCAAGCTGTACAACGCTGGGATTGTGTGCGCACCTTGCCAACTATTAGAAAACAGTACTTTTGCACTCTCCTGACTTTTCCAATCACATGAACGTTCGATTGGAAGCTGTTTTGGACAACTTTTCTTTTCTCCCTGCCAAACACTATGCAGACATCCGTGCAACGTCTAGAACACGATGGGAGATATTTTCTGTGCTGGCACAGTTTTTCCTAGCCAGACATAGTGGAAAAGCTTTTTGCCGAGATGTAGATGAGAAGAGGCGCTAAAGACGAAGGTAGGATGCTGTCCGGAGCTAAGAGCCGCTCCGGGGCCTCTTTCGGCAGAAGCCGCGCTAAGGAGAGCACTGTGAGCGGCACAATCGTCTTTGCACGAAGAAGCCGCTTCTTCGGCTCCGGGAGCCGGAGAGAGCGGCAACTTGGAAAAGGTAAAGAAGCAAGCTGTACAACACTGGGATTGTGTGCGCACCTTGCCAACTATTAGAAAACAGTACTTTTGCACTCTCCTGACTTTTCCAATCACATGAACGTTCGATTGGAAGCTGTTTTGGACAACTTTTCTTTTCTCCCTGCCAAACACTATGCAGACATCCGTGCAACGTCTAGAACACGATGGGAGATATTTTCTGTGCTGGCACAGTTTTTCCTAGCCAGACATAGTGGAAAAGCTTTTTGCCGAGATGTAGATGAGAAGAGGCGCTAAAGACGAAGGTAGGATGCTGTCCGGAGCTAAGAGCCGCTCCGGGGCCTCTTTCGGCAGAAGCCGCGCTAAGGAGAGCACTGTGAGCGGCACAATCGTCTTTGCACGAAGAAGCCGCTTCTTCGGCTCCGGGAGCCGGAGAGAGCGGCAACTTGGAAAAGGTAAAGAAGCAAGCTGTACAACACTGGGATTGTGTGCGCACCTTGCTCACTATTAGAAAACAGTACTTTTGCACTCTCCTGACTTTTCCAGTCACATGAACATTCGATTGGAAGCTGTTTTGGACAACTTTTCTTTTCTTCCTGCCAAACACTTGGCAGACATCCGTGCAACGTCTAGAACACGATGGGAGATGTTTTCTGTGCTGGCACACTTTTTCTTAGCCAGACATAGTGGAAAAGCTTTTTGCCGAGATGTAGATGAGAAGAGGCGCTAAAGACCAAGGTAGGATGCTGTCCGGAGCTAAGAGCCGCTCCCGGGCGCCTTTCGGCAGAAGCCACGCTAAGGAGAGCACTGTGAGCGGCACAATCGTCTTTGCGCGAAGAAGCCGCTTCTTCGGCTTAGGGAGCCGGATAGAGCGGCAACTTGGAAAATGTATAGAAGCAAGCTGTACAACACTGGGATTGTGTGCGCACCTTGCCAACTATTAGAAAACAGTACTTTTGCACTCTCCTGACTTTTCCAGTCACATGAACATTCGATTGGAAGCTGTTTTGGACAACTTTTCTTTTCTTCCTGCCAAACACTTGGCAGACATCCGTGCAACGTCTAGAACACGATGGGAGATGTTTTCTGTGCTGGCACAGTTTTTCCTAGCCAGACATAGTGGAAAAGCTTTTTGCTGAGATGTAGATGAAAAGAGGCGCTAAAGACGAAGGTAGGATGCTGTCCGGAGCTAAGAGCCGCTCCCAGGCGTCTTTCGGCAGAAGCCGCGCTAAGGAGAGCACTGAGAGCGGCACAATCGTCTTTGCACGAAGAAGCCGCTTCTTCGGCTCCGGGAGCCGGGGAGAGCGGCAGCTCTGGAATGTTTAAGAAGCAAGCTGTACAACACTGGGATAATGTGCGCACCCTACCATCTGATAGAAAACAGTACTTTGGCACTCTCCTGACTTTTCCAATCACATGAACATTCGATTGGAAGCTGTTTTGGACAACTTTTCTTTTCTTCCTGCCAAACACTTGGCAGACATCCGTGCAACGTCTAGAACACGATGGGAGATGTTTTCTGTGCTGGCACAGTTTTTCCTAGCCAGACATAGTGGAAAAGCTTTTTGCCGAGATGTAGATTAGAAGAGGCGCTAAAGACGAAGGTAGGATGCTGTCCGGAGCTAAGAGCCGCTCCCAGGCGTCTTTCGGCAGAAGCCGCGCTAAGGAGAGCACTGAGAGCGGCACAATAGTCTTTGCGCGAAGAAGCCGATTCTTCGGCTCCGGGAGCCAGGGAGGGCAGCAGCTTTGGAATGGTGAAGAAGCAAGCTGTACAACACTGGGATAATGTGCGCACCTTGCCATCTGATAGAAAACAGTACTTTGGCACTCTCCTGACTTTTCCAATCACATGAACATTCGATTGGAAGCAGTTTTGGACAACTTTTCTTTTCTTCCTGCCAAACACTTGGCAGACATCCGTGCAACGTCTAGAACACGATGGGAGATGTTTTCTGTGCTGGCACAGTTTTTCCTAGCCAGACATAGTGGAAAAGCTTTTTGCCGAGATGTAGATTAGAAGAGGCGCTAAAGACGAAGGTAGGATGCTGTCCGGAGCTAAGAGCCGCTCCCGGGCGTCTTTCGGCAGAAGCCGCGCTAAGGAGAGCACTGCGAGCGGCACAATCGTCTTTGCGCGAAGAAGCCGCTTCTTCGGCTCCTGGAGCCGGAGAGAGCGGCAGCTTCAGAAAGGTGAAGAAACAAGCTGTACAACACTGGGATTGTGTGCGCACCTTGCCAACTATTAGAAAACAGTACCTTTGCACTCTCCTGACTATTGCAATCCCATGAACATTCGATTGGAAGCTGTTTTGGACAACTTTTCTTTTCTTCCTGCCAAACACTTGGCAGACATCTCTGCAACTTCTACAACACGATGGGAGATGTTTTCTGTGCTGGCACAGTTTTTCCTAGCCAGACATAGTGGAAAAGCTTTTTGCAGAGATGTAGATGAGAAGAGGCGCTAAAGACGAAGGTAGGATGCTGTCCGGAGCTAAGAGCCGCTCCCGGGCGTCTTTTGGCAGAAGCCGCGCTAAGGAGAGCACTGTGAGCGGCAATATCGTCTTTGCGCGAAAAAGCCGCATCTTCGGCTCCGGGAGCCGGAGAGAGCGGCAGCTTCGGGAAGGTGAAGAAGCAAGCTGTACAACACTGGGATTGTGTGCGCACCGTGCCAACTATTAGAAAACAGTACTTTTGCACTCTCCTGACTTTTCCAATCACATGAACATTCGATTGGAAGCTGTTTTGGACAACTTTTCTTTTCTTCCTGCCAAACACTTGGCAGACATCTCTGCAACTTCTAGAACACGATGGGAGATGTTTTCTGTGCTGGCACAGTTTTTCCTAGCCAGACATAGTGGAAAAGCTTTTTGCCGAGATGTAGATGAGAAGAGACGCTAAAGACGAAGGTAGGATGCTGTCCGGAGCTAAGAGCTGCTCCCGGGCATCTTTCGGCAGAAGCCGCGCTAAGGAGAGCACTGTGAGCGACACAATCGTCTTTGCGCGAAGAAGCCGCTTCTTCGGCTCCGGGAGCCGGGGAGAGCCGCAGCTTCGGAAAGGTGAAGAAGCAAGCTGTACAACACTGGGATTGTGTGCGCACCTTGCCAACTATTAGAAAACAGTACTTTTGCACTCTCCTCACTTTTCCAGTCACATGAACATTCGATTGGAAGCTGTTTTGGACAACTTTTCTTTTCTTCCGGCCAAACACTTGGCAGACATCCGTGCAATGTCTAGAACACGATGGGAGATGTTTTCTGTGCTGGCACAGTTTTTCCTAGCCAGACATAGTGGAAAAGCTTTTTGCCGAGATGTAGATGAGAAGAGGCGCTAAAGACGAAGGTAGGATGCTGTCCGGAGCTAAGAGCCGCTCTCGGGCGTCTTTCGGCAGAAGCCGCGCTAAGGAGAGCACTGTGAGCGGCACAATCGTCTTTGCGCGAAGAAGTTGCATCTTCGGCTCCGGGAGCCGGAGAGAGCGACAGCGTCAGAAAGGTGAAGAAACACCTGTACAACACTGGGATTGTGTGCGCACCTTGCCAACTATTAGAAAGCAGTACTTTGGCACTCTCCTGATTTTTCCAGTCACACGAACATTCGATTGGAAGCTGTTTTGGACAACTTTTCTTTTCTTCCTGCCAAACACTTGGCAGACATCCGTGCAACGTCTAGAACACGATGGGAGATGTTTTCTGTGCTGGCACAGTTTTTCCTAGCCAGACATAGTGGAAAAGCTTTTTGCTGAGATGTAGATGAGAAGAGGCGCTAAAGACGAAGGTAGGATGCTGTCCGGAGCTAAGAGCCGCTCCCAGGCGTGTTTCGGCAGAAGCCGCGCTAAGGAGAGCACTGAGAGCGGCACAATCGTCTTTGCGCGAAGAAGCCGATTCTTCGGCTCCGGGAGCCGGGGAGAGCAGCAGCTTTGGAATGGTGAAGAAGCAAGCTGTACAACACTGGGATTGTGTGCGCACCTTGCCAACTATTAGAAAACAGTACCTTTGCACTCTCCTGACTATTGCAATCACATGAACATTCGATTGGAAGCTGTTTTGGACAACTTTTCTTTTCTTCCTGCCAAACACTTGGCAGACATCTCTGCAACTTCTAGAACACGATGGGAGATGTTTTCTGTGCTGGCACAGTTTTTCCTAGCCAGACATAGTGGAAAAGCTTTTTGCCGAGATGTAGATGAGAAGAGGCGCTAAAGACGAAGGTAGGATGCTGTCCGGAGCTAAGAGCCGCTCCCGGGCGTCTTTTGGCAGAAGCCGTGCTAAGGAGAGCACTGTGAGCGGCACAATCGTCTTTGCGCGAAGAAGCCGCTTCTTCGGCTCCAAAAGCCGGGGAGATCCGCAGCTTCGGAAAGGTGAAGAAGCAAGCCGTAGAACACTGGGATTGTGTGCGCACCTTGCCAACTATTAGAAAACAGTACTTTTGCACTCTCCTGACTTTTCCAGTCACATGAACATTCGATTGGAAGCTGTTTTGGACAACTTTTCTTTTCTTCCTGCCAAACACTTGGCAGACATCTCTGCAACTTCTAGAACACGATGGGAGATGTTTTCTGTGCTGGCACAGTTTTTCCTAGCCAGACATAGTGGAAAAGCATTTTGCCGAGATGTAGATGAGAAGAGGCGCTAAAGACGAAGGTAGGATGCTATCCGGAGCTAAGAGCCGCTCCCGGGCGTCTTTCGGCAGAAGCCGCGCTAAGGAGAGCACTGTGAGCGGCACAATCGTTTTTGCGCGAAGAAGCCGCTTCTTCGGCTCCGGGAGCCGGGGAGAGCGGCAACTCGGAAAAGGTGAAGAAGCAAGCTGTACAACACTGGGATTGTGTGCGCACCTTGCCAACTATTAGAAAGCAGTACTTTTGCACTCTCCTGATTTTTCCAGTCACATGAACATTCGATTGGAAGCTGTTTTGGACAACTTTTCTTTTCTTCCTGCCAAACACTTGGCAGAAATCCGTGCAACTTCTAGAACACGATGGGAGATGTTTCCTGTGCTGGCACAGTTTTTCCGAGCCAGACATAGTGGAAAAGCTTTTTGCCGAGATGTAGATGAGAAGAGGCGCTAAAGACGAAGGTAGGATGCTGTCCGGAGCTAAGAGCCGCTCCCGGGCGTCTTTTGGCAGAAGCCGTGCTAAGGAGAGCACTGTGAGCGGCAATATCGTCTTTGCGTGAAAAAGCCGCATCTTCGGCTCCGGGAGCCCGAGAGAGCGGCAGCTTCGGGAAGGTGAAGAAGCAAGCTGTACAACACTGGGATTGTGTGCGCACCGTGCCAACTATTAGAAAACAGTACTTTTGCACTCTCCTGACTTTTCCAGTCACATGAACATTCGATTGGAAGCTGTTTTGGACAACTTTTCTTTTCTTCCTGCCAAACACTTGGCAGACATCTCTGCAACTTCTAGAACACGATGGGAGATGTTTTCTGTGCTGGCACAGTTTTTCCTAGCCAGACATAGTGGAAAAGCATTTTGCCGAGATGTAGATGAGAAGAGGCGCTAAAGACGAAGGTAGGATGCTGTCCGGAGCTAAGAGCCGCTCCCGGGCGTCTTTTGGCAGAAGCCGCGCTAAGGAGAGCACTGTGAGCGGCAATATCGTCTTTGCGCGAAAAAGCCGCATCTTCGGCTCCGGGAGCCCGAGAGAGCGGCAGCTTCGGGAAGGTGAAGAAGCAAGCTGTACAACACTGGGATTGTGTGCGCACCGTGCCAACTATTAGAAAACAGTACTTTTGCACTCTCCTGACTTTTCCAATCACATGAACGTTCGATTGGAAGCTGTTTTGGACAACTTTTCTTTTCTTCCTGCCAAACACTTGGCAGACATCTCTGCAACTTCTAGAACACGATGGGAGATGTTTTCTGTGCTGGCACAGTTTTTCCTAGCCAGACATAGTGGAAAAGCTTTTTGCCGAGATGTAGATGAGAAGAGACGCTAAAGACGAAGGTAGGATGCTGTCCGGAGCTAAGAGCTGCTCCCGGGCATCTTTCGGCAGAAGCCGCGCTAAGGAGAGCACTGTGAGCGACACAATCGTCTTTGCGCGAAGAAGCCGCTTCTTCGGCTCCGGGAGCCGGGGAGAGCCGCAGCTTCGGAAAGGTGAAGAAGCAAGCTGTACAACACTGGGATTGTGTGCGCACCTTGCCAACTATTAGAAAACAGTACTTTTGCACTCTCCTCACTTTTCCAGTCACATGAACATTCGATTGGAAGCTGTTTTGGACAACTTTTCTTTTCTTCCGGCCAAAAACTTGCCAGAAATCCGTGCAACGTCTAGAACACGATGGGAGATGTTTTCTGTGCTGGCACAGTTTTTCCTAGCCAGACATATTGGAAAAGCTTTTTGCCGAGATGTAGATGAGAAGAGGCGCTAAAGACGAAGGTAGGATGCTGTCCGGAGCTAAGAGCCGCTCCCGGGCGTCTTTCGGCAGAAGCCGCGCTAAGGAGAGCACTGTGAGCGGCACAATCGTCTTTGCGCGAAGAAGCCGCTTCTTCGGCTCCGGGAGCCGGAGAGAGCGGCAACTTGGAAAAGGTAAAGAAGCAAGCTGTACAACACTGGGATTGTGTGCGCACCTTGCCAACTATTAGAAAACAGTACTTTTGCACTCTCCTGACTTTTCCAGTCACATGAACATTCGATTGGAAGCTGTTTTGGACAACTTTTCTTTTCTTCCTGCCAAACACTTGGCAGACATCCGTGCTACGTCTAGAACACGATGGGAGATGTTTTCTGTGCTGGCACAGTTTTTCTTAGCCAGACATAGTGGAAAAGCTTTTTGCTGAGATGTAGATGAGAAGAGGCGCTAAAGACGAAGGTAGGATGCTGTCCGGAGCTAAGAGCCGCTCCCGGGCGTCTTTCGGCAGAAGCCGCGCTAAGGAGAGCACTGTGAGCGGCACAATCGTCTTTGCGCGAAGAAGCCGCTTCTTCGGTTTCGGGAGCCGGAGAGAGCGGCAACTTGGAAAAGGTAAAGAAGCAAGCTGTACAGCACTGGGATAATGTGCGCACCTTGCCAACTGATACAAAACAGTGCTTTTGCACTCTCCTAACTTTTCCAATCACATGAACATTTGATTGGAAGCTGTTTTGGACAACTTTTCTTTTCTTCCTGCCAAACACTTGGCAGACATCCGTGCAATGTCTAGAACACGATGGGAGATGTTTTCTGTGCTGGCACAGTTTTTCCTAGCCAGACATAGTGGAAAAGCTTTTTGCCGAGATGTAGATGAGAAGAGGCGCTAAAGACGAAGGTAGGATGCTGTCCGGAGCTAAGAGCCGCTCCGGGGCGTCTTTCGGCAGAAGCCGCGCTAATGAGAGCACTGTGAGCGGCACAATCGTCTTTGCGCGAAGAAGCCGCTTCTTCGGCTCCTGGAGCCGGAGAGAGCGGCTACTTGGAAAAGGTAAAGAAGCAAGCTGTACAACACTGGGATTGTGTGCGCACCTTGCCAACTATTAGAAAACAGTACTTTTGCACTCTCCTGACTTTTCCAATCACATGAACGTTCGATTGGAAGCTGTTTTGGACAACTTTTCTTTTCTCCCTGCCAAACACTATGCAGACATCCGTGCAACGTCTAGAACACGATGGGAGATATTTTCTGTGCTGGCACAGTTTTTCCTAGCCAGACATACTGGAAAAGCTTTTTGCCGAGATGTAGATGAGAAGAGGCGCTAAAGACGAAGGTAGGATGCTGTCCGGAGCTAAGAGCCGCTCCGGGGCCTCTTTCGGCAGAAGCCGCGCTAAGGAGAGCACTGTGAGCGGCACAATCGTCTTTGCACGAAGAAGCCGCTTCTTCGGCTCCGGGAGCCGGAGAGAGCGGCAACTTGGAAAAGGTAAAGAAGCAAGCTGTACAACACTGGGATTGTGTGCGCACCTTGCCAACTATTAGAAAACAGTACTTTTGCACTTTCCTGACTTTTCCAGTCACATGAACATTCGATTGGAAGCTGTTTTGGACAACTTTTCTTTTCTTCCTGCCAAACACTTGGCAGACATCCGTGCTACGTCTAGAACACGATGGGAGATGTTTTCTGTGCTGGCACAGTTTTTCTTAGCCAGACATAGTGGAAAAGCTTTTTGCTGAGATGTAGATGAGAAGAGGCGCTAAAGACGAAGGTAGGATGCTGTCCGGAGCTAAGAGCCGCTCCCGGGCGTCTTTCGGCAGAAGCCGCGCTAAGGAGAGCACTGTGAGCGGCACAATCGTCTTTGCGCGAAGAAGCCGCTTCTTCGGTTTCGGGAGCCGGAGAGAGCGGCAACTTGGAAAAGGTAAAGAAGCAAGCTGTACAGCACTGGGATAATGTGCGCACCTTGCCAACTGATACAAAACAGTGCTTTTGCACTCTCCTAACTTTTCCAATCACATGAACATTCGATTGGAAGCTGTTTTGGACAACTTTTCTTTTCTTCCTGCCAAACACTTGGCAGACATCCGTGCAATGTCTAGAACACGATGGGAGATGTTTTCTGTGCTGGCACAGTTTTTCCTAGCCAGACATAGTGGAAAAGCTTTTTGCCGAGATGTAGATGAGAAGAGGCGCTAAAGACGAAGGTAGGATGCTGTCCGGAGCTAAGAGCCGCTCCGGGGCGTCTTTCGGCAGAAGCCGCGCTAAGGAGAGCACTGTGAGCGGCACAATCGTCTTTGCGCGAAGAAGCCGCTTCTTCGGCTCCTGGAGCCGGAGAGAGCGGCTACTTGGAAAAGGTAAAGAAGCAAGCTGTACAACACTGGGATTGTGTGCGCACCTTGCCAACTATTAGAAAACAGTACTTTTGCACTCTCCTGACTTTTCCAATCACATGAACGTTCGATTGGAAGCTGTTTTGGACAACTTTTCTTTTCTCCCTGCCAAACACTATGCAGACATCCGTGCAACGTCTAGAACACGATGGGAGATATTTTCTGTGCTGGCACAGTTTTTCCTAGCCAGACATAGTGGAAAAGCTTTTTGCCGAGATGTAGATGAGAAGAGGCGCTAAAGACGAAGGTAGGATGCTGTCCGGAGCTAAGAGCCGCTCCGGGGCCTCTTTCGGCAGAAGCCGCGCTAAGGAGAGCACTGTGAGCGGCACAATCGTCTTTGCACGAAGAAGCCGCTTCTTCGGCTCCGGGAGCCGGAGAGAGCGGCAACTTGGAAAAGGTAAAGAAGCAAGCTGTACAACACTGGGATTGTGTGCGCACCTTGCTCACTATTAGAAAACAGTACTTTTGCACTCTCCTGACTTTTCCAGTCACATGAACATTCGATTGGAAGCTGTTTTGGACAACTTTTCTTTTCTTCCTGCCAAACACTTGGCAGACATCCGTGCAACGTCTAGAACACGATGGGAGATGTTTTCTGTGCTGGCACACTTTTTCTTAGCCAGACATAGTGGAAAAGCTTCTTGCCGAGATGTAGATGAGAAGAGGCGCTAAAGACCAAGGTAGGATGCTGTCCGGAGCTAAGAGCCGCTCCCGGGCGCCTTTTGGCAGAAGCCACGCTAAGGAGAGCACTGTGAGCGGCACAATCGTCTTTGCGCGAAGAAGCCGCTTCTTCGGCTTAGGGAGCCGAATAGAGCGGCAACTTGGAAAATGTATAGAAGCAAGCTGTACAACACTGGGATTGTGTGCGCACCTTGCCAACTATTAGAAAACAGTACTTTTGCACTCTCCTGACTTTTCCAGTCACATGAACATTCGATTGGAAGCTGTTTTGGACAACTTTTCTTTTCTTCCTGCCAAACACTTGGCAGACATCCGTGCAACGTCTAGAACACGATGGGAGATGTTTTCTGTGCTGGCACAGTTTTTCCTAGCCAGACATAGTGGAAAAGCTTTTTGCTGAGATGTAGATGAAAAGAGGCGCTAAAGACGAAGGTAGGATGCTGTCCGGAGCTAAGAGCCGCTCCCAGGCGTCTTTCGGCAGAAGCCGCGCTAAGGAGAGCACTGAGAGCGGCACAATCGTCTTTGCACGAAGAAGCCGCTTCTTCGGCTCCGGGAGCCGGGGAGAGCGGCAGCTCTGGAATGTTTAAGAAGCAAGCTGTACAACACTGGGATAATGTGCGCACCCTACCATCTGATAGAAAACAGTACTTTGGCACTCTCCTGACTTTTCCAATCACATGAACATTCGATTGGAAGCTGTTTTGGACAACTTTTCTTTTCTTCCTGCCAAACACTTGGCAGACATCCGTGCAACGTCTAGAACACGATGGGAGATGTTTTCTGTGCTGGCACAGTTTTTCCTAGCCAGACATAGTGGAAAAGCTTTTTGCCGAGATGTAGATTAGAAGAGGCGCTAAAGACGAGGGTAGGATGCTGTCCGGAGCTAAGAGCCGCTCCCAGGCGTCTTTCGGCAGAAGCCGCGCTAAGGAGAGCACTGAGAGCGGCACAATAGTCTTTGCGCAAAGAAGCCGATTCTTCGGCTCCGGGAGCCAGGGAGGGCAGCAGCTTTGGAATGGTGAAGAAGCAAGCTGTACAACACTGGGATAATGTGCGCACCTTGCCATCTGATAGAAAACTGTACTTTGGCACTCTCCTGACTTTTCCAATCACATGAACATTCGATTGGAAGCAGTTTTGGACAACTTTTCTTTTCTTCCTGCCAAACACTTGGCAGACATCCGTGCAACGTCTAGAACACGATGGGAGATGTTTTCTGTGCTGGCACAGTTTTTCCTAGCCAGACATAGTGGAAAAGCTTTTTGCCGAGATGTAGATTAGAAGAGGCGCTAAAGACGAAGGTAGGATGCTGTCCGGAGCTAAGAGCCGCTCCCGGGCGTCTTTCGGCAGTAGCCGCGCTAAGGAGAGCACTGCGAGCGGCACAATCGTCTTTGCGCGAAGAAGCCGCTTCTTCGGCTCCGGGAGCCGGAGAGAGCGGCAGCTTCAGAAAGGTGAAGAAACAAGCTGTACAACACTGGGATTGTGTGCGCACCTTGCCAACTATTAGAAAACAGTACCTTTGCACTCTCCTGACTATTGCAATCCCATGAACATTCGATTGGAAGCTGTTTTGGACAACTTTTCTTTTCTTCCTGCCAAACACTTGGCAGACATCTCTGCAACTTCTACAACACGATGGGAGATGTTTTCTGTGCTGGCACAGTTTTTCCTAGCCAGACATAGTGGAAAAGCATTTTGCCGAGATGTAGATGAGAAGAGGCGCTAAAGACGAAGGTAGGATGCTGTCCGGAGCTAAGAGCCGCTCCCGGGCGTCTTTCGGCAGAAGCCGCGCTAAGGAGAGCTGTGTGAGCGGCACTATCGTCTTTGCGCGAAGAAGCCGCATCTTCGGCTCCCGGAGCCCGAGAGAGCGGCAGCTTCGGGAAGGTGAAGAAGCAAGCTGTACAACACTGGGATTGTGTGCGCACCGTGCCAACTGTTAGAAAACAGTACTTTTGCACTCTCCTGACTTTTCCAATCACATGAACGTTCGATTGGAAGCTGTTTTGGACAACTTTTCTTTTCTCCCTGCCAAACACTTGGCAGACATCCGTGCAACGTCTAGAACATGATGGGCGATGTTTTCTGTGCTGGCACAGTTTTTTTTAGCCAGACATAGTGGAAAAGCTTTTTGCCGAGATGTAGATGAGAAGAGGCGCTAAAGACGAAGGTAGGATGCTGTCCGGAGCTAAGAGCCGCTCCGGGGCGTCTTTCGGCAGAAGCCGCGCTAAGGAGAGCACTGTGAGCGGCACAATCGTCTTTGCGCGAAGAAGCCGCTTCTTCGGCTCCGGGAGCCGGGGAGAGCGGCAACTCGGAAAAGGTGAAGAAGCAAGCTGTACAACACTGGGATTGTGTGCGCACCTTGCCAACTATTAGAAAGCAGTACTTTTGCACTCTCCTGATTTTTCCAGTCACATGAACATTCGATTGGAAGCTGTTTTGGACAACTTTTCTTTTCTTCCTGCCAAACACTTGGCAGAAATCCGTGCAACTTCTAGAACACGATGGGAGATGTTTCCTGTGCTGGCACAGTTTTTCCGAGCCAGACATAGTGGAAAAGCTTTTTGCCGAGATGTAGATGAGAAGAGGCGCTAAAGACGAAGGTAGGATGCTGTCCGGAGCTAAGAGCCGCTCCCGGGCGTCTTTTGGCAGAAGCCGCGCTAATGAGAGCACTGTGAGCGGCAATATCGTCTTTGCGTGAAAAAGCCGCATCTTCGGCTCCGGGAGCCCGAGAGAGCGGCAGCTTCGGGAAGGTGAAGAAGCAAGCTGTACAACACTGGGATTGTGTGCGCACCGTGCCAACTATTAGAAAACAGTACTTTTGCACTCTCCTGACTTTTCCAGTCACATGAACATTCGATTGGAAGCTGTTTTGGACAACTTTTCTTTTCTTCCTGCCGAACACTTGGCAGACATCTCTGCAACTTCTAGAACACGATGGGAGATGTTTTCTGTGCTGGCACAGTTTTTCCTAGCCAGACATAGTGGAAAAGCTTTTTGCCGAGATGTAGATGAGAAGAGACGCTAAAGACGAAGGTAGGATGCTGTCCGGAGCTAAGAGCTGCTCCCGGGCATCTTTCGGCAGAAGCCGCGCTAAGGAGAGCACTGTGAGCGACACAATCGTCTTTGCGCGAAGAAGCCGCTTCTTCGGCTCCGGGAGCCGGGGAGAGCCGCAGCTTCGGAAAGGTGAAGAAGCAAGCTGTACAACACTGGGATTGTGTGCGCACCTTGCCAACTATTAGAAAACAGTACTTTTGCACTCTCCTCACTTTTCCAGTCACATGAACATTCGATTGGAAGCTGTTTTGGACAACTTTTCTTTTCTTCCTGCCAAACACTTGCCAGAAATCCGTGCAACGTCTAGAACACGATGGGAGATGTTTTCTGTGCTGGCACAGTTTTTCCGAGCCAGACATATTGGAAAAGCTTTTTGCCGAGATGTAGATGAGAAGAGGCGCTAAAGACGAAGGTAGGATGCTGTCCGGAGCTAAGAGCCGCTCCGGGGCGTCGTTCGGCAGAAGCCGCGCTAAGGAGAGCACTGTGAGCGGCACAATCGTCTTTGCGCGAAGAAGCCGCTTCTTCGGCTCCGGGAGCCGGGGAGAGCGGCAACTCGGAAAAGGTAAAGAAGCAAGCTGTACAACACTGGGATTGTGTGCGCACCTTGCCGACTATTAGAAAACAGTACTTTTGCACTCTCCTGACTTTTCCAATCACATAAACATTCGATTGGAAGCTGTTTTGGACAACTTTACTTTTCTTACTGCCAAACACTTGGCAGACATCCGTGCAACGTCTAGAACACGATGGGAGATGTTTTCTGTGCTGGCACAGTTTTTCCTAGCCAGACATAGTGGAAAAGCTTTTTGCCGAGATGTAGATGAGAAGAGGCGCTAAAGACGAAGGTAGGATGCTGTCCGGAGCTAAGAGCCGCTCCGGGGCGTCTTTCGGCAGAAGCCGCGCTAAGGAGAGCACTGTGAGCGGCACAATCGTCTTTGCGCGAAGAAGCCGCTTCTTCGGCTCTGGGAGCCGGAGAGAGCGGCTACTTGGAAAAGGTAAAGAAGCAAGCTGTACAACACTGGGATTGTGTGCGCACCTTGCCAACTATTAGAAAACAGTACTTTTGCACTCTCCTGACTTTTCCAATCACATGAACGTTCGATTGGAAGCTGTTTTGGACAACTTTTCTTTTCTCCCTGCCAAACACCTGGCAGACATCCGTGCAACGTCTAGAACACGATGGGAGATATTTTTTGTGCTGGCACAGTTTTTCCTAGCCAGACATAGTGGAAAAGCTTTTTGCCGAGATGTAGATGAGAAGAGGCGCTAAAGACGAAGGTAGGATGCTGTCCGGAGCTAAGAGCCGCTCCGGGGCCTCTTTCGGCAGAAGTCGCGCTATGGAGAGCACTGTGAGCGGCACAATCGTCTTTGCGCGAAGAAGCCGCTTCTTCGGCTCCGGGAGCCGGAGAGAGCGGCAACTTGGAAAAGGTAAAGAAGCAAGCTGTACAATACTGGGATTGTGTGCGCACCTTGCCAACTATTAGAAAACAGTACTTTTGCACTCTCCTGACTTTTCCAGTCACATGAACATTCGATTGGAAGCTGTTTTGGACAACTTTTCTTTTCTTCCTGCCAAACACTTGGCAGACATCTCTGCAACTTCTAGAACACGATGGGAGATGTTTTCTGTGCTGGCACAGTTTTTCCTAGCCAGACATAGTGGAAAAGCTTTTTGCCGAGATGTAGATGAGAAGAGGCGCTAAAGACGAAGGTAGGATGCTGTCCGGAGCTAAGAGCCGCTCCGGGGTGTCTTTCGGCAGAAGCCGCGCTAAGGAGAGCACTGTGAGCGGCACAATCGTCTTTGCGCGAAGAAGCCGCTTCTTCGGCTCCGGGAGCCGGGGAGAGCGGCAGCTTCAGGAAGGTGAAGAAGCAAGCTGTACAACACTGGGATTGTGTGAGCACCTTGCCAACTGATACAAAACAGTACTTTTGCACTCTCCTGACTTTTCCAATCACATGAACATTCGATTGGAAGCTGTTTTGGACAACTTTTCTTTTCTTCCTGCCAAACACTTGGCAGACATCTGTGCAACGTCTAGAACACGATGGGAGATGTTTTCTGTGCTGGCACAGTTTTTCCTAGCCAGACCTAGTGGAAAAGCTTTTTGCCGAGATGTAGATGAGAAGAGGCGCTAAAGACGAAGGTAGGATGCTGTCCGGAGCTAAGAGCCGCTCCCGGGCGTCTTTCGGCAGAAGCCGCGCTAAGGAGAGCTGTGTGAGCGGCACTATCGTCTTTGCGCGAAGAAGCCGAATCTTCGGCTCCCGGAGCCCGAGAGAGTGGCAACTTTTGAAGGTGAAGAAGCAAGCTGTACAACACTGGGATTGTGTGCGCGCCGTGCCAACTATTAGAAAACAGTACTTTTGCACTCTCCTGACTTTTCCAATCACATGAACATTCGATTGGAAGCTGTTTTGGACAACTTTTCTTTTCTTCCTGCCAAACACTTGGCAGACATCCGTGCAACGTCTAGAACACGATGGGCGATGTTTTCTGTGCTGGCACAGTTTTTCCTAGCCAGACATAGTGGAAAAGCTTTTTGCCGAGATGTAGATGAGAAGAGGCGCTAAAGACGAAGGTAGGATGCTGTCCGTAGCTAAGAGCCGCTTAGGGGCGTCTTTTGGCAGAAGCCGCGCTAAGGAGAGCACTGTGAGCGGCACAATCGTCTTTGCGCGAAGAAGCCGCTTCTTCGGGTCCGGGAGCCGGGGAGAGCGGCAACTCGGAAAAGGTAAAGAAGCAAGCTTTACAACACTGGGATTGTGTGCGCACCTTGCCAACTATTAGAAAGCAGTACTATTGCACTCTCCTGATTTTTCCAGTCACATGAACATTCGATTGGAAGCTGTTTTGGACAACTTTTCTTTTCTTCCTGCCAAACACTTGGCAGAAATCCGTGCAACGTCTAGAACACGATGGGAGATGTTTCCTGTGCTGGCACAGTTTTTCCGAGCCAGACATAGTGGAAAAGCTTTTTGCCGAGATGTAGATGAGAAGAGGCGCTAAAGACGAAGGTAGGATGCTGTCCGTAGCTAAGAGCCGCTCCGGGGCGTCTTTCGGCAGAAGCCGCGCTAAGGAGAGCACTGTGAGTGGCACAATCGTCTTTGCGCGAAGAAGCCGCTTCTTCGGCTCCGGGAGCCGGAGAGAGCGGCAGCTTCGGAAAGGTGAAGAAGCAAGCTTTACAACACTGGGATTGTGTGCGCACCTTGCCAACTGATAGAAAAGAGTACCTTTGCACTCTCCTGACTTTTCCAATCACATGAACATTCGATTGGAAGCTGTTTTGGACAACTTTTCTTTTCTTCCTGCCAAACACTTGGCAGACATCTCTGCAACTTCTAGAACACGATGGGAGATGTTTTCTGTGCTGGCACAGTTTTTCCTAGCCAGACATAGTGGAAAAGCTTTTTGCCGAGATGTAGATGAGAAGAGGCGCTAAAGACGAAGGTAGGATGCTGTCCGGAGCTAAGAGCCGCTCCCGGGCGTCTTTCGGCAGAAGCCGCGCTAAGGAGAGCTGTGTGAGCGGCACTATCGTCTTTGCGCGAAGAAGCCGCATCTTCGGCTCCCGGAGCCCGAGAGAGTGGCAGCTTCGGGAAGGTGAAGAAGCAAGCTGTACAACACTGGGATTGTGTGCGCACCGTGCCAACTATTAGAAAACAGTACTTTTGCACTCTCCTGACTTTTCCAATCACATGAACGTTCGATTGGAAGCTGTTTTGGACAACTTTTCTTTTCTTCCTGCCAAACACTTGGCAGACATCTCTGCAACTTCTAGAACACGATGGGCGATGTTTTCTGTGCTGGCACAGTTTTTCCTAGCCAGACATAGTGGAAAAGCTTTTATCCGAGATGTAGATGAGAAGAGACGCAAAAGACGAAGGTAGGATGCTGTCCGGAGCTAAGAGCTGCTCCCGGGCGTCTTTCGGCAGAAGCCGCGCTAAAGAGAGCACTGTGAGCGACACAATCGTCTTTGCGCGAAGAAGCCGCTTCTTGGGCTCCGAAAACCGGGGAGAGCCGCAGCTTCGGAAAGGTGAAGAAGCAAGCTGTACAACACTGGGATTGTGTGCGCACCTTGCCAACTATTAGAAAGCAGTACTTTTGCACTCTCCTGATTTTTCCAGTCACATGAACATTCGATTGGAAGCTGTTTTGGACAACTTTTCTTTTCTTCCTGCCAAACACTTGGCAGAAATCCGTGCAACGTCTAGAACACGATGGGAGATGTTTCCTGTGCTGGCACAGTTTTTCTGAGCCAGACATAGTGGAAAAGCTTTTTGCCGAGATGTAGATGAGAAGAGGCGCTAAAGACGAAGGTAGGATGCTGTCCGGAGCTAAGAGCCGCTCCCGGGCGTCTTTTGGCAGAAGCTGCGCTAAGGAGAGCACTGTGAGCGGCAATATCGTCTTTGCGCGAAAAAGCCGCATCTTCGGCTCCGGGAGCCCGAGAGAGCGGCAGCTTCGGGAAGGTGAAGAAGCAAGCTGTACAACACTGGGATTGTGTGCGCACCGTGCCAACTATTAGAAAACAGTACTTTTGCACTCTCCTGACTTTTCCAATCACATGAACGTTCGATTGGAAGCTGTTTTGGACAACTTTTCTTTTCTCCCTGCCAAACACTTGGCAGATATCCGTGCAACGTCTAGAACACGATGGGCGATGTTTTCTGTGCTGGCACAGTTTTTCCTAGCCAGACATAGTGGAAAAGCTTTTTGCCGAGATGTAGATGAGAAGAGGCGCTAAAGACGAAGGTAGGATGCTGTCCGGAGCTAAGAGCCGCTCCGGGGCGTCTTTCGGCAGAAGCCGCGCTAAGGAGAGCACTGTGAGCGACACAATCGTCTTTGCGCGAAGAAGCCGCTTCTTCGGCTCCGGGAGCCGGGGAGAGCGGCAACTCGGAAAAGGTACAGAAGCAAGCTGTACAACACTGGGATTGTGTGCGCACCTTGCCATCTATTAGAAAGCAGTACTTTTGCACTCTCCTGATTTTTCCAGTCACATGAACATTCGATTGGAAGCTGTTTTGGACAACTTTTCTTTTCTTCCTGCCAAACACTTGGCAGAAATCCGTGCAACGTCTAGAACACGATGGGAGATGTTTCCTGTGCTGGCACAGTTTTTCCGAGCCAGACATAGTGGAAAAGCTTTTTGCCGAGATGTAGATGAGAAGAGGCGCTAAAGACGAAGGTAGGATGCTGTCCGGAGCTAAGAGCCGCTCCCGGGCGTCTTTTGGCAGAAGCCGCGCTAAGGAGAGCACTGTGAGCGGCAATATCGTCTTTGCGCGAAAAAGCCGCATCTTCGGCTCCGGGAGCCCGAGAGAGCGGCAGCTTCGGGAAGGTGAAGAAGCAAGCTGTACAACACTGGGATTGTGTGCGCACCGTGCCAACTATTAGAAAACAGTACTTTTGCACTCTCCTGACTTTTCCAATCACATGAACGTTCGATTGGAAGCTGTTTTGGACAACTTTTCTTTTCTTCCTGCCAAACACTTGGCAGACATCTCTGCAACTTCTAGAACACGATGGGAGATGTTTTCTGTGCTGGCACAGTTTTTCCTAGCCAGACATAGTGGAAAAGCTTTTTGCCGAGATGTAGATGAGAAGAGACGCTAAAGACGAAGGTAGGATGCTGTCCGGAGCTAAGAGCTGCTCCCGGGCGTCTTTCGGCAGAAGCCGCGCTAAAGAGAGCACTGTGAGCGACACAATCGTCTTTCCGCGAAGAAGCCGCTTCGTCGGCTCCGGGAGCCGGGGAGAGCGGCAGCTTCGGAAAGGTGAAGAAGCAAGCTGTACAACACTGGGATTGTGTGCGCACCTTGCCAACTATTAGAAAACAGTACTTTTGCACTCTCCTGACTTTTCCAGTCACATGAACATTCGTTTGGAAGCTGTTTTGGACAACTTTTCTTTTCTTCCTGCCAAACACTTGGCAGAAATCCGTGCAACGTCTAGAACACGATGGGAGATGTTTCCTGTGCTGGCACAGTTTTTCCGAGCCAGACATAGTGGAAAAGCTTTTTGCCGAGATGTAGATGAGAAGAGGCGCTAAAGACGAAGGTAGGATGCTGTCCGGAGCTAAGAGCCGCTCCCGGGCGTCTTTTGGCACAAGCCGCGCTAAGGAGAGCACTGTGAGCGGCAATATCGTCTTTGCGCGAAAAAGCCGCATCTTCGGCTCCGGGAGCCGGAGAGAGCGGCAGCTTCGGGAAGGTGAAGAAGCAAGCTGTACAACACTGGGATTGTGTGCGCACCTTGCCAACTATTAGAAAACAGTACTTTTGAACTCTTCTGACTTTTCCAGTCACATGAACATTTGATTGGAAGTTGTTTTGGACAACTTTTCTTTTCTTCCTGCCAAACACTTGGCAGACATCCGTGCAACGTCTAGAACACGATGGGAGATGTTTTCTGTTCTGGCAAAGTTTTTCCTAGCCAGACATAGTGGAAAAGCTTTTTGCGGAGATGTAGATGAGAAGAGGCGCTAAAGACGAAGGTAGGATGCTGTCCGGAGCTAAGAGCCGCTCCCGGGCGTCTTTCGGCAGAAGCCGCACTAAGGAGAGCACTGTGAGCGGCACAATCGTCTTTGCGCGAAGAAGCCGCTTCTTCGGCTCCGATAGCCGGGGAGAGCGGCAGCTTCGGAAAGGTGAAGAAGCAAGCTGTACAACACTGGGATTGTGTGCGCACCTTGCCAACTGATACAAAACAGTACTTTTGCCCTCTCCTGACTTTTCCAGTCACATGAACATTCGATTGGAAGCTGTTTTGGACAACTTTTCTTTTCTTCCTGCCAAACACTTGGCAGAAATCCGTGCAACGTCTAGAACACGATGGGAGATGTTTCCTGTGCTGGCACAGTTTTTCCGAGCCAGACATAGTGGAAAAGCTTTTTGCCGAGATGTAGATGAGAAGAGGCGCTAAAGACGAAGGTAGGATGCTGTCCGGAGCTAAGAGCCGCTCCCGGGCGTCTTTTGGCACAAGCCGCGCTAAGGAGAGCACTGTGAGCGGCAATATCGTCTTTGCGCGAAAAAGCCGCATCTTCGGCTCCGGGAGCCCGAGTAAGCGGCAGCTTCGGGAAGGTGAAGAAGCAAGCTTTACAACACTGGGATTGTGTGCGCACCGTGCCAACTATTAGAAAACAGTACTTTTGCACTCTCCTGACTTTTCCAATCACATGAACGTTCGATTGGAAGCTGTTTTGGACAACTTTTCTTTTCTTCCTGCCAAACACTTGGCAGACATCTCTGCAACTTCTAGAACACGATGGGAGATGTTTTCTGTGCTGGCACAGTTTTTCCTAGCCAGACATAGTGGAAAAGCTTTTTGCCGAGATGTAGATGAGAAGAGGCGCTAAAGACGAAGGTAGGATGCTGTCCGGAGCTAAGAGCTGCTCCCGGGCGTCTTTCGGCAGAAGCCGCGCTAAAGAGAGCACTGTGAGCGACACAATCGTCTTTGCGCGAAGAAGCCGCTTCTTCGGCTCCGAAAACCAGGGAGAGCCGCAGCTTCGGAAAGGTGAAGAAGCAAGCTGTACAACACTGGGATTGTGTGCGCACCTTGCCAACTATTAGAAAACAGTACTTTTGCACTCTCCTGACTTTTCCAGTCACATGAACATTCGATTGGAAGCTGTTTTGGACAACTTTTCTTTTCTTCCTGCCAAACACTATGCAGACATCTCTGCAACGTCTAGAACACGATGGGAGATGTTTTCTGTGCTGGCACAGTTTTTCCTAGCCAGACATAGTGGAAAAGCTTTTTGCCGAGATGTAGATGAGAAGAGGCACTAAAGACGAAGGTAGGATGCTGTCCGGAGCTAAGAGCCGCTCCCGGGCGTCTTTCGGCAGAAGCCGCGCTAAGGAGAGCACTGAGAGCGGCACAATCGTCTTTGCGCGAAGAAGCCGCTTCTTCGGCTCCGGGAGCCGGAGAGAGCGGCAGCTTCGGAAAGGTGAAGAAGCAAGCTTTACAACACTGGGATTGTGTGCGCACCTTGCCAACTGATAGAAAACAGTACCTTTGCACTCTCCTGACTTTTCCAATCACATGAACATTCGATTGGAAGCTGTTTTGGACAACTTTTCTTTTCTTCCTGCCAAACACTTGGCAGAAATCCGTGAAACGTCTAGAACACGATGGGAGATGTTTTCTGTGCTGGCACAGTTTTTCCGAGCCAGACATATTGGAAAAGCTTTTTGCCGAGATGTAGATGAGAAGAGGCGCTAAAGACGAAGGTAGGATGCTGTCCGGAGCTAAGAGCCGCTCCGGGGCGTCTTTCGGCAGAAGCCGCGCTAAGGAGAGCTGTGTGAGCGGCACTATCGTCTTTGCGCGAAGAAGCCGCATCTTCGGCTCCCGGAGCCCGAGAGAGCGGCAGCTTCGGGAAGGTGAAGAAGCAAGCTGTACAACACTGGGATTGTGTGCGCACCGTGCCAACTATTAGAAAACAGTACTTTTGCACTCTCCTGACTTTTCCAATCACATGAACGTTCAATTGGAAACTGTTTTGGACAACTTTTCTTTTCTTCCTGCCAAACACTTGGCAGACATCTCTGCAACTTCTAGAACACGATGGGAGATGTTTTCTGTGCTGGCACAGTTTTTCCTAGCCAGACATAGTGGAAAAGCTTTTTGCCGAGATGTAGATGAGAAGAGGCGCTAAAGACGAAGGTAGGATGCTGTCCGGAGCTAAGAGCCGCTCCCGAGCGTCTTTCGGCAGAAGCCGCGCTAAGGAGAGCACTGTGAGCGGCACAATCGTCTTTGCCCGAAGAAGCCGCTTCTTCGGCTCCAGGAGCCGGGGAGAGCGGCAACTCGGAAAAGGTACAGAAGCAAGCTGTACAACACTGGGATTGTGTGCGCACCTTGCCAACTATTAGAAAACAGTACTTTTGCACTCTCCTGACTTTTCCAGTCACATGAACATTCGATTGGAAGCTGTTTTGGACAACTTTTCTTTTCTTCCTGCCAAACACTTGGCAGAAATCCGTGCAACGTCTAGAACACGATGGGAGATGTTTCCTGTGCTGGCACAGTTTTTCCGAGCCAGACATAGTGGAAAAGCTTTTTGCCGAGATGTAGATGAGAAGAGGCGCTAAAGACGAAGGTAGGATGCTGTCCGGAGCTAAGAGCCGCTCCCGGGCGTCTTTTGGCACAAGCCGCGCTAAGGAGAGCACTGTGAGCGGCAATATCGTCTTTGCGCGAAAAAGCCGCATCTTCGGCTCCGGGAGCCCGAGAGAGCGGCAGCTTCGGGAAGGTGAAGAAGCAAGCTTTACAACACTGGGATTGTGTGCGCACCGTGCCAACTATTAGAAAACAGTACTTTTGCACTCTCCTGACTTTTCCAATCACATGAACGTTCGATTGGAAGCTGTTTTGGACAACTTTTCTTTTCTTCCTGCCAAACACTTGGCAGACATCTCTGCAACTTCTAGAACACGATGGGAGATGTTTTCTGTGCTGGCACAGTTTTTCCTAGCCAGACATAGTGGAAAAGCTTTTTGCCGAGATGTAGATGAGAAGAGGCGCTAAAGACGAAGGTAGGATGCTGTCCGGAGCTAAGAGCTGCTCCCGGGCGTCTTTCGGCAGAAGCCGCGCTAAAGAGAGCACTGTGAGCGACACAATCGTCTTTGCGCGAAGAAGCCGCTTCTTCGGCTCCGAAAACCAGGGAGAGCCGCAGCTTCGGAAAGGTGAAGAAGCAAGCTGTACAACACTGGGATTGTGTGCGCACCTTGCCAACTATTAGAAAACAGTACTTTTGCACTCTCCTGACTTTTCCAGTCACATGAACATTCGATTGGAAGCTGTTTTGGACAACTTTTCTTTTCTTCCTGCCAAACACTATGCAGACATCTCTGCAACGTCTAGAACACGATGGGAGATGTTTTCTGTGCTGGCACAGTTTTTCCTAGCCAGACATAGTGGAAAAGCTTTTTGCCGAGATGTAGATGAGAAGAGGCACTAAAGACGAAGGTAGGATGCTGTCCGGAGCTAAGAGCCGCTCCCGGGCGTCTTTCGGCAGAAGCCGCGCTAAGGAGAGTTGTGTGAGCGGCACAATCGCCTTTGCGCGAAGAAGCCGCTTCTTCGGCTCCGGGAGCCGGAGAGAGCGGCAGCTTCGGAAAGGTGAAGAAGCAAGCTTTACAACACTGGGATTGTGTGCGCACCTTGCCAACTGATAGAAAACAGTACCTTTGCACTCTCCTGACTTTTCCAATCACATGAACATTCGATTGGAAGCTGTTTTGGACAACTTTTCTTTTCTTCCTGCCAAACACTTGGCAGAAATCCGTGAAACGTCTAGAACACGATGGGAGATGTTTTCTGTGCTGGCACAGTTTTTCCGAGCCAGACATATTGGAAAAGCTTTTTGCCGAGATGTAGATGAGAAGAGGCGCTAAAGACGAAGGTAGGATGCTGTCCGGAGCTAAGAGCCGCTCCGGGGCGTCTTTCGGCAGAAGCCGCGCTAAGGAGAGCTGTGTGAGCGGCACTATCGTCTTTGCGCGAAGAAGCCGCATCTTCGGCTCCCGGAGCCCGAGAGAGCGGCAGCTTCGGGAAGGTGAAGAAGCAAGCTGTACAACACTGGGATTGTGTGCGCACCGTGCCAACTATTAGAAAACAGTACTTTTGCACTCTCCTGACTTTTCCAATCACATGAACGTTCAATTGGAAACTGTTTTGGACAACTTTTCTTTTCTTCCTGCCAAACACTTGGCAGACATCTCTGCAACTTCTAGAACACGATGGGAGATGTTTTCTGTGCTGGCACAGTTTTTCCTAGCCAGACATAGTGGAAAAGCTTTTTGCCGAGATGTAGATGAGAAGAGGCGCTAAAGACGAAGGTAGGATGCTGTCCGGAGCTAAGAGCCGCTCCCGAGCGTCTTTCGGCAGAAGCCGCGCTAAGGAGAGCACTGTGAGCGGCACAATCGTCTTTGCCCGAAGAAGCCGCTTCTTCGGCTCCAGGAGCCGGGGAGAGCGGCAACTCGGAAAAGGTACAGAAGCAAGCTGTACAACACTGGGATTGTGTGCGCACCTTGCCAACTATTAGAAAACAGTACTTTTGCACTCTCCTGACTTTTCCAGTCACATGAACATTCGATTGGAAGCTGTTTTGGACAACTTTTCTTTTCTTCCTGCCAAACACTTGGCAGAAATCCGTGCAACGTCTAGAACACGATGGGAGATGTTTTCTGTGCTGGCACAGTTTTTCCTAGCCAGACATAGTGGAAAAGCATTTTGCCGAGATGTAGATGAGAAGAGGCGCTAAAGACGAAGGTAGGAGGCTGTCCGGAGCTAAGAGCCGCTCCCGGGCGTCTTTCGGCAGAAGCCGCGCTAAGGAGAGCACTGTGAGCGGCACAATCGTCTTTGCGCGAAGAAGTCGCATCTTCGGCTCCGGGAGCCGGAGAGAGCGGCAGCTTCGGGAAGGTGAAGAAGCAAGCTGTACAACACTGGGATTGTGTGCGCACCTTGCCAACTATTAGAAAACAGTACTTTTGAACTCTTCTGACTTTTCCAGTCACATGAACATTCGATTGGAAGCTGTTTTGGACAACTTTTCTTTTCTTCCTGCCAAACACTTGGCAGACATCCGTGCAACGTCTAGAACACGATGGGAGATGTTTTCTGTGCTGGCAAAGTTTTTCCTAGCCAGACATAGTGGAAAAGCTTTTTGCGGAGATGTAGATGAGAAGAGGCGCTAAAGACGAAGGTAGGATGCTGTCCGGAGCTAAGAGCTGCTCCCGGGCGTCTTTCGGCAGAAGCCGCACTAAGGAGATCACTGGGAGCGGCACAATCGTCTTTGCGCGAAGAAGCCGCTTCTTCGGCTCCGATAGCCGGGGAGAGCGGCAGCTTCGGAAAGGTGAAGAAGCAAGCTGTACAACACTGGGATTGTGTGCGCACCTTGCCAACTGATACAAAACAGTACTTTTGTACTCTCCTGACTTTTCCAGTCACATGAACATTCGATTGGAAGCTGTTTTGGACAACTTTTCTTTTCTTCCTGCCAAACACTTGGCAGACATCCGTGCAACGTCTAGAACACGATGGGAGATGTTTTCTGTGCTGGCACAGTTTTTCCTAGCCAGACATAGTGGAAAAGCTTTTTGCCGAGATGTAGATGAGAAGAGGCGCTAAAGACGAAGGTAGGATGCTGTCCGGAGCTAAGAGCCGCTCCCGTGCGTCTTTCGGCAGAAGCCGCGCTAAGGAGAGCACTGCGAGCGGCACAATCGTCTTTGCGCGAAGAAGCCGCTTCTTCGGCTCCGGGAGCCGGGGAGAGCGGCAGCTTCGGGAAGGTGAAGAAGCAAGCTGTACAACACTGGGATTGTGTGAGCACCATGCCAACTGATACAAAACAGTACTTTTGCACTCTCCTGACATTTCCAATCACATGAACATTCGATTGGAAGCTGTTTTGGACAACTTTTCTTTTCTTCCTGCCAAACACTTGGCAGACATCTCTGCAACTTCTAGAACACGATGGGAGATGTTTTCTGTGCTGGCACAGTTTTTCCTAGCCAGACATAGTGGAAAAGCTTTTTGCCGAGATGTAGATGAGAAGAGGCGCTAAAGACGAAGGTAGGATGCTGTCCGGAGCTAAGAGCCGTTCCGGGGCGTCTTTCGGGAGAAGCCGCGCTAAGGAGAGCACTGTGAGCGGCACAATCGTCTTTGCGCGAAGAAACCGCTTCTTCGGCTCCGGGAGCCGGGGAGAGCGGCAGCTTCGGAAAAGTGAAGAAGCAAGCTGTACAACACTGGGATTGTGTGCGCACCTTGCCAACTATTAGAAAACAGTACTTTTGCACTCTCCTGACTTTTCCAATCACATGAACATTCGATTGGAAACTGTTTTGGACAACTTTTCTTTTCTCCCTGCCAAACACTTGGCAGACATCCGTGCAACGTCTAGAACACGATGGGCGATGTTTTCTGTTCTGGCACAGTTTTTCCTAGCCAGACATAGTGGAAAAACTTTTTGCCGAGATGTAGATTAGAAGAGGCGCTAAAGACGAAGGTAGGATGCTGTCCGGAGCTAAGAGCCGCTCCGGGGCGTCTTTCGGCAGAAGCCGCGCTAAGGAGAGCACTGTGAGCGGCACAATCATCTTTGCGCGAAGAAGCCGCTTCTTCGGCTCCGGGAGCCAGGGAGAGCGGCAACTCGGAAAAGGTAAAGAAGCAAGCTGTACAACACTGGGATTGTGTGCGCACCTTGCCAACTATTAGAAAACAGTACTTTTGCACTCTCCTGACTTTTCCAGTCACATGAACATCCGATTGGAAGCTGTTTTGGACAACTTTTCTTTTCTTCCTGCCAAACACTTGGCAGACATCCGTGCAACTTCTAGAACACGATGGGAGATGTTTTCTGTGCTGGCACAGTTTTTCCTAGCCAGACATAGTGGAAAAGCTTTTTGCTGAGATGTAGATGAGAAGAGGCGCTAAAGACGAAGGTAGGATGCTGTCCGGAGCTAAGAGCCGCTCCCGGGCGTCTTTCGGCAGAAGTCGCGCTAAGGAGAGCACTGTGAGCGGCACAATCGTCTTTGCGCGAAGAAGCCGCTTCTTCGGCTCCGGGAGCCGGAGAGAGCGGCAACTTGGAAAAGGTAAAGAAGCAAGCTGTACAACACTGGGATTGTGTGCGCACCTTGCCAACTATTAGAAAACAGTACTTTTGCACTCTCCTGACTTTTCCAATCACATGAACGTTCGATTGGAAGCTGTTTTGGACAACTTTTCTTTTCTTCCTGCCAAACACTTGGCAGACATCTCTGCAACTTCTAGAACACGATGGGAGATGTTTTCTGTGCTGGCACAGTTTTTCCTAGCCAGACATAGTGGAAAAGCTTTTTGCCGAGATGTAGATGAGAAGAGACGCTAAAGACGAAGGTAGGATGCTGTCCGGAGCTAAGAGCCGCTCCCGGGCGTCTTTCGGCAGAAGCCGCGCTAAAGAGAGCACTGTGAGCGACACAATCGTCTTTGCGCGTAGAAGCGGCTTCTTCGGCTCCGAAAGCCGGAGAGAGCCGCAGCTTCGGAAAGGTGAAGAAGCAAGCTGTACAACACTGGGATTGTGTGCGCACCTTGCCAACTATTAGAAAACAGTACTTTTGCACTCTCCTCACTTTTCCAGTCACATGAACATTCGATTGGAAGCTGTTTTGGACAACTTTTCTTTTCTTCCGGCCAAAAACTTGGCAGAAATCCGTGCAACGTCTAGAACACGATGGGAGATGTTTTCTGTGCTGGCACAGTTTTTCCGAGCCAGACATATTGGAAAAGCTTTTTGCCGAGATGTAGATGAGAAGAGGCGCTAAAGACGAAGGTAGGATGCTGTCCGGAGCTAAGAGCCGCTCCGGGGCGTCTTTCGGCAGAAGCCGCGCTAAGGAGAGCACTGTGAGCGGCACAATCGTCTTTGCGCGAAGAAGCCGCTTCTTCGGCTCCGGGAGCCGGGGAGAGCGGCAACTCGGAAAAGGTAAAGAAGCAAGCTGTACAACACTGGGATTGTGTGCGCACCTTGCCAACTATTAGAAAACAGTACTTTTGCACTCTCCTGACTTTTCCAATCATCAACATTCGATTGGAAGCTGTTTTGGACAACTTTTCTTTTCTTCCTGCCAAACACTTGGCAGACATCCGTGCAACGTCTAGAACACGATGGGAGATGTTTTCTGTGCTGGCACAGTTTTTCCTAGCCAGACATAGTGGAAAAGCTTTTTGCCGAGATGTAGATGAGAAGAGGCGCTAAAGACGAAGGTAGGATGCTGTCCGGAGCTAAGAGCCGCTCCCGGGCGTCTTTCGGCAGAAGCCGCGCTAAGGAGAGCACTGAGAGCGGCACAATCGTCTTTGCGCGAAGAAGCCTCTTCTTCGGCTCCGGGAGCCGGGGAGAGCGGCAGCTTCGGAAAGGTGAAGAAGCAAGCTGTACAACACTGGGATTGTGTGCGCACCTTGCCAACTGATAGAAAACAGTACTTTTGCACTCTCCTGACTTTTCCAATCATCAACATTCGATTGGAAGCTGTTTTGGACAACTTTTCTTTTCTTCCTGCCAAACACTTGGCAGACATCCGTGCAACGTCTAGAACACGATGGGAGATGTTTTCTGTGCTGGCACAGTTTTTCCTAGCCAGACATAGTGGAAAAGCTTTTTGCCGAGATGTAGATGAGAAGAGGCGCTAAAGACGAAGGTAGGATGCTGTCCGGAGCTAAGAGCCGCTCCCGGGCGTCTTTCGGCAGAAGCCGCGCTAAGGAGAGCACTGAGAGCGGCACAATCGTCTTTGCGCGAAGAAGCCGCTTCTTCGGCTCCGGGAGCCGGGGAGAGCGGCAGCTTCGGAAAGGTGAAGAAGCAAGCTGTACAACACTGGGATTGTGTGCGCACCATGCCAACTATTAGAAAACAGTACTTTTGCACTCTCCTGACTTTTCCAATCACATGAACGTTCGATTGGAAGCTGTTTTGGACAACTTTTCTTTTCTTCCTGCCAAACACTTGGCAGAAATCCGTGAAACGTCTAGAACACGATGGGAGATGTTTTCTGTGCTGGCACAGTTTTTCCGAGCCAGACATATTGGAAAAGCTTTTTGCCGAGATGTAGATGAGAAGAGGCGCTAAAGACGAAGGTAGGATGCTGTCCGGAGCTAAGAGCCGCTCCGGGGCGTCTTTCGGCAGAAGCCGCGCTAAGGAGAGCTGTGTGAGCGGCACTATCGTCTTTGCGCGAAGAAGCCGCATCTTCGGCTCCCGGAGCCCGAGAGAGCGGCAGCTTCGGAAAGGTGAAGAAGCAAGCTGTACAACACTGGGATTGTGTGCGCACCGTGCCAACTATTAGAAAACAGTACTTTTGCACTCTCCTGACTTTTCCAATCACATGAACGTTCGATTGGAAGCTGTTTTGGACAACTTTTCTTTTCTCCCTGCCAAACACTTGGCAGACATCCGTGCAACGTCTAGAATACAATGGGCGATGTTTTCTGTGCTGGCACAGTTTTTCCTAGCCAGACATAGTGGAAAAGCTTTTTGCCGAGATGTAGATGAGAAGAGGCGCTAAAGACGAAGGTAGGATGCTGTCCGGAGCTAAGAGCCGCTCCCGGGCGTCTTTCGGCAGAAGCCGCGCTAAGGAGAGCACTGTGAGCGGCACAATCGTCTTTGCGCGAAGAAGCCGCTTCTTCGGCTCTGGGAGCCGGGGAGAGCGGCAACTCGGAAAAGGTAAAGAAGCAAGCTGTACAACACTGGGATTGTGTGCGCACCTTGCCAACTATTAGAAAACAGTACTTTTGCACTCTTCTGACTTTTCCAGTCACATGAACATTCGATTGGAAGCTGTTTTGGACAACTGTTCTTTTCTTCCTGCCAAACACTTGGCAGACATCCGTGCAACGTCTAGAACACGATGGGAGATGTTTTCTGTGCTGGCAAAGTTTTTCCTAGCCAGACATAGTGGAAAAGCTTTTTGCTGAGATGTAGATGAGAAGAGACGCTAAAGACGAAGGTAGGATGCTGTCCGGAGCTAAGAGCCGCTCCCGGGCGTCTTTCGGCAGAAGCCGCACTAAGGAGAGCACTGTGAGCGGCACAATCGTCTTTGCGCGAAGAAGCCGCTTCTTCGGCTCCGATAGCGGGGGAGAGCGGCAGCTTCGGAAAGGTGAAGAAGCAAGCTGTACAACACTGGGATTGTGTGCGCAGCTTGCCAACTGATAGAAAACAGTACTTTGGAACTCTCCTGACTTTTCCAATCACATGAACATTCGATTGGAAGCTGTTTTGGACAACTTTTCTTTTCTTCCTGCCAAACACTTGGCAGACATCCGTGCAACGTCTAGAACACGATGGGAGATGTTTTCTGTGCTGGCACAGTTTTTCCTAGCCAGACATAGTGGAAAAGCTTTTTGCTGAGATGTAGATGAGAAGAGGCGCTAAAGACGAAGGTAGGATGCTGTCCGGAGCTAAGAGCCGCTCCCGGGCGTCTTTGGGCAGAAGCTGCGCTAAGGAGAGCACTGTGAGCGGCACAATCGTCTTTGCGCGAAGAAGCCGCTTCTTCCGCTCCGGGAGCCGGGGAGAGCGGCAGCTTTGGAATGGTGAAGAAGCAAGCTGTACAGCACTGGGATAATGTGCGCACCTTGCCAACTGATAAAAAACAGTGCTTTTGCACTCTCCTGACTTTTCCAATCACATGAACATTCGATTGGAAGCTGTTTTGGACAACTTTTCTTTTCTTCCTGCCAAACACTTGGCAGACATCCGTGCAACGTCTAGAACACGATTGGAGATGTTTTCTGTGCTGGCACAGTTTTTCCTAGCCAGACATAGTGGAAAAGGTTTTTGCCGAGATGTAGATGAGAAGAGGCGCTAAAGACGAAGGTAGGATGCTGTCCGGAGCTAAGAGCCGCTCCCGGGCGTCTTTCGGCAGAAGTCGCGCTAAGGAGAGCACTGTGAGCGGCACAATCGTCTTTGCGCGAAGAAGCCGCTTCTTCGGTTTCGGGAGCCGGAGAGAGCGGCAACTTGGAAAAGGTAAAGAAGCAAGCTGTACAGCACTGGGATAATGTGCGCACCTTGCCAACTGGTACAAAACAGTGCTTTTGCACTCTCCTGACTTTTCCAATCACATGAACATTCGATTGGAAGCTGTTTTGGACAACTTTTCTTTTCTTCCTGCCAAACACTTGGCAGACATCCGTGCAACGTCTAGAACACGATGGGAGATGTTTTCTGTGCTGGCACAGTTTTTCCTAGCCAGACATAGTGGAAAAGCTTTTTGCCGAGATGTAGATGAGAAGAGACGCTAAAGACGAAGGTAGGATGCTGTCCGGAGCTAAGAGCCGCTCCCGGGCGTCTTTCGGCAGAAGCCGCGCTAAGGAGAGCACTGTGAGCGACACAATCGTCTTTGCGCGAAGAAACCGCTTCTTCGGCTCCGGGAGCCGGGGAGAGCGGCAGCTCCGGAAAAGTGAAGAAGCAAGCTGTACAACACTGGGATTGTGTGCGCACCTTGCCATCTATTAGAAAACAGTACTTTTGCACTCTCCTGACTTTTCCAATCACATGAACATTCGATTGGAAACTGTTTTGGACAACTTTTCTTTTCTCCCTGCCAAACACTTGGCAGACATCCGTGCAACGTCTAGAACACGATGGGCGATGTTTTCTGTTCTGGCACAGGTTTTCCTAGCCAGACATAGTGGAAAAGCTTTTTGCTGAGATGTAGATGAGAAGAGACGCTAAAGACGAAGGTAGGATGCTGTCCGGAGCTAAGAGCCGCTCCCGGGCGTCTTTCGGCAGAAGCCGCACTAAGGAGAGCACTGTGAGCGGCACAATCGTCTTTGCGCGAAGAAGCCGCTTCTTCGGCTCCCGGAGCGGGGGAGAGCGGCAGCTTCGGAAAGGTGAAGAAGCAAGCTGTACAACACTGGGATTGTGTGCGCACCGTGCCAACTATTAGAAAACAATACTTTTGCACTCTCCTGACTTTTCCAATCACATGAACGTTCGATTGGAAGCTGTTTTGGACAACTTTTCTTTTCTCCCTGCCAAACACTTGGCAGACATCCGTGCAACGTCTAGAATACAATGGGCGATGTTTTCTGTGCTGGCACAGTTTTTCCTAGCCAGACATAGTGGAAAAGCTTTTTGCCGAGATGTAGATGAGAAGAGGCGCTAAAGACGAAGGTAGGATGCTGTCCGGAGCTAAGAGCCGCTCCCGGGCGTCTTTCGGCAGAAGCCGCGCTAAGGAGAGCACTGTGAGCGGCACAATCGTCTTTGCGCGAAGAAGCCGCTTCTTCGGCTCCGGGAGCCGGGGAGAGCGGCAACTCGGAAAAGGTAAAGAAGCAAGCTGTACAACACTGGGATTGTGTGCGCACCTTGCCAACTGATAGAAAACAGTACTTTTGCACTCTTCTGACTTTTCCAGTCACATGAACATTCGATTGGAAGCTGTTTTGGACAACTGTTCTTTTCTTCCTGCCAAACACTTGGCAGACATCCGTGCAACGTCTAGAACACGATGGGAGATGTTTTCTGTGCTGGCAAAGTTTTTCCTAGCCAGACATAGTGGAAAAGCTTTTTGCTGAGATGTAGATGAGAAGAGACGCTAAAGACGAAGGTAGGATGCTGTCCGGAGCTAAGAGCCGCTCCCGGGCGTCTTTCGGCAGAAGCCGCACTAAGGAGAGCACTGTGAGCGGCACAATCGTCTTTGCGCGAAGAAGCCGCTTCTTCGGCTCCGATAGCGGGGGAGAGCGGCAGCTTCGGAAAGGTGAAGAAGCAAGCTGTACAACACTGGGATTGTGTGCGCACCTTGCCAACTGATAGAAAACAGTACTTTGGAACTCTCCTGACTTTTCCAATCACATGAACATTCGATTGGAAGCTGTTTTGGACAACTTTTCTTTTCTTCCTGCCAAACACTTGGCAGACATCCGTGCAACGTCTAGAACACGATGGGAGATGTTTTCTGTGCTGGCACAGTTTTTCCTAGCCAGACATAGTGGAAAAGCTTTTTGCTGAGATGTAGATGAGAAGAGGCGCTAAAGACGAAGGTAGGATGCTGTCCGGAGCTAAGAGCCGCTCCCGGGCGTCTTTGGGCAGAAGCTGCGCTAAGGAGAGCACTGTGAGCGGCACAATCGTCTTTGCGCGAAGAAGCCGCTTCTTCCGCTCCGGGAGCCGGGGAGAGCGGCAGCTTTGGAATGGTGAAGAAGCAAGCTGTACAGCACTGGGATAATGTGCGCACCTTGCCAACTGATAAAAAACAGTGCTTTTGCACTCTCCTGACTTTTCCAATCACATGAACATTCGATTGGAAGCTGTTTTGGACAACTTTTCTTTTCTTCCTGCCAAACACTTGGCAGACATCCGTGCAACGTCTAGAACACGATTGGAGATTTTTTCTGTGCTGGCACAGTTTTTCCTAGCCAGACATAGTGGAAAAGGTTTTTGCCGAGATGTAGATGAGAAGAGGCGCTAAAGACGAAGGTAGGATGCTGTCCGGAGCTAAGAGCCGCTCCCGGGCGTCTTTCGGCAGAAGTCGCGCTAAGGAGAGCACTGTGAGCGGCACAATCGTCTTTGCGCGAAGAAGCCGCTTCTTCGGTTTCGGGAGCCGGAGAGAGCGGCAACTTGGAAAAGGTAAAGAAGCAAGCTGTACAGCACTGGGATAATGTGCGCACCTTGCCAACTGGTACAAAACAGTGCTTTTGCACTCTCCTGACTTTTCCAATCACATGAACATTCGATTGGAAGCTGTTTTGGACAACTTTTCTTTTCTTCCTGCCAAACACTTGGCAGACATCCGTGCAACGTCTAGAACACGATGGGAGATGTTTTCTGTGCTGGCACAGTTTTTCCTAGCCAGACATAGTGGAAAAGCTTTTTGCCGAGATGTAGATGAGAAGAGACGCTAAAGACGAAGGTAGGATGCTGTCCGGAGCTAAGAGCCGCTCCCGGGCGTCTTTCGGCAGAAGCCGCGCTAAGGAGAGCACTGTGAGCGACACAATCGTCTTTGCGCGAAGAAACCGCTTCTTCGGCTCCGGGAGCCGGGGAGAGCGGCAGCTCCGGAAAAGTGAAGAAGCAAGCTGTACAACACTGGGATTGTGTGCGCACCTTGCCATCTATTAGAAAACAGTACTTTTGCACTCTCCTGACTTTTCCAATCACATGAACATTCGATTGGAAACTGTTTTGGACAACTTTTCTTTTCTCCCTGCCAAACACTTGGCAGACATCCGTGCAACGTCTAGAACACGATGGGCGATGTTTTCTGTTCTGGCACAGGTTTTCCTAGCCAGACATAGTGGAAAAGCTTTTTGCTGAGATGTAGATGAGAAGAGACGCTAAAGACGAAGGTAGGATGCTGTCCGGAGCTAAGAGCCGCTCCCGGGCGTCTTTCGGCAGAAGCCGCACTAAGGAGAGCACTGTGAGCGGCACAATCGTCTTTGCGCGAAGAAGCCGCTTCTTCGGCTCCCGGAGCGGGGGAGAGCGGCAGCTTCGGAAAGGTGAAGAAGCAAGCTGTACAACACTGGGATTGTGTGCGCACCGTGCCAACTATTAGAAAACAGTACTTTTGCACTCTCCTGACTTTTCCAATCACATGAACGTTCGATTGGAAGCTGTTTTGGACAACTTTTCTTTTCTCCCTGCCAAACACTTGGCAGACATCCGTGCAACGTCTAGAATACAATGGGCGATGTTTTCTGTGCTGGCACAGTTTTTCCTAGCCAGACATAGTGGAAAAGCTTTTTGCCGAGATGTAGATGAGAAGAGGCGCTAAAGACGAAGGTAGGATGCTGTCCGGAGCTAAGAGCCGCTCCCGGGCGTCTTTCGGCAGAAGCCGCGCTAAGGAGAGCACTGTGAGCGGCACAATCGTCTTTGCGCGAAGAAGCCGCTTCTTCGGCTCCGGGAGCCGGGGAGAGCGGCAACTCGGAAAAGGTAAAGAAGCAAGCTGTACAACACTGGGATTGTGTGCGCACCTTGCCAACTGATAGAAAACAGTACTTTTGCACTCTTCTGACTTTTCCAATCACATGAACATTCGATTGGAAGCTGTTTTGGACAACTGTTCTTTTCTTCCTGCCAAACACTTGGCAGACATCCGTGCAACGTCTAGAACACGATGGGAGATGTTTTCTGTGCTGGCAAAGTTTTTCCTAGCCAGACATAGTGGAAAAGCTTTTTGCTGAGATGTAGATGAGAAGAGACGCTAAAGACGAAGGTAGGATGCTGTCCGGAGCTAAGAGCCGCTCCCGGGCGTCTTTCGGCAGAAGCCGCACTAAGGAGAGCACTGTGAGCGGCACAATCTTCTTTGCGCGAAGAAGCCGCTTCTTCGGCTCCGATAGCGGGGGAGAGCGGCAGCTTCGGAAAGGTGAAGAAGCAAGCTGTACAACACTGGGATTGTGTGCGCACCTTGCCAACTGATAGAAAACAGTACTTTGGAACTCTCCTGACTTTTCCAATCACATGAACATTCGATTGGAAGCTGTTTTGGACAACTTTTCTTTTCTTCCTGCCAAACACTTGGCAGACATCCGTGCAACGTCTAGAACACGATGGGAGATGTTTTCTGTGCTGGCACAGTTTTTCCTAGCCAGACATAGTGGAAAAGCTTTTTGCTGAGATGTAGATGAGAAGAGGCGCTAAAGACGAAGGTAGGATGCTGTCCGGAGCTAAGAGTCGCTCCCGGGCGTCTTTGGGCAGAAGCTGCGCTAAGGAGAGCACTGTGAGCGGCACAATCGTCTTTGCGCGAAGAAGCCGCTTCTTCCGCTCCGGGAGCCGGGGAGAGCGGCAGCTTTGGAATGGTGAAGAAGCAAGCTGTACAGCACTGGGATAATGTGCGCACCTTGCCAACTGATAAAAAACAGTGCTTTTGCACTCTCCTGACTTTTCCAATCACATGAACATTCGATTGGAAGCTGTTTTGGACAACTTTTCTTTTCTTCCTGCCAAACACTTGGCAGACATCCGTGCAACGTCTAGAACACGATTGGAGATGTTTTCTGTGCTGGCACAGTTTTTCCTAGCCAGACATAGTGGAAAAGGTTTTTGCCGAGATGTAGATGAGAAGAGGTGCTAAAGACGAAGGTAGGATGCTGTCCGGAGCTAAGAGCCGCTCCCGGGCGTCTTTCGGCAGAAGCCGCGCTAAGGAGAGCACTGTGAGCGGCACAATCGTCTTTGCGCGAAGAAGCCGCTTCTTCGGCTCCGGGAGCCGGAGAGAGCGGCAACTCGGAAAAGGTAAAAAAGCAAGCTGTACAACACTGGGATTGTGTGCGCACCTTGCCAACTATTAGAAAACAGTACTTTTGCACTCTCCTGACTTTTCCAGTCACATGAACATTCGATTGGAAGCTGTTTTGGACAACTTTTCTTTTCTTCCTACCAAACACTTGGCAGACATCCGTGCAACGTCTAGAACACGATTGGAGATGTTTTCTGTGCTGGCACAGTTTTTCCTAGCCAGACATAGTGGAAAAGGTTTTTGCCGAGATGTAGATGAGAAGAGGTGCTAAAGACGAAGGTAGGATGCTGTCCGGAGCTAAGAGCCGCTCCCGGGCGTCTTTCGGCAGAAGCCGCGCTAAGGAGAGCACTGTGAGCGGCACAATCGTCTTTGCGCGAAGAAGCCGCTTCTTCGGTTTCGGGAGCCGGAGAGAGCGGCAACTTGGAAAAGGTAAAGAAGCAAGCTGTACAGCACTGGGATAATGTGCGCACCTTGCCAACTGGTACAAAACAGTGCTTTTGCACTCTCCTGACTTTTCCAATCACATGAACATTCGATTGGAAGCTGTTTTGGACAACTGTTCTTTTCTTCCTGCCAAACACTTGGCAGACATCCGTGCAACGTCTAGAACACGATGGGAGATGTTTTCTGTGCTGGCAAAGTTTTTCCTAGCCAGACATAGTGGAAAAGCTTTTTGCTGAGATGTAGATGAGAAGAGACGCTAAAGACGAAGGTAGGATGCTGTCCGGAGCTAAGAGCCGCTCCCGGGCGTCTTTCGGCAGAAGCCGCACTAAGGAGAGCACTGTGAGCGGCACAATCGTCTTTGCGCGAAGAAGCCGCTTCTTCGGCTCCGATAGCGGGGGAGAGCGGCAGCTTCGGAAAGGTGAAGAAGCAAGCTGTACAACACTGGGATTGTGTGCGCACCTTGCCAACTGATAGAAAACAGTACTTTGGAACTCTCCTGACTTTTCCAATCACATGAACATTCGATTGGAAGCTGTTTTGGACAACTTTTCTTTTCTTCCTGCCAAACACTTGGCAGACATCCGTGCAACGTCTAGAACACGATGGGAGATGTTTTCTGTGCTGGCACAGTTTTTCCTAGCCAGACATAGTGGAAAAGCTTTTTGCTGAGATGTAGATGAGAAGAGGCGCTAAAGACGAAGGTAGGATGCTGTCCGGAGCTAAGAGCCGCTCCCGGGCGTCTTTGGGCAGAAGCTGCGCTAAGGAGAGCACTGTGAGCGGCACAATCGTCTTTGCGCGAAGAAGCCGCTTCTTCCGCTCCGGGAGCCGGGGAGAGCGGCAGCTTTGGAATGGTGAAGAAGCAAGCTGTACAGCACTGGGATAATGTGCGCACCTTGCCAACTGATAAAAAACAGTGCTTTTGCACTCTCCTGACTTTTCCAATCACATGAACATTCGATTGGAAGCTGTTTTGGACAACTTTTCTTTTCTTCCTGCCAAACACTTGGCAGACATCCGTGCAACGTCTAGAACACGATTGGAGATGTTTTCTGTGCTGGCACAGTTTTTCCTAGCCAGACATAGTGGAAAAGGTTTTTGCCGAGATGTAGATGAGAAGAGGCGCTAAAGACGAAGGTAGGATGCTGTCCGGAGCTAAGAGCCGCTCCCGGGCGTCTTTCGGCAGAAGTCGCGCTAAGGAGAGCACTGTGAGCGGCACAATCGTCTTTGCGCGAAGAAGCCGCTTCTTCGGTTTCGGGAGCCGGAGAGAGCGGCAACTTGGAAAAGGTAAAGAAGCAAGCTGTACAGCACTGGGATAATGTGCGCACCTTGCCAACTGGTACAAAACAGTGCTTTTGCACTCTCCTGACTTTTCCAATCACATGAACATTCGATTGGAAGCTGTTTTGGACAACTTTTCTTTTCTTCCTGCCAAACACTTGGCAGACATCCGTGCAACGTCTAGAACACGATGGGAGATGTTTTCTGTGCTGGCACAGTTTTTCCTAGCCAGACATAGTGGAAAAGCTTTTTGCCGAGATGTAGATGAGAAGAGACGCTAAAGACGAAGGTAGGATGCTGTCCGGAGCTAAGAGCCGCTCCCGGGCGTCTTTCGGCAGAAGCCGCGCTAAGGAGAGCACTGTGAGCGACACAATCGTCTTTGCGCGAAGAAACCGCTTCTTCGGCTCCGGGAGCCGGGGAGAGCGGCAGCTCCGGAAAAGTGAAGAAGCAAGCTGTACAACACTGGGATTGTGTGCGCACCTTGCCATCTATTAGAAAACAGTACTTTTGCACTCTCCTGACTTTTCCAATCACATGAACATTCGATTGGAAACTGTTTTGGACAACTTTTCTTTTCTCCCTGCCAAACACTTGGCAGACATCCGTGCAACGTCTAGAACACGATGGGCGATGTTTTCTGTTCTGGCACAGGTTTTCCTAGCCAGACATAGTGGAAAAGCTTTTTGCTGAGATGTAGATGAGAAGAGACGCTAAAGACGAAGGTAGGATGCTGTCCGGAGCTAAGAGCCGCTCCCGGGCGTCTTTCGGCAGAAGCCGCACTAAGGAGAGCACTGTGAGCGGCACAATCGTCTTTGCGCGAAGAAGCCGCTTCTTCGGCTCCCGGAGCGGGGGAGAGCGGCAGCTTCGGAAAGGTGAAGAAGCAAGCTGTACAACACTGGGATTGTGTGCGCACCGTGCCAACTATTAGAAAACAGTACTTTTGCACTCTCCTGACTTTTCCAATCACATGAACGTTCGATTGGAAGCTGTTTTGGACAACTTTTCTTTTCTCCCTGCCAAACACTTGGCAGACATCCGTGCAACGTCTAGAATACAATGGGCGATGTTTTCTGTGCTGGCACAGTTTTTCCTAGCCAGACATAGTGGAAAAGCTTTTTGCCGAGATGTAGATGAGAAGAGGCGCTAAAGACGAAGGTAGGATGCTGTCCGGAGCTAAGAGCCGCTCCCGGGCGTCTTTCGGCAGAAGCCGCGCTAAGGAGAGCACTGTGAGCGGCACAATCGTCTTTGCGCGAAGAAGCCGCTTCTTCGGCTCCGGGAGCCGGGGAGAGCGGCAACTCGGAAAAGGTAAAGAAGCAAGCTGTACAACACTGGGATTGTGTGCGCACCTTGCCAACTGATAGAAAACAGTACTTTTGCACTCTTCTGACTTTTCCAGTCACATGAACATTCGATTGGAAGCTGTTTTGGACAACTGTTCTTTTCTTCCTGCCAAACACTTGGCAGACATCCGTGCAACGTCTAGAACACGATGGGAGATGTTTTCTGTGCTGGCAAAGTTTTTCCTAGCCAGACATAGTGGAAAAGCTTTTTGCTGAGATGTAGATGAGAAGAGACGCTAAAGACGAAGGTAGGATGCTGTCCGGAGCTAAGAGCCGCTCCCGGGCGTCTTTCGGCAGAAGCCGCACTAAGGAGAGCACTGTGAGCGGCACAATCGTCTTTGCGCGAAGAAGCCGCTTCTTCGGCTCCGATAGCGGGGGAGAGCGGCAGCTTCGGGAAGGTGAAGAAGCAAGCTGTACAACACTGGGATTGTGTGCGCACCTTGCCAACTGATAGAAAACAGTACTTTGGAACTCTCCTGACTTTTCCAATCACATGAACATTCGATTGGAAGCTGTTTTGGACAACTTTTCTTTTCTTCCTGCCAAACACTTGGCAGACATCCGTGCAACGTCTAGAACACGATGGGAGATGTTTTCTGTGCTGGCACAGTTTTTCCTAGCCAGACATAGTGGAAAAGCTTTTTGCTGAGATGTAGATGAGAAGAGGCGCTAAAGACGAAGGTAGGATGCTGTCCGGAGCTAAGAGTCGCTCCCGGGCGTCTTTGGGCAGAAGCTGCGCTAAGGAGAGCACTGTGAGCGGCACAATCGTCTTTGCGCGAAGAAGCCGCTTCTTCCGCTCCGGGAGCCGGGGAGAGCGGCAGCTTTGGAATGGTGAAGAAGCAAGCTGTACAGCACTGGGATAATGTGCGCACCTTGCCAACTGATAAAAAACAGTGCTTTTGCACTCTCCTGACTTTTCCAATCACATGAACATTCGATTGGAAGCTGTTTTGGACAACTTTTCTTTTCTTCCTGCCAAACACTTGGCAGACATCCGTGCAACGTCTAGAACACGATTGGAGATGTTTTCTGTGCTGGCACAGTTTTTCCTAGCCAGACATAGTGGAAAAGGTTTTTGCCGAGATGTAGATGAGAAGAGGTGCTAAAGACGAAGGTAGGATGCTGTCCGGAGCTAAGAGCCGCTCCCGGGCGTCTTTCGGCAGAAGCCGCGCTAAGGAGAGCACTGTGAGCGGCACAATCGTCTTTGCGCGAAGAAGCCGCTTCTTCGGCTCCGGGAGCCGGAGAGAGCGGCAACTCGGAAAAGGTAAAAAAGCAAGCTGTACAACACTGGGATTGTGTGCGCACCTTGCCAACTATTAGAAAACAGTACTTTTGCACTCTCCTGACTTTTCCAGTCACATGAACATTCGATTGGAAGCTGTTTTGGACAACTTTTCTTTTCTTCCTGCCAAACACTTGGCAGACATCCGTGCAACGTCTAGAACACGATTGGAGATGTTTTCTGTGCTGGCACAGTTTTTCCTAGCCAGACATAGTGGAAAAGGTTTTTGCCGAGATGTAGATGAGAAGAGGTGCTAAAGACGAAGGTAGGATGCTGTCCGGAGCTAAGAGCCGCTCCCGGGCGTCTTTCGGCAGAAGCCGCGCTAAGGAGAGCACTGTGAGCGGCACAATCGTCTTTGCGCGAAGAAGCCGCTTCTTCGGTTTCGGGAGCCGGAGAGAGCGGCAACTTGGAAAAGGTAAAGAAGCAAGCTGTACAGCACTGGGATAATGTGCGCACCTTGCCAACTGGTACAAAACAGTGCTTTTGCACTCTCCTGACTTTTCCAATCACATGAACATTCGATTGGAAGCTGTTTTGGACAACTTTTCTTTTCTTCCTGCCAAACACTTGGCAGACATGCGTGCAACGTCTAGAACACGATGGGAGATGTTTTCTGTGCTGGCACAGTTTTTCCTAGCCAGACATAGTGGAAAAGCTTTTTGCCGAGATGTAGATGAGAAGAGACGCTAAAGACGAAGGTAGGATGCTGTCCGGAGCTAAGAGCCGCTCCCGGGCGTCTTTCGGCAGAAGCCGCGCTAAGGAGAGCACTGTGAGCGACACAATCGTCTTTGCGCGAAGAAACCGCTTCTTCGGCTCCGGGAGCCGGGGAGAGCGGCAGCTCCGGAAAAGTGAAGAAGCAAGCTGTACAACACTGGGATTGTGTGCGCACCTTGCCAACTATTAGAAAACAGTACTTTTGCACTCTCCTGACTTTTCCAATCACATGAACATTCGATTGGAAACTGTTTTGGACAACTTTTCTTTTCTCCCTGCCAAACACTTGGCAGACATCCGTGCAACGTCTAGAACACGATGGGCGATGTTTTCTGTTCTGGCACAGTTTTTCCTAGCCAGACATAGTGGAAAAGCTTTTTGCCGAGATGTAGATGAGAAGAGGCGCTAAAGACGAAGGTAGGATGCTGTCCGGAGCTAAGAGCCGCTCCGGGGCGTCTTTCGGCAGAAGCCGCGCTAAGGAGAGCACTGTGAGCGGCACAATCATCTTTGCGCGAAGAAGCCGCTTCTTCGGCTCTGGGAGCCAGGGAGAGCGGCAACTCGGAAAAGGTAAAGAAGCAAGCTGTACAACACTGGGATTGTGTGCGCACCTTGCCAACTGATAGAAAACAGTACTTTTGCACTCTCCGGACTTTTCCAGTCACATGAACATTCGATTGGAAGCTGTTTTGGACAACTTTTCTTTTCTTCCTGCCAAACACTTGGCAGAAATCCGTGCAACGTCTAGAACACGATGGGAGATGTTTTCTGTGCTGGCACAGTTTTTCCGAGCCAGACATAGTGGAAAAGCTTTTTGCCGAGATGTAGATGAGAAGAGGCGCTAAAGACGAAGGTAGGATGCTGTCTGGAGCTAAGAGCCGCTCCCGGGCGTCTTTCGGCAGAAGCCGCGCTAAGGAGAGCACTGTGAGCGGCACAATCGTCTTTGCGCGAAGAAGCCGCTTCTTCGGCTCCGGGAGGCGGAGAGAGCGGCACCTTCGGGAAGGTGAAGAAGCAAGCTGTACAACACCGGGATTGTGAGCGCAACTTGCCAACTGATACAAAACAGTACTTTTGCACTCTCCTGACTTTTCCAATCACATGAACATTTGATTAGAAGCTGTTTTGGACAACTTTTCTTTTCTTCCTGCCAAACACTTGGCAGACATCCGTGCAACGTCTAGAACACGATGGGAGATGTTTTCTGTGCTGGCACAGTTTTTCCTAGCCAGACATAGTGGAAAAGCTTTTTGCTGAGATGTAGATGAGAAGAGGCGCTAAAGACGAAGGTAGGATGCTGTCCGGAGCTAAGAGCCGCTCCCGGGCGTCTTTCGGCAGAAGCCGCGCTAAAGAGAGCACTGTGAGCGGCACAATCGTCTTTGCGCGAAGAAGCCGCTTCTTCGGCTCCGGGAGCCGGAGAGAGCGGCAGCTTCAGAAAGGTGAAGAAGCAAGCTGTACCACACTGGGATTGTTTGCGCACCTTGCCAACTGATAGAAAACAGTACCTTTGCACTCTCCTGACTTTTCCAATCACATGAACATTCGATTGGAAGCTGTTTTGGACAACTTTTCTTTTCTTCCTGCCAAACACTTGGCAGACATCTCTGCAACTTCTAGAACACGATGGGAGATGTTTTCTGTGCTGGCACAGTTTTTCCTAGCCAGACATAGTGGAAAAGCTTTTTGCCGAGATGTAGATGAGAAGAGGCGCTAAAGACGAAGGTAGGATGCTGTCTGGAGCTAAGAGCCGCTCCCGGGCGTCTTTCGGCAGAAGCCGCGCTATGGAGAGCACTGTGAGCGACACAATCGTCTTTGCGCGAAGAAGCCGCTTCTTCGGCTCCGAAAGCCGGGGAGAGCCGCAGCTTCGGAAAGGTGAAGAAGCAAGCTGTACAACACTGGGATTGTGTGCGCACCTTGCAAACTATTAGAAAACAGTGCTTTGGCACTCTCCTGACTTTTCCAGTCACATGAACATTCGATTGGAAGCTGTTTTGGACAACTTTTCTTTTCTTCCGGCCAAAAACTTGGCAGAAATCCGTGCAACGTCTAGAACACGATGGGAGATGTTTTCTGTGCTGGCACAGTTTTTCCGAGCCAGACATATTGGAAAAGCTTTTTGCCGAGATGTAGATGAGAAGAGGCGCTAAAGACGAAGGTAGGATGCTGTCCGGAGCTAAGAGCCGCTCCGGGGCGTCTTTCGGCAGAAGCCGCGCTAAGGAGAGCACTGTGAGCGGCACAATCGTCTTTGCGCGAAGAAGCCGCTCCTTCGGCTCCGGGAGCCGGGGAGAGCGGCAACTCGGAAAAGGTAAAGAAGCAAGCTGTACAACACTGGGATTGTGTGCGCACCTTGCCAACTATTAGAAAACAGTACTTTTGCACTCTCCTGACTTTTCCAATCATCAACATTCGATTGGAAGCTGTTTTGGACAACTTTTCTTTTCTTCCTGCCAAACACTTGGCAGACATCCGTGCAACGTCTAGAACACGATGGGAGATGTTTTCTGTGCTGGCACAGTTTTTCCTAGCCAGACATAGTGGAAAAGCTTTTTGCCGAGATGTAGATGAGAAGAGGCGCTAAAGACGAAGGTAGGATGCTGTCCGGAGCTAAGAGCCGCTCCCGGGCGTCTTTCGGCAGAAGCCGCGCTAAGGAGAGCACTGTGAGCGGCACAATCGTCTTTGCGCGAAGAAGCCGCTTCTTCGGCTCCTATAGCGGCGGAGAGCGGCAGCTTCGGAAAGTGAAGAAGCAAGCTGTACAACACTGGGATTGTGTGCGCACCTTGCCAACTGATAGAAAACAGTACTTTGGAACTCTCCTGACTTTTCCAATCACATGAACATTCGATTGGAAGCTGTTTTGGACAACTTTTCTTTTCTTCCTGCCAAACACTTGACAGACATCCGTGCAACGTCTAGAACACGATGGGAGATATTTTCTGTTCTGGCACAGTTTCTCCTTGCCAGATGTAGTGGAAAAGCTTTTTGCTAAGATGTCGACGACATGAGAGGCTAAAGAGTGGATGTAAGCAAATGACAGCCATCTTCAAAAAAGGCAATTAGGAGGACTCGCGATAGTACAAACCAGCCAGCCTCTTTTTTATGCCCAGGAAGTTGATGAAGCAGCTCTTCCTGGAAAACCTTGCCAGGCACATGAAAGACGACCAAATAATGTTGTTAGCATGATTTTTCAGGGGAATTTCATGCTGAACCTCACTTTAAACTCCTCTGATGAATCAACTTGACTGGTAGATGAAGGGAATATTATCCGCCTGGGCTTCAGGGAGGTTTTTGACATATCTCTACATGGCAGCACACATACATATGCAAGCAATAGTGCAAAGGGGAGGGAATCAGTGTCTTTTCAGTGATGCTGAGGGAAAAGACAAGAGGCAGTGGGCACACACTGAAATACAGGAGATTGCCTTTGAACATCAGTAAATGTTTCTTTACTGTGAGGGTGACTGAACCACGGCACAGACTGCCCAGAAAGATTGTGGAGCCTGGATCTTTGAAGACATTAAAAGTACACCCAAATAGAATCCTGGGCAAGAGGCTCTAGGTATCCTGGTTTAGGCAGGGGGGTTGGGCCTGGTTAGCCCCACCAACCCCTTCCACTCTCTTTCATTCTGTGCTAGTGAATTCTCTTCAAGATGCATTTCAAGCACTGGCATGACAAAGTTCTGTGCAGACAGAGATCCAAATGGACATGGCATCTAAGTTCCTTAAGCAGTGTTCAAGAAGAATGTAAAACTCTGGCACAAGTGTCTCTTCCCTAACTGAATCCCTTTCATGGGAAAATTCCCAACTCTAGAAAGATCTTCTGATACGCATGCTTAAGACTGACACTGGCTGAGCAAATTTCTCCCTATGTGTATCTAAGACCAGTTAGAATCTTCACCCAAAGTGCTGTCAACATAGTCGCAGAATGCCTATTGTTAAGAAGTGACAACTTCCATCAGAATGGCAACTATTGGTCCACAAATTATCTACGTGGGTTAAAAACAAAAATAAAGAGTTGGTCTTTATTTATCAATTTCATTGCAATATTGGTAAGGGAAGAAAAAGATCTAAGTCCTTGACTTTCTGAACTCGAGGAAAGATTTTAAAAATTCCTTGTAAAAATGTATGATCACAATCAGACTATTGAAACCATTTTAGTTGGGAACAAAGTTCCAAAATTGTCTAGATAGTGGCAAAGAAGCCAAGAAAATAGGAAAGAAACAAAAAGAGAGCAAAAGAGTCAGCTTCAGTGTACAAGCTCGTTCTAGAAGTAGTCTGCTGGGAAAAGGAATCCCCAGCTGAATTTCCAATGTATTCCTGCGCTTGATTCAGTCACTGGTCAATGTAAAAACCAATACTTTTGTACAACTTCTTCCAGCAACAAAAACTCCAACAGGTTGACACTACCATCATGCCTGTTCCAGACATATTTAAAAGAGAAATGATGATTTTCTTGAAAACCTACTTGCGTAAAAATTGCAAGATGGTGGAGGGATTCCCACATCCTCCTTCCTCCATCTGGCTTGAAAGTATATTTGATAAAATATGCAACAAAGCACATGATTTATAAGGGAGAGTCAAATGGATGATTTGGGAATTGATCTCTTGTTGATAGTAAACTTCATATCCACTCGGTGTGACCTTTTTAAAACAAAATGTGGAGCTGAGGCATGAATCTGCCACAACAATTGTAAAGCAAACATACACACTCCCCTTCACATGCCCCCCCTTCCACACACACCTAGGCACACACAGAGATCAGCATAGCAGATCATGAACACCTTGGAAAAGACTGAAATGCTAAATGCCTCTCTTGATGGGCAAAAGAGCTGGTGCAGTAATTCAAATGCCTGGTACAAAAATTCTGTTTAATATTTAGCTCCTATTTAAAACACAGCTTTTCATTTCATTCTATTTACAGAATATTTTCATTTCATTTGTTTCTTTAAAATTACTTAGTTCTCACCTGTTGTATGTCTAGGAATATTTTCTTCCAAAAATAGAAAAAAATAGATGATATCTTTTCAGCAGAAAACATTGGTTGATACAATTTTAAACCATCATGATATGGAAGAATTCTTCTGTCCCTCTCGAAGGTGGAAGAAGCATTTGGATCACAGATCATCTACAATGAAATACTTGACATGATGCTTTCAATCAATTTTGATCATCAATTGCTTATTCGTTGTAAACAGTAATTTTTCAGTGAAGGGAAAGTGTGTGTGGTATATCTATATGATGTGTTCAAAGCCAGTTCCTACTAATGGCCAGGCTGAATTCCAGTAAATAATGTCCCGAATGATATTTTGCCGCCTTCTTTGGCACTTCATGAAATCTTACCCCGATGAAGTGCTGAAACACAGAGATTTTCTCTTAGAGAGTGTCTCATGTTGTAACCCATCCCATAGATTTTATGCTGTAATTCTTATCTCTTTTAAAATTTACTATCTTCTGTACAGTTTTCATGAAACTTTCTGTTACAGTAGTGAATAGCACAGATAAATGTCATTTTGTACAACTTTGAATTTACCCCAAGAGCTGAGAGAAAACTTGCTCCTCTACTTCAATCCGAGTTTCTTCTACAGTCCAACTTTGTTTCTCTACCATCAAGCTTCTCCTTTGTTGCTGCTCCAAGCCCCGTCCAAGGTGACCTTGAATACTTTCAGGGATGGGACACCCACAGCTTCTCTGGGCAACCTGTTCCAGTGTTCCAGCACTCCCACAGTCAAAAAGGCCTTCTTTTCATCTAATATGTGTAGGAAATCATAAATCTAGGCATAGAAGCTTGGAGTGCAAATTTGAAATTCTTTGGATTTGAAGCACATTTTATATGAATACTGACTTACAGATGACTAAAAGATGTTGATGGGCATTTGAGTTGACAAGTTTTGAAAAAGTGCACGGAAATTAAAATTGAAACCACTAAAATTAAAAACTCCTTGCCATTTTCTTTTTCCTCTCCTATTCAAAATTGCATATGTCAGATATCAGTGCTTCATGCAAACCTCTCAGATGCTCTCAGAGAAAAAGCTTTTCTTTCAGAATAAGTTGCGGTTGACGTAGAACACTAGCAGGAGTGAAAGTTTTTCTGGGCATCGGGGCAGCACCTTCTCCTTGGATTTGTGTGCAAAATGCATTTTATCCAAACTGGAAAATAGATCCTAGCTCTGTTCTATTCATCATTCTTACTGCATCAGGCCTGAAGATTCTGTGAAAAGTAGCCTGTGGACCTTGAAGATAGCGCATGTGAAACAGATGAGAGGTGATAGAGAAGTTGAGGGAGAGAAGAAAGAGCATATGGCTGAAACCAGAAAGTATTTCTTCACGTGATCATGGCAGATTGCAGGAGCCACTTGGTGCTATCAAAGCAGCCCGACTTGGCACTGGTGCCAGCTTGGGTCTGGGAGCCATCCTGCATATCGTGGATTTTAAGGAGCCAACCGGCCACTCCTAGCCACACACCCCCAAACACAAACCACAGCCCTTCTCTCGGGCAAACAAAACTCAGCTGCCCCGCTTCTGGATGGCAGATTGCAGGAGCCACTTGGTATTATCAAACCAGCCCGACTTGGCACTGGTGCCACCTTGGGTCTGGGAAGCATCCTGCCTACCAATGAATTCCAGGAGCCAGCCGGCCACTCTCGGCCACAGGCCCCCAAATCCAAACCTCGACCCTTTTCCCTTGCAAAAAAAAAATCACCTGCCACGCTTCTGGATGGCACATTGCAGGAGGAACATGGTGCTGTCAAACAAGCTCGACTTGGCACTGGTGCCTCTTTGGGTCTGGAAAACATCTTGCGAATTGTGGATTTTAAGGCGCCAGGCAGCCACTCCCTGCCATAGGCCCCCAAACATAAACAACGGCCCTTTTCCCTGGCAAACAAAACTCACCTGCCCCTCTTCTGCATGGCAGATTGCAGAAGCGACTTGACACTGTCGAAACAGCCCGACTTGGCAGTGGTGCCACCTTGGGCATAGCAACCTTCCTGCGTATTGTGGATTTTCAGGAGCCAGCTGGCCACTCCCAGCCACAGCCCCCCATAGACAAACCACGGTCCTTTTCCCTGGCAAACAAAACTCTCCTGCCCCGCTTCTGGATGGCAGATTGCAGGAGCCACTTGGTACTATCAAACCAGCCCGACTTGGCGCTGTGTTGCAAACGAAGGGAAGCCAATCCACCTTGCCGTTGATCAGCATTGACTCCAATTTATTGATTAAATCAGCCACTTTATATAACAGTGGTAATTAACTTCATGCATATTGCAAAATCCAAGCTCACTAGAGGTTAACAGCGAAAACTCTAACCCCTCCTTTTGTTTTACCATACCCATGATTGTTTATTGAAAACAGGGCCAGCGCTCCCACTGTGATATGAAAGCCAAGTATTGGAGAGTGTTTTTGTTACTTCTTTAGAAGTTTAGAATATGCCAAAAAGATGCTAGCTGGGGACTTGCAATTAATGAATTATTTGCTCTAAGTAGGTCAAATGACATTAGCTTTCAAAAAGGAAAAGTAGTCTTATTCCACGTGCCAATTCTAAAGTAGATTAATAAGCCTTAAGCAGAAGATGGATGTGAAGAGGGATATGACATGAAAGGTTAAGCAACACTGCTGACAGCAAAAGGCTTACCTGCTGCAGATACAGGAGACAAAATACTATTTTGACACAAACATTGCTATTCAGACGACAGTAAAATTCTGAGTGACAGCAAAATTTACTCAGTCATGACAGTAAAATTTGCTCACATCAAAATGTGCTAATCAATTCTTAGTGTAAGCTAAGCACCTTAAGCAAAGGGTAGCTCAAGCGTAACTGGTATTTGATGGCAAAAAAGGCAACTTGGCCTGCGTTTCTCACTTCTACTCCATTCAAAAGCTTACTCTGTCTCAGATTCCTTCGGAGGGATACCAACGCAAGCCGCGAAACTGCACGAAAATGATGATTGAAAGAAAGATAGATTAGAAAAATGGAATAATGGTTCATGTTCTTTTCCTTCCAACTGCTTTGTTTGCCCTTTTAAATTTTTGAAGTCCTTTCTGGTGTCACCATGGTTGCACTGCAGCAAGTGTTCGGCTGTAAGCTGTCCATATTGCCAGCTTCTGGACTGCCTTCAGAAATTTCCCACTGGTTTTTTATAGAAATCACAAGCAGTAGAGATGACAAAGACTGCAGAAACCTTCTCATCTCCTTCTAGAGCAAGACCATGTCTTTCAGCCACTCTTAACTAGACAACTTTCATCAGTCATGAGGGAGTCTCATGTTCAAGAGCTAAGCAGTGACAGCTGTAAATGACAAAAAGCAGACTGAAATTCTCTTGGGACTCCAGCAGAGAGCAATGAAGGAGGTTGAATTCACCTTCTTGGGAAGTTCTAAAATGCACGTTAACTTGAGCACAGGAGCTAAGCCATCGTAACCTTTGTTGAGTATGTCTGCGTAGACAGAGTTTCCATCACTGCAGAAGCAATGTTATTTAACCCACGTTATCATCTCTAGCTGCTAAGCTGCACTTATTGCAAAGTATCTGCAACGTATTTTACAGGGTGGGCTTTTATGTGTAATCCCTGAGTAACAGTGCAAAGAGAAGTACTTGGGGTGTGGGGTGGGGGGGGGGAACCGCAACTCTTAGGTTTTTCAAATAATGGTTCCATTTGAAAGTCAAAAAGATGTCAAACCTTTCTTTCCTTCAAACCTTTCTTTCCTAGACGTATTACCAGCACAAACTGTCCCAGAATTTATGACCCATAACTGTACTGTGGATGCTCTTTCTCTGGACTATTCCTTAAGAAACAAAGTCCTCACTAGAAATAAAACAAAATTAGCCAAAGTATTGGCCTGGGTTAGTTCCAAGGCTCTGTACTAAAGGCCAAACACGTGTAATAATAGTAACGAGTGGACTAAAAGTTAAATCAATAGAGCATTACTCAGTTCAAAGACATCTTGTGTCCTAATGTTCTCACAGAAGACTGTGAGAAAAACCTGTCTATTTCTGTGGGTTTCTTTTATCCATTTAGCTGTACCTTCTACTTCTCTCCACTGTCTGAGAACATTGATGATAAGGTTGGATGACCTCATGTCAAGTTGTAGAAGTAAAGAAAGAGAAGTCAGTAAAGAAAGGCAAATTTGTTAATTGCAGGTGGAAAGAGGGAGGCCAACAAAAGAAAACAAAAGAACAGTAATAATGAAATGCTCCCCTGTCTTCTGTGAAAAGTAAAGGCACAGACAAGAAAGAACAAGTGCAAACTTCTCACTAGAGAAACGCGCTTGATCTGACTCAAGTATTTTGCGGTACATTTCTTGCTGTTTCTCATGCCAAACATATTAACCATTGAAGGTGTCGCTTTCCTCTTTCTGGAATACAGCTAGGAAGATGGCTGTGTCATTGCTGACAAGCTGCTATTCTCAGAGGTGTCCAGCTGAAAGTCCTAGACCAATTGATTTGCTCTGTCACTTTGATATGGCATGACTTACAGTTTCAGCACCTGAACTTGCCAGCCCTACAATTCTTTGCCCCTTGAATGCTTAGATAGGCTCCTTGGAAACTGGCATTTGTAAGGACATGAAACTATGCAGAATTTGCACCGTGAGATGATGCCAAATGAGTCACGCCAGCGGATTAACTAGGGCATGCAAGGCAGAGAGAGGGAAATGAGAGCACAAGAAGAGAGTACACAAGAAGAGAGTACAATCTCCTTTTTTCTGAAACACTGTAGAGATCAAACTGAACACAAATCCTCCTAGGGGTAGTTCTTGCAAAAGACTAAGAGTTCTTTTTGTGTTCACAGGCCTGGAATATTTAGCTTTGGATCACGGCAAAATGCAGATGACAAAACGAGGTCTTGAAGTCACATCCAGTATGAAGCGGTATGAAAGAGGAAAGCAGCTGAGAGCGTCAACCCTGCTAAGTAGTCGCAGTATTCTTCTTGACATTAGCAGAAATTTGAAATGAGTCTCTGAAAATGACAAAGGAGGCAGAAGAAAAGGGAGCGATGACTCCTCTGGCATAGTGTTTCCTAACAGGGATCTTCAAAGTGGAAAGGTTGTATCATCCTTTCAACTGAAGGAAGGTATGAAAACAACAGGAAGGAAATGGCATCAAATACTCTGGGCAGTGTACTTCTAGAGAGAAAGGCCACTGATGGAAAACCAACTCAACTGGCACCAATGCAGCAGCATTGTACTAAAGCCAGAAATGTCCAGCACTTCGCTCTCTGCCATTCCATTCAGATGCACACAGCAGCTCTGCAACATTCCTACTCATCATCTCCATGGCAAACTGGGAGTGAGGGTTCGTGGTGATGCAGAGTCCCCAGGCAGATGCAAAGGAGAGCTGCTTTCTTGCAAAAACCAGGCTTTTGAAACATTCAGGCTGCAGGGGACGGGACAGGTATAAGTCCAATGGTGTCAGGAACCCACGCCTTAAAAAAGGAACCCACTAGGCCGCGGCAAAATATCCAAATATGGATAACATGGTAACCAGACCAGTGAAGAGATTTTTGCTTTTATTTCCAGCACATCAGTCTCAAAATACAAAATGGAGACATGACAGCTCACTGATCCACACCAAAAAATGTCTCCTTCAACAGGGCTCATACAGCAATACATAAAATCATCTCAGACTAGAATTCAGCCAATCAGACACAGAAAACACATCTTGACAAGCATTCTATCCAATCTTATAAAACATAGGTAATCGTAGCTAAAACAAAGACTAGTTGATAAGAGACAAAGAACAGAGTTCTATTCATGCTAACCTTCTAAAGATATACATTAAATAACCTTGTTGCCATCCTAAAGCCAATTCTACAGAAGCCTATTGTTATTTGGCATGTCTACTGCTTGGGAAACTTTTTCTGCTTGCATGAAAATCTTTTTCTGCTTGCATGGGAAACTTTTCTGCAATGCTAACAAAACTCCAGTCTAAGGCCTACATACTTCTTTTTAACCATTTCTTAAAAATCCTCTAACCTTATGGATTCCAACATTTCCCCCTCTCTGTTTGACCCAGAAGCTTTCATTTTCTTGTCGCTTGCTATTTGCGTTTCATAGCTCTATTGCAAAATTTCTGCTTATTATCTGCTGAAGACCTATTTTCACTTATCTGAAGCATTGCTATATTACGGCACAGCAACTTAATGCTGTGAAGACCCAATCCCTGAAAGAGAGATATGAATCACGTTTGGCAACAGTCACAAGGCATCGTTCAAAAAACTCTGGTCGATTCCAAGGCCTTAATTCAAAACCTTCGTTCATGTCAATACCCTCATCTACTGCTTTCGTGAGATTTCGTACACTCTCTGTGCTTCTACTTCCTAATTCTCCTGCTTGAATGACAAAAACTTCTCGGACTGTTTTGTTCATCATTCGCTGAAGACAACAGAGTATACAAGGTGCCACTATCAATATCAGTATTAGAACACCTAATATGTAAAGACCTATCTTGCAAAGTTGCCTTAGCCAAGGTGCAAAACTCCAATTTTGAAACAAATCATCCAACCAGGAACCTCCATCTTCTTTAATTTGGGCTGTCAGATCCTTTAATTTTTGAATGCTTTTGTGAATGGATTCAGAATGATCAGACAAATTCATACAACACAATCCTTCAAATTCCTCACAACCATGTCCTTGTGCCAGTAAGAGAAAATCAATGGCTGCTCTGTTTTGAAGAGTAGCATGTCTAATACTATCAACATCGGTCAACATATCACTGATTGCGGAGGATGTGGCATTAGCTTGTTTGCTCAGCCAACATCCAACTCGATCTAATTGTCTCAATGCCACAGCTGAAGCCAATTGGGGTAGAAATATACCTGCTGAAACCCTTCTGGCGGCATTCCAAGGCATAAAATCACTCTGACAGTTCTCATCATAATGAGGAACAGCTCTTGTTTTCCTTTGTTTCTTTTTCATCACTGCTTTGGCAGTGGGGGCAATTATGGTAAGCATACCAATGCTACAAGGGCCACCTTCAAGGTGGGCTGGAATGCCTTGCCAACCTCTGTCTCCGCAAATGATCCAATACCCTTTTGGCAATTGCCGTGGATATTGGTCCGTCTCCAGAAACACATCCCAACTGTTTGAAACATTTGCTGCCCTGAGAAGTTTGTTGGACCAAATGTTCCAATTGAAGGAAGGACTCTTTCCATTGTCAATTCCACCTGGTTTACCATTGGACTCTTTTCTGACCAAAGGAAACTCTTTCACTGGCACACCAACCAAACAGGTTGAGAAAGGCTTTTCTGGTTCCAAATTAGACAGACATATAGTATCCGATCCGGCAGCCTTGGCTAAGGTCACCCAAACATTCGTCTTCGGTTGATCCACAGGCAAATCTGCACGACAAAAAACAATTAAAATCAAGCAAAACAAGTATACCATTTGATTCTGCCCCATCTCTTTCAAGAACTAAGTTTTGGCAGAATTCTTTCTAAACAAAAACAAGAACCTAAATTTTCAGCCAAAAATTAGCTTTGTTAAACAAACATTCAGCATTCAATTCGTATACTCATAAATAACATTGGCACAAAATCAGAGTTCATGGGTTCCACCGATGCACAAAGAACGTCAGGCACAAGAGGCGTCAGGCGAGACCCGGGATCCTTCCATTCGGTCCACGTCTGCGTACTTGCTTCCTCAGTTCTAGGCTCGACAACAGGTTCTGAAGTGCGATACGGTTTGACGTTTTTGGCAGGAACCCACTTAATTCCAGCACCTGTGGAAATAGAATCATACCCTTTGCCCCACGTTATTAATTGAAACGGACCTTCCATCTGTCCAGAGTCAGCGTTTCTAATTAGAAGAGGAGGATGTTCTTTCAGTTTTGCCTGTGTGCTATTTGAAAAGTGTCTAAAGATTGGTGGATCTGGTTCTGTACTTGAACTATTTAGACAATTAAAACCATACAAAGCCTTACTCAGTCTCATCTGTGGGGTGATTTCCGTTCCCCCTCTCTGTTGATCTAATATGCGTTTTAAGGTTTGATGTGTTCTTTCAATGATTGCTTGGCTTGTGGGAGAGTGGGGAATACCAAAAATGTGTCGAACATCCCATTCATTTAAAAATGTGGCCGATTTTTGAGATATGTATGCGGGACCATTGTCAGTTTTTACTTCTTGGGGTATACCCAATGAAGCAAAAGCTTGCAGGAAATGATGACAGGCATGGCTGCCAGTTTCACCTGTGTGAAGGGAAGCAAAAACTGCACCAGAGAACGTGTCTATGGAAACATGAATATTTTTAAATTTACGAAAAGAAGGCTATTTAGTAACATCTGTTTGCCAAAACTGTAGTCTTTGTAAGCCTCGGGGGTTGATTGCTCCTGTAGAAACAGGAGGTTGTACCAATTGACAGTCAGGGCAAGTATGAATGATAGCTTTAGCTTGACTTTTAGTGATTTGGAACATTTGCATGAGTGCTTGTGCATTTTGGTGGAAAAAGGCACGACTCAATTTTGCTTGTTCAAAACTATTTGGCAATGTGTTAGAAATGACCATTGTCAGCTTGTCCGCTCTTGCATTTCCTTCCACTAAAAATCCAGGAAGTGAAGAATGCGCCCTAATGTGAGAAACAAAATATGGATTAGTTCTATATTGCAAAGTTATAAAAAGACATGAAAGCCAACGATGTAAAGTTTCATTACTAACATCCTTTAAAATGGAACCTTCTATTCTCCTGACTACATTAGCAACATAAGCAGAATCTGTGACCAAATTAAAAGGCCGAGGAAACAGCTGAAAAGCTCATACTACTGCAGCAAGCTCAACAATTTGAGGGGATCCCTCTACTGTTTGAATATCAGATTCCCAAACATCAGTCTTTTGATTAAACCAAGTCACAACGGACTTGTGGCTTTTACCAGAGCCATCAGTGAAGAGAGTCACAGCATGTAAAGGTTCTTCACTTAATTTAGGTTTTTCTCTGAAACTCAATTTTGCTTGCAGTAGTTTGTGAGCTGGATAGTGTATGGAACAAACACCTGGAAAACCTAAGAATGCGTATTGTAAATCATCAGAATTTTGCATTGCCCAATTGAAATAATCATTTTTCAATGGCAAATAGATAACTGAACATTCTTGACCTGCCAAAGTTAACAATCTGGTTCTAGCCTTAATTATAATGTATGCAATCATTTCTAAAACTGAGCAAATGGTCTTTGAAAACCTGTAGGGAGGAAAAACCCATTACATTATTAACAAAGGATCTTGTTCTGTGGCATCCCACTGGAAAATGAGACCACAAAGCTGCATCTTCTCTCCTAAGATTGCAAGAAAGAAAGGATTTTCGGGAACGCAGCGATGAGCTTGTCTTTTTTGAAGAGCTTCTGTGACTTTGTCGAGAGCAGCACGAGCTTCAGGGGTTAAAGTTCTTGGCGAAGTGATGTCGCAACTTCCTCTCAGCAAATGGAAGAGCGGACTCAGTTCATCATTGGTGATTCCCAACATCGGTCTGACCCAGTTGATTTCTCCTAGAAGCTGTTGTAACTCTTGTAGGTTGTTGACTCTGGTTCGGATCTGAATTTTCTGTGGTCTTCTTGTCGTCTCAGTCATCTTCCATCCCAGGTACTTCTAAGGTGAAACTTGTTGAATTTTCGTTGCAGAGATTTCAAGTCCAGCTTTTTGAATTTCAGCAACAACACAGTCACGAGTTTCTTCCATCTCTTCCTTTCAAATGACCCACCCTTAAAGCCAATTTTTCTTTCTCTGTATCTATAGATTGACAAACACCAGAACAACCATGTTTTTGCTTAACTGAAAAAGAGTTCCCCGGAACCACAATTTCCCGAGTGGAAGCAGCCACCTCAGCCTCCACCCCAGGCCCAACAGAATCCAATTCAGGTTTCAGTGTCCCTGCACAAACAATTTTAGGAAGTACAGTCACTTTTTCATTTCCATCTTTTACACACTTTGTTCCATCCCCCTTACAAGAGTCACATATTTTTACATTAACAGAACAACGCGAAGAAAAGTCCAAAAGAGTCTCATTTTTTCCCAGAGAGAGAGAAGAAAGATTTTGTTCAACAGAGTTCAAAGCAATACTTTCAGCATTTGCAACAACACTTGTAACATTCTCCGATACACACACAGTCTCCGGTTTACTGGAATTTAATGAGACAGAACCAGAAGCTTTGTTTTCTGAGTCCAAGTTAATCTTATTATTATCAGTTTGTTTAAAACAGCGCTCCAACAGCACTCTACAAACTGGCACAAGTTCTCTTAAGCTTTCATCTTTTTTGAGAGAGACTACATTATAGATTCGCCAGTTTATCTGGTCCCAAAAATGAAAAGTAAAAGCAGACTGCAGATTTAAATCTTGCATATTCGCTTTAACCCAGATAAGTAAGTTTTTAAGCTCAGTTTTTGAAATTTCAGAGTGACATTTTTCTTGTAACATTGTCTCTAATTGATGAAAAGCATCCCATTCAACTTGTGATAAATTCGTTCCCATTTTTGTGTTCTTGTAATAATTTTCTTTTTCTCTATTTTGCCTCCAAACGTCACCCAAGCGCTCTCCCGAGATAAGTTACTTACAATTTTCTTGGCTTCGGCGAGAGAGATGATACAGTGTGCTCCTTGTTAACACTTGGGTCTCCGCGGCTGGTACTTCCACGATTTTTCTTTTTATTTCTTCTATTCTACAGCCTCACACGGGGCACCAATATGCGGGGGACAGGACAGGTATAAGTCCAATGGTGTCAGGAACCCACGCCTTAATAAAGGAACCCACTAGGCCGCGGCAAAATATCCAAATATGGATAACATGGTAACCAGACCAGTGAAGAGATTTTTGCTTTTATTTCCAGCACATCAGTCTCAAAATACAAAATGGAGACATGACAGCTCACTGATCCACGCCAAAAAATGTCTCCTTCAACAGGGCTCATACAGCAATACATAAAATCATCTCAGACTAGAATTCAGCCAATCAGACACAGAAAACACATCTTGACAAGCATTCTATCCAATCTTATAAAACATAGGTAATCGTAGCTAAAACAAAGACTAGTTGATAAGAGACAAAGAACAGAGTTCTATTCATGCTAACCTTCTAAAGATATACATTAAATAACCTTGTTGCCATCCTAAAGCCAATTCTACAGAAGCCTATTGTTATTTGTCATGTCTACTGCTTGGGAAACTTTTTCCGCTTGCATGAAAATCTTTTTCTGCTTGCATGGGAAACTTTTCTGCAATGCTAACAAAACTCCAGTCTAAGGCCTACATACTTCTTTTTAACCATTTCTTAAAAATCCTCTAACCTTATGGATTCCAACATGCACCCCTCTCTGTTTGACCCAGAAGCTTTCATTTTCTTGTCGCTTGCTATTTGCGTTTCATAGCTCTATTGCAAAATTTCTGTTTATTATCTGCTGAAGACCTATTTTCACTTATCTGAAGCATTGCTATATTACGGCACAGCAACTTAATGCTGTGAAGACCCAATCCCTGAAAGAGAGATATGAATCACGTTTGGCAACAGTCACAAGGCATCGTTCAAAAAACTCTGGTCGATTCCAAGGCCTTAATTCAAAACCTTCGTTCATGTCAATACCCTCATCTACTGCTTTCGTGAGATTTCGTACACTCTCTGTGCTTCTACTTCCTAATTCTCCTGCTTGAATGACAAAAACTTCTCGGACTGTTTTGTTCATCATTCGCCGAAGACAACAGAGTATACAAGGTGCCACTATCAATATCAGTATTAAAACACCTAATATGTAAAGACCTATCTTGCAAAGTTGCCTTAGCCAAGGTGCAAAACTCCAATTTTGAAACAAATCATCCAACCAGGAATCTCCATCTTCTTTAATTTGGGCTGTCAGATCCTTTAATTTTTGAATGCTTTTGTGAATGGATTCAGAATGATCAGACAAATTCATACAACACAATCCTTCAAATTCCTCACAACCATGTCCTTGTGCCAGTAAGAGAAAATCAATGGCTGCTCTGTTTTGAAGAGTAGCATGTCTAATACTATCAACATCGGTCAACATATCACTGATTGCGGAGGATGTGGCATTAGCTTGTTTGCTCAGCCAACATCCAACTCGATCTAATTGTCTCAATGCCACAGCTGAAGCCAATTGGGGTAGAAATATACCTGCTGAAACCCTTCTGGCGGCATTCCAAGGCATAAAATCACTCTGACAGTTCTCATCATAATGAGGAACAGCTCTTGTTTTCCTTTGTTTCTTTTTCATCACTGCTTTGGCAGTGGGGGCAATTATGGTAAGCATACCAATGCTACAAGGGCCACCTTCAAGGTGGGCTGGAATGCCTTGCCAACCTCTGTCTCCGCAAATGATCCAATACCCTTTTGGCAATTGCCGTGGATATTGGTCCGTCTCCAGAAACACATCCCAACTGTTTGAAACATTTGCTGCCCTGAGAAGTTTTTTTGAACAAGTGCTCCAATTGATAGAAGGACTGTTTCCATTGTCAATTCCCCCTGGTTTACCATTGGATTCTTTTCTGACCAAAGGAAACTCTTTCACTGGCACACCAACCAAACAGGTTGAGAAAGGCTTTTCTGGTTCCAAATTAGACAGACATATAGTATCCGATCCGGCAGCCTTGGCTAAGGTCACCCAAACATTCGTCTTCGGTTGATCCACAGGCAAATCTGCACGACAAAAAACAATTAAAATCAAGCAAAACAAGTATACCATATGATTCTTCCCCATCTCTTTCAAGAACTAAGTTTTGGCAGAATTCTTTCTAAACAAAAACAAGAACCTAAATTTTCAGCCAAAAATTAGCTTTGTTAAACAAACATTCAGCATTCAATTCGTATACTCATAAATAACATTGGCACAAAATCAGAGTTCATGGGTTCCACTGATGCACAAAGAACGTCAGGCACAAGAGGCGTCAGGCGAGACCCGGGATCCTTCCATTCGGTCCACGTCTGCGTACTTGCTTCCTCAGTTCTAGGCTCGACAACAGGTTCTGAAGTGCGATACGGTTTGACGTTTTTGGCAGGAACCCACTTAATTCCAGCACCTGTGGAAATAGAAGCATACCCTTTGCCCCACATTATTAATTGAAACGGACCTTCCATCTGTCCAGAGTCAGGGTTTCTAATTAGAAGAGGAGGATGTTCTTTCAGTTTTGCCTGTGTGCTATTTGAAAAGTGTCTAAAGATTGGTGGATCTGGTTCTGTACTTGAACTATTTAGACAATTAAAACCATACAAAGCCTTACTCAGTCTCATCTGTGGGGTGATTTCCGTTCCCCCTCTCTGTTGATCTAATATGCGTTTTAAGGTTTGATGTGTTCTTTCAATGATTGCTTGGCTTGTGGGAGAGTGGGGAATACCAAAAATGTGTCGAACACCCCATTCATTTAAAAATGTGGCCGATTTTTGAGATATGTATGCGGGACCATTGTCAGTTTTTGCTTTTTGGGGTATACCCAATGAAGCAAAAGCTTGCAGGAAATGATGACAGGCATGGCTGCCAGTTTCACCTGTGTGAAGGGAAGCAAAAACTGCACCAGAGAACGTGTCTATGGAAACATGAATATTTTTAAATTTACGAAAAGAAGGCTATTTAGTAACATCTGTTTGCCAAAACTGTAGTCTTTGTAAGCCTCGGGGGTTGATTGCTCCTGTAGAAACAGGAGGTTGTACCAATTGACAGTCAGGGCAAGTATGAATGATAGCTTTAGCTTGACTTTTAGTGATTTGGAACATTTGCATGAGTGCTTGTGCATTTTGGTGGAAAAAGGCACGACTCAATTTTGCTTGTTCAAAACTATTTGGCAATGTGTTAGAAATGACCATTGTCAGCTTGTCCGCTCTTGCATTTCCTTCCACTAAAAATCCAGGAAGTGAAGAATGCGCCCTAATGTGAGAAACAAAATATGGATTAGTTCTATATTGCAAAGTTATAAAAAGACATGAAAGCCAACGATGTAAAGTTTCATTACTAACATCCTTTAAAATGGAACCTTCTATTCTCCTGACTACATTAGCAACATAAGCAGAATCTGTGACCAAATTAAAAGGCTGAGGAAACAGCTGAAAAGCTCAAACTACTGCAGCAGGCTCAACAATTTGAGGGGATCCCTCTACTGTTTGAATATCAGATTCCCAAACATCAGTCTTTTGATTAAACCAAGTCACAACGGACTTGTGGCTTTTACCAGAGCCATCAGTGAAGAGAGTCACAGCATGTAAAGGTTCTTCACTTAATTTAGGTTTTTCTCTGAAACTCAATTTTGCTTGCAGTAGTTTGTGAGCTGGATAGTGTATGGAACAAACACCTGGAAAACCTAAGAATGCGTATTGTAAATCATCAGAATTTTGCATTGCCCAATTGAAATAATCATTTTTCAATGGCAAATAGATAACTGAACATTCTTGACCTGCCAAAGTTAACAATCTGGTTCTAGCCTTAATTATAATGTATGCAATCATTTCTAAAACTGAGCAAATGGTCTTTGAAAACCTGTAGGGAGGAAAAACCCATTCCATTATTAACAAAGGATCTTGTTCTGTGGCATCCCACTGGAAAATGAGACCACAAAGCTGCATCTTCTCTCCTAAGATTGCAAGAAAGAAAGGATTTTCAGGAACGCAGCGATGAGCTTGTCTTTTTTGAAGACCTTCTGTGACTTTGTCGAGAGCAGCACGAGCTTCAGGGGTTAAAGTTCTTGGCGAAGTGATGTCGCAACTTCCTCTCAGCAAATGGAAGAGCGGACTCAGTTCATCATTGGTGATTCCCAACATCGGTCTGACCCAGTTGATTTCTCCTAGAAGTTGTTGTAACTCTTGTAGGTTGTTGACTCTGGTTCGGATCTGAATTTTCTGTGGTCTTCTTGTCGTCTCAGTCATCTTCCATCCCAGGTACTTCTAAGGTGAAACTTGTTGAATTTTCGTTGCAGAGATTTCAAGTCCAGCTTTTTGAATTTCAGCAACAACACAGTCGCCAGTTTCTTCCATCTCTTCCTTTCAAAGGACTCCACCCTTAAAGCCAATTTTTCTTTCTCTGTATCTATAGATTGACAAACACCAGAACAACCATGTTTTTGCTTAACTGAAAAAGAGTTCCCCGGAACCACAATTTCCTGAGTGGAAGCAGCCACCTCAGCCTCCACCCCAGGCCCAACAGAATCCAATTCAGGTTTCAGTGTCCCTGCACAAACAATTTTAGGAAGTACAGTCACTTTTTCATTTCCATCTTTTACACACTTTGTTCCATCCCCCTTACAAGAGTCACATATTTTTACATTAACAGAACAACGTGAAGAAAAGTCCAAAAGAGTCTCATTTTTTCCCAGAGAGAGAGAAGAAAGATTTTGTTCAACAGAGTTCAAAGCAATACTTTCAGCATTTGCAACAAGACTTGTAACATTCTCCGATACTCACACAGTCTTCGGTTTACTGGAATTTAATGAGACAGAACCAGAAGCTTTGTTTTCTGAGTCCAAGTTGATCTTATTATTATCAGTTTGTTTAAAACAGCGCTCCAACAGCGCTCTACAAACGGGCATAGGTTCTCTTAAGCTTTCATCTTTTTTGAGAGAGACTACATTATAGATTCGCCAGTTTATCTGGTCCCAAAAATGAAAAGTAAAAGCAGACTGCAGATTTAAATCTGGCGTATTCGCTTTAACCCAGATAAGTAAGTTTTTAAGCTCAGTTTTTGAAATTTCAGAGTGACCTTTTTCTTGTAACATTGTCTCTAATTGATGAAAAACATCCCATTCAACTTTTGATAAATTTGTTCCCATTTTTGTGTTCTTTTAATAATTTTCTTTTTCTCTATTTTGCCTCCCAACGTCACCCAAGCGCTCTCCCGAGATAAGTTACTTACAATTTTCTTGACTTCGGCGGGAGAGATGATACAGTGTGCTCCTTGTTAACACTTGGGTCTCTGCAGCTGGTACTTCTACAACTTTTCTTTTTCTTCTATTCTACGTCCTCACACGATGCACCAATATGCAGGGGACGGGACAGGTATAAGTCCAATGGTGTCAGGAACCCACGCCTTAAAAAAGGAACCCACTAGGCCGCGGCAAAATATCCAAATATGGATAACATGGTAACCAGACCAGTGAAGAGATTTTTGCTTTTATTTCCAGCACATCAGTCTCAAAATACAAAATGGAGACATGACAGCTCACTGATCCACACCAAAAAATGTCTCCTTCAACAGGGCTCATACAGCAATACATAAAATCATCTCAGACTAGAATTCAGCCAATCAGACACAGAAAACACATCTTGACAGGCATTCTATCCAATCTTAAAAAACATAGGTAATCGTAGCTAAAACAAAGACTAGTTGATAAGAGACAAAGAACAGAGTTCTATTCATGCTAACCTTCTAAAGATATACATTAAATAACCTTCTTGCCATCCTAAAGCCAATTCTACAGAAGCCTATTGTTATTTGTCACGTCTACTGCTTGGGAAATTTTTCTGCTTGCATGGAAAATTTTTCTGCTTGCATGGGAAACTTTTCTGCAATGCTAACAAAACTCCAGTCTAAGGCCTACATACTTCTTTTTAACCATTTCTTAAAAATCCTCTAACCTTATGGGTTCCAACATCAGGCCTTTATCAGTTCCATAGCTTTAAGCCATAACAAACTCAATTCAACAAACCACCATGCACCACGCTGTGAACACACGACGGTTCTAGAACTTGTTGATTTACCTCTAATTCAGCTGCCTCACCTCTCACAGTCTTTTTCTACTTAGCCAAAGTAATGGGCCTCAGCCCAAGGCCTTCCTTTTGTAAGCTTCTAGCTATATGCAGCAGCAAACCACTACTTTCTTCTGTGCCAAGACTTTAGGTAGACGATTTGCATCTGCCCTTCCAGTGAAACCTAATGGGGAGAGAAAAGCCTCTCAGAGATGTTTAGTCATTCCATTTTCTAGACAGGCCAAATCCAAAGAAAAGAAAGCTATGGGATTGTGTACTTGCTCTTACAAAACACCTGCTGCCCTCTGACAATCAACTAGCAGAAAATCAACCAAACTGAGACTTGAGGTAAACGACCCTTGGAAGGGAATAATGATGTGATCAATCAAGACAACACTTTTCCAGGCTACCGAGATACTGGAAATGTCAGCAAAGGCTTGAGAGCAAAGGCTGAACAAATGGGGAAAGGGTAAAAGAATCCCAAGAAAAACATGACCAAAGGTTAAAACAATTCCAAGAAAAATATGGGCAAGTAACCTGTTGAAGCCTTCAGGAAATCAGTGGCCGCTGATTGACATAGGCCATTCAAGTTAATTGACCCCTGCACCTTCCACTCCTATTTCATAGGGTGAATTGAGACCATGGAATCACAATTCCTTGGATTCTGTTCTTTAGGAGAGAAGTACAGCAGTTGAAGTACCTGTTACTGATGTGATACCAAGAAACACAGAGTTGACATATTTCATTCTTGGCCAATAACAACAAGCAAGACTAAGAGGATAAGGCTGGCTTATTTTCATGACATTTTTCTTGTTTGACAGCCTGCTCTGATTGCAGTGAAACTTTTTCATTAGCATCTCTCTAAAAGGAGAAAGTCCAATTCACTGTCCTGCCCTACTGCTGCAAGTAGACCATTTGGTTTGTCGAGCCAAAAAATTGAATTGGAAGGTACGGAGCTAAGAGCCGCTCCAGGGCGTCTTTCGACAGAAGCCGCGCTAAGGAGAGCACTGTGAGTGGCACAATCATCTTTGCGCAAAGAAGCCACTTCTTCGGCTCCGGGAGCCGGAGAGAGCGGCAGCTTCGGGAAGGTGAAGAAGCAAGCTGTACAACACTGGGATTGTGTTCGCACCTTGCCAACTGATAGAAAACAGTATTTTTGCACTCTCCTGACTTTTCCAATCACATGAACATTCGATTGGAAGCTGTTTTGGACAACTTTTCTTTTCTTCCTGCCAAACACTTGGCAGACATCCGTGCAACGTCTAGAACTTAATGGGAGATGTTTTCTGTGCTGGCACAGTTTTTCCTAGCCAGAAATAGTGGAAAAGCTTTTTGCTAAGATGTAGACTACAAAAGACGCAAAAGACGAAGGTAGGATGCTCTCCGGAGCTAAGAGCCGCTCCCGGGCGTCTTTCGGCAGAAGCCGCGCTAAGGAGAGCACTGTGAGCGGCACAATCGTCTTTGCGCGAAGAAGCCGCTTCTTCGGCTCCGGGAGCCGGGGAGGGCAGCAGTTTCGGGAAGGTGAAGAAGCAAGCTGTACAACACTGGGATTGTGTGCGCAGCTTGCCAACTGATAGAAAACAGTACTTTTGCACTCTCCTGACTTTTCCAATCACATGAACATTCGATTGGAAGCTGTTTTGGACAACTTTTCTTCCTGCCAAACACTTGGCAGACATCTCTGCAACTTCTAGAACACGATGGGAGATGTTTTCTGTGCTGGCACAGTTTTTCCTAGTCAGACATAGTGGGAAAGCGTTTTGCTAAGATGTAGACTACAAAAGACGCGAAAGACGAAGGTAGGATGCTCTCCCGAGCTAAGAGCCGCTCCCGGGCGTCTTTCGGCAGAAGCCGCGCTAAGGAGAGCACTGTGAGCGGCACAATCGTCTCTGTGCAAAGAAGCCGCTTCTTCGGCTCCGGGAGACGGAGAGAGCGGCAGCTTCGGGAAGGTGAAGAAGCAAGCTGTACAACACTGGGATTGTGTGCGCAACTTGCCAACTGATAGAAAACAGTATTTTTGCACTCTCCTGACTTTTCCAATCACATGAACATTCGATTGGAAGCTGTTTTGGACAACTTTTCTTTTCTTCCTGCCAAACACTTGGCAGACCTCCGTGCAACGTCTAGAACACGATGGGAGATGTTTTCTGTGCTGGCACAGTTTTTCCTAGCCAGACATAGTGGAAAAGCTTTTTGCTGAGATGTAGATGAGAAGAGACGCTAAAGACGAAGGTAGGATGCTCTCCGGAGCTAAGAGCCGCTCCCGGGCGTATTTCGGCAGAAGCCGCGCTAAGGAGAGCACTGTGAGCGGCACAATTGTCTTTGCGCGAAGAAGCCGCTTCTTCGGCTCCGGGAGCCGGGGAGGGCGGCAGCTTCGGGAAGGTGAAGAAGCAAGCTGTACAACACTGGGATTGTGTGCGCACCTTGCCAACTGATAGAAAACAGTACTTTTGCACTCTCCTGACTTTTCCATTCACATGAACATTCGATTGGAAGCTGTTTTGGACAACTTTTCTTTTCTTCCTGCCAAACACTTGGCAGACATCCGTGCAACGTCTAGAACACGATGGGAGATGTTTTCTGTGCTGGCACAGTTTTTCCTAGCCAGAAATAGTGGAAAAGCTTTTTGCTAAGATGTAGACTACAAAAGACGCAAAAGACGAAGGTAGGATGCTCTCCGGAGCTAAGAGCCGCTCTCGGGCGTCTTTCGGCAGAAGCCGCGCTAAGGAGAGCACTGTGAGCGGCACAATCGTCTTTGCGCGAAGAAGCCGCTTCTTCGGCTCCGGGAGCCGGGGAGGGCGGCAGTTTCGGGAAGGTGAAGAAGCAAGCTGTACAACACTGGGATTGTGTGCGCAGCTTGCCAACTGATAGAAAACAGTACTTTTGCACTCTCCTGACTTTTCCAATCACATGAACATTCGATTGGAAGCTGTTTTGGACAACTTTTCTTTTCTTCCTGCCAAATATTGACAGACATCTCTGCAACGTCTAGAACACGATGGGAGATGTTTTCTGTGCTGGCACAGGTTTTCCTAGCCAGACATAGTGGAAAAGGTTTTTGCTGAGATGTAGATAAGAAGAGGCGCTAAAGACGAAGGTAGGATGCTCTCCGGAGCAAAGAGCCGCTCTTGGGCGTCTTTCGGCAGAAGCCGCGCTAAGGAGAGCACTGTGAGCGGCACAATCGTCTTTGTGCGAAGAAGACGCTTCTTCGGCTCCGGGAGCCGGAAAGGGCGGCAGCTTCGGGAAGGTGAAGAAGCAAGCTGTACAACACTGGGATTGTGTGCGCACCTTGCCAACTGATACAAAACAGTACTTTTGCACTCTCCTGACTTTTCCAATCACATGAACATTCGATTGGAAGCTGTTTTGGGCAACTTTTCTTTTCTTCCTGCCAAACACTTGGCAGACATCTCTGCAACTTCTAGAACACGATGGGAGATGTTTTCTGTGCTGGCACAGGTTTTCCCAGCCAGACATAGTGGGAAAGCGTTTTGCTAAGATGTAGACTACAAAAGACGCAAAAGACGAAGGTAGGATGCTGTCCGGAGCTAAGAGCCGCTCCTGGGCGTCTTTGGGCAGAAGCCGCGCTAAGGAGAGCACTGTGAGCGGCACAATCGTCTTTGCGCGAAGAAGACGCTTCTTCGGCTCCGGGAGCCGGGGAGGGCGGCAGCTTCGGGAAGGTGAAGAAGCAAGCTGTACAACACTGGGATTGTGTGCGCACCTTGCCAACTGATAGAAAACAGTACTTTTGCACTCTCCTGACTTTTCCATTCACATGAACATTCGATTGGAAGCTGTTTTGGACAACTTTTCTTTTCTTCCTGCCAAACACTTGGCAGACATCTCTGCAACTTCTAGAACACGATGGGAGATGTTTTCTGTGCTGGCACAGGTTTTCCTAGCCAGACATAGTGGAAAAGCTTTTTGCTGAGATGTAGATAAGAAGAGGCGCTAAAGACGAAGGTAGGATGCTCTCCGGAGCAAAGAGCCGCTCCCGGGCGTCTTTCGGCAGAAGCCGCGCTAAGGAGAGCACTGTGAGCGGCACAATCGTCTTTGCGCGAAGAAGACGCTTCTTCGGCTCCGGGAGCCGGGGAGGGCGGCAGCTTCGGGAAGGTGAAGAAGCAAGCTGTACAACACTGGGATTGCGTGCGCACCTTGCCAACTGATACAAAACAGTACTTTTGCACTCTCCAGACTCTTCCAATCACATGAACATTCGATTGGAAGCTGTTTTGGACAACTTTTCTTTTCTTCCTGCCAAACACTTGGCAGACATCTCTGCAACTTCCAGAACACGATGGGAGATGTTTTCTGTGCTGGCACAGTTTTTCCTAGCCAGACATAGTGGGAAAGCGTTTTGCTAAGATGTAGACTACAAAAGACGCGAAAGAGGAAGGTAGGATGCTCTCCCGAGATAGGAGCCGCTCCCGGGCGTCTTTGGGCAGAAGCCGCGCTAAGGAGAGCACTGTGAGCGGCACAATCGTCTTTGCGCAAAGAAGCCGCTTCTTCGGCTCCGGGAGACGGAGAGAGCGGCAGCTTCGGGAAGGTGAAGAAGCAAGCTGTACAACACTGGGATTGTGTGCGCAACTTGCCAACTGATAGAAAACAGTACTTTTGCACTCTCCAGACTCTTCCAATCACATGAACATTCGATTGGAAGCTGTTTTGGGCAACTTTTCTTTTCTTCCTGCCAAACACTTGGCAGACATCTCTGCAACTTCTAGAACACGATGGGAGATGTTTTCTGTGCTCGCAGTTTTTCCTAGCCAGACATAGTGGGAAAGCGTTTTGCTAAGATGTAGACTACAAAAGACGCAAAAGACGAAGGTAGGATGCTCTCCGGAGCTAAGAGCCGCTCCCGGGCGTCTTTCGGCAGAAGCCGCGCTAAGGAGAGCACTGTGAGCGGCACAATCGTCTTTGCGCGAAGAAGACGCTTCTTCGGCTCCGGGAGCCGGGGAGGGCGGCAGTTTCGGGAAGGTGAAGAAGCAAGCTGTACAACACTGGGATTTTGTGCGCAGCTTGCCAACTGATAGAAAACAGTACTTTTGCACTCTCCTGACTTTTCCAATCACATGAACATTCGATTGGAAGCTGTTTTGGACAACTTTTCTTTTCTTCCTGCCAAACACTTGGCAGACATCTCTGCAACTTCTAGAACATGATGGGAGATGTTTTCTGTGCTGGCACAGGTTTTCCTAGCCAGACATAGTGGGAAAGCATTTTTCTAAGATGTAGACTACAAAAGACGCGAAAGACGAAGGTAGGATGCTCTCCGAAGCTAAGATCCACTCCCGGGCGTCTTTGGGCAGAAGCCGCGCTAAGGAGAGCACTGTGAGCGGCACAACCGTCTTTGCGCGAAGAAGCCGCTTCTTCGGCTCCGGGAGACGGAGAGAGCGGCAGCTTCGGGAAGGTGCAGAAGCAAGCTGTACAACACTGGGATTGTGTGCGCAACTTGCCAACTGATACAAAACAGTAATTTTGCACTCTCCTGACTCTTCCAATCACATGAACATTCGATTGGAAGCTGTTTTGGACAACTTTTCTTTTCTTCCTGCCAAACACTTGGCAGACATCTCTGCAACGTCTAGAACACGATAGGAGATGTTTTCTGTACTGGCACAGTTTTTCCTAGCAGACATAGTGGAAAAGCTTTTTGCCGAGATGTAGATGAGAAGAGGCGCTAAAGACGAAGGTAGGATGCTCTCCGGAGCTAAGAGCCGCTCTTGGGCGTCTTTCGGCAGAAGCCGCGCTAAGGAGAGCACTGTGAGCGGCACAATCGTCTTTGCGCGAAGAAGCCGCTTCTTCGGCTCCGGGAGCCGGAGAGAGCGGCAGCTTCGTGAGGGTGAGAAGCAAGCTGTACAACACTGGGACTGTGTGCGCAACTTGCCAACTGATATAAAACAGTAATTTTGCACTCTCCTGACTTTTCCAATCACATGAACATTCGATTGGAAGCTGTTTTGGACAACTTTTCTTTTCTTCCTGCCAAACACTTGGCAGACATCTCTGCAACTTCTAGAACACGATGGGAGATGTTTTCTGTGCTGGCACAGTTTTTCCTAGCCAGACATAGTGGGAAAGCGTTTTGCTAAGATGTAGACTACAAAAGACGCGAAAGACGAAGGTAGGATGCTCTCCCGAGATAAGAGCCGCTCACGGGCGTCTTTGGGCAGAAGCCGCGCTAAGGAGAGCACTGTGAGCGGCACAATCGTCTTTGCGCGAAGAAGCCGCTTCTTCGGCTCCGGGAGACCGAGAGAGCGGCAGCTTCGGGAAGGTGAAGAAGCAAGCTGTACAACACTGGGATTGTGTGCGCAACTTGCCAACTGATAGAAAACAGTACTTTTGCACTCTCCTGACTTTTCCAATCACATGAACATTCGATTGGAAGCTGTTTTGGACAACTTTCCTTTTCTTCCTGCCAAACACTTGGCAGACATCCGTGCAACGTCTAGAACACGATGGGAGATGTTTTCTGTGCTGGCAGTTTTTCCTAGCCAGACATAGTGGGAAAGCGTTTTGCTAAGATGTAGACTACAAAAGACGCAAAAGACGAAGGTAGGATGCTCTCCGGAGCTAAGAGCCGCTCCCGGGCGTCTTTGGGCAGAAGCCGCGCTAAGGAGAGCACTGTGAGCGGCACAATCGTCTTTGCGCGAAGAAGCCGCTTCTTCGGCTCCGGGAGCCGGGGAGGGCGGCAGTTTCGGGAAGGTGAAGAAGCAAGCTGTACAACACTGGGATTGTGTGTGCACCTTGCCAACTGATAGAAAACAGTACTTTTGCACTCTCCTGACTTTTCCAATCACATGAACATTCGATTGGAAGCTGTTTTGGACAACTTTTCTTTTCTTCCTGCCAAACACTTGGCAGACATCTCTGCAACTTCTAGAACATGATGGGAGATGTTTTCTGTGCTGGCACAGTTTTTCCTAGCCAGACATAGTGGGAAAGCATTTTTCTAAGATGTAGACTACAAAAGACGCGAAAGACGAAGGTAGGATGCTCTCCGAAGCTAAGATCCACTCCCGGGCGTCTTTCGGCAGAAGCCGCGCTAAGGAGAGCACTGTGAGCGGCACAATCGTCTTTGCGCGAAGAAGCCGCTTCTTCGGCTCCGGGAGCCGGAGAGAGGGGCAGCTTCGGGAAGGTGAAGAAGCAAGCTGTACAACACTGGGATTGTGTGCGCGGCTTGCCAACTGATAGAAAACAGTACTTTTGCACTCTCCTGACTTTTCCAATCACATGAACATTCGATTGGAAGCTGTTTTGGACAACTTTTCTTTTCTTCCTGCCAAACACTTGACAGACATCTCTGCAACTTCTAGAACACGATGGGAGATGTTTTCTGTGCTGGCTGAGATTTTCCTAGCCAGACGTATTGGAAAAGCGTTTTGCTAAGATGTAGAGTACAAAAGATGCTAAAGACGAAGGTAGGATGCTCTCCGGAGCTAAGAGCCGCTCCCGGGCGTCTTTGGGCAGAAGCCGCGCTAAGGAGAGCACTGTGAGCGGCACAATCGTCTTTGCGAGAAGAAGCCGCTTCTTCAGCTCCGGGAGCCGGGGAGAGCGGCAGCTTCGGGAAGGTGAAGAAGCAAGCTGTACAACACTGGGATTGTGTGCGCACCTTGCCAACTGATAGAAAACAGTACTTTTGCACTCTCCTGACTTTTCCAATCACATGAACATTCGATTGGAAGCTGTTTTGGACAACTTTTCTTTTCTTCCTGCCAAACACTTGGCAGACATCTCTGCAACTTCTAGAACATGATGGGAGATGTTTTCTGTGCTGGCAGAGTTTCTCCTAGCCAGACGTATTGGAAAAGCGTTTTGCTAAGATGTAGAGTACAAAAGACGCTAAAGACGAAGGTAGGATGCTCTCCGGAGCTAAGAGCCGCTCCCGGGCGTCTTTGGGCACAAGCCGCACTAAGGAGAGCACTGTGAGCGGCACAATCGTCTTTGCGAGAAGAAGCCGCTTCTACAGCTCCAGGAGCCGGGGAGAGCGGCAGCTTCGGGAAGGTGAAGAAGCAAGCTGTACAACACTGGGATTGTGTGCGCACCTTGCCAACTGATAGAAAACAGTACTTTTGCACTCTCCTGACTTTTCCAATCACATGAACATTCGATTGGAAGCTGTTTTGGACAACTTTTCTTTTCTTCCTGCCAAAAACTTGGCAGACATCTCTGCAACTTCTAGAACATGATGGGAGATGTTTTCTGTGCTGGCACAGTTTTTCCTTGCCAGACGTATTGGAAAAGCGTTTTGCTTAGATGTAGACTACAAAAGATGCTAAAGACGAAGGTAGGATGCTGTCCGGAGCTAAGAGCCGCTCCCGGGCGTCTTTGGGCAGAAGCCGCGCTAAGGAGAGCACTGTGAGCGACACAATCGTCTTTGCGAGAAGAAGCCGCTTCTTCAGCTCCGGGAGCCGGGGAGAGCGGCAGCTTCGGGAAGGTGAAGAAGCAAGCTGTACAACACTGGGATTGTGTGCGCGGCTTGCCAACTGATAGAAAACAGTACTTTTGCACTCTCCTGACTTTTCCAATCACATGAACATTCGATTGGAAGCTGTTTTGGACAACTTTTCTTTTCTTCCTGCCAAACACTTGGCAGACATCTCTGCAACTTCTAGAACACGATGGGAGATGTTTACTGTGCTGGCACAGTTTCTCTTAGCCAGACGTAGTGGAAAAGCGTTTTGCTAAGATGTAGACTACAAAAGACGCTAAAGACGAAGGTAGGATGCTCTCCGGAGCTAAGAGCCGCTCCCGGGCGTCTTTGGGCAGAAGCCGCGCTAAGGAGAGCACTGTGAGTGGCACAATCGTCTTTGCGAGAAGAAGCCGCTTCTTCGGATCCGGGAGCCGGGGAGAGCGGCAGCTTCGGGAAGGTGAAGAAGCAAGCTGTACAACACTGGGATTGTGTGCGCACCTTGCCAACTGATAGAAAACAGTACTTTTGCACTCTCCTGACTTTTCCAATCACATGAACATTCGATTGGAAGCTGTTTTGGACAACTTTTCTTTTCTTCCTGCCAAGCACTTGGCAGACATCTCTGCATCTTCTAGAACACGATGGGAGATGTTTTCGGTGCTGGCACAGTTTCTCTTAGCCAGACATACTGGGAAAGCGTTTTGCAAAGATGTCGACTACAAAAGACGCTAAAGACGAAGGTAGGATGCTCTCCGGAGCTAAGAGCCGCTCCCGGGCGTCTTTGGGCAGAAGCCGCGCTAAGGAGAGCACTGTGAGCGGCACAATCGTCTTTGCCCGAAGAAGCCGCTTCTTCGACTCCGGGAGACGGGGAGAGCGGCAGCTTCGGGAAGGTGAAGAAGCAAGCTGTACAACACTGGGATTGTGTGCGCAGCTTGCCAACTGATAGAAAACAGTACTTTTGCACTCTCCTGACTTTTCCAATCACATGAACATTCGATTGGAAGCTGTTTTGGACAACTTTTCTTCCTGCCAAACACTTGGCAGACATCTCTGCAACTTCTAGAACACGATGGGAGATATATTCTGTGCTGGCACAGTTTCTCCTAGCCAGACATACTGGGAAAGCGTTTTGCTAAGATGTCGACTACAAAAGACGCTAAAGACGAAGGTAGGATGCTCTCCGGAGCTAAGAGCCGCTCCCGGGCGTCTTTGGGCACAAGCCGCGCTAAGGAGAGCACTGTGAGCGACACAATCGTTATTGCCCGAAGAAGCCGCTTCTTCGGCCCTTGGAGCCGGAGAGAGCAGCATCTTCGGGAAGGTAAGAAGCAAGCTGTACAACACTAGGATTGTGTGCGCAGCTTGCCAACTGATAGAAAATAGTGATTTTGCACTCTCCTGACTTTTCCAATCACATGAACATTCAATTGGAAGCTGTTTTGGACAACTTTTCTTTTCTTCCTGCCAAACACTTAGCAGACATCTCTGAAACTTCTAGAACACGATGGGAGATGTTTTCTGTGCTGGCACAGTTTCTCCTCGCCAGACATACTGGGAAAGCGTTTTGCTAAGATGTAGACTACAAAAGACGCTAAAGACGAAGGTAGGATGCTCTCCGGAGCTAAGAGCCGCTCCCGGGCGTCTTTGGGCAGAAGCCGCGCTAAGGAGAGCACTGTGAGCGGCACAATCGTCTTTGCGCGAAGAAGCCGCTTCTTCGGCTCCGGGAGCCGGAGAGAGCGGCAGCTTCGGGAAGGTGAAGAAGCAAGCTGTACAACACTGGGATTGTGTTCGCACCTTGCCAACTGATAGAAAACAGTATTTTTGCACTCTCCTGACTTTTCCAATCACATGAACATTTGATTGGAAGCTGTTTTGGACAACTTTTCTTTTCTTCCTGCCAAACACTTGACAGACATCTCTGCAACTTCTAGAACACGATGGGAGATGTTTTCTGTGCTGGCACAGTTTCTCCTAGCCAGACATACTGGGAAAGTGTTTTGCTAAGATGTAGACTACAAAAGACGCTAAAGACGAAGGTAGGATGCTCTCCGGAGCTAAGAGCCGCTCCCGGGCGTCTTTGGGCACAAGCCGCGCTAAGGAGAGCACTGTGAGCGGCACAATCGTCTTCGCGAGAAGAAGCCACTTCTTCGGCTCTGGGAGCCGGAGAGAGCGGCAGCTTCGGGAAGGTGAAGAAGCAAGCTGTACAACACTGGGATTGTGTGCGCACCTTGCCAACTGATAGAAAACAGTACTTTTGCACTCTCCTGACTTTTCCAATCACATGAACATTCGATTGGAAGCTGTTTTGGACAACTTTTCTTTTCTTCCTGCCAAACACTTGGCAGACATCTCTGAAACTTCTAGAACATGATGGGAGATGTTTTCTGTGCTGGCAGAGTTTCTCCTTGCCAGACGTATTGGAAAAGCGTTTTGCTTAGATGTAGACTACAAAAGATGCTAAAGACGAAGGTAGGATGCTCTCCGGAGCTAAGAGCCGCTCCCGGGCGTCTTTGGGCAGAAGCCGCGCTAAGGAGAGCACTGTGAGCGACACAATCGTCTTTGCGAGAAGAAGCCGCTTCTTCAGCTCCGGGAGCCGGGGAGAGCGGCAGCTTCGGGAAGGTGAAGAAGCAAGCTGTACAACACTGGGATTGTGTGCGCACCTTGCCAACTGATAGAAAACAGTACTTTTGCACTCTCCTGACTTTTCCAATCACATGAACATTCGATTGGAAGCTGTTTTGGACAACTTTTCTTTTCTTCCTGCCAAACACTTGGCAGACATCTCTGCAACTTCTAGAACACGATGGGAGATGTTTACTGTGCTGGCACAGTTTCTCTTAGCCAGACGTCGTGGAAAAGCGTTTTGCTAAGATGTAGACTACAAAAGACGCTAAAGACGAAGGTAGGATGCTCTCCGGAGCTAAGAGCCGCTCCCGGGCGTTATTGGGCAGAAGCCGCGCTAAGGAGAGCACTGTGAGTGGCACAATCGTCTTTGCGAGAAGAAGCCGCTTCTTCGGATCCGGGAGCCGGAGAGAGCGGCAGCTTCGGGAAGGTGAAGAAGCAAGCTGTACAACACTGGGATTGTGTGCGCACCTTGCCAACTGATAGAAAACAGTACTTTTGCACTCTCCTGACTTTTCCAATCACATGAACATTCGATTGGAAGCTGTTTTGGACAACTTTTCTTTTCTTCCTGCCAAACACTTGGCAGACATCTCTGCATCTTCTAGAACACGATGGGAGATGTTTTCGGTGCTGGCACAGTTTCTCTTAGCCAGACATACTGGGAAAGCGTTTTGCAAAGATGTCGACTACAAAAGACGCTAAAGACGAAGGTAGGATGCTCTCCGGAGCTAAGAGCCGCTCCCGGGCATCTTTGGGCAGAAGCCGCGCTAAGGAGAGCACTGTGAGCGGCACAATCGTCTTTGCCCGAAGAAGCCGCTTCTTCGACTCCTGGAGACGGGGAGAGCGGCAGCTTCGGGAAGGTGAAGAAGCAAGCTGTACAACACTGGGATTGTGTGCGCAGCTTGCCAACTGATAGAAAACAGTACTTTTGCACTCTCCTGACTTTTCCAATCACATGAACATTCGATTGGAAGCTGTTTTGGACAACTTTTCTTCCTGCCAAACACTTGGCAGACATCTCTGCAACTTCTAGAACACGATGGGAGATATATTCTGTGCTGGCACAGTTTCTCCTAGCCAGACATACTGGGAAAGCGTTTTGCTATCATGTAGACTACAAAAGACGCTAAAGACGAAGGTAGGATGCTCTCCGGAGCTAAGAGCCGCTCCCGGGCGTCTTTGGGCACAAGCCGCGCTAAGGAGAGCACTGTGAGCGACACAATCGTTATTGCTCGAAGAAGCCGCTTCTTCGGCCCTTGGAGCCGGAGAGAGCAGCAGCTTCGGGAAGGTAAGAAGCAAGCTGTACAACACTAGGATTGTGTGCGCAGCTTGCCAACTGATAGAAAACAGTACTTTTGCACTCTCCTGACTTTTCCAATCACATGAACATTCGATTGGAAGCTGTTTTGGACAACTTTTCTTTTCTTCCTGCCAAACACTTAGCAGACATCTCTGCAACTTCTAGAACATGATGGGAGATGTTTTCTGTGCTGGCACAGTTTCTCCTCGCCAGACATACTGGGAAAGCGTTTTGCTAAGATGTAGACTACAAAAGACGCTAAAGACGAAGGTAGGATGCTCTCCGGAGCTAAGAGCCGCTCCCGGGCGTCTTTGGGCAGAAGCCGCGCTAAGGAGAGCACTGTGAGCGGCACAATCGTCTTTGCGCGAAGAAGCCGCTTCTTCGGCTCCGGGAGCCGGAGAGAGCGGCAGCTTCGGGAAGGTGAAGAAGCAAGCTGTACAACACTGGGATTGTGTGCGCAGCTTGCCAACTGATAGAAAATAGTGCTTTTTAACTCTCCTGACTTTTCCAATCACATGAACATTCGATTGGAAGCTGTTTTGGACAACTTTTCTTTTCTTCCTGCCAAACACTTGGCAGACATCTCTGCAACTTCTAGAACATGATGGGGGATGTTTTCTGTGCCGGCAGAGTTTTTCCTAGCCAGACGTATTGGAAAAGCGTTTTGCTAAGATGTCGACTACAAAAGATGCTAAAGAGGAAGGTAGGATGCTTTCCGGAGCTAAGAGCCGCTCCCGGGCGTCTTTGGGCAGAAGCCGCGCTAAGGAGAGCACTGTGAGCGGCAAAATCATCTTTGCGCGAAGAAGCCGCTTCTTCGGCTCCGGGAGCCGGGGAGAGCGGCAGCTTCGGGAAGGTGAAGAAGCAAGCTGTACAACACTGGGATTGTGTGCGCGACTTGCCAACTGATAGAAAACAGTACTTTTGCACTCTCCTGACTTTTCCAATCACATGAACATTCGATTGGAAGCTGTTTTGGACAACTTTTCTTTTCTTCCTGCCAAACACTTGGCAGACATCTCTGCAACTTCTAGAACACGATGGGAGATGTTTTCTGTGCTGGCACAGTTTCTCCTAGCCAGACATACTGGGAAAGCGTTTTGCTAACATATAGACTACAAAAGACGCTAAAGACGAAGGTAGGATGCTCTCCGGAGCTAAGGGCCGCTCCCGGGCGTCTTTGGGTAGAAGCCGCGCTAAGGAGAGCATTGTAAGCGGCACAATCGTCTTTGCGCGAAGAAGCCGCTTCTTCGGCTCCGGGAGCCGGGGAGAGCGGCAGCTTCGGGAAGGTGAAGAAGCAAGCTGTACGACACTGGGACTGTGTGCGCAGCTTGCCAACTGATAGAAAACAGTACTTTTGCACTCTCCTGACTTTTCCAATCACATGAACATTCAATTGAAAGCTGTTTTGGACAACTTTTCTTTTCTTCCTGCCAAACACTTGGCAGACATCTCTGCAACTTCTAGAACACGATGGGAGATGTTTACTGTGCTGGCACAGTTTCTCTTACCCAGACGTAGTGGAAAAGCGTTTTGCCATCATGTAGACTACAAAAGACGCTAAAGACGAAGGTAGGATGCTCTCCGGAGCTAAGAGCCGCTCCCGGGCGTCTTTGGGCAGAAGCCGCGCTAAGGAGAGCACTGTGAGCGGCACAATCGTCTTTGCGCGAAGAAGCCGCTTCTTCGGCTCCGGGAGCCGGAGAGAGCGGCAGCTTCGGGAAGGTGAAGAAGCAAGCTGTACAACACTGGGATTGTGTGCGCGGCTTGCCAACTGATAGAAAACAGTACTTTTGCACTCTCCTGACTTTTCCAATCACATGAACATTCGATTGGAAGCTGTTTTGGACAACTTTTCTTTTCTTCCTGCCAAACACTTGGCAGACATCTCTGAAACTTCTAGAACATGATGGGAGATGTTTTCTGTGCTGGCAGAGTTTCTCCTTGCCAGACGTATTGGAAAAGCGTTTTGCTTAGAGGTAGACTACAAAAGATGCTAAAGACGAAGGTAGGATGCTCTCCGGAGCTAAGAGCCGCTCCCGGGCGTCTTTGGGCAGAAGCCGCGCTAAGGAGAGCACTGTGAGCGACACAATCGTCTTTGCGAGAAGAAGCCGCTTCTTCAGCTCCGGGAGCCGGGGAGAGCGGCAGCTTCGGGAAGGTGAAGAAGCAAGCTGTACAACACTGGGATTGTGTGCGCACCTTGCCAACTGATAGAAAACAGTACTTTTGCACTCTCCTGACTTTTCCAATCACATGAACATTCGATTGGAAGCTGTTTTGGACAACTTTTCTTTTCTTCCTGCCAAACACTTGGCAGACATCTCTGCAACTTCTAGAACACGATGGGAGATGTTTACTGTGCTGGCACAGTTTCTCTTAGCCAGACGTAGTGGAAAAGCGTTTTGCTAAGATGTAGACTACAAAAGACGCTAAAGACGAAGGTAGGATGCTCTCCGGAGCTAAGAGCCGCTCCCGGGCGTCTTTGGGCAGAAGCCGCGCTAAGGAGAGCACTGTGAGTGGCACAATCGTCTTTGCGAGAAGAAGCCGCTTCTTCGGATCCGGGAGCCGGAGAGAGCGGCAGCTTCGGGAAGGTGAAGAAGCAAGCTGTACAACACTGGGATTGTGTGCGCACCTTGCCAACTGATAGAAAACAGTACTTTTGCACTCTCCTGACTTTTCCAATCACATGAACATTCGATTGGAAGCTGTTTTGGACAACTTTTCTTTTCTTCCTGCCAAACACTTGGCAGACATCTCTGCATCTTCTAGAACACGATGGGAGATGTTTTCGGTGCTGGCACAGTTTCTCTTAGCCAGACATACTGGGAAAGCGTTTTGCAAAGATGTCGACTACAAAAGACGCTAAAGACGAAGGTAGGATGCTCTCCGGAGCTAAGAGCCGCTCCCGGGCATCTTTGGGCAGAAGCCGCGCTAAGGAGAGCACTGTGAGCGGCACAATCGTCTTTGCCCGAAGAAGCCGCTTCTTCGACTCCGGGAGACGGGGAGATCGGCAGCTTCGGGAAGGTGAAGAAGCAAGCTGTACAACACTGGGATTGTGTGCGCAGCTTGCCAACTGATAGAAAACAGTACTTTTGCACTCTCCTGACTTTTCCAATCACATGAACATTCGATTGGAAGCTGTTTTGGACAACTTTTCTTCCTGCCAAACACTTGGCAGACATCTCTGCAACTTCTAGAACACGATGGGAGATATATTCTGTGCTGGCACAGTTTCTCCTAGCCAGACATACTGGGAAAGCGTTTTGCTATCATGTAGACTACAAAAGACGCTAAAGACGAAGGTAGGATGCTCTCCGGAGCTAAGAGCCGCTCCCGGGCGTCTTTGGGCAGAAGCCGCGCTAAGGAGAGCACTGTGAGCGGCAAAATCATCTTTGCGCGAAGAAGCCGCTTCTTCGGCTCCGGGAGCCGGGGAGAGCGGCAGCTTCGGGAAGGTGAAGAAGCAAGCTGTACAACACTGGGATTGTGTGCGCGACTTGCCAACTGATAGAAAACAGTACTTTTGCACTCTCCTGACTTTTCCAATCACATGAACATTCGATTGGAAGCTGTTTTGGACAACTTTTCTTTTCTTCCTGCCAAACACTTGGCAGACATCTCTGCAACTTCTAGAACACGATGGGAGATGTTTTCTGTGCTGGCACAGTTTCTCCTAGCCAGACATACTGGGAAAGCGTTTTGCTAAAATATAGACTACAAAAGACGCTAAAGACGAAGGTAGGATGCTCTCCGGAGCTAAGGGCCGCTCCCGGGCGTCTTTGGGTAGAAGCCGCGCTAAGGAGAGCATTGTAAGCGGCACAATCGTCTTTGCGCGAAGAAGCCGCTTCTTCGGCTCCGGGAGCCGGGGAGAGCGGCAGCTTCGGGAAGGTGAAGAAGCAAGCTGTACGACACTGGGACTGTGTGCGCAGCTTGCCAACTGATAGAAAACAGTACTTTTGCACTCTCCTGACTTTTCCAATCACATGAACATTCAATTGAAAGCTGTTTTGGACAACTTTTCTTTTCTTCCTGCCAAACACTTGGCAGACATCTCTGCAACTTCTAGAACACGATGGGAGATGTTTACTGTGCTGGCACAGTTTCTCTTACCCAGACGTAGTGGAAAAGCGTTTTGCCATCATGTAGACTACAAAAGACGCTAAAGACGAAGGTAGGATGCTCTCCGGAGCTAAGAGCCGCTCCCGGGCGTCTTTGGGCAGAAGCCGCGCTAAGGAGAGCACTGTGAGCGGCACAATCGTCTTTGCGAGAAGAAGCCGCTTCTTCGGCTCCGGGAGCCGGAGAGAGCGGCAGCTTCGGGAAGGTGAAGAAGCAAGCTGTACAACACTGGGATTGTGTGCGCGGCTTGCCAACTGATAGAAAACAGTACTTTTGCACTCTCCTGACTTTTCCAATCACATGAACATTCGATTGGAAGCTGTTTTGGACAACTTTTCTTTTCTTCCTGCCAAACACTTGGCAGACATCTCTGCAACTTCTAGAACACGATGGGAGATGTTTTCTGTGCTGGCAGAGTTTCTCCTTGCCAGACGTATTGGAAAAGCGTTTTGCTTAGAGGTAGACTACAAAAGATGCTAAAGACGAAGGTAGGATGCTCTCCGGAGCTAAGAGCCGCTCCCGGGCGTCTTTGGGCACAAGCCGCGCTAAGGAGAGCACTGTGAGCGACACAATCGTTATTGCCCGAAGAAGCCGCTTCTTCGGCCCTTGGAGCCGGAGAGAGCAGCAGCTTCGGGAAGGTAAGAAGCAAGCTGTACAACACTAGGATTGTGTGCGCAGCTTGCCAACTGATAGAAAACAGTACTTTTGCACTCTCCTGACTTTTCCAATCACATGAACATTCGATTGGAAGCTGTTTTGGACAACTTTTCTTTTCTTCCTGCCAAACACTTAGCAGACATCTCTGAAACTTCTAGAACACGATGGGAGATGTTTTCTGTGCTGGCACAGTTTCTCCTCGCCAGACATACTGGGAAAGCGTTTTGCTAAGATGTAGACTACAAAAGACGCTAAAGACGAAGGTAGGATGCTCTCCGGAGCTAAGAGCCGCTCCCGGGCGTCTTTGGGCACAAGCCGCGCTAAGGAGAGCACTGTGAGCGGCACAATCGTCTTTGCGCGAAGAAGCCGCTTCTTCGGCTCCGGGAGCCGGAGAGAGCGGCAGCTTCGGGAAGGTGAAGAAGCAAGCTGTACAACACTGGGATTGTGTGCGCACCTTGCCAACTGATAGAAAATAGTGCTTTTTAACTCTCCTGACTTTTCCAATCACATGAACATTCGATTGGAAGCTGTTTTGGACAACTTTTCTTTTCTTCCTGCCAAACACTTGGCAGACATCTCTGAAACTTCTAGAACATGATGGGAGATGTTTTCTGTGCTGGCAGAGTTTCTCCTTGCCAGACGTATTGGAAAAGCGTTTTGCTAAGATGTAGACTACAAAAGATGCTAAAGACGAAGGTAGGATGCTCTCCGGAGCTAAGAGCCGCTCCCGGGCGTCTTTCGGCAGAAGCCGCGCTAAGGAGAGCACTGTGAGCGGCACAATCGTCTTTGCGAGAAGAAGCCGCTTCTTCGGCTCCGGGAGCCGGGGAGAGCAGCAGCTTCGGGAAGGTGAAGAAGCAAGCTGTACAACACTGGGATTGTGTGCACGGCTTGCCAACTGATAGAAAACAGTACTTTCGCACACTCCTGACTTTTCCAAACACATGAACATTCGATTGGAAGCTGTTTTGGACAACTTTTCTTTTCTTCCTGCCAAACACTTGGCAGACATCTCTGCATCTTCTAGAACACGATGGGAGATGTTTTCGGTGCTGGCACAGTTTCTCTTAGCCAGACATACTGGGAAAGCGTTTTGCAAAGATGTCGACTACAAAAGACGCTAAAGACGAAGGTAGGATGCTCTCCGGAGCTAAGAGCCGCTCCCGGGCATCTTTGGGCAGAAGCCGCGCTAAGGAGAGCACTGTGAGCGGCACAATCGTCTTTGCCCGAAGAAGCCGCTTCTTCGACTCCGGGAGACGGGGAGAGCGGCAGCTTCGGGAAGGTGAAGAAGCAAGCTGTACAACACTGGGATTGTGTGCGCAGCTTGCCAACTGATAGAAAACAGTACTTTTGCACTCTCCTGACTTTTCCAATCACATGAACATTCGATTGGAAGCTGTTTTGGACAACTTTTCTTCCTGCCAAACACTTGGCAGACATCTCTGCAACTTCTAGAACACGATGGGAGATATATTCTGTGCTGGCACAGTTTCTCCTAGCCAGACATACTGGGAAAGCGTTTTGCTAAGATGTCGACTACAAAAGACGCTAAAGACGAAGGTAGGATGCTCTCCGGAGCTAAGAGCCGCTCCCGGGCGTCTTTGGGCACATGCCGCGCTAAGGAGAGCACTGTGAGCGACACAATCGTTATTGCCCGAAGAAGCCACTTCTTCGGCCCCTGGAGCCGGGGAGAGCAGCAGCTTCGGGAAGGTAAGAAGCAAGCTGTACAACACTAGGATTGTGTGCGCAGCTTGCCAACTGATAGAAAACAGTACTTTTGCACTCTCCTGACTTTTCCAATCACATGAACATTCGATTGGAAGCTGTTTTGGACAACTTTTCTTTTCTTCCTGCCAAACACTTAGCAGACATCTCTGAAACTTCTAGAACACGATGGGAGATGTTTTCTGTGCTGGCACAGTTTCTCCTCGCCAGACATACTGGGAAAGCGTTTTTTCTAAGATGTAGACTACAAAAGACGCTAAAGACGAAGGTAGGATGCTCTCCGGAGCTAAGAGCCGCTCCCGGGCGTCTTTGGGCAGAAGCCGCGCTAAGGAGAGCACTGTGAGCGGCACAATCGTCTTTGCGCGAAGAAGCCGCTTCTTCGGCTCCGGGAGCCGGAGAGAGCGGCAGCTTCGGGAAGGTGAAGAAGCAAGCTGTACAACACTGGGATTGTGTTCGCACCTTGCCAACTGATAGAAAACAGTATTTTTGCACTCTCCTGACTTTTCCAATCACATGAACATTCGATTGGAAGCTGTTTTGGACAACTTTTCTTTTCTTCCTGCCAAACACTTGGCAGACATCTCTGCAACTTCTAGAACACGATGGGAGATGTTTTCTGTGCTGGCACAGTTTCTCCTAGCCAGACATATTGGGAAAGTGTTTTGCTAAGATGTAGACTACAAAAGACGCTAAAGACGAAGGTAGGATGCTCTCCGGAGCTAAGAGCCGCTCCCGGGCGTCTTTGGGCACAAGCCGCGCTAAGGAGAGCACTGTGAGCGGCACAATCGTCTTCGCGAGAAGAAGCCACTTCTTCGGCTCTGGGAGCCGGGGAGAGCGGCAGCTTCGGGAAGGTGAAGAAGCAAGCTGTACAACACTGGGATTGTGTGCGCACCTTGCCAACTGATAGAAAACAGTACTTTTGCACTCTCCTGACTTTTCCAATCACATGAACATTCAATTGGAAGCTGTTTTGGACAACTTTTCTTTTCTTCCTGCCAAACACTTGGCAGACATCTCTGCAACTTCTAGAACACGATGGGAGATGTTTTCTGTGCTGGCATAGTTTCTCCTAGCCAGACGTACTGGGAAAGCGTTTTGCTAAGATGTAGACTACAAAAGACGCTAAAGACGAAGGTAGGATGCTCTCCGGAGCTAAGAGCCGCTCCCGGGCGTTTTTGGGCAGAAGCCGCGCTAAGGAGAGCATTGTAAGCGGCACAATCGTCTTTGCGCGAAGAAGCCGCTTCTTCGGCTCCGGGAGCCGGGGAGAGCGGCAGCTTCGGGAAGGTGAAGAAGCAAGCTGTACAACACTGGGATTGTGTGCGCAGCTTGCCAACTGATAGAAAACAGTACTTTTGCACTCTCCTGACTTTTCCAATCACATGAACATTCAATTGAAAGCTGTTTTGGACAACTTTTCTTTTCTTCCTGCCAAACACTTGGCAGACATCTCTGCAACTTCTAGAACACGATGGGAGATGTTTACTGTGCTGGCACAGTTTCTCTTACCCAGACGTAGTGGAAAAGCGTTTTGCCATCATGTAGACTACAAAAGACGCTAAAGACGAAGGTAGGATGCTCTCCGGAGCTAAGAGCCGCTCCCGGGCGTCTTTGGGCAGAAGCCGCGCTAAGGAGAGCACTGTGAGCGGCACAATCGTCTTTGCGCGAAGAAGCCGCTTCTTCGGATCCGGGAGCCGGAGAGAGCGGCAGCTTCGGGAAGGTGAAGAAGCAAGCTGTACAACACTGGGATTGTGTGCGCAGCTTGCCAACTGATAGAAAATAGTGCTTTTTCACTCTCCTGACTTTTCCAATCACATGAACATTCGATTGGAAGCTATTTTGGACAACTTTTCTTTTCTTCCTGCCAAACACTTGGCAGACATCTCTGCAACTTGTAGAACACGATGGGAGATGTTTACTGTGCCGGCACAGTTTCTCTTAGCCAGACGTAGTGGAAAAGCGTTTTGCTAAGATGTAGACTACAAAAGACGCTAAAGACGAAGGTAGGATGCTCTCCGGAGCTAAGAGCCGCTCCCGGGCGTCTTTGGGCAGAAGCCGCGCTAAGGAGAGCACTGTGAGCGGCACAATCGTCTTTGCGAGAAGAAGCCGCTTCTTCGGATCCGGGAGCCGGAGAGAGCGGCAGCTTCGGGAAGGTGAAGAAGCAAGCTGTACAACACTGGGATTGGGTGCGCACCTTGCCAACTGATAGAAAACAGTACTTTTGCACTCTCCTGACTTTTCCAATCACATGAACATTCGATTGGAAGCTCTTTTGGACAACTTTTCTTTTCTTCCTGCCAAACACTTGGCAGACATCTCTGCATCTTCTAGAACACGATGGGAGATGTTTTCGGTGCAGGCACAGTTTCTCTTAGCCAGACATACTGGGAAAGCGTTTTGCAAAGATGTCGACTACAAAAGACGCTAAAGACGAAGGTAGGATGCTCTCCGGAGCTAAGAGCCGCTCCCGGGCGTCTTTGGGCAGAAGCCGCGCTAAGGAGAGCACTGTGAGCGACACAATCGTCTTTGCGAGAAGAAGCCGCTTCTTCAGCTCCGGGAGCCGGGGAGAGTGGCAGCTTCGGGAAGGTGAAGAAGCAAGCTGTACAACACTGGGATTGTGTGCGCACCTTGCCAACTGATAGAAAACAGTACTTTTGCACTCTCCTGACTTTTCCAATCACATGAACATTCGATTGGAAGCTGTTTTGGACAACTTTTCTTCCTGCCAAACACTTGGCAGACATCTCTGCAACTTCTAGAACACGATGGGAGATATATTCTGTGCTGGCACAGTTTCTCCTAGCCAGACATACTGGGAAAGCGTTTTGCTAAGATGTCGACTACAAAAGACGCTAAAGACGAAGGTAGGATGCTCTCCGGAGCTAAGAGCCGCTCCCGGGCGTCTTTGGGCACAAGCCGCGCTAAGGAGAGCACTGTGAGCGACACAATCGTTATTGCCCGAAGAAGCCGCTTCTTCGGCCCCTGGAGCCGGAGAGAGCAGCAGCTTCGGGAAGGTAAGAAGCAAGCTGTACAACACTAGGATTGTGTGCGCAGCTTGCCAACTGATAGAAAACAGTACTTTTGCACTCTCCTGACTTTTCCAATCACATGAACATTCGATTGGAAGCTGTTTTGGACAACTTTTCTTTTCTTCCTGCCAAACACTTAGCAGACATCTCTGAAACTTCTAGAACACGATGGGAGATGTTTTCTGTGCTGGCACAGTTTCTCCTCGCCAGACATACTGGGAAAGCGTTTTGCTAAGATGTAGACTACAAAAGACGCTAAAGACGAAGGTAGGATGCTCTCCGGAGCTAAGAGCCGCTCCCGGGCGTCTTTGGGCACAAGCCGCGCTAAGGAGAGCACTGTGAGCGGCACAATCGTCTTTGCGCGAAGAAGCCGCTTCTTCGGCTCCGGGAGCCGGAGAGAGCGGCAGCTTCGGGAAGGTGAAGAAGCAAGCTGTACAACACTGGGATTGTGTTCGCACCTTGCCAACTGATAGAAAACAGTATTTTTGCACTCTCCTGACTTTTCCAATCACATGAACATTCGATTGGAAGCTGTTTTGGACAACTTTTCTTTTCTTCCTGCCAAACACTTGACAGACATCTCTGCAACTTCTAGAACACGATGGGAGATGTTTTCTGTGCTGGCACAGTTTCTCCTAGCCAGACATACTGGGAAAGTGTTTTGCTAAGATGTAGACTACAAAAGACGCTAAAGACGAAGGTAGGATGCTCTCCGGAGCTAAGAGCCGCTCCCGGGCGTCTTTGGGCACAAGCCGCGCTAAGGAGAGCACTGTGAGCGACACAATCGTTATTGCCCGAAGAAGCCGCTTCTTCGGCCCCTGGAGCCGGAGAGAGCAGCAGCTTCGGGAAGGTAAGAAGCAAGCTGTACAACACTAGGATTGTGTGCGCAGCTTGCCAACTGATAGAAAACAGTACTTTTGCCCTCTCCTGACTTTTCCAATCACATGAACATTCGATTGGAAGCTGTTTTGGACAACTTTTCTTTTCTTCCTGCCAAACACTTGACAGACATCTCTGCATCTTCTAGAACACGATGGGAGATGTTTTCGGTGCTGGCACAGTTTCTCTTAGCCAGACATACTGGGAAAGCGTTTTGCAAAGATGTCGACTACAAAAGACGCTAAAGACGAAGGTAGGATGCTCTCCGGAGCTAAGAGCCGCTCCCGGGCATCTTTGGGCAGAAGCCGCGCTAAGGAGAGCACTGTGAGCGGCACAATCGTCTTTGCGCGAAGAAGCCGCTTCTTCGACTCCGGGAGACGGGGAGAGCGGCAGCTTCGGGAAGGTGAAGAAGCAAGCTGTACAACACTGGGATTGTGTGCGCAGCTTGCCAACTGATAGAAAACAGTACTTTTGCACTCTCCTGACTTTTCCAATTACATGAACATTCGATTGGAAGCTGTTTTGGACAACTTTTCTTCCTGCCAAACACTTGGCAGACATCTCTGCAACTTCTAGAACACGATGGGAGATATATTCTGTGCTGGCACAGTTTCTCCTAGCCAGACATACTGGGAAAGCGTTTTGCTAAGATGTCGACTACATAAGACGCTAAAGACGAAGGTAGGATGCTCTCCGGAGCTAAGAGCCGCTCCCGGGCGTCTTTGGGCACATGCCGCGCTAAGGAGAGCACTGTGAGCGACACAATCGTTATTGCCCGAAGAAGCCGCTTCTTCGGCCCCTGGAGCCGGAGAGAGCAGCAGCTTCGGGAAGGTAAGAAGCAAGCTGTACAACACTAGGATTGTGTGCGCAGCTTGCCAACTGATAGAAAACAGTACTTTTGCACTCTCCTGACTTTTCCAATCACATGAACATTCGATTGGAAGCTGTTTTGGACAACTTTTCTTTTCTTCCTGCCAAACACTTAGCAGACATCTCTGAAACTTCTAGAACACGATGGGAGATGTTTTCTGTGCTGGCACAGTTTCTCCTCGCCAGACATACTGGGAAAGCGTTTTTTCTAAGATGTAGACTACAAAAGACGCTAAAGACGAAGGTAGGATGCTCTCCGGAGCTAAGAGCCGCTCCCGGGCGTCTTTGGGCAGAAGCCGCGCTAAGGAGAGCACTGTGAGCGGCACAATCGTCTTTGCGCGAAGAAGCCGCTTCTTCGGCTCCGGGAGCCGGAGAGAGCGGCAGCTTCGGGAAGGTGAAGAAGCAAGCTGTACAACACTGGGATTGTGTTCGCACCTTGCCAACTGATAGAAAACAGTATTTTTGCACTCTCCTGACTTTTCCAATCACATGAACATTCGATTGGAAGCTGTTTTGGACAACTTTTCTTTCTTCCTGCCAAACACTTGACAGACATCTCTGCAACTTCTAGAACACGATGGGAGATGTTTTCTGTGCTGGCACAGTTTCTCCTAGCCAGACATACTGGGAAAGTGTTTTGCTAAGATGTAGACTACAAAAGACGCTAAAGACGAAGGTAGGATGCTCTCCGGAGCTAAGAGCCGCTCCCGGGCGTCTTTGGGCACAAGCCGCGCTAAGGAGAGCACTGTGAGCGGCACAATTGTCTTCGCGAGAAGAAGCCACTTCTTCGGCTCTGGGAGCCGGGGAGAGCGGCAGCTTCGGGAAGGTGAAGAAGCAAGCTGTACAACACTGGGATTGTGTGCGCACCTTGCCAACTGATAGAAAACAGTACTTTTGCACTCTCCTGACTTTTCCAATCACATGAACATTCAATTGGAAGCTGTTTTGGACAACTTTTCTTTTCTTCCTGCCAAACACTTGGCAGACATCTCTGCAACTTCTAGAACACGATGGGAGATGTTTACTGTGCTGGCACAGTTTCTCTTACCCAGACGTAGTGGAAAAGCGTTTTGCCATCATGTAGACTACAAAAGACGCTAAAGACGAAGGTAGGATGCTCTCCGGAGCTAAGAGCCGCTCCCGGGCGTTTTTGGGCAGAAGCCGCGCTAAGGAGAGCACTGTGAGCGGCACAATCGTCTTTGCGCGAAGAAGCCGCTTCTTCGGATCCGGGAGCCGGAGAGAGCGGCAGCTTCGGGAAGGTGAAGAAGCAAGCTGTACAACACTGGGATTGTGTGCGCAGCTTGCCAACTGATAGAAAATAGTGCTTTTTCACTCTCCTGACTTTTCCAATCACATGAACATTCGATTGGAAGCTATTTTGGACAACTTTTCTTTTCTTCCTGCCAAACACTTGGCAGACATCTCTGCAACTTGTAGAACACGATGGGAGATGTTTACTGTGCTGGCACAGTTTCTCTTAGCCAGACGTAGTGGAAAAGCGTTTTGCTAAGATGTAGACTACAAAAGACGCTAAAGACGAAGGTAGGATGCTCTCCGGAGCTAAGAGCCGCTCCCGGGCGTCTTTGGGCAGAAGCCGCGCTAAGGAGAGCACTGTGAGCGGCACAATCGTCTTTGCGAGAAGAAGCCGCTTCTTCGGATCCGGGAGCCGGAGAGAGCGGCAGCTTCGGGAAGGTGAAGAAGCAAGCTGTACAACACTGGGATTGGGTGCGCGCACCTTGCCAACTGATAGAAAACAGTACTTTTGCACTCTCCTGACTTTTCCAATCACATGAACATTCGATTGGAAGCTGTTTTGGACAACTTTTCTTTTCTTCCTGCCAAACACTTGGCAGACATCTCTGCATCTTCTAGAACACGATGGGAGATGTTTTCTGTGCTGGCACAGTTTCTCTTAGCCAGACATACTGGGAAAGCGTTTTGCAAAGATGTCGACTACAAAAGACGCTAAAGACGAAGGTAGGATGCTCTCCGGAGCTAAGAGCCGCTCCCGGGCGTCTTTGGGCAGAAGCCGCGCTAAGGAGAGCACTGTGAGCGACACAATCGTCTTTGCGAGAAGAAGCCGCTTCTTCAGCTCCGGGAGCCGGGGAGAGCGGCAGCTTCGGGAAGGTGAAGAAGCAAGCTGTACAACACTGGGACTGTGTGCGCACCTTGCCAACTGATAGAAAACAGTACTTTTGCACTCTCCTGACTTTTCCAATCACATGAACATTCGATTGGAAGCTGTTTTGGACAACTTTTCTTCCTGCCAAACACTTGGCAGACATCTCTGCAACTTCTAGAACACGATGGGAGATATATTCTGTGCTGGCACAGTTTCTCCTAGCCAGACATACTGGGAAAGCGTTTTGCTAAGATGTCGACTACAAAAGACGCTAAAGACGAAGGTAGGATGCTCTCCGGAGCTAAGAGCCGCTCCCGGGCGTCTTTGGGCACAAGCCGCGCTAAGGAGAGCACTGTGAGCGACACAATCGTTATTGCCCGAAGAAGCCGCTTCTTCGGCCCCTGGAGCCGGAGAGAGCAGCAGCTTCGGGAAGGTAAGAAGCAAGCTGTACAACACTAGGATTGTGTGCGCAGCTTGCCAACAGATAGAAAACAGTACTTTTGCACTCTCCTGACTTTTCCAATCACATGAACATTCGATTGGAAGCTGTTTTGGACAACTTTTCTTTTCTTCCTGCCAAACACTTAGCAGACATCTCTGCAACTTCTAGAACACGATGGGAGATGTTTTCTGTGCTGGCACAGTTTCTCCTCGCCAGACATACTGGGAAAGCGTTTTGCTAAGATGTAGACTACAAAAGACGCTAAAGACGAAGGTAGGATGCTCTCCGGAGCTAAGAGCCGCTCCCGGGCGTCTTTGGGCACAAGCCGCGCTAAGGAGAGCACTGTGAGCGGCACAATCGTCTTTGCGCGAAGAAGCCGCTTCTTCGGCTCCGGGAGCCGGAGAGAGCGGCAGCTTCGGGAAGGTGAAGAAGCAAGCTGTACAACACTGGGATTGTGTTCGCACCTTGCCAACTGATAGAAAACAGTATTTTTGCACTCTCCTGACTTTTCCAATCACATGAACATTCGATTGGAAGCTGTTTTGGACAACTTTTCTTTTCTTCCTGCCAAACACTTGGCAGACATCTCTGCAACTTCTAGAACACGATGGGAGATGTTTTCTGTGCTGGCACAGTTTCTCCTAGCCAGACATACTGGGAAAGTGTTTTGCTAAGATGTAGACTACAAAAGACGCTAAAGACGAAGGTAGGATGCTCTCCGGAGCTAAGAGCCGCTCCCGGGCGTCTTTGGGCACAAGCCGCGCTAAGGAGAGCACTGTGAGCGACACAATCGTTATTGCCCGAAGAAGCCGCTTCTTCGGCCCCTGGAGCCGGAGAGAGCAGCAGCTTCGGGAAGGTAAGAAGCAAGCTGTACAACACTAGGATTGTGTGCGCAGCTTGCCAACTGATAGAAAACAGTACTTTTGCACTCTCCTGACTTTTCCAATCACATGAACATTCGATTGGAAGCTGTTTTGGACAACTTTTCTTTTCTTCCTGCCAAACACTTAGCAGACATCTCTGCAACTTCTAGAACACGATGGGAGATGTTTTCTGTGCTGGCACAGTTTCTCCTCGCCAGACATACTGGGAAAGCGTTTTGCTAAGATGTAGACTACAAAAGACGCTAAAGACGAAGGTAGGATGCTCTCCGGAGCTAAGAGCCGCTCCCGGGCGTCTTTGGGCACAAGCCGCGCTAAGGAGAGCACTGTGAGCGGCACAATCGTCTTTGCGCGAAGAAGCCGCTTCTTCGGCTCCGGGAGCCGGAGAGAGCGGCAGCTTCGGGAAGGTGAAGAAGCAAGCTGTACAACACTGGGATTGTGTTCGCACCTTGCCAACTGATAGAAAACAGTATTTTTGCACTCTCCTGACTTTTCCAATCACATGAACATTCGATTGGAAGCTGTTTTGGACAACTTTTCTTTTCTTCCTGCCAAACACTTGACAGACATCTCTGCAACTTCTAGAACACGATGGGAGATGTTTTCTGTGCTGGCACAGTTTCTCCTAGCCAGACATACTGGGAAAGTGTTTTGCTAAGATGTAGACTACAAAAGACGCTAAAGACGAAGGTAGGATGCTCTCCGGAGCTAAGAGCCGCTCCCGGGCGTCTTTGGGCACAAGCCGCGCTAAGGAGAGCACTGTGAGCGACACAATTGTTATTGCCCGAAGAAGCCGCTTCTTCGGCCCCTGGAGCCGGAGAGAGCAGCAGCTTCGGGAAGGTAAGAAGCAAGCTGTACAACACTAGGATTGTGTGCGCAGCTTGCCAACTGATAGAAAACAGTACTTTTGCACTCTCCTGACTTTTCCAATCACATGAACATTCGATTGGAAGCTGTTTTGGACAACTTTTCTTTTCTTCCTGCCAAACACTTGGCAGACATCTCTGCATCTTCTAGAACACGATGGGAGATGTTTTCGGTGCTGGCACAGTTTCTCTTAGCCAGACATACTGGGAAAGCGTTTTGCAAAGATGTCGACTACAAAAGACGCTAAAGACGAAGGTAGGATGCTCTCCGGAGCTAAGAGCCGCTCCCGGGCATCTTTGGGCAGAAGCCGCGCTAAGGAGAGCACTGTGAGCGGCACAATCGTCTTTGCCCGAAGAAGCCGCTTCTTCGACTCCGGGAGACGGGGAGAGCGGCAGCTTCGGGAAGGTGAAGAAGCAAGCTGTACAACACTGGGATTGTGTGCGCAGCTTGCCAACTGATAGAAAACAGTACTTTTGCACTCTCCTGACTTTTCCAATCACATGAACATTCGATTGGAAGCTGTTTTGGACAACTTTTCTTCCTGCCAAACACTTGGCAGACATCTCTGCAACTTCTAGAACACGATGGGAGATATATTCTGTGCTGGCACAGTTTCTCCTAGCCAGACATACTGGGAAAGCGTTTTGCTAAGATGTCGACTACAAAAGACGCTAAAGACGAAGGTAGGATGCTCTCCGGAGCTAAGAGCCGCTCCCGGGCGTCTTTGGGCACATGCCGCGCTAAGGAGAGCACTGTGAGCGACACAATCGTTATTGCCCGAAGAAGCCGCTTCTTCGGCCCCTGGAGCCGGAGAGAGCAGCAGCTTCGGGAAGGTAAGAAGCAAGCTGTACAACACTAGGATTGTGTGCGCAGCTTGCCAACTGATAGAAAACAGTACTTTTGCACTCTCCTGACTTTTCCAATCACATGAACATTCGATTGGAAGCTGTTTTGGACAACTTTTCTTTTCTTCCTGCCAAACACTTAGCAGACATCTCTGAAACTTCTAGAACACGATGGGAGATGTTTTCTGTGCTGGCACAGTTTCTCCTCGCCAGACATACTGGGAAAGCGTTTTTTCTAAGATGTAGACTACAAAAGACGCTAAAGACGAAGGTAGGATGCTCTCCGGAGATAAGAGCCGCTCCCGGGCGTCTTTGGGCAGAAGCCGCGCTAAGGAGAGCACTGTGAGCGGCACAATCGTCTTTGCGCGAAGAAGCCGCTTCTTCGGCTCCGGGAGCCGGAGAGAGCGGCAGCTTCGGGAAGGTGAAGAAGCAAGCTGTACAACACTGGGATTGTGTTCGCACCTTGCCAACTGATAGAAAACAGTATTTTTGCACTCTCCTGACTTTTCCAATCACATGAACATTCGATTGGAAGCTGTTTTGGACAACTTTTCTTTTCTTCCTGCCAAACACTTGACAGACATCTCTGCAACTTCTAGAACACGATGGGAGATGTTTTCTGTGCTGGCACAGTTTCTCCTAGCCAGACATACTGGGAAAGTGTTTTGCTAAGATGTAGACTACAAAAGACGCTAAAGACGAAGGTAGGATGCTCTCCGGAGCTAAGAGCCGCTCCCGGGCGTCTTTGGGCACAAGCCGCGCTAAGGAGAGCACTGTGAGCGGCACAATCGTCTTCGCGAGAAGAAGCCACTTCTTCGGCTCTGGGAGCCGGGGAGAGCGGCAGCTTCGGGAAGGTGAAGAAGCAAGCTGTACAACACTGGGATTGTGTGCGCACCTTGCCAACTGATAGAAAACAGTACTTTTGCACTCTCCTGACTTTTCCAATCACATGAACATTCAATTGGAAGCTGTTTTGGACAACTTTTCTTTTCTTCCTGCCAAACACTTGGCAGACATTTCTGCAACTTCTAGAACATGATGGGGGATGTTTTCTGTGCCGGCAGAGTTTTTCCTAGCCAGACGTATTGGAAAAGCGTTTTGCTAAGATGTCGACTACAAAAGATGCTAAAGACGAAGGTAGGATGCTCTCCGGAGCTAAGAGCCGCTCCCGGGCGTCTTTGGGCAGAAGCCGCGCTAAGGAGAGCACTGTGAGTGGCACAATCGTCTTTGCGAGAGGAAGCCGCTTCTTCGGATCCGGGAGCCGGAGAGAGCGGCAGCTTCGGGAAGGTGAAGAAGCAAGCTGTACAACACTGGGATTGGGTGCGCACCTTGCCAACTGATAGAAAACAGTACTTTTGCACTCTCCTGACTTTTCCAATCACATGAACATTCGATTGGAAGCTGTTTTGGACAACTTTTCTTTTCTTCCTGCCAAACACTTGGCAGACATCTCTGCATCTTCTAGAACACGATGGGAGATGTTTTCGGTGCAGGCACAGTTTCTCTTAGCCAGACATACTGGGAAAGCGTTTTGCAAAGATGTCGACTACAAAAGACGCTAAAGACGAAGGTAGGATGCTCTCCGGAGCTAAGAGCCGCTCCCGGGCATCTTTGGGCAGAAGCCGCGCTAAGGAGAGCACTGTGAGCGGCACAATCGTCTTTGCCCGAAGAAGCCGCTTCTTCGACTCCGGGAGACGGGGAGAGCGGCAGCTTCAGGAAGGTGAAGAAGCAAGCTGTACAACACTGGGATTGTGTGCGCAGCTTGCCAACTGATAGAAAACAGTACTTTTGCACTCTCCTGACTTTTCCAATCACATGAACATTCGATTGGAAGCTGTTTTGGACAACTTTTCTTCCTGCCAAACACTTGGCAGACATCTCTGCAACTTCTAGAACACAATGGGAGATGTTTACTGTGCTGGCACAGTTTCTCCTAGCCAGACATACTGGGAAAGCGTTTTGCTAAGATGTCGACTACAAAAGACGCTAAAGACGAAGGTAGGATGCTCTCCGGAGCTAAGAGCCGCTCCCGGGCGTCTTTGGGCACAAGCCGCGCTAAGGAGAGCACTGTGAGCGACACAATCGTTATTGCCCGAAGAAGCCGCTTCTTCGGCCCCTGGAGCCGGAGAGAGCAGCAGCTTCGGGAAGGTAAGAAGCAAGCTGTACAACACTAGGATTGTGTGCGCAGCTTGCCAACTGATAGAAAACAGTACTTTTGCACTCTCCTGACTTTTCCAATCACATGAACATTCGATTGGAAGCTGTTTTGGACAACTTTTCTTTTCTTCCTGCCAAACACTTAGCAGACATCTCTGCAACTTCTAGAACACGATGGGAGATGTTTTCTGTGCTGGCACAGTTTCTCCTCGCCAGACATACTGGGAAAGCGTTTTGCTAAGATGTAGACTACAAAAGACGCTAAAGACGAAGGTAGGATGCTCTCCGGAGCTAAGAGCCGCTCCCGGGCGTCTTTGGGCAGAAGCCGCGCTAAGGAGAGCACTGTGAGCGGCACAATCGTCTTTGCGCGAAGAAGCCGCTTCTTCGGATCCGGGAGCCGGAGAGAGCGGCAGCTTCGGGAAGGTGAAGAAGCAAGCTGTACAACACTGGGATTGTGTTCGCACCTTGCCAACTGATAGAAAACAGTACTTTTGCACTCTCCTGACTTTTCCAATCACATGAACATTCGATTGGAAGCTGTTTTGGACAACTTTTCTTTTCTTCCTGCCAAACACTTAGCAGACATCTCTGAAACTTCTAGAACACGATGGGAGATGTTTTCTGTGCTGGCACAGTTTCTCCTCGCCAGACATACTGGGAAAGCGTTTTGCTAAGATGTAGACTACAAAAGACGCTAAAGACGAAGGTAGGATGCTCTCCGGAGCTAAGAGCCGCTCCCGGGCGTCTTTGGGCAGAAGCCGCGCTAAGGAGAGCACTGTGAGCGGCACAATCGTCTTTGAGCGAAGAAGCCGCTTCTTCGGCTCCGGGAGCCGGAGAGAGCGGCAGCTTCGGGAAGGTGAAGAAGCAAGCTGTACAACACTGGGATTGTGTGCGCAGCTTGCCAACTGATACAAAACAGTACTTTTGCACTCTCCTGACTTTTCCAATCACATGAACATTCGATTGGAAGCTGTTTTGGACAACTTTTCTTTTCTTCCTGCCAAACACTTGGCAGACATCTCTGAAACTTCTAGAACATGATGGGAGATGTTTTCTGTGCTGGCAGAGTTTCTCCTTGCCAGACGTATTGGAAAAGCGTTTTGCTAAGATGTAGACTACAAAAGATGCTGAAGACGAAGGTAGGATGCTCTCCGGAGCTAAGAGCCGCTCCCGGGCGTCTTTCGGCAGAAGCCGCGCTAAGGAGAGCACTGTGAGCGGCACAATCGTCTTTGCGCGAAGAAGCCGCTTCTTCGGCTCCGGGAGCCGGAGAGAGCGGCAGCTTCGGGAAGGTGAAGAAGCAAGCTGTACAACACTGGGATTGTGTGCACGGCTTGCCAACTGATAGAAAACAGTACTTTCGCACACTCCTGACTTTTCCAAACACATGAACATTCGATTGGAAGCTGTTTTGGACAACTTTTCTTTTCTTCCTGCCAAACACTTGGCAGACATTTCTGCAACTTCTAGAACATGATGGGGGATGTTTTCTGTGCCGGCAGAGTTTTTCCTAGCCAGACGTATTGGAAAAGCGTTTTGCTAAGATGTCGACTACAAAAGATGCTAAAGACGAAGGTAGGATGCTCTCCAGAACTAAGAGCCGCTCCCGGGCGTCTTTGGGCAGAAGCCGCGCTAAGGAGAGCACTGTGAGCGGCACAATCATCTTTGCCCGAAGAAGCCGCTTCTTCGGCTCCGGGAGCCGGGGAGAGTGGCAGCTTCGGGAAGGTGAAGAAGCAAGCTGTACAACACTGGGATTGTGTGCGCACCTTGCCAACTGATAGAAAACAGTACTTTTGCACTCTCCTGACTTTTCCAATCACATGAACATTCGATTGGAAGCTGTTTTGGACAACTGTTCTTTTCTTCCTGCCAAAAACTTGGCAGACATCTCTGCAACTTCTAGAACACGATGGGAGATGTTTTCTGTGCTGGCACAGTTTCTCCTAGCCAGACATAGTGGGAAAGCGTTTTGCTAACATATAGACTACAAAAGACGCTAAAGACGAAGGTAGGATGCTCTCCGGAGCTAAGAGCCGCTCCCGGGCGTCTTTGGGCAGAAGCCGCGCTAAGGAGAGCACTGTGAGCGGCACAATCGTCTTTGCGCGAAGAAGCCGCTTCTTCGGCTCCGGGAGCCGGAGAGAGCGGCAGCTTCGGGAAGGTGAAGAAGCAAGCTGTACAAGACTGGGATTGTGTGCGCACCTTGCCAACAGATAGAAAACAGTACTTTTGCACTCTCCTGACTTTTCCAATCACATGAACATTCGATTGGAAGCTGTTTTGGACAACTTTTCTTTTCTTCCTGCCAAACACTTGGCACACATCTCTGCAACTTCTAGAACATGATGGGAGATGTTTTCTGTTCTGGCACAGTTTTTACGTGCCAGAGGTATTGGAAAAGCGTTTTGCTAAGATGTCGACTACAAAAGACGCTAAAGACGAAGGTAGGATGCTCTCCGGAGCTAAGAGCCGCTCCCGGGCGTCTTTGGGCACAAGCCACGCTAAGGAGAGCACTGTGAGCGGCACAATCGTCTTTGCCCGAAGAAGCCGCTTCTTCGGCTCCGGGAGCCGGAGAGAGCGGCAGCTTCGGGAAGGTGAAGAAGCAAGCTGTACAACACTGGGATTGTGTGCGCACCTTGCCAACTGATAGAAAACAGTACTTTTGCACTCTCCTGACTTTTCCAATCACATGAACATTCGATTGGAAGCTGTTTTGGACAACTTTTCTTTTCTTCCTGCCAAACACTTGGCAGACATCTCTGAAACTTCTAGAACATGATGGGAGATGTTTTCTGTGCTGGCAGAGTTTCTCCTTGCCAGACGTATTGGAAAAGCGTTTTGCTAAGATGTAGACTACAAAAGATGCTGAAGACGAAGGTAGGATGCTCTCCGGAGCTAAGAGCCGCTCCCGGGCGTCTTTCGGCAGAAGCCGCGCTAAGGAGAGCACTGTGAGCGGCACAATCGTCTTTGCGCGAAGAAGCCGCTTCTTCGGCTCCGGGAGCCGGAGAGAGCGGCAGCTTCGGGAAGGTGAAGAAGCAAGCTGTACAACACTGGGATTGTGTGCACGGCTTGCCAACTGATAGAAAACAGTACTTTCGCACACTCCTGACTTTTCCAAACACATGAACATTCGATTGGAAGCTGTTTTGGACAACTTTTCTTTTCTTCCTGCCAAACACTTGGCAGACATTTCTGCAACTTCTAGAACATGATGGGGGATGTTTTCTGTGCCGGCAGAGTTTTTCCTAGCCAGACGTATTGGAAAAGCGTTTTGCTAAGATGTCGACTACAAAAGATGCTAAAGACGAAGGTAGGATGCTCTCCAGAACTAAGAGCCGCTCCCGGGCGTCTTTGGGCAGAAGCCGCGCTAAGGAGAGCACTGTGAGCGGCACAATCATCTTTGCCCGAAGAAGCCGCTTCTTCGGCTCCGGGAGCCGGGGAGAGTGGCAGCTTCGGGAAGGTGAAGAAGCAAGCTGTACAACACTGGGATTGTGTGCGCACCTTGCCAACTGATAGAAAACAGTACTTTTGCACTCTCCTGACTTTTCCAATCACATGAACATTCGATTGGAAGCTGTTTTGGACAACTGTTCTTTTCTTCCTGCCAAAAACTTGGCAGACATCTCTGCAACTTCTAGAACACGATGGGAGATGTTTTCTGTGCTGGCACAGTTTCTCCTAGCCAGACATAGTGGGAAAGCGTTTTGCTAACATATAGACTACAAAAGACGCTAAAGACGAAGGTAGGATGCTCTCCGGAGCTAAGAGCCGCTCCCGGGCGTCTTTGGGCAGAAGCCGCGCTAAGGAGAGCACTGTGAGCGGCACAATCGTCTTTGCGCGAAGAAGCCGCTTCTTCGGCTCCGGGAGCCGGAGAGAGCGGCAGCTTCGGGAAGGTGAAGAAGCAAGCTGTACAAGACTGGGATTGTGTGCGCACCTTGCCAACAGATAGAAAACAGTACTTTTGCACTCTCCTGACTTTTCCAATCACATGAACATTCGATTGGAAGCTGTTTTGGACAACTTTTCTTTTCTTCCTGCCAAACACTTGGCACACATCTCTGCAACTTCTAGAACATGATGGGAGATGTTTTCTGTTCTGGCACAGTTTTTACGTGCCAGAGGTATTGGAAAAGCGTTTTGCTAAGATGTCGACTACAAAAGACGCTAAAGACGAAGGTAGGATGCTCTCCGGAGCTAAGAGCCGCTCCCGGGCGTCTTTGGGCACAAGCCACGCTAAGGAGAGCACTGTGAGCGGCACAATCGTCTTTGCCCGAAGAAGCCGCTTCTTCGGCTCTGGGAGCCGGAGAGAGCGGCAGCTTCGGGAAGGTGAAGAAGCAAGCTGTACAACACTGGGATTGTGTGCGCACCTTGCCAACTGATAGAAAACAGTACTTTTGCACTCTCCTGACTTTTCCAATCACATGAACATTCGATTGGAAGCTGTTTTGGACAACTTTTCTTTTCTTCCTGCCAAACACTTGGCAGACATCTCTGCAACTTCTAGAACATGATGGGAGATGTTTTCTGTGCTGGCACAGTTTTTCCTTGCCAGACGTATTGGAAAAGCGTTTTGCTATCATGTAGACTACAAAAGACGCTAAAGACGAAGGTAGGATGCTCTCCGGAGCTAAGAGCCGCTCCCGGGCGTCTTTGGGCAGAAGCCGCGCTAAGGAGAGCACTGTGAGCGGCACAATCATCTTTGTTCGAAGAAGTCGCTTCTTCGACTCCGGGAGCTGGGGAGAGCGGCAGCTTCGGGAAGGTGAAGAAGCAAGCTGTACAACACTGGGATTGTGTGCGCAGCTTGCCAACTGATAGAAAACAGTAGTTTTGCACTCTCCAGACTTTTCCAATCACATGAACATTCGATTGGAAGCTGTTTTGGACAACTTTTCTTTTCTTCCTGCCAAACACTTGGCAGACATCTCTGCAACTTCTAGTACACGATGGGAGATGTTTTCGGTGCTGGCAGAGTTTCTCCTAGCCAGACATACTGGGAAAGCGTTTTGCTAAGATGTCGACTACAAAAGACGCTAAAGACGAAGGTAGGATGCTCTCCGGAGCTAAGAGCCGCTCCCGGGCGTCTTTGGGCAGAAGCCGCGCTAAGGAGAGCACTGTGAGCGGCACAATCGTCTTTGCCCGAAGAAGCCGCTTCTTCGACTCCGGGAGCCGGGGAGAGCGGCAGCTTCGGGAAGGTGAAGAAGCAAGCTGTACAACACTGGGATTGTGTTAGCGGCTTGCCAACTGATACAAAACAGTACTTTGGCACTCTCCTGACTTTTCCAATCACATGAACATTCGATTGGAAGCTGTTTTGGACAACTTTTCTTTTCTTCCTGCCAAACACTTGGCAGACATCTCTGAAACTTCTAGAACATGATGGGAGATGTTTTCTGTGCTGGCAGAGTTTTTCCTAGCCAGACGTATTGGAAAAGCGTTTTGCTAAGATGTAGACTACAAAAGATGCTAAAGACGAAGGTAGGATGCTCTCCGGAGCTAAGAGCCGCTCCCGGGCCTCTTTGGGCAGAAGCCGCGCTAAGGAGAGCACTGTGAGCGGCACAATCGTCTTTGCGAGAAGAAGCCGCTTCTTCAGCTCAGGGAGCCGGAGAGAGCGGCAGCTTCGGGAAGGTGAAGAAGCAAGCTGTACAACACTGGGATTGTGTGCGCAGCTTGCCAACTGATAGAAAACAGTACTTTTGCACTCTCCTGACTTTTCCAATCACATGAACATTCGATTGGAAGCTGTTTTGGACAACTTTTCTTTTCTTCCTGCCAAACACTTGGCAGACATCTCTGCAACTTCTAGAACACGATGGGAGATGTTTACTGTGCTGGCACAGTTTCTCTTAGCCAGACGTAGTGGAAAAGCGTTTTGCTAAGATGTAGACTACAAAAGACGCTAAAGACGAAGGTAGGATGCTCTCCGGAGCTAAGAGCCGCTCCCGGGCGTCTTTGGGCAGAAGCCGCGCTAAGGAGAGCACTGTGAGCGGCACAATCGTCTTTGCGAGAAGAAGCCGCTTCTTCGGATCCGGGAGCCGGAGAGAGCGGCAGCTTCGGGAAGGTGAAGAAGCAAGCTGTACAACACTGGGATTGTGTGCGCACCTTGCCAACTGATAGAAATCAGTACTTTTGCACTCTCCTGACTTTTCCAATCACATGAACATTCGATTGGAAGCTGTTTTGGACAACTTTTCTTCCTGCCAAATACTTGGCAGACCTCCGTGCAACGTCTAGAACACGATGGGAGATGTTTTCTGTGCTGGCACAGTTTTTCCTTGCCAGACATAGTGGAAAATCTATTTGATAAGATGTAGACTACAAAAGACGCTAAAGACGAAGGTAGGATGCTCTCCGGAGCTAAGAGCAGCTCCCAGGCGTTTTTGGGCGGAAGCCGCGCTAAGGAGAGCACTGTGAGTGGCACAATCGTCTATGCGCGAGGAAGCCGGTTCTACAGCTCCGGGAGCCTGAGAGAGCGGCAGCTTCGGGAAGGTGAAGAAGCAAGCTGTACAACACTGGGATTGTGTGCGCACCTTGCCAACTGATAGAAAACAGTACTTTTGCACTCTGCTGACTTTTCCAATCACATGAACATTCGATTGGAAGCTGTTTTGGACAACTTTTCTTTTCTTCCTGCCAAACACTTGGCAGACATCTCTGCAACTTCTAGAACACGATGGGAGATGTTTTCTGTGCTGGCACAGTTTCTCCTTGCCAGATGTAGTGGAAAAGCTTTTTGCTGAGATGTAGATGAGAAGAGACGCTAAAGACGAAGGTAGGATGCTCTCCGGAGCTAAGAGCCGCTCCCGGGCGTCTTTGGGCAGAAGCCGCGCTAAGGAGAGCACTGTGAGCGGCACAATCGTCTTTGCGAGAAGAAGCCGCTTCTTCGGATCCGGGAGCCGGAGAGAGCGGCAGCTTCGGGAAGGTGAAGAAGCAAGCTGTACAACACTGGGATTGTGTGCGCACCTTGCCAACTGAGAGAAAACAGTACTTTTGCACTCTCCTGACTTTTCCAATCACATGAACATTCGATTGGAAGCTGTTTTGGACAACTTTTCTTCCTGCCAAATACTTGGCAGACCTCCGTGCAACGTCTAGAACACGATGGGAGATGTTTTCTGTGCTGGCACAGTTTTTCCTTGCCAGACATAGTGGAAAATCTATTTGATAAGATGTAGACTACAAAAGACGCTAAAGACGAAGGTAGGATGCTCTCCGGAGCTAAGAGCAGCTCCCAGGCGTTTTTGGGCGGAAGCCGCGCTAAGGAGAGCACTGTGAGTGGCACAATCGTCTATGCGCGAGGAAGCCGGTTCTACAGCTCCGGGAGCCTGAGAGAGCGGCAGCTTCGGGAAGGTGAAGAAGCAAGCTGTACAACACTGGGATTGTGTGCGCACCTTGCCAACTGATAGAAAACAGTACTTTTGCACTCTGCTGACTTTTCCAATCACATGAACATTCGATTGGAAGCTGTTTTGGACAACTTTTCTTTTCTTCCTGCCAAACACTTGGCAGACATCTCTGCAACTTCTAGAACACGATGGGAGATGTTTTCTGTGCTGGCACAGTTTCTCCTTGCCAGATGTAGTGGAAAAGCTTTTTGCTGAGATGTAGATGAGAAGAGACGCTAAAGACGAAGGTAGGATGCTCTCCGGAGCTAAGAGCAGCTCCCGGGCGTTTTTGGGCAGAAGCCGCGCTAAGGAGAGCACTGTGAGCGGCACAATCGTCTATGCGCGAGGAAGCCGCTTCTACAGCTCCGGGAGCCGGAGAGAGCGGCAGCTTCGGGAAGGTGAAGAAGCAAGCTGTACAACACTGGGATTGTGTGCGCAGCTTGCCAACTGATAGAAAACAGTACTTTTGCACTCTCCTGACTTTTCCAATCACATGAACATTCGATTGGAAGCTGTTTTGGACAACTTTTCTTTTCTTCCTGCCAAACACTTGGCAGACATCTCTGCAACTTCTAGAAAACGATGGGAGATGTTTACTGTGCTGGCACAGTTTCTCTTAGCCAGACCTAGTGGAAAAGCGTTTTGCTAAGATGTAGATGAGAAGAGACGCTAAAGACGAAGGTAGGATGCTCTCCGGAGCTAAGAGCCGCTCCCGGGCGTCTTTGGGCAGAAGCCGTGCTAAGGAGAGCACTGTGAGCGGCACCATCATCTTTGCCCGAAGAAGCCGCTTCTTCGACTCCGGGAGCCGGGGAGAGCGGCAGCTTCGGGAAGGTGAAGAAGCAAGCTGTACAACACTGGGATTGTGTGCGCAGCTTGCCAACTGATAGAAAAGAGTGCTTTTGGACTCTCCTGACTTTTCCAATCACATGAACATTCAATTGGAAGCTGTTTTGGACAACTTTTCTTTTCTTCCTGCCAAACACTTAGCAGACATCTCTGCAACTTCTAGAACACGATGGGAAATGTTTTCTGTGCTGGCACAGTTTCTCCTTGCCAGACGTAGTGGAAAAGCGTTTTGCTAACATGTAGACTACAAAAGACGCTAAAGACGAAGGTAGGATGCTCTCCGGAGCTAAGAGCCGCTCCCGGGCGTTTTTGGGCAGAAGCCGCGCTAAGGAGAGCATTGTAAGTGGCACAATCGTCTTTGTGAGAAGAAGCCGCTTCTTCGGCTCCAGGAGCCTGAGAGAGCGGCAGCTTCGGGAAGGTGAAGAAGCAAGCTGTACAACACTGGGATTGTGTGCGCAGCTTGCCAACTGATAGAAAACAGTACTTTTGCACTCTCCTGACTTTTCCAATCACATGAGCATTCGATTGGAGGCTGTTTTGGACAACTTTTCTTTTCTTCCTGCCAAACACTTGGCAGACATCTCTGCAACTTCTAGAACACGATGGGAGATGTTTTCTGTGCTGGCAGAGTTTCTCCTAGCCAGACATACTGGGAAAGCGTTTTGCTAAGATGTATACTACAAAAGACGCTAAAGACGAAGGTAGGATGCTGTCCGGAGCTAAGAGCCGCTCCCGGGCTTCTTTGGGCAGAAGCCGCGCTAAGGAGAGCACTGTGAGCGGCACAATCGTCTTTGCGCGAAGAAGCCGCTTCTTCGGCTCCGGGAGCCGGGGAGAGCGGCAGCTTCGGGAAGGTGAAGAAGCAAGCTGTACAACACTGGGATTGTGTGCGCAGCTTGCCAACTGATAGAAAACAGTACTTTTGCACTCTCCTGACTTTTCCAATCACATGAACATTCGATTGGAAGCTGTTTGGGACAACTTTTCTTTTCTTCCTGCCAAACACTTGGCAGACATCTCTGCAACTTCTAGAACACGATGGGAGATGTTTTCTGTGCTGGCACAGTTTCTCCTAGCCAGACATACTGGGAAAGCGTTTTGCTAAGATGTAGACTACAAAAGACGCTAAAGACGAAGGTAGGATGCTCTCCGGAGCTAAGAGCCGCTCCCGGGCGTCTTTGGGCAGAAGCCGCGCTAAGGAGAGCATTGTAAGTGGCACAATCGTCTTTGTGAGAAGAAGCCGCTTCTTCGGCTCCAGGAGCCTGAGAGAGCGGCAGCTTCGGGAAGGTGAAGAAGCAAGCTGTACAACACTGGGATTGTGTGCGCAGCTTGCCAACTGATAGAAAACAGTACTTTTGCACTCTCCTGACTTTTCCAATCACATGAGCATTCGATTGGAGGCTGTTTTGGACAACTTTTCTTTTCTTCCTGCCAAACACTTGGCAGACATCTCTGAAACTTCTAGAACACGATGGGAGATGTTTTCTGTGCTGGCACAGTTTCTCCTAGCCAGACATACTGGGAAAGCGTTTTGCTAAGATGTAGACTACAAAAGACGCTAAAGACGAAGGTACGATGCTCTCCGGAGCTAAGAGCCGCTCCCGGGCGTCTTTGGGCAGAAGTCGAGCTAAGGAGAGCACTGTGAGCGGCACAATCGTCTTTGCGCGAAGATGCCGCTTCTTCGGCTCCGGGAGCCGGAGAGAGCGGCAGCTTCGGGAAGGTGAAGAAGCAAGCTGTACAACACTGGGATTGTGTGCGCAGCTTGCCAACTGATAGAAAACAGTACTTTTGCACTCTCCTGACTTTTCCAATCACATGAACATTCGATTGGAAGCTGTTTTGGACAACTTTTCTTTTCTTCCTGCCAAACACTTGGCAGACATCTCTGCAACTTCTAGAACACGATGGGAGATGTTTTCTGTGCTGGCAGAGATTTTCCTAGCCAGACGTATTGGAAAAGCGTTTTGCTAAGATGTAGAGTACAAAAGACACTAAAGACGAAGGTAGGATGCTCTCCGGAGCTAAGAGCCGCTCCCAGGCGTCTTTGGGCAGAAGCCGCGCTAAGGAGAGCACTGTGAGCGGCACAATCGTCTTTGCGAGAAGAAGCCGCTTCTTCAGCTCCGGGAGCCGGGGAGAGCGGCAGCTTCGGGAAGGTGAAGAAGCAAGCTGTACAACACTGGGATTGTGTGCGCACCTTGCCAACTGATAGAAAACAGTACTTTTGCACTCTCCTGACTTTTCCAATCACATGAACATTCGATTGGAAGCTGTTTTGGACAACTTTTCTTTTCTTCCTGCCAAACACTTGGCAGACATCTCTGCAACTTCTAGAACACGATGGGAGATGTTTTCTGTGCTGGCACAGTTTCTCCTAGCCTGACGTAGTGGAAAAGCGTTTTGCTAAGATGTAGACTACAAAAGACGCTAAAGACGAAGGTAGGATGCTCTCCGGAGCTAAGAGCCGCTCCCGGGAGTCTTTGGGCAGAAGCCGCGCTAAGGAGAGCACTGTGAGCGGCACAATCGTCTTTGCGCGAAGAAGCCGCTTCTTCGGATCCGGGAGCCGGAGAGAGCGGCAGCTTTGGGAAGGTGAAGAAGCAAGCTGTACAACACTGGGATTGTGTGCGCGGCTTGCCAACTGATAGAAAACAGTACTTTTGCACTCTCCTGACTTTTCCAATCACATGAACATTCGATTGGAGGCTGTTTTGGACAACTTTTCTTTTCTTCCTGCCAAACACTTGACAGACATCTCTGCAACTTCTAGAACACGATGGGAGATGTTTTCTGTGCTGGCAGAGTTTTTCCTAGCCAGACGTATTGGAAAAGCGTTTTGCTAAGATGTAGAGTACAAAAGACGCTAAAGACGAAGGTAGGATGCTCTCCGGAGCTAAGAGCCGCTCCCGGGCGTCTTTGGGCTCAAGCCGCACTAAGGAGAGCACTGTGAGCGGCACAATCGTCTTTGCGAGAAGAAGCCGCTTCTACAGCTCCGAGAGCCGGGGAGAGCGGCAGCTTCGGGAAGGTGAAGAAGCAAGCTGTACAACACTGGGATTGTGTGCGCACCTTGCCAACTGATAGAAAACAGTACTTTTGCACTCTCCTGACTTTTCCAATCACATGAACATTCAATTGGAAGCTGTTTTGGACAACTTTTCTTTTCTTCCTGCCAAACATTGACAGACATCTCTGCAACTTCTAGAACACGATGGGAGATGTTTTCTGTGCTGGCAGAGTTTTTCCTAGCCAGACGTAGTGGAAAAGCGTTTTGCTAAGATGTAGAGTACAAAAGACACTAAAGACGAAGGTAGGATGCTCTCCGGAGCTAAGAGCCGCTCCCGGGCGTCTTTGGGCAGAAGCCGCACTAATGAGAGCACTGTGAGCGGCACAATCGTCTTTGCGAGAAGAAGCCGCTTCTACAGCTCCGGGAGCCGGGGAGAGCGGCAGCTTCGGGAAGGTGAAGAAGCAAGCTGTACAACACTGGGATTGTGTGCGCACCTTGCCAACTGATAGAAAACAGTACTTTTGCACTCTCCTGACTTTTCCAATCACATGAACATTCGATTGGAAGCTGTTTTGGACAACTTTTCTTCCTGCCAAACACTTGGCAGACATCTCTGCAACTTCTAGAACACGATGGGAGATGTTTTCTGTGCTGGCAGAATTTCTCCTAGCCAGACATAGTGGAAAATCTATTTGCTAAGATGTAGACTACAAAAGACGCTAAAGACGAAGGTAGGATGCTCTCCGGAGCTAAGAGCCGCTCCCGGGCGTCTTTGGGCAGAAGCCGCGCTAAGGAGAGCACTGTGAGCGGCACAATCGTCTTTGCGCGAAGAAGCCGCTTCTTCGGCTCCGGGAGCCGGGGAGAGCGGCAGCTTCGGGAAGGTGAAGAAGCAAGCTGTACAACACTGGGATTGTGTGCGCAGCTTGCCAACTGATAGAAAACAGTACTTTTGCACTCTCCTGACTTTTCCAATCACATGAATATTCGATTGGAAGCTGTTTGGGACAACTTTTCTTTTCTTCCTGCCAAACACTTGGCAGACATCTCTGCAACTTCTAGAACACGATGGGAGATGTTTTCTGTGCTGGCATAGTTTCTCCTAGCCAGACATACTGGGAAAGCGTTTTGCTAATATGTAGACTACAAAAGACGCTAAAGACGAAGGTAGGATGCTCTCCGGAGCTAAGAGCCGCTCCCGGGCGTCTTTGGGCAGAAGACGAGCTAAGGAGAGCACTGTGAGCGGCACAATCGTCTTTGCGCGAAGATGCCGCTTCTTCGGCTCCGGGAGCCGGAGAGAGCGGCAGCTTTGGGAAGGTGAAGAAGCAAGCTGTACAACACTGGGATTGTGTGCGCAGCTTGCCAACTGATAGAAAACAGTACTTTTGCACTCTCCTGACTTTTCCAATCACATGAACATTCGATTGGAGGCTGTTTTGGACAACTTTTCTTTTCTTCCTGCCAAACACTTGGCAGACATCTCTGCAACTTCTAGAACACGATGGGAGATGTTTTCTGTGCTGGCAGAGTTTCTCCTAGCCAGACATACTGGGAAAGCGTTTTGCTAAGATGTATACTACAAAAGACGCTAAAGACGAAGGTAGGATGCTGTCCGGAGCTAAGAGCCGCTCCCGGGCTTCTTTGGGCAGAAGCCGCGCTAAGGAGAGCACTGTGAGCGGCACAATCGTCTTTGCGCGAAGAAGCCGCTTCTTCGGCTCCGGGAGCCGGGGAGAGCGGCAGCTTCGGGAAGGTGAAGAAGCAAGCTGTACAACACTGGGATTGTGTGCGCAGCTTGCCAACTGATAGAAAACAGTACTTTTGCACTCTCCTGACTTTTCCAATCACATGAACATTCGATTGGAAGCTGTTTGGGACAACTTTTCTTTTCTTCCTGCCAAACACTTGGCAGACATCTCTGCAACTTCTAGAACACGATGGGAGATGTTTTCTGTGCTGGCACAGTTTCTCCTAGCCAGACATACTGGGAAAGCGTTTTGCTAAGATGTAGACTACAAAAGACGCTAAAGACGAAGGTAGGATGCTCTCCGGAGCTAAGAGCCGCTCCCGGGCGTCTTTGGGCAGAAGCCGCGCTAAGGAGAGCATTGTAAGTGGCACAATCGTCTTTGTGAGAAGAAGCCGCTTCTTCGGCTCCAGGAGCCTGAGAGAGCGGCAGCTTCGGGAAGGTGAAGAAGCAAGCTGTACAACACTGGGATTGTGTGCGCAGCTTGCCAACTGATAGAAAACAGTACTTTTGCACTCTCCTGACTTTTCCAATCACATGAGCATTCGATTGGAGGCTGTTTTGGACAACTTTTCTTTTCTTCCTGCCAAACACTTGGCAGACATCTCTGAAACTTCTAGAACACGATGGGAGATGTTTTCTGTGCTGGCACAGTTTCTCCTAGCCAGACATACTGGGAAAGCGTTTTGCTAAGATGTAGACTACAAAAGACGCTAAAGACGAAGGTACGATGCTCTCCGGAGCTAAGAGCCGCTCCCGGGCGTCTTTGGGCAGAAGTCGAGCTAAGGAGAGCACTGTGAGCGGCACAATCGTCTTTGCGCGAAGATGCCGCTTCTTCGGCTCCGGGAGCCGGAGAGAGCGGCAGCTTCGGGAAGGTGAAGAAGCAAGCTGTACAACACTGGGATTGTGTGCGCAGCTTGCCAACTGATAGAAAACAGTACTTTTGCACTCTCCTGACTTTTCCAATCACATGAACATTCGATTGGAAGCTGTTTTGGACAACTTTTCTTTTCTTCCTGCCAAACACTTGGCAGACATCTCTGCAACTTCTAGAACACGATGGGAGATGTTTTCTGTGCTGGCAGAGATTTTCCTAGCCAGACGTATTGGAAAAGCGTTTTGCTAAGATGTAGAGTACAAAAGACACTAAAGACGAAGGTAGGATGCTCTCCGGAGCTAAGAGCCGCTCCCAGGCGTCTTTGGGCAGAAGCCGCGCTAAGGAGAGCACTGTGAGCGGCACAATCGTCTTTGCGAGAAGAAGCCGCTTCTTCAGCTCCGGGAGCCGGGGAGAGCGGCAGCTTCGGGAAGGTGAAGAAGCAAGCTGTACAACACTGGGATTGTGTGCGCACCTTGCCAACTGATAGAAAACAGTACTTTTGCACTCTCCTGACTTTTCCAATCACATGAACATTCGATTGGAAGCTGTTTTGGACAACTTTTCTTTTCTTCCTGCCAAACACTTGGCAGACATCTCTGCAACTTCTAGAACACGATGGGAGATGTTTTCTGTGCTGGCACAGTTTCTCCTAGCCTGACGTAGTGGAAAAGCGTTTTGCTAAGATGTAGACTACAAAAGACGCTAAAGACGAAGGTAGGATGCTCTCCGGAGCTAAGAGCCGCTCCCGGGAGTCTTTGGGCAGAAGCCGCGCTAAGGAGAGCACTGTGAGCGGCACAATCGTCTTTGCGCGAAGAAGCCGCTTCTTCGGATCCGGGAGCCGGAGAGAGCGGCAGCTTTGGGAAGGTGAAGAAGCAAGCTGTACAACACTGGGATTGTGTGCGCGGCTTGCCAACTGATAGAAAACAGTACTTTTGCACTCTCCTGACTTTTCCAATCACATGAACATTCGATTGGAGGCTGTTTTGGACAACTTTTCTTTTCTTCCTGCCAAACACTTGACAGACATCTCTGCAACTTCTAGAACACGATGGGAGATGTTTTCTGTGCTGGCAGAGTTTTTCCTAGCCAGACGTATTGGAAAAGCGTTTTGCTAAGATGTAGAGTACAAAAGACGCTAAAGACGAAGGTAGGATGCTCTCCGGAGCTAAGAGCCGCTCCCGGGCGTCTTTGGGCTCAAGCCGCACTAAGGAGAGCACTGTGAGCGGCACAATCGTCTTTGCGAGAAGAAGCCGCTTCTACAGCTCCGAGAGCCGGGGAGAGCGGCAGCTTCGGGAAGGTGAAGAAGCAAGCTGTACAACACTGGGATTGTGTGCGCACCTTGCCAACTGATAGAAAACAGTACTTTTGCACTCTCCTGACTTTTCCAATCACATGAACATTCAATTGGAAGCTGTTTTGGACAACTTTTCTTTTCTTCCTGCCAAACATTGACAGACATCTCTGCAACTTCTAGAACACGATGGGAGATGTTTTCTGTGCTGGCAGAGTTTTTCCTAGCCAGACGTAGTGGAAAAGCGTTTTGCTAAGATGTAGAGTACAAAAGACACTAAAGACGAAGGTAGGATGCTCTCCGGAGCTAAGAGCCGCTCCCGGGCGTCTTTGGGCAGAAGCCGCACTAATGAGAGCACTGTGAGCGGCACAATCGTCTTTGCGAGAAGAAGCCGCTTCTACAGCTCCGGGAGCCGGGGAGAGCGGCAGCTTCGGGAAGGTGAAGAAGCAAGCTGTACAACACTGGGATTGTGTGCGCACCTTGCCAACTGATAGAAAACAGTACTTTTGCACTCTCCTGACTTTTCCAATCACATGAACATTCGATTGGAAGCTGTTTTGGACAACTTTTCTTCCTGCCAAACACTTGGCAGACATCTCTGCAACTTCTAGAACACGATGGGAGATGTTTTCTGTGCTGGCAGAATTTCTCCTAGCCAGACATAGTGGAAAATCTATTTGCTAAGATGTAGACTACAAAAGACGCTAAAGACGAAGGTAGGATGCTCTCCGGAGCTAAGAGCCGCTCCCGGGCGTCTTTGGGCAGAAGCCGCGCTAAGGAGAGCACTGTGAGCGGCACAATCGTCTTTGCGCGAAGAAGCCGCTTCTTCGGCTCCGGGAGCCGGGGAGAGCGGCAGCTTCGGGAAGGTGAAGAAGCAAGCTGTACAACACTGGGATTGTGTGCGCAGCTTGCCAACTGATAGAAAACAGTACTTTTGCACTCTCCTGACTTTTCCAATCACATGAATATTCGATTGGAAGCTGTTTGGGACAACTTTTCTTTTCTTCCTGCCAAACACTTGGCAGACATCTCTGCAACTTCTAGAACACGATGGGAGATGTTTTCTGTGCTGGCATAGTTTCTCCTAGCCAGACATACTGGGAAAGCGTTTTGCTAATATGTAGACTACAAAAGACGCTAAAGACGAAGGTAGGATGCTCTCCGGAGCTAAGAGCCGCTCCCGGGCGTCTTTGGGCAGAAGACGAGCTAAGGAGAGCACTGTGAGCGGCACAATCGTCTTTGCGCGAAGATGCCGCTTCTTCGGCTCCGGGAGCCGGAGAGAGCGGCAGCTTTGGGAAGGTGAAGAAGCAAGCTGTACAACACTGGGATTGTGTGCGCAGCTTGCCAACTGATAGAAAACAGTACTTTTGCACTCTCCTGACTTTTCCAATCACATGAACATTCGATTGGAGGCTGTTTTGGACAACTTTTCTTTTCTTCCTGCCAAACACTTGACAGACATCTCTGCAACTTCTAGAACACGATGGGAGATGTTTTCTGTGCTGGCAGAGTTTTTCCTAGCCAGACGTATTGGAAAAGCGTTTTGCTAAGATGTAGAGTACAAAAGACGCTAAAGACGAAGGTAGGATGCTCTCCGGAGCTAAGAGCCGCTCCCGGGCGTCTTTGGGCACAAGCCGCACTAAGGAGAGCACTGTGAGCGGCACAATCGTCTTTGCGAGAAGAAGCCGCTTCTACAGCTACGGGAGCCAGGGAGAGCGGCAGCTTCGGGAAGGTGAAGAAGCAAGCTGTACAACACTGGGATTGTGTGCGCACCTTGCCAACTGATAGAAAACAGTACTTTTGCACTCTCCTGACTTTTCCAATCACATGAACATTCGATTGGAAGCTGTTTTGGACAACTTTTCTTTTCTTCCTGCCAAACACTTGGCAGACATCTCTGCAACTTCTAGAACATGATGGGAGATGTTTTCTGTGCTGGCACAGTTTTTCCTTGCCAGACGTATTGGAAAAGCGTTTTGCTATCATGTAGACTAAAAAAGACGCTAAAGACGAAGGTAGGATGCTCTCCGGAGCTAAGAGCCGCTCCCGGGCATCTTTGGGCAGAAGCCGCGCTAAGGAGAGCACTGTGAGCGGCACAATCGTCTTTGCGCGAAGAAGCCGCTTCTTCGGCTCCGGGAGCCGGGGAGAGCAGCAGCTTCGGGAAGGTGAAGAAGCAAGCTGTACAACACTGGGATTGTGTGCGCGGCTTGCAAACTGATAGAAAACAGTACATTTGCACTCTCCTGACTTTTCCAATCACATGAACATTCGATTGGAAGCTGTTTTGGACAACTTTTCTTTTCTTCCTGCCAAACACTTGACAGACATCTCTGCAACTTCTACAACACGATGGGAGATGTTTTCTGTGCTGGCAGAGATTTTCCTAGCCAGACGTATTGGAAAAGCGTTTTGCTATCATGTAGACTACAAAAGATGCTAAAGACGAAGGTAGGATGCTCTCCGGAGCTAAGAGCCGCTCCCGGGCGTCTTTGGGCAGAAGCCGCGCTAAGGAGAGCACTGTGAGCGGCACAATCGTCTTTGCGAGAAGAAGCCGCTTCTTCAGCTCCGGGAGCCGGGGAGAGCGGCAGCTTCGGGAAGGTGAAGAAGCAAGCTGTACAACACTGGGATTGTGTGCGCAGCTTGCCAACTGATAGAAAACAGTACTTTTGCACTCTCCTGACTTTTCCAATCACATGAACATTCGATTGGAAGCTGTTTGGGACAACTTTTCTTTTCTTCCTGCCAAACACTTGGCAGACATCTCTGCAACTTCTAGAACACGATGGGAGATGTTTTCTGTGCTGGCACAGTTTCTCCTAGCCAGACATACTGGGAAAGCGTTTTGCTAAGATGTAGACTACAAAAGACGCTAAAGACGAAGGTAGGATGCTCTCCGGAGCTAAGAGCCGCTCCCGGGCGTCTTTGGGCAGAAGCCGCGCTAAGGAGAGCACTGTGAGCGGCACAATCGTCTTTGCGCGAAGAAGCCGCTTCTTCGGCTCCGGGAGCCGGAGAGAGGGGCAGCTTCGGGAAGGTGAAGAAGCAAGCTGTACAACAATGGGATTGTGTGCGCGGCTTGCCAACTGATAGAAAACAGTACTTTTGCACTCTCCTGACTTTTCCAATCACATGAACATTCGATTGGAAGCTGTTTTGGACAACTTTTCTTTTCTTCCTGCCAAACACTTGGCAGACATCTCTGAAACTTCTAGAACATGGTGGGAGATGTTTTCTGTGCTGGCAGAGTTTCTCCTAGCCAGACGTATTGGAAAAGCGTTTTGCTAAGATGTAGACTACAAAAGATGCTAAAGACGAAGGTAGGATGCTCTCCGGAGCTAAGAGCCGGTCCCGGGCGTCTTTCGGCAGAAGCCGCGCTAAGGAGAGCACTGTGAGCGGCACAATCGTCTTTGCGAGAAGAAGCCGCTTCTTCGGCTCCGGGAGCCGGGGAGAGCGGCAGCTTCGGGAAGGTGAAGAAGCAAGCTGTACAACACTGGGATTGTGTGCGCGGCTTGCAAACTGATAGAAAACAGTACATTTGCACTCTCCTGACTTTTCCAATCACATGAACATTCGATTGGAAGCTGTTTTGGACAACTTTTCTTTTCTTCCTGCCAAACACTTGACAGACATCTCTGCAACTTCTACAACACGATGGGAGATGTTTTCTGTGCTGGCAGAGATTTTCCTAGCCAGACGTATTGGAAAAGCGTTTTGCTATCATGTAGACTACAAAAGATGCTAAAGACGAAGGTAGGATGCTCTCCGGAGCTAAGAGCCGCTCCCGGGCGTCTTTGGGCAGAAGCCGCGCTAAGGAGAGCACTGTGAGCGGCACAATCGTCTTTGCGAGAAGAAGCCGCTTCTTCAGCTCCGGGAGCCGGGGAGAGCGGCAGCTTCGGGAAGGTGAAGAAGCAAGCTGTACAACACTGGGATTGTGTGCGCACCTTGCCAACTGATAAAAAACAGTACTTTTGCACTCTCCTGACTTTTCCAATCACATGAACATTCGATTGGAAGCTGTTTTGGACAACTTTTCTTTTCTTCCTGCCAAACACTTGGCAGACATCTCTGAAACTTCTAGAACATGATGGGAGATGTTTTCTGTGCTGGCAGAGTTTCTCCTAGCCAGACGTATTGGAAAAGCGTTTTGCTAAGATGTAGAGTACAAAAGACACTAAAGACGAAGGTAGGATGCTCTCCGGAGCTAAGAGCCGCTCCCGGGCGTCTTTGGGCAGAAGCCGCACTAATGAGAGCACTGTGAGCGGCACAATCGTCTTTGCGAGAAGAAGCCGCTTCTACAGCTCCGGGAGCCGGGGAGAGCGGCAGCTTCGGGAAGGTGAAGAAGCAAGCTGTACAACACTGGGATTGTGTGCGCACCTTGCCAACTGATAGAAAACAGTACTTTTGCACTCTCCTGACTTTTCCAATCACATGAACATTCGATTGGAAGCTGTTTTGGACAACTTTTCTTCCTGCCAAACACTTGGCAGACATCTCTGCAACTTCTAGAACACGATGGGAGATGTTTTCTGTGCTGGCAGAATTTCTCCTAGCCAGACATAGTGGAAAATCTATTTGCTAAGATGTAGACTACAAAAGACGCTAAAGACGAAGGTAGGATGCTCTCCGGAGCTAAGAGCCGCTCCCGGGCGTCTTTGGGCAGAAGTCGCGCTAAGGAGAGCACTGTGAGCGGCACAATCGTCTTTGCGCGAAGAAGCCGCTTCTTCGGCTCCGGGAGCCGGGGAGAGCGGCAGCTTCGGGAAGGTGAAGAAGCAAGCTGTACAACACTGGGATTGTGTGCGCAGCTTGCCAACTGATAGAAAACAGTACTTTTGCACTCTCCTGACTTTTCCAATCACATGAATATTCGATTGGAAGCTGTTTGGGACAACTTTTCTTTTCTTCCTGCCAAACACTTGGCAGACATCTCTGCAACTTCTAGAACACGATGGGAGATGTTTTCTGTGCTGGCATAGTTTCTCCTAGCCAGACATACTGGGAAAGCGTTTTGCTAAGATGTAGACTACAAAAGACGCTAAAGACGAAGGTAGGATGCTCTCCGGAGCTAAGAGCCGCTCCAGGGCGTCTTTGGGCAGAAGACGAGCTAAGGAGAGCACTGTGAGCAGCACAATCGTCTTTGCGCGAAGATGCCGCTTCTTCGGCTCCGGGAGCCGGAGAGAGCGGCAGCTTTGGGAAGGTGAAGAAGCAAGCTGTACAACACTGGGATTGTGTGCGCACCTTGCCAACTGATAGAAAACAGTACTTTTGCACTCTCCTGACTTTTCCAATCACATGAACATTCGATTGGAGGCTGTTTTGGACAACTTTTCTTTTCTTCCTGCCAAACACTTGACAGACATCTCTGCAACTTCTAGAACACGATGGGAGATGTTTTCTGTGCTGGCAGAGTTTTTCCTAGCCAGACGTATTGGAAAAGCGTTTTGCTAAGATGTAGAGTACAAAAGACGCTAAAGACGAAGGTAGGATGCTCTCCGGAGCTAAGAGCCGCTCCCGGGCGTCTTTGGGCACAAGCCGCACTAAGGAGAGCACTGTGAGCGGCACAATCGTCTTTGCGAGAAGAAGCCGCTTCTACAGCTCCGGGAGCCAGGGAGAGCGGCAGCTTCGGGAAGGTGAAGAAGCAAGCTGTACAACACTGGGATTGTGTGCGCACCTTGCCAACTGATAGAAAACAGTACTTTCGCACACTCCTGACTTTTCCAATCACATGAACATTCGATTGGAAGCTGTTTTGGACAACTTTTCTTTTCTTCCTGCCAAACACTTGGCAGACATCTCTGCAACTTCTAGAACATGATAGGAGATGTTTTCTGTGCTGGCACAGTTTTTCCTTGCCAGACGTATTGGAAAAGCGTTTTGCTAAGATGTAGACTAAAAAAGACGCTAAAGACGAAGGTAGGATGCTCTCCGGAGCTAAGAGCCGCTCCCGGGCGTCTTTGGGCAGAAGCCGCGCTAAGGAGAGCACTGTGAGCGGCACAATCGTCTTTGCGCGAAGAAGCCGCTTCTTCGGCTCCGGGAGCCGGAGAGAGGGGCAGCTTCGGGAAGGTGAAGAAGCAAGCTGTACAACAATGGGATTGTGTGCGCGGCTTGCCAACTGATAGAAAACAGTACTTTTGCACTCTCCTGACTTTTCCAATCACATGAACATTCGATTGGAAGCTGTTTTGGACAACTTTTCTTTTCTTCCTGCCAAACACTTGGCAGACATCTCTGCAACTTCTAGAACATGATGGGAGATGTTTTCTGTGCTGGCAGAGTTTCTCCTAGCCAGACGTATTGGAAAAGCGTTTTGCTAAGATGTAGACTACAAAAGACGCTAAAGACGAAGGTAGGATGCTCTCCGGAGCTAAGAGCCGGTCCCGGGCGTCTTTGGGCAGAAGCCGCGCTAAGGAGAGCACTGTGAGCGGCACAATCGTCTTTGCCCAAAGAAGCCGCTTCTTCGGCTCCAGGAGCCGGGGAGAGCGGCAGCTTCGGAAAGGTGAAGAAGCAAGCTGTACAACACTGGGATTGTGTGCGCGGCTTGCAAACTGATAGAAAACAGTACTTTTGCACTCTCCTGACTTTTCCAATCACATGAACATTCGATTGGAAGCTGTTTTGGACAACTTTTCTTTTCTTCCTGCCAAACACTTGACAGACATCTCTGCAACTTCTACAACACGATGGGAGATGTTTTCTGTGCTGGCAGAGATTTTCCTAGCCAGACGTATTGGAAAAGCGTTTTGCTATCATGTAGACTACAAAAGATGCTAAAGACGAAGGTAGGATGCTCTCCGGAGCTAAGAGCCGCTCCCGGGCGTCTTTGGGCAGAAGCCGCGCTAAGGAGAGCACTGTGAGCGGCACAATCGTCTTTGCGAGAAGAAGCCGCTTCTTCAGCTCCGGGAGCCGGGGAGAGCGGCAGCTTCGGGAAGGTGAAGAAGCAAGCTGTACAACACTGGGATTGTGTGCGCACCTTGCCAACTGATAAAAAACAGTACTTTTGCACTCTCCTGACTTTTCCAATCACATGAACATTCGATTGGAAGCTGTTTTGGACAACTTTTCTTTTCTTCCTGCCAAACACTTGGCAGACATCTCTGAAACTTCTAGAACATGATGGGAGATGTTTTCTGTGCTGGCAGAGTTTCTCCTAGCCAGACGTATTGGAAAAGCGTTTTGCTAAGATGTAGAGTACAAAAGACGCTAAAGACGAAGGTAGGATGCTCTCCGGAGCTAAGAGCCGCTCCCGGGCGTCTTTGGGCACAAGCCGCACTAAGGAGAGCACTGTGAGCGGCACAATCGTCTTTGCGAGAAGAAGCCGCTTCTACAGCTCCGGGAGCCGGGGAGAGCGGCAGCTTCGGGAAGGTGAAGAAGCAAGCTGTACAACACTGGGATTGTGTGCGCACCTTGCCAACTGATAGAAAACAGTACTTTCGCACACTCCTGACTTTTCCAATCACATGAACATTCGATTGGAGGCTGTTTTGGACAACTTTTCTTTTCTTCCTGCCAAACACTTGACAGACATCTCTGCAACTTCTAGAACACGATGGGAGATGTTTTCTGTGCTGGCAGAGTTTTTCCTAGCCAGACGTATTGGAAAAGCGTTTTGCTAAGATGTAGAGTACAAAAGACGCTAAAGACGAAGGTAGGATGCTCTCCGGAGCTAAGAGCCGCTCCCGGGCGTCTTTGGGCAGAAGCCGCACTAAGGAGAGCACTGTGAGCGGCACAATCGTCTTTGCGAGAAGAAGCCGCTTCTTCAGCTCCGGGAGCCGGGGAGAGCGGCAGCTTCGGGAAGGTGAAGAAGCAAGCTGTACAACACTGGGATTGTGTGCGCACCTTGCCAACTGATAGAAAACAGTACTTTTGCACTCTCCTGACTTTTCCAATCACATGAACATTCGATTGGAAGCTGTTTTGGACAACTTTTCTTTTCTTCCTGCCAAAAACTTGGCAGACATCTCTGCAACTTCTAGAACACAATGGGAGATGTTTACTGTGCTGGCACAGTTTCTCTTAGCCAGACGTAGTGGAAAAGCGTTTTGCTAAGATGTAGACTACAAAAGACGCTAAAGACGAAGGTAGGATGCTCTCCGGAGCTAAGAGCCGCTCCCGGGAGTCTTTGGGCAGAAGCCGCGCTAAGGAGAGCACTGTGAGCGGCACAATCGTCTTTGCGAGAAGAAGCCGCTTCTTCGGATCCGGGAGCCGGAGAGAGCGGCAGCTTCGGGAAGGTGAAGAAGCAAGCTGTACAACACTGGGATTGTGTGCGCGGCTTGCCAACTGATAGAAAACAGTACTTTTGCACTCTCCTGACTTTTCCAATCGCATGAACATTCGATTGGAAGCTGTTTTGGACAACTTTTCTTTTCTTCCTGCCAAACACTTGGCGGACATCTCTGAAACTTCTAGAACATGATGGGAGATGTTTTCTGTGCTGGCAGAGTTTCTCCTAGCCAGACGTATTGGAAAAGCGTTTTGCTAAGATGTAGACTACAAAAGATGCTAAAGACGAAGGTAGGATGCTCTCCAGAGCTAAGAGCCGCTCCCGGGCGTCTTTGGGCACAAGCCGCACTAAGGAGAGCACTGTGAGCGGCACAATCGTCTTTGCGAGAAGAAGCCGCTTCTACAGCTCCGGGAGCCGGGGAGAGCGGCAGCTTCAGGAAGGTGAAGAAGCAAGCTGTACAACACTGGGATTGTGTGCGCACCTTGCCAACTGATAGAAAACAGTACTTTCGCACACTCCTGACTTTTCCAATCACATGAACATTCAATTGGAAGCTGTTTTGGACAACTTTTCTTTTCTTCCTGCCAAACACTTGGCAGACATCTCTGCAACTTCTAGAACATGATGGGGGATGTTTTCTTTGCTGGCAGAGTTTTTCCTAGCCAGACGTATTGGAAAAGCGTTTTGCTAAGATGTAGACTACAAAAGATGCTAAAGACGAAGGTAGGATGCTCTCCGGAGCTAAGAGCCGCTCCCGGGCGTCTTTGGGCAGAAGCCGCGCTAAGGAGAGCACTGTGAGCGGCACAATCGTCTTTGCGAGAAGAAGCCGCTTCTTCGGCTCCAGGAGCCGGAGAGAGCGGCAGCTTCGGGAAGGTGAAGAAGCAAGCTGTACAACACTGGGATTGTGTGCGCACCTTGCCAACTGATAGAAAACAGTACTTTTGCACTCTCCTGACTTTTCCAATCACATGAACATTCGATTGGAAGCTTTTTTGGACAACTTTTCTTTTCTTCCTGCCAAACACTTGGCAGACATCTCTGCAACTTCTAGAACATGATGGGAGATGTTTTCTGTGCTGGCACAGTTTTTCCTTGCCAGACGTATTGGAAAAGCGTTTTGCTATCATGTAGACTACAAAAGACGCTAAAGACGAAGGTAGGATGCTCTCCGGAGCTAAGAGCCGCTCCCGGGCGTCTTTGGGCAGAAGCCGCGCTAAGGAGAGCACTGTGAGCGGCACAATCGTCTTTGCGAGAAGAAGCCGCTTCTTCAGCTCCGGGAGCCGGGGAGAGCGGCAGCTTCGGGAAGGTGAAGAAGCAAGCTGTACAACACTGGGATTGTGTGCGCACCTTGCCAACTGACAGAAAACAGTACTTTTGCACTCTCCTGACTTTTCCAATCACATGAACATTCGATTGGAAGCTGTTTTGGACAACTTTTCTTCCTGCCAAAAACTTGGCAGACATCTCTGCAACTTCTAGAACACGATGGGAGATGTTTACTGTGCTGGCACAGTTTCTCTTAGCCAGACGTAGTGGAAAAGCGTTTTGCTAAGATGTAGACTACAAAAGACGCTAAAGACGAAGGTAGGATGCTCTCCGGAGCTAAGAGCCGCTCCCGGGCGTCTTTGGGCAGAAGCCGCGCTAAGGAGAGCACTGTGAGCGGCACAATCGTCTTTGCGAGAAGAAGCCGCTTCTTCGGATCCGGGAGCCGGAGAGAGCGGCAGCTTCGGGAAGGTGAAGAAGCAAGCTGTACAACACTGGGATTGTGTGCGCAGCTTGCCAACTGATAGAAAACAGTACTTTTGCACTCTCCTGACTTTTCCAATCACATGAACATTCGATTGGAAGCTGTTTTGGACAACTTTTCTTTTCTTCCTGCCAAACACTTGGCAGACATCTCTGCATCTTCTAGAACACGATGGGAGATGTTTTCAGTGCTGGCACAGTTTCTCCTAGCCAGACATACTGGGAAAGCATTTTGCAAAGATGTCGACTACAAAAGACGCTAAAGACGAAGGTAGGACGCTCTCCGCAGCTAAGAGCCGCTCCCGGGCATCTTTGGGCAGAAGCCGCGCTAAGGAGAGCACTGTGGGCGGCACAATCGTCTTTGCCCGAAGAAGCCGCTTCTTCGACTCCGGGAGCCGGGGAGAGCGGCAGCTTCGGGAAGGTGAAGAAGCAAGCTGTACAACACTGGGATTGTGTGCGCAGCTTGCCAACTGATAGAAAACAGTACTTTTGCACTCTCCTGACTTTTCCAATCACATGAACATTCGATTGGAAGCTGTTTTGGACAACTTTTCTTTTCTTCCTGCCAAAAACTTGGCAGACATCTCTGCAACTTCTAGAACACGATGGGAGATATACTCTGTGCTGGCACATTTTTTCCTAGCCAGACATACTGGGAAAGCGTTTTGCTAAGATGTAGACTACAAAAGACGCTCAAGACGAAGGTAGGATGCTCTCCAGAGCTAAGAGCCGCTCCCGGGCGTCTTTGGGCAGAAGCCGCGCTAAGGAGAGCACTGTGAGCGGCACAATCGTCTTTGCGCGAAGAAGCCGCTTCTTCGGCCCCGGGAGCCGGAGAGAACGGCAGCTTCAGAAGGTAAGAAGCAAGCTGTACAACACTAGGATTGTGTGCGCAGCTTGCCAACTGATAGAAAACAGCACTTTTGCACTCTCCTGACTTTTCCAATCACATGAACATTCGATTGGAAGCTGTTTTGGACAACTTTTCTTTTCTTCCTGCCAAACACTTGGCAGACATCTCTGCAACTTCTAGAACAGGATGGGAGATGTTTTCTGTGCTGGCACAGTTTCTCCTAGCCAGACATACTGGGAAAGCGTTTTGCTAAGATGTAGACTACAAAAGACGCTAAAGACGAAGGTAGGATGCTCTCCGGAGCTAAGAGCCGCTCCCGGGCGTCTTTGGGCAGAAGCCGCGCTAAGGAGAGCACTGTGAGCGGCAAAATCGTCTTTGCGAGAAGAAGCCACTTCTTCGGCTCCGGGAGCCGGGGAGAGCGGCAGCTTCGGGAAGGTGAAGAAGCACGCTGTACAACACTGGGATTGTGTGCGCACCTTGCCAACTGATAGAAAACAGTACTTTTGCACTCTCCTGACTTTTCCAATCACATGAACATTTGATTGGAAGCTGTTTTGGACAACTTTTCTTTTCTTCCTGCCAAACACTTGGCAGACATCTCTGCAACTTCTAGAACACGATGGGAGATGTTTTCTGTGCTGGCATAGTTTCTCCTAGCCAGACATACTGGGAAAGCGTTTTGCTAAGATGTAGACTACAAAAGACGCTAAAGACAAAGGTAGGATGCTCTCCGGAGCTAAGAGCCGCTCCCGGGCGTTTTTGGGCAGAAGCCGCGCTAAGGAGAGCATTGTAAGCGGCACAATCGTCTTTGCGAGAAGAAGCCGCTTCTTCGGCTCCGGGAGCCTGAAGGAGCGGCAGCTTCGGGAAGGTAAGAAGCAAGCTGTACAACACTGGGATTGTGTGCGCAGCTTGCCAACTGATAGAAAACAGTACTTTTGCACTCTCCTGACTTTTCCAATCACATGAACATTCGATTGGAAGCTGTTTTGGACAACTTTTCTTTTCTTCCTGCCAAACACTTGGCAGACATCTCTGCAACTTCTAGAACACTATGGGAGATGTTTTCTGTGCTGGCAGAGTTTCTCCTAGCCAGACATACTGGGAAAGCGTTTTGCTAAGATGTAGACTACAAAAGACGCTAAAGACGAAGGAAGGATGCTCTCCGGAGCTAAGAGCCGCTCCCGGGCGTCTTTGGGCAGAAGCCGCGCTAAGGAGAGCACTGTGAGCGGCACAATCGTCTTTGCGAGAAGAAGCCGCTTCTTCAGCTCCGGGAGCCGGGGAGAGCGGCAGCTTCGGGAAGGTGAAGAAGCAAGCTGTACAACACTGGGATTGTGTGCGCACCTTGCCAACTGATAGAAAACAGTACTTTTGCACTCTCCTGACTTTTCCAATCACATGAACATTCGATTGGAAGCTGTTTTGGACAACTTTTCTTCCTGCCAAACACTTGGCAGACATCTCTGCAACTTCTAGAACACGATGGGAGATGTTTTCTGTGCTGGCACAGTTTCTCCTAGCCAGACATACTGGGAAAGCGTTTTGCTAAGATGTAGACTACAAAAGACGCTAAAGACGAAGGTAGGATGCTCTCCGGAGCTAAGAGCCGCTCCCGGGAGTCTTTGGGCAGAAGCCGCGCTAAGGAGAGCACTGTGAGCGGCACAATCGTCTTTGCGAGAAGAAGCCGCTTCTTCGGATCCGGGAGCCGGAGAGAGCGGCAGCTTCGGGAAGGTGAAGAAGCAAGCTGTACAACACTGGGATTGTGTGCGCAGCTTGCCAACTGATAGAAAACAGTACTTTTGCACTCTCCTGACTTTTCCAATCACATGAACATTCAATTGGAAGCTGTTTTGGACAACTTTTCTTTTCTTCCTGCCAAACACTTGACAGATATCTCTGACACTTCTAGAACACGATGGGAGATGTTTTCTGTGCTGGCAGAGTTTTTTCTAGCCAGACGTATTGGAAAAGCCTTTTGCTAAGATGTAGAGTACAAAAGACGCTAAAGACGAAGGTAGGATGCTCTCCGGAGCTAAGAGCCGCTCCCGGGCGTCTTTGGGCAGAAGCCGCACTAAGGAGAGCACTGTGAGCGGCACAATCGTCTTTGCGAGAAGAAGCCGCTTCTACAGCTCCGCGAGCCGGGGAGAGCGGCAGCTTCGGGAAGGTGAAGAAGCAAGCTGTACAACACTGGGATTGTGTGCGCGACTTGCCAACTGATAGAAAACAGTACTTTTGCACTCTCCTGACTTTTCCAATCACATGAACATTCGATTGGAAGCTGTTTTGGACAACTTTTCTTTTCTTCCTGCCAAACACTTGGCAGACATCTCTGCAACTTCTAGAACATGATGGGAGATGTTTTCTGTGCTGGCACAGTTTTTCCTTGCCAGACGTATTGGAAAAGCGTTTTGCTATCATGTAGACTACAAAAGACGCTAAAGACGAAGGTAGGATGCTCTCCGGAGCTAAGAGCCGCTCCCGGGCGTCTTTGGGCAGAAGCCGCGCTAAGGAGAGCACTGTGAGCGGCACAATCGTCTTTGCGCGAAGAAGCCGCTTCTTCGGCTCCGGGAGCCGGAGAGAGGGGCAGCTTCGGGAAGGTGAAGAAGCAAGCTGTACAACACTGGGATTGTGTGCGCACCTTGCCAACTGATAGAAAACAGTTGTTTTGCACTCTCCTGACTTTTCCAATCACATGAACATTCGATTGGAAGCTGTTTTGGACAACTTTTCTTTTCTTCCTGCCAAACACTTGGCAGACATCTCTGAAACTTCTAGAACATGATGGGAGATGTTTTCTGTGCTGGCACAGTTTTTCCTTGCCAGACGTATTGGAAAAGCGTTTTGCTATCATGTAGACTACAAAAGACGCTAAAGACGAAGGTAGGATGCTCTCCGGAGCTAAGAGCCGCTCCCGGGCGTCTTTGGGCAGAAGCCGCGCTAAGGAGAGCACTGTGAGCGGCACAATCGTCTTTGCGCGAAGAAGCCGCTTCTTCGGCTCCGGGAGCCGGAGAGAGGGGCAGCTTCGGGAAGGTGAAGAAGCAAGCTGTACAACACTGGGATTGTGTGCGCGGCTTGCCAACTGATAGAAAACAGTACTTTTGCACTCTCCTGACTTTTCCAATCGCATGAACATTCGATTGGAAGCTGTTTTGGACAACTTTTCTTTCTTCCTGCCAAACACTTGGCGGACATCTCTGAAACTTCTAGAACATGATGGGAGATGTTTTCTGTGCTGGCAGAGTTTCTCCTAGCCAGACGTATTGGAAAAGCGTTTTGCTAAGATGTAGACTACAAAAGATGCTAAAGACGAAGGTAGGATGCTCTCCGGAGCTAAGAGCCGCTCCCGGGCGTCTTTGGGCACAAGCCGCACTAAGGAGAGCACTGTGAGCGGCACAATCGTCTTTGCGAGAAGAAGCCGCTTCTACAGCTCCGGGAGCCGGGGAGAGCGGCAGCTTCGGGAAGGTGAAGAAGCAAGCTGTACAACACTGGGATTGTGTGCGCACCTTGCCAACTGATAGAAAACAGTACTTTCGCACACTCCTGACTTTTCCAATCACATGAACATTCGATTGGAAGCTGTTTTGGACAACTTTTCTTTTCTTCCTGCCAAACACTTGGCAGACATCTCTGCAACTTCTAGAACATGATGGGGGATGTTTTCTTTGCTGGCAGAGTTTTTCCTAGCCAGACGTATTGGAAAAGCGTTTTGCTAAGATGTAGACTACAAAAGATGCTAAAGACGAAGGTAGGATGCTCTCCGGAGCTAAGAGCCGCTCCCGGGCGTCTTTGGGCAGAAGCCGCGCTAAGGAGAGCACTGTGAGCGGCACAATCGTCTTTGCGCGAAGAAGCCGCTTCTTCGGCTCCAGGAGCCGGAGAGAGCGGCAGCTTCGGGAAGGTGAAGAAGCAAGCTGTACAACACTGGGATTGTGTGCGCACCTTGCCAACTGATAGAAAACAGTACTTTTGCACTCTCCTGACTTTTCCAATCACATGAACATTCGATTGGAAGCTGTTTTGGACAACTTTTCTTTTCTTCCTGCCAAACACTTGGCAGACATCTCTGCAACTTCTAGAACATGATGGGAGATGTTTTCTGTGCTGGCACAGTTTTTCCTTGCCAGACGTATTGGAAAAGCGTTTTGCTATCATGTAGACTACAAAAGACGCTAAAGACGAAGGTAGGATGCTCTCCGGAGCTAAGAGCCGCTCCCGGGCGTCTTTGGGCAGAAGCCGCGCTAAGGAGAGCACTGTGAGCGGCACAATCGTCTTTGCGAGAAGAAGCCGCTTCTTCGGCTCCGGGAGCCGGAGAGAGCGGCAGCTTCGGGAAGGTGAAGAAGCAAGCTGTACAACACTGGGATTGTGTGCGCACCTTGCCAACTGATAGAAAACAGTACTTTTGCACTCTCCTGACTTTTCCAATCACATGAACATTCGATTGGAAGCTGTTTTGGACAACTTTTCTTTTCTTCCTGCCAAACACTTGGCAGACATCTCTGCAACTTCTAGAACACGATGGGAGATGTTTTCTGTGCTGGCAGAGTTTCTCCTAGCCAGACATACTGGGAAAGCGTTTTGCTAAGATGTAGACTACAAAAGACGCTAAAGACGAAGGTACGATGCTCTCCGGAGCTAAGAGCCGCTCCCGGGCGTCTTTGGGCAGAAGCCGCGCTAAGGAGAGCACTGTGAGCGGCACAATCGTCTTTGCAAGAAGAAGCCGCTTCTTCAGCTCCGGGAGCCGGGGAGAGCGGCAGCTTCGGGAAGGTGAAGAAGCAAGCTGTACAAGACTGGGATTGTGTGCGCACCTTGCCAACTGTTAGAAAACAGTACTTTTGCACTCTCCTGACTTTTCTAATCACATGAACATTCGATTGGAAGCTGTTTTGGACAACTTTTCTTTTCTTCCTGCCAAACACTTGACAGACATCTCTTCAACTTCTAGAACACGATGGGAGATGTTTTCTGTCCTGGCAGAGTTTTTCCTAGCCAGACGTATTGGAAAAGCGTTTTGCTAAGATGTAGAGTACAAAAGACGCTAAAGACGAAGGTACGATGCTCTCCGGAGCTAAGAGCCGCTCCCGGGCGTCTTTGGGCAGAAGCCGCACTAAGGAGAGCACTGTGAGCGGCACAATCGTCTTTGCGAGAAGAAGCCGCTTCTACAGCTCCGGGAGCCGGGGAGAGCGGCAGCTTCGGGAAGGTGAAGAAGCAAGCTGTACAACACTGGGATTGTGTGCGCACCTTGCCAACTGATACAAAACAGTACTTTTGCACTCTCCTGACTTTTCCAATCACATGAACATTCGATTGGAAGCTGTTTTGGACAAATTTTCTTCCTGTCAAACACTTGGCAGACATCTCTGCAACTTCTAGAACACGATGGGAGATGTTTTCTGTGCTGGCACAGTTTCTCCTTGCCAGATGTAGTGGAAAAGCTTTTTGCTGAGATGTAGATGAGAAGAGACGCTAAAGACAAAGGTAGGATGCTCTCCGGAGCTAAGAGCCGCTCCCGGGCGTCTTTGGGCAGAAGCCGCGCTAAGGAGAGCACTGTGAGCGGCACAATCGTCTTTGCGAGAAGAAGCCGCTTCTTCGGCTCCGGGAGCCGGGGAGAGCGACAGCTTCGGGAAGGTGAGGAAGCAAGCTGTACAACACTGGGATTGTGTGCACGGCTTGCCAACTGATAGAAAACAGTACTTTCGCACTCTCCTGACTTTTCCAATCACATGAACATTCGATTGGAAGCTGTTTTGGACAACTTTTCTTTTCTTCCTGCCAAACACTTGGCAGACATCTCTGCAACTTCTAGAACACTATGGGAGATGTTTTCTGTGCTGGCAGAGTTTCTCCTAGCCAGACATACTGGGAAAGCGTTTTGCTAAGATGTAGACTACAAAAGACGCTAAAGACGAAGGAAGGATGCTCTCCGGAGCTAAGAGCCGCTCCCGGGCGTCTTTGGGCAGAAGCCGCGCTAAGGAGAGCACTGTGAGCGGCACAATCGTCTTTGCGAGAAGAAGCCGCTTCTTCAGCTCCGGGAGCCGGGGAGAGCGGCAGCTTCGGGAAGGTGAAGAAGCAAGCTGTACAACACTGGGATTGTGTGCGCACCTTGCCAACTGATACAAAACAGTACTTTTGCACTCTCCTGACTTTTCCAATCACATGAACATTCGATTGGAAGCTGTTTTGGACAACTTTTCTTCCTGCCAAACACTTGGCAGACATCTCTGCAACTTCTAGAACACGATGGGAGATGTTTTCTGTGCTGGCACAGTTTCTCCTAGCCAGACATACTGGGAAAGCGTTTTGCTAAGATGTAGACTACAAAAGACGCTAAAGACGAAGGTAGGATGCTCTCCGGAGCTAAGAGCCGCTCCCGGGAGTCTTTGGGCAGAAGCCGCGCTAAGGAGAGCACTGTGAGCGGCACAATCGTCTTTGCGAGAAGAAGCCGCTTCTTCGGATCCGGGAGCCGGAGAGAGCGGCAGCTTCGGGAAGGTGAAGAAGCAAGCTGTACAACACTGGGATTGTGTGCGCAGCTTGCCAACTGATAGAAAACAGTACTTTTGCACTCTCCTGACTTTTCCAATCACATGAACATTCAATTGGAAGCTGTTTTGGACAACTTTTCTTTTCTTCCTGCCAAACACTTGACAGATATCTCTGCAACTTCTAGAACACGATGGGAGATGTTTTCTGTGCTGGCAGAGTTTTTCCTAGCCAGACGTATTGGAAAAGCCTTTTGCTAAGATGTAGAGTACAAAAGACGCTAAAGACGAAGGTAGGATGCTCTCCGGAGCTAAGAGCCGCTCCCGGGCGTCTTTGGGCAGAAGCCGCACTAAGGAGAGCACTGTGAGCGGCACAATCGTCTTTGCGAGAAGAAGCCGCTTCTACAGCTCCGGGAGCCGGGGAGAGCGGCAGCTTCGGGAAGGTGAAGAAGCAAGCTGTACAACACTGGGATTGTGTGCGCGACTTGCCAACTGATAGAAAACAGTACTTTTGCACTCTCCTGACTTTTCCAATCACATGAACATTCGATTGGAAGCTGTTTTGGACAACTTTTCTTTTCTTCCTGCCAAACACTTGGCAGACATCTCTGAAACTTCTAGAACATGATGGGGGATGTTTTCTTTGCTGGCAGAGTTTTTCCTAGCCAGACGTATTGGAAAAGCGTTTTGCTAAGATGTAGACTACAAAAGATGCTAAAGACGAAGGTAGGATGCTCTCCGGAGCTAAGAGCCGCTCCCGGGCGTCTTTGGGCAGAAGCCGCGCTAAGGAGAGCACTGTGAGCGGCACAATCGTCTTTGCGCGAAGAAGCCGCTTCTTCGGCTCCGGGAGCCGGAGAGAGCGGCAGCTTCGGGAAGGTGAAGAAGCAAGCTGTACAACACTGGGATTGTGTGCGCACCTTGCCAACTGATAGAAAACAGTACTTTTGCACTCTCCTGACTTTTCCAATCACATGAACATTCAATTGGAAGCTGTTTTGGACAACTTTTCTTTTCTTCCTGCCAAACACTTGACAGATATCTCTGCAACTTCTAGAACACGATGGGAGATGTTTTCTGTGCTGGCAGAGTTTTTCCTAGCCAGACGTATTGGAAAAGCCTTTTGCTAAGATGTAGAGTACAAAAGACGCTAAAGACGAAGGTAGGATGCTCTCCGGAGCTAAGAGCCGCTCCCGGGCGTCTTTGGGCAGAAGCCGCACTAAGGAGAGCACTGTGAGCGGCACAATCGTCTTTGCGAGAAGAAGCCGCTTCTACAGCTCCGGGAGCCGGGGAGAGCGGCAGCTTCGGGAAGGTGAAGAAGCAAGCTGTACAACACTGGGATTGTGTGCGCGACTTGCCAACTGATAGAAAACAGTACTTTTGCACTCTCCTGACTTTTCCAATCACATGAACATTCGATTGGAAGCTGTTTTGGACAACTTTTCTTTTCTTCCTGCCAAACACTTGGCAGACATCTCTGAAACTTCTAGAACATGATGGGGGATGTTTTCTTTGCTGGCAGAGTTTTTCCTAGCCAGACGTATTGGAAAAGCGTTTTGCTAAGATGTAGACTACAAAAGATGCTAAAGACGAAGGTAGGATGCTCTCCGGAGCTAAGAGCCGCTCCCGGGCGTCTTTGGGCAGAAGCCGCGCTAAGGAGAGCACTGTGAGCGGCACAATCGTCTTTGCGCGAAGAAGCCGCTTCTTCGGCTCCGGGAGCCGGAGAGAGCGGCAGCTTCGGGAAGGTGAAGAAGCAAGCTGTACAACACTGGGATTGTGTGCGCACCTTGCCAACTGATAGAAAACAGTGCTTTTGCACTCTCCTGACTTTTCCAATCACATGAACATTCGATTGGAAGCTGTTTTGGACAACTTTTCTTTTCTTCCTGCCAAACACTTGGCAGACATCTCTGCAACTTCTAGAACATGATGGGAGATGTTTTCTGTGCTGGCACAGTTTTTCCTTGCCAGACGTATTGGAAAAGCGTTTTGCTATCATGTAGACTACAAAAGACGCTAAAGACGAAGGTAGGATGCTCTCCGGAGCTAAGAGCCGCTCCCGGGCGTCTTTGGGCAGAAGCCGCGCTAAGGAGAGCACTGTGAGCGGCACAATCGTCTTTGCGCGAAGAAGCCGCTTCTTCGGCTCCGGGAGCCGGAGAGAGGGGCAGCTTCGGGAAGGTGAAGAAGCAAGCTGTACAACACTGGGATTGTGTGCGCACCTTGCCAACTGATAGAAAACAGTACTTTTGCACTCTCCTGACTTTTCCAATCACATGAACATTCGATTGGAAGCTGTTTTGGACAACTTTTCTTTTCTTCCTGCCAAACACTTGGCAGACATCTCTGAAACTTCTAGAACATGATGGGAGATGTTTTCTGTGCTGGCACAGTTTTTCCTTGCCAGACGTATTGGAAAAGCGTTTTGCTATCATGTAGACTACAAAAGACGCTAAAGACGAAGGTAGGATGCTCTCCGGAGCTAAGAGCCGCTCCCGGGCGTCTTTGGGCAGAAGCCGCGCTAAGGAGAGCACTGTGAGCGGCACAATCGTCTTTGCGCGAAGAAGCCGCTTCTTCGGCTCCGGGAGCCGGAGAGAGGGGCAGCTTCGGGAAGGTGAAGAAGCAAGCTGTACAACACTGGGATTGTGTGCGCGGCTTGCCAACTGATAGAAAACAGTACTTTTGCACTCTCCTGACTTTTCCAATCGCATGAACATTCGATTGGAAGCTGTTTTGGACAACTTTTCTTTCTTCCTGCCAAACACTTGGCGGACATCTCTGAAACTTCTAGAACATGATGGGAGATGTTTTCTGTGCTGGCAGAGTTTCTCCTAGCCAGACGTATTGGAAAAGCGTTTTGCTAAGATGTAGACTACAAAAGATGCTAAAGACGAAGGTAGGATGCTCTCCGGAGCTAAGAGCCGCTCCCGGGCGTCTTTGGGCACAAGCCGCACTAAGGAGAGCACTGTGAGCGGCACAATCGTCTTTGCGAGAAGAAGCCGCTTCTACAGCTCCGGGAGCCGGGGAGAGCGGCAGCTTCGGGAAGGTGAAGAAGCAAGCTGTACAACACTGGGATTGTTTGCGCACCTTGCCAACTGATAGAAAACAGTACTTTCGCACACTCCTGACTTTTCCAATCACATGAACATTCGATTGGAAGCTGTTTTGGACAACTTTTCTTTTCTTCCTGCCAAACACTTGGCAGACATCTCTGCAACTTCTAGAACATGATGGGGGATGTTTTCTTTGCTGGCAGAGTTTTTCCTAGCCAGACGTATTGGAAAAGCGTTTTGCTAAGATGTAGAGTACAAAAGATGCTAAAGACGAAGGTAGGATGCTCTCCGGAGCTAAGAGCCGCTCCCGGGCGTCTTTGGGCAGAAGCCGCGCTAAGGAGAGCACTGTGAGCGGCACAATCGTCTTTGCGCGAAGAAGCCGCTTCTTCGGCTCCAGGAGCCGGAGAGAGCGGCAGCTTCGGGAAGGTGAAGAAGCAAGCTGTACAACACTGGGATTGTGTGCGCACCTTGCCAACTGATAGAAAACAGTACTTTTGCACTCTCCTGACTTTTCCAATCACATGAACATTCGATTGGAAGCTGTTTTGGACAACTTTTCTTTTCTTCCTGCCAAACACTTGGCAGACATCTCTGCAACTTCTAGAACACGATGGGAGATGTTTTCTGTGCTGGCACAGTTTTTCCTTGCCAGACGTATTGGAAAAGCGTTTTGCTATCATGTAGACCACAAAAGACGCTAAAGACGAAGGTAGGATGCTCTCCGGAGCTAAGAGCCGCTCCCGGGCGTCTTTGGGCAGAAGCCGCGCTAAGGAGAGCACTGTGAGCGGCACAATCGTCTTTGCGAGAAGAAGCCGCTTCTTCGGCTCCGGGAGCCGGGGAGAGCGACAGCTTCGGGAAGGTGAGGAAGCAAGCTGTACAACACTGGGATTGTGTGCACGGCTTGCCAACTGATAGAAAACAGTACTTTCGCACTCTCCTGACTTTTCCAATCACATGAACATTCGATTGGAAGCTGTTTTGGACAACTTTTCTTTTCTTCCTGCCAAACACTTGGCAGACATCTCTGCAACTTCTAGAACACTATGGGAGATGTTTTCTGTGCTGGCAGAGTTTCTCCTAGCCAGACATACTGGGAAAGCGTTTTGCTAAGATGTAGACTACAAAAGACGCTAAAGACGAAGGAAGGATGCTCTCCGGAGCTAAGAGCCGCTCCCGGGCGTCTTTGGGCAGAAGCCGCGCTAAGGAGAGCACTGTGAGCGGCACAATCGTCTTTGCGAGAAGAAGCCGCTTCTTCAGCTCCGGGAGCCGGGGAGAGCGGCAGCTTCGGGAAGGTGAAGAAGCAAGCTGTACAACACTGGGATTGTGTGCGCACCTTGCCAACTGATACAAAACAGTACTTTTGCACTCTCCTGACTTTTCCAATCACATGAACATTCGATTGGAAGCTGTTTTGGACAACTTTTCTTCCTGCCAAACACTTGGCAGACATCTCTGCAACTTCTAGAACACGATGGGAGATGTTTTCTGTGCTGGCACAGTTTCTCCTAGCCAGACATACTGGGAAAGCGTTTTGCTAAGATGTAGACTACAAAAGACGCTAAAGACGAAGGTAGGATGCTCTCCGGAGCTAAGAGCCGCTCCCGGGAGTCTTTGGGCAGAAGCCGCGCTAAGGAGAGCACTGTGAGCGGCACAATCGTCTTTGCGAGAAGAAGCCGCTTCTTCGGATCCGGGAGCCGGAGAGAGCGGCAGCTTCGGGAAGGTGAAGAAGCAAGCTGTACAACACTGGGATTGTGTGCGCAGCTTGCCAACTGATAGAAAACAGTACTTTTGCACTCTCCTGACTTTTCCAATCACATGAACATTCAATTGGAAGCTGTTTTGGACAACTTTTCTTTTCTTCCTGCCAAACACTTGACAGATATCTCTGCAACTTCTAGAACACGATGGGAGATGTTTTCTGTGCTGGCAGAGTTTTTCCTAGCCAGACGTATTGGAAAAGCCTTTTGCTAAGATGTAGAGTACAAAAGACGCTAAAGACGAAGGTAGGATGCTCTCCGGAGCTAAGAGCCGCTCCCGGGCGTCTTTGGGCAGAAGCCGCACTAAGGAGAGCACTGTGAGCGGCACAATCGTCTTTGCGAGAAGAAGCCGCTTCTACAGCTCCGGGAGCCGGGGAGAGCGGCAGCTTCGGGAAGGTGAAGAAGCAAGCTGTACAACACTGGGATTGTGTGCGCGACTTGCCAACTGATAGAAAACAGTACTTTTGCACTCTCCTGACTTTTCCAATCACATGAACATTCGATTGGAAGCTGTTTTGGACAACTTTTCTTTTCTTCCTGCCAAACACTTGGCAGACATCTCTGCAACTTCTAGAACATGATGGGGGATGTTTTCTTTGCTGGCAGAGTTTTTCCTAGCCAGACGTATTGGAAAAGCGTTTTGCTAAGATGTAGAGTACAAAAGATGCTAAAGACGAAGGTAGGATGCTCTCCGGAGCTAAGAGCCGCTCCCGGGCGTCTTTGGGCAGAAGCCGCGCTAAGGAGAGCACTGTGAGCGGCACAATCGTCTTTGCGAGAAGAAGCCGCTTCTTCGGATCCGGGAGCCGGAGAGAGCGGCAGCTTCGGGAAGGTGAAGAAGCAAGCTGTACAACACTGGGATTGTGTGCGCACCTTGCCAACTGATAGAAAACAGTACTTTTGCACTCTCCTGACTTTTCCAATCACATGAACATTCAATTGGAAGCTGTTTTGGACAACTTTTCTTTTCTTCCTGCCAAACACTTGACAGATATCTCTGCAACTTCTAGAACACGATGGGAGATGTTTTCTGTGCTGGCAGAGTTTTTCCTAGCCAGACGTATTGGAAAAGCCTTTTGCTAAGATGTAGAGTACAAAAGACGCTAAAGACGAAGGTAGGATGCTCTCCGGAGCTAAGAGCCGCTCCCGGGCGTCTTTGGGCAGAAGCCGCACTAAGGAGAGCACTGTGAGCGGCACAATCGTCTTTGCGAGAAGAAGCCGCTTCTACAGCTCCGGGAGCCGGGGAGAGCGGCAGCTTCGGGAAGGTGAAGAAGCAAGCTGTACAACACTGGGATTGTGTGCGCGACTTGCCAACTGATAGAAAACAGTACTTTTGCACTCTCCTGACTTTTCCAATCACATGAACATTCGATTGGAAGCTGTTTTGGACAACTTTTCTTTTCTTCCTGCCAAACACTTGGCAGACATCTCTGAAACTTCTAGAACATGATGGGGGATGTTTTCTTTGCTGGCAGAGTTTTTCCTAGCCAGACGTATTGGAAAAGCGTTTTGCTAAGATGTAGACTACAAAAGATGCTAAAGACGAAGGTAGGATGCTCTCCGGAGCTAAGAGCCGCTCCCGGGCGTCTTTGGGCAGAAGCCGCGCTAAGGAGAGCACTGTGAGCGGCACAATCGTCTTTGCGCGAAGAAGCCGCTTCTTCGGCTCCGGGAGCCGGAGAGAGCGGCAGCTTCGGGAAGGTGAAGAAGCAAGCTGTACAACACTGGGATTGTGTGCGCACCTTGCCAACTGATAGAAAACAGTGCTTTTGCACTCTCCTGACTTTTCCAATCACATGAACATTCGATTGGAAGCTGTTTTGGACAACTTTTCTTTTCTTCCTGCCAAACACTTGGCAGACATCTCTGCAACTTCTAGAACATGATGGGAGATGTTTTCTGTGCTGGCACAGTTTTTCCTTGCCAGACGTATTGGAAAAGCGTTTTGCTATCATGTAGACTACAAAAGACGCTAAAGACGAAGGTAGGATGCTCTCCGGAGCTAAGAGCCGCTCCCGGGCGTCTTTGGGCAGAAGCCGCGCTAAGGAGAGCACTGTGAGCGGCACAATCGTCTTTGCGCGAAGAAGCCGCTTCTTCGGCTCCGGGAGCCGGAGAGAGGGGCAGCTTCGGGAAGGTGAAGAAGCAAGCTGTACAACACTGGGATTGTGTGCGCACCTTGCCAACTGATAGAAAACAGTACTTTTGCACTCTCCTGACTTTTCCAATCACATGAACATTCGATTGGAAGCTGTTTTGGACAACTTTTCTTTTCTTCCTGCCAAACACTTGGCAGACATCTCTGAAACTTCTAGAACATGATGGGAGATGTTTTCTGTGCTGGCATAGTTTTTCCTTGCCAGACGTATTGGAAAAGCGTTTTGCTATCATGTAGACTACAAAAGACGCTAAAGACGAAGGTAGGATGCTCTCCGGAGCTAAGAGCCGCTCCCGGGCGTCTTTGGGCAGAAGCCGCGCTAAGGAGAGCACTGTGAGCGGCACAATCGTCTTTGCGCGAAGAAGCCGCTTCTTCGGCTCCGGGAGCCGGAGAGAGGGGCAGCTTCGGGAAGGTGAAGAAGCAAGCTGTACAACACTGGGATTGTGTGCGCGGCTTGCCAACTGATAGAAAACAGTACTTTTGCACTCTCCTGACTTTTCCAATCGCATGAACATTCGATTGGAAGCTGTTTTGGACAACTTTTCTTTCTTCCTGCCAAACACTTGGCGGACATCTCTGAAACTTCTAGAACATGATGGGAGATGTTTTCTGTGCTGGCAGAGTTTCTCCTAGCCAGACGTATTGGAAAAGCGTTTTGCTAAGATGTAGACTACAAAAGATGCTAAAGACGAAGGTAGGATGCTCTCCGGAGCTAAGAGCCGCTCCCGGGCGTCTTTGGGCACAAGCCGCACTAAGGAGAGCACTGTGAGCGGCACAATCGTCTTTGCGAGAAGAAGCCGCTTCTACAGCTCCGGGAGCCGGGGAGAGCGGCAGCTTCGGGAAGGTGAAGAAGCAAGCTGTACAACACTGGGATTGTTTGCGCACCTTGCCAACTGATAGAAAACAGTACTTTCGCACACTCCTGACTTTTCCAATCACATGAACATTCGATTGGAAGCTGTTTTGGACAACTTTTCTTTTCTTCCTGCCAAACACTTGGCAGACATCTCTGCAACTTCTAGAACATGATGGGGGATGTTTTCTTTGCTGGCAGAGTTTTTCCTAGCCAGACGTATTGGAAAAGCGTTTTGCTAAGATGTAGAGTACAAAAGATGCTAAAGACGAAGGTAGGATGCTCTCCGGAGCTAAGAGCCGCTCCCGGGCGTCTTTGGGCAGAAGCCGCGCTAAGGAGAGCACTGTGAGCGGCACAATCGTCTTTGCGCGAAGAAGCCGCTTCTTCGGCTCCAGGAGCCGGAGAGAGCGGCAGCTTCGGGAAGGTGAAGAAGCAAGCTGTACAACACTGGGATTGTGTGCGCACCTTGCCAACTGATAGAAAACAGTACTTTTGCACTCTCCTGACTTTTCCAATCACATGAACATTCGATTGGAAGCTGTTTTGGACAACTTTTCTTTTCTTCCTGCCAAACACTTGGCAGACATCTCTGCAACTTCTAGAACACGATGGGAGATGTTTTCTGTGCTGGCACAGTTTTTCCTTGCCAGACGTATTGGAAAAGCGTTTTGCTATCATGTAGACTACAAAAGACGCTAAAGACGAAGGTAGGATGCTCTCCGGAGCTAAGAGCCGCTCCCGGGCGTCTTTGGGCAGAAGCCGCGCTAAGGAGAGCACTGTGAGCGGCACAATCGTCTTTGCCCAAAGAAGCCGCTTCTTCGGCTCCGGGAGCCGGAGAGAGCGGCAGCTTCGGGAAGGTGAAGAAGCAAGCTGTACAACACTGGGATTGGGTGCGCACCTTGCCAACTGATAGAAAACAGTACTTTTGCACTCTCCTGACTTTTCCAATCACATGAACATTCGATTGGAAGCTGTTTTGGACAACTTTTCTTTTCTTCCTGCCAAACACTTGGCAGACATCTCTGCAACTTCTAGAACACGATGGGAGATGTTTTCTGTGCTGGCAGAGTTTCTCCTAGCCAGACATACTGGGAAAGCGTTTTGCTAAGATGTAGACTACAAAAGACGCTAAAGACGAAGGTACGATGCTCTCCGGAGCTAAGAGCCGCTCCCGGGCGTCTTTGGGCAGAAGCCGCGCTAAGGAGAGCACTGTGAGCGGCACAATCGTCTTTGCAAGAAGAAGCCGCTTCTTCAGCTCCGGGAGCCGTGGAGAGCGGCAGCTTCGGGAAGGTGAAGAAGCAAGCTGTACAAGACTGGGATTGTGTGCGCACCTTGCCAACTGTTAGAAAACAGTACTTTTGCACTCTCCTGACTTTTCTAATCACATGAACATTCGATTGGAAGCTGTTTTGGACAACTTTTCTTTTCTTCCTGCCAAACACTTGACAGACATCTCTTCAACTTCTAGAACACGATGGGAGATGTTTTCTGTCCTGGCAGAGTTTTTCCTAGCCAGACGTATTGGAAAAGCGTTTTGCTAAGATGTAGAGTACAAAAGACGCTAAAGACGAAGGTAGGATGCTCTCCGGAGCTAAGAGCCGCTCCCGGGCGTCTTTGGGCAGAAGCCGCACTAAGGAGAGCACTGTGAGCGGCACAATCGTCTTTGCGAGAAGAAGCCGCTTCTACAGCTCCGGGAGCCAGGGAGAGCGGCAGCTTCGGGAAGGTGAAGAAGCAAGCTGTACAACACTGGGATTGTGTGCGCACCTTGCCAACTGATACAAAACAGTACTTTTGCACTCTCCTGACTTTTCCAATCACATGAACATTCGATTGGAAGCTGTTTTGGACAACTTTTCTTCCTGTCAAACACTTGGCAGACATCTCTGCAACTTCTAGAACACGATGGGAGATGTTTTCTGTGCTGGCACAGTTTCTCCTTGCCAGATGTAGTGGAAAAGCTTTTTGCTGAGATGTAGATGAGAAGAGACGCTAAAGACAAAGGTAGGATGCTCTCCGGAGCTAAGAGCCGCTCCCGGGCGTCTTTGGGCAGAAGCCGCGCTAAGGAGAGCACTGTGAGCGGCACAATCGTCTTTGCGAGAAGAAGCCGCTTCTTCGGCTCCGGGAGCCGGAGAGAACGACAGCTTCGGGAAGGTGAGGAAGCAAGCTGTACAACACTGGGATTGTGTGCACGGCTTGCCAACTGATAGAAAACAGTACTTTCGCACTCTCCTGACTTTTCCAATCACATGAACATTCGATTGGAAGCTGTTTTGGACAACTTTTCTTTTCTTCCTGCCAAACACTTGGCAGACATCTCTGCAACTTCTAGAACATGATGGGGGATGTTTTCTGTGCTGGCGGAGTTTTTCCTAGCCAGACGTATTGGAAAAGCGTTTTGCTAAGATGTAGACTACAAAAGACGCTAAAGACGAAGGTAGGATGCTCTCCGGAGCTAAGAGCCGCTCCCGGGTGTCTTTGGGCAGAAGCCGCGCTAAGGAGAGCACTGTGAGCGGCACAATTGTCTTTGCGCGAAGAAGCCGCTTCTTCGGCTCCGGGAGCCGGGGAGAGCGGCAGCTTCGGGAAGGTGAAGAAGCAAGCTGTACAACACTGGGATTGTGTGCGCGGCTTGCCAACTGATAGAAAACAGTACTTTTGGACTGTCCTGACTTTTCCAATCACATGAACATTCGATTGGAAGCTGTTTTGGACAACTTTTCTTTTCTTCCTGCCAAACACTTGGCAGACATCTCTGCAACTTCTAGAACACGATGGGAGATGTTTTCTGTGCTGGCACAGTTTTTCCTAGCCAGACATACTGGGAAAGCGTTTTGCTAACATATAGACTACAAAAGACGCTAAAGACAAAGGTAGGATGCTCTCCGGAGCTAAGAGCCGCTCCCGGGCGTCTTTGGGCAGAAGCCGCGCTAAGGAGAGCACTGTGAGCGGCACAATCGTCTTTGCGCGAAGAAGCCGCTTCTTCGCCTCCGGGAGCCGGAGAGAGCGGCAGCTTCGGGAAGGTGAAGAAGCAAGCTGTACAACACTGGGATTGTGTGCGCACCTTGCCAACTGATAGAAAACAGTGCTTTTGCACTCTCCTGACTTTTCCAATCACATGAACATTCAATTGGAAGCTGTTTTGGACAACTTTTCTTTTCTTCCTGCCAAACACTTAGCAGACATCTCTGCAACTTCTAGAACACGATGGGAAATGTTTTCTGTGCTGGCACAGTTTCTCCTTGCCAGACGTAGTGGAAAAGCGTTTTGCTAACATGTAGACTACAAAAGACGCTAAAGACGAAGGTAGGATGCTCTCCGGAGCTAAGAGCCGCTGCCGGGCGTCTTTGGGCAGAAGCCGCGCTAAGGAGAGCACTGTGAGCGGCACAATCGTCTTTGCCCAAAGAAGCCGCTTCTTCGACTCCGGGAGCCGGGGAGAGCGGCAGCTTCGGGAAGGTGAAGAAGCAAGCTGTACAACACTGGGATTGGGTGCGCACCTTGCCAACTGATAGAAAACAGTACTTTTGCACTCTCCTGACTTTTCCAATCAAATGAGCATTCGATTGGAAGCTGTTTTGGACAACTTTTCTTTTCTTCCTGCCAAACACTTGGCAGACATCTCTGCAACTTCTAGAACACGATGGGAGATATATTCTGTGCTGGCACAGTTTCTCCTAGCCAGACATACTGGGAAAGCGTTTTGCTAAGATGTAGACTACAAAAGACGCTCAAGACGAAGGTAGGATGCTCTCCGGAGCTAAGAGCCGCTCCCGGGCGTCTTTGGGCAGAAGCCGCGCTAAGGAGAGCACTGTGAGCGGCACAATCGTCTTTGCGCGAAGAAGCCGCTTCTTCGGCCCCGGGAGCCGGAGAGAACGGCAGCTTCGGGAAGGTAAGAAGCAAGCTGTACAACACAAGGATTGTGTGCGCAGCTGGCCAACTGATAGAAAACAGTACTTTTGCACTCTCCTGAGTTTTCCAATCACATGAACATTCGATTGGAAGCTGTTTTGGACAACTTTTCTTTTCTTCCTGCCAAACACTTGGCAGACATCTCTGCAACGTCTAGAACACGATGGGAGATGTTTTCTGTGCTGGCAGAGTTTCTCCTAGCCAGACATAGTGGGAAAGCGTTTTGCTAAGATGTAGACTACAAAAGACGCTAAAGACGAAGGTACGATGCTCTCCGGAGCTAAGAGCCGCTCCCGGGCGTCTTTGGGCAGAAGCCGCGCTAAGGAGAGCACTGTGAGCGGCACAATCGTCTTTGCGAGAAGAAGCCGCTTCTTCAGCTCCGGGAGCCGGGGAGAGCGGCAGCTTCGGGAAGGTGAAGAAGCAAGCTGTACAAGACTGGGATTGTGTGCGCACCTTGCCAACTGTTAGAAAACAGTACTTTTGCACTCTCCTGACTTTTCCAATCACATGAACATTCGATTGGAAGCTGTTTTGGACAACTTTTCTTTTCTTCCTGCCAAACACTTGGCAGACATCTCTGCAACTTCTAGAACACGATGGGAGATGTTTTCTGTCCTGGCAGAGTTTTTCCTAGCCAGACGTATTGGAAAAGCGTTTTGCTAAGATCTAGAGTACAAAAGACGCTAAAGACGAAGGTAGGATGCTCTCCGGAGCTAAGAGCCACTCCCGGGCGTCTTTGGGCAGAAGCCGCACTAAGGAGAGCACTGTGAGCGGCACAATCGTCTTTGCGAGAAGAAGCCGCTTCTACAGCTCCGGGAGCCGGGGAGAGCGGCAGCTTCGGGAAGGTGAAGAAGCAAGCTGTACAACACTGGGATTGTGTGCGCACCTTGCCAACTGATAGAAAACAGTACTTTTGCACTCTCCTGACTTTTCCAATCACATGAACATTCGATTGGAAGCTGTTTTGGACAACTTTTCTTCCTGTCAAACACTTGGCAGACATCTCTGCAACTTCTAGAACACGATGGGAGATGTTTTCTGTGCTGGCACAGTTTCTCCTTGCCAGATGTAGTGGAAAAGCTTTTTGCTGAGATGTAGATGAGAAGAGACGCTAAAGACAAAGGTAGGATGCTCTCCGGAGCTAAGAGCCGCTCCCGGGCGTCTTTGGGCAGAAGTCGCGCTAAGGAGAGCACTGTGAGCGGCACAATCGTCTTTGCGAGAAGAAGCCGCTTCTTCGGCTCCGGGAGCCGGGGAGAGCGACAGCTTCGGGAAGGTGAGGAAGCAAGCTGTACAACACTGGGATTGTGTGCACGGCTTGCCAACTGATAGAAAACAGTACTTTCGCACTCTCCTGACTTTTCCAATCACATGAACATTCGATTGGAAGCTGTTTTGGACAACTTTTCTTTTCTTCCTGCCAAACACTTGGCAGACATCTCTGCAACTTCTAGAACATGATGGGGGATGTTTTCTGTGCTGGCGGAGTTTTTCCTAGCCAGACGTATTGGAAAAGCGTTTTGCTAAGATGTAGACTACAAAAGACGCTAAAGACGAAGGTAGGATGCTCTCCGGAGCTAAGAGCCGCTCCCGGGCGTCTTTGGGCAGAAGCCGCGCTAAGGAGAGCACTGTGAGCGGCACAATCGTCTTTGCGCGAAGAAGCCGCTTCTTCGGCTCCGGGAGCCGGAGAGAGCGGCAGCTTCGGGAAGGTGAAGAAGCAAGCTGTACAAGACTGGGATTGTGTGCGCACCTTGCCAACTGATAGAAAACAGTGCTTTTGCACTCTCCTGACTTTTCCAATCACATGAACATTCAATTGGAAGCTGTTTTGGACAACTTTTCTTTTCTTCCTGCCAAACACTTAGCAGACATCTCTGCAACTTCTAGAACACGATGGGAAATGTTTTCTGTGCTGGCACAGTTTCTCCTTGCCAGACGTAGTGGAAAAGCGTTTTGCTAACATGTAGACTACAAAAGACGCTAAAGACGAAGGTAGGATGCTCTCCGGAGCTAAGAGCCGCTCCCGGGCGTCTTTGGGCAGAAGCCGCGCTAAGGAGAGCACTGTGAGCGGCACAATCGTCTTTGCCCAAAGAAGCCGCTTCTTCGACTCCGGGAGCCGGGGAGAGCGGCAGCTTTGGGAAGGTGAAGAAGCAAGCTGTACAACACTGGGATTGGGTGCGCACCTTGCCAACTGATAGAAAACAGTACTTTTGCACTCTCCTGACTTTTCCAATCACATGAGCATTCGATTGGAAGCTGTTTTGGACAACTTTTCTTTTCTTCCTGCCAAACACTTGGCAGACATCTCTGCAACTTCTAGAACATGATGGGAGATGTTTTCTGTGCTGGCACAGTTTCTCTTAGCCAGACGTAGTGGAAAAGCGTTTTGCTAAGATGTAGACTACAAAAGACGCTCAAGACGAAGGTAGGATGCTCTCCGGAGCTAAGAGCCGCTCCCGGGCGTCTTTGGGCACAAGCCGCGCTAAGGAGAGCACTGTGAGCGGCACAATCGTCTTTGCGCGAAGAAGCCGCTTCTTCGGCCCCGGGAGCCGGAGAGAACGGCAGCTTCGGGAAGGTAAGAAGCAAGCTGTACAACACAAGGATTGTGTGCGCAGCTTGCCAACTGATAGAAAACAGTACTTTTGCACTCTCCTGACTTTTCCAATCACATGAACATTCGATTGGAAGCTGTTTTGGACAACTTTTCTTTTCTTCCTGCCAAACACTTGACAGACATCTCTTCAACTTCTAGAACACGATGGGAGATGTTTTCTGTCCTGGCAGAGTTTTTCCTAGCCAGACGTATTGGAAAAGCGTTTTGCTAAGATGTAGAGTACAAAAGACGCTAAAGACGAAGGTAGGATGCTCTCCGGAGCTAAGAGCCGCTCCCGGGCGTCTTTGGGCAGAAGCCGCACTAAGGAGAGCACTGTGAGCGGCACAATCGTCTTTGCGAGAAGAAGCCGCTTCTACAGCTCCGGGAGCCGGGGAGAGCGGCAGCTTCGGGAAGGTGAAGAAGCAAGCTGTACAACACTGGGATTGTGTGCGCACCTTGCCAACTGATACAAAACAGTACTTTTGCACTCTCCTGACTTTTCCAATCACATGAACATTCGATTGGAAGCTGTTTTGGACAACTTTTCTTCCTGTCAAACACTTGGCAGACATCTCTGCAACTTCTAGAACACGATGGGAGATGTTTTCTGTGCTGGCACAGTTTCTCCTTGCCAGATGTAGTGGAAAAGCTTTTTGCTGAGATGTAGATGAGAAGAGACGCTAAAGACAAAGGTAGGATGCTCTCCGGAGCTAAGAGCCGCTCCCGGGCGTCTTTGGGCAGAAGCCGCGCTAAGGAGAGCACTGTGAGCGGCACAATCGTCTTTGCGAGAAGAAGCCGCTTCTTCGGCTCCGGGAGCCGGGGAGAGCGACAGCTTCGGGAACGTGAGGAAGCAAGCTGTACAACACTGGGATTGTGTGCACGGCTTGCCAACTGATAGAAAACAGTACTTTCGCACTCTCCTGACTTTTCCAATCACATGAACATTCGATTGGAAGCTGTTTTGGACAACTTTTCTTTTCTTCCTGCCAAACACTTGGCAGACATCTCTGCAACTTCTAGAACACGATGGGAGATGTTTTCTGTGCTGGCACAGTTTTTCCTAGCCAGACATACTGGGAAAGCGTTTTGCTAACATATAGACTACAAAAGACGCTAAAGACAAAGGTAGGATGCTCTCCGGAGCTAAGAGCCGCTCCCGGGCGTCTTTGGGCAGAAGCCGCGCTAAGGAGAGCACTGTGAGCGGCACAATCGTCTTTGCGCGAAGAAGCCGCTTCTTCGGCTCCGGGAGCCGGAGAGAGCGGCAGCTTCGGGAAGGTGAAGAAGCAAGCTGTACAACACTGGGATTGTGTGCGCACCTTGCCAACTGATAGAAAACAGTGCTTTTGCACTCTCCTGACTTTTCCAATCACATGAACATTCAATTGGAAGCTGTTTTGGACAACTTTTCTTTTCTTCCTGCCAAACACTTAGCAGACATCTCTGCAACTTCTAGAACACGATGGGAAATGTTTTCTGTGCTGGCACAGTTTCTCCTTGCCAGACGTAGTGGAAAAGCGTTTTGCTAACATGTAGACTACAAAAGACGCTAAAGACGAAGGTAGGATGCTCTCCGGAGCTAAGAGCCGCTGCCGGGCGTCTTTGGGCAGAAGCCGCGCTAAGGAGAGCACTGTGAGCGGCACAATCGTCTTTGCCCAAAGAAGCCGCTTCTTCGACTCCGGGAGCCGGGGAGAGCGGCAGCTTCGGGAAGGTGAAGAAGCAAGCTGTACAAGACTGGGATTGTGTGCGCACCTTGCCAACTGATAGAAAACAGTACTTTTGCACTCTCCTGACTTTTCCAATCACATGAGCATTCGATTGGAAGCTGTTTTGGACAACTTTTCTTTTCTTCCTGCCAAACACTTGGCAGACATCTCTGCAACTTCTAGAACACGATGGGAGATATATTCTGTGCTGGCACAGTTTCTCCTAGCCAGACATACTGGGAAAGCGTTTTGCTAAGATGTAGACTACAAAAGACGCTCAAGACGAAGGTAGGATGCTCTCCGGAGCTAAGAGCCGCTCCCGGGCGTCTTTGGGCACAAGCCGCGCTAAGGAGAGCACTGTGAGCGGCACAATCGTCTTTGCGCGAAGAAGCCGCTTCTTCGGCCCCGGGAGCCGGAGAGAACGGCAGCTTCGGGAAGGTAAGAAGCAAGCTGTACAACACAAGGATTGTGTGCGCAGCTGGCCAACTGATAGAAAACAGTACTTTTGCACTCTCCTGACTTTTCCAATCACATGAACATTCGATTGGAAGCTGTTTTGGACAACTTTTCTTTTCTTCCTGCCAAACACTTGGCAGACATCTCTGCAACGTCTAGAACACGATGGGAGATGTTTTCTGTGCTGGCACAGTTTTTCCTAGCCAGACATAGTGGGAAAGCGTTTTGCTAAGATGTAGACTACAAAAGACGCTAAAGACGAAGGTAGGATGCTCTCCGGAGCTAAGAGCCGCTCCCGGGCGTCTTTGGGCAGAAGCCGCGCTAAGGAGAGCACTGTGAGCGGCACAATCGTCTTTGCGAGAAGAAGCCGCTTCTTCGGCTCCGGGAGCCGGAGAGAGCGGCAGCTTCGGGAAGGTGAAGAAGCAAGCTGTACAACACTGGGATTGTGTGCGCGGCTTGCCAACTGATAGAAAACAGTACTTTTGGACTGTCCTGACTTTTCCAATCACATGAACATTCGATTGGAAGCTGTTTTGGACAACTTTTCTTTTCTTCCTGCCAAACACTTGGCAGACATCTCTGCAACTTCTAGAACACGATGGGAGATGTTTTCTGTGCTGGCACAGTTTTTCCTAGCCAGACATACTGGGAAAGCGTTTTGCTAACATATAGACTACAAAAGACGCTAAAGACAAAGGTAGGATGCTCTCCGGAGCTAAGAGCCGCTCCCGGGCGTCTTTGGGCAGAAGCCGCGCTAAGGAGAGCACTGTGAGCGGCACAATCGTCTTTGCGCGAAGAAGCCGCTTCTTCGGCTCCGGGAGCCGGAGAGAGCGGCAGCTTCGGGAAGGTGAAGAAGCAAGCTGTACAACACTGGGATTGTGTGCGCACCTTGCCAACTGATAGAAAACAGTGCTTTTGCACTCTCCTGACTTTTCCAATCACATGAACATTCAATTGGAAGCTGTTTTGGACAACTTTTCTTTTCTTCCTGCCAAACACTTAGCAGACATCTCTGCAACTTCTAGAACACGATGGGAAATGTTTTCTGTGCTGGCACAGTTTCTCCTTGCCAGACGTAGTGGAAAAGCGTTTTGCTAACATGTAGACTACAAAAGACGCTAAAGACGAAGGTAGGATGCTCTCCGGAGCTAAGAGCCGCTGCCGGGCGTCTTTGGGCAGAAGCCGCGCTAAGGAGAGCACTGTGAGCGGCACAATCGTCTTTGCCCAAAGAAGCCGCTTCTTCGACTCCGGGAGCCGGGGAGAGCGGCAGCTTCGGGAAGGTGAAGAAGCAAGCTGTACAAGACTGGGATTGTGTGCGCACCTTGCCAACTGATAGAAAACAGTACTTTTGCACTCTCCTGACTTTTCCAATCACATGAGCATTCGATTGGAAGCTGTTTTGGACAACTTTTCTTTTCTTCCTGCCAAACACTTGGCAGACATCTCTGCAACTTCTAGAACACGATGGGAGATATATTCTGTGCTGGCACAGTTTCTCCTAGCCAGACATACTGGGAAAGCGTTTTGCTAAGATGTAGACTACAAAAGACGCTCAAGACGAAGGTAGGATGCTCTCCGGAGCTAAGAGCCGCTCCCGGGCGTCTTTGGGCACAAGCCGCACTAAGGAGAGCACTGTGAGCGGCACAATCGTCTTTGCGCGAAGAAGCCGCTTCTTCGGCCCCGGGAGCCGGAGAGAACGGCAGCTTCGGGAAGGTAAGAAGCAAGCTGTACAACACAAGGATTGTGTGCGCAGATGGCCAACTGATAGAAAACAGTACTTTTGCACTCTCCTGACTTTTCCAATCACATGAACATTCGATTGGAAGCTGTTTTGGACAACTTTTCTTTTCTTCCTGCCAAACACTTGGCAGACATCTCTGCAACGTCTAGAACACGATGGGAGATGTTTTCTGTGCTGGCACAGTTTTTCCTAGCCAGACATAGTGGGAAAGCGTTTTGCTAAGATGTAGACTACAAAAGACGCTAAAGACGAAGGTAGGATGCTCTCCGGAGCTAAGAGCCGCTCCCGGGCGTCTTTGGGCAGAAGCCGCGCTAAGGAGAGCACTGTGAGCGGCACAATCGTCTTTGCGAGAAGAAGCCGCTTCTTCGGCTCCGGGAGCCGGAGAGAGCGGCAGCTTCGGGAAGGTGAAGAAGCAAGCTGTACAACACTGGGATTGTGTGCGCAGCTTGCCAACTGATAGAAAACAGTACTTTTGCACTCTCCTGACTTTTCCAATCACATGAACATTCGATTGGAAGCTGTTTTGGACAACTTTTCTTTTCTTCCTGCCAAACACTTGGCAGACATCTCTGCAACTTCTAGAACACGATGGGAGATGTTTTCTGTGCTGGCAGAGTTTCTCCTAGCCAGACATACTGGGAAAGCGTTTTGCTAAGATGTAGACTACAAAAGACGCTAAAGACGAAGGTACGATGCTCTCCGGAGCTAAGAGCCGCTCCCGGGCGTCTTTGGGCAGAAGCCGCGCTAAGGAGAGCACTGTGAGCGGCACAATCGTCTTTGCGAGAAGAAGCCGCTTCTTCAGCTCCGGGAGCCGGGGAGAGCGGCAGCTTCGGGAAGGTGAAGAAGCAAGCTGTACAAGACTGGGATTGTGTGCGCACCTTGCCAACTGTTAGAAAACAGTACTTTTGCACTCTCCTGACTTTTCCAATCACATGAACATTCGATTGGAAGCTGTTTTGGACAACTTTTCTTTTCTTCCTGCCAAACACTTGACCGACATCTCTTCAACTTCTAGAACACGATGGGAGATGTTTTCTGTCCTGGCAGAGTTTTTCCTAGCCAGACGTATTGGAAAAGCGTTTTGCTAAGATGTAGAGTACAAAAGACGCTAAAGACGAAGGTAGGATGCTCTCCGGAGCTAAGAGCCGCTCCCGGGCGTCTTTGGGCAGAAGCCGCACTAAGGAGAGCACTGTGAGCGGCACAATCGTCTTTGCGAGAAGAAGCCGCTTCTTCGGCTCCGGGAGCCGGGGAGAGCGACAGCTTCGGGAAGGTGAGGAAGCAAGCTGTACAACACTGGGATTGTGTGCACGGCTTGCCAACTGATAGAAAACAGTACTTTCGCACTCTCCTGACTTTTCCAATCACATGAACATTCGATTGGAAGCTGTTTTGGACAACTTTTCTTTTCTTCCTGCCAAACACTTGGCAGACATCTCTGCAACTTCTAGAACATGATGGGGGATGTTTTCTGTGCTGGCGGAGTTTTTCCTAGCCAGACGTATTGGAAAAGCGTTTTGCTAAGATGTAGACTACAAAAGACGCTAAAGACGAAGGTAGGATGCTCTCCGGAGCTAAGAGCCGCTCCCGGGTGTCTTTGGGCAGAAGCCGCGCTAAGGAGAGCACTGCGAGCGGCACAATTGTCTTTGCGCGAAGAAGCCGCTTCTTCGGCTCCGGGAGCCGGGGAGAGCGGCAGCTTCGGGAAGGTGAAGAAGCAAGCTGTACAACACTGGGATTGTGTGCGCGGCTTGCCAACTGATAGAAAACAGTACTTTTGGACTGTCCTGACTTTTCCAATCACATGAACATTCGATTGGAAGCTGTTTTGGACAACTTTTCTTTTCTTCCTGCCAAACACTTGGCAGACATCTCTGCAACTTCTAGAACACGATGGGAGATGTTTTCTGTGCTGGCACAGTTTTTCCTAGCCAGACATACTGGGAAAGCGTTTTGCTAACATATAGACTACAAAAGACGCTAAAGACAAAGGTAGGATGCTCTCCGGAGCTAAGAGCCGCTCCCGGGCGTCTTTGGGCAGAAGCCGCGCTAAGGAGAGCACTGTGAGCGGCACAATCGTCTTTGCGCGAAGAAGCCGCTTCTTCGGCTCCGGGAGCCGGAGAGAGCGGCAGCTTCGGGAAGGTGAAGAAGCAAGCTGTACAACACTGGGATTGTGTGCGCACCTTGCCAACTGATAGAAAACAGTGCTTTTGCACTCTCCTGACTTTTCCAATCACATGAACATTCAATTGGAAGCTGTTTTGGACAACTTTTCTTTTCTTCCTGCCAAACACTTAGCAGACATCTCTGCAACTTCTAGAACACGATGGGAAATGTTTTCTGTGCTGGCACAGTTTCTCCTTGCCAGACGTAGTGGAAAAGCGTTTTGCTAACATGTAGACTACAAAAGACGCTAAAGACGAAGGTAGGATGCTCTCCGGAGCTAAGAGCCGCTGCCGGGCGTCTTTGGGCAGAAGCCGCGCTAAGGAGAGCACTGTGAGCGGCACAATCGTCTTTGCCCAAAGAAGCCGCTTCTTCGACTCCGGGAGCCGGGGAGAGCGGCAGCTTCGGGAAGGTGAAGAAGCAAGCTGTACAACACTGGGATTGGGTGCGCACCTTGCCAACTGATAGAAAACAGTACTTTTGCACTCTCCTGACTTTTCCAATCACATGAGCATTCGATTGGAAGCTGTTTTGGACAACTTTTCTTTTCTTCCTGCCAAACACTTGGCAGACATCTCTGCAACTTCTAGAACACGATGGGAGATATATTCTGTGCTGGCACAGTTTCTCCTAGCCAGACATACTGGGAAAGCGTTTTGCTAAGATGTAGACAACAAAAGACGCTCAAGACGAAGGTAGGATGCTCTCCGGAGCTAAGAGCCGCTCCCGGGCGTCTTTGGGCACAAGCCGCGCTAAGGAGAGCACTGTGAGCGGCACAATCGTCTTTGCGAGAAGAAGCCGCTTCTTCGGCTCCGGGAGCCGGAGAGAGCGGCAGCTTCGGGAAGGTGAAGAAGCAAGCTGTACAACACTGGGATTGTGTGCGCAGCTTGCCAACTGATAGAAAACAGTACTTTTGCACTCTCCTGACTTTTCCAATCACATGAACATTCGATTGGAAGCTGTTTTGGACAACTTTTCTTTTCTTCCTGCCAAACACTTGGCAGACATCTCTGCAACTTCTAGAACACGATGGGAGATGTTTTCTGTGCTGGCGGAGTTTCTCCTAGCCAGACATAATGGGAAAGCGTTTTGCTAAGATGTAGACTACAAAAGACGCTAAAGACGAAGGTAGGATGCTCTCCGGAGCTAAGAGCCACTCCCGGGCGTCTTTGGGCAGAAGCCACGCTAAGGAGAGCACTGTGAGCGGCACAATCGTCTTTGCGAGAAGAAGCCGCTTCTTCAGCTCCGGGAGCCGGGGAGAGCGGCAGCTTCGGGAAGGTGAAGAAGCAAGCTGTACAAGACTGGGATTGTGTGCGCACCTTGCCAACTGTTAGAAAACAGTACTTTTGCACTCTCCTGACTTTTCCAATCACATGAACATTCGATTGGAAGCTGTTTTGGACAACTTTTCTTTTCTTCCTGCCAAACACTTGGCAGACATCTCTGCAACTTCTAGAACACGATGGGAGATGTTTTCTGTCCTGGCAGAGTTTTTCCTAGCCAGACGTATTGGAAAAGCGTTTTGCTAAGATCTAGAGTACAAAAGACGCTAAAGACGAAGGTAGGATGCTCTCCGGAGCTAAGAGCCGCTCCCGGGCGTCTTTGGGCAGAAGCCGCACTAAGGAGAGCACTGTGAGCGGCACAATCGTCTTTGCGAGAAGAAGCCGCTTCTACAGCTCCGGGAGCCGGGGAGAGCGGCAGTTTCGGGAAGGTGAAGCAGCAAGCTGTACAACACTGGGATTGTGTGCGCACCTTGCCAACTGATACAAAACAGTACTTTTGCACTCTCCTGACTTTTCCAATCACATGAACATTCGATTGGAAGCTGTTTTGGACAACTTTTCTTCCTGTCAAACACTTGGCAGACATCTCTGCAACTTCTAGAACACGATGGGAGATGTTTTCTGTGCTGGCACAGTTTCTCCTTGCCAGATGTAGTGGAAAAGCTTTTTGCTGAGATGTAGATGAGAAGAGACGCTAAAGACAAAGGTAGGATGCTCTCCGGAGCTAAGAGCCGCTCCCGGGCGTCTTTGGGCAGAAGTCGCGCTAAGGAGAGCACTGTGAGCGGCACAATCGTCTTTGCGAGAAGAAGCCGCTTCTTCGGCTCCGGGAGCCGGGGAGAGCGACAGCTTCGGGAAGGTGAGGAAGCAAGCTGTACAACACTGGGATTGTGTGCACGGCTTGCCAACTGATCGAAAACAGTACTTTCGCACTCTCCTGACTTTTCCAATCACATGAACATTCGATTGGAAGCTGTTTTGGACAACTTTTCTTTTCTTCCTGCCAAACACTTAGCAGACATCTCTGCAACTTCTAGAACACGATGGGAAATGTTTTCTGTGCTGGCACAGTTTTTCCTAGCCAGACGTATTGGAAAAGCGTTTTGCTAAGATGTAGACTACAAAAGACGCTAAAGACGAAGGTAGGATGCTCTCCGGAGCTAAGAGCCGCTGCCGGGCGTCTTTGGGCAGAAGCCGCGCTAAGGAGAGCACTGTGAGCGGCACAATCGTCTTTGCCCAAAGAAGCCGCTTCTTCGACTCCGGGAGCCGGGGAGAGCGGCAGCTTCGGGAAGGTGAAGAAGCAAGCTGTACAACACTGGGATTGGGTGCGCACCTTGCCAACTGATAGAAAACAGTACTTTTGCACTCTCCTGACTTTTCCAATCACATGAGCATTCGATTGGAAGCTGTTTTGGACAACTTTTCTTTTCTTCCTGCCAAACACTTGGCAGACATCTCTGCAACTTCTAGAACACGATGGGAGATATATTCTGTGCTGGCACAGTTTCTCCTAGCCAGACATACTGGGAAAGCGTTTTGCTAAGATGTAGACTACAAAAGACGCTCAAGACGAAGGTAGGATGCTCTCCGGAGCTAAGAGCCGCTCCCGGGCGTCTTTGGGCACAAGCCGCGCTAAGGAGAGCACTGTGAGCGGCACAATCGTCTTTGCGAGAAGAAGCCGCTTCTTCGGCCCCGGGAGCCGGAGAGAACGGCAGCTTCGGGAAGGTAAGAAGCAAGCTGTACAACACAAGGATTGTGTGCGCAGCTGGCCAACTGATAGAAAACAGTACTTTTGCACTCTCCTGACTTTTCCAATCACATGAACATTTGATTGGAAGCTGTTTTGGACAACTTTTCTTTTCTTCCTGCCAAACACTTGGCAGACATCTCTGCAACGTCTAGAACACGATGGGAGATGTTTTCTGTGCTGGCACAGTTTTTCCTAGCCAGACATAGTGGGAAAGCGTTTTGCTAAGATGTAGACTACAAAAGACGCTAAAGACGAAGGTAGGATGCTCTCCGGAGCTAAGAGCCGCTCCCGGGCGTCTTTGGGCAGAAGCCGCGCTAAGGAGAGCACTGTGAGCGGCACAATCGTCTTTGCGAGAAGAAGCCGCTTCTTCGGCTCCGGGAGCCGGAGAGAGCGGCAGCTTCGGGAAGGTGAAGAAGCAAGCTGTACAACACTGGGATTGTGTGCGCACCTTGCCAACTGATAGAAAACAGTACTTTTGCACTCTCCTGACTTTTCCAATCACATGAACATTCGATTGGAAGCTGTTTTGGACAACTTTTCTTTTCTTCCTGCCAAACACTTGGCAGACATCTCTGCAACTTCTAGAACACGATGGGAGATGTTTTCTGTGCTGGCGGAGTTTCTCCTAGCCAGACATAATGGGAAAGCGTTTTGCTAAGATGTAGACTACAAAAGACGCTAAAGACGAAGGTACGATGCTCTCCGGAGCTAAGAGCCGCTCCCGGGCGTCTTTGGGCAGAAGCCGCGCTAAGGAGAGCACTGTGAGCGGCACAATCGTCTTTGCGAGAAGAAGCCGCTTCTTCAGCTCCGGGAGCCGGGGAGAGCGGCAGCTTCGGGAAGGTGAAGAAGCAAGCTGTACAAGACTGGGATTGTGTGCGCACCTTGCCAACTGTTAGAAAACAGTACTTTTGCACTCTCCTGACTTTTCCAATCACATGAACATTCGATTGGAAGCTGTTTTGGACAACTTTTCTTTTCTTCCTGCCAAACACTTGGCAGACATCTCTGCAACTTCTAGAACACGATGGGAGATGTTTTCTGTCCTGGCAGAGTTTTTCCTAGCCAGACGTATTGGAAAAGCGTTTTGCTAAGATCTAGAGTACAAAAGACGCTAAAGACGAAGGTAGGATGCTCTCCGGAGCTAAGAGCCGCTCCCGGGCGTCTTTGGGCAGAAGCCGCACTAAGGAGAGCACTGTGAGCGGCACAATCGTCTTTGCGAGAAGAAGCCGCTTCTACAGCTCCGGGAGCCGGGGAGAGCGGCAGTTTCGGGAAGGTGAAGAAGCAAGCTGTACAACACTGGGATTGTGTGCGCACCTTGCCAACTGATACAAAACAGTACTTTTGCACTCTCCTGACTTTTCCAATCACATGAACATTCGATTGGAAGCTGTTTTGGACAACTTTTCTTCCTGTCAAACACTTGGCAGACATCTCTGCAACTTCTAGAACACGATGGGAGATGTTTTCTGTGCTGGCACAGTTTCTCCTTGCCAGATGTAGTGGAAAAGCTTTTTGCTGAGATGTAGATGAGAAGAGACGCTAAAGACAAAGGTAGGATGCTCTCCGGAGCTAAGAGCCGCTCCCGGGCGTCTTTGGGCAGAAGTCGCGCTAAGGAGAGCACTGTGAGCGGCACAATCGTCTTTGCGAGAAGAAGCCGCTTCTTCGGCTCCGGGAGCCGGGGAGAGCGACAGCTTCGGGAAGGTGAGGAAGCAAGCTGTACAACACTGGGATTGTGTGCACGGCTTGCCAACTGATAGAAAACAGTACTTTCGCACTCTCCTGACTTTTCCAATCACATGAACATTCGATTGGAAGCTGTTTTGGACAACTTTTCTTTTCTTCCTGCCAAACACTTGGCAGACATCTCTGCAACTTCTAGAACATGATGGGGGATGTTTTCTGTGCTGGCGGAGTTTTTCCTAGCCAGACGTATTGGAAAAGCGTTTTGCTAAGATGTAGACTACAAAAGACGCTAAAGACGAAGGTAGGATGCTCTCCGGAGCTAAGAGCCGCTCCCGGGCGTCTTTGGGCAGAAGCCGCGCTAAGGAGAGCACTGTGAGCGGCACAATCGTCTTTGCGCGAAGAAGCCGCTTCTTCGGCTCCGGGAGCCGGAGAGAGCGGCAGCTTCGGGAAGGTGAAGAAGCAAGCTGTACAACACTGGGATTGTGTGCGCACCTTGCCAACTGATAGAAAACAGTGCTTTTGCACTCTCCTGACTTTTCCAATCACATGAACATTCAATTGGAAGCTGTTTTGGACAACTTTTCTTTTCTTCCTGCCAAACACTTAGCAGACATCTCTGCAACTTCTAGAACACGATGGGAAATGTTTTCTGTGCTGGCACAGTTTCTCCTTGCCAGACGTAGTGGAAAAGCGTTTTGCTAACATGTAGACTACAAAAGACGCTAAAGACGAAGGTAGGATGCTCTCCGGAGCTAAGAGCCGCTCCCGGGCGTCTTTGGGCAGAAGCCGCGCTAAGGAGAGCACTGTGAGCGGCACAATCGTCTTTGCCCAAAGAAGCCGCTTCTTCGACTCCGGGAGCCGGGGAGAGCGGCAGCTTCGGGAAGGTGAAGAAGCAAGCTGTACAACACTGGGATTGTGTGCGCACCTTGCCAACTGATAGAAAACAGTACTTTTGCACTCTCCTGACTTTTCCAATCACATGAGCATTCGATTGGAAGCTGTTTTGGACAACTTTTCTTTTCTTCCTGCCAAACACTTGGCAGACATCTCTGCAACTTCTAGAACATGATGGGAGATGTTTTCTGTGCTGGCACAGTTTCTCTTAGCCAGACGTAGTGGAAAAGCGTTTTGCTAAGATGTAGACTACAAAAGACGCTAAAGACGAAGGTAGGATGCTCTCCGGAGCTAAGAGCCACTCCCGGGCGTCTTTGGGCAGAAGCCGCGCTAAGGAGAGCACTGTGAGCGGCACAATCGTCTTTGCGAGAAGAAGCCGCTTCTTCGGATCCGGGAGCCGGAGAGAGCGGCAGCTTCGGGAAGGTGAAGAAGCAAGCTGTACAACACTGGGATTGTGTGCGCGGCTTGCCAACTGATAGAAAACAGTACTTTTGCACTCTCCTGACTTTTCCAATCACATGAACATTCGATTGGAAGCTGTTTTGGACAACTTTTCTTTTCTTCCTGCCAAACACTTGACAGACATCTCTGCAACTTCTAGAACACGATGGGAGATGTTTTCTGTGCTGGCACAGTTTTTCCTAGCCAGACATACTGGGAAAGCGTTTTGCTAACATATAGACTACAAAAGACGCTAAAGACGAAGGTAGGATGCTCTCCGGAGCTAAGAGCCGCTCCCGGGCGTCTTTGGGCAGAAGCCGCGCTAAGGAGAGCACTGTGAGCGGCACAATCGTCTTTGCGCGAAGAAGCCGCTTCTTCGGCTCTGGGAGCCGGAGAGAGCGGCAGCTTCGGGAAGGTGAAGAAGCAAGCTGTACAACACTGGGATTGTGTGCGCACCTTGCCAACTGATAGAAAACAGTACTTTTGCACTCTCCTGACTTTTCCAATCACATGAACATTCGATTGGAAGCTGTTTTGGTCAACTTTTCTTTTCTTCCTGCCAAACACTTGGCAGACATCTCTGCAACTTCTAGAACACGATGGGAGATGTTTTCTGTGCTGGCACAGCTTTTCCTTGCCAGACGTATTGGAAAAGCGTTTTGCTATCATGTAGACAACAAAAGACGCTAAAGACGAAGGTAGGATGCTCTCCGGAGCTAAGAGCCGCTCCCGGGCGTCTTTGGGCAGAAGCCGCGCTAAGGAGAGCACTGTGAGCGGCACAATCGTCTTTGCGCGAAGAAGCCGCTTCTTCGGCTCCGGGAGCCGGAGAGAGCGGCAGCTTCGGGAAGGTTAAGAAGCAAGCTGTACAACACTGGGATTGTGTGCGCACCTTGCCAACTGATAGAAAACAGTGCTTTTGCACTCTCCTGACTTTTCCAATCACATGAACATTCAATTGGAAGCTGTTTTGGACAACTTTTCTTTTCTTCCTGCCAAACACTTAGCAGACATCTCTGAAAGTTCTAGAACACGATGGGAGATGTTTACTGTGCTGGCCCAGTTTCTCTTAGCCAGACGTAGTGGAAAAGCGTTTTGCTAAGATGTAGACTACAAAAGACGCTAAAGACGAAGGTAGGATGCTCTCCGGAGCTAAGAGCCGCTCCCGGGAGTCTTTGGGCAGAAGCCGCGCTAAGGAGAGCACTGTGAGCGGCACAATCGTCTTTGCGAGAAGAAGCCGCTTCTTCGGATCCGGGAGTCGGAGAGAGCGGCAGCTTCGGGAAGGTGAAGAAGCAAGCTGTACAACACTGGGATTGTGTGCGCACCTTGCCAACTGATACAAAACAGTACTTTCGCACTCTCCTGACTTTTCCAATCACATGAACATTCGATTGGAAGCTGTTTTGGACAACTTTTCTTTTCTTCCTGCCAAACACTTGGCAGACATCTCTGCAACTTCTAGAACATGATGGGGGATGTTTTCTGTGCTGGCGGAGTTTTTCCTAGCCAGACGTATTGGAAAAGCGTTTTGCTAAGATGTAGACTACAAAAGACGCTAAAGACGAAGGTAGGATGCTCTCCGGAGCTAAGAGCCGCTCCCGGGCGTCTTTGGGCAGAAGCCGCGCTAAGGAGAGCACTGTGAGCGGCACAATCGTCTTTGCGCGAAGAAGCCGCTTCTTCGGCTCCGGGAGCCGGGGAGAGCGGCAGCTTCGGGAAGGTGAAGAAGCAAGCTGTACAACACTGGGATTGTGTGCGCACCTTGCCAACTGATAGAAAACAGTACTTTTGCACTCTCCTGACTTTTCCAATCACATGAACATTCGATTGGAAGCTGTTTTGGACAACTTTTCTTTTCTTCCTGCCAAACACTTGGCAGAAATCTCTGCAACTTCTAGAACATGATGGGAGATGTTTTCTGTGCTGGCACAGTTTCTCTTAGCCAGACGTAGTGGAAAAGCGTTTTGCTATCATGTAGACTACAAAAGACGCTAAAGACGAAGGTAGGATGCTCTCCGGAGCTAAGAGCCACTCCCGGGCGTCTTTGGGCAGAAGCCGCGCTAAGGAGAGCACTGTGAGCGGCACAATCGTCTTTGCGAGAAGAAGCCGCTTCTTCGGCTCCGGGAGCCGGGGAGAGCGACAGCTTCGGGAAGGTGAGGAAGCAAGCTGTACAACACTGGGATTGTGTGCACGGCTTGCCAACTGATAGAAAACAGTACTTTCGCACTCTCCTGACTTTTCCAATCACATGAACATTCGATTGGAAGCTGTTTTGGACAACTTTTCTTTTCTTCCTGCCAAACACTTGGCAGACATCTCTGCAACTTCTAGAACATGATGGGGGATGTTTTCTGTGCTGGCGGAGTTTTTCCTAGCCAGACGTATTGGAAAAGCGTTTTGCTAAGATGTAGACTACAAAAGACGCTAAAGACGAAGGTAGGATGCTCTCCGGAGCTAAGAGCCGCTCCCGGGCGTCTTTGGGCAGAAGCCGCGCTAAGGAGAGCACTGTGAGCGGCACAATCGTCTTTGCGCGAAGAAGCCGCTTCTTCGGCTCCGGGAGCCGGAGAGAGCGGCAGCTTCGGGAAGGTGAAGAAGCAAGCTGTACAAGACTGGGATTGTGTGCGCACCTTGCCGACTGATAGAAAACAGTGCTTTTGCACTCTCCTGACTTTTCCAATCACATGAACATTCAATTGGAAGCTGTTTTGGACAACTTTTCTTTTCTTCCTGCCAAACACTTAGCAGACATCTCTGCAACTTCTAGAACACGATGGGAAATGTTTTCTGTGCTGGCACAGTTTCTCCTTGCCAGACGTAGTGGAAAAGCGTTTTGCTAACATGTAGACTACAAAAGACGCTAAAGACGAAGGTAGGATGCTCTCCGGAGCTAAGAGCCGCTCCCGGGCGTCTTTGCGCAGAAGCCGCGCTAAGGAGAGCACTGTGAGCGGCACAATCGTCTTTGCCCAAAGAAGCCGCTTCTTCGACTCCGGGAGCCGGGGAGAGCGGCAGCTTCGGGAAGGTGAAGAAGCAAGCTGTACAACACTGGGATTGGGTGCGCACCTTGCCAACTGATAGAAAACAGTACTTTTGCACTCTCCTGACTTTTCCAATCACATGAGCATTCGATTGGAAGCTGTTTTGGACAACTTTTCTTTTCTTCCTGCCAAACACTTGGCAGACATCTCTGCCACTTCTAGAACATGATGGGAGATGTTTTCTGTGCTGGCACAGTTTCTCTTAGCCAGACGTAGTGGAAAAGCGTTTTGCTAAGATGTAGACTACAAAAGACGCTAAAGACGAAGGTAGGATGCTCTCCGGAGCTAAGAGCCACTCCCGGGCGTCTTTGGGCAGAAGCCGCGCTAAGGAGAGCACTGTGAGTGGCACAATCGTCTTTGCGAGAAGAAGCCGCTTCTTCGGATCCGGGAGCCGGAGAGAGCGGCAGCTTCGGGAAGGTGAAGAAGCAAGCTGTACAACACTGGGATTGGGTGCGCACCTTGCCAACTGATAGAAAACAGTACTTTTGCACTCTCCTGACTTTTCCAATCACATGAACATTCGATTGGAAGCTGTTTTGGACAACTTTTCTTTTCTTCCTGCCAAACACTTGACAGACATCTCTGCAACTTCTAGAACACGATGGGAGATGTTTTCAGTGCTGGCACAGTTTTTCCTAGCCAGACATACTGGGAAAGCTTTTTGCTAACATATAGACTACAAAAGACGCTAAAGACGAAGGTAGGATGCTCTCCGGAGCTAAGAGCCGCTCCCGGGCGTCTTTGGGCAGAAGCCGCGCTAAGGAGAGCACTGTGAGCGGCACAATCGTCTTTGCGCGAAGAAGCCGCTTCTTCGGCTCCGGGAGCCGGAGAGAGCGGCAGCTTCGGGAAGGTGAAGAAGCAAGCTGTACAACACTGGGATTGTGTGCGCAGCTTGCCAACTGATAGAAAACAGTACTTTTGCACTCTCCTGACTTTTCCAATCACATGAACATTCGATTGGAAGCTGTTTTGGACAACTTTTCTTTTCTTCCTGCCAAACACTTGGCAGACATCTCTGCAACTTCTAGAACACGATGGGAGATGTTTTCTGTGCTGGCACAGCTTTTCCTTGCCAGACGTAGTGGAAAAGCGTTTTGCTAAGATGTAGACTACAAAAGACGCTAAAGACGAAGGTAGGATGCTCTCCGGAGCTAAGAGCCGCTCCCGGGAGTCTTTGGGCAGAAGCCGCGCTAAGGAGAGCACTGTGAGCGGCACAATCGTCTTTGCGAGAAGAAGCCGCTTCTTCGGATCCGGGAGTCGGAGAGAGCGGCAGCTTCGGGAAGGTGAAGAAGCAAGCTGTACAACACTGGGATTGTGTGCGCACCTTGCCAACTGATAGAAAACAGTACTTTTGCACTCTCCTGACTTTTCCAATCACATGAACATTCGATTGGAAGCTGTTTTGGACAACTTTTCTTTTCTTCCTGCCAAACACTTGGCAGACATCTCTGCAACGTCTAGAACACGATGGGAGATGTTTTCTGTGCTGGCACAATTTCTCCTAAACAGAAATACTGGGAAAGCGTTTTGCTAAGATGTAGACTACAAAAGATGCTCAAGACGAAGGTAGGATGCTCTCTGGAGCTAAGAGCCGCTCCCGGGCGTCTTTGGGCAGAAGCCGCGCTAAGGAGAGCACTGTGAGCGGCACAATCGTCTTTGCGAGAAGAAGCCGCTTCTTCAGCTCCGGGAGCCGGGGAGAGCGGCAGCTTCGGGAAGGTGAAGAAGCAAGCTGTACAACACTGGGATTGTGTGCGCACCTTGCCAACTGATAGAAAACAGTACTTTTGCACTCTCCTGACTTTTCCAATCACATGAACATTCGATTGGAAGCTGTTTTGGACAACTTTTCTTTTCTTCCTGCCAAACACTTGGCAGACATCTCTGCAACTTCTAGAACATGATGGGAGATGTTTTCTGTGCTGGCACAGTTTCTCTTAGCCAGACGTAGTGGAAAAGCGTTTTGCTAAGATGTAGACTACAAAAGACGCTAAAGACGAAGGTAGGATGCTCTCCGGAGCTAAGAGCCACTCCCGGGCGTCTTTGGGCAGAAGCCGCGCTAAGGAGAGCACTGTGAGCGGCACAATCGTCTTTGCGAGAAGAAGCCGCTTCTTCGGATCCGGGAGCCGGAGAGAGCGGCAGCTTCGGGAAGGTGAAGAAGCAAGCTGTACAACACTGGGATTGTGTGCGCACCTTGCCAACTGATAGAAAACAGTACTTTTGCACTCTCCTGACTTTTCCAATCACATGAACATTCGATTGGAAGCTGTTTTGGACAACTTTTCTTCCTGTCAAACACTTGGCAGACATCTCTGCAACTTCTAGAACACGATGGGAGATGTTTTCTGTGCTGGCACAGTTTCTCCTTGCCAGATGTAGTGGAAAAGCTTTTTGCTGAGATGTAGATGAGAAGAGACGCTAAAGACAAAGGTAGGATGCTCTCCGGAGCTAAGAGCCGCTCCCGGGCGTCTTTGGGCAGAAGCCGCGCTAAGGAGAGCACTGTGAGCGGCACAATCGTCTTTGCGAGAAGAAGCCGCTTCTTCGGCTCCGGGAGCCGGGGAGAGCGACAGCTTCGGGAAGGTGAGGAAGCAAGCTGTACAACACTGGGATTGTGTGCACGGCTTGCCAACTGATAGAAAACAGTACTTTCGCACTCTCCTGACTTTTCCAATCACATGAACATTTGATTGGAAGCTGTTTTGGACAACTTTTCTTTTCTTCCTGCCAAACACTTGGCAGACATCTCTGCAACTTCTAGAACATGATGGGGGATGTTTTCTTTGCTGGCGGAGTTTTTCCTAGCCAGACGTATTGGAAAAGCGTTTTGCTAAGATGTAGACTACAAAAGACGCTAAAGACGAAGGTAGGATGCTCTCCGGAGCTAAGAGCCGCTCCCGGGCGTCTTTGGGCAGAAGCCGCGCTAAGGAGAGCACTGTGAGCGGCACAATCGTCTTTGCGCGAAGAAGCCGCTTCTTCGGCTCCGGGAGCCGGAGAGAGCGGCAGCTTCGGGAAGGTGAAGAAGCAAGCTGTACAAGACTGGGATTGTGTGCGCACCTTGCCAACTGATAGAAAACAGTGCTTTTGCACTCTCCTGACTTTTCCAATCACATGAACATTCAATTGGAATCTGTTTTGGACAACTTTTCTTTTCTTCCTGCCAAACACTTAGCAGACATCTCTGCAACTTCTAGAACACGATGGGAAATGTTTTCTGTGCTGGCACAGTTTCTCCTTGCCAGACGTAGTGGAAAAGCGTTTTGCTAAGATGTAGACTACAAAAGACGCTAAAGACTAAGGTAGGATGCTCTCCGGAGCTAAGAGCCGCTCCCGGGAGTCTTTGGGCAGAAGCCGCGCTAAGGAGAGCACTGTGAGCGGCACAATCGTCTTTGCGAGAAGAAGCCGCTTCTTCGGATCCGGGAGTCGGAGAGAGCGGCAGCTTCGGGAAGGTGAAGAAGCAAGCTGTACAACACTGGGATTGTGTGCGCACCTTGCCAACTGATAGAAAACAGTACTTTTGCACTCTCCTGACTTTTCCAATCACATGAACATTCGATTGGAAGCTGTTTTGGACAACTTTTCTTTTCTTCCTGCCAAACACTTGGCAGACTTCCGTGCAACGTCTAGAACACGATGGGAGATGTTTTCTGTGCTGGCACAATTTCTCCTAAACAGAAATACTGGGAAAGCGTTTTGCTAAGATGTAGACTACAAAAGATGCTCAAGACGAAGGTAGGATGCTCTCCGGAGCTAAGAGCCGCTCCCGGGCGTCTTTGGGCAGAAGCCGCGCTAAGGAGAGCACTGTGAGCGGCACAATCGTCTTTGTGAGAAGAAGCCGCTTCTTCAGCTCCGGGAGCCGGGGAGAGCGGCAGCTTCGGGAAGGTGAAGAAGCAAGCTGTACAACACTGGGATTGTGTGCGCACCTTGCCAACTGATAGAAAACAGTACTTTTGCACTCTCCTGACTTTTCCAATCACATGAACATTCGATTGGAAGCTGTTTTGGACAACTTTTCTTTTCTTCCTGCCAAACACTTGGCAGACATCTCTGCAACTTCTAGAACATGATGGGAGATGTTTTCTGTGCTGGCACAGTTTCTCTTAGCCAGACGTAGTGGAAAAGCGTTTTGCTAAGATGTAGACTACAAAAGACGCTAAAGACGAAGGTAGGATGCTCTCCGGAGCTAAGAGCCACTCCCGGGCGTCTTTGGGCAGAAGCCGCGCTAAGGAGAGCACTGTGAGCGGCACAATCGTCTTTGCGAGAAGAAGCCGCTTCTTCGGCTCCGGGAGCCGGGGAGAGCGACAGCTTCGGGAAGGTGAGGAAGCAAGCTGTACAACACTGGGATTGTGTGCGCACCTTGCCAACTGATAGAAAACAGTACTTTCGCACTCTCCTGACTTTTCCAATCACATGAACATTCGATTGGAAGCTGTTTTGGACAACTTTTCTTTTCTTCCTGCCAAACACTTGGCAGACATCTCTGCAACTTCTAGAACATGATGGGGGATGTTTTCTGTGCTGGCGGAGTTTTTCCTAGCCAGACATACTGGGAAAGCGTTTTGCTAAGATGTAGACTACAAAAGACGCTAAAGACGAAGGTAGGATGCTCTCCGGAGCTAAGAGCCGCTCCCGGGCGTCTTTGGGCAGAAGCCGCGCTAAGGAGAGCACTGTGAGCGGCACAATCGTCTTTGCGCGAAGAAGCCGCTTCTTCGGCTCCGGGAGCCGGAGAGAGCGGCAGCTTCGGGAAGGTGAAGAAGCAAGCTGTACAAGACTGGGATTGTGTGCGCACCTTGCCAACTGATAGAAAACAGTGCTTTTGCACTCTCCTGACTTTTCCAATCACATGAACATTCAATTGGAAGCTGTTTTGGACAACTTTTCTTTTCTTCCTGCCAAACACTTAGCAGACATCTCTGCAACTTCTAGAACACGATGGGAAATGTTTTCTGTGCTGGCCCAGTTTCTCTTAGCCAGACGTAGTGGAAAAGCGTTTTGCTAAGATGTAGACTACAAAAGACGCTAAAGACGAAGGTAGGATGCTCTCCGGAGCTAAGAGCCGCTCCCGGGAGTCTTTGGGCAGAAGCCGCGCTAAGGAGAGCACTGTGAGCGGCACAATCGTCTTTGCGAGAAGAAGCCGCTTCTTCGGATCCGGGAGTCGGAGAGAGCGGCAGCTTCGGGAAGGTGAAGAAGCAAGCTGTACAACACTGGGATTGTGTGCGCACCTTGCCAACTGATAGAAAACAGTACTTTTGCACTCTCCTGACTTTTCCAATCACATGAACATTCGATTGGAAGCTGTTTTGGACAACTTTTCTTTTCTTCCTGCCAAACACTTGGCAGACCTCCGTGCAACGTCTAGAACACGATGGGAGATGTTTTCTGTGCTGGCACAATTTCTCCTAAACAGAAATACTGGGAAAGCGTTTTGCTAAGATGTAGACTACAAAAGATGCTCAAGACGAAGGTAGGATGCTCTCCGGAGCTAAGAGCCGCTCCCGGGCGTCTTTGGGCAGAAGCCGCGCTAAGGAGAGCACTGTGAGCGGCACAATCGTCTTTGCGAGAAGAAGCCGCTTCTTCAGCTCCGGGAGCCGGGGAGAGCGGCAGCTTCGGGAAGGTGAAGAAGCAAGCTGTACAACACTGGGATTGTGTGCGCACCTTGCCAACTGATAGAAAACAGTACTTTTGCACTCTCCTGACTTTTCCAATCACATGAACATTCGATTGGAAGCTGTTTTGGACAACTTTTCTTTTCTTCCTGCCAAACACTTGGCAGACATCTCTGCAACTTCTAGAACATGATGGGAGATGTTTTCTGTGCTGGCACAGTTTCTCTTAGCCAGACGTATTGGAAAAGCGTTTTGCTATCATGTAGACTACAAAAGACGCTAAAGACGAAGGTAGGATGCTCTCCGGAGCTAAGAGCCACTCCCGGGCGTCTTTGGGCAGAAGCCGCGCTAAGGAGAGCACTGTGAGTGGCACAATCGTCTTTGCGAGAAGAAGCCGCTTCTTCGGCTCCGGGAGCCGGGGAGAGCGACAGCTTCGGGAAGGTGAGGAAGCAAGCTGTACAACACTGGGATTGTGTGCACGGCTTGCCAACTGATAGAAAACAGTACTTTCGCACTCTCCTGACTTTTCCAATCACATGAACATTCGATTGGAAGCTGTTTTGGACAACTTTTCTTTTCTTCCTGCCAAACACTTGGCAGACATCTCTGCAACTTCTAGAACATGATGGGGGATGTTTTCTGTGCTGGCGGAGTTTTTCCTAGCCAGACGTATTGGAAAAGCGTTTTGCTAAGATGTAGACTACAAAAGACGCTAAAGACAAAGGTAGGATGCTCTCCGGAGCTAAGAGCCGCTCCCGGGCGTCTTTGGGCAGAAGCCGCGCTAAGGAGAGCACTGTGAGCGGCACAATCGTCTTTGCGCGAAGAAGCCGCTTCTTCGGCTCCGGGAGCCGGAGAGAGCGGCAGCTTCGGGAAGGTGAAGAAGCAAGCTGTACAAGACTGGGATTGTGTGCGCACCTTGCCAACTGATAGAAAACAGTGCTTTTGCACTCTCCTGACTTTTCCAATCACATGAACATTCAATTGGAATCTGTTTTGGACAACTTTTCTTTTCTTCCTGCCAAACACTTAGCAGACATCTCTGCAACTTCTAGAACACGATGGGAAATGTTTTCTGTGCTGGCACAGTTTCTCCTTGCCAGACGTAGTGGAAAAGCGTTTTGCTAACATGTAGACTACAAAAGACGCTAAAGACGAAGGTAGGATGCTCTCCGGAGCTAAGAGCCGCTCCCGGGCGTCTTTGGGCAGAAGCCGCGCTAAGGAGAGCACTGTGAGCGGCACAATCGTCTTTGCGAGAAGAAGCCGCTTCTTCGACTCCGGGAGCCGGGGAGAGCGGCAGCTTCGGGAAGGTGAAGAAGCAAGCTGTACAACACTGGGATTGGGTGCGCACCTTGCCAACTGATAGAAAACAGTACTTTTGCACTCTCCTGACTTTTCCAATCACATGAGCATTCGATTGGAAGCTGTTTTGGACAACTTTTCTTTTCTTCCTGCCAAACACTTGGCAGACATCTCTGCAACTTCTAGAACATGATGGGAGATGTTTTCTGTGCTGGCACAGTTTCTCTTAGCCAGACGTAGTGGAAAAGCGTTTTGCTATCATGTAGACTACAAAAGACGCTAAAGACGAAGGTAGGATGCTCTCCGGAGCTAAGAGCCACTCCCGGGCGTCTTTGGGCAGAAGCCGCGCTAAGGAGAGCACTGTGAGCGGCACAATCGTCTTTGCGAGAAGAAGCCGCTTCTTCGGCTCCGGGAGCCGGGGAGAGCGACAGCTTCGGGAAGGTGAGGAAGCAAGCTGTACAACACTGGGATTGTGTGCACGGCTTGCCAACTGATAGAAAACAGTACTTTCGCACTCTCCTGACTTTTCCAATCACATGAACATTCGATTGGAAGCTGTTTTGGACAACTTTTCTTTTCTTCCTGCCAAACACTTGGCAGACATCTCTGCAACTTCTAGAACATGATGGGGGATGTTTTCTGTGCTGGCGGAGTTTTTCCTAGCCAGACGTATTGGAAAAGCGTTTTGCTAAGATGTAGACTACAAAAGACGCTAAAGACGAAGGTAGGATGCTCTCCGGAGCTAAGAGCCGCTCCCGGGCGTCTTTGGGCAGAAGCCGCGCTAAGGAGAGCACTGTGAGCGGCACAATCGTCTTTGCGCGAAGAAGCCGCTTCTTCGGCTCCGGGAGCCGGAGAGAGCGGCAGCTTCGGGAAGGTGAAGAAGCAAGCTGTACAAGACTGGGATTGTGTGCGCACCGTGCCAACTGATAGAAAACAGTGCTTTTGCACTCTCCTGACTTTTCCAATCACATGAACATTCAATTGGAAGCTGTTTTGGACAACTTTTCTTTTCTTCCTGCCAAACACTTAGCAGATATCTCTGCAACTTCTAGAACACGATGGGAAATGTTTTCTGTGCTGGCACAGTTTCTCCTTGCCAGACGTAGTGGAAAAGCGTTTTGCTAACATGTAGACTACAAAAGACGCTAAAGACGAAGGTAGGATGCTCTCCGGAGCTAAGAGCCGCTCCCGGGCGTCTTTGGGCAGAAGCCGCGCTAAGGAGAGCACTGTGAGCGGCACAATCGTCTTTGCCCAAAGAAGCCGCTTCTTCGGATCCGGGAGCCGGAGAGAGCGGCAGCTTCGGGAAGGTGAAGAAGCAAGCTGTACAACACTGGGATTGTGTGCGCACCTTGCCAACTGATACAAAACAGTACTTTTGCACTCTCCTGACTTTTCCAATCACATGAACATTCGATTGGAAGCTGTTTTGGACAACTTTTCTTCCTGTCAAACACTTGGCAGACATCTCTGCAACTTCTAGAACACGATGGGAGATGTTTTCTGTGCTGGCACAGTTTCTCCTTGCCAGATGTAGTGGAAAAGCTTTTTGCTGAGATGTAGATGAGAAGAGACGCTAAAGACAAAGGTAGGATGCTCTCCGGAGCTAAGAGCCGCTCCCGGGCGTCTTTGGGCAGAAGCCGCGCTAAGGAGAGCACTGTGAGCGGCACAATCGTCTTTGCGAGAAGAAGCCGCTTCTTCGGCTCCGGGAGCCGGGGAGAGCGACAGCTTCGGGAAGGTGAGGAAGCAAGCTGTACAACACTGGGATTGTGTGCACGGCTTGCCAACTGATAGAAAACAGTACTTTCGCACTCTCCTGACTTTTCCAATCACATGAACATTCGATTGGAAGCTGTTTTGGACAACTTTTCTTTTCTTCCTGCCAAACACTTGGCAGACATCTCTGCAACTTCTAGAACATGATGGGGGATGTTTTCTGTGCTGGCGGAGTTTTTCCTAGCCAGACGTATTGGAAAAGCGTTTTGCTAAGATGTAGACTACAAAAGACGCTAAAGACGAAGGTAGGATGCTCTCCGGAGCTAAGAGCCGCTCCCGGGCGTCTTTGGGCAGAAGCCGCGCTAAGGAGAGCACTGTGAGCGGCACAATCGTCTTTGCGCGAAGAAGCCGCTTCTTCGGCTCCGGGAGCCGGAGAGAGCGGCAGCTTCGGGAAGGTGAAGAAGCAAGCTGTACAAGACTGGGATTGTGTGCGCACCTTGCCAACTGATAGAAAACAGTGCTTTTGCACTCTCCTGACTTTTCCAATCACATGAACATTCAATTGGAATCTGTTTTGGACAACTTTTCTTTTCTTCCTGCCAAACACTTAGCAGACATCTCTGCAATTTCTAGAACACGATGGGAAATGTTTTCTGTGCTGGCACAGTTTCTCCTTGCCAGACGTAGTGGAAAAGCGTTTTGCTAACATGTAGACTACAAAAGACGCTAAAGACGAAGGTAGGATGCTCTCCGGAGCTAAGAGCCGCTCCCGGGCGTCTTTGGGCAGAAGCCGCGCTAAGGAGAGCACTGTGAGCGGCACAATCGTCTTTGCCCAAAGAAGCCGCTTCTTCGACTCCGGGAGCCGGGGAGAGCGGCAGCTTCGGGAAGGTGAAGAAGCAAGCTGTACAACACTGGGATTGGGTGCGCACCTTGCCAACTGATAGAAAACAGTACTTTTGCACTCTCCTGACTTTTCCAATCACATGAGCATTCGATTGGAAGCTGTTTTGGACAACTTTTCTTTTCTTCCTGCCAAACACTTGGCAGACATCTCTGCAACTTCTAGAACATGATGGGAGATGTTTTCTGTGCTGGCACAGTTTCTCTTAGCCAGACGTAGTGGAAAAGCGTTTTGCTAAGATGTAGACTACAAAAGACGCTAAAGACGAAGGTAGGATGCTCTCCGGAGCTAAGAGCCACTCCCGGGCGTCTTTGGGCAGAAGCCGCGCTAAGGAGAGCACTGTGAGCGGCACAATCGTCTTTGCGAGAAGAAGCCGCTTCTTCGGCTCCGGGAGCCGGAGAGAGCGGCAGCTTCGGGAAGGTGAAGAAGCAAGCTGTACAACACTGGGATTGTGTGCGCGGCTTGCCAACTGATAGAAAACAGTACTTTTGCACTCTCCTGACTTTTCCAATCACATGAACATTCGATTGGAAGCTGTTTTGGACAACTTTTCTTTTCTTCCTGCCAAACACTTGACAGACATCTCTGCAACTTCTAGAACACGATGGGAGATGTTTTCTGTGCTGGCACAGTTTTTCCTAGCCAGACATACTGGGAAAGCGTTTTGCTAACATATAGACTACAAAAGACGCTAAAGACGAAGGTAGGATGCTCTCCGGAGCTAAGAGCCGCTCCCGGGCGTCTTTGGGCAGAAGCCGCGCTAAGGAGAGCACTGTGAGCGGCACAATCGTCTTTGCGCGAAGAAGCCGCTTCTTCGGCTCCGGGAGCCGGAGAGAGCGGCAGCTTCGGGAAGGTGAAGAAGCAAGCTGTACAACACTGGGATTGTGTGCGCACCTTGCCAACTGATAGAAAACAGTACTTTTGCACTCTCCTGACTTTTCCAATCACATGAACATTCGATTGGAAGCTGTTTTGGACAACTTTTCTTTTCTTCCTGCCAAACACTTGGCAGACATCTCTGCAACTTCTAGAACATGATGGGAGATGTTTTCTGTGCTGGCACAGTTTCTCTTAGCCAGACGTAGTGGAAAAGCGTTTTGCTAAGATGTAGACTACAAAAGACGCTAAAGACGAAGGTAGGATGCTCTCCGGAGCTAAGAGCCACTCCCGGGCGTCTTTGGGCAGAAGCCGCGCTAAGGAGAGCACTGTGAGCGGCACAATCGTCTTTGCGAGAAGAAGCCGCTTCTTCGGATCCGGGAGCCGGAGAGAGCGGCAGCTTCGGGAAGGTGAAGAAGCAAGCTGTACAACACTGGGATTGTGTGCGCGGCTTGCCAACTGATAGAAAACAGTACTTTTGCACTCTCCTGACTTTTCCAATCACATGAACATTCGATTGGAAGCTGTTTTGGACAACTTTTCTTTTCTTCCTGCCAAACACTTGACAGACATCTCTGCAACTTCTAGAACACGATGGGAGATGTTTTCTGTGCTGGCATAATTTTTTCCTAGCCAGACATACTGGGAAAGCGTTTTGCTAACATATAGACTACAAAAGACGCTAAAGACGAAGGTAGGATGCTCTCTGGAGCTAAGAGCCGCTCCCGGGCGTCTTTGGGCAGAAGCCGCGCTAAGGAGAGCACTGTGAGCGGCACAATCGTCTTTGCGCGAAGAAGCCGCTTCTTCGGCTCCGGGAGCCGGAGAGAGCGGCAGCTTCGGGAAGGTGAAGAAGCAAGCTGTACAACACTGGGATTGTGTGCGCACCTTGCCAACTGATACAAAACAGTACTTTTGCACTCTCCTGACTTTTCCAATCACATGAACATTCGATTGGAAGCTGTTTTGGACAACTTTTCTTTTCTTCCTGCCAAACACTTGGCCGACCTCCGTGCAACGTCTAGAACACGATGGGAGATGTTTTCTGTGCTGGCACAATTTCTCCTAAACAGAAATACTGGGAAAGCGTTTTGCTAAGATGTAGACTACAAAAGATGCTCAAGACGAAGGTAGGATGCTCTCCGGAGCTAAGAGCCGCTCCCGGGCGTCTTTGGGCAGAAGCCGCGCTAAGGAGAGCACTGTGAGCGGCACAATCGTCTTTGCGAGAAGAAGCCGCTTCTTCAGCTCCGGGAGCCGGGGAGAGCGGCAGCTTCGGGAAGGTGAAGAAGCAAGCTGTACAACACTGGGATTGTGTGCGCACCTTGCCAACTGATACAAAACAGTACTTTTGCACTCTCCTGACTTTTCCAATCACATGAACATTCGATTGGAAGCTGTTTTGGACAACTTTTCTTCCTGTCAAACACTTGGCAGACATCTCTGCAACTTCTAGAACACGATGGGAGATGTTTTCTGTGCTGGCACAGTTTCTCCTTGCCAGATGTAGTGGAAAAGCTTTTTGCTGAGATGTAGATGAGAAGAGACGCTAAAGACAAAGGTAGGATGCTCTCCGGAGCTAAGAGCCGCTCCCGGGCGTCTTTGGGCAGAAGCCGCGCTAAGGAGAGCACTGTGAGCGGCACAATCGTCTTTGCGAGAGGAAGCCGCTTCTTCGGCTCCGGGAGCCGGGGAGAGCGACAGCTTCGGGAAGGTGAGGAAGCAAGCTGTACAACACTGGGATTGTGTGCACGGCTTGCCAACTGATAGAAAACAGTACTTTCGCACTCTCCTGACTTTTCCAATCACATGAACATTCGATTGGAAGCTGTTTTGGACAACTTTTCTTTTCTTCCTGCCAAACACTTGGCAGACATCTCTGCAACTTCTAGAACACGATGGGAGATGTTTTCTGTGCTGGCACAGCTTTTCCTTGCCAGACGTATTGGAAAAGCGTTTTGCTATCATGTAGACAACAAAAGACGCTAAAGACGAAGGTAGGATGCTCTCCGGAGCTAAGAGCCGCTCCCGGGCGTCTTTGGGCAGAAGCCGCGCTAAGGAGAGCACTGTGAGCGGCACAATCGTCTTTGCGCGAAGAAGCCGCTTCTTCGGCTCCGGGAGCCGGAGAGAGCGGCAGCTTCGGGAAGGTGAAGAAGCAAGCTGTACAACACTGGGATTGTGTGCGCACCTTGCAAACTGATAGAAAACAGTGCTTTTGCACTCTCCTGACTTTTCCAATCACATGAACATTCAATTGGAAGCTGTTTTGGACAACTTTTCTTTTCTTCCTGCCAAACACTTAGCAGACATCTCTGCAAGTTCTAGAACACGATGGGAGATGTTTACTGTGCTGGCCCAGTTTCTCTTAGCCAGACGTAGTGGAAAAGCGTTTTGCTAAGATGTAGACTACAAAAGACGCTAAAGACGAAGGTAGGATGCTCTCCGGAGCTAAGAGCCGCTCCCGGGAGTCTTTGGGCAGAAGCCGCGCTAAGGAGAGCACTGTGAGCGGCACAATCGTCTTTGCGAGAAGAAGCCGCTTCTTCGGATCCGGGAGCCGGAGAGAGCGGCAGCTTCGGGAAGGTTAAGAAGCAAGCTGTACAACACTGGGATTGTGTGCGCACCTTGCCAACTGATAGAAAACAGTACTTTTGCACTCTCCTGACTTTTCCAATCACATGAACATTCGATTGGAAGCTGTTTTGGACAACTTTTCTTTTCTTCCTGCCAAACACTTGGCAGACCTCCGTGCAACGTCTAGAACACGATGGGAGATGTTTTCTGTGCTGGCACAATTTCTCCTAAACAGAAATACTGGGAAAGCGTTTTGCTAAGATGTAGACTACAAAAGATGCTCAAGACGAAGGTAGGATGCTCTCCGGAGCTAAGAGCCGCTCCCGGGCGTCTTTGGGCAGAAGCCGCGCTAAGGAGAGCACTGTGAGCGGCACAATCGTCTTTGCGAGAAGAAGCCGCTTCTTCAGCTCCGGGAGCCGGGGAGAGCGGCAGCTTCGGGAAGGTGAAGAAGCAAGCTGTACAACACTGGGATTGTGTGCGCACCTTGCCAACTGATAGAAAACAGTACTTTTGCACTCTCCTGACTTTTCCAATCACATGAACATTCGATTGGAAGCTGTTTTGGACAACTTTTCTTTTCTTCCTGCCAAACACTTGGCAGACATCTCTGCAACTTCTAGAACATGATGGGAGATGTTTTCTGTGCTGGCACAGTTTCTCTTAGCCAGACGTAGTGGAAAAGCGTTTTGCTAAGATGTAGATAACAAAAGATGCTAAAGACGAAGGTAGGATGCTCTCCGGAGCTAAGAGCCACTCCCGGGCGTCTTTGGGCAGAAGCCGCGCTAAGGAGAGCACTGTGAGCGGCACAATCGTCTTTGCGAGAAGAAGCCGCTTCTTCGGATCCGGGAGCCGGAGAGAGCGGCAGCTTCGGGAAGGTGAAGAAGCAAGCTGTACAACACTGGGATTGTGTGCGCACCTTGCCAACTGATACAAAACAGTACTTTTGCACTCTCCTGACTTTTCCAATCACATGAACATTCGATTGGAAGCTGTTTTGGACAACTTTTCTTCCTGTCAAACACTTGGCAGACATCTCTGCAACTTCTAGAACACGATGGGAGATGTTTTCTGTGCTGGCACAGTTTCTCCTTGCCAGATGTAGTGGAAAAGCTTTTTGCTGAGATGTAGATGAGAAGAGACGCTAAAGACAAAGGTAGGATGCTCTCCGGAGCTAAGAGCCGCTCCCGGGCGTCTTTGGGCAGAAGCCGCGCTAAGGAGAGCACTGTGAGCGGCACAATCGTCTTTGCGAGAAGAAGCCGCTTCTTCGGCTCCGGGAGCCGGGGAGAGCGACAGCTTCGGGAAGGTGAGGAAGCAAGCTGTACAACACTGGGATTGTGTGCACGGCTTGCCAACTGATAGAAAACAGTACTTTCGCACTCTCCTGACTTTTCCAATCACATGAACATTCGATTGGAAGCTGTTTTGGACAACTTTTCTTTTCTTCCTGCCAAACACTTGGCAGACATCTCTGCAACTTCTAGAACACGATGGGAGATGTTTTCTGTGCTGGCACAGCTTTTCCTTGCCAGACGTAGTGGAAAAGCGTTTTGCTATCATGTAGACAACAAAAGACGCTAAAGACGAAGGTAGGATGCTCTCCGGAGCTAAGAGCCGCTCCCGGGCGTCTTTGGGCAGAAGCCGCGCTAAGGAGAGCACTGTGAGCGGCACAATCGTCTTTGCGCGAAGAAGCCGCTTCTTCGGCTCCGGGAGCCGGAGAGAGCGGCAGCTTCGGGAAGGTGAAGAAGCAAGCTGTACAACACTGGGATTGTGTGCGCACCTTGCAAACTGATAGAAAACAGTGCTTTTGCACTCTCCTGACTTTTCCAATCACATGAACATTCAATTGGAAGCTGTTTTGGACAACTTTTCTTTTCTTCCTGCCAAACACTTAGCAGACATCTCTGCAAGTTCTAGAACACGATGGGAGATGTTTACTGTGCTGGCCCAGTTTCTCTTAGCCAGACGTAGTGGAAAAGCGTTTTGCTAAGATGTAGACTACAAAAGACGCTAAAGACGAAGGTAGGATGCTCTCCGGAGCTAAGAGCCGCTCCCGGGAGTCTTTGGGCAGAAGCCGCGCTAAGGAGAGCACTGTGAGCGGCACAATCGTCTTTGCGAGAAGAAGCCGCTTCTTCGGATCCGGGAGCCGGAGAGAGCGGCAGCTTCGGGAAGGTTAAGAAGCAAGCTGTACAACACTGGGATTGTGTGCGCACCTTGCCAACTGATAGAAAACAGTACTTTTGCACTCTCCTGACTTTTCCAATCACATGAACATTCGATTGGAAGCTGTTTTGGACAACTTTTCTTTTCTTCCTGCCAAACACTTGGCAGACCTCCGTGCAACGTCTAGAACACGATGGGAGATGTTTTCTGTGCTGGCACAATTTCTCCTAAACAGAAATACTGGGAAAGCGTTTTGCTAAGATGTAGACTACAAAAGATGCTCAAGACGAAGGTAGGATGCTCTCCGGAGCTAAGAGCCGCTCCCGGGCGTCTTTGGGCAGAAGCCGCGCTAAGGAGAGCACTGTGAGCGGCACAATCGTCTTTGCGAGAAGAAGCCGCTTCTTCAGCTCCGGGAGCCGGGGAGAGCGGCAGCTTCGGGAAGGTGAAGAAGCAAGCTGTACAACACTGGGATTGTGTGCGCACCTTGCCAACTGATAGAAAACAGTACTTTTGCACTCTCCTGACTTTTCCAATCACATGAACATTCGATTGGAAGCTGTTTTGGACAACTTTTCTTTTCTTCCTGCCAAACACTTGGCAGACATCTCTGCAACTTCTAGAACATGATGGGAGATGTTTTCTGTGCTGGCACAGTTTCTCTTAGCCAGACGTAGTGGAAAAGCATTTTGCTAAGATGTAGATAACAAAAGATGCTAAAGACGAAGGTAGGATGCTCTCCGGAGCTAAGAGCCACTCCCGGGCGTCTTTGGGCAGAAGCCGCGCTAAGGAGAGCACTGTGAGCGGCACAATCGTCTTTGCGAGAAGAAGCCGCTTCTTCGGATCCGGGAGCCGGAGAGAGCGGCAGCTTCGGGAAGGTGAAGAAGCAAGCTGTACAACACTGGGATTGTGTGCGCACCTTGCCAACTGATACAAAACAGTACTTTTGCACTCTCCTGACTTTTCCAATCACATGAACATTCGATTGGAAGCTGTTTTGGACAACTTTTCTTCCTGCCAAACACTTGGCAGACCGCCGTGAAACTTCTAGAACACGATGGGAGATGTTTTCTGTGCTGGCACAGTTTCTCCTTGCCAGATGTAGTGGAAAAGCTTTTTGCTGAGATGTAGATGAGAAGAGACGCTAAAGACAAAGGTAGGATGCTCTCCGGAGCTAAGAGCCGCTCCCGGGCGTCTTTGGGCAGAAGCCGCGCTAAGGAGAGCACTGTGAGCGGCACAATCGTCTTTGCGAGAAGAAGCCGCTTCTTCGGCTCCGGGAGCCGGGGAGAGCGACAGCTTCGGGAAGGTGAGGAAGCAAGCTGTACAACACTGGGATTGTGTGCACGGCTTGCCAACTGATAGAAAACAGTACTTTCGCACTCTCCTGACTTTTCCAATCACATGAACATTCGATTGGAAGCTGTTTTGGACAACTTTTCTTTTCTTCCTGCCAAACACTTGGCAGACATCTCTGCAACTTCTAGAACATGATGGGGGATGTTTTCTGTGCTGGCGGAGTTTTTCCTAGCCAGACGTATTGGAAAAGCGTTTTGCTAAGATGTAGACTACAAAAGACGCTAAAGACGAAGGTAGGATGCTCTCCGGAGCTAAGAGCCGCTCCCGGGCGTCTTTGGGCAGAAGCCGCGCTAAGGAGAGCACTGTGAGCGGCACAATCGTCTTTGCGCGAAGAAGCCGCTTCTTCGGCTCCGGGAGCCGGAGAGAGCGGCAGCTTCGGGAAGGTGAAGAAGCAAGCTGTACAAGACTGGGATTGTGTGCGCACCTTGCCAACTGATAGAAAACAGTGCTTTTGCACTCTCCTGACTTTTCCAATCACATGAACATTCAATTGGAATCTGTTTTGGACAACTTTTCTTTTCTTCCTGCCAAACACTTAGCAGACATCTCTGCAATTTCTAGAACACGATGGGAAATGTTTTCTGTGCTGGCACAGTTTCTCCTTGCCAGACGTAGTGGAAAAGCGTTTTGCTAACATGTAGACTACAAAAGACGCTAAAGACGAAGGTAGGATGCTCTCCGGAGCTAAGAGCCGCTCCCGGGCGTCTTTGGGCAGAAGCCGCGCTAAGGAGAGCACTGTGAGCGGCACAATCGTCTTTGCCCAAAGAAGCCGCTTCTTCGACTCCGGGAGCCGGGGAGAGCGGCAGCTTCGGGAAGGTGAAGAAGCAAGCTGTACAACACTGGGATTGGGTGCGCACCTTGCCAACTGATAGAAAACAGTACTTTTGCACTCTCCTGACTTTTCCAATCACATGAGCATTCGATTGGAAGCTGTTTTGGACAACTTTTCTTTTCTTCCTGCCAAACACTTGGCAGACATCTCTGCAACTTCTAGAACATGATGGGAGATGTTTTCTGTGCTGGCACAGTTTCTCTTAGCCAGACGTAGTGGAAAAGCGTTTTGCTAAGATGTAGACTACAAAAGACGCTAAAGACGAAGGTAGGATGCTCTCCGGAGCTAAGAGCCACTCCCGGGCGTCTTTGGGCAGAAGCCGCGCTAAGGAGAGCACTGTGAGCGGCACAATCGTCTTTGCGAGAAGAAGCCGCTTCTTCGGCTCCGGGAGCCGGAGAGAGCGGCAGCTTCGGGAAGGTGAGGAAGCAAGCTGTACAACACTGGGATTGTGTGCGCGGCTTGCCAACTGATAGAAAACAGTACTTTTGCACTCTCCTGACTTTTCCAATCACATGAACATTCGATTGGAAGCTGTTTTGGACAACTTTTCTTTTCTTCCTGCCAAACACTTGACAGACATCTCTGCAACTTCTAGAACACGATGGGAGATGTTTTCTGTGCTGGCACAGTTTTTCCTAGCCAGACATACTGGGAAAGCGTTTTGCTAACATATAGACTACAAAAGACGCTAAAGACGAAGGTAGGATGCTCTCCGGAGCTAAGAGCCGCTCCCGGGCGTCTTTGGGCAGAAGCCGCGCTAAGGAGAGCACTGTGAGCGGCACAATCGTCTTTGCGCGAAGAAGCCGCTTCTTCGGCTCCGGGAGCCGGAGAGAGCGGCAGCTTCGGGAAGGTGAAGAAGCAAGCTGTACAACACTGGGATTGTGTGCGCACCTTGCCAACTGATAGAAAACAGTACTTTTGCACTCTCCTGACTTTTCCAATCACATGAACATTCGATTGGAAGCTGTTTTGGACAACTTTTCTTTTCTTCCTGCCAAACACTTGGCAGACATCTCTGCAACTTCTAGAACATGATGGGAGATGTTTTCTGTGCTGGCACAGTTTCTCTTAGCCAGACGTAGTGGAAAAGCGTTTTGCTGAGATGTAGACTACAAAAGACGCTAAAGACGAAGGTAGGATGCTCTCCGGAGCTAAGAGCCACTCCCGGGCGTCTTTGGGCAGAAGCCGCGCTAAGGAGAGCACTGTGAGCGGCACAATCGTCTTTGCGAGAAGAAGCCGCTTCTTCGGATCCGGGAGCCGGAGAGAGCGGCAGCTTCGGGAAGGTGAAGAAGCAAGCTGTACAACACTGGGATTGTGTGCGCGGCTTGCCAACTGATAGAAAACAGTACTTTTGCACTCTCCTGACTTTTCCAATCACATGAACATTCGATTGGAAGCTGTTTTGGACAACTTTTCTTTTCTTCCTGCCAAACACTTGACAGACATCTCTGCAACTTCTAGAACACGATGGGAGATGTTTTCTGTGCTGGCACAGTTTTTCCTAGCCAGACATACTGGGAAAGCGTTTTGCTAACATATAGACTACAAAAGACGCTAAAGACGAAGGTAGGATGCTCTCCGGAGCTAAGAGCCGCTCCCGGGCGTCTTTGGGCAGAAGCCGCGCTAAGGAGAGCACTGTGAGCGGCACAATCGTCTTTGCGCGAAGAAGCCGCTTCTTCGGCTCCGGGAGCCGGAGAGAGCGGCAGCTTCGGGAAGGTGAAGAAGCAAGCTGTACAACACTGGGATTGTGTGCGCACCTTGCAAACTGATAGAAAACAGTGCTTTTGCACTCTCCTGACTTTTCCAATCACATGAACATTCAATTGGAAGCTGTTTTGGACAACTTTTCTTTTCTTCCTGCCAAACATTTAGCAGACATCTCTGCAAGTTCTAGAACACGATGGGAGATGTTTACTGTGCTGGCCCAGTTTCTCTTAGCCAGACATAGTGGAAAAGCGTTTTGCTAAGATGTAGACTACAAAAGACGCTAAAGACGAAGGTAGGATGCTCTCCGGAGCTAAGAGCCGCTCCCGGGAGTCTTTGGGCAGAAGCCGCGCTAAGGAGAGCACTGTGAGCGGCACAATCGTCTTTGCGAGAAGAAGCCGCTTCTTCGGATCCGGGAGCCGGAGAGAGCGGCAGCTTCGGGAAGGTTAAGAAGCAAGCTGTACAACACTGGGATTGTGTGCGCACCTTGCCAACTGATAGAAAACAGTGCTTTTGCACTCTCCTGACTTTTCCAATCACATGAACATTCAATTGGAAGCTGTTTTGGACAACTTTTCTTTTCTTCCTGCCAAACACTTAGCAGACATCTCTGCAAGTTCTAGAACACGATGGGAGATGTTTACTGTGCTGGCCCAGTTTCTCTTAGCCAGACGTAGTGGAAAAGCGTTTTGCTAAGATGTAGACTACAAAAGACGCTAAAGACGAAGGTAGGATGCTCTCCGGAGCTAAGAGCCGCTCCCGGGAGTCTTTGGGCAGAAGCCGCGCTAAGGAGAGCACTGTGAGCGGCACAATCGTCTTTGCGAGAAGAAGCCGCTTCTTCGGATCCGGGAGCCGGAGAGAGCGGCAGCTTCGGGAAGGTTAAGAAGCAAGCTGTACAACACTGGGATTGTGTGCGCACCTTGCCAACTGATAGAAAACAGTACTTTTGCACTCTCCTGACTTTTCCAATCACATGAACATTCGATTGGAAGCTGTTTTGGACAACTTTTCTTTTCTTCCTGCCAAACACTTGGCAGACCTCCGTGCAACGTCTAGAACACGATGGGAGATGTTTTCTGTGCTGGCACAATTTCTCCTAAACAGAAATACTGGGAAAGCGTTTTGCTAAGATGTAGACTACAAAAGATGCTCAAGACGAAGGTAGGATGCTCTCCGGAGCTAAGAGCCGCTCCCGGGCGTCTTTGGGCAGAAGCCGCGCTAAGGAGAGCACTGTGAGCGGCACAATCGTCTTTGCGAGAAGAAGCCGCTTCTTCAGCTCCGGGAGCCGGGGAGAGCGGCAGCTTCGGGAAGGTGAAGAAGCAAGCTGTACAACACTGGGATTGTGTGCGCACCTTGCCAACTGATAGAAAACAGTACTTTTGCACTCTCCTGACTTTTCCAATCACATGAACATTCGATTGGAAGCTGTTTTGGACAACTTTTCTTTTCTTCCTGCCAAACACTTGGCAGACATCTCTGCAACTTCTAGAACATGATGGGAGATGTTTTCTGTGCTGGCACAGTTTCTCTTAGCCAGACGTAGTGGAAAAGCATTTTGCTAAGATGTAGATAACAAAAGATGCTAAAGACGAAGGTAGGATGCTCTCCGGAGCTAAGAGCCACTCCCGGGCGTCTTTGGGCAGAAGCCGCGCTAAGGAGAGCACTGTGAGCGGCACAATCGTCTTTGCGAGAAGAAGCCGCTTCTTCGGATCCGGGAGCCGGAGAGAGCGGCAGCTTCGGGAAGGTGAAGAAGCAAGCTGTACAACACTGGGATTGTGTGCGCACCTTGCCAACTGATACAAAACAGTACTTTTGCACTCTCCTGACTTTTCCAATCACATGAACATTCGATTGGAAGCTGTTTTGGACAACTTTTCTTCCTGCCAAACACTTGGCAGACCGCCGTGAAACTTCTAGAACACGATGGGAGATGTTTTCTGTGCTGGCACAGTTTCTCCTTGCCAGATGTAGTGGAAAAGCTTTTTGCTGAGATGTAGATGAGAAGAGACGCTAAAGACAAAGGTAGGATGCTCTCCGGAGCTAAGAGCCGCTCCCGGGCGTCTTTGGGCAGAAGCCGCGCTAAGGAGAGCACTGTGAGCGGCACAATCGTCTTTGCGAGAAGAAGCCGCTTCTTCGGCTCCGGGAGCCGGGGAGAGCGACAGCTTCGGGAAGGTGAGGAAGCAAGCTGTACAACACTGGGATTGTGTGCACGGCTTGCCAACTGATAGAAAACAGTACTTTCGCACTCTCCTGACTTTTCCAATCACATGAACATTCGATTGGAAGCTGTTTTGGACAACTTTTCTTTTCTTCCTGCCAAACACTTGGCAGACATCTCTGCAACTTCTAGAACATGATGGGGGATGTTTTCTGTGCTGGCGGAGTTTTTCCTAGCCAGACGTATTGGAAAAGCGTTTTGCTAAGATGTAGACTACAAAAGACGCTAAAGACGAAGGTAGGATGCTCTCCGGAGCTAAGAGCCGCTCCCGGGCGTCTTTGGGCAGAAGCCGCGCTAAGGAGAGCACTGTGAGCGGCACAATCGTCTTTGCGCGAAGAAGCCGCTTCTTCGGCTCCGGGAGCCGGAGAGAGCGGCAGCTTCGGGAAGGTGAAGAAGCAAGCTGTACAAGACTGGGATTGTGTGCGCACCTTGCCAACTGATAGAAAACAGTGCTTTTGCACTCTCCTGACTTTTCCAATCACATGAACATTCAATTGGAATCTGTTTTGGACAACTTTTCTTTTCTTCCTGCCAAACACTTAGCAGACATCTCTGCAATTTCTAGAACACGATGGGAAATGTTTTCTGTGCTGGCACAGTTTCTCCTTGCCAGACGTAGTGGAAAAGCGTTTTGCTAACATGTAGACTACAAAAGACGCTAAAGACGAAGGTAGGATGCTCTCCGGAGCTAAGAGCCGCTCCCGGGCGTCTTTGGGCAGAAGCCGCGCTAAGGAGAGCACTGTGAGCGGCACAATCGTCTTTGCCCAAAGAAGCCGCTTCTTCGACTCCGGGAGCCGGGGAGAGCGGCAGCTTCGGGAAGGTGAAGAAGCAAGCTGTACAACACTGGGATTGGGTGCGCACCTTGCCAACTGATAGAAAACAGTACTTTTGCACTCTCCTGACTTTTCCAATCACATGAGCATTCGATTGGAAGCTGTTTTGGACAACTTTTCTTTTCTTCCTGCCAAACACTTGGCAGACATCTCTGCAACTTCTAGAACATGATGGGAGATGTTTTCTGTGCTGGCACAGTTTCTCTTAGCCAGACGTAGTGGAAAAGCGTTTTGCTAAGATGTAGACTACAAAAGACGCTAAAGACGAAGGTAGGATGCTCTCCGGAGCTAAGAGCCACTCCCGGGCGTCTTTGGGCAGAAGCCGCGCTAAGGAGAGCACTGTGAGCGGCACAATCGTCTTTGCGAGAAGAAGCCGCTTCTTCGGCTCCGGGAGCCGGAGAGAGCGGCAGCTTCGGGAAGGTGAAGAAGCAAGCTGTACAACACTGGGATTGTGTGCGCGGCTTGCCAACTGATAGAAAACAGTACTTTTGCACTCTCCTGACTTTTCCAATCACATGAACATTCGATTGGAAGCTGTTTTGGACAACTTTTCTTTTCTTCCTGCCAAACACTTGACAGACATCTCTGCAACTTCTAGAACACGATGGGAGATGTTTTCTGTGCTGGCACAGTTTTTCCTAGCCAGACATACTGGGAAAGCGTTTTGCTAACATATAGACTACAAAAGACGCTAAAGACGAAGGTAGGATGCTCTCCGGAGCTAAGAGCCGCTCCCGGGCGTCTTTGGGCAGAAGCCGCGCTAAGGAGAGCACTGTGAGCGGCACAATCGTCTTTGCGCGAAGAAGCCGCTTCTTCGGCTCCGGGAGCCGGAGAGAGCGGCAGCTTCGGGAAGGTGAAGAAGCAAGCTGTACAACACTGGGATTGTGTGCGCACCTTGCCAACTGATAGAAAACAGTACTTTTGCACTCTCCTGACTTTTCCAATCACATGAACATTCGATTGGAAGCTGTTTTGGACAACTTTTCTTTTCTTCCTGCCAAACACTTGGCAGACATCTCTGCAACTTCTAGAACATGATGGGAGATGTTTTCTGTGCTGGCACAGTTTCTCTTAGCCAGACGTAGTGGAAAAGCGTTTTGCTGAGATGTAGACTACAAAAGACGCTAAAGACGAAGGTAGGATGCTCTCCGGAGCTAAGAGCCACTCCCGGGCGTCTTTGGGCAGAAGCCGCGCTAAGGAGAGCACTGTGAGCGGCACAATCGTCTTTGCGAGAAGAAGCCGCTTCTTCGGATCCGGGAGCCGGAGAGAGCGGCAGCTTCGGGAAGGTGAAGAAGCAAGCTGTACAACACTGGGATTGTGTGCGCGGCTTGCCAACTGATAGAAAACAGTACTTTTGCACTCTCCTGACTTTTCCAATCACATGAACATTCGATTGGAAGCTGTTTTGGACAACTTTTCTTTTCTTCCTGCCAAACACTTGACAGACATCTCTGCAACTTCTAGAACACGATGGGAGATGTTTTCTGTGCTGGCACAGTTTTTCCTAGCCAGACATACTGGGAAAGCGTTTTGCTAACATATAGACTACAAAAGACGCTAAAGACGAAGGTAGGATGCTCTCCGGAGCTAAGAGCCGCTCCCGGGCGTCTTTGGGCAGAAGCCGCGCTAAGGAGAGCACTGTGAGCGGCACAATCGTCTTTGCGCGAAGAAGCCGCTTCTTCGGCTCCGGGAGCCGGAGAGAGCGGCAGCTTCGGGAAGGTGAAGAAGCAAGCTGTACAACACTGGGATTGTGTGCGCACCTTGCAAACTGATAGAAAACAGTGCTTTTGCACTCTCCTGACTTTTCCAATCACATGAACATTCAATTGGAAGCTGTTTTGGACAACTTTTCTTTTCTTCCTGCCAAACATTTAGCAGACATCTCTGCAAGTTCTAGAACACGATGGGAGATGTTTACTGTGCTGGCCCAGTTTCTCTTAGCCAGACATAGTGGAAAAGCGTTTTGCTAAGATGTAGACTACAAAAGACGCTAAAGACGAAGGTAGGATGCTCTCCGGAGCTAAGAGCCGCTCCCGGGAGTCTTTGGGCAGAAGCCGCGCTAAGGAGAGCACTGTGAGCGGCACAATCGTCTTTGCGAGAAGAAGCCGCTTCTTCGGATCCGGGAGCCGGAGAGAGCGGCAGCTTCGGGAAGGTTAAGAAGCAAGCTGTACAACACTGGGATTGTGTGCGCACCTTGCCAACTGATAGAAAACAGTACTTTTGCACTCTCCTGACTTTTCCAATCACATGAACATTCGATTGGAAGCTGTTTTGGACAACTTTTCTTTTCTTCCTGCCAAACACTTGGCAGACCTCCGTGCAACGTCTAGAACACGATGGGAGATGTTTTCTGTGCTGGCACAATTTCTCCTAAACAGAAATACTGGGAAAGCGTTTTGCTAAGATGTAGACTACAAAAGATGCTCAAGACGAAGGTAGGATGCTCTCCGGAGCTAAGAGCCGCTCCCGGGCGTCTTTGGGCAGAAGCCGCGCTAAGGAGAGCACTGTGAGCGGCACAATCGTCTTTGCGAGAAGAAGCCGCTTCTTCAGCTCCGGGAGCCGGGGAGAGCGGCAGCTTCGGGAAGGTGAAGAAGCAAGCTGTACAACACTGGGATTGTGTGCGCACCTTGCCAACTGATAGAAAACAGTACTTTTGCACTCTCCTGACTTTTCCAATCACATGAACATTCGATTGGAAGCTGTTTTGGACAACTTTTCTTTTCTTCCTGCCAAACACTTGGCAGACATCTCTGCAACTTCTAGAACATGATGGGAGATGTTTTCTGTGCTGGCACAGTTTCTCTTAGCCAGACGTAGTGGAAAAGCGTTTTGCTAAGATGTAGATAACAAAAGATGCTAAAGACGAAGGTAGGATGCTCTCCGGAGCTAAGAGCCACTCCCGGGCGTCTTTGGGCAGAAGCCGCGCTAAGGAGAGCACTGTGAGCGGCACAATCGTCTTTGCGAGAAGAAGCCGCTTCTTCGGATCCGGGAGCCGGAGAGAGCGGCAGCTTCGGGAAGGTGAAGAAGCAAGCTGTACAACACTGGGATTGTGTGCGCACCTTGCCAACTGATACAAAACAGTACTTTTGCACTCTCCTGACTTTTCCAATCACATGAACATTCGATTGGAAGCTGTTTTGGACAACTTTTCTTCCTGTCAAACACTTGGCAGACATCTCTGCAACTTCTAGAACACGATGGGAGATGTTTTCTGTGCTGGCACAGTTTCTCCTTGCCAGATGTAGTGGAAAAGCTTTTTGCTGAGATGTAGATGAGAAGAGACGCTAAAGACAAAGGTAGGATGCTCTCCGGAGCTAAGAGCCGCTCCCGGGCGTCTTTGGGCAGAAGCCGCGCTAAGGAGAGCACTGTGAGCGGCACAATCGTCTTTGCGAGAAGAAGCCGCTTCTTCGGCTCCGGGAGCCGGGGAGAGCGACAGCTTCGGGAAGGTGAGGAAGCAAGCTGTACAACACTGGGATTGTGTGCACGGCTTGCCAACTGATAGAAAACAGTACTTTCGCACTCTCCTGACTTTTCCAATCACATGAACATTCGATTGGAAGCTGTTTTGGACAACTTTTCTTTTCTTCCTGCCAAACACTTGGCAGACATCTCTGCAACTTCTAGAACATGATGGGGGATGTTTTCTGTGCTGGCGGAGTTTTTCCTAGCCAGACGTATTGGAAAAGCGTTTTGCTAAGATGTAGACTACAAAAGACGCTAAAGACGAAGGTAGGATGCTCTCCGGAGCTAAGAGCCGCTCCCGGGCGTCTTTGGGCAGAAGCCGCGCTAAGGAGAGCACTGTGAGCGGCACAATCGTCTTTGCGCGAAGAAGCCGCTTCTTCGGCTCCGGGAGCCGGAGAGAGCGGCAGCTTCGGGAAGGTGAAGAAGCAAGCTGTACAAGACTGGGATTGTGTGCGCACCTTGCCAACTGATAGAAAACAGTGCTTTTGCACTCTCCTGACTTTTCCAATCACATGAACATTCAATTGGAATCTGTTTTGGACAACTTTTCTTTTCTTCCTGCCAAACACTTAGCAGACATCTCTGCAATTTCTAGAACACGATGGGAAATGTTTTCTGTGCTGGCACAGTTTTTCCTTGCCAGACGTAGTGGAAAAGCGTTTTGCTAACATGTAGACTACAAAAGACGCTAAAGACGAAGGTAGGATGCTCTCCGGAGCTAAGAGCCGCTCCCGGGCGTCTTTGGGCAGAAGCCGCGCTAAGGAGAGCACTGTGAGCGGCACAATCGTCTTTGCCCAAAGAAGCCGCTTCTTCGACTCCGGGAGCCGGGGAGAGCGGCAGCTTCGGGAAGGTGAAGAAGCAAGCTGTACAACACTGGGATTGGGTGCGCACCTTGCCAACTGATAGAAAACAGTACTTTTGCACTCTCCTGACTTTTCCAATCACATGAGCATTCGATTGGAAGCTGTTTTGGACAACTTTTCTTTTCTTCCTGCCAAACACTTGGCAGACATCTCTGCAACTTCTAGAACATGATGGGAGATGTTTTCTGTGCTGGCACAGTTTCTCTTAGCCAGACGTAGTGGAAAAGCGTTTTGCTAAGATGTAGACTACAAAAGACGCTAAAGACGAAGGTAGGATGCTCTCCGGAGCTAAGAGCCACTCCCGGGCGTCTTTGGGCAGAAGCCGCGCTAAGGAGAGCACTGTGAGCGGCACAATCGTCTTTGCGAGAAGAAGCCGCTTCTTCGGCTCCGGGAGCCGGAGAGAGCGGCAGCTTCGGGAAGGTGAAGAAGCAAGCTGTACAACACTGGGATTGTGTGCGCGGCTTGCCAACTGATAGAAAACAGTACTTTTGCACTCTCCTGACTTTTCCAATCACATGAACATTCGATTGGAAGCTGTTTTGGACAACTTTTCTTTTCTTCCTGCCAAACACTTGACAGACATCTCTGCAACTTCTAGAACACGATGGGAGATGTTTTCTGTGCTGGCACAGTTTTTCCTAGCCAGACATACTGGGAAAGCGTTTTGCTAACATATAGACTACAAAAGACGCTAAAGACGAAGGTAGGATGCTCTCCGGAGCTAAGAGCCGCTCCCGGGCGTCTTTGGGCAGAAGCCGCGCTAAGGAGAGCACTGTGAGCGGCACAATCGTCTTTGCGCGAAGAAGCCGCTTCTTCGGCTCCGGGAGCCGGAGAGAGCGGCAGCTTCGGGAAGGTGAAGAAGCAAGCTGTACAACACTGGGATTGTGTGCGCACCTTGCCAACTGATAGAAAACAGTACTTTTGCACTCTCCTGACTTTTCCAATCACATGAACATTCGATTGGAAGCTGTTTTGGACAACTTTTCTTTTCTTCCTGCCAAACACTTGGCAGACATCTCTGCAACTTCTAGAACACGATGGGAGATGTTTTCTGTGCTGGCACAGCTTTTCCTTGCCAGACGTATTGGAAAAGCGTTTTGCTATCATGTAGACAACAAAAGACGCTAAAGACGAAGGTAGGATGCTCTCCGGAGCTAAGAGCCGCTCCCGGGCGTCTTTGGGCAGAAGCCGCGCTAAGGAGAGCACTGTGAGCGGCACAATCGTCTTTGCGCGAAGAAGTCGCTTCTTCGGCTCCGGGAGCCGGAGAGAGCGGCAGCTTCGGGAAGGTTAAGAAGCAAGCTGTACAACACTGGGATTGTGTGCGCACCTTGCCAACTGATAGAAAACAGTGCTTTTGCACTCTCCTGACTTTTCCAATCACATGAACATTCAATTGGAAGCTGTTTTGGACAACTTTTCTTTTCTTCCTGCCAAACACTTAGCAGACATCTCTGCAAGTTCTAGAACACGATGGGAGATGTTTACTGTGCTGGCCCAGTTTCTCTTAGCCAGACGTAGTGGAAAAGCGTTTTGCTAAGATGTAGACTACAAAAGACGCTAAAGACGAAGGTAGGATGCTCTCCGGAGCTAAGAGCCGCTCCCGGGAGTCTTTGGGCAGAAGCCGCGCTAAGGAGAGCACTGTGAGCGGCACAATCGTCTTTGCGAGAAGAAGCCGCTTCTTCGGATCCGGGAGTCGGAGAGAGCGGCAGCTTCGGGAAGGTGAAGAAGCAAGCTGTACAACACTGGGATTGTGTGCGCACCTTGCCAACTGATAGAAAACAGTACTTTTGCACTCTCCTGACTTTTCCAATCACATGAACATTCGATTGGAAGCTGTTTTGGACAACTTTTCTTTTCTTCCTGCCAAACACTTGGCAGACCTCCGTGCAACGTCTAGAACACGATGGGAGATGTTTTCTGTGCTGGCACAGTTTCTCCTAAACAGAAATACTGGGAAAGCGTTTTGCTAAGATGTAGACTACAAAAGATGCTCAAGACGAAGGTAGGATGCTCTCCGGAGCTAAGAGCCGCTCCCGGGCGTCTTTGGGCAGAAGCCGCGCTAAGGAGAGCACTGTGAGCGGCACAATCGTCTTTGCGAGAAGAAGCCGCTTCTTCAGCTCCGGGAGCCGGGGAGAGCGGCAGCTTCGGGAAGGTGAAGAAGCAAGCTGTACAACACTGGGATTGTGTGCGCACCTTGCCAACTGATAGAAAACAGTACTTTTGCACTCTCCTGACTTTTCCAATCACATGAACATTCGATTGGAAGCTGTTTTGGACAACTTTTCTTTTCTTCCTGCCAAACACTTGGCAGACATCTCTGCAACTTCTAGAACATGATGGGAGATGTTTTCTGTGCTGGCACAGTTTCTCTTAGCCAGACGTAGTGGAAAAGCGTTTTGCTAAGATGTAGACTACAAAAGACGCTAAAGACGAAGGTAGGATGCTCTCCGGAGCTAAGAGCCACTCCCGGGCGTCTTTGGGCAGAAGCCGCGCTAAGGAGAGCACTGTGAGCGGCACAATCGTCTTTGCGAGAAGAAGCCGCTTCTTAGGATCCGGGAGCCGGAGAGAGCGGCAGCTTCGGGAAGGTGAAGAAGCAAGCTGTACAACACTGGGATTGTGTGCGCACCTTGCCAACTGATACAAAACAGTACTTTTGCACTCTCCTGACTTTTCCAATCACATGAACATTCGATTGGAAGCTGTTTTGGACAACTTTTCTTCCTGTCAAACACTTGGCAGACATCTCTGCAACTTCTAGAACACGATGGGAGATGTTTTCTGTGCTGGCACAGTTTCTCCTTGCCAGATGTAGTGGAAAAGCTTTTTGCTGAGATGTAGATGAGAAGAGACGCTAAAGACAAAGGTAGGATGCTCTCCGGAGCTAAGAGCCGCTCCCGGGCGTCTTTGGGCAGAAGCCGCGCTAAGGAGAGCACTGTGAGCGGCACAATCGTCTTTGCGAGAAGAAGCCGCTTCTTCGGCTCCGGGAGCCGGGGAGAGCGACAGCTTCGGGAAGGTGAGGAAGCAAGCTGTACAACACTGGGATTGTGTGCACGGCTTGCCAACTGATAGAAAACAGTACTTTCGCACTCTCCTGACTTTTCCAATCACATGAACATTCGATTGGAAGCTGTTTTGGACAACTTTTCTTTTCTTCCTGCCAAACACTTGGCAGACATCTCTGCAACTTCTAGAACATGATGGGGGATGTTTTCTGTGCTGGCGGAGTTTTTCCTAGCCAGACGTATTGGAAAAGCGTTTTGCTAAGATGTAGACTACAAAAGACGCTAAAGACGAAGGTAGGATGCTCTCCGGAGCTAAGAGCCGCTCCCGGGCGTCTTTGGGCAGAAGCCGCGCTAAGGAGAGCACTGTGAGCGGCACAATCGTCTTTGCGCGAAGAAGCCGCTTCTTCGGCTCCGGGAGCCGGAGAGAGCGGCAGCTTCGGGAAGGTGAAGAAGCAAGCTGTACAAGACTGGGATTGTGTGCGCACCTTGCCAACTGATAGAAAACAGTGCTTTTGCACTCTCCTGACTTTTCCAATCACATGAACATTCAATTGGAAGCTGTTTTGGACAACTTTTCTTTTCTTCCTGCCAAACACTTAGCAGACATCTCTGCAACTTCTAGAACACGATGGGAAATGTTTTCTGTGCTGGCACAGTTTCTCCTTGCCAGACGTAGTGGAAAAGCGTTTTGCTAACATGTAGACTACAAAAGACGCTAAAGACGAAGGTAGGATGCTCTCCGGAGCTAAGAGCCACTCCCGGGCGTCTTTGGGCAGAAGCCGCGCTAAGGAGAGCACTGTGAGCGGCACAATCGTCTTTGCCCAAAGAAGCCGCTTCTTCGACTCCGGGAGCCGGGGAGAGCGGCAGCTTCGGGAAGGTGAAGAAGCAAGCTGTACAACACTGGGATTGGGTGCGCACCTTGCCAACTGATAGAAAACAGTACTTTTGCACTCTCCTGACTTTTCCAATCACATGAGCATTCGATTGGAAGCTGTTTTGGACAACTTTTCTTTTCTTCCTGCCAAACACTTGGCAGACATCTCTGCAACTTCTAGAACATGATGGGAGATGTTTTCTGTGCTGGCAAAGTTTCTCTTAGCCAGACGTAGTGGAAAAGCGTTTTGCTAAGATGTAGACTACAAAAGACGCTAAAGACGAAGGTAGGATGCTCTCCGGAGCTAAGAGCCACTCCCGGGCGTCTTTGGGCAGAAGCCGCGCTAAGGAGAGCACTGTGAGCGGCACAATCGTCTTTGCGAGAAGAAGCCGCTTCTTCGGATCCGGGAGCCGGAGAGAGCGGCAGCTTCGGGAAGGTGAAGAAGCAAGCTGTACAACACTGGGATTGTGTGCGCGGCTTGCCAACTGATAGAAAACAGTACTTTTGCACTCTCCTGACTTTTCCAATCACATGAACATTCGATTGGAAGCTGTTTTGGACAACTTTTCTTTTCTTCCTGCCAAACACTTGACAGACATCTCTGCACCTTCTAGAACACGATGGGAGATGTTTTCTGTGCTGGCACAGTTTTTCCTAGCCAGACATACTGGGAAAGCGTTTTGCTAACATATAGACTACAAAAGACGCTAAAGACGAAGGTAGGATGCTCTCCGGAGCTAAGAGCCGCTCCCGGGCGTCTTTGGGCAGAAGCCGCGCTAAGGAGAGCACTGTGAGCGGCACAATAGTCTTTGCGCGAAGAAGCCGCTTCTTCGGCTCCGGGAGCCGGAGAGAGCGGCAGCTTCGGGAAGGTGAAGAAGCAAGCTGTACAACACTGGGATTGTGTGCGCACCTTGCCAACTGATAGAAAACAGTACTTTTGCACTCTCCTGACTTTTCCAATCACATGAGCATTCGATTGGAAGCTGTTTTGGACAACTTTTCTTTTCTTCCTGCCAAACACTTGGCAGACATCTCTGCAACTTCTAGAACATGATGGGAGATGTTTTCTGTGCTGGCACAGTTTCTCTTAGCCAGACGTAGTGGAAAAGCGTTTTGCTAAGATGTAGACTACAAAAGACGCTAAAGACGAAGGTAGGATGCTCTCCGGAGCTAAGAGCCACTCCCGGGCGTCTTTGGGCAGAAGCCGCGCTAAGGAGAGCACTGTGAGCGGCACAATCGTCTTTGCGAGAAGAAGCCGCTTCTTCGGATCCGGGAGCCGGAGAGAGCGGCAGCTTCGGGAAGGTGAAGAAGCAAGCTGTACAACACTGGGATTGTGTGCGCGGCTTGCCAACTGATAGAAAACAGTACTTTTGCACTCTCCTGACTTTTCCAATCACATGAACATTCGATTGGAAGCTGTTTTGGACAACTTTTCTTTTCTTCCTGCCAAACACTTGACAGACATCTCTGCAACTTCTAGAACACGATGGGAGATGTTTTCTGTGCTGGCACAGTTTTTCCTAGCCAGACATACTGGGAAAGCGTTTTGCTAACATATAGACTACAAAAGACGCTAAAGACGAAGGTAGGATGCTCTCCGGAGCTAAGAGCCGCTCCCGGGCGTCTTTGGGCAGAAGCCGCGCTAAGGAGAGCACTGTGAGCGGCACAATCGTCTTTGCGCGAAGAAGCCGCTTCTTCGGCTCCGGGAGCCGGAGAGAGCGGCAGCTTCGGGAAGGTGAAGAAGCAAGCTGTACAACACTGGGATTGTGTGCGCACCTTGCCAACTGATAGAAAACAGTACTTTTGCACTCTCCTGACTTTTCCAATCACATGAACATTCGATTGGAAGCTGTTTTGGACAACTTTTCTTTTCTTCCTGCCAAACACTTGGCAGACATCTCTGCAACTTCTAGAACACGATGGGAGATGTTTTCTGTGCTGGCACAGCTTTTCCTTGCCAGACGTATTGGAAAAGCGTTTTGCTATCATGTAGACAACAAAAGACGCTAAAGACGAAGGTAGGATGCTCTCCGGAGCTAAGAGCCGCTCCCGGGCGTCTTTGGGCAGAAGCCGCGCTAAGGAGAGCACTGTGAGCGGCACAATCGTCTTTGCGAGAAGAAGCCGCTTCTTCGGATCCGGGAGCCGGAGAGAGCGGCAGCTTCGGGAAGGTTAAGAAGCAAGCTGTACAACACTGGGATTGTGTGCGCACCTTGCCAACTGATAGAAAACAGTACTTTTGCACTCTCCTGACTTTTCCAATCACATGAACATTCGATTGGAAGCTGTTTTGGACAACTTTTCTTTTCTTCCTGCCAAACACTTGGCAGACCTCCGTGCAACGTCTAGAACACGATGGGAGATGTTTTCTGTGCTGGCACAATTTCTCCTAAACAGAAATACTGGGAAAGCGTTTTGCTAAGATGTAGACTACAAAAGATGCTCAAGACGAAGGTAGGATGCTCTCCGGAGCTAAGAGCCGCTCCCGGGCGTCTTTGGGCAGAAGCCGCGCTAAGGAGAGCACTGTGAGCGGCACAATCGTCTTTGCGAGAAGAAGCCGCTTCTTCAGCTCCGGGAGCCGGGGAGAGCGGCAGCTTCGGGAAGGTGAAGAAGCAAGCTGTACAACACTGGGATTGTGTGCGCACCTTGCCAACTGATAGAAAACAGTACTTTTGCACTCTCCTGACTTTTCCAATCACATGAACATTCGATTGGAAGCTGTTTTGGACAACTTTTCTTTTCTTCCTGCCAAACACTTGGCAGACATCTCTGCAACTTCTAGAACATGATGGGAGATGTTTTCTGTGCTGGCACAGTTTCTCTTAGCCAGACGTAGTGGAAAAGCGTTTTGCTAAGATGTAGATAACAAAAGATGCTAAAGACGAAGGTAGGATGCTCTCCGGAGCTAAGAGCCACTCCCGGGCGTCTTTGGGCAGAAGCCGCGCTAAGGAGAGCACTGTGAGCGGCACAATCGTCTTTGCGAGAAGAAGCCGCTTCTTCGGATCCGGGAGCCGGAGAGAGCGGCAGCTTCGGGAAGGTGAAGAAGCAAGCTGTACAACACTGGGATTGTGTGCGCACCTTGCCAACTGATACAAAACAGTACTTTTGCACTCTCCTGACTTTTCCAATCACATGAACATTCGATTGGAAGCTGTTTTGGACAACTTTTCTTCCTGTCAAACACTTGGCAGACATCTCTGCAACTTCTAGAACACGATGGGAGATGTTTTCTGTGCTGGCACAGTTTCTCCTTGCCAGATGTAGTGGAAAAGCTTTTTGCTGAGATGTAGATGAGAAGAGACGCTAAAGACAAAGGTAGGATGCTCTCCGGAGCTAAGAGCCGCTCCCGGGCGTCTTTGGGCAGAAGCCGCGCTAAGGAGAGCACTGTGAGCGGCACAATCGTCTTTGCGAGAAGAAGCCGCTTCTTCGGCTCCGGGAGCCGGGGAGAGCGACAGCTTCGGGAAGGTGAGGAAGCAAGCTGTACAACACTGGGATTGTGTGCACGGCTTGCCAACTGATAGAAAACAGTACTTTCGCACTCTCCTGACTTTTCCAATCACATGAACATTCGATTGGAAGCTGTTTTGGACAACTTTTCTTTTCTTCCTGCCAAACACTTGGCAGACATCTCTGCAACTTCTAGAACATGATGGGGGATGTTTTCTGTGCTGGCGGAGTTTTTCCTAGCCAGACGTATTGGAAAAGCGTTTTGCTAAGATGTAGACTACAAAAGACGCTAAAGACGAAGGTAGGATGCTCTCCGGAGCTAAGAGCCGCTCCCGGGCGTCTTTGGGCAGAAGCCGCGCTAAGGAGAGCACTGTGAGCGGCACAATCGTCTTTGCGCGAAGAAGCCGCTTCTTCGGCTCCGGGAGCCGGAGAGAGCGGCAGCTTCGGGAAGGTGAAGAAGCAAGCTGTACAAGACTGGGATTGTGTGCGCACCTTGCCAACTGATAGAAAACAGTGCTTTTGCACTCTCCTGACTTTTCCAATCACATGAACATTCAATTGGAATCTGTTTTGGACAACTTTTCTTTTCTTCCTGCCAAACACTTAGCAGACATCTCTGCACTTTCTAGAACACGATGGGAAATGTTTTCTGTGCTGGCACAGTTTCTCCTTGCCAGACGTAGTGGAAAAGCGTTTTGCTAACATGTAGACTACAAAAGACGCTAAAGACGAAGGTAGGATGCTCTCCGGAGCTAAGAGCCGCTCCCGGGCGTCTTTGGGCAGAAGTCGCGCTAAGGAGAGCACTGTGAGCGGCACAATCGTCTTTGCCCAAAGAAGCCGCTTCTTCGACTCCGGGAGCCGGGGAGAGCGGCAGCTTCGGGAAGGTGAAGAAGCAAGCTGTACAACACTGGGATTGGGTGCGCACCTTGCCAACTGATAGAAAACAGTACTTTTGCACTCTCCTGACTTTTCCAATCACATGAGCATTCGATTGGAAGCTGTTTTGGACAACTTTTCTTTTCTTCCTGCCAAACACTTGGCAGACATCTCTGCAACTTCTAGAACATGATGGGAGATGTTTTCTGTGCTGGCACAGTTTCTCTTAGCCAGACGTAGTGGAAAAGCGTTTTGCTAAGATGTAGACTACAAAAGACGCTAAAGACGAAGGTAGGATGCTCTCCGGAGCTAAGAGCCACTCCCGGGCGTCTTTGGGCAGAAGCCGCGCTAAGGAGAGCACTGTGAGCGGCACAATCGTCTTTGCGAGAAGAAGCCGCTTCTTCGGATCCGGGAGCCGGAGAGAGCGGCAGCTTCGGGAAGGTGAAGAAGCAAGCTGTACAACACTGGGATTGTGTGCGCGGCTTGCCAACTGATAGAAAACAGTACTTTTGCACTCTCCTGACTTTTCCAATCACATGAACATTCGATTGGAAGCTGTTTTGGACAACTTTTCTTTTCTTCCTGCCAAACACTTGACAGACATCTCTGCAACTTCTAGAACACGATGGGAGATGTTTTCTGTGCTGGCACAGTTTTTCCTAGCCAGACATACTGGGAAAGCGTTTTGCTAACATATAGACTACAAAAGACGCTAAAGACGAAGGTAGGATGCTCTCCGGAGCTAAGAGCCGCTCCCGGGCGTCTTTGGGCAGAAGCCGCGCTAAGGAGAGCACTGTGAGCGGCACAATCGTCTTTGCGCGAAGAAGCCGCTTCTTCGGCTCCGGGAGCCGGAGAGAGCGGCAGCTTCGGGAAGGTGAAGAAGCAAGCTGTACAACACTGGGATTGTGTGCGCACCTTGCCAACTGATAGAAAACAGTACTTTTGCACTCTCCTGACTTTTCCAATCACATGAACATTCGATTGGAAGCTGTTTTGGACAACTTTTCTTTTCTTCCTGCCAAACACTTGGCAGACATCTCTGCAACTTCTAGAACACGATGGGAGATGTTTTCTGTGCTGGCACAGCTTTTCCTTGCCAGACGTATTGGAAAAGCGTTTTGCTATCATGTAGACAACAAAAGACGCTAAAGACGAAGGTAGGATGCTCTCCGGAGCTAAGAGCCGCTCCCGGGCGTCTTTGGGCAGAAGCCGCGCTAAGGAGAGCACTGTGAGCGGCACAATCGTCTTTGCGAGAAGAAGCCGCTTCTTCGGATCCGGGAGTCGGAGAGAGCGGCAGCTTCGGGAAGGTGAAGAAGCAAGCTGTACAACACTGGGATTGTGTGCGCACCTTGCCAACTGATAGAAAACAGTACTTTTGCACTCTCCTGACTTTTCCAATCACATGAACATTCGATTGGAAGCTGTTTTGGACAACTTTTCTTTTCTTCCTGCCAAACACTTGGCAGACCTCCGTGCAACGTCTAGAACACGATGGGAGATGTTTTCTGTGCTGGCACAGTTTCTCCTAAACAGAAATACTGGGAAAGCGTTTTGCTAAGATGTAGACTACAAAAGATGCTCAAGACGAAGGTAGGATGCTCTCCGGAGCTAAGAGCCGCTCCCGGGCGTCTTTGGGCAGAAGCCGCGCTAAGGAGAGCACTGTGAGCGGCACAATCGTCTTTGCGAGAAGAAGCCGCTTCTTCAGCTCCGGGAGCCGGGGAGAGCGGCAGCTTCGGGAAGGTGAAGAAGCAAGCTGTACAACACTGGGATTGTGTGCGCACCTTGCCAACTGATAGAAAACAGTACTTTTGCACTCTCCTGACTTTTCCAATCACATGAACATTCGATTGGAAGCTGTTTTGGACAACTTTTCTTTTCTTCCTGCCAAACACTTGGCAGACATCTCTGCAACTTCTAGAACATGATGGGAGATGTTTTCTGTGCTGGCACAGTTTCTCTTAGCCAGACGTAGTGGAAAAGCGTTTTGCTAAGATGTAGACTACAAAAGACGCTAAAGACGAAGGTAGGATGCTCTCCGGAGCTAAGAGCCACTCCCGGGCGTCTTTGGGCAGAAGCCGCGCTAAGGAGAGCACTGTGAGCGGCACAATCGTCTTTGCGAGAAGAAGCCGCTTCTTAGGATCCGGGAGCCGGAGAGAGCGGCAGCTTCGGGAAGGTGAAGAAGCAAGCTGTACAACACTGGGATTGTGTGCGCACCTTGCCAACTGATACAAAACAGTACTTTTGCACTCTCCTGACTTTTCCAATCACATGAACATTCGATTGGAAGCTGTTTTGGACAACTTTTCTTCCTGTCAAACACTTGGCAGACATCTCTGCAACTTCTAGAACACGATGGGAGATGTTTTCTGTGCTGGCACAGTTTCTCCTTGCCAGATGTAGTGGAAAAGCTTTTTGCTGAGATGTAGATGAGAAGAGACGCTAAAGACAAAGGTAGGATGCTCTCCGGAGCTAAGAGCCGCTCCCGGGCGTCTTTGGGCAGAAGCCGCGCTAAGGAGAGCACTGTGAGCGGCACAATCGTCTTTGCGAGAAGAAGCCGCTTCTTCGGCTCCGGGAGCCGGGGAGAGCGACAGCTTCGGGAAGGTGAGGAAGCAAGCTGTACAACACTGGGATTGTGTGCACGGCTTGCCAACTGATAGAAAACAGTACTTTCGCACTCTCCTGACTTTTCCAATCACATGAACATTCGATTGGAAGCTGTTTTGGACAACTTTTCTTTTCTTCCTGCCAAACACTTGGCAGACATCTCTGCAACTTCTAGAACATGATGGGGGATGTTTTCTGTGCTGGCGGAGTTTTTCCTAGCCAGACGTATTGGAAAAGCGTTTTGCTAAGATGTAGACTACAAAAGACGCTAAAGACGAAGGTAGGATGCTCTCCGGAGCTAAGAGCCGCTCCCGGGCGTCTTTGGGCAGAAGCCGCGCTAAGGAGAGCACTGTGAGCGGCACAATCGTCTTTGCGCGAAGAAGCCGCTTCTTCGGCTCCGGGAGCCGGAGAGAGCGGCAGCTTCGGGAAGGTGAAGAAGCAAGCTGTACAACACTGGGATTGTGTGCGCACCTTGCCAACTGATAGAAAACAGTGCTTTTGCACTCTCCTGACTTTTCCAATCACATGAACATTCAATTGGAAGCTGTTTTGGACAACTTTTCTTTTCTTCCTGCCAAACACTTAGCAGACATCTCTGCAACTTCTAGAACACGATGGGAAATGTTTTCTGTGCTGGCACAGTTTCTCCTTGCCAGACGTAGTGGAAAAGCGTTTTGCTAACATGTAGACTACAAAAGACGCTAAAGACGAAGGTAGGATGCTCTCCGGAGCTAAGAGCCGCTCCCGGGCGTCTTTGGGCAGAAGCCGCGCTAAGGAGAGCACTGTGAGCGGCACAATCGTCTTTGCCCAAAGAAGCCGCTTCTTCGACTCCGGGAGCCGGGGAGAGCGGCAGCTTCGGGAAGGTGAAGAAGCAAGCTGTACAACACTGGGATTGGGTGCGCACCTTGCCAACTGATAGAAAACAGTACTTTTGCACTCTCCTGACTTTTCCAATCACATGAGCATTCGATTGGAAGCTGTTTTGGACAACTTTTCTTTTCTTCCTGCCAAACACTTGGCAGACATCTCTGCAACTTCTAGAACATGATGGGAGATGTTTTCTGTGCTGGCACAGTTTCTCTTAGCCAGACGTAGTGGAAAAGCGTTTTGCTAAGATGTAGACTACAAAAGACGCTAAAGACGAAGGTAGGATGCTCTCCGGAGCTAAGAGCCACTCCCGGGCGTCTTTGGGCAGAAGCCGCGCTAAGGAGAGCACTGTGAGCGGCACAATCGTCTTTGCGAGAAGAAGCCGCTTCTTCGGATCCGGGAGCCGGAGAGAGCGGCAGCTTCGGGAAGGTGAAGAAGCAAGCTGTACAACACTGGGATTGTGTGCGCGGCTTGCCAACTGATAGAAAACAGTACTTTTGCACTCTCCTGACTTTTCCAATCACATGAACATTCGATTGGAAGCTGTTTTGGACAACTTTTCTTTTCTTCCTGCCAAACACTTGACAGACATCTCTGCAACTTCTAGAACACGATGGGAGATGTTTTCTGTGCTGGCACAGTTTTTCCTAGCCAGACATACTGGGAAAGCGTTTTGCTAACATATAGACTACAAAAGACGCTAAAGACGAAGGTAGGATGCTCTCCGGAGCTAAGAGCCGCTCCCGGGCGTCTTTGGGCAGAAGCCGCGCTAAGGAGAGCACTGTGAGCGGCACAATAGTCTTTGCGCGAAGAAGCCGCTTCTTCGGCTCCGGGAGCCGGAGAGAGCGGCAGCTTCGGGAAGGTTAAGAAGCAAGCTGTACAACACTGGGATTGTGTGCGCACCTTGCCAACTGATAGAAAACAGTGCTTTTGCACTCTCCTGACTTTTCCAATCACATGAACATTCAATTGGAAGCTGTTTTGGACAACTTTTCTTTTCTTCCTGCCAAACACTTAGCAGACATCTCTGCAAGTTCTAGAACACGATGGGAGATGTTTACTGTGCTGGCCCAGTTTCTCTTAGCCAGACGTAGTGGAAAAGCGTTTTGCTAAGATGTAGACTACAAAAGACGCTAAAGACGAAGGTAGGATGCTCTCCGGAGCTAAGAGCCGCTCCCGGGAGTCTTTGGGCAGAAGTCGCGCTAAGGAGAGCACTGTGAGCGGCACAATCGTCTTTGCGAGAAGAAGCCGCTTCTTCGGATCCGGGAGTCGGAGAGAGCGGCAGCTTCGGGAAGGTGAAGAAGCAAGCTGTACAACACTGGGATTGTGTGCGCACCTTGCCAACTGATAGAAAACAGTACTTTTGCACTCTCCTGACTTTTCCAATCACATGAACATTCAATTGGAAGCTGTTTTGGACAACTTTTCTTTTCTTCCTGCCAAACACTTGGCAGACCTCCGTGCAACGTCTAGAACACGATGGGAGATGTTTTCTGTGCTGGCACAGTTTCTCCTAAACAGAAATACTGGGAAAGCGTTTTGCTAAGATGTAGACCACAAAAGATGCTCAAGACGAAGGTAGGATGCTCTCCGGAGCTAAGAGCCGCTCCCGGGCGTCTTTGGGCAGAAGCCGCGCTAAGGAGAGCACTGTGAGCGGCACAATCGTCTTTGCGAGAAGAAGCCGCTTCTTCGGATCCGGGAGCCGGAGAGAGCGGCAGCTTCGGGAAGGTGAAGAAGCAAGCTGTACAACACTGGGATTGTGTGCGCACCTTGCCAACTGATAGAAAACAGTACTTTTGCACTCTCCTGACTTTTCCAATCACATGAACATTCGATTGGAAGCTGTTTTGGACAACTTTTCTTTTCTTCCTGCCAAACACTTGGCAGACATCTCTGCAACTTCTAGAACACGATGGGAGATGTTTTCTGTGCTGGCACAGTTTCTCCTAGCCAGACATACTGGGAAAGCGTTTTGCTAAGATGTCGACTACAAAAGACGCTAAAGACGAAGGTAGGATGCTCTCCGGAGCTAAGAGCCGCTCCCGGGCGTCTTTGGGCAGAAGCCGCGCTAAGGAGAGCACTGTGAGCGGCACAATCGTCTTTGCCCAAAGAAGCCGCTTCTTCGACTCCGGGAGCCGGAGAGAGCGGCAGCTTCGGGAAGGTGAAGAAGCAAGCTGTACAAGACTGGGATTGTGTGCGCACCTTGCCAACTGATAGAAAACAGTACTTTTGCACTCTCCTGACTTTTCCAATCACATGAGCATTCGATTGGAAGCTGTTTTGGACAACTTTTCTTTTCTTCCTGCCAAACACTTGGCAGACATCTCTGTAACTTCTAGAACACGATGGGAGATATATTCTGTGCTGGCACAGTTTCTCCTAGCCAGACATACTGGGAAAGCGTTTTGCTAAGATGTAGACTACAAAAGACGCTCAAGACGAAGGTAGGATGCTCTCCGGAGCTAAGAGCCGCTCCCGGGCGTCTTTGGGCACAAGCCGCGCTAAGGAGAGCACTGTGAGCGGCACAATCGTCTTTGCGCGAAGAAGCCGCTTCTTCGGCCCCGAAAGCCGGAGAGAACGGCAGCTTCGGGAAGGTAAGAAGCAAGCTGTACAACACTGGGATTGTGTGCGCAGCTTGCCAACTGATAGAAAACAGTACTTTTGCACTCTCCTGACTTTTCCAATCACATGAACATTCGATTGGAAGCTGTTTTGGACAACTTTTCTTTTCTTCCTGCCAAACACTTGGCAGACATCTCTGCAACTTCTAGAACACGATGGGAGATGTTTTCTGTGCTGGCAGAGTTTCTCCTAGCCAGAAATACTGGGAAAGCGTTTTGCTAAGATGTAGACTACAAAAGACGCTAAAGACGAAGGTACGATGCTCTCCGGAGCTAAGAGCCGCTCCCGGGCGTCTTTGGGCAGAAGCCGCGCTAAGGAGAGCACTGTGAGCGGCACAATCGTCTTTGCCCAAAGAAGCCGCTTCTTCGACTCCGGGAGCCGGAGAGAGCGGCAGCTTCGGGAAGGTGAAGAAGCAAGCTGTACAAGACTGGGATTGTGTGCGCACCTTGCCAACTGATAGAAAACAGTACTTTTGCACTCTCCTGACTTTTCCAATCACATGAGCATTCGATTGGAAGCTGTTTTGGACAACTTTTCTTTTCTTCCTGCCAAACACTTGGCAGACATCTCTGCAACTTCTAGAACACGATGGGAGATATATTCTGTGCTGGCACAGTTTCTCCTAGCCAGACATACTGGGAAAGCGTTTTGCTAAGATGTAGACTACAAAAGACGCTCAAGACGAAGGTAGGATGCTCTCCGGAGCTAAGAGCCGCTCCCGGGCGTCTTTGGGCACAAGCCGCGCTAAGGAGAGCACTGTGAGCGGCACAATCGTCTTTGCGCGAAGAAGCCGCTTCTTCGGCCCCGGGAGCCGGAGAGAACGGCAGCTTCGGGAAGGTAAGAAGCAAGTTGTACAACACTGGGATTGTGTGCGCAGCTTGCCAACTGATAGAAAACAGTACTTTTGCACTCTCCTGACTTTTCCAATCACATGAACATTCGATTGGAAGCTGTTTTGGACAACTTTTCTTTTCTTCCTGCCAAACACTTGGCAGACATCTCTGCAACTTCTAGAACACGATGGGAGATGTTTTCTGTGCTGGCAGAGTTTCTCCTAGCCAGAAATACTGGGAAAGCGTTTTGCTAAGATGTAGACTACAAAAGACGCTAAAGACGAAGGTACGATGCTCTCCGGAGCTAAGAGCCGCTCCCGGGCGTCTTTGGGCAGAAGCCGCGCTAAGGAGAGCACTGTGAGCGGCACAATCGTCTTTGCGAGAAGAAGCCGCTTCTTCAGCTCCGGGAGCCGGGGAGAGCGGCAGCTTCGGGAAGGTGAAGAAGCAAGCTGTACAACACTGGGATTGTGTGCGCACCTTGCCAACTGTTAGAAAACAGTACTTTTGCACTCTCCTGACTTTTCCAATCACATGAACATTCGATTGGAAGCTGTTTTGGACAACTTTTCTTTTCTTCCTGCCAAACACTTGACAGACATCTCTGCAACTTCTAGAACACGATGGGAGATGTTTTCTGTCCTGGCAGAGTTTTTCCTAGCCAGACGTATTGGAAAAGCGTTTTGCTAAGATGTAGAGTACAAAAGACGCTAAAGACGAAGGTAGGATGCTCTCCGGAGCTAAGAGCCGCTCCCGGGCGTCTTTGGGCAGAAGCCGCACTAAGGAGAGCACTGTGAGCGGCACAATCGTCTTTGCGAGAAGAAGCCGCTTCTTCGGCTCCGGGAGCCGGGGAGAGCGGCAGCTTCGGGAAGGTGAAGAAGCAAGCTGTACAACACTGGGATTGTGTGCGCACCTTGCTAACTGATAGAAAACAGTGCTTTTGCACTCTCCTGACTTTTCCAATCACATGAACATTCAATTGGAAGCTGTTTTGGACAACTTTTCTTTTCTTCCTGCCAAACACTTAGCAGACATCTCTGCAACTTCTAGAACACGATGGGAAATGTTTTCTGTGCTGGCACAGTTTCTCCTTGCCAGACGTAGTGGAAAAGCGTTTTGCTAACATGTAGACTACAAAAGACGCTAAAGACGAAGGTAGGATGCTCTCCGGAGCTAAGAGCCGCTCCCGGGCGTCTTTGGGCAGAAGCCGCGCTAAGGAGAGCACTGTGAGCGGCACAATCGTCTTTGCGAGAAGAAGCCGCTTCTTCAGCTCCGGGAGCCGGGGAGAGCGGCAGCTTCGGGAAGGTGAAGAAGCAAGCTGTACAACACTGGGATTGTGTGCACGGCTTGCCAACTGATAGAAAACAGTACTTTCGCACTCTCCTGACTTTTCCAATCACATGAGCATTCGATTGGAAGCTGTTTTGGACAACTTTTCTTTTCTTCCTGCCAAACACTTAGCAGACATCTCTGCAACTTCTAGAACATGATGGGGGATGTTTTCTGTGCTGGCAGAGTTTTTCCTAGCCAGACGTATTGGAAAAGCGTTTTGCTAAGATGTAGACTACAAAAGACACTAAAGACGAAGGTAGGATGCTCTCCGGAGCTAAGAGCCGCTCCCGGGCATCTTTGGGCAGAAGCCGCGCTAAGGAGAGCACTGTGAGCGGCACAATCGTCTTTGCCCAAAGAAGCCGCTTCTTCGACTCCGGGAGCCGGAGAGAGCGGCAGCTTCGGGAAGGTGAAGAAGCAAGCTGTACAAGACTGGGATTGTGTGCGCACCTTGCCAACTGATAGAAAACAGTACTTTTGCACTCTCCTGACTTTTCCAATCACATGAGCATTCGATTGGAAGCTGTTTTGGACAACTTTTCTTTTCTTCCTGCCAAACACTTGGCAGACATCTCTGCAACTTCTAGAACACGATGGGAGATATATTCTGTGCTGGCACAGTTTCTCCTAGCCAGACATACTGGGAAAGCGTTTTGCTAAGATGTAGACTACAAAAGACGCTCAAGACGAAGGTAGGATGCTCTCCGGAGCTAAGAGCCGCTCCCGGGCGTCTTTGGGCACAAGCCGCGCTAAGGAGAGCACTGTGAGCGGCACAATCGTCTTTGCGCGAAGAAGCCGCTTCTTCGGCCCCGGGAGCCGGAGAGAACGGCAGCTTCGGGAAGGTAAGAAGCAAGTTGTACAACACTGGGATTGTGTGCGCAGCTTGCCAACTGATAGAAAACAGTACTTTTGCACTCTCCTGACTTTTCCAATCACATGAACATTCGATTGGAAGCTGTTTTGGACAACTTTTCTTTTCTTCCTGCCAAACACTTGGCAGACATCTCTGCAACTTCTAGAACACGATGGGAGATGTTTTCTGTGCTGGCAGAGTTTCTCCTAGCCAGAAATACTGGGAAAGCGTTTTGCTAAGATGTAGACTACAAAAGACGCTAAAGACGAAGGTACGATGCTCTCCGGAGCTAAGAGCCGCTCCCGGGCGTCTTTGGGCAGAAGCCGCGCTAAGGAGAGCACTGTGAGCGGCACAATCGTCTTTGCGAGAAGAAGCCGCTTCTTCAGCTCCGGGAGCCGGGGAGAGCGGCAGCTTCGGGAAGGTGAAGAAGCAAGCTGTACAACACTGGGATTGTGTGCGCACCTTGCCAACTGTTAGAAAACAGTACTTTTGCACTCTCCTGACTTTTCCAATCACATGAACATTCGATTGGAAGCTGTTTTGGACAACTTTTCTTTTCTTCCTGCCAAACACTTGACAGACATCTCTGCAACTTCTAGAACACGATGGGAGATGTTTTCTGTCCTGGCAGAGTTTTTCCTAGCCAGACGTATTGGAAAAGCGTTTTGCTAAGATGTAGAGTACAAAAGACGCTAAAGACGAAGGTAGGATGCTCTCCGGAGCTAAGAGCCGCTCCCGGGCGTCTTTGGGCAGAAGCCGCACTAAGGAGAGCACTGTGAGCGGCACAATCGTCTTTGCGAGAAGAAGCCGCTTCTTCGGCTCCGGGAGCCGGGGAGAGCGGCAGCTTCGGGAAGGTGAAGAAGCAAGCTGTACAACACTGGGATTGTGTGCGCACCTTGCTAACTGATAGAAAACAGTGCTTTTGCACTCTCCTGACTTTTCCAATCACATGAACATTCAATTGGAAGCTGTTTTGGACAACTTTTCTTTTCTTCCTGCCAAACACTTAGCAGACATCTCTGCAACTTCTAGAACACGATGGGAAATGTTTTCTGTGCTGGCACAGTTTCTCCTTGCCAGACGTAGTGGAAAAGCGTTTTGCTAACATGTAGACTACAAAAGACGCTAAAGACGAAGGTAGGATGCTCTCCGGAGCTAAGAGCCGCTCCCGGGCGTCTTTGGGCAGAAGCCGCGCTAAGGAGAGCACTGTGAGCGGCACAATCGTCTTTGCGAGAAGAAGCCGCTTCTTCAGCTCCGGGAGCCGGGGAGAGCGGCAGCTTCGGGAAGGTGAAGAAGCAAGCTGTACAACACTGGGATTGTGTGCACGGCTTGCCAACTGATAGAAAACAGTACTTTCGCACTCTCCTGACTTTTCCAATCACATGAGCATTCGATTGGAAGCTGTTTTGGACAACTTTTCTTTTCTTCCTGCCAAACACTTAGCAGACATCTCTGCAACTTCTAGAACATGATGGGGGATGTTTTCTGTGCTGGCAGAGTTTTTCCTAGCCAGACGTATTGGAAAAGCGTTTTGCTAAGATGTAGACTACAAAAGACACTAAAGACGAAGGTAGGATGCTCTCCGGAGCTAAGAGCCGCTCCCGGGCATCTTTGGGCAGAAGCCGCGCTAAGGAGAGCACTGTGAGCGGCACAATTGTCTTTGCGAGAAGAAGCCGCTTCTTCGACTCCGGGAGCCGGGGAGAGCGGCAGCTTCGGGAAGGTGAAGAAGCAAGCTGTACAACACTGGGATTGTGTGCGCGGCTTGCCAACTGATAGAAAACAGTACTTTTGCACTCTCCTGACTTTTCCAATCACATGAACATTCGATTGGAAGCTGTTTTGGACAACTTTTCTTTTCTTCCTGCCAAACACTTGACAGACATCTCTGCAACTTCTAGAACACGATGGGAGATGTTTTCTGTGCTGGCACAGTTTTTCCTAGCCAGACATACTGGGAAAGCGTTTTGCTAACATATAGACTACAAAAGACGCTAAAGACGAAGGTAGGATGCTCTCCGGAGCTAAGAGCCGCTCCCGGGCGTCTTTGGGCAGAAGCCGCGCTAAGGAGAGCACTGTGAGCGGCACAATCGTCTTTGCGCGAAGAAGCCGCTTCTTCGGCTCCGGGAGCCGGAGAGAGCGGCAGCTTCGGGAAGGTGAAGAAGCAAGCTGTACAACACTGGGATTGTGTGCGCGGCTTGCCAACTGATAGAAAACAGTACTTTTGCACTCTCCTGACTTTTCCAATCACATGAACATTCAATTGGAAGCTGTTTTGTACAACTTTTCTTTTCTTCCTGCCAAACACTTGGCAGACATCTCTGAAACTTCTAGAACATGATGGGCGATGTTTTCTGTGCTGGCAGAGTTTTTCCTAGCCAGACGTATTGGAAAAGCGTTTTGCTAAGATGTAGATAACAAAAGATGCTAAAAACAAAGGTAGGATGCTCTCCGGAGCTAAGAGCCGCTCCCGGGCGTCTTTGGGCAGAAGCCGCGCTAAGGAGAGCACTGTGAGCGGCACAATCGTCTTTGCGAGAAGAAGCCGCTTCTTCGGATCCGGGGGCCGGAGAGAGCGGCAGCTTCGGGAAGGTGAAGAAGCAAGCTGTACAACACTGGGATTGTGTGCGCACCTTGCCAACTGATAGAAAACAGTACTTTTGCACTCTCCTGACTTTTCCAATCACATGAACATTCGATTGGAAGCTGTTTTGGACAACTTTTCTTTTCTTCCTGCCAAACACTTGGCAGACATCTCTGCAACTTCTAGAACACGATGGGAGATGTTTTCTGTGCTGGCACAGCTTTTCCTTGCCAGACGTATTGGAAAAGCGTTTTGCTATCATGTAGACAACAAAAGACGCTAAAGACGAAGGTAGGATGCTCTCCGGAGCTAAGAGCCGCTCCCGGGCGTCTTTGGGCAGAAGCCGCGCTAAGGAGAGCACTGTGAGCGGCACAATCGTCTTTGCGCGAAGAAGCCGCTTCTTCGGCTCCGGGAGCCGGAGAGAGCGGCAGCTTCGGGAAGGTTAAGAAGCAAGCTGTACAACACTGGGATTGTGTGCGCAGCTTGCCAACTGATAGAAAACAGTGCTTTTGCACTCTCCTGACTTTTCCAATCACATGAACATTCAATTGGAAGCTGTTTTGGACAACTTTTCTTTTCTTCCTGCCAAACACTTAGCAGACATCTCTGCAAGTTCTAGAACACGATGGGAAAAATTTTCTGTGCTGGCACAGTTTCTCCTTGCCAGACGTAGTGGAAAAGCGTTTTGCTAACATGTAGACTACAAAAGACGCTAAAGACGAAGGTAGGATGCTCTCCGGAGCTAAGAGCCGCTCCCGGGCGTCTTTGGGCAGAAGCCGCGCTAAGGAGAGCACTGTGAGCGGCACAATCGTCTTTGCGCGAAGAAGCCGCTTCTTCGGCTCCGGGAGCCGGAGAGAGCGGCAGCTTCGGGAAGGTGAAGAAGCAAGCTGTACAACACTGGGATTGTGTGCGCGGCTTGCCAACTCATAGAAAACAGCACTTTTGCACTCTCCTGACTTTTCCAATCACATGAACATTCAATTGGAAGCTGTTTTGGACAACTTTTCTTCCTGCCAAACACTTGGCAGACATCTCTGCAACTTCTAGAACATGATGGGGGATGTTTTCTGTGCTGGCGGAGTTTTTCCTAGCCAGACGTATTGGAAAAGCGTTTTGCTAAGATGTAGACTACAAAAGACGCTAAAGACGAAGGTAGGATGCTCTCCGGAGCTAAGAGCCGCTCCCGGGCATCTTTGGGCAGAAGCCGCGCTAAGGAGAGCACTGTGAGCGGCACAATTGTCTTTGCGAGAAGAAGCCGCTTCTTCGGCTCCGGGAGCCGGAGAGAGCGGCAGCTTCGGGAAGGTGAAGAAGCAAGCTGTACAACACTGGGATTGTGTGCGCGGCTTGCCAACTGATAGAAAGCAGTACTTTTGCACTCTCCTGACTTTTCCAATCACATGAACATTCGATTGGAAGCTGTTTTGGACAACTTTTCTTTTCTTCCTGCCAAACACTTGGCAGACATCTCTGCAACTTCTAGAACACGATGGGAGATGTTTTCTGTGCTGGCACAGTTTTTCCTAGCCAGACATACTGGGAAAGCGTTTTGCTAACATATAGACTACAAAAGACGCTAAAGACGAAGGTAGGATGCTCTCCGGAGCTAAGAGCCGCTCCCGGGCGTCTTTGGGCAGAAGCCGCGCTAAGGAGAGCACTGTGAGCGGCACAATCGTCTTTGCGCGAAGAAGCTGTTTCTTCGGCTCCGGGAGCCGGAGAGAGCGGCAGCTTCGGGAAGGTGAAGAAGCAAGCTGTACAACACTGGGATTGTGTGCGCACCTTGCCAACTGATAGAAAACAGTACTTTTGCACTCTCCTGACTTTTCCAATCACATGAACATTCGATTGGAAGCTGTTTTGGACAACTTTTCTTTTCTTCCTGCCAAACACTTGGCAGACATCTCTGAAACTTCTAGAACATGATGGGCGATGTTTTCTGTGCTGGCAGAGTTTTTCCTAGCCAGACGTATTGGAAAAGCGTTTTGCTAAAATGTAGATAACAAAAGATGCTAAAAACAAAGGTAGGATGCTCTCCGGAGCTAAGAGCCGCTCCCGGGCGTCTTTGGGCAGAAGCCGCGCTAAGGAGAGCACTGTGAGCGGCACAATCGTCTTTGCGAGAAGAAGCCGCTTCTTCGGATCCGGGGGCCGGAGAGAGCGGCAGCTTCGGGAAGGTGAAGAAGCAAGCTGTACAACACTGGGATTGTGTGCGCACCTTGCCAACTGATAGAAAACAGTACTTTTGCACTCTCCTGACTTTTCCAATCACATGAACATTCGATTGGAAGCTGTTTTGGACAACTTTTCTTCCTGCCAAACACTTGGCAGACATCTCTGCAACTTCTAGAACACGATGGGAGATGTTTTCTGTCCTGGCAGAGTTTTTCCTAGCCAGACGTATTGGAAAAGCGTTTTGCTAAGATGTAGAGTACAAAAGACGCTAAAGACGAAGGTAGGATGCTCTCCGGAGCTAAGAGCCGCTCCCGGGCGTCTTTGGGCAGAAGCCGCACTAAGGAGAGCACTGTGAGCGGCACAATCGTCTTTGCGAGAAGAAGCCGCTTCTACAGCTCCGGGAGCCGGGGAGAGCGGCAGCTTCGGGAAGGTGAAGAAGCAAGCTGTACAACACTGGGATTGTGTGCGCACCTTGCCAACTGATAGAAAACAGTACTTTTGCACTCTCCTGACTTTTCCAATCACATGAACATTCGATTGGAAGCTGTTTTGGACAACTTTTCTTCCTGCCAAACACTTGGCAGACATCTCTGCAACTTCTAGAACACGATGGGAGATGTTTTCTGTGCTGGCAGAGTTTCTCCTTGCCAGATGTAGTGGAAAAGCTTTTTGCTGAGATGTAGATGAGAAGAGACGCTAAAGACAAAGGTAGGATGCTCTCCGGAGCTAAGAGCTGCTCCCGGGCGTTTTTGAGCGGAAGCCGCGCTTAGGAGAGCACTGTGAGTGGCACAACCGTCTATGCGTGAGGAAGCCGCTTCTACAGCTCCGGGAGCCTGAGAGAGCGGCAGCTTCGGGAAGGTGAAGAAGCAAGCTGTACAACACTGGGATTGTGTGCGCGGCTTGCCAACTGATAGAAAACAGTACTTTTGCACTCTCTTGACTTTTCCAATCACATGAACATTCGATTGGAAGCTGTTTTGGACAACTTTTCTTTTCTTCCAGCCAAACACTTGGCAGACATCTCTGCAACTTCTAGAACATGATGGGAGATGTTTTCTGTGCTGGCACAGTTTCTCCTTGCCAGATGTAGTGGAAAAGCTTTTTGCGGAGATGTAGATGAGAAGAGGCGCTAAAGACAAAGGTAGGATGCTCTCCGGAGCTAAGAGCAGCTCCCGGGCGTTTTTGGGCGGAAGCCGCGCTAAGGAGAGCACTGTGAGTGGCACAATCGTCTATGCGCGAGGAAGCCGCTTCTACAGCTCCGGGAGCCTGAGAGAGCGGCAGCTTCGGGAAGGTGAAGAAGCAAGCTGTACAAGACTGGGATTGTGTGCGCGGCTTGCCAACTGATAGAAAACAGTACTTTTGCACTCTCCTGACTTTTCCAATCACATGAACATTCGATTGGAAGCTGTTTTGGACAACTTTTCTTTTCTTCCTGCCAAACACTTGGCAGACATCTCTGCAACTTCTAGAACATGATGGGAGATGTTTTCTGTGCTGGCACAGTTTTTCCTTGCCAGACATATTGGAAAAGCGTTTTGCTAAGATGTAGATAACAAAAGATGCTAAAGACGAAGGTAGGATGCTCTCCGGAGCTAAGAGCCGCTCCCGGGCGTCTTTGGGCAGAAGCCGCGCTAAGGAGAGCACTGTGAGCGGCACAATCGTCTTTGCGCGAAGAAGCCGCTTCTTCGGCTCCGGGAGCCGGAGAGAGCGGCAGCTTCGGGAAGGTGAAGAAGCAAGCTGTACAACACTGGGATTGTGTGCGCGGCTTGCCAACTGATAGAAAACAGTACTTTTGCACTCTCCTGACTTTTCCAATCACATGAACATTCGATTGGAAGTTGTTTTGGACAACTTTTCTTTTCTTCCTGCCAAACACTTGGCAGACATCTCTGCAACTTCTAGAACACGATGGGAAATGTTTTCTGTGCTGGCACAATTTTTCCTAGCCAGACATAGTGGAAAATCTATTTGCTAAGATGTAGACTACAAAAGATGCTAAAGACGAAGGTAGGATGCTCTCCCGGGCTAAGAGCCGCTCCCGGGCGTCTTTGGGCAGAAGCCGCGCTAAGGAGAGCACTGTGAGCGGCACAATCGTCTTTGCGCGAAGAAGCCGTTTCTTCGGCTCCGGGAGCCGGGGAGAGCGGCAGCTTCGGGAAGGTGAAGAAGCAAGCTGTACAACACTGGGATTGTGTGCGCACCTTGCCAACTGATAGAAAACAGTACTTTTGCACTCTCCTGACTTTTCCAATCACATGAACATTCGATTGGAAGCTGTTTTGGACAACTTTTCTTTTCTTCCAGCCAAACACTTGGCAGACATCTCTGCAACTTCTAGAACATGATGGGAGATGTTTTCTGTGCTGGCACAGTTTCTCCTTGCCAGATGTAGTGGAAAAGCTTTTTGCGGAGATGTAGATGAGAAGAGGCGCTAAAGACAAAGGTAGGATGCTCTCCGGAGCTAAGAGCAGCTCCCGGGCGTTTTTGGGCGGAAGCCGCGCTAAGGAGAGCACTGTGAGTGGCACAATCGTCTATGCGCGAGGAAGCCGCTTCTACAGCTCCGGGAGCCTGAGAGAGCGGCAGCTTCGGGAAGGTGAAGAAGCAAGCTGTACAACACTGGGATTGTGTGCGCGGCTTGCCAACTGATAGAAAACAGTACTTTTGCACTCTCCTGACTTTTCCAATCACATGAACATTCGATTGGAAGCTGTTTTGGACAACTTTTCTTTTCTTCCTGCCAAACACTTGGCAGACATCTCTGCAACTTCTAGAACATGATGGGAGATGTTTTCTGTGCTGGCACAGTTTTTCCTTGCCAGACATATTGGAAAAGCGTTTTGCTAAGATGTAGATAACAAAAGATGCTAAAGACGAAGGTAGGATGCTCTTTGGAGCTAAGAGCCGCTCCCGGGCGTCTTTGGGCAGAAGCCGCGCTAAGGAGAGCACTGTGAGCGGCACAATCGTCTTTGCGAGAAGAAGCCGCTTCTTCAGCTCCGGGAGCCGCGGAGAGCGGCAGCTTCGAGAAGGTGAAGAAGCAAGCTGTACAACACTGGGATTGTGTGCGCACCTTGCCAACTGATAGAAAACAGTACTTTTGCACTCTCCAGACTTTTCCAATCACATGAACATTCGATTGGAAGCTGTTTTGGACAACTTTTCTTTTCTTCCTACCAAACACTTGGCAGACATCTCTGCAACTTCTAGAACACGATGGGAGATGTTTTCTGTGCTGGCACAGTTTTTCCTTGCCAGATGTAGTGGAAAAGCTTTTTGCTGAGATGTAGATGAGAAGAGACGCTAAAGACGAAGGTAGGATGCTCCCCGGAGCTAAGAGCAGCTCCCGGGCGTTTTTGGGCGAAAGCCGCGCTAAGGAGAGCACTGTGAGTGGCACAATCGTCTTTGCGCGAGGAAACCGCCCCTACAGTTCCGGGAGCCTGAGAGAGCGGCAGCTTCGGGAAGGTGAAGAAGCAAGCTGTACAACACTGGGATTGTGTGCGCACCTCTCCAACTGATAGAAAACAGTACTTTTGCACTCTCCTGACTTTTCCAATCACATGAACATTCGATTGGAAGCTGTTTTGGACAACTTTTCTTTTCTTCCTGCCAAACACTTGGCAGACATCTCTGCAACTTCTAGAACACGATGGGAGATGTTTTCTGTCCTGGCAGAGTTTTTCCTAGCCAGACGTATTTGAAAAGCCTTTTGCTAAGATGTAGAGTACAAAAGACGCTAAAGACGAAGGTAGAATGCTCTCCGGAGCTAAGAGCCGCTCCCGGGCGTCTTTGGGCAGAAGCCGCGCTAAGGAGAGCACTGTGAGCGGCACAATCGTCTTTGCGCGAAGAAGCCGCTTCTTCGGCTCCGGGAGCCGGAGAGAGCGGCAGCTTCGGGAAGGTGAAGAAGCAAGCTGTACAACACTGGGATTGTGTGCGCGGCTTGCCAACTGATAGAAAACAGTACTTTTGCACTCTCCTGACTTTTCCAATCACATGAACATTCGATTGGAAGCTGTTTTGGACAACTTTTCTTTTCTTCCTGCCAAACACTTGGCAGACATCTCTGCAACTTCTAGAACACGATGGGAAATGTTTTCTGTGCTGGCACAATTTTTCCTAGCCAGACATAGTGGAAAATCTATTTGCTAAGATGTAGACTACAAAAGATGCTAAAGACGAAGGTAGGATGCTCTCCCGGGCTAAGAGCCGCTCCCGGGCGTCTTTGGGCAGAAGCCGCGCTAAGGAGAGCACTGTGAGCAGCACAATCGTCTTTGCGCGAAGAAGCCGCTTCTTCGGCTCCGGGAGCCGCGGAGAGCGGCAGCTTCGGGAAGGTGAAGAAGCAAGCTGTACAACACTGGGATTGTGTGCGCACCTTGCCAACTGATAGAAAACAGTACTTTTGCACTCTCCTGACTTTTCCAATCACATGAACATTCGATTGGAAGCTGTTTTGGACAACTTTTCTTCCTGCCAAACACTTGGCAGACATCTCTGCAACTTCTAGAACATGATGGGAGATGTTTTCTGTGCTGGCAGAGTTTTTCCTAGCCAGACGTATTGGAAAAGCGTTTTGCTAAGATGTAGACTACAAAAGACGCTAAAGACGAAGGTAGGATGCTCTCCGGAGCTAAGAGCCGCTCCCGGGCGTCTTTGGGCAGAAGCCGCGCTAAGGAGAGCACTGTGAGCGGCACAATCGTCTTTGCGAGAAGAAGCCGCTTCTTCGGCTCCGGGAGCCGGGGAGAGCGGCAGCTTCGGGAAGGTGAAGAAGCAAGCTGTACAACACTGGGATTGTGTGCGCACCTTGCCAACTGATAGAAAACAGTACTTTTGCACTCTCCTGACTTTTCCAATCACATGAACATTCAATTGAAAGCTGTTTTGGACAACTTTTCTTTTCTTCCGGCCAAACACTTAGCAGACATCTCTGCAACTTCTAGAACACGATGGGAGATGTTTTCTGTGCTGGCAGAGTTTCTCTTAGCCAGACATACTGGGAAAGTGTTTTTCCAAGATGTAGACTACAAAAGACGCTAAAGACGAAGGTAGGATGCTCTCCGGAGCTAAGAGCCGCTCCCGGGCGTCTTTGGGCAGAAGCCGCGCTAAGGAGAGCACTGTGAGCGGCACAATCGTCTTTGCGCGAAGAAGCCGCTTCTTCGGCTCCGGGAGCCGCGGAGAGCGGCAGCTTCGGGAAGGTGAAGAAGCAAGCTGTACAACACTGGGATTGTGTGCGCACCTTGCCAACTGATAGAAAACAGTACTTTTGCACTCTCCAGACTTTTCCAATCACATGAACATTCGATTGGAAGCTGTTTTGGACAACTTTTCTTTTCTTCCTGCCAAACACTTGGCAGACATCTCTGCAACTTCTAGAACACGATGGGAGATATTTTCTGTGCTGGCACAGTTTCTCCTAGCCAGACATACTGGGAAAGCGTTTTGCTAAGATGTAGACTACAAAAGACGCTAAAGACGAAGGTAGGATGCTCTCCGGAGCTAAGAGCCGCTCCCGGGCGTCTTTGGGCAGAAGCCGCGCTAAGGAGAGCACTGTGAGCGGCACAATCGTCTTTGCGCGAAGAAGCCGCTTCTTCGGCTCCAGGAGCCGGGGAGACCGGCAGCTTCGGGAAGGTGAAGAAGCAAGCTGTACAACACTGGGATTGTGTGCGCACCTTGCCAACGGATAGAAAACAGTACTTTTGCACTCTCCTGACTTTTCCAATCACATGAACATTCGATTGGGAGCTGTTTTGGACAACTTTTCTTCCTGCCAAACACTTGGCAGACCTCCGTGCAACTTCTAGAACACGATGGGAGATGTTTTCTGTGCTGGCACAGTTTGTCCAAGCCAGAAATACTGGGAAAGCGTTTTGCTAAGATGTAGACTACAAAAGACGCTAAAGACGAAGGTAGGATGCTCTCCGGGGCTAAGAGCCGCTCCCGGGCGTCTTTGGGCAGAAGCCACGCTAAGGAGAGCACTCTGAGCGGCACAATCGTCTTTGCGCGAAGAAGCCGCTTCTTCGGCTCCGGGAGTCGGATAGAGCGGCAGCTTCGGGAAGGTGAAGAAGCAAGCTGTACAACACTGGGATTGTGTGCGCAGCTTGCCAACTGATAGAAAACAGTACTTTTGCACTCTCCTGACTTTTCCAATCACATGAACATTCGATTGGAAGCTGTTTTGGACAACTTTTCTTCCTGCCAAACACTTGGCAGACCTCCGTGCAACTTCTAGAACACGATGGGAGATGTTTTCTGTGCTGGCACAGTTTCTCCTAGCCAGAAATACTGGGAAAGTGTTTTGCTAAGATGTAGACTGCAAAAGACGCTAAAGACGAAGGTAGGATGCTCTCCGGAGCTAAGAGCCGCTCCCGGGCGTCTTTGGGCAGAAGCCGCGCTAAGGAGAGCACTGTGAGCGGCACAATCGTCTTTGCGCGAAGAAGCCGCTTCTTCGGCTCCGGGAGCCGGAGAGAGCGGCAGCTTCGGGAAGGTGAAGAAGCAAGCTGTACAACACTGGGATTGTGTGCGCAGCTTGCCAACTGATAGAAAACAGTACTTTTGCACTCTCCTGACTTTTCCAAGCACATGAACATTCGATTGGAAGCTGTTTTGGACAACTTTTCTTTTCTTCCTGCCAAACACTTGGCAGACCTCCGTGCAACTTCTAGAACACGATGGGAGATGTTTTCTGTGCTGACACAGTTTTTCCTAGCCAGAAATACTGGGAAAGCGTTTTGCTAAGATGTAGACTACAAAAGACGCTAAAGACGAAGGTAGGATGCTCTCCGGAGCTAAGAGCCGCTCCCGGGCGTCTTTGGGCAGAAGCCGCGCTAAGGAGAGCACTGTGAGCGGCACAATCGTCTTTGCGCGAAGAAGCCGCTTCTTCGGCTCCGGGAGCCGGAGAGAGCGGCAGCTTCGGGAAGGTGAAGAAGCAAGCTGTACAACACTGGTATTGTGTGCGCATCTTGCCAACTGATAGAAAACAGTACTTTTGCACTCTCCTGACTTTTCCAATCACATGAACATTCAATTGAAAGCTGTTTTGGACAACTTTTCTTCCTGCCAAACACTTGGCAGACATCTCTGCAACTTCTAGAACACGATGGGAGATGTTTTCTGTGCTGGCACAGTTTCTCCTAGCCAGACATACTGGGAAAGCGTTTTGCTAAGATGTAGACTACAAAAGACGCTAAAGACGCAGGTAGGATGCTCTCCGGGGCTAAGAGCCGCTCCCGGGCGTCTTTGGGCAGAAGCCGCACTAAGGAGAGCACTGTGAGCGGCACAATCATCTTTGCGCGAAGAAGCCGCTTCTTCGGCTCCAGGAGCCGGAGAGACCGGCAGCTTCGGGAAGGTGAAGAAGCAAGCTGTACAACACTGGGATTGTGTGCGCAGCTTGCCAACTGATAGAAAACAGTACTTTTGCACTCTCCTGACTTTTCCAATCACATGAACATTCGATTGGAAGCTGTTTTGGACAACTTTTCTTTTCTTCCTGCCAAACACTTGGCAGACCGCCGTGCAACTTCTAGAACACGATGGGAGATGTTTTCTGTGCTGGCACAGTTTTTCCAAGACAGACATAGTGGAAAATCTATTTGCTAAGACGTAGACTACAAAAGACGCTAAAGACGAAGGTAGGATGCTCTCCGGAGCTAAGAGCCGCTCCCGGGCGTCTTTGGGCAGAAGCCGCGCTAAGGAGAGCACTGTGAGCGGCACAATCGTCTTTGCGCGAAGAAGCCGCTTCTTCGGCTCCAGGAGCCGGGGAGACCGGCAGCTTCGGGAAGGTGAAGAAGCAAGCTGTACAACACTGGGATTGTGTGCGCACCTTGCCAACTGATAGAAAACAGTACTTTTGCACTCTCCTGACTTTTCCAATCACATGAACATTCGATTGGAAGCTGTTTTGGACAACTTTTCTTTTCTTCCTGCCAAACACTTGGCAGACCTCCGTGCAACGTCTAGAACACGATGGGAGATGTTTTCTGTGCTGGCACAGTTTCTCCTAGCCAGAAATACTGGGAAAGCGTTTTGCTAAGATGTAGACTGCAAAAGACGCTAAAGACGAAGGTAGGATGCTCTCCGGAGCTAAGAGCCGCTCCCGGGCGTCTTTGGGCAGAAGCCGCACTAAGGAGAGCGCTGTGAGCGGCACAATCGTCTTTGCGCGAAGAAGCCGCTTCTTCGGCCCCGGGAACCGGGGAGACCGGCAGATTCGGGAAGGTGAAGAAGCAAGCTGTACAACACTGGGATTGTGTGCGCACCTTGCCAACTGATAGAAAACAGTACTTTTGCACTCTCCTGACTTTTCCAATCACATGAACATTCGATTGGAAGCTGTTTTGGACAACTTTTCTTTTCTTCCTGCCAAACACTTGGCAGACCTCCGTGCAACTTCTAGAACACGATGGGAGATGTTTTCTGTGCTGGCACAGTTTTTCCTTGACAGACATAGTGGAAAATCTATTTGCTAAGATGTAGACTACAAAAGACGCTAAAGACGAAGGTAGGATGCTCTCCGGAGCTAAGAGCCGCTCCCGGGCGTCTTTGGGCAGAAGCCGCGCTAAGGAGAGCACTGTGAGCGGCACAATCGTCTTTGCGCGAAGAAGCCGCTTCTTCGGCTCCGGGAGCCGGAGAGAGCGGCAGCTTCGGGAAGGTGAAGAAGCAAGCTGTACAAGACTGGGATTGTGTGCGCGGCTTGCCAACTGATAGAAAACAGTACTTTTGCACTCTCCTGACTTTTCCAATCAAATGAACATTCAATTGAAAGCTGTTTTGGGCAAATTTTCTTCCTGCCAAACACTTGGCAGACATCTCTGCAACTTCTAGAACACGATGGGAGATGTTTTCTGTGCTGGCACAGTTTCTCCTAGCCAGACATACTGGGAAAGCGTTTTGCTAAGATGTAGACTACAAAAGATGCTAAAGACGAAGGTAGGATGCTCTCCGGGGCTAAGAGCCGCTCCCGGGCGTCTTTGGGCAGAAGCCACGCTAAGGAGAGCACTGTGAGCGGCACAATCGTCTTTGCGCGAAGAAGCCGCTTCTTCGGCTCCGGGAGTCGGAGAGAGCGGCAGCTTCGGGAAGGTGAAGAAGCAAGCTGTACAACACTGGGATTGTGTGCGCAGCTTGCCAACTGATACAAAACAGTACTTTTGCACTCTCCTGACTTTTCCAATCACATGAACATTCAATTGAAAGCTGTTTTGGACAACTTTTCTTTTCTTCCTGCCAAACACTTGGCAGACCTCCGTGCAACTTCTAGAACACGATGGGAGATGTTTTCTGTGCTGGCACAGTTTCTCCTAGCCAGACATACTGGGAAAGCGTTTTGCTAAGATGTAGAATACAAAAGACGCTAAAGACGAAGGTAGGATACTCTCCGGAGCTAAGAGCCGCTCCCGGGCGTCTTTGGGCAGAAGCCGCGCTAAGGAGAGCACTGTGAGCCGCACAATCGTCTTTGCGCGAAGAAGCCGCTTCTTCGGCTCCGGGAGCCGGGGAGACCGGCCGATTCGGGAAGGAGAAGAAGCAAGCTGTACAACACTGGGATTGTGTGCGCACCTTGCCAACTGATAGAAAACAGTACTTTTGCACTCTCCTGACTTTTCCAATCACATGAACATTCGATTGGAAGCTGTTTTGGACAACTTTTCTTTTCTTCCTGCCAAACACTTGGCAGACCTCCGTGCAACTTCTAGAACACGATGGGAGATGTTTTCTGTGCTGGCACAGTTTTTCCTTGACAGACATAGTGGAAAATCTATTTACTAAGATTTGGACTACAAAAGACGCTAAAGACGAAGGTAGGATGCTCTCCGGAGCTAAGAGCCGCTCCCGGGCGTCTTTGGGCAGAAGCCGCGCTAAGGAGAGCACTGTGAGCGGCACAATCGTCTTTGCGCGAAGAAGCCGCTTCTTCGGCTCCGGGAGCCGGAGAGAGCGGCAGCTTCGGGAAGGTGCAGAAGCAAGCTGTACAACACTGGGATTGTGTGCGCAGCTTGCCAACTGATACAAAACAGTACTTTTGCACTCTCCTGACTTTTCCAAGCACGTGAACATTCGATTGGAAGCTGTTTTGGACAACTTTTCTTTTCTTCCTGCCAAACACTTGGCAGACCTCCGTGCAACTTCTAGAACACGATGGGAGATGTTTTCCGTGCTGGCACAGTTTTTCCTAGCCAGACATACTGGGAAAGCGTTTTGCCAAGATGTAGACTACAAAAGACGCTAAAGACGAAGGTAGGATGCTCTCCGGAGCTAAGAGCCGCTCCCGGGCGTCTTTGGGCAGAAGCCGCGCTAAGGAGAGCACTGTGAGCGGCACAATTGTCTTTGCGCGAAGAAGCCGCTTCTTCGGCTCCGGGAGCCGGAGAGAGCGGCAGCTTCGGGAAGGTGAAGAAGCAAGCTGTACAACACTGGGATTGGGTGCGCAGCTTGCCAACTGATAGAAAACAGTACTTTTGCACTCTCCTGACTTTTCCAAGCACATGAACATTCGATTGGAAGCTGTTTTGGACAACTTTTCTTTTCTTCCTGCCAAACACTTGGCAGACATCTCTGCAACCTCTAAAACACGATGGGAGATGTTTTCTGTGCTGGCACAGTTTCTCCTAGCCAGACATACTGGGAAAGCGTTTTGCTAAGATGTAGACTACAAAAGACGCTAAAGACGAAGGTAGGATGCTCTCCGGAGCTAAGAGCCGCTCCCGGGCGTCTTTGGGCAGAAGCCGCACTAAGGAGAGCGCTGTGAGCGGCACAATCGTCTTTGCGCGAAGAAGCCGCTTCTTCGGCCCCGGGAGCCGGGGAGACCGGCAGATTCGGGAAGGTGAAGAAGCAAGCTGTACAACACTGGGATTGTGTGCGCACCTTGCCAACTGATAGAAAACAGTACTTTTGCACTCTCCTGACTTTTCCAATCACATGAACATTCGATTGGAAGCTGTTTTGGACAACTTTTCTTTTCTTCCTGCCAAACACTTGGCAGACCTCCGTGCAACTTCTAGAACACGATGGGAGATGTTTTCTGTGCTGGCACAGTTTTTCCTAGCCAGACATAGTGGAAAATCTATTTGCTAAGATGTAGACTACAAAAGACGCTAAAGACGAAGGTAGGATGCTCTCCGGAGCTAAGAGCCGCTCCCGGGCGTCTTTGGGCAGAAGCCGCGCTAAGGAGAGCACTGTGAGCGGCACAATCGTCTTTGCGCGAAGAAGCCGCTTCTTCGGCTCCGGGAGCCGGAGAGAGCGGCAGCTTCGGGAAGGTGAAGAAGCAAGCTGTACAAGACTGGGATTGTGTGCGCGGCTTGCCAACTGATAGAAAACAGTACTTTTGCACTCTCCTGACTTTTCCAATCAAATGAACATTCAATTGAAAGCTGTTTTGGGCAAATTTTCTTCCTGCCAAACACTTGGCAGACATCTCTGCAACTTCTAGAACACGATGGGAGATGTTTTCTGTGCTGGCACAGTTTCTCCTAGCCAGACATACTGGGAAAGCGTTTTGCTAAGATGTAGACTACAAAAGATGCTAAAGACGAAGGTAGGATGCTCTCCGGGGCTAAGAGCCGCTCCCGGGCGTCTTTGGGCAGAAGCCACGCTAAGGAGAGCACTGTGAGCGGCACAATCGTCTTTGCGCAAAGAAGCCGCTTCTTCGGCTCCGGGAGTCGGAGAGAGCGGCAGCTTCGGGAAGGTGAAGAAGCAAGCTGTACAACACTGGGATTGTGTGCGCACCTTGCCAACTGATAGAAAACAGTACTTTTGGACTGTCCTGACTTTTCCAATCACATGAACATTCGATTGGAAGCTGTTTTGGACAACTTTTCTTTTCTTCCTGTCAAACACTTGGCAGACCTCCGTGCAACTTCTAGAACACGATGGGAGATGTTTTCTGTGCTGGCACAGTTTCTCCTAGCCAGAAATACTTGGAAAGCGTTTTGCTAAGATGTAGACTGCAAAAGACCCTAAAGACGAAGGTAGGATGCTCTCCGGAGCTAAGAGCCGCTCCCGGGCGTCTTTTGGCAGAAGCCGCGCTAAGGAGAGCACTGTGAGCGGCACAATCGTCTTTGCGAGAAGAAGCCGCTTCTTCGGCTCCGGGAGCCGGAGAGAGCGGCAGCTTCGGGAAGGTGAAGAAGCAAGCTGTACAACACTGGGATTGTGTGCGCAGCTTGCCAACTGATACAAAACAGTACTTTTGCACTCTCCTGACTTTTCCAAGCACGTGAACAGTCGATTGGAAGCTGTTTTGGACAACTTTTCTTTTCTTCCTGCCAAACACTTGGCAGACCTCCGTGCAACTTCTAGAACACGATGGGAGATGTTTTCTGTGCTGGCACAGTTTCTCCTAGCCAGACATACTGGGAAAGCGTTTTGCTAAGATGTAGACTACAAAAGACGCTAAAGACGAAGGTAGGATACTCTCCGGAGCTAAGAGCCGCTCCCGGGCGTCTTTGGGCAGAAGCCGCGCTAAGGAGAGCACTGTGAGCGGCACAATCGTCTTTGCGCGAAGAAGCCGCTTCTTCGGCTCCGGGAGCCGGGGAGACCGGCCGATTCGGGAAGGTGAAGAAGCAAGCTGTACAACACTGGGATTGTGTGCGCACCTTGCCAACTGATAGAAAACAGTACTTTTGCACTCTCCTGACTTTTCCAATCACATGAACATTCGATTGGAAGCTGTTTTGGACAACTTTTCTTTTCTTCCTGCCAAACACTTGGCAGACCTCCGTGCAACTTCTAGAACACGATGGGAGATGTTTTCTGTGCTGGCACAGTTTTTCCTTGACAGACATAGTGGAAAATCTATTTACTAAGATTTGGACTACAAAAGACGCTAAAGACGAAGGTAGGATGCTCTCCGGAGCTAAGAGCCGCTCCCGGGCGTCTTTGGGCAGAAGCCGCGCTAAGGAGAGCACTGTGAGCGGCACAATCGTCTTTGCGCGAAGAAGCCGCTTCTTCGGCTCCGGGAGCCGGAGAGAGCGGCAGCTTCGGGAAGGTGCAGAAGCAAGCTGTACAACACTGGGATTGTGTGCGCAGCTTGCCAACTGATACAAAACAGTACTTTTGCACTCTCCTGACTTTTCCAAGCACGTGAACATTCGATTGGAAGCTGTTTTGGACAACTTTTCTTTTCTTCCTGCCAAACACTTGGCAGACCTCCGTGCAACTTCTAGAACACGATGGGAGATGTTTTCCGTGCTGGCACAGTTTTTCCTAGCCAGACATACTGGGAAAGCGTTTTGCCAAGATGTAGACTACAAAAGACGCTAAAGACGAAGGTAGGATGCTCTCCGGAGCTAAGAGCCGCTCCCGGGCGTCTTTTGGCAGAAGCCGCGCTAAGGAGAGCACTGTGAGCGGCACAATTGTCTTTGCGCGAAGAAGCCGCTTCTTCGGCTCCGGGAGCCGGAGAGAGCGGCAGCTTCGGGAAGGTCAAGAAGCAAGCTGTACAACACTGGGATTGTGTGCGCAGCTTGCCAACTGATAGAAAACAGTACTTTTGCACTCTCCTGACTTTTCCAAGCACATGAACATTCGATTGGAAGCTGTTTTGGACAACTTTTCTTTTCTTCCTGCCAAACACTTGGCAGACATCTCTGCAACCTCTAAAACACGATGGGAGATGTTTTCTGTGCTGGCACAGTTTCTCCTAGCCAGACATACTGGGAAAGCGTTTTGCTAAGATGTAGACTACAAAAGACGCTAAAGACGAAGGTAGGATGCTCTCCGGAGCTAAGAGCCGCTCCCGGGCGTCTTTGGGCAGAAGCCGCGCTAAGGAGAGCACTGTGAGCGGCACAATCGTCTTTGTGCGAAGAAGCCGCTTCTTCGGCTCCGGGAGCCGGGGAGACCGGCAGATTCGGGAAGGTGAAGAAGCAAGCTGTACAACACTGGGATTGTGTGCGCACCTTGCCAACTGATAGAAAACAGTACTTTTGCACTCTCCTGACTTTTCCAATCACATGAACATTCGATTGGAAGCTGTTTTGGACAACTTTTCTTTTCTTCCTGCCAAACACTTGGCAGACCTCCGTGCAACTTCTAGAACACGATGGGAGATGTTTTCTGTGCTGGCACAGTTTTTCCTTGACAGACATAGTGGAAAATCTATTTACTAAGATTTGGACTACAAAAGACGCTAAAGACGAAGGTAGGATGCTCTCCGGAGCTAAGAGCCGCTCCCGGGCGTCTTTGGGCAGAAGCCGCGCTAAGGAGAGCACTGTGAGCGGCACAATCGTCTTTGCGCGAAGAAGCCGCTTCTTCGGCTCCGGGAGCCGGAGAGAGCGGCAGCTTCGGGAAGGTGCAGAAGCAAGCTGTACAACACTGGGATTGTGTGCGCAGCTTGCCAACTGATAGAAAACAGTACTTTTGCACTCTCCTGACTTTTCCAAGCACATGAACATTCGATTGGAAGCTGTTTTGGACAACTTTTCTTTTCTTCCTGCCAAACACTTGGCAGACATCTCTGCAACTTCTAGAACACGATGGGAGATGTTTTCTGTGCTGGCACAGTTTCTCCTAGCCAGACATACTGGGAAAGCGTTTTGCTAAGATGTAGACTACAAAAGACGCTAAAGACGAAGGTAGGATGCTCTCCGGAGCTAAGAGCCGCTCCCGGGCGTCTTTGGGCAGAAGCCGCACTAAGGAGAGCACTGTGAGCGGCACAATCGTCTTTGTGCGAAGAAGCCGCTTCTTCGGCTCCGGGAGCCGGGGAGACCGGCAGATTCGGGAAGGTGAAGAAGCAAGCTGTACAACACTGGGATTGTGTGCGCACCTTGCCAACTGATAGAAAACAGTACTTTTGCACTCTCCTGACTTTTCCAATCACATGAACATTCAATTGGAAGCTGTTTTGGACAACTTTTCTTTTCTTCCTGCCAAACACTTGGCAGACCTCCGTGCAACTTCTAGAACACGATGGGAGATGTTTTCTGTGCTGGCACAGTTTTTCCTTGACAGACATAGTGGAAAATCTATTTACTAAGATTTGGACTACAAAAGACGCTAAAGACGAAGGTAGGATGCTCTCCGGAGCTAAGAGCCGCTCCCGGGCGTCTTTGGGCAGAAGCCGCGCTAAGGAGAGCACTGTGAGCGGCACAATCGTCTTTGCGCGAAGAAGCCGCTTCTTCGGCTCCGGGAGCCGGAGAGAGCGGCAGCTTCGGGAAGGTGCAGAAGCAAGCTGTACAACACTGGGATTGTGTGCGCAGCTTGCCAACTGATAGAAAACAGTACTTTTGCACTCTCCTGACTTTTCCAAGCACATGAACATTCGATTGGAAGCTGTTTTGGACAACTTTTCTTTTCTTCCTGCCAAACACTTGGCAGACATCTCTGCAACTTCTAGAACACGATGGGAGATGTTTTCTGTGCTGGCACAGTTTCTCCTAGCCAGACATACTGGGAAAGCGTTTTGCTAAGATGTAGACTACAAAAGACGCTAAAGACGAAGGTAGGATGCTCTCCGGAGCTAAGAGCCGCTCCCGGGCGTCTTTGGGCAGAAGCCGCACTAAGGAGAGCACTGTGAGCGGCACAATCGTCTTTGTGCGAAGAAGCCGCTTCTTCGGCTCCGGGAGCCGGGGAGACCGGCAGATTCGGGAAGGTGAAGAAGCAAGCTGTACAACACTGGGATTGTGTGCGCACCTTGCCAACTGATAGAAAACAGTACTTTTGCACTCTCCTGACTTTTCCAATCACATGAACATTCGATTGGAAGCTGTTTTGGACAACTTTTCTTTTCTTCCTGCCAAACACTTGGCAGACCTCCGTGCAACTTCTAGAACACGATGGGAGATGTTTTCTGTGCTGGCACAGTTTTTCCTTGACAGACATAGTGGAAAATCTATTTACTAAGATTTGGACTACAAAAGACGCTAAAGACGAAGGTAGGATGCTCTCCGGAGCTAAGAGCCGCTCCCGGGCGTCTTTGGGCAGAAGCCGCGCTATGGAGAGCACTGTGAGCGGCACAATCGTCTTTGCGCGAAGAAGCCGCTTCTTCGGCTCCGGGAGCCGGAGAGAGCGGCAGCTTCGGGAAGGTGCAGAAGCAAGCTGTACAACACTGGGATTGTGTGCGCAGCTTGCCAACTGATACAAAACAGTACTTTTGCACTCTCCTGACTTTTCCAAGCACGTGAACATTCGATTGGAAGCTGTTTTGGACAACTTTTCTTTTCTTCCTGCCAAACACTTGGCAGACCTCCGTGCAATATCTAGAACACGATGGGAGATGTTTTCTGTGCTGGCACAGTTTTTCCTAGCCAGACATACTGGGAAAGCGTTTTGCTAAGATGTAGACTACAAAAGACGCTAAAGACGAAGGTAGGATGCTCTCCGGAGCTAAGAGCCGCTCCCAGGCGTCTTTGGGCAGAAGCCGCGCTAAGGAGAGCACTGTGAGCGGCACAATCGTCTTTGCGCGAAGAAGCCGCTTCTTCGGCTCCGGGAGCCGGAGAGAGCGGCAGCTTCAAGAAGGTGAAGAAGCAAGCTGTACAACACTGGGATTGTGTGCGCAGCTTGCCAACTGATAGAAAACAGTACTTTTGCACTCTCCTGACTTTTCCAATCACATGAACATTCGATTGGAAGCTGTTTTGGACAACTTTTCTTCCTGCCAAACACTTGGCAGACATCTCTGCAACTTCTAGAACACGATGGGAGATGTTTTCTGTGCTGGCAGTTTCTCCTAGCCAGAAATACTGGGAAAGCGTTTTGCTAAGATGTAGACTACAAAAGACGCTAAAGACGAAGGTAGGATGCTCTCTGGGGCTAAGAGCCGCTCTCGGGCGTCTTTGGGCAGAAGCCGCACTAAGGAGAGCACTGTGAGCGGCACAATCGTCTTTGCGCGAAGAAGCCGCTTCTTCGGCTCCAGGAGCCGGGGAGACCGGCAGCTTCGGGAAGGTGAAGAAGCAAGCTGTACAACACTGGGATTGTGTGCGCAGCTTGCCAACTGATACAAAACAGTACTTTTGCACTCTCCTGACTTTTCCAATCACATGAACATTCAATTGGAAGCTGTTTTGGACAACTTTTCTTTTCTTCCTGCCAAACACTTGGCAGACCTCCGTGCAACTTCTAGAACACGATGGGAGATGTTTTCTGTGCTGGCACAGTTTCTCCTAGCCAGACATACTGGGAAAGCGTTTTGCTAAGATGTGGACTACAAAAGACGCTAAAGACGAAGGTAGGATGCTCTCCGGGGCTAAGAGCCGCTCCCGGGCGTCTTTGGGCAGAAGCCGCACTAAGGAGAGCACTGTGAGCGGCACAATCGTCTTTGCGCGAAGAAGCCGCTTCTTCGGCTCCAGGAGCCGGGGAGACCGGCAGCTTCGGGAAGGTGAAGAAGCAAGCTGTACAACACTGGGATTGTGTGCGCAGCTTGCCAACTGATACAAAACAGTACTTTTGCACTCTCCTGACTTTTCCAATCACATGAACATTCGATTGGAAGCTGTTTTGGACAACTTTTCTTTTCTTCCTGCCAAACACTTGGCAGACCTCCGTGCAACTTCTAGAACACGATGGGAGATGTTTTCTGTGCTGGCACAGTTTTTCCTAGCCAGACATAGTGGAAAATCTATTTGCTAAGATGTAGACTACAAAAGACGCTAAAGACGAAGGTAGGATGCTCTCCGGAGCTAAGAGCCGCTCCCGGGCGTCTTTGGGCAGAAGCCGCGCTAAGGAGAGCACTGTGAGCGGCACAATCGTCTTTGCGCGAAGAAGCCGCTTCTTCGGCTCCGGGAGCCGGAGAGAGCGGCAGCTTCGGGAAGGTGAAGAAGCAAGCTGTACAACACTGGGATTGTGTGCGCGGCTTGCCAACTGATAGAAAACAGTACTTTTGCACTCTCCTGACTTTTCCAATCAAATGAACATTCAATTGAAAGCTGTTTTGGGCAACTTTTCTTCCTGCCAAACACTTGGCAGACATCTCTGCAACTTCTAGAACACGATGGGAGATGTTTTCTGTGCTGGCACAGTTTCTCCTAGCCAGACATACTGGGAAAGCGTTTTGCTAAGATGTAGACTACAAAAGATGCTAAAGACGAAGGTAGGATGCTCTCCGGGGCTAAGAGCCGCTCCCGGGCGTCTTTGGGCAGAAGCCACACTAAGGAGAGCACTGTGAGCGGCACAATCGTCTTTGCGCGAAGAAGCCGCTTCTTCGGCTCCGGGAGTCGGAGAGAGCGGCAGCTTCGGGAAGGTGAAGAAGCAAGCTGTACAACACTGGGATTGTGTGCGCACCTTGCCAACTGATAGAAAACAGTACTTTTGGACTGTCCTGACTTTTCCAATCACATGAACATTCGATTGGAAGCTGTTTTGGACAACTTTTCTTTTCTTCCTGCCAAACACTTGGCAGACCTCCGTGCAACTTCTAGAACACGATGGGAGATGTTTTCTGTGCTGGCACAGTTTCTCCTAGCCAGAAATACTTGGAAAGCGTTTTGCTAAGATGTAGACTGCAAAAGACCCTAAAGACGAAGGTAGGATGCTCTCCGGAGCTAAGAGCCGCTCCCGGGCGTCTTTTGGCAGAAGCCGCGCTAAGGAGAGCACTGTGAGCGGCACAATCGTCTTTGCGAGAAGAAGCCGCTTCTTCGGCTCCGGGAGCCGGAGAGAGCGGCAGCTTCGGGAAGGTGAAGAAGCAAGCTGTACAACACTGGGATTGTGTGCGCAGCTTGCCAACTGATACAAAACAGTACTTTTGCACTCTCCTGACTTTTCCAAGCACGTGAACATTCGATTGGAAGCTGTTTTGGACAACTTTTCTTTTCTTCCTGCCAAACACTTGGCAGACCTCCGTGCAATATCTAGAACACGATGGGAGATGTTTTCTGTGCTGGCACAGTTTTTCCTAGCCAGACATACTGGGAAAGCGTTTTGCTAAGATGTAGACTACAAAAGACGCTAAAGACGAAGGTAGGATGCTCTCCGGAGATAAGAGCCGCTCCCGGGCGTCTTTGGGCAGAAGCCGCGCTAAGGAGAGCACTGTGAGCGGCACAATCGTCTTTGCGCGAAGAAGCCGCTTCTTCGGCTCCGGGAGCCGGAGAGAGCGGCAGCTTCAAGAAGGTGAAGAAGAAAGCTGTACAACACTGGGATTGTGTGCGCAGCTTGCCAACTGATAGAAAACAGTACTTTTGCACTCTCCTGACTTTTCCAATCACATGAACATTCGATTGGAAGCTGTTTTGGACAACTTTTCTTCCTGTCAAACACTTGGCAGACATCTCTGCAACTTCTAGAACACGATGGGAGATGTTTTCTGTGCTGGCACAGTTTCTCCTAGCCAGACATACTGGGAAAGCGTTTTGCTAAGATGTAGACTACAAAAGACGCTAAAGACGAAGGTAGGATGCTCTCCGGGGCTAAGAGCCGCTCCCGGGCGTCTTTGGGCAGAAGCCGCGCTAAGGAGAGCACTGTGAGCGGCACAATCGTCTTTGCGCGAAGAAGCCGCTTCTTCGGCTCCAGGAGCCGGGGAGACCGGCAGCTTCGGGAAGGTGAAGAAGCAAGCTGTACAACACTGGGATTGTGTGCGCAGCTTGCCAACTGATAGAAAACAGTACTTTTGCACTCTCCTGACTTTTCCAATCACATGAACATTCGATTGGAAGCTGTTTTGGACAACTTTTCTTCCTGCCAAACACTTGGCAGACCTCCGTGCAACTTCTAGAACACGATGGGAGATGTTTTCTGTGCTGGCACAGTTTCTCCTAGCCAGAGATACTGGGAAAGCGTTTTGCTAAGATGTAGACTGCAAAAGACGCTAAAGACGAAGGTAGGATGCTCTCCAGAGCTAAGAGCCGCTCCCGGGCGTCTTTGGGCAGTAGCCGCGATAAGGAGAGCACTGTGAGCGGCACAATCGTCTTTGCGCGAAGAAGCCGCTTCTTCGGCTCCGGGAGCCGGAGAGAGCGGCAGCTTCGGGAAGGTGAAGAAGCAAGCTGTACAACACTGGGATTGTGTGCGCAGCTTGCCAACTGATACAAAACAGTACTTTTGCACTCTCCTGACTTTTCCAAGCACATGAACATTCGATTGGAAGCTGTTTTGGACAACTTTTCTTTTCTTCCTGCCAAACACTTGGCAGACCTCCGTGCAACTTCTAGAACACGATGGGAGATGTTTTCTGTGCTGGCACAGTTTCTCCTAGCCAGACATACTGGGAAAGCGTTTTGCTAAGATGTAGACTACAAAAGACGCTAAAGACGAAGGTAGGATGCTCTCCGGAGCTAAGAGCCGCTCCCGGGCGTCTTTGGGCAGAAGCCACGCTAAGGAGAGCACTGTGAGCGGCACAATCGTCTTGGCGCGAAGAAGCCGCTTCTTCGGCTCCGGGAGCCGGGGAGACCGGCAGATTCAGGAAGGTGAAGAAGCAAGCTGTACAACACTGGGATTGTGTGCGCACCTTGCCAACTGATAGAAAACAGTACTTTTGCACTCTCCTGACTTTTCCAATCACATGAACATTCGATTGGAAGCTGTTTTGGACAACTTTTCTTTTCTTCCTGCCAAACACTTGGCAGACCTCCGTGCAACTTCTAGAACACGATGGGAGATGTTTTCTGTGCTGGCACAGTTTCTCCTAGCCAGACATACTGGGAAAGCGTTTTGCTAAGATGTAGACTACAAAAGACGCTAAAGACGAAGGTAGGATGCTCTCCGGGGCTAAGAGCCGCTCCCGGGTGTCTTTGGGCAGAAGCCGCACTAAGGAGAGCACTGTGAGCGGCACAATCGTCTTTGCGCGAAGAAGCCGCTTCTTCGGCTCCGGGAGCCGGAGAGAGCGGCAGCTTCGGGAAGGTGAAGAAGCAAGCTGTACAACACTGGGATTGTGTGCGCAGCTTGCCAACTGATACAAAACAGTACTTTTGAAATCTCCTGACTTTTCCAAGCACATGAACATTCGATTGGAAGCTGTTTTGGACAACTTTTCTTTTCTTCCTGCCAAACACTTTGCAGACCTCCGTGCAACTTCTAGAACACGATGGGAGATGTTTTCTGTGCTGGCACAGTTTCTCCTAGCCAGACATACTGGGAAAGCGTTTTGCTAAGATGTAGACTGCAAAAGACGCTAAAGACGAAGGTAGGATGCTCTCCGGAGCTAAGAGCCGCTCCCGGGCGTCTTTGGGCAGAAGCCGTGCTAAGGAGAGCACTGTGAGCGGCACAATCGTCTTTGCGTGAAGAAGCCGCTTCTTCGGCTCCGGGAGCCGGAGAGAGCGGCAGCTTCGGGAAGGTGAAGAAGCAAGCTGTACAACACTGGGATTGTGGGCGCACCATGCCAACTGATAGAAAACAGTACTTTTGCACTCTCCTGACTTTTCCAATCACATGAACATTCGATTGGAAGCTGTTTTGGACAACTTTTCTTTTCTTCCTGCCAAACACTTGGCAGACCTCCGTGCAACTTCTAGAACACGATGGGAGATGTTTTCTGTGCTGGCACAGTTTCTCCTAGCCAGACATACTGGGAAAGCGTTTTGCTAAGATGTAGACTACAAAAGACGCTAAAGACGAAGGTAGGATGCTCTCCGGAGCTAAGAGCCACTCCCGGGCGTCTTTGGGCAGAAGCCGCGCTAAGGAGAGCACTGTGAGCGGCACAATCGTCTTTGCGCGAAGAAGCCGCTTCTTCGGCTCCGGGAGCCGGAGAGAGCGGCAGCTTCGGGAAGGTGAAGAAGCAAGCTGTACAACACTGGTATTGTGTGCGCACCTTGCAAACTGGTAGAAAACAGTACTTATGCATTCTCCTGACTTTTCCAATCACATGAACATTCAATTGAAAACTGTTTTGGACAACTTTTCTTCCTGCCAAACACTTGGCAGACATCTCTGCAACTTCTAGAACACGATGGGAGATGTTTTCTGTGCTGGCACAGTTTTTCCTAGCCAGACATAGTGGAAAATCTATTTGCTAAGATTTGGACTACAAAAGACGCTAAAGACGAAGGTAGGATGCTCTCCGGAGCTAAGAGCCGCTCCTGGGCGTCTTTGGGCAGAAGCCGCACTAAGGAGAGCACTGTGAGCGGCACAATCGTCTTTGCGCGAAGAAGCCGCTTCTTCGGCTCCAGGAGCCGGGGAGACCGGCAGCTTCGGGAAGGTGAAGAAGCAAGCTGTACAACACTGGGATTGTGTGCGCAGCTTGCCAACTGATAGAAAACAGTACTTTTGCACTCTCCAGACTTTTCCAATCACATGAACATTCGATTGGAAGCTGTTTTGGACAACTTTTCTTTTCTTCCTGCCAAACACTTGGCAGACCTCCGTGCAACTTCTAGAACACGATGGGAGATGTTTTCTGTGCTGGCACAGTTTCTCCTAGCCAGACATACTGGGAAAGCGTTTTGCTAAGATGTAGACTACAAAAGACGCTAAAGACGAAGGTAGGATGCTCTCCCGGGCTAAGAGCCTCTCCCGGGCGTCTTTGGGCAGAAGCCACGCTAAGGAGAGCACTGTGAGCGGCACAATCGTCTTTGCGCGAAGAAGCCGCTTCTTCGGCTCCGGGAGTCGGAGAGAGCGGCAGCTTCGGGAAGGTGAAGAAGCAAGCTGTACAACACTGGGATTGTGTGCGCAGCTTGCCAACTGATAGAAAACAGTACTTTTGCACTCTCCTGACTTTTCCAATCACATGAACATTCGATTGGAAGCTGTTTTGGACAACTTTTCTTTTCTTCCTGCCAAACACTTGGCAGACCTCCGTGCTACTTCTAGAACACGATGGGAGATGTTTTCTGTGCTGGCACAGTTTCTCCTAGCCAGACATACTGGGAAAGCGTTTTGCTAACATGTAGACTGCAAAAGACGCTAAAGACGAAGGTAGGATGCTCTCCAGAGCTAAGAGCCGCTCCCGGGCGTCTTTTGGCAGATGCCGCGCTAAGGAGAGCACTGTGAGCGGCACAATCGTCTTTGCGCGAAGAAGCCGCTTCTTCGGCTCCGGGAGCCGGAGAGAGCGGCAGCTTCGGGAAGGTGAAGAAGCAAGCTGTACAACACTGGGATTGTGTGCGCAGCTTGCCAACTGATACAAAACAGTACTTTTGAAATCTCCTGACTTTTCCAAGCACATGAACATTCGATTGGAAGCTGTTTTGGACAACTTTTCTTTTCTTCCTGCCAAACACTTTGCAGACCTCCGTGCAACTTCTAGAACACGATGGGAGATGTTTTCTGTGCTGGCACAGTTTCTCCTAGCCAGACATACTGGGAAAGCGTTTTGCTAAGATGTAGACTGCAAAAGACGCTAAAGACGAAGGTAGGATGCTCTCCGGAGCTAAGAGCCGCTCCCGGGCGTCTTTGGGCAGAAGCCGCGCTAAGGAGAGCACTGTGAGCGGCACAATCGTCTTTGCGTGAAGAAGCCGCTTCTTCGGCTCCGGGAGCCGGAGAGAGCGGCAGCTTCGGGAAGGTGAAGAAGCAAGCTGTACAACACTGGGATTGTGGGCGCACCATGCCAACTGATAGAAAACAGTACTTTTGCACTCTCCTGACTTTTCCAATCACATGAACATTCGATTGGAAGCTGTTTTGGACAACTTTTCTTTTCTTCCTGCCAAACACTTGGCAGACCTCCGTGCAACTTCTAGAACACGATGGGAGATGTTTTCTGTGCTGGCACAGTTTCTCCTAGCCAGACATACTGGGAAAGCGTTTTGCTAAGATGTAGACTACAAAAGACGCTAAAGACGAAGGTAGGATGCTCTCCGGAGCTAAGAGCCACTCCCGGGCGTCTTTGGGCAGAAGCCGCGCTAAGGAGAGCACTGTGAGCGGCACAATCGTCTTTGCGCGAAGAAGCCGCTTCTTCGGCTCCGGGAGCCGGAGAGAGCGGCAGCTTCGGGAAGGTGAAGAAGCAAGCTGTACAACACTGGGATTGTGTGCGCAGCTTGCCAACTGATACAAAACAGTACTTTTGAACTCTCCTGACTTTTCCAAGCACATGAACATTCGATTGGAAGCTGTTTTGGACAACTTTTCTTCCTGCCAAACACTTTGCAGACCTCCGTGCAACTTCTAGAACACGATGGGAGATGTTTTCTGTGCTGGCACAGTTTCTCCTAGCCAGACATACTGGGAAAGCGTTTTGCTAAGATGTAGACTACAAAAGACGCTAAAGACGAAGGTAGGATGCTATCCGGAGCTAAGAGCCGCTCCCGGGCGTCTTTGGGCAGAAGCCGCGCTAAGGAGAGCACTGTGAGCGGCACAATCGTCTTTGCGCGAAGAAGCCGCTTCTTCGGCTCCGGGAGCTGGGGAGACCGGCAGATTCGGGAAGGTGAAGAAGCAAGCTGTACAACACTGGGATTGTGTGCGCACCTTGCCAACTGATAGAAAACAGTACTTTTGCACTCTCCTGACTTTTCCAATCACATGAACATTCGATTGGAAGCTGTTTTGGACAACTTTTCTTTTCTTCCTGCCAAACACTTGGCAGACCTCCGTGCAACTTCTAGAACACGATGGGAGATGTTTTCTGTGCTGGCACAGTTTTTCCTAGCCAGACATAGTGGAAAATCTATTTGCTAAGATTTGGACTACAAAAGACGCTAAAGACGAAGGTAGGATGCTCTCCGGAGCTAAGAGCCGCTCCCGGGCGTCTTTGGGCAGAAGCCGCACTAAGGAGAGCACTGTGAGCGGCACAATCGTCTTTGCGCGAAGAAGCCGCTTCTTCGGCTCCAGGAGCCGGGGAGACCGGCAGCTTCGGGAAGGTGAAGAAGCAAGCTGTACAACACTGGGATTGTGTGCGCAGCTTGCCAACTGATAGAAAACAGTACTTTTGCACTCTCCTGACTTTTCCGATCACATGAACATTCGATTGGAAGCTGTTTTGGACAACTTTTCTTTTCTTCCTGCAAAACACTTGGCAGACCTCCGTGCAACTTCTAGAACACGATGGGAGATGTTTTCTGTGCTGGCACAGTTTCTCCTAGCCAGACATACTGGGAAAGCGTTTTGCTAAGATGTAGACTACAAAAGACGCTAAAGACGAAGGTAGGATTCTCTCCCGGGCTAAGAGCCTCTCCCGGGCGTCTTTGGGCAGAAGCCACGCTAAGGAGAGCACTGTGAGCGGCACAATCGTCTTTGCGCGAAGAAGCCGCTTCTTCGGCTCCGGGAGTCGGAGAGAGCGGCAGCTTCGGGAAGGTGAAGAAGCAAGCTGTACAACACTGGGATTGTGTGCGCAGCTTGCCAACTGATAGAAAACAGTACTTTTGCACTCTCCTGACTTTTCCAATCACATGAACATTCGATTGGAAGCTGTTTTGGACAACTTTTCTTTTCTTCCTGCCAAACACTTGGCAGACCTCCGTGCTACTTCTAGAACACGATGGGAGATGTTTTCTGTGCTGGCACAGTTTCTCCTAGCCAGACATACTGGGAAAGCGTTTTGCTAACATGTAGACTGCAAAAGACGCTAAAGACGAAGGTAGGATGCTCTCCAGAGCTAAGAGCCGCTCCCGGGCGTCTTTTGGCAGATGCCGCGCTAAGGAGAGCACTGTGAGCGGCACAATCGTCTTTGCGCGAAGAAGCCGCTTCTTCGGCTCCGGGAGCCGGAGAGAGCGGCAGCTTCGGGAAGGTGAAGAAGCAAGCTGTACAACACTGGGATTGTGTGCGCAGCTTGCCAACTGATACAAAACAGTACTTTTGCACTCTCCTGACTTTTCCAAGCACATGAACATTCGATTGGAAGCTTTTTTGGACAACCTTTACTTTTCTTCCTGCCAAACACTTGGCAGACCTCCGTGCAACTTCTAGAACACGATGGGAGATGTTTTCTGTGCTGGCACAGTTTCTCCTAGCCAGACATACTGGGAAAGCGTTTTGCTAAGATGTAGACTACAAAAGACGCTAAAGACGAAGGTAGGATGCTCTCCGGAGCTAAGAGCCGCTCCTAGGCGTCTTTGGGCAGAAGCCGCGCTAAGGAGAGCACTGTGAGCGGCACAATCGTCTTTGCGCGAAGAAGCCGTTTCTTCGGCTCCGGGAGCCGGGGAGACCGGCAGATTCGGGAAGGTGAAGAAGCAAGCTGTACAACACTGGGATTGTGTGCGCACCTTGCCAACTGATAGAAAACAGTACTTTTGCACTCTCCTGACTTTTCCAATCACATGAACATTCGATTGGAAGCTGTTTTGGACAACTTTTCTTTTCTTCCTGCCAAACACTTGGCAGACCTCCGTGCAACTTCTAGAACACGATGGGAGATGTTTTCTGTGCTGGCACAGTTTCTGCTAGCCAGAAATACTGGGAAAGCGTTTTGCTAAGATGTAGACTGCAAAAGACGCTAAAGACGAAGGTAGGATGCTCTCCAGAGCTAAGAGCCGCTCCCGGGCGTCTTTGGGCAGAAGCCGCGCTAAGGAGAGCACTGTGAGCGGCACAATCGTCTTTGCGCGAAGAAGCCGCTTCTTCGGCTCCGGGAGCCGGGGAGACCGGCAGCTTCGGGAAGGTGAAGAAGCAAGCTGTACAACACTGGGATTGTGTGCGCAGCTTGCCAACTGATACAAAACAGTACTTTTGCACTCTCCTGACTTTTCCAATCACATGAACATTCGATTGGAAGCTGTTTTGGACAACCTTTACTTTTCTTCCTGCCAAACACTTGGCAGACCTCCGTGCAACTTCTAGAACACGATGGGAGATGTTTTCTGTGCTGGCACAGTTTCTCCTAGCCAGACATACTGGGAAAGCGTTTTGCTAAGATGTAGACTACAAAAGACGCTAAAGACGAAGGTAGGATGCTCTCCGGAGCTAAGAGCCGCTCCCGGGCGTCTTTGGGCAGAAGCCGCGCTAAGGAGAGCACTGTGAGCGGCACAATCGTCTTTGCGCGAAGAAGCCGCTTCTTCGGCTCCGGGAGCCGGGGAGACCGGCAGATTCGGGAAGGTGAAGTAGCAAGCTGTACAACACTGGGATTGTGTGCGCAGCTTGCCAACTGATAGAAAACAGTACTTTTGCACTCTCCTGACTTTTCCAATCACATGAACATTCGATTGGAAGCTGTTTTGGACAACTTTTCTTTTCTTCCTGCCAAACACTTGGCAGACCTCCGTGCAACTTCTAGAACACGATGGGAGATGTTTTCTGTGCTGGCACAGTTTCTCCTAGCCAGAAATACTGGGAAAGCGTTTTGCTAAGATGTAGACTGCAAAAGACGCTAAAGACGAAGGTAGGATGCTCTCCAGAGCTAAGAGCCGCTCCCGGGCGTCTTTGGGCAGAAGCCGCGCTAAAGGAGAGCACTGTGAGCGGCACAATCGTCTTTGCGCGAAGAAGCCGCTTCTTCGGCTCCAGGAGCCGGGGAGCCTGGCAGCTTCGGGAAGGTGAAGAAGCAAGCTGTACAACACTGGGATTGTGTGCGCAGCTTGCCAACTGATAGAAAACAGTACTTTTGCCCTCTCCTGACTTTTCCAATCACATGAACATTCGATTGGAAGCTGTTTTGGACAACTTTTCTTTTCTTCCTGCCAAACACTTGGCAGACCTCCGTGCAACTTCTAGAACACGATGGGAGATGTTTTCTGTGCTGGCACAGTTTCTCCTAGCCAGACATACTGGGAAAGCGTTTTGCTAAGATGTAGACTACAAAAGACGCTAAAGACGAAGGTAGGATGCTCTCCGGGGCTAAGAGCCGCTCCCGGGCGTCTTTGGGCAGAAGCCGCACTAAGGAGAGCACTGTGAGCGGCACAATCGTCTTTGCGCGAAGAAGCCGCTTCTTCGGCTCCGGGAGCCGGGGAGACCGGCAGATTCGGGAAGGTGAAGAAGCAAGCTGTACAACACTGGGATTGTGTGCGCAGCTTGCCAACTGATAGAAAACAGTACTTTTGCACTCTCCTGACTTTTCCAATCACATGAACATTCGATTGGAAGCTGTTTTGGACAACTTTTCTTTTCTTCCTGCCAAACACTTGGCAGACCTCCGTGCAACTTCTAGAACACGATGGGAGATGTTTTCTGTGCTGGCACAGTTTCTCCTAGCCAGAAATACTGGGAAAGCGTTTTGCTAAGATGTAGACTGCAAAAGACGCTAAAGACGAAGGTAGGATGCTCTCCAGAGCTAAGAGCCGCTCCCGGGCGTCTTTGGGCAGAAGCCGCGCTAAGGAGAGCACTGTGAGCGGCACAATCGTCTTTGCGCGAAGAAGCCGCTTCTTCGGCTCCAGGAGCCGGGGAGACCGGCAGCTTCGGGAAGGTGAAGAAGCAAGCTGTACAACACTGGGATTGTGTGCGCAGCTTGCCAACTGATAGAAAACAGTACTTTTGCACTCTCCTGACTTTTCCAATCACATGAACATTCGATTGGAAGCTGTTTTGGACAACTTTTCTTTTCTTCCTGCCAAACACTTGGCAGACATCTCTGCAACTTCTAGAACACGATGGGAGATGTTTTCTGTGCTGGCACAGTTTTTCCTAGCCAGACATAGTGGAAAATCTATTTGCTAAGATTTGGACTACAAAAGACGCTAAAGACGAAGGTAGGATGCTCTCCGGAGATAAGAGCCGCTCCTGGGCGTCTTTGGGCAGAAGCCGCACTAAGGAGAGCACTGTGAGCGGCACAATCGTCTTTGCGCGAAGAAGCCGCTTCTTCGGCTCCAGGAGCCGGGGAGACCGGCAGCTTCGGGAAGGTGAAGAAGCAAGCTGTACAACACTGGGATTGTGTGCGCAGCTTGCCAACTGATAGAAAACAGTACTTTTGCACTCTCCAGACTTTTCCAATCACATGAACATTCGATTGGAAGCTGTTTTGGACAACTTTTCTTTTCTTCCTGCCAAACACTTGGCAGACCTCCGTGCAACTTCTAGAACATGATGGGAGATGTTTTCTGTGCTGGCACAGTTTCTCCTAGCCAGACATACTGGGAAAGCGTTTTGCTAAGATGTAGACTACAAAAGACGCTAAAGACGAAGGTAGGATGCTCTCCCGGGCTAAGAGCCTCTCCCGGGCGTCTTTGGGCAGAAGCCACGCTAAGGAGAGCACTGTGAGCGGCACAATCGTCTTTGCGCGAAGAAGCCGCTTCTTCGGCTCCGGGAGTCGGAGAGAGCGGCAGCTTCGGGAAGGTGAAGAAGCAAGCTGTACAACACTGGGATTGTGTGCGCAGCTTGCCAACTGATAGAAAACAGTACTTTTGCACTCTCCTGACTTTTCCAATCACATGAACATTCGATTGGAAGCTGTTTTGGACAACTTTTCTTTTCTTCCTGCCAAACACTTGGCAGACCTCCGTGCTACTTCTAGAACACGATGGGAGATGTTTTCTGTGCTGGCACAGTTTCTCCTAGCCAGACATACTGGGAAAGCGTTTTGCTAACATGTAGACTGCAAAAGACGCTAAAGACGAAGGTAGGATGCTCTCCAGAGCTAAGAGCCGCTCCCGGGCGTCTTTTGGCAGATGCCGCGCTAAGGAGAGCACTGTGAGCGGCACAATCGTCTTTGCGCGAAGAAGCCGCTTCTTCGGCTCCGGGAGCCGGAGAGAGCGGCAGCTTCGGGAAGGTGAAGAAGCAAGCTGTACAACACTGGGATTGTGTGCGCAGCTTGCCAACTGATACAAAACAGTACTTTTGCACTCTCCTGACTTTTCCAAGCACATGAACATTCGATTGGAAGCTTTTTTGGACAACCTTTACTTTTCTTCCTGCCAAACACTTGGCAGACCTCCGTGCAACTTCTAGAACACGATGGGAGATGTTTTCTGTGCTGGCACAGTTTCTCCTAGCCAGACATACTGGGAAAGCGTTTTGCTAAGATGTAGACTACAAAAGACGCTAAAGACGAAGGTAGGATGCTCTCCGGAGCTAAGAGCCGCTCCTAGGCGTCTTTGGGCAGAAGCCGCGCTAAGGAGAGCACTGTGAGCGGCACAATCGTCTTTGCGCGAAGAAGCCGCTTCTTCGGCTCCGGGAGCCGGGGAGACCGGCAGATTCGGGAAGGTGAAGAAGCAAGCTGTACAACACTGGGATTGTGTGCGCACCTTGCCAACTGATAGAAAACAGTACTTTTGCACTCTCCTGACTTTTCCAATCACATGAACATTCGATTGGAAGCTGTTTTGGACAACCTTTACTTTTCTTCCTGCCAAACACTTGGCAGACCTCCGTGCAACTTCTAGAACACGATGGGAGATGTTTTCTGTGCTGGCACAGTTTCTCCTAGCCAGACATACTGGGAAAGCGTTTTGCTAAGATGTAGACTACAAAAGACGCTAAAGACGAAGGTAGGATGCTCTCCGGAGCTAAGAGCCGCTCCCGGGCGTCTTTGGGCAGAAGCCGCGCTAAGGAGAGCACTGTGAGCGGCACAATCGTCTTTGCGCGAAGAAGCCGCTTCTTCGGCTCCGGGAGCCGGGGAGACCGGCAGATTCGGGAAGGTGAAGAAGCAAGCTGTACAACACTGGGATTGTGTGCGCAGCTTGCCAACTGATAGAAAACAGTACTTTTGAACTCTCCTGACTTTTCCAAGCACATGAACATTCGATTGGAAGCTGTTTTGGACAACTTTTCTTTTCTTCCTGCCAAACACTTTGCAGACCTCCGTGCAACTTCTAGAACACGATGGGAGATGTTTTCTGTGCTGGCACAGTTTCTCCTAGCCAGACATACTGGGAAAGCGTCTTGCTAAGATGTAGACTACAAAAGACGCTAAAGACGAAGGTAGGATGCTCTCCGGAGCTAAGAGCCGCTCCCGGGCGTCTTTGGGCAGAAGCCGCGCTAAGGAGAGCACTGTGAGCGGCACAATCGTCTTTGCGCGAAGAAGCCGCTTCTTCGGCTCCAGGAGCCGGGGAGACCGGCAGCTTCGGGAAGGTGAAGAAGCAAGCTGTACAACACTGGGATTGTGTGCGCAGCTTGCCAACTGATAGAAAACAGTACTTTTGCACTCTCCAGACTTTTCCAATCACATGAACATTCGATTGGAAGCTGTTTTGGACAACTTTTCTTTTCTTCCTGCCAAACACTTGGCAGACCTCCGTGCAACTTCTAGAACACGATGGGAGATGTTTTCTGTGCTGGCACAGTTTCTCCTAGCCAGACATACTGGGAAAGCGTTTTGCTAAGATGTAGACTACAAAAGACGCTAAAGACGAAGGTAGGATGCTCTCCGGGGCTAAGAGCCGCTCCCGGGCGTCTTTGGGCAGAAGCCGCACTAAGGAGAGCACTGTGAGCGGCACAATCGTCTTTGCGCGAAGAAGCCGCTTCTTCGGCTCCGGGAGCCGGAGAGAGCGGCAGCTTCGGGAAGGTGAAGAAGCAAGCTGTACAACACTGGGATTGTGTGCGCAGCTTGCCAACTGATACAAAACAGTACTTTTGAACTCTCCTGACTTTTCCAAGCACATGAACATTCGATTGGAAGCTGTTTTGGACAACTTTTCTTTTCTTCCTGCCAAACACTTTGCAGACCTCCGTGCAACTTCTAGAACACGATGGGAGATGTTTTCTGTGCTGGCACAGTTTCTCCTAGCCAGACATACTGGGAAAGCGTTTTGCTAAGATGTAGACTACAAAAGACGCTAAAGACGAAGGTAGGATGCTCTCCGGAGCTAAGAGCCGCTCCCGGGCGTCTTTGGGCAGAAGCCGCGCTAAGGAGAGCACTGTGAGCGGCACAATCGTCTTTGCGCGAAGAAGCCGCTTCTTCGGCTCCGGGAGCCGGAGAGAGCGGCAGCTTCGGGAAGGTGAAGAAGCAAGCTGTACAACACTGGGATTGTGTGCGCACCTTGCCAACTGATAGAAAACAGTACTTTTGCACTCTCCTGACTTTTCCAATCACATGAACATTCGATTGGAAGCTGTTTTGGACAACTTTTCTTTTCTTCCTGCCAAACACTTGGCAGACCTCCGTGCAACTTCTAGAACACGATGGGAGATGTTTTCTGTGCTGGCACAGTTTCTCCTAGCCAGACATACTGGGAAAGCGTTTTGCTAAGATGTAGACTACAAAAGACGCTAAAGACGAAGGTAGGATGCTCTCCGGAGCTAAGAGCCGCTCCCGGGCGTCTTTGGGCAGAAGCCGCGCTAAGGAGAGCACTGTGAGCGGCACAATCGTCTTTGCGCGAAGAAGCCGCTTCTTCGGCTCGAGGAGCCGGGGAGACCGGCAGATTCGGGAAGGTGAAGAAGCAAGCTGTACAACACTGGGATTGTGTGCGCACCTTGCCAACTGATAGAAAACAGTACTTTTGCACTCTCCTGACTTTTCCAATCACATGAACATTCGATTGGAAGCTGTTTTGGACAACTTTTCTTTTCTTCCTGCCAAACACTTGGCAGACCTCCGTGCAACTTCTAGAACACGATGGGAGATGTTTTCTGTGCTGGCACAGTTTCTCCTAGCCAGACATACTGGGAAAGCGTTTTGCTAAGATTTGGACTACAAAAGACGCTAAAGACGAAGGTAGGATGCTCTCCGGAGCTAAGAGCCACTCCCGGGCGTCTTTGGGCAGAAGCCGCGCTAAGGAGAGCACTGTGAGCGGCAAAATCGTCTTTGCGCGAAGAAGCCGCTTCTTCGGCTCCGGGAGCCGGAGAGAGCGGCAGCTTCGGGAAGGTGAAGAAGCAAGCTGTACAACACTGGTATTGTGTGCACACCTTGCCAACTGGTAGAAAAGAGTACTTTTGCACTCTCCTGACTTTTCCAATCACATGAACATTCAATTGAAAGCTGTTTTGGACAACTTTTCTTCCTGCCAAACACTTGGCAGACATCTCTGCAACTTCTAGAACACGATGGGAGATGTTTTCTGTGCTGGCACAGTTTCTCCTAGCCAGACATACTGGGAAAGCGTTTTGCTAAGATGTAGACTACAAAAGACGCTAAAGACGAAGGTAGGATGCTCTCCGGGGCTAAGAGCCGCTCCCGGGCGTCTTTGGGCAGAAGCCACGCTAAGGAGAGCACTGTGAGCGGCACAATCGTCTTTGCGCGAAGAAGCCGCTTCTTCAGCTCCGGGAGCCGGAGAGAGCGGCAGCTTCCGGAAGGTGAAGAAGCAAGTTGTACAACACAGGGATTGTGTGCGCAGCTTGCCAACTGATACAAAACAGTACTTTTGCACTCTCCTGACTTTTCCAATCACATGAACATTCGATTGGAAGCTGTTTTGGACAACTTTTCTTTTCTTCCTGCCAAACACTTGGCAGACCTCCGTGCAACTTCTAGAACACGATGGGAGATGTTTTCTGTGCTGGCACAGTTTCTCCTAGCCAGAAATACTGGGAAAGCGTTTTGCTAAGATGTAGACTGCAAAAGACGCTAAAGACGAAGGTAGGATGCTCTCCGGAGCTAAGAGCCGCTCCCGGGCGTCTTTGGGCAGAAGCCGCGCTAAGGAGAGCACTGTGAGCGGCACAATCGTCTTTGCGCGAAGAAGCCGCTTCTTCGGCTCCGGGAGCCGGAGAGAGCGGCAGCTTCGGGAAGGTGAAGAAGCAAGCTGTACAACACTGGGATTGTGTGCGCAGCTTGCCAACTGATAGAAAACAGTACTTTTGCACTCTCCTGACTTTTCCAATCACATGAACATTCGATTGGAAGCTGTTTTGGACAACTTTTCTTTTCTTCCTGCCAAACACTTGGCAGACCTCCGTGCAACTTCTAGAACACGATGGGAGATGTTTTCTGTGCTGGCACAGTTTCTCCTAGCCAGACATACTGGGAAAGCGTTTTGCTAAGATGTAGACTACAAAAGACGCTAAAGACGAAGGTAGGATGCTCTCCGGAGCTAAGAGCCGCTCCCGGGCGTCTTTGGGCAGAAGCCGCGCTAAGGAGAGCACTGTGAGCGGCACAATCGTCTTGGCGCGAAGAAGCCGCTTCTTCGGCTCCGGGAGCCGGAGAGAGCGGCAGCTTCGGGAAGGTGAAGTAGCAAGCTGTACAACACTGGTATTGTGTGCGCACCTTGCCAACTGATAGAAAACAGTACTTTTGCACTCTCCTGACTTTTCCAATCACATGAACATTCAATTGAAAGCAGTTTTGGACAACTTTTCTTCCTGCCAAACACTTGGCAGACATCTCTGCAACTTCTAGAACACGATGGGAGATGTTTGCTGTGCTGGCACAGTTTCTCCTAGCCAGACATACTGGGAAAGCGTTTTGCTAAGATGTAGACTACAAAAGACGCTAAAGACGAAGGTAGGATGCTCTCCGGGGCTAAGAGCCGCTCCCGGGCGTCTTTGGGCAGAAGCCGCACTAAGGAGAGCACTGTGAGCGGCACAATCGTCTTTGCGCGAAGAAGCCGCTTCTTCGGCTCCAGGAGCCGGGGAGACCGGCAGCTTCGGGAAGGTGAAGAAGCAAGCTGTACAACACTGGGATTGTGTGCGCAGCTTGCCAACTGATAGAAAACAGTACTTTTGCACTCTCCAGACTTTTCCAATCACATGAACATTCGATTGGAAGCTGTTTTGGACAACTTTTCTTTTCTTCCTGCCAAACACTTGGCAGACCTCCGTGCAACTTCTAGAACACGATGGGAGATGTTTTCTGTGCTGGCACAGTTTCTCCTAGCCAGAAATACTGGGAAAGCGTTTTGCTAAGATGTAGACTACAAAAGACGCTAAAGACGAAGGTAGGATGCTCTCCGGAGCTAAGAGCCGCTCCCGGGCGTCTTTGGGCAGAAGCCGCGCTAAGGAGAGCACTGTGAGCGGCACAATCGTCTTTGCGCGAAGAAGCCGCTTCTTCGGCTCCGGGAGCCGGGGAGACCGGCAGATTCGGGAAGGTGAAGAAGCAAGCTGTACAACACTGGGATTGTGTGCGCACCTTGCCAACTGATAGAAAACAGTACTTTTGCACTCTCCTGACTTTTCCAATCACATGAACATTCGATTGGAAGCTGTTTTGGACAACTTTTCTTTTCTTCCTGCCAAACACTTGGCAGACCTCCGTGCAACTTCTAGAACACGATGGGAGATGTTTTCTGTGCTGGCACAGTTTCTCCTAGCCAGACATACTGGGAAAGCGTTTTGCTAAGATTTGGACTACAAAAGACGATAAAGACGAAGGTAGGATGCTCTCCGGAGCTAAGAGCCACTCCCGGGCGTCTTTGGGCAGAAGCCGCGCTAAGGAGAGCACTGTGAGCGGCACAATCGTCTTTGCGCGAAGAAGCCGCTTCTTCGGCTCCGGGAGCCGGAGAGAGCGGCAGCTTCGGGAAGGTGAAGAAGCAAGCTGTACAACACTGGTATTGTGTGCGCACCTTGCCAACTGGTAGAAAACAGTACTTTTGCACTCTCCTGACTTTTCCAATCACATGAACATTCAATTGAAAGCTGTTTTGGACAACTTTTCTTCCTGCCAAACACTTGGCAGACATCTCTGCCACTTCTAGAACACGATGGGAGATGTTTTCTGTGCTGGCACAGTTTCTCCTAGCCAGACATACTGGGAAAGCGTTTTGCTAAGATGTAGACTACAAAAGACGCTAAAGACGAAGGTAGGATGCTCTCCGGGGCTAAGAGCCGCTCCCGGGCGTCTTTGGGCAGAAGCCGCACTAAGGAGAGCACTGTGAGCGGCACAATCGTCTTTGCGCGAAGAAGCCGCTTCTTCGGCTCCAGGAGCCGGGGAGACCGGCAGCTTCGGGAAGGTGAAGAAGCAAGCTGTACAACACTGGGATTGTGTGCGCACCTTGCCAACTGATAGAAAACAGTACTTTTGCACTCTCCTGACTTTTCCAATCACATGAACATTCGATTGGAAGCTGTTTTGGACAACTTTTCTTTTCTTCCTGCCAAACACTTGGCAGACCTCCGTGCAACTTCTAGAACACGATGGGAGATGTTTTCTGTGCTGGCACAGTTTCTCCTAGCCAGACATACTGGGAAAGCGTTTTGCTAAGATGTAGACTACAAAAGACGCTAAAGACGAAGGTAGGATGCTCTCCAGAGCTAAGAGCCGCTCCCGGGCGTCTTTTGGCAGAAGCCGCGCTAAGGAGAGCACTGTGAGCGGCACAATCGTCTTTGCGCAAAGAAGCCGCTTCTTCAGCTCCGGGAGCCGGAGAGAGCGGCAGCTTCCGGAAGGTGAAGAAGCAAGCTGTACAACACAGGGATTGTGTGCGCAGCTTGCCAACTGATACAAAACAGTACTTTTGCACTCTCCTGACTTTTCCAAGTACATGAACATTCGATTGGAAGCTGTTTTGGACAACCTTTACTTTTCTTCCTGCCAAACACTTGGCAGACCTCCGTGCAACTTCTAGAACACGATGGGAGATGTTTTCTGTGCTGGCACAGTTTCTCCTAGCCAGACATACTGGGAAAGCGTTTTGCTAAGATGTAGACTACAAAAGACGCTAAAGACGAAGGTAGGATGCTCTCCGGAGCTAAGAGCCGCTCCTAGGCGTCTTTGGGCAGAAGCCGCGTTAAGGAGAGCACTGTGAGCGGCACAATCGTCTTTGCGCGAAGAAGCCGCTTCTTCGGCTCCGGGAGCCGGGGAGAGCGGAAGCTTCGGGAAGGTGAAGAAGCAAGCTGTACAACACTGGGATTGTGTGCGCAGCTTGCCAACTGATACAAAACAGTACTTTTGCACTCTCCTGACTTTTCCAATCACATGAACATTCGATTGGAAGCTGTTTTGGACAACTTTTCTTTTCTTCCTGCCAAACACTTGGCAGACCTCCGTGCAACTTCTAGAACACGATGGGAGATGTTTTCTGTGCTGGCACAGTTTCTCCTAGCCAGACATACTGGGAAAGCGTTTTGCTAAGATGTAGACTACAAAAGACGCTAAAGACGAAGGTAGGATGCTCTCCGGAGCTAAGAGCCACTCCCGGGCGTCTTTGGGCAGAAGCCGCGCTAAGGAGAGCACTGTGAGCGGCACAATCGTCTTTGCGCGAAGAAGCCGCTTCTTCGGCTCCGGGAGCCGGAGAGAGCGGCAGCTTCGGGAAGGTGAAGAAGCAAGCTGTACAACACTGGTATTGTGTGCGCACCTTGCCAACTGGTAGAAAACAGTACTTTTGCACTCTCCTGACTTTTCCAATCACATGAACATTCAATTGAAAGCTGTTTTGGACAACTTTTCTTCCTGCCAAACACTTGGCAGACATCTCTGCCACTTCTAGAACACGATGGGAGATGTTTTCTGTGCTGGCACAGTTTCTCCTAGCCAGACATACTGGGAAAGCGTTTTGCTAAGATGTAGACTACAAAAGACGCTAAAGACGAAGGTAGGATGCTCTCCGGGGCTAAGAGCCGCTCCCGGGCGTCTTTGGGCAGAAGCCGCACTAAGGAGAGCACTGTGAGCGGCACAATCGTCTTTGCGCGAAGAAGCCGCTTCTTCGGCTCCAGGAGCCGGGGAGACCGGCAGCTTCGGGAAGGTGAAGAAGCAAGCTGTACAACACTGGGATTGTGTGCGCACCTTGCCAACTGATAGAAAACAGTACTTTTGCACTCTCCTGACTTTTCCAATCACATGAACATTCGATTGGAAGCTGTTTTGGACAACTTTTCTTTTCTTCCTGCCAAACACTTGGCAGACCTCCGTGCAACTTCTAGAACACGATGGGAGATGTTTTCTGTGCTGGCACAGTTTCTCCTAGCCAGACATACTGGGAAAGCGTTTTGCTAAGATGTAGACTACAAAAGACGCTAAAGACGAAGGTAGGATGCTCTCCAGAGCTAAGAGCCGCTCCCGGGCGTCTTTTGGCAGAAGCCGCGCTAAGGAGAGCACTGTGAGCGGCACAATCGTCTTTGCGCAAAGAAGCCGCTTCTTCAGCTCCGGGAGCCGGAGAGAGCGGCAGCTTCCGGAAGGTGAAGAAGCAAGCTGTACAACACAGGGATTGTGTGCGCAGCTTGCCAACTGATACAAAACAGTACTTTTGCACTCTCCTGACTTTTCCAAGCACATGAACATTCGATTGGAAGCTGTTTTGGACAACCTTTACTTTTCTTCCTGCCAAACACTTGGCAGACCTCCGTGCAACTTCTAGAACACGATGGGAGATGTTTTCTGTGCTGGCACAGTTTCTCCTAGCCAGACATACTGGGAAAGCGTTTTGCTAAGATGTAGACTACAAAAGACGCTAAAGACGAAGGTAGGATGCTCTCCGGAGCTAAGAGCCGCTCCTAGGCGTCTTTGGGCAGAAGCCGCGTTAAGGAGAGCACTGTGAGCGGCACAATCGTCTTTGCGCGAAGAAGCCGCTTCTTCGGCTCCGGGAGCCGGGGAGAGCGGAAGCTTCGGGAAGGTGAAGAAGCAAGCTGTACAACACTGGGATTGTGTGCGCAGCTTGCCAACTGATACAAAACAGTACTTTTGCACTCTCCTGACTTTTCCAATCACATGAACATTCGATTGGAAGCTGTTTTGGAAAACCTTTACTTTTCTTCCTGCCAAACACTTGGCAGACCTCCGTGCAACTTCTAGAACACGATGGGAGATGTTTTCTGTGCTGGCACAGTTTCTCCTAGCCAGACATACTGGGAAAGCGTTTTGCTAAGATGTAGACTACAAAAGACGCTAAAGACGAAGGTAGGATGCTCTCCGGAGCTAAGAGCCGCTCCCGGGCGTCTTTGGGCAGAAGCCGCGCTAAGGAGAGCACTGTGAGCGGCACAATCGTCTTTGCGCGAAGAAGCCGCTTCTTCGGCTCCGGGAGCCGGGGAGACCGGCAGATTCGGGAAGGTGAAGAAGCAAGCTGTACAACACTGGGATTGTGTGCGCACCTTGCCAACTGATAGAAAACAGTACTTTTGCACTCTCCTGACTTTTCCAATCACATGAACATTCGATTGGAAGCTGTTTTGGACAACTTTTCTTTTCTTCCTGCCAAACACTTGGCAGACCTCCGTGCAACTTCTAGAACACGATGGGAGATGTTTTCTGTGCTGGCACAGTTTCTCCTAGCCAGACATACTGGGAAAGCGTTTTGCTAAGATGTAGACTACAAAAGACGCTAAAGACGAAGGTAGGATGCTCTCCGGAGCTAAGAGCCGCTCCCGGGCGTCTTTGGGCAGAAGCCGCGCTAAGGAGAGCACTGTGAGCGGCACAATCGTCTTGGCGCGAAGAAGCCGCTTCTTCGGCTCCGGGAGCCGGAGAGAGCGGCAGCTTCGGGAAGGTGAAGTAGCAAGCTGTACAACACTGGGATTGTGTGCGCACCTTGCCAACTGATAGAAAACAGTACTTTTGCACTCTCCTGACTTTTCCAATCACATGAACATTCAATTGAAAGCAGTTTTGGACAACTTTTCTTCCTGCCAAACACTTGGCAGACCTCCGTGCAACTTCTAGAACACGATGGGAGATGTTTTCTGTGCTGGCACAGTTTCTCCTAGCCAGACATACTGGGAAAGCGTTTTGCTAAGATTTGGACTACAAAAGACGCTAAAGACGAAGGTAGGATGCTCTCCGGAGCTAAGAGCCACTCCCGGGCGTCTTTGGGCAGAAGCCGCGCTAAGGAGAGCACTGTGAGCGGCACAATCGTCTTTGCGCGAAGAAGCCGCTTCTTCGGCTCCGGGAGCCGGAGAGAGCGGCAGCTTCGGGAAGGTGAAGAAGCAAGCTGTACAACACTGGTATTGTGTGCGCACCTTGCCAACTGGTAGAAAACAGTACTTTTGCACTCTCCTGACTTTTCCAATCACATGAACATTCAATTGAAAGCTGTTTTGGACAACTTTTCTTCCTGCCAAACACTTGGCAGACATCTCTGCAACTTCTAGAACACGATGGGAGATGTTTGCTGTGCTGGCACAGTTTCTCCTAGCCAGACATACTGGGAAAGCGTTTTGTTAAGATGTAGACTACAAAAGACGCTAAAGACGAAGGTAGGATGCTCTCCAGAGCTAAGAGCCGCTCCCGGGCGTCTTTTGGCAGAAGCCGCGCTAAGGAGAGCACTGTGAGCGGCACAATCGTCTTTGCGCGAAGAAGCCGCTTCTTCAGCTCCGGGAGCCGGAGAGAGCGGCAGCTTCCGGAAGGTGAAGAAGCAAGTTGTACAACACAGGGATTGTGTGCGCAGCTTGCCAACTGATACAAAACAGTACTTTTGCACTCTCCTGACTTTTCCAAGCACATGAACATTCGATTGGAAGCTGTTTTGGACAACCTTTACTTTTCTTCCTGCCAAACACTTGGCAGACCTCCGTGCAACTTCTAGAACACGATGGGAGATGTTTTCTGTGCTGGCACAGTTTCTCCTAGCCAGACATACTGGGAAAGCGTTTTGCTAAGATGTAGACTACAAAAGACGCTAAAGACGAAGGTAGGATGCTCTCCGGAGCTAAGAGCCGCTCCTAGGCGTCTTTGGGCAGAAGCCGCGCTAAGGAGAGCACTGTGAGCGGCACAATCGTCTTTGCGCGAAGAAGCCGCTTCTTCGGCTCCGGGAGCCGGGGAGAGCGGCAGCTTCGGGAAGGTGAAGAAGCAAGCTGTACAACACTGGGATTGTGTGCGCAGCTTGCCAACTGATACAAAACAGTACTTTTGCACTCTCCTGACTTTTCCAATCACATGAACATTCGATTGGAAGCTGTTTTGGAAAACCTTTACTTTTCTTCCTGCCAAACACTTGGCAGACCTCCGTGCAACTTCTAGAACACGATGGGAGATGTTTTCTGTGCTGGCACAGTTTCTCCTAGCCAGACATACTGGGAAAGCGTTTTGCTAAGATGTAGACTACAAAAGACGCTAAAGACGAAGGTAGGATGCTCTCCGGAGCTAAGAGCCGCTCCCGGGCGTCTTTGGGCAGAAGCCGCGCTAAGGAGAGCACTGTGAGCGGCACAATCGTCTTTGCGCGAAGAAGCCGCTTCTTCGGCTCCGGGAGCCGGGGAGACCGGCAGATTCGGGAAGGTGAAGAAGCAAGCTGTACAACACTGGGATTGTGTGCGCACCTTGCCAACTGATAGAAAACAGTACTTTTGCACTCTCCTGACTTTTCCAATCACATGAACATTCGATTGGAAGCTGTTTTGGACAACTTTTCTTTTCTTCCTGCCAAACACTTGGCAGACCTCCGTGCAACTTCTAGAACACGATGGGAGATGTTTTCTGTGCTGGCACAGTTTCTCCTAGCCAGAAATACTGGGAAAGCGTTTTGCTAAGATGTAGACTGCAAAAGACGCTAAAGACGAAGGTAGGATGCTCTCCAGAGCTAAGAGCCGCTCCCGGGCGTCTTTTGGCAGAAGCCGCGCTAAGGAGAGCACTGTGAGCGGCACAATCGTCTTTGCGCGAAGAAGCCGCTTCTTCGGCTCCGGGAGCCGGAGAGAGCGGCAGCTTCGGGAAGGTGAAGAAGCAAGCTGTACAACACTGGGATTGTGTGCGCACCTTGCCAACTGATAGAAAACAGTACTTTTGCACTCTCCTGACTTTTCCAATCACATGAACATTCGATTGGAAGCTGTTTTGGACAACTTTTCTTTTCTTCCTGCCAAACACTTGGCAGACCTCCGTGCAACTTCTAGAACACGATGGGAGATGTTTTCTGTGCTGGCACAGTTTTTCCTAGCCAGACATAGTGGAAAATCTATTTGCTAAGATTTGGACTACAAAAGACGCTAAAGACGAAGGTAGGATTCTCTCTGGAGCTAAGATCCTCTCCCGGGCGTCTTTGGGCAGAAGCCGCGCTAAGGAGAGCACTGTGAGCGGCACAATCGTCTTTGCGCGAAGAAGCCGCTTCTTCGGCTCCGGGAGCCGGGGAGACCGGCAGATTCGGGAAGGTGAAGAAGCAAGCTGTACAACACTGGTATTGTGTGCGCACCTTGCCAACTGATAGAAAACAGTACTTTTGCACTCTCCTGACTTTTCCAATCACATGAACATTCGATTGGAAGCTGTTTTGGACAACTTTTCTTTTCTTCCTGCCAAACACTTGGCAGACCTCCGTGCAACTTCTAGAACACGATGGGAGATGTTTTCTGTGCTGGCACAGTTTCTCCTAGCCAGACATACTGGGAAAGCGTTTTGCTAAGATGTAGACTACAAAAGACGCTAAAGACGAAGGTAGGATGCTCTCCGGAGCTAAGAGCCGCTCCCGGGCGTCTTTGGGCAGAAGCCGCGCTAAGGAGAGCACTGTGAGCGGCACAATCGTCTTTGCGCGAAGAAGCCGCTTTTTCGCCTCCGGGAGCCGGAGAGAGCGGCAGCTTAGGGAAGGTGAAGAAGCAAGCTGTACAACACTGGGATTGTGTGCGCACCTTGCCAACTGATAGAAAACAGTACTTTTGCACTCTCCTGACTTTTCCAATCACATGAACATTCGATTGGAAGCTGTTTTGGACAACTTTTCTTTTCTTCCTGCCAAACACTTGGCAGACATCTCTGCAACTTCTAGAACATGATGGGAGATGTTTTCTGTGCTGGCACAGTTTCTCCTAGCCAGACATACTGGGAAAGCGTTTTGCAAAGATGTAGACTACAAAAGACGCTAAAGACGAAGGTAGGATGCTCTCCGGAGCTAAGAGCCTCTCCCGGGCGTCTTTGGGCAGAAGCCGCGCTAAGGAGAGCACTGTGAGCGGCACAATTGTCTTTGCGCGAAGAAGCTGCTTCTTCGGCTCCGGGAGCCGGAGAGAGCGGCAGCTTCGGGAAGGTGAAGAAGCAAGCTGTACAACACTGGGATTGTGTGCGCAGCTTGCCAACTGATACAAAACAGTACTTTTGCACTCTCCTGACTTCCAAGCACATGAACATTCGATTGGAAGCTGTTTTGGACAACTTTTCTTTTCTTCCTGCCAAACACTTGGCAGACCTCCGTGCAACTTCTAGAACACGATGGGAGATGTTTTCTGTGCTGGCACAGTTTCTCCTAGCCAGACATACTGGGAAAGCGTTTTGCTAAGATGTAGACTACAAAAGACGCTAAAGACGAAGGTAGGATGCTCTCCGGAGCTAAGAGCCGCTCCCGGGCGTCTTTGGGCAGAAGCCGCGCTAAGGAGAGCACTGTGAGCGGCACAATTGTCTTTGCGCGAAGAAGCGGCTTTTTCGCCTCCGGGAGCCGGAGAGAGCGGCAGCTTCGGGAAGGTGAAGAAGCAAGCTGTACAACACTGGGATTGTGTGCGCACCTTGCCAACTGATAGAAAACAGTACTTTTGCACTCTCCTGACTTTTCCAATCACATGAACATTCAATTGAAAGCTGTTTTGGACAACTTTTCTTCCTGCAAAACACTTGGCAGACCGCCGTGAAACTTCTAGAACACGATGGGAGATGTTTTCTGTGCTGGCACAGTTTCTCCTAGCCAGACATACTGGGAAAGCGTTTTGCTAAGATGTAGACTACAAAAGACGCCAAAGACGAAGGTAGGATGCTCTCCGGGGCTAAGAGCCGCTCCCGGGCGTCTTTGGGCAGAAGCCGCGCTAAGGAGAGCACTGTGAGCGGCACAATCGTCTTGGCGCGAAGAAGCCGCTTCTTCGGCTCCGGGAGCCGGAGAGAGCGGCAGCTTCGGGAAGGTGAAGTAGCAAGCTGTACAACACTGGTATTGTGTGCGCACCTTGCCAACTGATAGAAAACAGTACTTTTGCACTCTCCTGACTTTTCCAATCACATGAACATTCAATTGAAAGCAGTTTTGGACAACTTTTCTTCCTGCCAAACACTTGGCAGACCTCCGTGCAACTTCTAGAACACGATGGGAGATGTTTTCTGTGCTGGCACAGTTTCTCCTAGCCAGACATACTGGGAAAGCGTTTTGCTAAGATTTGGACTACAAAAGACGCTAAAGACGAAGGTAGGATGCTCTCCGGAGCTAAGAGCCACTCCCGGGCGTCTTTGGGCAGAAGCCGCGCTAAGGAGAGCACTGTGAGCGGCACAATCGTCTTTGCGCGAAGAAGCCGCTTCTTCGGCTCCGGGAGCCGGAGAGAGCGGCAGCTTCGGGAAGGTGAAGAAGCAAGCTGTACAACACTGGTATTGTGTGCGCACCTTGCCAACTGGTAGAAAACAGTACTTTTGCACTCTCCTGACTTTTCCAATCACATGAACATTCAATTGAAAGCTGTTTTGGACAACTTTTCTTCCTGCCAAACACTTGGCAGACATCTCTGCAACTTCTAGAACACGATGGGAGATGTTTGCTGTGCTGGCACAGTTTCTCCTAGCCAGACATACTGGGAAAGCGTTTTGTTAAGATGTAGACTACAAAAGACGCTAAAGACGAAGGTAGGATGCTCTCCAGAGCTAAGAGCCGCTCCCGGGCGTCTTTTGGCAGAAGCCGCGCTAAGGAGAGCACTGTGAGCGGCACAATCGTCTTTGCGCGAAGAAGCCGCTTCTTCGGCTCCGGGAGCCGGGGAGAGCGGCAGCTTCGGGAAGGTGAAGAAGCAAGCTGTACAACACTGGGATTGTGTGCGCAGCTTGCCAACTGATAGAAAACAGTACTTTTGCACTCTCCTGACTTTTCCAAGCACATGAACATTCGATTGGAAGCTGTTTTGGACAACCTTTACTTTTCTTCCTGCCAAACACTTGGCAGACCTCCGTGCAACTTCTAGAACACGATGGGAGATGTTTTCTGTGCTGGCACAGTTTCTCCTAGCCAGACATACTGGGAAAGCGTTTTGCTAAGATGTAGACTACAAAAGACGCTAAAGACGAAGGTAGGATGCTCTCCGGAGCTAAGAGCCGCTCCTAGGCGTCTTTGGGCAGAAGCCGCGCTAAGGAGAGCACTGTGAGCGGCACAATCGTCTTTGCGCGAAGAAGCCGCTTCTTCGGCTCCGGGAGCCGGGGAGAGCGGCAGCTTCGGGAAGGTGAAGAAGCAAGCTGTACAACACTGGGATTGTGTGCGCAGCTTGCCAACTGATACAAAACAGTACTTTTGCACTCTCCTGACTTTTCCAATCACATGAACATTCGATTGGAAGCTGTTTTGGACAACTTTTCTTTTCTTCCTGCCAAACACTTGGCAGACCTCCGTGCAACTTCTAGAACACGATGGGAGATGTTTTCTGTGCTGGCACAGTTTCTCCTAGCCAGACATACTGGGAAAGCGTTTTGCTAAGATGTAGACTACAAAAGACGCTAAAGACGAAGGTAGGATGCTCTCCGGAGCTAAGAGCCGCTCCCGGGCGTCTTTGGGCAGAAGCCGCGCTAAGGAGAGCACTGTGAGCGGCACAATCGTCTTTGCGCGAAGAAGCCGCTTCTTCGGCTCCGGGAGCCGGCGAGACCGGCAGATTCGGGAAGGTGAAGAAGCAAGCTGTACAACACTGGGATTGTGTGCGCACCTTGCCAACTGATACAAAACAGTACTTTTGCACTCTCCTGACTTTTCCAATCACATGAACATTCGATTGGAAGCTGTTTTGGACAACTTTTCTTTTCTTCCTGCCAAACACTTGGCAGACCTCCGTGCAACTTCTAGAACACGATGGGAGATGTTTTCTGTGCTGGCACAGTTTCTCCTAGCCAGAAATACTGGGAAAGCGTTTTGCCAACATGTAGACTGCAAAAGACGCTAAAGACGAAGGTAGGATGCTCTCCAGAGCTAAGAGCCGCTCCCGGGCGTCTTTTGGCAGAAGCCGCGCTAAGGAGAGCACTGTGAGCGGCACAATCGTCTTTGCGCGAAGAAGCCGCTTCTTCGGCTCCGGGAGCCGGAGAGAGCGGCAGCTTCCGGAAGGTGAAGAAGCAAGCTGTACAACACTGGGATTGTGTGCGCAGCTTGCCAACTGATACAAAACAGTACTTTTGCACTCTCCTGACTTTTCCAAGCACATGAACATTCGATTGGAAGCTGTTTTGGACAACCTTTACTTTTCTTCCTGCCAAACACTTGGCAGACCTCCGTGCAACTTCTAGAACACGATGGGAGATGTTTTCTGTGCTGGCACAGTTTCTCCTAGCCAGACATACTGGGAAAGCGTTTTGCTAAGATGTAGACTACAAAAGACGCTAAAGACGAAGGTAGGATGCTCTCCGGAGCTAAGAGCCGCTCCCGGGCGTCTTTGGGCAGAAGCCGCGCTAAGGAGAGCACTGTGAGCGGCACAATCGTCTTTGCGCGAAGAAGCCGCTTCTTCGGCTCCGGGAGCCGGGGAGACCGGCAGATTCGGGAAGGTGAAGAAGCAAGCTGTACAACACTGGGATTGTGTGCGCACCTTGCCAACTGATAGAAAACAGTACTTTTGCACTCTCCTGACTTTTCCAATCACATGAACATTCGATTGGAAGCTGTTTTGGACAACTTTTCTTTTCTTCCTGCCAAACACTTGGCAGACCTCCGTGCAACTTCTAGAACACGATGGGAGATGTTTTCTGTGCTGGCACAGTTTCTCCTAGCCAGACATACTGGGAAAGCGTTTTGCTAACATGTAGACTGCAAAAGACGCTAAAGACGAAGGTAGGATGCTCTCCAGAGCTAAGAGCCGCTCCCGGGCGTCTTTTGGCAGAAGCCGCGCTAAGGAGAGCACTGTGAGCGGCACAATTGTCTTTGCGCGAAGAAGCCGCTTCTTCGGCTCCGGGAGCCGGAGAGAGCGGCAGCTTCGGGAAGGTGAAGAAGCAAGCTGTACAACACTGGGATTGTGTGCGCAGCTTGCCAACTGATAGAAAACAGTACTTTTGCACTCTCCTGACTTTTCCAAGCACATGAACATTCGATTGGAAGCTGTTTTGGACAACCTTTACTTTTCTTCCTGCCAAACACTTGGCAGACCTCCGTGCAACTTCTAGAACACGATGGGAGATGTTTTCTGTGCTGGCACAGTTTCTCCTAGCCAGACATACTGGGAAAGCGTTTTGCTAAGATGTAGACTGCAAAAGACGCTAAAGACGAAGGTAGGATGCTCTCCAGAGCTAAGAGCGGCTCCCGGGCATCTTTGGGCAGAAGCCGCGCTAAGGAGAGCACTGTGAGCGGCACAATCGTCTTTGCGAGAAGAAGCCGCTTCTTCGGCTCCGGGAGCCGGGGAGACCGGCAGATTCGGGAAGGTGAAGAAGCAAGCTGTACAACACTGGGATTGTGTGCGCACCTTGCCAACTGATAGAAAACAGTACTTTTGCACTCTCCTGACTTTTCCAATCACATGAACATTCGATTGGAAGCTGTTTTGGACAACTTTTCTTTTCTTCCTGCCAAACACTTGGCAGACCTCCGTGCAACTTCTAGAACACGATGGGAGATGTTTTCTGTGCTGGCACAGTTTTTCCTAGCCAGACATAGTGGAAAATCTATTTGCTAAGATTTGGACTGCAAAAGACGCTAAAGACGAAGGTAGGATGCTCTCCGGAGCTAAGATCCTCTCCCGGGCGTCTTTGGGCAGAAGCCGCGCTAAGGAGAGCACTGTGAGCGGCACAATCGTCTTTGCGCGAAGAAGCCGCTTCTTCGGCTCCGGGAGCCGGGGAGACCGGCAGATTCGGGAAGGTGAAGAAGCAAGCTGTACAACACTGGGATTGTGTGCGCACCTTGCCAACTGATAGAAAACAGTACTTTTGCACTCTCCTGACTTTTCCAATCACATGAACATTCGATTGGAAGCTGTTTTGGACAACTTTTCTTTTCTTCCTGCCAAACACTTGGCAGACCTCCGTGCAACTTCTAGAACACGATGGGAGATGTTTTCTGTGCTGGCACAGTTTTTCCTAGCCAGACATAGTGGAAAATCTACTTGCTAAGATTTGGACTACAAAAGACGCTAAAGACGAAGGTAGGATGCTCTCCAGAGCTAAGAGCCGCTCCCGGGCGTCTTTGGGCAGAAGCCGCGCTAAGGAGAGCACTGTGAGCGGCACAATCGTCTTTGCGCGAAGAAGCCGCTTCTTCGGCTCTGGGAGCCGGAGAGAGCGGCAGCTTCGGGAAGGTGAAGAAGCAAGCTGTACAACACTGGTATTGTGTGCGCACCTTGCCAACTGATAGAAAACAGTACTTTTGCACTCTCCTGACTTTTCCAATCACATGAACATTCGATTGGAAGCTGTTTTGGACAACTTTTCTTTTCTTCCTGCCAAACACTTGGCAGACCTCCGTGCAACTTCTAGAACACGATGGGAGATGTTTTCTGTGCTGGCACAGTTTCTCCTAGCCAGACATACTGGGAAAGCGTTTTGCTAAGATGTAGACTACAAAAGACGCTAAAGACGAAGGTAGGATGCTCTCCGGAGCTAAGAGCCGCTCCCGGGCGTCTTTGGGCAGAAGCCGCGCTAAGGAGAGCACTGTGAGCGGCACAATCGTCTTTGCGCGAAGAAGCCGCTTTTTCGCCTCCGGGAGCCGGAGAGAGCGGCAGCTTAGGGAAGGTGAAGAAGCAAGCTGTACAACACTGGGATTGTGTGCGCACCTTGCCAACTGATAGAAAACAGTACTTTTGCACTCTCCTGACTTTTCCAATCACATGAACATTCGATTGGAAGCTGTTTTGGACAACTTTTCTTTTCTTCCTGCCAAACACTTGGCAGACATCTCTGCAACTTCTAGAACACGATGGGAGATGTTTTCTGTGCTGGCACAGTTTCTCCTAGCCAGACATACTGGGAAAGCGTTTTGCAAAGATGTAGACTACAAAAGACGCTAAAGACGAAGGTAGGATGCTCTCCGGAGCTAAGAGCCTCTCCCGGGCGTCTTTGGGCAGAAGCCGCGCTAAGGAGAGCACTGTGAGCGGCACAATTGTCTTTGCGCGAAGAAGCTGCTTCTTCGGCTCCGGGAGCCGGAGAGAGCGGCAGCTTCGGGAAGGTGAAGAAGCAAGCTGTACAACACTGGGATTGTGTGCGCAGCTTGCCAACTGATACAAAACAGTACTTTTGCACTCTCCTGACTTTTCCAAGCACATGAACATTCGATTGGAAGCTGTTTTGGACAACTTTTCTTCCTGCCAAACACTTGGCAGACCTCCGTGCAACTTCTAGAACACGATGGGAGATGTTTTCTGTGCTGGCACAGTTTCTCCTAGCCAGACATACTGGGAAAGCGTTTTGCTAAGATGTAGACTACAAAAGACGCTAAAGACGAAGGTAGGATGCTCTCCGGAGCTAAGAGCCGCTCCCGGGCGTCTTTGGGCAGAAGCCGCGCTAAGGAGAGCACTGTGAGCGGCACAATTGTCTTTGCGCGAAGAAGCCGCTTTTTCGCCTCCGGGAGCCGGAGAGAGCGGCAGCTTCGGGAAGGTGAAGAAGCAAGCTGTACAACACTGGGATTGTGTGCGCACCTTGCCAACTGATAGAAAACAGTACTTTTGCACTCTCCTGACTTTTCCAATCACATGAACATTCGATTGGAAGCTGTTTTGGACAACTTTTCTTCCTGCAAAACACTTGGCAGACCGCCGTGAAACTTCTAGAACACGATGGGAGATGTTTTCTGTGCTGGCACAGTTTCTCCTAGCCAGACATACTGGGAAAGCGTTTTGCTAAGATGTAGACTACAAAAGACGCCAAAGACGAAGGTAGGATGCTCTCCGGGGCTAAGAGCCGCTCCCGGGCGTCTTTGGGCAGAAGCCGCGCTAAGGAGAGCACTGTGAGCGGCACAATCGTCTTTGCGCGAAGAAGCCGCTTCTTCGGCTCCGGGAGCCGGAGAGAGCGGCAGCTTCGGGAAGGTGAAGAAGCAAGCTGTACAACACTGGGATTGTGTGCGCAGCTTGCCAACTGATACAAAACAGTACTTTTGCACTCTCCTGACTTTTCCAAGCACATGAACATTCGATTGGAAGCTGTTTTGGACAACTTTTCTTTTCTTCCTGCCAAACACTTGGCAGACCTCCGTGCAACTTCTAGAACACGATGGGAGATGTTTTCTGTGCTGGCACAGTTTCTCCTAGCCAGACATACTGGGAAAGCGTTTTGCTAAGATGTAGACTACAAAAGACGCTAAAGACGAAGGTAGGATGCTCTCCGGAGCTAAGAGCCGCTCCCGGGCGTCTTTGGGCAGAAGCCGCGCTAAGGAGAGCACTGTGAGCGGCACAATCGTCTTTGCGCGAAGAAGCCGCTTTTTCGCCTCCGGGAGCCGGAGAGAGCGGCAGCTTAGGGAAGGTGAAGAAGCAAGCTGTACAACACTGGGATTGTGTGCGCACCTTGCCAACTGATAGAAAACAGTACTTTTGCACTCTCCTGACTTTTCCAATCACATGAACATTCGATTGGAAGCTGTTTTGGACAACTTTTCTTTTCTTCCTGCCAAACACTTGGCAGACATCTCTGCAACTTCTAGAACACGATGGGAGATGTTTTCTGTGCTGGCACAGTTTCTCCTAGCCAGACATACTGGGAAAGCGTTTTGCTAAGATGTAGACTACAAAAGACGCTAAAGACGAAGGTAGGATGCTCTCCGGAGCTAAGAGCCTCTCCCGGGCGTCTTTGGGCAGAAGCCGCGCTAAGGAGAGCACTGTGAGCGGCACAATCGTCTTTGCGCGAAGAAGCCGCTTCTTCGGCTCCGGGAGCCGGAGAGAGCGGCAGCTTCGGGAAGGTGAAGAAGCAAGCTGTACAACACTGGGATTGTGTGCGCAGCTTGCCAACTGATACAAAACAGTACTTTTGCACTCTCCTGACTTTTCCAAGCACATGAACATTCGATTGGAAGCTGTTTTGGACAACTTTTCTTTTCTTCCTGCCAAACACTTGGCAGACCTCCGTGCAACTTCTAGAACACGATGGGAGATGTTTTCTGTGCTGGCACAGTTTCTCCTAGCCAGACATACTGGGAAAGCGTTTTGCTAAGATGTAGACTACAAAAGACGCTAAAGACGAAGGTAGGATGCTCTCCGGAGCTAAGAGCCGCTCCCGGGCGTCTTTGGGCAGAAGCCGCGCTAAGGAGAGCACTGTGAGCGGCACAATCGTCTTTGCGCGAAGAAGCCGCTTTTTCGCCTCCGGGAGCCGGAGAGAGCGGCAGCTTCGGGAAGGTGAAGAAGCAAGCTGTACAACACTGGGATTGTGTGCGCACCTTGCCAACTGATAGAAAACAGTACTTTTGCACTCTCCTGACTTTTCCAATCACATGAACATTCGATTGGAAGCTGTTTTGGACAACTTTTCTTTTCTTCCTGCCAAACACTTGGCAGACATCTCTGCAACTTCTAGAACACGATGGGAGATGTTTTCTGTGCTGGCACAGTTTCTCCTAGCCAGACATACTGGGAAAGCGTTTTGCTAAGATGTAGACTACAAAAGACGCTAAAGACGAAGGTAGGATGCTCTCCGGAGCTAAGAGCCTCTCCCGGGCGTCTTTGGGCAGAAGCCGCGCTAAGGAGAGCACTGTGAGCGGCACAATTGTCTTTGCGCGAAGAAGCCGCTTCTTCGGCTCCGGGAGCCGGAGAGAGCGGCAGCTTCGGGAAGGTGAAGAAGCAAGCTGTACAACACTGGGATTGTGTGCGCAGCTTGCCAACTGATACAAAACAGTACTTTTGCACTCTCCTGACTTTTCCAAGCACATGAACATTCGATTGGAAGCTGTTTTGGACAACTTTTCTTCCTGCAAAAAACTTGGCAGACCGCCGTGAAACTTCTAGAACACGATGGGAGATGTTTTCTGTGCTGGCACAGTTTCTCCTAGCCAGACATACTGGGAAAGCGTTTTGCTAAGATGTAGACTACAAAAGACGCCAAAGACGAAGGTAGGATGCTCTCCGGGGCTAAGAGCCGCTCCCGGGCGTCTTTGGGCAGAAGCCGCGCTAAGGAGAGCACTGTGAGCGGCACAATCGTCTTTGCGCGAAGAAGCCGCTTCTTCGGCTCCGGGAGCCGGAGAGAGCGGCAGCTTCGGGAAGGTGAAGAAGCAAGCTGTACAACACTGGGATTGTGTGCACAGCTTGCCAACTGATAGAAAACAGTACTTTTGCACTCTCCTGACTTTTCCAAGCACATGAACATTCGATTGGAAGCTGTTTTGGACAACTTTTCTTTTCTTCCTGCCAAACACTTGGCAGACATCTCTGCAACTTCTAGAACACGATGGGAGATGTTTTCTGTGCTGGCACAGTTTCTCCTAGCCAGACATACTGGGAAAGCGTTTTGCTAAGATGTAGACTACAAAAGACGCTAAAGACGAAGGTAGGATGCTCTCCGGAGCTAAGAGCCGCTCCCGGGCGTCTTTGGGCAGAAGCCGCGCTAAGGAGAGCACTGTGAGCGGCACAATTGTCTTTGCGCGAAGAAGCCGCTTCTTCGGCTCCGGGAGCCGGAGAGAGCGGCAGCTTCGGGAAGGTGAAGAAGCAAGCTGTACAACACTGGGATTGTGTGCGCAGCTTGCCAACTGATAGAAAACAGTACTTTTGCACTCTCCTGACTTTTCCAATCACATGAACATTCGATTGGAAGCTGTTTTGGACAACTTTTCTTTTCTTCCTGCCAAACACTTGGCAGACCGCCGTGAAACTTCTAGAACACGATGGGAGATGTTTTCTGTGCTGGCACAGTTTCTCCTAGCCAGACATACTGGGAAAGCGTTTTGCTAAGATGTAGACTACAAAAGTCGCCAAAGACGAAGGTAGGATGCTCTCCGGAGCTAAGAGCCGCTCCCGGGCGTCTTTGGGCAGAAGCCGCACTAAGGAGAGCACTGTGAGCGGCACAATCGTCTTTGCGCGAAGAAGCCGCTTCTTCGGCTCCGGGAGACGGAGAGAGCGGCAGCTTCGGGAAGGTGAAGAAGCAAGCTGTACAACACTGGGATTGTGTGCGCAGCTCTCCAACTGATAGAAAACAGTACTTTTGCACTCTCCTGACTTTTCCAATCACATGAACATTCGATTGGAAGCTGTTTTGGACAACTTTTCTTTTCTTCCTGCCAAACACTTGGCAGACCTACGTGCAACTTCTAGAACACGATGGGAGATGTTTTCTGTGCTGGCACAGTTTCTCCTAGCCAGACATACTGGGAAAGCGTTTTGCTAAGATGTAGACTACAAAAGACGCTAAAGACGAAGGTAGGATGCTCTCCGGAGCTAAGAGCCGCTCCCGGGCGTCTTTGGGCAGAAGCCGCGCTAAGGAGAGCACTGTGAGCGGCACAATCGTCTTTGCGCGAAGAAGCCGCTTTTTCGCCTCCGGGAGCCGGAGAGAGCGGCAGCTTCGGGAAGGTGAAGAAGCAAGCTGTACAACACTGGGATTGTGTGCGCACCTTGCCAACTGATAGAAAACAGTACTTTTGCACTCTCCTGACTTTTCCAATCACATGAACATTCGATTGGAAGCTGTTTTGGACAACTTTTCTTTTCTTCCTGCCAAACACTTGGCAGACATCTCTGCAACTTCTAGAACACGATGGGAGATGTTTTCTGTGCTGGCACAGTTTCTCCTAGCCAGACATACTGGGAAAGCGTTTTGCAAAGATGTAGACTACAAAAGACGCTAAAGACGAAGGTAGGATGCTCTCCGGAGCTAAGAGCCTCTCCCGGGCATCTTTGGGCAGAAGCCACGCTACGGAGAGCACTGTGAGCGGCACAATTGTCTTTGCGCGAAGAAGCCGCTTCTTCGGCTCCGGGAGCCGGAGAGAGCGGCAGCTTCGGGAAGGTGAAGAAGCAAGCTGTACAACACTGGGATTGTGTGCGCACCTTGCCAACTGATAGAAAACAGTACTTTTGCACTCTGCTGACTTTTCCAATCACATGAACATTCGATTGGAAGCTGTTTTGGACAACTTTTCTTCCTGCCAAACACTTGGCAGACCGCCGTGAAACTTCTAGAACACGATGGGAGATGTTTTCTGTGCTGGCACAGTTTCTCCTAGCCAGACATACTGGGAAAGCGTTTTGCTAAGATGTAGACTACAAAAGACGCCAAAGACGAAGGTAGGATGCTCTCCGGGGCTAAGAGCCCCTCCCGGGCGTCTTTGGGCAGAAGCCGCACTAAGGAGAGCACTGTGAGCGGCACAATCGTCTTTGCGCGAAGAAGCCGCTTCTTCGGCTCCGGGAGACGGAGAGAGCGGCAGCTTCGGGAAGGTGAAGAAGCAAGCTGTACAACACTGGGATTGTGTGCGCAGCTCTCCAACTGATAGAAAACAGTACTTTTGCACTCTCCTGACTTTTCCAATCACATGAACATTCAATTGGAGGCTGTTTTGGACAACTTTTCTTTTCTTCCTGCCAAACACTTGGCAGACCTACGTGCAACTTCTAGAACACGATGGGAGATGATTCTGTGCTGGCACAGTTTCTCCTAGCCAGACATACTGGGAAAGCGTTTTGCTAAGATGTAGACTACAAAAGACGCTAAAGACGAAGGTAGGATGCTCTCCGGAGCTAAGAGCCGCTCCCGGGCGTCTTTAGGCAGAAGCCGCGCTAAGGAGAGCACTGTGAGCGGCACAATCGTCTTTGCGCGAAGAAGCCGCTTCTTCGGCTCCGGGAGCCGGAGAGAGCGGCAGCTTCGGGAAGGTGAAGAAGCAAGCTGTACAACACTGGGATTGTGTGCGCAGCTTGCCAACTGATACAAAACAGTACTTTTGCACTCTCCTGACTTTTCCAAGCACATGAACATTCGATTGGAAGCTGTTTTGGACAACTTTTCTTTTCTTCCTGCCAAACACTTGGCAGACCTCCGTGCAACTTCTAGAACACGATGGGAGATGTTTTCTGTGCTGGCACGGTTTCTCCTAGCCAGACATACTGGGAAAGCGTTTTGCTAAGATGTAGACTACAAAAGACGCTAAAGACGAAGGTAGGATGCTCTCCGGAGCTAAGAGCCGCTCCCGGGCGTCTTTGGGCAGAAGCCGCGCTAAGGAGAGCACTGTGAGCCGGGCAATCGTCTTTGCGCGAAGAAGCCGCTTCTTCGGCTCTGGGAGACGGAGAGAGCGGCAGCTTCGGGAAGGTGAAGAAGCAAGCTGTACAACACTGGGATTGTGTGCGCAGCTTGCCAACTGATAGAAAACAGTACTTTTGCACTCTCCTGACTTTTCCAATCACATGAACATTCGATTGGAAGCTGTTTTGGACAACTTTTCTTCCTGCCAAAAGCTTGGCAGACCTCCGTGCAACTTCTAGAACACGATGGGAGATGTTTTCTGTGCTGGCACTGTTTTTCCTAGCCAGACAGAGTGGAAAATCTATTTGCTAAGACGTAGACTACAAAAGACGCTAAAGACGAAAGTAGGATGCTCTCCGGAGCTAAGAGCCGCTCCCGGGCGTCCTTGGGCAGAAGCCGCGCTAAGGAGAGCACTGTGAGCGGCACAATCGTCTTTGCGCGAAGAAGCCGCTTTTTCGCCTCCGGGAGCCGGAGAGAGCGGCAGCTTCGGGAAGGTGAAGAAGCAAGCTGTACAACACTGGGATTGTGTGCGCACCTTGCCAACTGATAGAAAACAGTACTTTTGCACTCTCCTGACTTTTCCAATCACATGAACATTCGATTGGAAGCTGTTTTGGACAACTTTTCTTTTCTTCCTGCCAAACACTTGGCAGACCTACGTGCAACTTCTAGAACACGATGGGAGATGTTTTCTGTGCTGGCACAGTTTCTCCTAGCCAGACATACTGGGAAAGCGTTTTGCTAAGATGTAGACTACAAAAGACGCTAAAGACGAAGGTAGGATGCTCTCCGGAGCTAAGAGCCGCTCCCGGGCGTCTTTGGGCAGAAGCCGCGCTAAGGAGAGCACTGTGATCGGCACAATCGTCTTTGCGCGAAGAAGCCGCTTTTTCGCCTCCGGGAGCCGGAGAGAGCGGCAGCTTAGGGAAGGTGAAGAAGCAAGCTGTACAACACTGGGATTGTGTGCGCACCTTGCCAACTGATAGAAAACAGTACTTTTGCACTCTCCTGACTTTTCCAATCACATGAACATTCGATTGGAAGCTGTTTTGGACAACTTTTCTTTTCTTCCTGCCAAACACTTGGCAGACATCTCTGCAACTTCTAGAACACGATGGGAGATGTTTTCTGTGCTGGCACAGTTTCTCCTAGCCAGACATACTGGGAAAGCGTTTTGCGAAGATGTAGACTACAAAAGACGCTAAAGACGAAGGTAGGATGCTCTCTGGAGCTAAGAGCCTCTCCCGGGCATCTTTGGGCAGAAGCCGCGCTAAGGAGAGCACTGTGAGCGGCACAATTGTCTTTGCGCGAAGAAGCCGCTTCTTCGGCTCCGGGAGCCGGAGAGAGCGGCAGCTTCGGGAAGGTGAAGAAGCAAGCTGTACAACACTGGGATTGTGTGCGCACCTTGCCAACTGATAGAAAACAGTACTTTTGCACTCTCCTGACTTTTCCAATCACATGAACATTCGATTGGAAGCTGTTTTGGACAACTTTTCTTTTCTTCCTGCCAAACACTTGGCAGACATCTCTGCAACTTCTAGAACACGATGGGAGATGTTTTCTGTGCTGGCACAGTTTCTCCTAGCCAGACATACTGGGAAAGCGTTTTGCGAAGATGTAGACTACAAAAGACGCTAAAGACGAAGGTAGGATGCTCTCTGGAGCTAAGAGCCTCTCCCGGGCATCTTTGGGCAGAAGCCGCGCTAAGGAGAGCACTGTGAGCGGCACAATTGTCTTTGCGCGAAGAAGCCGCTTCTTCGGCTCCGGGAGCCAGAGAGAGCGGCAGCTTCGGGAAGGTGAAGAAGCAAGCTGTACAACACTGGGATTGTGTGCGCACCTTGCCAACTGATAGAAAACAGTACTTTTGCACTCTCCTGACTTTTCCAATCACATGAACATTCAATTGAAAGCTGTTTTGGACAACTTTTCTTCCTGCCAAAAACTTGGCAGACATCTCTGCAACTTCTAGAACACGATGGGAGATGTTTTCTGTGCTGGCACAGTTTCTCCTAGCCAGACATACTGGGAAAGCGTTTTGCTAAGATGTAGACTACAAAAGACGCCAAAGACGAAGGTAGGATGCTCTCCGGGGCTAAGAGCCGCTCCCGGGCGTCTTTGGGCAGAAGCCGCGCTAAGGAGAGCACTGTGAGCGGCACAATCGTCTTTGCGCGAAGAAGCCGCTTCTTCGGCTCCGGGAGACGGAGAGAGCGGCAGCTTCGGGAAGGTGAAGAAGCAAGCTGTACAACACTGGGATTGTGTGCGCAGCTTGCCAACTGATAGAAAACAGTACTTTTGCACTCTCCTGACTTTTCCAATCACATGAACATTCGATTGGAAGCTGTTTTGGACAACTTTTCTTTTCTTCCTGCTAAACACTTGGCAGACCTCCGTGCAACTTCTAGAACACGATGGGAGATGTTTTCTGTGCTGGCACAGTTTCTCCTAGCCAGACATACTGGGAAAGCGTTTTGCTAAGATGTAGACTACAAAAGACGCTAAAGACGAAGGTAGGATGCTCTCCAGAGCTAAGAGCCGCTCCCGGGCGTCTTTGGGCAGAAGCCGCGCTAAGGAGAGCACTGTGAGCGGCACAATCGTCTTTGCGCGAAGAAGCCGCTTCTTCGGCTCCGGGAGCCGGAGAGAGCGGCAGCTTCGGGAAGGTGAAGAAGCAAGCTGTACAACACTGGGATTGTGTGCGCACCTTGCCAACTGATAGAAAACAGTACTTTTGCACTCTCCTGACTTTTCCAATCACATGAACATTCGATTGGAAGCTGTTTTGGACAACTTTTCTTTTCTTCCTGCCAAACACTTGGCAGACATCTCTGCAACTTCTAGAACACGATGGGAGATGTTTTCTGTGCTGGCACAGTTTCTCCTAGCCAGACATACTGGGAAAGCGTTTTGCTAAGATGTAGACTACAAAAGACGCTAAAGACGAAGGTAGGATGCTCTCCGGAGCTAAGAGCCGCTCCCGGGCGTCTTTGGGCAGAAGCCGCGCTAAGGAGAGCACTGTGAGCGGCACAATCGTCTTTGCGCGAAGAAGCCGCTTTTTCACCTCCGGGAGCCGGAGAGAGCGGCAGCTTCGGGAAGGTGAAGAAGCAAGCTGTACAACACTGGGATTGTGTGCGCACCTTGCCAACTGATAGAAAACAGTACTTTTGCACTCTCCTGACTTTTCCAATCACATGAACATTCGATTGGAAGCTGTTTTGGACAACTTTTCTTTTCTTCCTGCCAAACACTTGGCAGACATCTCTGCAACTTCTAGAACACGATGGGAGATGTTTTCTGTGCTGGCACAGTTTCTCCTAGCCAGACATACTGGGAAAGCGTTTTGCTAAGATGTAGACTACAAAAGACGCTAAAGACGAAGGTAGGATGCTCTCCGGAGCTAAGAGCCTCTCCCGGGCGTCTTTGGGCAGAAGCCGCGCTAAGGAGAGCACTGTGAGCGGCACAATTGTCTTTGCGCGAAGAAGCCGCTTCTTCGGCTCTGGGAGCCGGAGAGAGCGGCAGCTTCGGGAAGGTGAAGAAGCAAGCTGTACAACACTGGGATTGTGTGCGCAGCTTGCCAACTGATAGAAAACAGTACTTTTGCACTCTCCTGACTTTTCCAATCACATGAACATTCAATTGAAAGCTGTTTTGGACAACTTTTCTTCCTGCAAACACTTGGCAGACATCTCTGCAACTTCTAGAACACGATGGGAGATATTTTCTGTGCTGGCACAGTTTCTCCTAGCCAGACATACTGGGAAAGCGTTTTGCTAAGATGTAGACTACAAAAGACGCTAAAGACGAAGGTAGGATGCTCTCCGGGGCTAAGAGCCGCTCCCGGGCGTCTTTGGGCAGAAGCCGCACTAAGGAGAGCACTTTGAGCGGCACAATCGTCTTTGCGCGAAGAAGCCGCTTCTTCGGCTCCGGGAGCCGGAGAGAGCGGCAGCTTCGGGAAGGTGAAGAAGCAAGCTGTACAACACTGGGATTGTGTGCGCAGCTCTCCAACTGATAGAAAACAGTACTTTTGCACTCTCCTGACTTTTCCAATCACATGAACATTCGATTGGAAGCTGTTTTGGACAACTTTTCTTTTCTTCCTGCCAAACACTTGGCAGACCTCCGTGCAACTTCTAGAACACGATGGGAGATGTTTTCTGTGCTGGCACAGTTTCTCCTAGCCAGACATACTGGGAAAGCGTTTTGCTAAGATGTAGACTACAAAAGACGCTAAAGACGAAGGTAGGATGCTCTCCAGAGCTAAGAGCCGCTCCCGGGCGTCTTTGGGCAGAAGCCGCGCTAAGGAGAGCACTGTGAGCGGCACAATCGTCTTTGGGCGAAGAAGCCGCTTCTTCGGCTCCGGGAGCCGGAGAGAGCGGCAGCTTCGGGAAGGTGAAGAAGCAAGCTGTACAACACTGGGATTGTGTGCGCAGCTTGCCAACTGATAGAAAACAGTACTTTTGCACTCTCCTGACTTTTCCAATCACATGAACATTCGATTGGAAGCTGTTTTGGACAACTTTTCTTTTCTTCCTGCCAAACACTTGGCAGACATCTCTGCAACTTCTAGAACACGATGGGAGATGTTTTCTGTGCTGGCACAGTTTCTCCTAGCCAGACATACTGGGAAAGCGTTTTGCTAAGATGTAGACTACAAAAGACGCTAAAGACGAAGGTAGGATGCTCTCTGGAGCTAAGAGCCTCTCCCGGGCGTCTTTGGGCAGAAGCCGCGCTAAGGAGAGCACTGTGAGCGGCACAATTGTCTTTGCGCGAAGAAGCCGCTTCTTCGGCTCCGGGAGCCGGAGAGAGCGGCAGCTTCGGGAAGGTGAAGAAGCAAGCTGTACAACACTGGGATTGTGTGCGCAGCTCTCCAACTGATAGAAAACAGTACTTTTGCACTCTCCTGACTTTTCCAATCACATGAACATTCAATTGAAAGCTGTTTTGGACAACTTTTCTTCCTGCCAAACACTTGGCAGACATCTCTGCAACTTCTAGAACACGATGGGAGATGTTTTCTGTGCTGGCACAGTTTCTCCTAGCCAGACATACTGGGAAAGCGTTTTGCTAAGATGTAGACTACAAAAGACGCCAAAGACGAAGGTAGGATGCTCTCCGGGGCTAAGAGCCGCTCCCGGGCGTCTTTGGGCAGAAGCCGCTCTAAGGAGAGCACTGTGAGCAGCACAATCGTCTTTGCGCGAAGAAGCCGCTTCTTCGGCTCCGGGAGACGGAGAGAGCGGCAGCTTCGGGAAGGTGAAGAAGCAAGCTGTACAACACTGGGATTGTGTGCGCAGCTCTCCAACTGATAGAAAACAGTACTTTTGCACTCTCCTGACTTTTCCAATCACATGAACATTCGATTGGAAGCTGTTTTGGACAACTTTTCTTTTCTTCCTGCCAAACACTTGGCAGACCTCTGTGCAACTTCTAGAACACGATGGGAGATGTTTTCTGTGCTGGCACAGTTTCTCCTAGCCAGACATACTGGGAAAGCGTTTTGCTAAGATGTAGACTACAAAAGACGCTAAAGACGAAGGTAGGATGCTCTCCAGAGCTAAGAGCCGCTCCCGGGCGTCTTTAGGCAGAAGCCGCGCTAAGGAGAGCACTGTGAGCGGCACAATCGTCTTTGCGCGAAGAAGCCGCTTCTTCGGCTCCGGGAGCCGGAGAGAGCGGCAGCTTCGGGAAGGTGAAGAAGCAAGCTGTACAACACTGGGATTGTGTGCGCAGCTTGCCAACTGATACAAAACAGTACTTTTGCACTCTCCTGACTTTTCCAAGCACATGAACATTCGATTGGAAGCTGTTTTGGACAACTTTTCTTTTCTTCCTGCCAAACACTTGGCAGACCTCCGTGCAACTTCTAGAACACAATGGGAGATGTTTTCTGTGCTGGCACAGTTTCTCCTAGCCAGACATACTGGGAAAGCGTTTTGCTAAGATGTAGACTACAAAAGACGCTAAAGACGAAGGTAGGATGCTCTCCGGAGCTAAGAGCCGCTCCCGGGCGTCTTTGGGCAGAAGCCGCGCTAAGGAGAGCACTGTGAGCGGCACAATCGTCTTTGCGCGAAGAAGCCGCTTTTTCACCTCCGGGAGCCGGAGAGAGCGGCAGCTTCGGGAAGGTGAAGAAGCAAGCTGTACAACACTGGGATTGTGTGCGCACCTTGCCAACTGATAGAAAACAGTACTTTTGCACTCTCCTGACTTTTCCAATCACATGAACATTCGATTGGAAGCTGTTTTGGACAACTTTTCTTTTCTTCCTGCCAAACACTTGGCAGACATCTCTGCAACTTCTAGAACACGATGGGAGATGTTTTCTGTGCTGGCACAGTTTCTCCTAGCCAGACATACTGGGAAAGCGTTTTGCTAAGATGTAGACTACAAAAGACGCCAAAGACGAAGGTAGGATGCTCTCCGGGGCTAAGAGCCGCTCCCGGGCGTCTTTGGGCAGAAGCCGCACTAAGGAGAGCACTTTGAGCGGCACAATCGTCTTTGCGCGAAGAAGCCGCTTCTTCGGCTCCGGGAGCCGGAGAGAGCGGCAGCTTCGGGAAGGTGAAGAAGCAAGCTGTACAACACTGGGATTGTGTGCGCAGCTCTCCAACTGATAGAAAACAGTACTTTTGCACTCTCCTGACTTTTCCAATCACATGAACATTCGATTGGAAGCTGTTTTGGACAACTTTTCTTTTCTTCCTGCCAAACACTTGGCAGACCTCCGTGCAACTTCTAGAACACGATGGGAGATGTTTTCTGTGCTGGCACAGTTTCTCCTAGCCAGACATACTGGGAAAGCGTTTTGCTAAGATGTAGACTACAAAAGACGCTAAAGACGAAGGTAGGATGCTCTCCAGAGCTAAGAGCCGCTCCCGGGCGTCTTTGGGCAGAAGCCGCGCTAAGGAGAGCACTGTGAGCGGCACAATCGTCTTTGCGCGAAGAAGCCGCTTCTTCGGCTCCGGGAGCCGGGGAGAGCGGCAGCTTCGGGAAGGTGAAGAAGCAAGCTGTACAACACTGGTATTGTGTGCGCAGCTTGCCAACTGATAGAAAACAGTACTTTTGCACTCTCCTGACTTTTCCAATCACATGAACATTCGATTGGAAGCTGTTTTGGACAACTTTTCTTTTCTTCCTGCCAAACACTTGGCAGACATCTCTGCAACTTCTAGAACACGATGGGAGATGTTTTCTGTGCTGGCACAGTTTCTCCTAGCCAGACATACTGGGAAAGCGTTTTGCTAAGATGTAGACTACAAAAGACGCTAAAGACGAAGGTAGGATGCTCTCCATAGCTAAGAGCCGCTCCCGGGCGTCTTTAGGCAGAAGCCGCGCTAAGGAGAGCACTGTGAGCGGCACAATCGTCTTTGCGCGAAGAAGCCGCTTCTTCGGCTCCCGGAGCCGGGGAGACCGGCAGCTTCAGGAAGGTGAAGAAGCAAGCTGTACAACACTGGGATTGTGTGCGCAGCTTGCCAACTGATAGAAAACAGTACTTTTGCACTCTCCTGACTTTTCCAAGCACATGAACATTCGATTGGAAGCTGTTTTGGACAACTTTTCTTTTCTTCCTGCCAAACACTTGGCAGACATCTCTGCAACTTCTAGAACACGATGGGAGATGTTTTCTGTGCTGGCACAGTTTCTCCTAGCCAGACATACTGGGAAAGCGTTTTGCTAAGATGTAGACTACAAAAGACGCCAAAGACGAAGGTAGGATGCTCTCCGGGGCTAAGAGCCGCTCCCGGGCGTCTTTGGGCAGAAGCCGCACTAAGGAGAGCACTGTGAGCAGCACAATCGTCTTTGCGCGAAGAAGCCGCTTCTTCGGCTCCGGGAGACGGAGAGAGCGGCAGCTTCGGGAAGGTGAAGAAGCAAGCTGTACAACACTGGGATTGTGTGCGCAGCTCTCCAACTGATAGAAAACAGTACTTTTGCACTCTCCTGACTTTTCCAATCACATGAACATTCGATTGGAAGCTGTTTTGGACAACTTTTCTTTTCTTCCTGCCAAACACTTGGCAGACCGCCGTGAAACTTCTAGAACACGATGGGAGATGTTTTCTGTGCTGGCACAGTTTCTCCTAGCCAGACATACTGGGAAAGCGTTTTGCTAAGATGTAGACTACAAAAGACGCCAAAGACGAAGGTAGGATGCTCTCCGGGGCTAAGAGCCGCTCCCGGGCGTCTTTGGGCAGAAGCCGCACTAAGGAGAGCACTTTGAGCGGCACAATCGTCTTTGCGCGAAGAAGCCGCTTCTTCGGCTCCGGGAGACGGAGAGAGCGGCAGCTTCGGGAAGGTGAAGAAGGAAGCTGTACAACACTGGGATTGTGTGCGCAGCTCTCCAACTGATAGAAAACAGTACTTTTGCACTCTCCTGACTTTTCCAATCACATGAACATTCGATTGGAAGCTGTTTTGGACAACTTTTCTTTTCTTCCTGCCAAACACTTGGCAGACCTCCGTGCAACTTCTAGAACACGATGGGAGATGTTTTCTGTGCTGGCACAGTTTCTCCTAGCCAGACATACTGGGAAAGCGTTTTGCTAAGATATAGACTACAAAAGACGCTAAAGACGAAGGTAGGATGCTCTCCGGAGCTAAGAGCCGCTCCCGGGCGTCTTTGGGCAGAAGCCGCGCTAAGGAGAGCACTGTGAGCGGCACAATCGTCTTTGCGCGAAGAAGCCGCTTTTTCACCTCCGGGAGCCGGAGAGAGCGGCAGCTTCGGGAAGGTGAAGAAGCAAGCTGTACAACACTGGGATTGTGTGCGCACCTTGCCAACTGATAGAAAACAGTACTTTTGCACTCTCCTGACTTTTCCAATCACATGAACATTCGATTGGAAGCTGTTTTGGACAACTTTTCTTTTCTTCCTGCCAAACACTTGGCAGACATCTCTGCAACTTCTAGAACACGATGGGAGATGTTTTCTGTGCTGGCACAGTTTCTCCTAGCCAGACATACTGGGAAAGCGTTTTACTAAGATGTAGACTACAAAAAAAGCTAAAGACGAAGGTAGGATGCTCTCCGGAGCTAAGAGCCGCTCCCGGGCGTCTTTGGGCAGAAGCCGCGCTAAGGAGAGCACTGTGAGCGGCACAATCGTCTTTGCGCGAAGAAGCCGCTTTTTCACCTCCGGGAGCCGGAGAGAGCGGCAGCTTCGGGAAGGTGAAGAAGCAAGCTGTACAACACTGGGATTGTGTGCGCACCTTGCCAACTGATAGAAAACAGTACTTTTGCACTCTCCTGACTTTTCCAATCACATGAACATTCGATTGGAAGCTGTTTTGGACAACTTTTCTTTTCTTCCTGCCAAACACTTGGCAGACATCTCTGCAACTTCTAGAACACGATGGGAGATGTTTTCTGTGCTGGCACAGTTTCTCCTAGCCAGACATACTGGGAAAGCGTTTTGCTAAGATGTAGACTACAAAAGACGCCAAAGACGAAGGTAGGATGCTCTCCGGGGCTAAGAGCCGCTCCCGGGCGTCTTTGGGCAGAAGCCGCACTAAGGAGAGCACTTTGAGCGGCACAATCGTCTTTGCGCGAAGAAGCCGCTTCTTCGGCTCCGGGAGACGGAGAGAGCGGCAGCTTCGGGAAGGTGAAGAAGCAAGCTGTACAACACTGGGATTGTGTGCGCAGCTCTCCAACTGATAGAAAACAGTACTTTTGCACTCTCCTGACTTTTCCAATCACATGAACATTCAATTGGAAGCTGTTTTGGACAACTTTTCTTTTCTTCCTGCCAAACACTTGGCAGACATCTCTGCAACTTCTAGAACACGATGGGAGATGTTTTCTGTGCTGGCACAGTTTCTCCTAGCCAGACATACTGGGAAAGCGTTTTGCTAAGATGTAGACTACAAAAGACGCTAAAGACGAAGGTAGGATGCTCTCCAGAGCTAAGAGCCGCTCCCGGGCGTCTTTAGGCAGAAGCCGCGCTAAGGAGAGCACTGTGAGCGGCACAATCGTCTTTGCGCGAAGAAGCCGCTTCTTCGGCTCTGGGACCCGGGGAGAGCAGCAGCTTCAGGAAGGTGAAGAAGAAAGCTGTACAACACTGGGATTGTGTGCGCACCTTGCCAACTGATAGAAAACAGTACTTTTACAGTCTCCTGACTTTTCCAATCACATGAACATTCGATTGGAAGCTGTTTTAGACAACTTTTCTTCCTGCCAAACACTTGGCAGACACCTCTGCAACTTCTAGAACACGATGGGAGATGTTTTCTGTGCTGGCACAGTTTTTCCTAGCCAGACATACTGGGAAAGCGTTTTGCTAAGATGTAGACTACAAAAGACGCTAAAGACGAAGGTAGGATGCTCTCCGGGGCTAAGAGCCGCTCCCGGGCGTCTTTGGGCAGAAGCCACGCTAAGGAGAGCACTGTGAGCGGCACAATCGTCTTTGCGCGAAGAAGCCGCTTCTTCGGCTCCGGGAGCCAGAGTGAGCGGCAGCTTCGGGAAGGTGAAGAAGCAAGCTGTACAACACTGGGATTGTGTGCGCACCTTGCCAACTGATAGAAAACAGTACTTTTGCACTCTCCTGACTTTTCCAATCACATGAACATTCGATTGGAAGCTGTTTTGGACAACTTTTCTTTTCTTCCTGCCAAACACTTGGCAGACCTCCGTGCAACTTCTAGAACACGATGGGAGATGTTTTCTGTGCTGGCACAGTTTCTCCTAGCCAGACATACTGGGAAAGCGTTTTGCTAAGATGTAGACTACAAAAGACGCTAAAGACGAAGGTAGGATGCTCTCCAGAGCTAAGAGCCGCTCCCGGGCGTCTTTGGGCAGAAGCCGCGCTAAGGAGAGCACTGTGAGCCGCACAATCGTCTTTGCGCGAAGAAGCCGCTTCTTCGGCTCCGGGAGCCGGAGAGAGCGGCAGCTTCGGGAAGGTGAAGAAGCAAGCTGTACAACACTGGGATTGTGTGCGCAGCTTGCCAACTGATAGAAAACAGTACTTTTGCACTCTCCTGACTTTTCCAATCACATGAACATTCGATTGGAAGCTGTTTTGGACAACTTTTCTTTTCTTCCTGCCAAACACTTTGCAGACCTCCATGCAACTTCTAGAACACGATGGGAGATGTTTTCTGTGCTGGCACAGTTTCTCCTAGCCAGACATACTGGGAAAGCGTTTTGCTAAGATGTAGACTACAAAAGACGCTAAAGACGAAGGTAGGATGCTCTCCAGAGCTAAGAGCCTCTCCCGGGCGTCTTTGGGCAGAAGCCGCTCTAAGGAGAGCACTGTGAGCGGCACAATCGTCTTTGCGCGAAGAAGCCGCTTCTTCGGCTCCGGGAGCCGGAGAGAGCGGCAGCTTCGGGAAGGTGAAGAAGCAAGCTGTACAACACTGGGATTGTGTGCGCAGCTTGCCAACTGATAGAAAACAGTACTTTTGCACTCTCCTGACTTTTCCAATCACATGAACATTCAATTGAACGCTGTTTTAGACAACTTTTCTTCCTGCCAAACACTTGGCAGACATCTCTGCAACTTCTAGAACACGATGGGAGATGTTTTCTGTGCTGGCACAGTTTCTCCTAGCCAGACATACTGGGAAAGCGTTTTGCTAAGATGTAGACTACAAAAAACGCCAAAGACGAAGGTAGGATGCTCTCCGGGGCTAAGAGCCGCTCCTGGGCGTCTTTGGGCAGAAGCCGCACTAAGGAGAGCACTGTGAGCGGCACAATCGTCTTTGCGCGGAAAAGCCGCTTCTTCGGCTCCGGGAGCCGGGGAGAGCGGCAGCTTCGGGAAGGTGAAGAAGCAAGCTGTACAACACTGGGATTGTGTGCGCAGCTTGCCAACTGATAGAAAACAGTACTTTTGCACTCTCCTGACTTTTCCAATCACATGAACATTCAATTGGAAGCTGTTTTGGACAACTTTTCTTGTCTTCCTGCCAAACACTTGGCAGACATCTCTGCAACTTCTAGAACACGATGGGAGATGCTTTCTGTGCTGGCACAGTTTTTCCTAGCCAGACATAGTGGAAAATCTATTTGCTAAGATGTGGACTACAAAAGACGCTAAAGACGAAGGTAGGATGCTCTCCGGAGCTAAGAGCCGCTCCCGGGCGTCTTTGGGCAGAAGCCGCGCTAAGGAGAGCACTGTGAGCGGCACAATCGTCTTGGCGCGAAGAAGCCGCTTCTTCGGCTCCGGGAGCCGGAGAGAGCGGCAGCTTCGGGAAGGTGAAGTAGCAAGCTGTACAACACTGGGATTGTGTGCGCAGCTTGCCAACTGATAGAAAACAGTACTTTTGCACTCTCCTGACTTTTCCAATCACATGAACATTCGATTGGAAGCTGTTTTGGACAACTTTTCTTTTCTTCCTGCCAAACACTTGGCAGACATCTCTGCAACTTCTAGAACACGATGGGAGATGTTTTCTGTGCTGGCACAGTTTCTCCTAGCCAGACATACTGGGAAAGCGTTTTGCTAAGATGTAGACTACAAAAGACGCCAAAGACGAAGGTAGGATGCTCTCCGGGGCTAAGAGCCGCTCCCGGGCGTCTTTGGGCAGAAGCCGCACTAAGGAGAGCACTTTGAGCGGCACAATCGTCTTTGCGCGAAGAAGCCGCTTCTTCGGCTCCGGGAGACGGAGAGAGCGGCAGCTTCGGGAAGGTGAAGAAGCAAGCTGTACAACACTGGGATTGTGTGCGCAGCTCTCCAACTGATAGAAAACAGTACTTTTGCACTCTCCTGACTTTTCCAATCACATGAACATTCGATTGGAAGCTGTTTTGGACAACTTTTCTTTTCTTCCTGCCAAACACTTGGCAGACCTCCGTGCAACTTCTAGAACACGATGGGAGATGTTTTCTGTGCTGGCACAGTTTCTCCTAGCCAGACATACTGGGAAAGCGTTTTGCTAAGATGTAGACTACAAAAGACGCTAAAGACGAAGGTAGGATGCTCTCCATAGCTAAGAGCCGCTCCCGGGCGTCTTTAGGCAGAAGCCGCGCTAAGGAGAGCACTGTGAGCGGCACAATCGTCTTTGCGCGAAGAAGCCGCTTCTTCGGCTCTGGGACCCGGGGAGAGCAGCAGCTTCAGGAAGGTGAAGAAGAAAGCTGTACAACACTGGGATTGTGTGCGCACCTTGCCAACTGATAGAAAACAGTACTTTTACAGTCTCCTGACTTTTCCAATCACATAAACATTCGATTGGAAGCTGTTTTGGACAACTTTTCTTCCTGCCAAACACTTGGCAGACATCTCTGCAACTTCTAGAACACGATGGGAGATGTTTTCTGTGCTGGCACAGTTTTTCCTAGCCAGACATACTGGGAAAGCGTTTTGCTAAGATGTAGACTACAAAAGACGCTAAAGACGAAGGTAGGATGCTCTCCGGGGCTAAGAGCCGCTCCCGGGCGTCTTTGGGCAGAAGCCACACTAAGGAGAGCACTGTGAGCGGCACAATCGTCTTTGCGCGAAGAAGCCGCTTCTTCGGCTCCGGGAGCCAGAGTGAGCGGCAGCTTCGGGAAGGTGAAGAAGCAAGCTGTACAACACTGGGATTGTGTGCGCAGCTTGCCAACTGATAGAAAACAGTACTTTTGCACTCTCCTGACTTTTCCAATCACATGAACATTCGATTGGAAGCTGTTTTGGACAACTTTTCTTTTCTTCCTGCCAAACACTTTGCAGACCTCCATGCAACTTCTAGAACACGATGGGAGATGTTTTCTGTGCTGGCACAGTTTCTCCTAGCCAGACATACTGGGAAAGCGTTTTGCTAAGATGTAGACTACAAAAGACGCTAAAGACGAAGGTAGGATGCTCTCCGGAGCTAAGAGCCTCTCCCGGGCGTCTTTGGGCAGAAGCCGCTCTAAGGAGAGCACTGTGAGCGGCACAATCGTCTTTGCGCGAAGAAGCCGCTTCTTCGGCTCCGGGAGCCGGAGAGAGCGGCAGCTTCGGGAAGGTGAAGAAGCAAGCTGTACAACACTGGGATTGTGTGCGCAGCTTGCCAACTGATAGAAAACAGTACTTTTGCACTCTCCTGACTTTTCCAATCACATGAACATTCAATTGAACGCATTTTTAGACAACTTTTCTTCCTGCCAAACACTTGGCAGACATCTCTGCAACTTCTAGAACACGATGGGAGATGTTTTCTGTGCTGGCACAGTTTCTCCTAGCCAGACATACTGGGAAAGCGTTTTGCTAAGATGTAGACTACAAAAGACGCCAAAGACGAAGGTAGGATGCTCTCCGGGGCTAAGAGCCGCTCCCGGGCGTCTTTGGGCAGAAGCCGCACTAAGGAGAGCACTGTGAGCGGCACAATCGTCTTTGCGCGAAGAAGCCGCTTCTTCGGCTCCGGGAGACGGAGAGAGCGGCAGCTTCGGGAAGGTGAAGAAGCAAGCTGTACAACACTGGGATTGTGTGCGCAGCTCTCCAACTGATAGAAAACAGTACTTTTGCACTCTCCTGACTTTTCCAATCACATGAACATTCGATTGGAAGCTGTTTTGGACAACTTTTCTTTTCTTCCTGCCAAACACTTGGCAGACCGCCGTGAAACTTCTAGAACACGATGGGAGATGTTTTCTGTGCTGGCACAGTTTCTCCTAGCCAGACATACTGGGAAAGCGTTTTGCTAAGATGTAGACTACAAAAGACGCCAAAGACGAAGGTAGGATGCTCTCCGGGGCTAAGAGCCGCTCCCGGGCGTCTTTGGGCAGAAGCCGCACTAAGGAGAGCACTTTGAGCGGCACAATCGTCTTTGCGCGAAGAAGCCGCTTCTTCGGCTCCGGGAGACGGAGAGAGCGGCAGCTTCGGGAAGGTGAAGAAGGAAGCTGTACAACACTGGGATTGTGTGCGCAGCTCTCCAACTGATAGAAAACAGTACTTTTGCACTCTCCTGACTTTTCCAATCACATGAACATTCGATTGGAAGCTGTTTTGGACAACTTTTCTTTTCTTCCTGCCAAACACTTGGCAGACCTCCGTGCAACTTCTAGAACACGATGGGAGATGTTTTCTGTGCTGGCACAGTTTCTCCTAGCCAGACATACTGGGAAAGCGTTTTGCTAAGATATAGACTACAAAAGACGCTAAAGACGAAGGTAGGATGCTCTCCGGAGCTAAGAGCCGCTCCCGGGCGTCTTTGGGCAGAAGCCGCGCTAAGGAGAGCACTGTGAGCGGCACAATCGTCTTTGCGCGAAGAAGCCGCTTTTTCACCTCCGGGAGCCGGAGAGAGCGGCAGCTTCGGGAAGGTGAAGAAGCAAGCTGTACAACACTGGGATTGTGTGCGCACCTTGCCAACTGATAGAAAACAGTACTTTTGCACTCTCCTGACTTTTCCAATCACATGAACATTCGATTGGAAGCTGTTTTGGACAACTTTTCTTTTCTTCCTGCCAAACACTTGGCAGACATCTCTGCAACTTCTAGAACACGATGGGAGATGTTTCCTGTGCTGGCACAGTTTCTCCTAGCCAGACATACTGGGAAAGCGTTTTACTAAGATGTAGACTACAAAAAAAGCTAAAGACGAAGGTAGGATGCTCTCCGGAGCTAAGAGCCGCTCCCGGGCGTCTTTGGGCAGAAGCCGCGCTAAGGAGAGCACTGTGAGCGGCACAATCGTCTTTGCGCGAAGAAGCCGCTTTTTCACCTCCGGGAGCCGGAGAGAGCGGCAGCTTCGGGAAGGTGAAGAAGCAAGCTGTACAACACTGGGATTGTGTGCGCACCTTGCCAACTGATAGAAAACAGTACTTTTGCACTCTCCTGACTTTTCCAATCACATGAACATTCGATTGGAAGCTGTTTTGGACAACTTTTCTTTTCTTCCTGCCAAACACTTGGCAGACATCTCTGCAACTTCTAGAACACGATGGGAGATGTTTTCTGTGCTGGCACAGTTTCTCCTAGCCAGACATACTGGGAAAGCGTTTTGCTAAGATGTAGACTACAAAAGACGCCAAAGACGAAGGTAGGATGCTCTCCGGGGCTAAGAGCCGCTCCCGGGCGTCTTTGGGCAGAAGCCGCACTAAGGAGAGCACTTTGAGCGGCACAATCGTCTTTGCGCGAAGAAGCCGCTTCTTCGGCTCCGGGAGACGGAGAGAGCGGCAGCTTCGGGAAGGTGAAGAAGCAAGCTGTACAACACTGGGATTGTGTGCGCAGCTCTCCAACTGATAGAAAACAGTACTTTTGCACTCTCCTGACTTTTCCAATCACATGAACATTCAATTGGAAGCTGTTTTGGACAACTTTTCTTTTCTTCCTGCCAAACACTTGGCAGACATCTCTGCAACTTCTAGAACACGATGGGAGATGTTTTCTGTGCTGGCACAGTTTCTCCTAGCCAGACATACTGGGAAAGCGTTTTGCTAAGATGTAGACTACAAAAGACGCTAAAGACGAAGGTAGGATGCTCTCCAGAGCTAAGAGCCGCTCCCGGGCGTCTTTAGGCAGAAGCCGCGCTAAGGAGAGCACTGTGAGCGGCACAATCGTCTTTGCGCGAAGAAGCCGCTTCTTCGGCTCTGGGACCCGGGGAGAGCAGCAGCTTCAGGAAGGTGAAGAAGAAAGCTGTACAACACTGGGATTGTGTGCGCACCTTGCCAACTGATAGAAAACAGTACTTTTACAGTCTCCTGACTTTTCCAATCACATGAACATTCGATTGGAAGCTGTTTTAGACAACTTTTCTTCCTGCCAAACACTTGGCAGACATCTCTGCAACTTCTAGAACACGATGGGAGATGTTTTCTGTGCTGGCACAGTTTCTCCTAGCCAGACATACTGGGAAAGCGTTTTGCTAAGATGTAGACTACAAAAGACGCTAAAGACGAAGGTAGGATGCTCTCCAGAGCTAAGAGCCGCTCCCGGGCGTCTTTGGGCAGAAGCCGCGCTAAGGAGAGCACTGTGAGCCGCACAATCGTCTTTGCGCGAAGAAGCCGCTTCTTCGGCTCCGGGAGCCGGAGAGACCGGCAGCTTCGGGAAGGTGAAGAAGCAAGCTGTACAACACTGGGATTGTGTGCGCAGCTTGCCAACTGATAGAAAACAGTACTTTTGCACTCTCCTGACTTTTCCAATCACATGAACATTCGATTGGAAGCTGTTTTGGACAACTTTTCTTTTCTTCCTGCCAAACACTTTGCAGACCTCCATGCAACTTCTAGAACACGATGGGAGATGTTTTCTGTGCTGGCACAGTTTCTCCTAGCCAGACATACTGGGAAAGCGTTTTGCTAAGATGTAGACTACAAAAGACGCTAAAGACGAAGGTAGGATGCTCTCCAGAGCTAAGAGCCTCTCCCGGGCGTCTTTGGGCAGAAGCCGCTCTAAGGAGAGCACTGTGAGCGGCACAATCGTCTTTGCGCGAAGAAGCCGCTTCTTCGGCTCCGGGAGCCGGAGAGAGCGGCAGCTTCGGGAAGGTGAAGAAGCAAGCTGTACAACACTGGGATTGTGTGCGCAGCTTGCCAACTGATAGAAAACAGTACTTTTGCACTCTCCTGACTTTTCCAATCACATGAACATTCAATTGAACGCTGTTTTAGACAACTTTTCTTCCTGCCAAACACTTGGCAGACATCTCTGCAACTTCTAGAACACGATGGGAGATGTTTTCTGTGCTGGCACAGTTTCTCCTAGCCAGACATACTGGGAAAGCGTTTTGCTAAGATGTAGACTACAAAAAACGCCAAAGACGAAGGTAGGATGCTCTCCGGGGCTAAGAGCCGCTCCCGGGCGTCTTTGGGCAGAAGCCGCACTAAGGAGAGCACTGTGAGCGGCACAATCGTCTTTGCGCGGAAAAGCCGCTTCTTCGGCTCCGGGAGCCGGGGAGAGCGGCAGCTTCGGGAAGGTGAAGAAGCAAGCTGTACAACACTGGGATTGTGTGCGCAGCTTGCCAACTGATAGAAAACAGTACTTTTGCACTCTCCTGACTTTTCCAATCACATGAACATTCAATTGGAAGCTGTTTTGGACAACTTTTCTTGTCTTCCTGCCAAACACTTGGCAGACATCTCTGCAACTTCTAGAACACGATGGGAGATGCTTTCTGTGCTGGCACAGTTTTTCCTAGCCAGACATAGTGGAAAATCTATTTGCTAAGATGTGGACTACAAAAGACGCTAAAGACGAAGGTAGGATGCTCTCCGGAGCTAAGAGCCGCTCCCGGGCGTCTTTGGGCAGAAGCCGCGCTAAGGAGAGCACTGTGAGCGGCACAATCGTCTTTGCGCGAAGAAGCCGCTTCTTCGGCTCTGGGAGACGGAGAGAGCGGCAGCTTTGGGAAGGTGAAGAAGCAAGCTGTACAACACTGGGATTGTGTGCGCAGCTTGCCAACTGATAGAAAACAGTACTTTTGCACTCTCCTGACTTTTCCAATCACATGAACATTCGATTGGAAGCTGTTTTGGACAACTTTTCTTTTCTTCCTGCCAAACACTTGGCAGACATCTCTGCAACTTCTAGAACACGATGGGAGATGTTTTCTGTCCTGGCAGAGTTTCTCCTAGCCAGACATACTGGGAAAGCGTTTTGCTAAGATGTAGACTACAAAAGACGCCAAAGACGAAGGTAGGATGCTCTCCGGGGCTAAGAGCCGCTCCCGGGCGTCTTTGGGCAGAAGTCGCACTAAGGAGAGCACTTTGAGCGGCACAATCGTCTTTGCGCGAAGAAGCCGCTTCTTCGGCTCCGGGAGCCAGAGTGAGCGGCAGCTTCGGGAAGGTGAAGAAGCAAGCTGTACAACACTGGGATTGTGTGCGCAGCTTGCCAACTGATAGAAAACAGTACTTTTGCACTCTCCTGACTTTTCCAATCACATGAACATTCGATTGGAAGCTGTTTTGGACAACTTTTCTTTTCTTCCTGCCAAACACTTTGCAGACCTCCATGCAACTTCTAGAACACGATGGGAGATGTTTTCTGTGCTGGCACAGTTTCTCCTAGCCAGACATACTGGGAAAGCGTTTTGCTAAGATGTAGACTACAAAAGACGCTAAAGACGAAGGTAGGATGCTCTCCGGAGCTAAGAGCCTCTCCCGGGCGTCTTTGGGCAGAAGCCGCTCTAAGGAGAGCACTGTGAGCGGCACAATCGTCTTTGCGCGAAGAAGCCGCTTCTTCGGCTCCGGGAGCCGGAGAGAGCGGCAGCTTCGGGAAGGTGAAGAAGCAAGCTGTACAACACTGGGATTGTGTGCGCAGCTTGCCAACTGATAGAAAACAGTACTTTTGCACTCTCCTGACTTTTCCAATCACATGAACATTCAATTGAACGCTGTTTTAGACAACTTTTCTTCCTGCCAAACACTTGGCAGACATCTCTGCAACTTCTAGAACACGATGGGAGATGTTTTCTGTGCTGGCACAGTTTCTCCTAGCCAGACATACTGGGAAAGCGTTTTGCTAAGATGTAGACTACAAAAAACGCTAAAGACGAAGGTAGGATGCTCTCCGGGGCTAAGAGCCGCTCCCGGGCGTCTTTGGGCAGAAGCCGCACTAAGGAGAGCGCTGTGAGCGGCACAATCGTCTTTGCGCGGAAAAGCCGCTTCTTCGGCTCCGGGAGCCGGGGAGAGCGGCAGCTTCGGGAAGGTGAAGAAGCAAGCTGTACAACACTGGGATTGTGTGCGCACCTTGCCAACTGATAGAAAACAGTACTTTTGCACTCTCCTGACTTTTCCAATCACATGAACATTCAATTGGAAGCTGTTTTGGACAACTTTTCTTTTCTTCCTGCCAAACACTTGGCAGACCTCCGTGCAACTTCTAGAACACGATGGGAGATGTTTTCTGTGCTGGCACAGTTTCTCCTAGCCAGACATACTGGGAAAGCGTTTTGCTAAGATGTAGACTACAAAAGACGCTAAAGACGAAGGTAGGATGCTCTCCGGAGCTAAGATCCTCTCCCGGGCGTCTTTGGGCAGAAGCCGCGCTAAGGAGAGAACTGTGAGCGGCACAATCGTCTTTGCGCGAAGAAGCCGCTTCTTCGGCTCCGGGAGCCGGAGAGAGCGGCAGCTTCGGGAAGGTGAAGAAGCAAGCTGTACAACACTGGGATTGTGTGCGCAGCTTGCCAACTGATAGAAAACAGTACTTTTGCACTCTCCTGACTTTTCCAATCACATGAACATTCGATTAGAAGCTGTTTTGGACAACTTTTCTTGTCTTCCTGCCAAACACTTGGCAGACATCTCTGCAACTTCTAGAACACGATGGGAGATGCTTTCTGTGCTGGCACAGTTTTTCCTAGCCAGACATAGTGGAAAATCTATTTGCTAAGATGTGGACTACAAAAGACGCTAAAGACGAAGGTAGGATGCTCTCCGGAGCTAAGAGCCGCTCCCGGGCGTCTTTGGGCAGAAGCCGCGCTAAGGAGAGCACTGTGAGCGGCACAATCGTCTTTGCGCGAAGAAGCCGCTTCTTCGGCTCTGGGAGACGGAGAGAGCGGCAGCTTTGGGAAGGTGAAGAAGCAAGCTGTACAACACTGGGATTGTGTGCGCAGCTTGCCAACTGATAGAAAACAGTACTTTTGCACTCTCCTGACTTTTCCAATCACATGAACATTCGATTGGAAGCTGTTTTGGACAACTTTTCTTTTCTTCCTGCCAAACACTTGGCAGACATCTCTGCAACTTCTAGAACACGATGGGAGATGTTTTCTGTGCTGGCACAGTTTCTCCTAGCCAGACATACTGGGAAAGCGTTTTGCTAAGATGTAGACTACAAAAGACGCCAAAGACGAAGGTAGGATGCTCTCCGGGGCTAAGAGCCGCTCCCGGGCGTCTTTGGGCAGAAGCCGCACTAAGGAGAGCACTTTGAGCGGCACAATCGTCTTTGCGCGAAGAAGCCGCTTCTTCGGCTCCGGGAGCCGGGGAGAGCGGCAGCTTCGGGAAGGTGAAGAAGCAAGCTGTACAACACTGGGATTGTGTGCGCAGCTCTCCAACTGATAGAAAACAGTACTTTTGCACTCTCCTGACTTTTCCAATCACATGAACATTCGATTGGAAGCTGTTTTGGACAACTTTTCTTTTCTTCCTGCCAAACACTTGGCAGACCTCCGTGCAACTTCTAGAACACGATGGGAGATGTTTTCTGTGCTGGCACAGTTTCTCCTAGCCAGACATACTGGGAAAGCTTTTTGCTAAGATGTAGACTACAAAAGACGCTAAAGACGAAGGTAGGATGCTCTCCAGAGCTAAGAGCCGCTCCCGGGCGTCTTTAGGCAGAAGCCGCACTAAGGAGAGCACTGTGAGCGGCACAATCGTCTTTGCGCGAAGAAGCCGCTTCTTCGGCTCTGGGACCCGGGGAGAGCAGCAGCTTCAGGAAGGTGAAGAAGAAAGCTGTACAACACTGGGATTGTGTGCGCACCTTGCCAACTGATAGAAAACAGTACTTTTACAGTCTCCTGACTTTTCCAATCACATAAACATTCGATTGGAAGCTGTTTTGGACAACTTTTCTTCCTGCCAAACACTTGGCAGACATCTCTGCAACTTCTAGAACACGATGGGAGATGTTTTCTGTGCTGGCACAGTTTTTCCTAGCCAGACATACTGGGAAAGCGTTTTGCTAAGATGTAGACTACAAAAGACGCTAAAGACGAAGGTAGGATGCTCTCCGGGGCTAAGAGCCGCTCCCGGGCGTCTTTGGGCAGAAGCCACGCTAAGGAGAGCACTGTGAGCGGCACAATCGTCTTTGCGCGAAGAAGCCGCTTCTTCGGCTCCGGGAGCCAGAGTGAGCGGCAGCTTCGGGAAGGTGAAGAAGCAAGCTGTACAACACTGGGATTGTGTGCGCAGCTTGCCAACTGATAGAAAACAGTACTTTTGCACTCTCCTGACTTTTCCAATCACATGAACATTCGATTGGAAGCTGTTTTGGACAACTTTTCTTTTCTTCCTGCCAAACACTTTGCAGACCTCCATGCAACTTCTAGAACACGATGGGAGATGTTTTCTGTGCTGGCACAGTTTCTCCTAGCCAGACATACTGGGAAAGCGTTTTGCTAAGATGTAGACTACAAAAGACGCTAAAGACGAAGGTAGGATGCTCTCCGGAGCTAAGAGCCTCTCCCGGGCGTCTTTGGGCAGAAGCCGCTCTAAGGAGAGCACTGTGAGCGGCACAATCGTCTTTGCGCGAAGAAGCCGCTTCTTCGGCTCCGGGAGCTGGAGAGAGCGGCAGCTTCGGGAAGGTGAAGAAGCAAGCTGTACAACACTGGGATTGTGTGCGCAGCTTGCCAACTGATAGAAAACAGTACTTTTGCACTCTCCTGACTTTTCCAATCACATGAACATTCAATTGAACGCTGTTTTAGACAACTTTTCTTCCTGCCAAACACTTGGCAGACATCTCTGCAACTTCTAGAACACGATGGGAGATGTTTTCTGTGCTGGCACAGTTTCTCCTAGCCAGACATACTGGGAAAGCGTTTTGCTAAGATGTAGACTACAAAAAACGCCAAAGACGAAGGTAGGATGCTCTCCGGGGCTAAGAGCCGCTCCCGGGCGTCTTTGGGCAGAAGCCGCACTAAGGAGAGCACTGTGAGCAGCACAATCGTCTTTGCGCGGAAAAGCCGCTTCTTCGGCTCCGGGAGCCGGGGAGAGCGGCAGCTTCGGGAAGGTGAAGAAGCAAGCTGTACAACACTGGGATTGTGTGCGCACCTTGCCAACTGATAGAAAACAGTACTTTTGCACTCTCCTGACTTTTCCAATCACATGAACATTCAATTGGAAGCTGTTTTGGACAACTTTTCTTTTCTTCCTGCCAAACACTTGGCAGACCTCCGTGCAACTTCTAGAACACGATGGGAGATGTTTTCTGTGCTGGCACAGTTTCTCCTAGCCAGACATACTGGGAAAGCGTTTTGCTAAGATGTAGACTACAAAAGACGCTAAAGACGAAGGTAGGATGCTCTCCGGAGCTAAGAGCCTCTCCCGGGCGTCTTTGGGCAGAAGCCGCGCTAAGGAGAGAACTGTGAGCGGCACAATCGTCTTTGCGCGAAGAAGCCGCTTCTTCGGCTCCGGGAGCCGGAGAGAGCGGCAGCTTCGGGAAGGTGAAGAAGCAAGCTGTACAACACTGGGATTGTGTGCGCAGCTCTCCAACTGATAGAAAACAGTACTTTTGCACTCTCCTGACTTTTCAAATCACATGAACATTCGATTGGAAGCTGTTTTGGACAACTTTTCTTTTCTTCCTGCCAAACACTTGGCAGACATCTCTGCAACTTCTAGAACACGATGGGAGATGCTTTCTGTGCTGGCACAGTTTTTCCTAGCCAGACATAGTGGAAAATCTATTTGCTAAGATGTGGACTACAAAAGACGCTAAAGACGAAGGTAGGATGCTCTCCGGAGCTAAGAGCCGCTCCCGGGCGTCTTTGGGCAGAAGCCGCGCTAAGGAGAGCACTGTGAGCGGCACAATCGTCTTTGCGCGAAGAAGCCGCTTCTTCGGCTCTGGGAGACGGAGAGAGCGCCAGCTTCGGGAAGGTGAAGAAGCAAGCTGTACAACACTGGGATTGTGTGCGCAGCTTGCCAACTGATAGAAAACAGTACTTTTGCACTCTCCCGACTTTTCCAATCACATGAACATTCGATTGGAAGCTGTTTTGGACAACTTTTCTTCCTGCCAAACACTTGGCAGACCTCCGTGCAACTTCTAGAACACGATGGGAGATGTTTTCTGTGCTGGCACAGTTTTTCCTAGCCAGACAGAGTGGAAAATCTATTTGCTAAGACGTAGACTACAAAAGACGCTAAAGACGAAAGTAGGATGCTCTCCGGAGCTAAGAGCCGCTCCCGGGCGTCTTTGGGCAGAAGCCGCGCTAAGGAGAGCACTGTGAGCGGCACAATCGTCTTTGCGCGAAGAAGCCGCTTCTTCGGCTCCGGGAGCCAGAGAGAGCGGCAGCTTCGGGAAGGTGAAGAAGCAAGCTGTACAAAACTGGGATTGTGTGCGCACCTTGCCAACTGATAGAAAACAGTACTTTTGCACTCTCCTGACTTTTCCAATCACATGAACATTCGATTGGAAGCTGTTTTGGACAACTTTTCTTTTCTTCCTGCCAAACACTTGGCAGACCGCCGTGCAACTTCTAGAACACGATGGGAGATGTTTTCTGTGCTGGCAAAGTTTTTCCTAGACAGACATAGTGGAAAATCTATTTGCTAAGACAGAGGCTACAAAAGACGCTAAAGACGAAGGTAGGATGCTCTCCGGAGCTAAGAGCCTCTCCCGGGCGTCTTTGGGCAGAAGCCGCGCTAAGGAGAGCACTGTGAGCGGCACAATCGTCTTTGCGCGAAGAAGCCGCTTCTTCGGCTCCAGGAGCTGGGGAGAGGGGCAGCTTCGGGAAGGTGAAGAAGCAAGCTGTACAACACTGGGATTGTGTGCGCACCTTGCCAACTGATAGAAAACAGTACTTTTGCACTCTCCTGACTTTTCCAATCACATGAACATTCGATTGGAAGCTGTTTTGGACAACTTTTCTTTTCTTCCTGCCAAACACTTGGCAGACATCTCTGCAACTTCTAGAACACGATGGGAGATGTTTTCTGTGCTGGCACAGTTTCTCCTAGCCAGACATACTGGGAAAGCGTTTTGCTAAGATGTAGACTACAAAAGACGCTAAAGACGAAGGTAGGATGCTCTCCAGAGCTAAGAGCCGCTCCCGGGCGTCTTTGGACAGAAGCCGCGCTAAGGAGAGCACTGTGAGCGGCACAATCGTCCTTGTGCGAAGAAGCCGCTTCTTCGGCTCCGGGAGCCGGAGAGAGCGGCAGCTTCGGGAAGGTGAAGAAGCAAGCTGTACAACACTGGGATTGTGTGCGCAGCTTGCCAACTGATAGAAAACAGTACTTTTGCACTCTCCTGACTTTTCCAATCACATGAACATTCGATTGGAAGCTGTTTTGGACAACTTTTCTCTTCTTCCTGCCAAACACTTGGATGACCTCCGTGCAACTTCTAGAACACGATGGGAGATGTTTTCTGTGCTGGCACAGTTTTTCCTAGACAGACATAGTGGAAAATCTATTTGCTAAGACGTAGACTACAAAAGACGCTAAAGACGAAGGTAGGATGCTCTCCGGAGCTAAGAGCCGCTCCCGGGCGTCTTTGGGCAGAAGCCGCACTAAGGAGAGCACTTGGAGCAGCACAATTGTCTTTGCGCGAAGAAGCCGCTTCTTCGGCTCCAGGTGCTGGAGAGACCGGCAGCTTCGGGAAGGTGAAGAAGCAAGCTGTACAACACTGGGATTGTGTGCGCACCTTGCCAACTGATAGAAAACAGTACTTTTGCACTGTCCTGACTTTTCCAATCACATGAACATTCGATTGGAAGCTGTTTTGGACAACTTTTCTTCCTGCCAAACACTTGGCAGTCATCTCTGCAACTTCTAGAACACGATGGGAGATGTTTTCTGTGCTGGCACAGTTTCTCCTAGCCAGACATACTGGGAAAGCGTTTTGCTAAGATGTAGACTACAAAAGACGCTAAAGACGAAGGTAGGATGCTCTCCGGAGCTAAGAGCCGCTCCCGGGCGTCTTTGGGCAGAAGCCGCGCTAAGGAGAGCACTGTGAGCGGCACAATCGCCTTTGCGCGATGAAGCCGCTTCTTCGGCTCCAGGAGCCGGAGAGAGCGGCAGCTTCGGGAAGGTGAAGAAGCAAGCTGTACAAAACTGGGATTGTGTGCGCACCTTGCCAACTGATAGAAAACAGTACTTTTGCACTCTCCTGACTTTTCCAATCATAGGAACATTCGATTGGAAGCTGTTTTGGACAACTTTTCTTTTCTTCCTGCCAAACACTTGGCAGACCTCCGTGCAACTTCTAGAACACGATGGGAGATGTTTTCTGTGCTGGCACAGTTTCTCCTAGCCAGACATACTGGGAAAGCGTTTTGCTAAGATGTAGACTACAAAAGACGCTAAAGACGAAGGTAGGATGCTCTCCGGAGCTAAGAGCCGCTCCCGGGCGTCTTTGGGCAGAAGCCGCGCTAAGGAGAGCACTGTGAGCGGCACAATCGTCTTTGCGCGACGAAGCCGCTTCTTCGGCTCCGGGAGCTGGGGAGAGGGGCAGCTTCGGGAAGGTGAAGAAGCAAGCTGTACAAAACTGGGATTGTGTGCGCACCTTGCCAACTGATAGAAAACAGTACTTTTGCACTCTCCTGACTTTTCCAATCACATGAACATTCGATTGGAAGCTGTTTTGGACAACTTTTCTTCCTGCCAAACACTTGGCAGACATCTCTGCAACTTCTAGAACACGATGGGAGATGTTTTCTGTGCTGGCACAGTTTCTCCTAGCCAGACATACTGGGAAAGCGTTTTGCTAAGATGTAGACTACAAAAGACGCTAAAGACGAAGGTAGGATGCTCTCCGGAGATAAGCGCCGCTCCCGGGCGTCTTTGGGCAGAAGCCGCACTAAGGAGAGCACTGTGAGCAGCACAATCGTCTTTGCGCGAAGAAGCCGCTTCTTCGGCTCCGGGAGACGGAGAGAGCGGCAGCTTCGGGAAGGTGAAGAAGCAAGCTGTACAACACTGGGATTGTGTGCGCAGCTCTCCAACTGATAGAAAACAGTACTTTTGCACTCTCCTGACTTTTCCAATCACATGAACATTCGATTGGAAGCTGTTTTGGACAACTTTTCTTTTCTTCCTGCCAAACACTTGGCAGACCTCCGTGCAACTTCTAGAACACGATGGGAGATGTTTTCTGTGCTGGCACAGTTTCTCCTAGCCAGACATACTGGGAAAGCGTTTTGCTAAGATGTAGACTACAAAAGACGCTAAAGACGAAGGTAGGATGCTCTCCAGAGCTAAGAGCCGCTCCCGGGCGTCTTTAGGCAGAAGCCGCGCTAAGGAGATCACTGTGAGCGGCACAATCGTCTTTGCGCGAAGAAGCCGCTTCTTCGGCTCCGGGAGCCGGAGAGAGCGGCAGCTTCGGGAAGGTGAAGAAGCAAGCTGTACAACACTGGGATTGTGTGCGCAGCTTGCCAACTGATAGAAAACAGTACTTTTGCACTCTCCTGACTTTTCCAAGCACATGAACATTCGATTGGAAGCTGTTTTGGACAACTTTTCTTTTCTTCCTGCCAAACACTTGGCAGACCTCCGTGCAACTTCTAGAACACGATGGGAGATGTTTTCTGTGCTGGCACAGTTTCTCCTAGCCAGACATACTGGGAAAGCGTTTTGCTAAGATGTAGACTACAAAAGACGCTAAAGACGAAGGTAGGATGCTCTCCGGAGCTAAGAGCCGCTCCCGGGCGTCTTTGGGCAGAAGCCGCGCTAAGGAGAGCACTGTGAGCGGCACAATCGTCTTTGCGCGAAGAAGCCGCTTTTTCACCTCCGGGAGCCGGAGAGAGCGGCAGCTTCGGGAAGGTGAAGAAGCAAGCTGTACAACACTGGGATTGTGTGCGCAGCTTGCCAACTGATAGAAAACAGTACTTTTGCACTCTCCTGACTTTTCCGATCACATGAACATTCGATTGGAAGCTGTTTTGGACAACTTTTCTTTTCTTCCTGCCAAACACTTGGCAGACATCTCTGCAACTTCTAGAACACGATGGGAGATGTTTTCTGTGCTGGCACAGTTTCTCCTAGCCAGACATACTGGGAAAGCGTTTTGCTAAGATGTGGACTACAAAAGACGCTAAAGACGAAGGTAGGATGCTCTCCGGAGCTAAGAGCCTCTCCCGGGCGTCTTTGGGCAGAAGCCGCGCTAAGGAGAGCACTGTGAGCGGCACAATTGTTTTTGCGCGAAGAAGCCGCTTCTTCGGCTCCGGGAGCCGGAGAGAGCGGCAGCTTCGGGAAGGTGAAGAAGCAAGCTGTACAACACTGGGATTGTGTGCGCACCTTGCCAACTGATAGAAAACAGTACTTTTGCACTCTCCTGACTTTTCCAATCACATGAACATTCGATTGGAAGCTGTTTTGGACAACTTTTCTTTTCTTCCTGCCAAACACTTGGCAGACCTCCGTGCAACTTCTAGAACACGATGGGAGATGTTTTCTGTGCTGGCACAGTTTCTCCTAGCCAGACATACTGGGAAAGCGTTTTGCTAAGATGTAGACTACAAAAGATGCTAAAGACGAAGGTAGGATGCTCTCCAGAGCTAAGAGCCGCTCCCGGGCGTCTTTGGGCAGAAGCCGCGCTAAGGAGAGCACTGTGAGCGGCACAATCGTCTTTGCGCGAAGAAGCCGCTTCTTCGGCTCCGGGAGCCGGAGAGAGCGGCAGCTTCGGGAAGGTGAAGAAGCAAGCTGTACAACACTGGTATTGTGTGCGCACCTTGCCAACTGATAGAAAACAGTACTTTTGCACTCTCCTGACTTTTCCAATCACATGAACATTCAATTGAAAGCTGTTTTGGACAACTTTTCTTCCTGCCAAACACTTGGCAGACATCTCTGCAACTTCTAGAACACGATGGGAGATGTTTTCTGTGCTGGCACAGTTTCTCCTAGCCAGACATACTGGGAAAGCGTTTTGCTAAGATGTAGACTAGAAAAGACGCTAAAGACGAAGGTAGGATGCTCTCCGGGGCTATGAGCCGCTCCCGGGCGTCTTTGGGCAGAAGCCGCACTAAGGAGAGCACTGTGAGCGGCACAATCGTCTTTGCGCGAAGAAGCCGCTTCTTCGGCTCCGGGAGACGGGGAGACCGGCAGCTTCGGGAAGGTGAAGAAGCAAGCTGTACAACACTGGGATTGTGTGCGCAGCTTGCCAACTGATAGAAAACAGTACTTTTGCACTCTCCTGACTTTTCCAAGCACATGAACATTTGATTGGAAGCTGTTTTGGACAACTTTTCTTTTCTTCCTGCCAAACACTTGGCAGACCTCCGTGCAACTTCTAGAACACGATGGGAGATGTTTTCTGTGCTGGCACAGTTTCTCCTAGCCAGACATACTGGGAAAGCGTTTTGCTAAGATGTAGACTACAAAAGACGCTAAAGACGAAGGTAGGATGCTCTCCAGAGCTAAGAGCCGCTCCCGGGCGTCTTTGGGCAGAAGCCGCGCTAAGGAGAGCACTGTGAGCGGCACAATCGTCTTTGCGCGAAGAAGCCGCTTCTTCGGCTCCGGGAGCCGGAGAGAGCGGCAGCTTCGGGAAGGTGAAGAAGCAAGCTGTACAACACTGGGATTGTGTGCGCACCTTGCCAACTGATAGAAAACAGTACTTTTGCACTCTCCTGACTTTTCCAATCACATGAACATTCGATTGGAAGCTGTTTTGGACAACTTTTCTTTTCTTCCTGCCAAACACTTGGATGACCTCCGTGCAACTTCTAGAACACGATGGGAGATGTTTTCTGTGCTGGCACAGTTTTTCCTAGACAGACATAGTGGAAAATCTATTTGCTAAGATGTAGACTACAAAAGACGCTAAAGACGAAGGTAGGATGCTCTCCGGAGCTAAGAGCCGCTCCCGGGCGTCTTTGGGCAGAAGCCGCACTAAGGAGAGCACTGTGAGCAGCACAATCGTCTTTGCGCGAAGAAGCCGCTTCTTCGGCTCCAGGTGCTGGAGAGACCGGCAGCTTCGGGAAGGTGAAGAAGCAAGCTGTACAACACTGGGATTGTGTGCGCAGCTATCCAACTGATACAAAACAGTACTTTTGCACTCTCCTGACTTTTCCAATCACATGAACATTCGATTGGAAGCTGTTTTGGACAACTTTTCTTTTCTTCCTGCCAAACACTTGGCAGACCTCCGTGCAACTTCTAGAACACGATGGGAGATGTTTTCTGTGCTGGCACAGTTTCTCCTAGCCAGACATACTGGGAAAGCATTTTGCTAAGATGTAGACTACAAAAGACGCTAAAGACGAAGGTAGGATGCTCTCCGGAGCTAAGAGCCGCTCCCGGGCGTCTTCGGGCAGAAGCCGCGCTAAGGAGAGCATTGTGAGTGGCACAATCGTCTTTGCGCGAAGAAGCCGCTTCTTCGGCTCTGGGAGACGGAGAGAGCGGCAGCTTCGGGAAGGTGAAGAAGCAAGCTGTACAACACTGGGATTGTGTGCGCAGCTTGCCAACTGATAGAAAACAGTACTTTTGCACTCTCCTGACTTTTCCAATCACATGAACATTCGATTGGAAGCTGTTTTGGACAACTTTTCTTTTCTTCCTGCCAAACACTTGGCAGACCTCCGTGCAACTTCTAGAACACGATGGGAGATGTTTTCTGTGCTGGCACAGTTTCTCCTAGCCAGACATACTGGAAAAGCGTTTTGCTAAGATGTAGACTACAAAAGACGCTAAAGACGAAGGTAGGATGCTCTCCGGAGCTAAGAGCCGCTCCCGGGCGTCTTTGGGCAGAAGCCGCGCTAAGGAGAGCACTGTGAGCGGCACAATCGTCTTTGCGCGACGAAGCCGCTTCTTCGGCTCCGGGAGCCAGAGAGAGCGGCAGCTTCGGGAAGGTGAAGAAGCAAGCTGTACAACACTGGGATTGTGTGCGCACCTTGCCAACTGATAGAAAACAGTACTTTTGCACTCTCCTGACTTTTCCAATCACATGAACATTCGATTGGAAGCTGTTTTGGACAACTTTTCTTCCTGCCAAACACTTGGCAGACATCTCTGCAACTTCTAGAACACGATGGGAGATGTTTTCTGTGCTGGCACAGTTTCTCCTAGCCAGACATACTGGGAAAGCATTTTGCTAAGATGTAGACTACAAAAGACGCTAAAGACGAAGGTAGGATGCTCTCCGGAGATAAGCGCCGCTCCCGGGCGTCTTTGGGCAGAAGCCGCGCTAAGGAGAGCACTGTGAGCGGCACAATCGTCTCTGCGCGAAGAAGCCGCTTCTTCGGCTCTGGGAGACGGAGAGAGCGGCAACTTCGGGAAGGTGAAGAAGCAAGCTGTACAACACTGGGATTGTGTGCGCAGCTTGCCAACTGATAGAAAACAGTACTTTTGCACTCTCCTGACTTTTCCAATCACATGAACATTCGATTGGAAGCTGTTTTGGACAACTTTTCTTTTCTTCCTGCCAAACACTTGGCAGACCTCCGTGCAACTTCTAGAACACGATGGGAGATGTTTTCTGTGCTGGCACAGTTTCTCCTAGCCAGACATACTGGGAAAGCGTTTTGCTAAGATGTAGACTACAAAAGACGCTAAAGACGAAGGTAGGATGCTCTCCGGAGCTAAGAGCCGCTCCCGGGCGTCTTTGGGCACAAGCCGCACTAAGGAGAGCACTGTGAGCGGCACAATCGTCTTTGCGAGAAGAAGCCGCTTCTACAGCTCCGGGAGCCAGGGAGAGCGGCAGCTTCGGGAAGGTGAAGAAGCAAGCTGTACAAAACTGGGATTGTGTGCGCACCTTGCCAACTGATAGAAAACAGTACTTTTGCACTCTCCTGACTTTTCCAATCACATGAACATTCGATTGGAAGCTGTTTTGGACAACTTTTCTTCCTGCCAAACACTTGGCAGACATCTCTGCAACTTCTAGAAAACGATGGGAGATGTTTACTGTGCTGGCCCAGTTTCTCTTAGCCAGACGTAGTGGAAAAGCGTTTTGCTAAGATGTAGACTACAAAAGATGCTAAAGACGAAGGTAGGATGCTCTCCGGAGCTAAGAGCCGCTCCCGGGAGTCTTTGGGCAGAAGCCGCGCTAAGGAGAGCACTGTGAGCGGCACAATCGTCTTTGCGAGAAGAAGCCGCTTCTTCGGATCCGGGAGTCGGAGAGAGCGGCAGCTTCGGGAAGGTGAAGAAGCAAGCTGTACAACACTGGGATTGTGTGCGCACCTTGCCAACTGATAGAAAACAGTACTTTTGCACTCTCCTGACTTTTCCAATCACATGAACATTCGATTGGAAGCTGTTTTGGACAACTTTTCTTTTCTTCCTGCCAAACACTTGGCAGACCTCCGTGCAACGTCTAGAACACGATGGGAGATGTTTTCTGTGCTGGCACAGTTTCTCCTAAACAGAAATACTGGGAAAGCGTTTTGCTAAGATGTAGACTACAAAAGACGCTAAAGACGAAGGTAGGATGCTCTCCGGAGCTAAGAGCCGCTCCCGGGCGTCTTTGGGCAGAAGCCGCGCTAAGGAGAGCACTGTGAGCGGCACAATCGTCTTTGCGAGAAGAAGCCGCTTCTTCAGCTCCGGGAGCCGGGGAGAGCGGCAGCTTCGGGAAGGTGAAGAAGCAAGCTGTACAACACTGGGATTGTGTGCGCACCTTGCCAACTGATAGAAAACAGTACTTTCGCACTCTCCTGACTTTTCCAATCACATGAACATTCGATTGGAAGCTGTTTTGGACAACTTTTCTTTTCTTCCTGCCAAACACTTGGCAGACATCTCTGCAACTTCTAGAACATGATGGGAGATGTTTACTGTGCTGGCACAGTTTCTCTTTGCCAGACGTAGTGGAAAAGCGTTTTGCTAAGATGTAGACTACAAAAGACGCTAAAGACGAAGGTAGGATGCTCTCCGGAGCTAAGAGCCGCTCCCGGGCGTCTTTGGGCAGAAGCCGCGCTAAGGAGAGCACTGTGAGCGGCACAATCGTCTTTGCGAGAAGAAGCCGCTTCTTCGGATCCGGGAGCCGGAGAGAGCGGCAGCTTCGGGAAGGTGAAGAAGCAAGCTGTACAACACTGGGATTGTGTGCGCACCTTGCCAACTGATAGAAAACAGTACTTTTGCACTCTCCTGACTTTTCCAATCACATGAACATTCGATTGGAAGCTGTTTTGGACAACTTTTCTTTTCTTCCTGCCAAACACTTGGCAGACATCTCTGCAACTTCTAGAACACGATGGGAGATGTTTTCTGTGCTGGCACAGTTTCTCCTAGCCAGACATACTGGGAAAGCGTTTTGCTAAGATGTCGACTACAAAAGACGCTAAAGACGAAGGTAGGATGCTCTCCGGAGCTAAGAGCCGCTCCCGGGCGTCTTTGGGCAGAAGCCGCGCTAAGGAGAGCACTGTGAGCGGCACAATCGTCTTTGCGCGAAGAAGCCGCTTCTTCGGCTCCGGGAGCCGGAGAGAGCGGCAGCTTCGGGAAGGTGAAGAAGCAAGCTGTACAACACTGGGATTGTGTGCGCAGCTTGCCAACTGATAGAAAACAGTACTTTTGCTCTCTCCCGACTTTTCCAATCACATGAGCATTCGATTGGAAGCTGTTTTGGACAACTTTTCTTTTCTTCCTGCCAAACACTTGGCAGACATCTCTGCAACTTCTAGAACACGATGGGAGATGTTTTCTGTGCTGGCACAGTTTTTCCTAGCCAGACATAGTGGGAAAGCGTTTTGCTAAGATGTAGACTACAAAAGACGCTAAAGACGAAGGTAGGATGCTCTCCGGAGCTAAGAGCCGCTCCCGGGCGTCTTTGGGCAGAAGCCGCGCTAAGGAGAGCACTGTGAGCGGCACAATCGTCTTTGCGAGAAGAAGCCGCTTCTTCGGCTCCGGGAGCCGGAGAGAGCGGCAGCTTCGGGAAGGTGAAGAAGCAAGCTGTACAACACTGGGATTGTGTGCGCAGCTTGCCAACTGATAGAAAACAGTACTTTTGCACTCTCCTGACTTTTCCAATCACATGAACATTCGATTGGAAGCTGTTTTGGACAACTTTTCTTCCTGCCAAACACTTGGCAGACATCTCTGCAACTTCTAGAACACGATGGGAGATGTTTTCTGTGCTGGCAGAGTTTCTCCTAGCCAGACATACTGGGAAAGCGTTTTGCTAAGATGTAGACTACAAAAGACGCTAAAGACGAAGGTAGGATGCTCTCCGGAGCTAAGAGCCGCTCCCGGGCGTCTTTGGGCAGAAGCCGCGCTAAGGAGAGCACTGTGAGCGGCACAATCGTCTTTGCGAGAAGAAGCCGCTTCTTCAGCTCCGGGAGCCGGGGAGAGCGGCAGCTTCGGGAAGGTGAAGAAGCAAGCTGTACAAGACTGGGATTGTGTGCGCACCTTGCCAACTGTTAGAAAACAGTACTTTTGCACTCTCCTGACTTTTCCAATCACATGAACATTCGATTGGAAGCTGTTTTGGACAACTTTTCTTTTCTTCCTGCCAAACACTTGACAGACATCTCTTCAACTTCTAGAACACGATGGGAGATGTTTTCTGTCCTGGCAGAGTTTTTCCTAGCCAGACGTATTGGAAAAGCGTTTTGCTAAGATGTAGAGTACAAAAGACGCTAAAGACGAAGGTAGGATGCTCTCCGGAGCTAAGAGCCGCTCCCGGGCGTCTTTGGGCAGAAGCCGCACTAAGGAGAGCACTGTGAGCGGCACAATCGTCTTTGCGAGAAGAAGCCGCTTCTACAGCTCCGGGAGCCGGGGAGAGCGGCAGCTTCGGGAAGGTGAAGAAGCAAGCTGTACAACACTGGGATTGTGTGCGCACCTTGCCAACTGATAGAAAACAGTACTTTTGCACTCTCCTGACTTTTCCAATCACATGAACATTCGATTGGAAGCTGTTTTGGACAACTTTTCTTCCTGCCAAACACTTGGCAGACATCTCTGCAACTTCTAGAACACGATGGGAGATGTTTTCTGTGCTGGCACAGTTTCTCCTAGCCAGACATACTGGGAAAGCGTTTTGCTAAGATGTAGACTACAAAAGACGCTAAAGACGAAGGTAGGATGCTCTCCGGGGCTATGAGCCGCTCCCGGGCGTCTTTGGGCAGAAGCCGCACTAAGGAGAGCACTGTGAGCGGCACAATCGTCTTTGCGCGAAGAAGCCGCTTCTTCGGCTCCGGGAGACGGGGAGACCGGCAGCTTCGGGAAGGTGAAGAAGCAAGCTGTACAACACTGGGATTGTGTGCGCAGCTTGCCAACTGATAGAAAACAGTACTTTTGCACTCTCCTGACTTTTCCAAGCACATGAACATTCGATTGGAAGCTGTTTTGGACAACTTTTCTTTTCTTCCTGCCAAACACTTGGCAGACCTCCGTGCAACTTCTAGAACACGATGGGAGATGTTTTCTGTGCTGGCACAGTTTCTCCTAGCCAGACATACTGGGAAAGCGTTTTGCTAAGATGTAGACTACAAAAGACGCTAAAGACGAAGGTAGGATGCTCTCCGGAGCTAAGAGCCGCTCCCGGGCGTCTTTGGGCAGAAGCCGCGCTAAGGAGAGCACTGTGAGCGGCACAATCGTCTTTGCGCGAAGAAGCCGCTTCTTCGGCTCCGGGAGCCGGAGAGAGCGGCAGCTTCGGGAAGGTGAAGAAGCAAGCTGTACAACACTGGGATTGTGTGCGCACCTTGCCAACTGATAGAAAACAGTACTTTTGCACTCTCCTGACTTTTCCAATCACATGAACATTCGATTGGAAGCTGTTTTGGACAACTTTTCTTTTCTTCCTGCCAAACACTTGGATGACCTCCGTGCAACTTCTAGAACACGATGGGAGATGTTTTCTGTGCTGGCACAGTTTTTCCTAGACAGACATAGTGGAAAATCTATTTGCTAAGATGTAGACTACAAAAGACGCTAAAGACGAAGGTAGGATGCTCTCCGGAGCTAAGAGCCGCTCCCGGGCGTCTTTGGGCAGAAGCCGCACTAAGGAGAGCACTGTGAGCAGCACAATCGTCTTTGCGCGAAGAAGCCGCTTCTTCGGCTCTGGGAGACGGAGAGAGCGGCAACTTCGGGAAGGTGAAGAAGCAAGCTGTACAACACTGGGATTGTGTGCGCAGCTTGCCAACTGATAGAAAACAGTACTTTTGCACTCTCCTGACTTTTCCAATCACATGAACATTCGATTGGAAGCTGTTTTGGACAACTTTTCTTTTCTTCCTGCCAAACACTTGGCAGACCTCCGTGCAACTTCTAGAACACGATGGGAGATGTTTTCTGTGCTGGCACAGTTTCTCCTAGCCAGACATACTGGGAAAGCGTTTTGCTAAGATGTAGACTACAAAAGACGCTAAAGACGAAGGTAGGATGCTCTCCGGAGCTAAGAGCCGCTCCCGGGCGTCTTTGGGCACAAGCCGCACTAAGGAGAGCACTGTGAGCGGCACAATCGTCTTTGCGAGAAGAAGCCGCTTCTACAGCTCCGGGAGCCAGGGAGAGCGGCAGCTTCGGGAAGGTGAAGAAGCAAGCTGTACAAAACTGGGATTGTGTGCGCACCTTGCCAACTGATAGAAAACAGTACTTTTGCACTCTCCTGACTTTTCCAATCACATGAACATTCGATTGGAAGCTGTTTTGGACAACTTTTCTTCCTGCCAAACACTTGGCAGACATCTCTGCAACTTCTAGAAAACGATGGGAGATGTTTACTGTGCTGGCCCAGTTTCTCTTAGCCAGACGTAGTGGAAAAGCGTTTTGCTAAGATGTAGACTACAAAAGATGCTAAAGACGAAGGTAGGATGCTCTCCGGAGCTAAGAGCCGCTCCCGGGAGTCTTTGGGCAGAAGCCGCGCTAAGGAGAGCACTGTGAGCGGCACAATCGTCTTTGCGAGAAGAAGCCGCTTCTTCGGATCCGGGAGTCGGAGAGAGCGGCAGCTTCGGGAAGGTGAAGAAGCAAGCTGTACAACACTGGGATTGTGTGCGCACCTTGCCAACTGATAGAAAACAGTACTTTTGCACTCTCCTGACTTTTCCAATCACATGAACATTCGATTGGAAGCTGTTTTGGACAACTTTTCTTTTCTTCCTGCCAAACACTTGGCAGACCTCCGTGCAACGTCTAGAACACGATGGGAGATGTTTTCTGTGCTGGCACAGTTTCTCCTAAACAGAAATACTGGGAAAGCGTTTTGCTAAGATGTAGACTACAAAAGATGCTCAAGACGAAGGTAGGATGCTCTCCGGAGCTAAGAGCCGCTCCCGGGCGTCTTTGGGCAGAAGCCGCGCTAAGGAGAGCACTGTGAGCGGCACAATCGTCTTTGCGAGAAGAAGCCGCTTCTTCAGCTCCGGGAGCCGGGGAGAGCGGCAGCTTCGGGAAGGTGAAGAAGCAAGCTGTACAACACTGGGATTGTGTGCGCACCTTGCCAACTGATAGAAAACAGTACTTTCGCACTCTCCTGACTTTTCCAATCACATGAACATTCGATTGGAAGCTGTTTTGGACAACTTTTCTTTTCTTCCTGCCAAACACTTGGCAGACATCTCTGCAACTTCTAGAACATGATGGGAGATGTTTACTGTGCTGGCACAGTTTCTCTTAGCCAGACGTAGTGGAAAAGCGTTTTGCTAAGATGTAGACTACAAAAGACACTAAAGACGAAGGTAGGATGCTCTCCGGAGCTAAGAGCCGCTCCCGGGCGTCTTTGGGCAGAAGCCGCGCTAAGGAGAGCACTGTGAGCGGCACAATCGTCTTTGCGAGAAGAAGCCGCTTCTTCGGATCCGGGAGCCGGAGAGAGCGGCAGCTTCGGGAAGGTGAAGAAGCAAGCTGTACAACACTGGGATTGTGTGCGCACCTTGCCAACTGATAGAAAACAGTACTTTTGCACTCTCCTGACTTTTCCAATCACATGAACATTCGATTGGAAGCTGTTTTGGACAACTTTTCTTTTCTTCCTGCCAAACACTTGGCAGACATCTCTGCAACTTCTAGAACACGATGGGAGATGTTTTCTGTGCTGGCACAGTTTCTCCTAGCCAGACATACTGGGAAAGCGTTTTGCTAAGATGTCGACTACAAAAGACGCTAAAGACGAAGGTAGGATGCTCTCCGGAGCTAAGAGCCGCTCCCGGGCGTCTTTGGGCAGAAGCCGCGCTAAGGAGAGCACTGTGAGCGGCACAATCGTCTTTGCCCAAAGAAGCCGCTTCATCGACTCCGGGAGCCGGGGAGAGCGGCAGCTTCGGGAAGGTGAAGAAGCAAGCTGTACAACACTGGGATTGTGTGCGCACCTTGCCAACTGATAGAAAACAGTACTTTTACAGTCTCCTGACTTTTCCAATCACATGAGCATTCGATTGGAAGCTGTTTTGGACAACTTTTCTTTTCTTCCTGCCAAACACTTGGCAGACATCTCTGCAACTTCTAGAACACGATGGGAGATATATTCTGTGCTGGCACAGTTTCTCCTAGCCAGACATACTGGGAAAGCGTTTTGCTAAGATGTAGACTACAAAAGACGCTCAAGACGAAGGTAGGATGCTCTCCGGAGCTAAGAGCCGCTCCCGGGCGTCTTTGGGCACAAGCCGCGCTAAGGAGAGCACTGTGAGCGGCACAATCGTCTTTGCGAGAAGAAGCCGCTTCTTCGGCTCCGGGAGCCGGGGAGAGCGACAGCTTCGGGAAGGTGAGGAAGCAAGCTGTACAACACTGGGATTGTGTGCACGGCTTGCCAACTGATAGAAAACAGTACTTTCGCACTCTCCTGACTTTTCCAATCACATGAACATTCGATTGGAAGCTGTTTTGGACAACTTTTCTTTTCTTCCTGCCAAACACTTGGCAGACATCTCTGCAACTTCTAGAACATGATGGGGGATGTTTTCTGTGCTGGCGGAGTTTTTCCTAGCCAGACGTATTGGAAAAGCGTTTTGCTAAGATGTAGACTACAAAAGACGCTAAAGACGAAGGTAGGATGCTCTCCGGAGCTAAGAGCCGCTCCCGGGTGTCTTTGGGCAGAAGCCGCGCTAAGGAGAGCACTGTGAGCGGCACAATTGTCTTTGCGCGAAGAAGCCGCTTCTTCGGCTCCGGGAGCCGGGGAGAGCGGCAGCTTTGGGAAGGTGAAGAAGCAAGCTGTACAACACTGGGATTGTGTGCGCGGCTTGCCAACTGATAGAAAACAGTACTTTTGGACTGTCCTGACTTTTCCAATCACATGAACATTCGATTGGAAGCTGTTTTGGACAACTTTTCTTTTCTTCCTGCCAAACACTTGGCAGACATCTCTGCAACTTCTAGAACACGATGGGAGATGTTTTCTGTGCTGGCACAGTTTTTCTTAGCCAGACATACTGGGAAAGCGTTTTGCTAACATATAGACTACAAAAGACGCTAAAGACAAAGGTAGGATGCTCTCCGGAGCTAAGAGCCGCTCCCGGGCGTCTTTGGGCAGAAGCCGCGCTAAGGAGAGCACTGTGAGCAGCACAATCGTCTTTGCGCGAAGAAGCCGCTTCTTCGGCTCCGGGAGCCGGGGAGAGCGGCAGCTTCGGGAAGGTGAAGAAGCAAGCTGTACAACACTGGGATTGTGTGGGCACCTTGCCAACTGATAGAAAACAGTGCTTTTGCACTCTCCTGACTTTTCCAATCACATGAACATTCAATTGGAAGCTGTTTTGGACGACTTTTCTTTTCTTCCTGCCAAACACTTGGCAGACATCTCTGCAACTTCTAGAACATGATGGGGGATGTTTTCTGTGCTGGCAGAGTTTTTCCTAGCCAGACGTATTGGAAAAGCGTTTTGCTAAGATGTAGACTACAAAAGACGCTAAAGACGAAGGTAGGATGCTCTCCGGAGCTAAGAGCCGCTCCCGGGCATCTTTGGGCAGAAGCCGCGCTAAGGAGAGCACTGTGAGCGGCACAATTGTCTTTGCGAGAAGAAGCCGCTTCTTCGACTCCGGGAGCCGGGGAGAGCGGCAGCTTCGGGAAGGTGAAGAAGCAAGCTGTACAACACTGGGATTGTGTGCGCGGCTTGCCAACTGATAGAAAACAGTACTTTTGCACTCTCCTGACTTTTCCAATCACATGAACATTCGATTGGAAGCTGTTTTGGACAACTTTTCTTTTCTTCCTGCCAAACACTTGACAGACATCTCTGCAACTTCTAGAACACGATGGGAGATGTTTTCTGTGCTGGCACAGTTTTTCCTAGCCAGACATACTGGGAAAGCGTTTTGCTAACATATAGACTACAAAAGACGCTAAAGACGAAGGTAGGATGCTCTCCGGAGCTAAGAGCCGCTCCCGGGCGTCTTTGGGCAGAAGCCGCGCTAAGGAGAGCACTGTGAGCGGCACAATCGTCTTTGCGCGAAGAAGCCGCTTCTTCGGCTCCGGGAGCCGGAGAGAGCGGCAGCTTCGGGAAGGTGAAGAAGCAAGCTGTACAACACTGGGATTGTGTGCGCACCTTGCCAACTGATAGAAAACAGTACTTTTGCACTCTCCTGACTTTTCCAATCACATGAACATTCGATTGGAAGCTGTTTTGGACAACTTTTCTTTTCTTCCTGCCAAACACTTGGCAGACATCTCTGCAACTTCTAGAACACGATGGGAGATGTTTTCTGTGCTGGCACAGCTTTTCCTTGCCAGACGTATTGGAAAAGCGTTTTGCTATCATGTAGACAACAAAAGACGCTAAAGACGAAGGTAGGATGCTCTCCGGAGCTAAGAGCCGCTCCCGGGCGTCTTTGGGCAGAAGCCGCGCTAAGGAGAGCACTGTGAGCGGCACAATCGTCTTTGCGCGAAGAAGCCGCTTCTTCGGCTCCGGGAGCCGGAGAGAGCGGCAGCTTCGGGAAGGTGAAGAAGCAAGCTGTACAACACTGGGATTGTGTGCGCACCTTGCCAACTGATAGAAAACAGTGCTTTTGCACTCTCCTGACTTTTCCAATCACATGAACATTCAATTGGAAGCTGTTTTGGACAACTTTTCTTTTCTTCCTGCCAAACACTTAGCAGACATCTCTGCAAGTTCTAGAACACGATGGGAGATGTTTGCTGTTCTGGCCCAGTTTCTCTTAGCCAGACGTAGTGGAAAAGCGTTTTGCTAAGATGTAGACTACAAAAGACGCTAAAGACGAAGGTAGGATGCTCTCCGGAGCTAAGAGCCGCTCCCGGGAGTCTTTGGGCAGAAGCCGCGCTAAGGAGAGCACTGTGAGCGGCACAATCGTCTTTGCGAGAAGAAGCCGCTTCTTCGGCTCCGGGAGTCGGAGAGAGCGGCAGCTTCGGGAAGGTGAAGAAGCAAGCTGTACAACACTGGGATTGTGTGCGCACCTTGCCAACTGATAGAAAACAGTACTTTTGCACTCTCCTGACTTTTCCAATCACATGAACATTCGATTGGAAGCTGTTTTGGACAACTTTTCTTTTCTTCCTGCCAAACACTTGGCAGACCTCCGTGCAACGTCTAGAACACGATGGGAGATGTTTTCTGTGCTGGCACAGTTTCTCCTAGCCAGACATACTGGGAAAGCGTTTTGCTAAGATGTAGACTACAAAAGATGCTCAAGACGAAGGTAGGATGCTCTCCGGAGCTAAGAGCCGCTCCCGGGCGTCTTTGGGCAGAAGCCGCGCTAAGGAGAGCACTGTGAGCGGCACAATCGTCTTTGCGAGAAGAAGCCGCTTCTTCAGCTCCAGGAGCCGGGGAGAGCGGCAGCTTCGGGAAGGTGAAGAAGCAAGCTGTACAACACTGGGATTGTGTGCGCACCTTGCCAACTGATAGAAAACAGTACTTTTGCACTCTCCTGACTTTTCCAATCACATGAACATTCGATTGGAAGCTGTTTTGGACAACTTTTCTTTTCTTCCTGCCAAACACTTGGCAGACATCTCTGCAACTTCTAGAACATGATGGGAGATGTTTTCTGTGCTGGCACAGTTTCTCTTAGCCAGACGTAGTGGAAAAGCGTTTTGCTAAGATGTAGACTACAAAAGACGCTAAAGACGAAGGTAGGATGCTCTCCGGAGCTAAGAGCCACTCCCGGGCGTCTTTGGGCAGAAGCCGCGCTAAGGAGAGCACTGTGAGCGGCACAATCGTCTTTGCGAGAAGAAGCCGCTTCTTCGGATCCGGGAGTCGGAGAGAGCGGCAGCTTCGGGAAGGTGAAGAAGCAAGCTGTACAACACTGGGATTGTGTGCGCACCTTGCCAACTGATAGAAAACAGTACTTTTGCACTCTCCTGACTTTTCCAATCACATGAACATTCGATTGGAAGCTGTTTTGGACAACTTTTCTTTTCTTCCTGCCAAACACTTGGCAGACATCTCTGCAACTTCTAGAACACGATGGGAGATGTTTTCTGTGCTGGCACAGTTTCTCCTAGCCAGACATACTGGGAAAGCGTTTTGCTAAGATCTCGACTACAAAAGACGCTAAAGACGAAGGTAGGATGCTCTCCGGAGCTAAGAGCCGCTCCCGGGCGTCTTTGGGCAGAAGCCGCGCTAAGGAGAGCACTGTGAGCGGCACAATCGTCTTTGCCCAAAGAAGCCACTTCTTCGACTCCGGGAGCCGGAGAGAGCGGCAGCTTCGGGAAGGTGAAGAAGCAAGCTGTACAACACAGGGATTGGGTGCGCACCTTGTCAACTGATAGAAAACAGTACTTTTGCACTCTCCTGACTTTTCCAATCACATGAGCATTCGATTGGAAGCTGTTTTGGACAACTTTTCTTTTCTTCCTGCCAAACACTTGGCAGACATCTCTGCAACTTCTAGAACACGATGGGAGATATATTCTGTGCTGGCACAGTTTCTCCTAGCCAGACATACTGGGAAAGCGTTTTGCTAAGATGTAGACTACAAAAGACGCTCAAGACGAAGGTAGGATGCTCTCCGGAGCTAAGAGCCGCTCCCGGGCGTCTTTGGGCACAAGCCGCGCTAAGGAGAGCACTGTGAGCGGCACAATCGTCTTTGCGCGAATGTCCTGGTTTAGGACAAATTAGGGGAAATCTCCAAAAGGGAGCCCCCCAAAACAAAACAAACCTCCAACCACCCCTCCCCCAACACCGGGTTCGGGAAGGAATTTCTCGGAGGAGCAAAGTGGAAAACAAAACCTATTTATTTACAAGTAACAAAAGAACACTCCCCAACACAAGAAAAGGAAAGAAACAGACTTTGTGTATGGTGAGGGCGTCAAGCTTCTCTTGCAAGCTCCAGGTGTCCTGGACGTCTCAGGTCAGGTCCGGAACCGGTCCAGTATCTTCAGGGGAGGGTAAGAAAGAGGGAACAAAAGAAAAGGAAAAAAAACAGCGCAAAAAGCAGAAAGCAAGCAAGCAAAGCGGCTAGCCAAGCCAAGCAACAAAAAGCCAAAAGCCAAAAAGGCCTGGTCAAACACTCCCCCCCCTCTCTTCCCCGCCCCGCTGCAGCAAGACGGCCGGGGGGGGGGGGAAGAGAGAAAAGGCACAGCTGCCAGACACAACACACGATATTGGGATAAAGGCTGTCAACCCACGACACTCCACCCCTTATCCCATATCGTGAATATACAATAAAAACTTTCATTTCACTTACTCACACCTTTGACACTTACGCATTCCTCTCATCTTACTTGCTCAGACCTTTGACACTTACAGTTTCCTTCTGTCTCACATTCAACAAACAATGACATTCATATATGAGTCTCATCCCACAATCAGGTCTCCCTGAGGTACACACCGTGTTGTTCCATCTTTCTGCATTATCCACCATGTATAACCTGGTCCTTGAGCAAAGACATTCCCACGGATGGGTTTGTCTGTACTCGAGGCAGGGTTGATCCATACTGTCTTTCCCAACAAACCTCTGACATGGGCCACTGGGGCTTTATCCCCATCTACTATATTAAGGAGCTCAGACTGAGCAGGACCTGCTCGGTTGGTGGAACCTCGAGTGTTAACTAACCAGGTAGCCTTTGCTAAATGCTGCTCCCAGTTTTTTAAAGACCCCCCACCTAATGCTTTTAAGGTGGTTTTTAACAATCCATTATACCTTTCCACCTTCCCTGCAGCATCCCAAAGGCGGACTAACCAACTAATTATAGATTCGTCAGGTTGTCGTCTGTAATCCTTTCTTAGGCCTCTGAGGTCCTTCAGGGAAAAGGAGTCAATATTAGCTCCAGATTCTGTGCCCCTTGATGTGGCCTCTGATTTTGGTGAGGGTCCTTCTCCTGCATCATCATCATCATCCTCCACCTTTCGATCAGTCTTGCCTTTACACTTTCCACCTCTTGTATTAGCTGCAACAGCCATGGGTTGGGGCCTATTGTCTGATTCAGCTGCTAGCCTGGAGCCTGGGATGTTAGCTGCAGCCTGGGTCACTGGGATAGTAACTAACTTATCTCCCTGTTCCCTTTCTGCTATCTGCTGCTCCACAGTATCTAGCAGAGTACGGTAAACAAACGCCAAGGCCCAGCTCACTGCAGTAACCCTTTCCTCCTTAGTATTACCATGGCACTTCTCCCTCAAATACTTTGCCACCTCGACTGGATCCTGAATTTGATCAGATGGAAAGTCCCAATCTATAGGATCGGAAAATTCCTTTAAAGTCTGGCCCATGTCCTCCCATTTCCCACTCCAGTCAAGATTTTTCCTGCTTTGTTTTACTCCTAAGTCAGGAGTGTCTCTAACCCCTCTAGAAATCTCAGTCTTCATTTTATACACACTCCAGACAGTATAGAAAAGGCTTAATAAATTAAATGCCAGAAAGATGGTTTCTTTCAAACTCAGGGGAAATTCAGTATTTTCTAATAGAGATGTCAACAATTTGGAGGACAAGAAGGAAGACAAAGGCTGAAAAGCCCCTCCCCCTTCTTCTCCCCAAACAAACTGAGTAAACAACCATAACAGCAACCCATACATTCCTGAAATAAAGTCCAGCATTTTTATCCGACACATCATCACACATAAGACCAGCACAATGACTATTCTGGTTAGTGCCCCCCGCTTACAAAAGCTACTTATTAGGGACAACATCAAAGCTATTTTTGGGTAAGGAAGTAACCCCAGGGACCACAAAAGTATTAAAACTTCAAAAACCCCTAGGGACCAGAAATACCGGCAAGCTTCCACTCCAAATGACATTATGAATCACCAATATGCCCACCAAAATAGCCAAAACCAAAATATTATTGTTATAGGTTTTTTTCCACTGTTTTTTTTTTGGCCTCCGTTTCCCGGCCAACGCACCAAAAAGTATATTGTCCTGGTTTAGGACAAATTAGGGGAAATCTCCAAAAGGGAGCCCCCCAAAACAAAACAAACCTCCAACCACCCCTCCCCCAACACCGGGTTCGGGAAGGAATTTCTCGGAGGAGCAAAGTGGAAAACAAAACCTATTTATTTACAAGTAACAAAAGAACACTCCCCAACACAAGAAAAGGAAAGAAACAGACTTTGTGTATGGTGAGGGCGTCAAGCTTCTCTTGCAAGCTCCAGGTGTCCTGGACGTCTCAGGTCAGGTCCGGAACCGGTCCAGTATCTTCAGGGGAGGGTAAGAAAGAGGGAACAAAAGAAAAGGAAAAAAAACAGCGCAAAAAGCAGAAAGCAAGCAAGCAAAGCGGCTAGCCAAGCCAAGCAACAAAAAGCCAAAAGCCAAAAAGGCCTGGTCAAACACTCCCCCCCCTCTCTTCCCCGCCCCGCTGCAGCAAGACGGCCGGGGGGGGGGGGAAGAGAGAAAAGGCACAGCTGCCAGACACAACACACGATATTGGGATAAAGGCTGTCAACCCACGACAGCGAAGAAGCCGCTTCTTCGGCCCCGGGAGCCGGAGAGAACGGCAGCTTCGGGAAGGTAAGAAGCAAGCTGTACAACACAAGGATTGTGTGCGCAGCTTGCCAACTGATAGAAAACAGTACTTTTGCACTCTCCTGACTTTTCCAATCACATGAACATTCGATTGGAAGCTGTTTTGGACAACTTTTCTTTTCTTCCTGCCAAACACTTGGCAGACATCTCTGCAACGTCTAGAACACGATGGGAGATGTTTTCTGTGCTGGCACAGTTTTTCCTAGCCAGACATAGTGGGAAAGCGTTTTGCTAAGATGTAGACTACAAAAGACGCTAAAGACGAAGGTAGGATGCTCTCCGGAGCTAAGAGCCGCTCCCGGGCGTCTTTGGGCAGAAGCCGCGCTAAGGAGAGCACTGTGAGCGGCACAATCGTCTTTGCGAGAAGAAGCCGCTTCTTCGGCTCCGGGAGCCGGAGAGAGCGGCAGCTTCGGGAAGGTGAAGAAGCAAGCTGTACAACACTGGGATTGTGTGCGCAGCTTGCCAACTGATAGAAAACAGTACTTTTGCACTCTCCTGACTTTTCCAATCACATGAACATTCGATTGGAAGCTGTTTTGGACAACTTTTCTTTTCTTCCTGCCAAACACTTGGCAGACATCTCTGCAACTTCTAGAACACGATGGGAGATGTTTTCTGTGCTGGCAGAGTTTCTCCTAGCCAGACATACTGGGAAAGCGTTTTGCTAAGATGTAGACTACAAAAGACGCTAAAGACGAAGGTACGATGCTCTCCGGAGCTAAGAGCCGCTCCCGGGCGTCTTTGGGCAGAAGCCGCGCTAAGGAGAGCACTGTGAGCGGCACAATCGTCTTTGCGAGAAGAAGCCGCTTCTTCAGCTCCGGGAGCCGGGGAGAGCGGCAGCTTCGGGAAGGTGAAGAAGCAAGCTGTACAAGACTGGGATTGTGTGCGCACCTTGCCAACTGTTAGAAAACAGTACTTTTGCACTCTCCTGACTTTTCCAATCACATGAACATTCGATTGGAAGCTGTTTTGGACAACTTTTCTTTTCTTCCTGCCAAACACTTGACAGACATCTCTGCAACTTCTAGAACACGATGGGAGATGTTTTCTGTCCTGGCAGAGTTTTTCCTAGCCAGACATACTGGGAAAGCATTTTGCTAAGATGTAGACTACAAAAGACGCTAAAGACGAAGGTATGATGCTCTCCGGAGCTAAGAGCCGCTCCCGGGCGTCTTTGGGCAGAAGCCGCGCTAAGGAGAGCACTGTGAGCGGCACAATCGTCTTTGCGAGAAGAAGCCGCTTCTACAGCTCCGGGAGCCGGGGAGAGCGGCAGCTTCGGGAAGGTGAAGAAGCAAGCTGTACAACACTGGGATTGTGTGCGCACCTTGCCAACTGATACAAAACAGTACTTTTGCACTCTCCTGACTTTTCCAATCACATGAACATTCGATTGGAAGCTGTTTTGGACAACTTTTCTTCCTGTCAAACACTTGGCAGACATCTCTGCAACTTCTAGAACACGATGGGAGATGTTTTCTGTGCTGGCACAGTTTCTCCTTGCCAGATGTAGTGGAAAAGCTTTTTGCTGAGATGTAGATGAGAAGAGACGCTAAAGACGAAGGTAGGATGCTCTCCGGAGCTAAGAGCCGCTCCCGGGCGCCTTTGGGCAGAAGCCGCGCTAAGGAGAGCACTGTGAGCGGCACAATTGTCTTTGCGCGAAGAAGCCGCTTCTTCGGCTCCGGGAGCCGGTGAGAGCGGCAGCTTCGGGAAGGTGAAGAAGCAAGCTGTACAACACTGTGATTGTGTGCGCGGCTTGCCAACTGATAGAAAACAGTACTTTTGGACTGTCCTGACTTTTCCAATCACATGAACATTCGATTGGAAGCTGTTTTGGACAACTTTTCTTTTCTTCCTGCCAAACACTTGGCAGACATCTCTGCAACTTCTAGAACACGATGGGAGATGTTTTCTGTGCTGGCACAGTTTTTCCTAGCCAGACATACTGGGAAAGCGTTTTGCTAACATATAGACTACAAAAGACGCTAAAGACAAAGGTAGGATGCTCTCCGGAGCTAAGAGCCGCTCCCGGGCGTCTTTGGGCAGAAGCCGCGCTAAGGAGAGCACTGTGAGCGGCACAATCGTCTTTGCGCGAAGAAGCCGCTTCTTCGGCTCCGGGAGCCGGAGAGAGCGGCAGCTTCGGGAAGGTGAAGAAGCAAGCTGTACAACACTGGGATTGTGTGCGCACCTTGCCAACTGATAGAAAACAGTGCTTTTACACTCTCCTGACTTTTCCAATCACATGAACATTCAATTGGAAGCTGTTTTGGACAACTTTTCTTTTCTTCCTGCCAAACACTTAGCAGACATCTCTGCAACTTCTAGAACACGATGGATAATGTTTTCTGTGCTGGCACAGTTTCTCCTTGCCAGACGTAGTGGAAAAGCGTTTTGCTAACATGTAGACTACAAAAGACGCTAAAGACGAAGGTAGGATGCTCTCCGGAGCTAAGAGCCGCTCCCGGGCGTCTTTGGGCAGAAGCCGCGCTAAGGAGAGCACTGTGAGCGGCACAATCGTCTTTGCGAGAAGAAGCCGCTTCTTCAGCTCCGGGAGCCGGGGAGAGCGGCAGCATCGGGTAGGTGAAGAAGCAAGCTGTACAACACTGGGATTGTGTGCACGGCTTGCCAACTGATAGAAAACAGTACTTTCGCACTCTCCTGACTTTTCCAATCACATGAACATTCGATTGGAAGCTGTTTTGGACAACTTTTCTTTTCTTCCTGCCAAACACTTGGCAGACATCTCTGCCACTTCTAGAACATGATGGGGGATGTTTTCTGTGCTGGCACAGTTTTTCCTAGCCAGACGTATTGGAAAAGCGTTTTGCTAAGATGTAGACTACAAAAGACGCTAAAGACGAAGGTAGGAAGCTCTCCGGAGCTAAGAGCCGCTCCCGGGCATCTTTAGGCAGAAGCCGCGCTAAGGAGAGCACTGTGAGCGGCACAATTGTCTTTGCGAGAAGAAGCCGCTTCTTCGACTCCGGGAGCCGGGGAGAGCGGCAGCTTCGGGAAGGTGAAGAAGCAAGCTGTACAACACTGGGATTGTGTGCGCGGCTTGCCAACTGATAGAAAACAGTACTTTTGCACTCTCCTGACTTTTCCAATCACATGAACATTCGATTGGAAGCTGTTTTGGACAACTTTTCTTTTCTTCCTGCCAAACACTTGACAGACATCTCTGCAACTTCTAGAACACGATGGGAGATGTTTTCTGTGCTGGCACAGTTTTTCCTAGCCAGACATACTGGGAAAGCGTTTTGCTAACATATAGACTACAAAAGACGCTAAAGACGAAGGTAGGATGCTCTCCGGAGCTAAGAGCCGCTCCCGGGCGTCTTTGGGCAGAAGCCGCGCTAAGGAGAGCACTGTGAGCGGCACAATCGTCTTTGCGCGAAGAAGCCGCTTCTTCGGCTCCGGGAGCCGGAGAGAGCGGCAGCTTCGGGAAGGTGAAGAAGCAAGCTGTACAACACTGGGATTGTGTGCGCACCTTGCCAACTGATAGAAAACAGTACTTTCGCACTCTCCTGACTTTTCCAATCACATGAACATTCGATTGGAAGCTGTTTTGGACAACTTTTCTTCTCTTCCTGCCAAACACTTGGCAGACATCTCTGCAACTTCTAGAACACGATGGGAGATGTTTTCTGTGCTGGCACAGCTTTTCCTTGCCAGACGTATTGGAAAAGCGTTTTGCTATCATGTAGACAACAAAAGACGCTAAAGACGAAGGTAGGATGCTCTCCGGAGCTAAGAGCCGCTCCCGGGCGTCTTTGGGCAGAAGCCGCGCTAAGGAGAGCACTGTGAGCGGCACAATCGTCTTTGCGCGAAGAAGCCGCTTCTTCGGCTCCGGGAGCCGGAGAGAGCGGCAGCTTCGGGAAGGTGAAGAAGCAAGCTGTACAACACTGGGATTGTGTGCGCAGCTTGCCAACTGATAGAAAACAGTGCTTTTGCACTCTCCTGACTTTTCCAATCACATGAACATTCAACTGGAAGCTGTTTTGGACAACTTTTCTTTTCTTCCTGCCAAACACTTGGCAGACCTCCGTGCAACGTCTAGAACACGATGGGAGATGTTTTCTGTGCTGGCACAGTTTTTCCTAGCCAGACATAGTGGGAAAGCGTTTTGCTAAGATGTAGACTACAAAAGACGCTAAAGACGAAGGTAGGATGCTCTCCGGAGCTAAGAGCCGCTCCCGGGCGTCTTTGGGCAGAAGCCGCGCTAAGGAGAGCACTGTGAGCGGCACAATCGTCTTTGCGAGAAGAAGCCGCTTCTTCGGCTCCGGGAGCCGGAGAGAGCGGCAGCTTCGGGAAGGTGAAGAAGCAAGCTGTACAACACTGGGATTGTGTGCGCAGCTTGCCAACTGATAGAAAACAGTACTTTTGCACTCTCCTGACTTTTCCAATCACATGAACATTCGATTGGAAGCTGTTTTGGACAACTTTTCTTTTCTTCCTGCCAAACACTTGGCAGACATCTCTGCAACTTCTAGAACACGATGGGAGATGTTTTCTGTGCTCGCAGAGTTTCTCCTAGCCAGACATACTGGGAAAGCGTTTTGCTAAGATGTAGACTACAAAAGACGCTAAAGACGAAGGTACGATGCTCTCCGGAGCTAAGAGCCGCTCCCGGGCGTCTTTGGGCAGAAGCCGCGCTAAGGAGAGCACTGTGAGCGGCACAATCGTCTTTGCGAGAAGAAGCCGCTTCTTCAGCTCCGGGAGCCGGGGAGAGCGGCAGCTTCGGGAAGGTGAAGAAGCAAGCTGTACAAGACTGGGATTGTGTGCGCACCTTGCCAACTGTTAGAAAACAGTACTTTTGCACTCTCCTGACTTTTCCAATCACATGAACATTCGATTGGAAGCTGTTTTGGACAACTTTTCTTTTCTTCCTGCCAAACACTTGACAGACATCTCTGCAACTTCTAGAACACGATGGGAGATGTTTTCTGTCCTGGCAGAGTTTTTCCTAGCCAGACGTATTGGAAAAGCGTTTTGCTAAGATGTAGAGTACAAAAGACGCTAAAGACGAAGGTAGGATGCTCTCCGGAGCTAAGAGCCGCTCCCGGGCGTCTTTGGGCAGAAGCCGCACTAAGGAGAGCACTGTGAGCGGCACAATCGTCTTTGCGAGAAGAAGCCGCTTCTTCGGCTCCGGGAGCCGGGGAGAGCGGCAGCTTCGGGAAGGTGAAGAAGCAAGCTGTACAACACTGGGATTGTGTGCGCACCTTGCCAACTGATACAAAACAGTACTTTTGCACTCTCCTGACTTTTCCAATCACATGAACATTCGATTGGAAGCTGTTTTGGACAACTTTTCTTCCTGTCAAACACTTGGCAGACATCTCTGCAACTTCTAGAACACGATGGGAGATGTTTTCTGTGCTGGCACAGTTTCTCCTTGCCAGATGTAGTGGAAAAGCTTTTTGCTGAGATGTAGATGAGAAGAGACGCTAAAGACGAAGGTAGGATGCTCTCCGGAGCTAAGAGCCGCTCCCGGGCGCCTTTGGGCAGAAGCCGCGCTAAGGAGAGCACTGTGAGCGGCACAATCGTCTTTGCGCGAAGAAGCCGCTTCTTCGGCTCCGGGAGCCGGGGAGAGCGGCAGCTTCGGGAAGGTGAAGAAGCAAGCTGTACAACACTGGGATTGTGTGCACGGCTTGCCAACTGATAGAAAACAGTACTTTCGCACTCTCCTGACTTTTCCAATCACATGAACATTCGATTGGAAGCTGTTTTGGACAACTTTTCTTTTCTTCCTGCCAAACACTTGGCAGACATCTCTGCCACTTCTAGAACATGATGGGGGATGTTTTCTGTGCTGGCAGAGTTTTTCCTAGCCAGACGTATTGGAAAAGCGTTTTGCTAAGATGTAGACTACAAAAGACGCTAAAGACGAAGGTAGGAAGCTCTCCGGAGCTAAGAGCCGCTCCCGGGCATCTTTAGGCAGAAGCCGCGCTAAGGAGAGCACTGTGAGCGGCACAATTGTCTTTGCGAGAAGAAGCCGCTTCTTCGACTCCGGGAGCCGGGGAGAGCGGCAGCTTCGGGAAGGTGAAGAAGCAAGCTGTACAACACTGGGATTGTGTGCGCGGCTTGCCAACTGATAGAAAACAGTACTTTTGCACTCTCCTGACTTTTCCAATCACATGAACATTCGATTGGAAGCTGTTTTGGACAACTTTTCTTTTCTTCCTGCCAAACACTTGACAGACATCTCTGCAACTTCTAGAACACGATGGGAGATGTTTTCTGTGCTGGCACAGTTTTTCCTAGCCAGACATACTGGGAAAGCGTTTTGCTAACATATAGACTACAAAAGACGCTAAAGACGAAGGTAGGATGCTCTCCGGAGCTAAGAGCCGCTCCCGGGCGTCTTTGGGCAGAAGCCGCGCTAAGGAGAGCACTGTGAGCGGCACAATCGTCTTTGCGCGAAGAAGCCGCTTCTTCGGCTCCGGGAGCCGGAGAGAGCGGCAGCTTCGGGAAGGTGAAGAAGCAAGCTGTACAAGACTGGGATTGTGTGCGCACCTTGCCAACTGTTAGAAAACAGTACTTTTGCACTCTCCTGACTTTTCCAATCACATGAACATTCGATTGGAAGCTGTTTTGGACAACTTTTCTTTTCTTCCTGCCAAACACTTGACAGACATCTCTGCAACTTCTAGAACACGATGGGAGATGTTTTCTGTCCTGGCAGAGTTTTTCCTAGCCAGACATACTGGGAAAGCATTTTGCTAAGATGTAGACTACAAAAGACGCTAAAGACGAAGGTATGATGCTCTCCGGAGCTAAGAGCCGCTCCCGGGCGTCTTTGGGCAGAAGCCGCGCTAAGGAGAGCACTGTGAGCGGCACAATCGTCTTTGCGAGAAGAAGCCGCTTCTACAGCTCCGGGAGCCGGGGAGAGCGGCAGCTTCGGGAAGGTGAAGAAGCAAGCTGTACAACACTGGGATTGTGTGCGCACCTTGCCAACTGATACAAAACAGTACTTTTGCACTCTCCTGACTTTTCCAATCACATGAACATTCGATTGGAAGCTGTTTTGGACAACTTTTCTTCCTGTCAAACACTTGGCAGACATCTCTGCAACTTCTAGAACACGATGGGAGATGTTTTCTGTGCTGGCACAGTTTCTCCTTGCCAGATGTAGTGGAAAAGCTTTTTGCTGAGATGTAGATGAGAAGAGACGCTAAAGACGAAGGTAGGATGCTCTCCAGAGCTAAGAGCCGCTCCCGGGCGCCTTTGGGCAGAAGCCGCGCTAAGGAGAGCACTGTGAGCGGCACAATTGTCTTTGCGCGAAGAAGCCGCTTCTTCGGCTCCGGGAGCCGGTGAGAGCGGCAGCTTCGGGAAGGTGAAGAAGCAAGCTGTACAACACTGTGATTGTGTGCGCGGCTTGCCAACTGATAGAAAACAGTACTTTTGGACTGTCCTGACTTTTCCAATCACATGAACATTCGATTGGAAGCTGTTTTGGACAACTTTTCTTTTCTTCCTGCCAAACACTTGGCAGACATCTCTGCAACTTCTAGAACACGATGGGAGATGTTTTCTGTGCTGGCACAGTTTTTCCTAGCCAGACATACTGGGAAAGCGTTTTGCTAACATATAGACTACAAAAGACGCTAAAGACAAAGGTAGGATGCTCTCCGGAGCTAAGAGCCGCTCCCGGGCGTCTTTGGGCAGAAGCCGCGCTAAGGAGAGCACTGTGAGCGGCACAATCGTCTTTGCGCGAAGAAGCCGCTTCTTCGGCTCCGGGAGCCGGAGAGAGCGGCAGCTTCGGGAAGGTGAAGAAGCAAGCTGTACAACACTGGGATTGTGTGCGCACCTTGCCAACTGATAGAAAACAGTGCTTTTGCACTCTCCTGACTTTTCCAATCACATGAACATTCAATTGGAAGCTGTTTTGGACAACTTTTCTTTTCTTCCTGCCAAACACTTAGCAGACATCTCTGCAACTTCTAGAACACGATGGATAATGTTTTCTGTGCTGGCACAGTTTCTCCTTGCCAGACGTAGTGGAAAAGCGTTTTGCTAACATGTAGACTACAAAAGACGCTAAAGACGAAGGTAGGATGCTCTCCGGAGCTAAGAGCCGCTCCCGGGCGTCTTTGGGCAGAAGCCGCGCTAAGGAGAGCACTGTGAGCGGCACAATCGTCTTTGCGAGAAGAAGCCGCTTCTTCAGCTCCGGGAGCCGGGGAGAGCGGCAGCATCGGGTAGGTGAAGAAGCAAGCTGTACAACACTGGGATTGTGTGCACGGCTTGCCAACTGATAGAAAACAGTACTTTCGCACTCTCCTGACTTTTCCAATCACATGAACATTCGATTGGAAGCTGTTTTGGACAACTTTTCTTTTCTTCCTGCCAAACACTTGGCAGACATCTCTGCCACTTCTAGAACATGATGGGGGATGTTTTCTGTGCTGGCAGAGTTTTTCCTAGCCAGACGTATTGGAAAAGCGTTTTGCTAAGATGTAGACTACAAAAGACGCTAAAGACGAAGGTAGGAAGCTCTCCGGAGCTAAGAGCCGCTCCCGGGCATCTTTAGGCAGAAGCCGCGCTAAGGAGAGCACTGTGAGCGGCACAATTGTCTTTGCGAGAAGAAGCCGCTTCTTCGACTCCGGGAGCCGGGGAGAGCGGCAGCTTCGGGAAGGTGAAGAAGCAAGCTGTACAACACTGGGATTGTGTGCGCGGCTTGCCAACTGATAGAAAACAGTACTTTTGCACTCTCCTGACTTTTCCAATCACATGAACATTCGATTGGAAGCTGTTTTGGACAACTTTTCTTTTCTTCCTGCCAAACACTTGACAGACATCTCTGCAACTTCTAGAACACGATGGGAGATGTTTTCTGTGCTGGCACAGTTTTTCCTAGCCAGACATACTGGGAAAGCGTTTTGCTAACATATAGACTACAAAAGACGCTAAAGACGAAGGTAGGATGCTCTCCGGAGCTAAGAGCCGCTCCCGGGCGTCTTTGGGCAGAAGCCGCGCTAAGGAGAGCACTGTGAGCGGCACAATCGTCTTTGCGCGAAGAAGCCGCTTCTTCGGCTCCGGGAGCCGGAGAGAGCGGCAGCTTCGGGAAGGTGAAGAAGCAAGCTGTACAACACTGGGATTGTGTGCGCACCTTGCCAACTGATAGAAAACAGTACTTTCGCACTCTCCTGACTTTTCCAATCACATGAACATTCGATTGGAAGCTGTTTTGGACAACTTTTCTTCTCTTCCTGCCAAACACTTGGCAGACATCTCTGCAACTTCTAGAACACGATGGGAGATGTTTTCTGTGCTGGCACAGCTTTTCCTTGCCAGACGTATTGGAAAAGCGTTTTGCTATCATGTAGACAACAAAAGACGCTAAAGACGAAGGTAGGATGCTCTCCGGAGCTAAGAGCCGCTCCCGGGCGTCTTTGGGCAGAAGCCGCGCTAAGGAGAGCACTGTGAGCGGCACAATCGTCTTTGCGCGAAGAAGCCGCTTCTTCGGCTCCGGGAGCCGGAGAGAGCGGCAGCTTCGGGAAGGTGAAGAAGCAAGCTGTACAACACTGGGATTGTGTGCGCAGCTTGCCAACTGATAGAAAACAGTGCTTTTGCACTCTCCTGACTTTTCCAATCACATGAACATTCAACTGGAAGCTGTTTTGGACAACTTTTCTTTTCTTCCTGCCAAACACTTGGCAGACCTCCGTGCAACGTCTAGAACACGATGGGAGATGTTTTCTGTGCTGGCACAGTTTTTCCTAGCCAGACATAGTGGGAAAGCGTTTTGCTAAGATGTAGACTACAAAAGACGCTAAAGACGAAGGTAGGATGCTCTCCGGAGCTAAGAGCCGCTCCCGGGCGTCTTTGGGCAGAAGCCGCGCTAAGGAGAGCACTGTGAGCGGCACAATCGTCTTTGCGAGAAGAAGCCGCTTCTTCGGCTCCGGGAGCCGGAGAGAGCGGCAGCTTCGGGAAGGTGAAGAAGCAAGCTGTACAACACTGGGATTGTGTGCGCAGCTTGCCAACTGATAGAAAACAGTACTTTTGCACTCTCCTGACTTTTCCAATCACATGAACATTCGATTGGAAGCTGTTTTGGACAACTTTTCTTTTCTTCCTGCCAAACACTTGGCAGACATCTCTGCAACTTCTAGAACACGATGGGAGATGTTTTCTGTGCTCGCAGAGTTTCTCCTAGCCAGACATACTGGGAAAGCGTTTTGCTAAGATGTAGACTACAAAAGACGCTAAAGACGAAGGTACGATGCTCTCCGGAGCTAAGAGCCGCTCCCGGGCGTCTTTGGGCAGAAGCCGCGCTAAGGAGAGCACTGTGAGCGGCACAATCGTCTTTGCGAGAAGAAGCCGCTTCTTCAGCTCCGGGAGCCGGGGAGAGCGGCAGCTTCGGGAAGGTGAAGAAGCAAGCTGTACAAGACTGGGATTGTGTGCGCACCTTGCCAACTGTTAGAAAACAGTACTTTTGCACTCTCCTGACTTTTCCAATCACATGAACATTCGATTGGAAGCTGTTTTGGACAACTTTTCTTTTCTTCCTGCCAAACACTTGACAGACATCTCTGCAACTTCTAGAACACGATGGGAGATGTTTTCTGTCCTGGCAGAGTTTTTCCTAGCCAGACGTATTGGAAAAGCGTTTTGCTAAGATGTAGAGTACAAAAGACGCTAAAGACGAAGGTAGGATGCTCTCCGGAGCTAAGAGCCGCTCCCGGGCGTCTTTGGGCAGAAGCCGCACTAAGGAGAGCACTGTGAGCGGCACAATCGTCTTTGCGAGAAGAAGCCGCTTCTTCGGCTCCGGGAGCCGGGGAGAGCGGCAGCTTCGGGAAGGTGAAGAAGCAAGCTGTACAACACTGGGATTGTGTGCGCACCTTGCCAACTGATACAAAACAGTACTTTTGCACTCTCCTGACTTTTCCAATCACATGAACATTCGATTGGAAGCTGTTTTGGACAACTTTTCTTCCTGTCAAACACTTGGCAGACATCTCTGCAACTTCTAGAACACGATGGGAGATGTTTTCTGTGCTGGCACAGTTTCTCCTTGCCAGATGTAGTGGAAAAGCTTTTTGCTGAGATGTAGATGAGAAGAGACGCTAAAGACGAAGGTAGGATGCTCTCCGGAGCTAAGAGCCGCTCCCGGGCGCCTTTGGGCAGAAGCCGCGCTAAGGAGAGCACTGTGAGCGGCACAATCGTCTTTGCGCGAAGAAGCCGCTTCTTCGGCTCCGGGAGCCGGGGAGAGCGGCAGCTTCGGGAAGGTGAAGAAGCAAGCTGTACAACACTGTGATTGTGTGCGCGGCTTGCCAACTGATAGAAAACAGTACTTTTGGACTGTCCTGACTTTTCCAATCTCATGAACATTCGATTGGAAGCTGTTTTGGACAACTTTTCTTTTCTTCCTGCCAAACACTTGGCAGACATCTCTGCAACTTCTAGAACACGATGGGAGATGTTTTCTGTGCTGGCACAGTTTTTCCTAGCCAGACATACTGGGAAAGCGTTTTGCTAACATATAGACTACAAAAGACGCTAAAGACAAAGGTAGGATGCTCTCCGGAGCTAAGAGCCGCTCCCGGGCGCCTTTGGGCAGAAGCCGCGCTAAGGAGAGCACTGTGAGCGGCACAATCGTCTTTGCGCGAAGAAGCCGCTTCTTCGGCTCCGGGAGCCGGGGAGAGCGGCAGCTTCGGGAAGGTGAAGAAGCAAGCTGTACAACACTGTGATTGTGTGCGCGGCTTGCCAACTGATAGAAAACAGTACTTTTGGACTGTCCTGACTTTTCCAATCTCATGAACATTCGATTGGAAGCTGTTTTGGACAACTTTTCTTTTCTTCCTGCCAAACACTTGGCAGACATCTCTGCAACTTCTAGAACACGATGGGAGATGTTTTCTGTGCTGGCACAGTTTTTCCTAGCCAGACATACTGGGAAAGCGTTTTGCTAACATATAGACTACAAAAGACGCTAAAGACAAAGGTAGGATGCTCTCCGGAGCTAAGAGCCGCTCCCGGGCGTCTTTGGGCAGAAGCCGCGCTAAGGAGAGCACTGTGAGCGGCACAATCGTCTTTGCGCGAAGAAGCCGCTTCTTCGGCTCCGGGAGCCGGAGAGAGCGGCAGCTTCGGGAAGGTGAAGAAGCAAGCTGTACAACACTGGGATTGTGTGCGCAGCTTGCCAACTGATAGAAAACAGTGCTTTTGCACTCTCCTGACTTTTCCAATCACATGAACATTCAACTGGAAGCTGTTTTGGACAACTTTTCTTTTCTTCCTGCCAAACACTTGGCAGACCTCCGTGCAACGTCTAGAACACGATGGGAGATGTTTTCTGTGCTGGCACAGTTTTTCCTAGCCAGACATAGTGGGAAAGCGTTTTGCTAAGATGTAGACTACAAAAGACGCTAAAGACGAAGGTAGGATGCTCTCCGGAGCTAAGAGCCGCTCCCGGGCGTCTTTGGGCAGAAGCCGCGCTAAGGAGAGCACTGTGAGCGGCACAATCGTCTTTGCGAGAAGAAGCCGCTTCTTCGGCTCCGGGAGCCGGAGAGAGCGGCAGCTTCGGGAAGGTGAAGAAGCAAGCTGTACAACACTGGGATTGTGTGCGCAGCTTGCCAACTGATAGAAAACAGTACTTTTGCACTCTCCTGACTTTTCCAATCACATGAACATTCGATTGGAAGCTGTTTTGGACAACTTTTCTTTTCTTCCTGCCAAACACTTGGCAGACATCTCTGCAACTTCTAGAACACGATGGGAGATGTTTTCTGTGCTCGCAGAGTTTCTCCTAGCCAGACATACTGGGAAAGCGTTTTGCTAAGATGTAGACTACAAAAGACGCTAAAGACGAAGGTACGATGCTCGCCGGAGCTAAGAGCCGCTCCCGGGCGTCTTTGGGCAGAAGCCGCGCTAAGGAGAGCACTGTGAGCGGCACAATCGTCTTTGCGAGAAGAAGCCGCTTCTTCAGCTCCGGGAGCCGGGGAGAGCGGCAGCTTCGGGAAGGTGAAGAAGCAAGCTGTACAAGACTGGGATTGTGTGCGCACCTTGCCAACTGTTAGAAAACAGTACTTTTGCACTCTCCTGACTTTTCCAATCACATGAACATTCGATTGGAAGCTGTTTTGGACAACTTTTCTTTTCTTCCTGCCAAACACTTGACAGACATCTCTGCAACTTCTAGAACACGATGGGAGATGTTTTCTGTCCTGGCAGAGTTTTTCCTAGCCAGACGTATTGGAAAAGCGTTTTGCTAAGATGTAGAGTACAAAAGACGCTAAAGACGAAGGTAGGATGCTCTCCGGAGCTAAGAGCCGCTCCCGGGCGTCTTTGGGCAGAAGCCGCACTAAGGAGAGCACTGTGAGCGGCACAATCGTCTTTGCGAGAAGAAGCCGCTTCTTCGGCTCCGGGAGCCGGGGAGAGCGGCAGCTTCGGGAAGGTGAAGAAGCAAGCTGTACAACACTGGGATTGTGTGCGCACCTTGCCAACTGATACAAAACAGTACTTTTGCACTCTCCTGACTTTTCCAATCACATGAACATTCGATTGGAAGCTGTTTTGGACAACTTTTCTTCCTGTCAAACACTTGGCAGACATCTCTGCAACTTCTAGAACACGATGGGAGATGTTTTCTGTGCTGGCACAGTTTCTCCTTGCCAGATGTAGTGGAAAAGCTTTTTGCTGAGATGTAGATGAGAAGAGACGCTAAAGACGAAGGTAGGATGCTCTCCGGAGCTAAGAGCCGCTCCCGGGCGCCTTTGGGCAGAAGCCGCGCTAAGGAGAGCACTGTGAGCGGCACAATCGTCTTTGCGCGAAGAAGCCGCTTCTTCGGCTCCGGGAGCCGGGGAGAGCGGCAGCTTCGGGAAGGTGAAGAAGCAAGCTGTACAACACTGTGATTGTGTGCGCGGCTTGCCAACTGATAGAAAACAGTACTTTTGGACTGTCCTGACTTTTCCAATCTCATGAACATTCGATTGGAAGCTGTTTTGGACAACTTTTCTTTTCTTCCTGCCAAACACTTGGCAGACATCTCTGCAACTTCTAGAACACGATGGGAGATGTTTTCTGTGCTGGCACAGTTTTTCCTAGCCAGACATACTGGGAAAGCGTTTTGCTAACATATAGACTACAAAAGACGCTAAAGACAAAGGTAGGATGCTCTCCGGAGCTAAGAGCCGCTCCCGGGCGTCTTTGGGCAGAAGCCGCGCTAAGGAGAGCACTGTGAGCGGCACAATCGTCTTTGCGCGAAGAAGCCGCTTCTTCGGCTCCGGGAGCCGGAGAGAGCGGCAGCTTCGGGAAGGTGAAGAAGCAAGCTGTACAACACTGGGATTGTGTGCACACCTTGCCAACTGATAGAAAACAGTGCTTTTGCACTCTCCTGACTTTTCCAATCACATGAACATTCAATTGGAAGCTGTTTTGGACAACTTTTCTTTTCTTCCTGCCAAACACTTAGCAGACATCTCTGCAACTTCTAGAACACGATGGGAAATGTTTTCTGTGCTGGCACAGTTTCTCCTTGCCAGACGTAGTGGAAAAGCGTTTTGCTAAGATGTAGAGTACAAAAGACGCTAAAGACGAAGGTAGGATGCTCTCCGGAGCTAAGAGCCGCTCCCGGGCGTCTTTGGGCAGAAGCCGCGCTAAGGAGAGCACTGTGAGCGGCACAATCGTCTTTGCGAGAAGAAGCCGCTTCTTCAGCTCCGGGAGCCGGGGAGAGCGGCAGCTTCGGGAAGGTGAAGAAGCAAGCTGTACAACACTGGGATTGTGTGCACGGCTTGCCAACTGATAGAAAACAGTACTTTCGCACTCTCCTGACTTTTCCAATCACATGAACATTCGATTGGAAGCTGTTTTGGACAACTTTTCTTTTCTTCCTGCCAAACACTTGGCAGACATCTCTGCAACTTCTAGAACACGATGGGAGATGTTTTCTGTTCTGGCAGAGTTTTTCCTAGCCAGACGTATTGGAAAAGCGTTTTGCTAAGATGTAGACTACAAAAGACGCTAAAGACGAAGGTAGGATGCTCTCCGGAGCTAAGAGCCGCTCCCGGGCATCTTTGGGCAGAAGCCGCGCTAAGGAGAGCACTGTGAGCAGCACAATTGTCTTTGCGAGAAGAAGCCGCTTCTTCGACTCCGGGAGCCGGGGAGAGCGGCAGCTTCGGGAAGGTGAAGAAGCAAGCTGTACAACACTGGGATTGTGTGCGCGGCTTGCCAACTGATAGAAAACAGTACTTTTGCACTCTCCTGACTTTTCCAATCACATGAACATTCGATTGGAAGCTGTTTTGGACAACTTTTCTTTTCTTCCTGCCAAACACTTGACAGACATCTCTGCAACTTCTAGAACACGATGGGAGATGTTTTCTGTGCTGGCACAGTTTTTCCTAGCCAGACATAGTGGAAAATCTATTTGCTAAGATGTAGTCTACAAAAGACGCTAAAGACGAAGGTAGGATGCTCTCCGGAGCTAAGAGCCGCTCCCGGGCGTCTTTGGGCAGAAGCCGCACTAAGGAGAGCACTGTGAGCGGCACAATCGTCTTTGCGCGAAGAAGCCGCTTCTTCGGCTCCGGGAGCCGGAGAGAGCGGCAGCTTCGGGAAGGTTAAGAAGCAAGCTGTACAACACTGGGATTGTGTGCGCAGCTTGCCAACTGATAGAAAACAGTACTTTTGCACTCTCCTGACTTTTCCAATCACATGAACATTCAATTGGAAGCTGTTTTGGACAACTTTTCTTTTCTTCCTGCCAAACACTTAGCAGACATCTCTGCAAGTTCTAGAACACGATGGGAAAAATTTTCTGTGCTGGCACAGTTTCTCCTTGCCAGACGTAGTGGAAAAGCGTTTTGCTAACATGTAGACTACAAAAGACGCTAAAGACGAAGGTAGGATGCTCTCCGGAGCTAAGAGCCGCTCCCGGGCGTCTTTGGGCAGAAGCCGCGCTAAGGAGAGCACTGTGAGCGGCACAATCGTCTTTGCGCGAAGAAGCCGCTTCTTCGGCTCCGGGAGCCGGAGAGAGCGGCAGCTTCGGGAAGGTGAAGAAGCAAGCTGTACAACACTGGGATTGTGTGCGCGGCTTGCCAACTCATAGAAAACAGTACCTTTGCACTCTCCTGACTTTTCCAATCACATGAACATTCAATTGGAAGCTGTTTTGGACAACTTTTCTTCCTGCCAAACACTTGGCAGACATCTCTGCAACTTCTAGAACACGATGGGAGATGTTTTCTGTGCTGGCAGAGTTTCTCCTAGCCAGACATAGTGGAAAATCTATTTGCTAAGATGTAGACTACAAAAGACGCTAAAGACGAAGGTAGGATGCTCTCCGGAGCTAAGAGCCGCTCCCGGGCGTCTTTGGGCAGAAGAAGCGCTAAGGAGAGCACTGTGAGCGGCACAATCGTCTTTGCGAGAAGAAGCCGCTTCTTCAGCTCCGGGAGCCGGAGAGAGCGGCAGCTTCGGGAAGGTGAAGAAGCAAGCTGTACAACACTGGGATTGTGTGCACGGCTTGCCAACTGATAGAAAACAGTACTTTTGCACTCTCCTGACTTTTCCAATCACATGAACATTCGATTGGAAGCTGTTTTGGACAACTTTTCTTTTCTTCCTGCCAAACACTTGGCAGACCTCTCTGCAACTTCTAGAACATGATGGGGGATGTTTTCTGTGCTGGCGGAGTTTTTCCTAGCCAGACGTATTGGAAAAGCGTTTTGCTAAGATGTAGACTACAAAAGACGCTAAAGACGAAGGTAGGATGCTCTCCGGAGCTAAGAGCCGCTCCCGGGCATCTTTGGGCAGAAGCCGCACTAAGGAGAGCACTGTGAGCGGCACAATTGTCTTTGCGAGAAGAAGCCGCTTCTTCGGCTCCGGGAGCCGGGGAGAGCGGCAGCTTCGGGAAGGTGAAGAAGCAAGCTGTACAACACTGGGATTGTGTGCGCGGCTTGCCAACTGATAGAAAGCAGTACTTTTGCACTCTCCTGACTTTTCCAATCACATGAACATTCGATTGGAAGCTGTTTTGGACAACTTTTCTTTTCTTCCTGCCAAACACTTGGCAGACATCTCTGCAACTTCTAGAACACGATGGGAGATGTTTTCTGTGCTGGCACAGTTTTTCCTAGCCAGACATACTGGGAAAGCGTTTTGCTAACATATAGACTACAAAAGACGCTAAAGACGAAGGTAGGATGCTCTCCGGAGCTAAGAGCCGCTCCCGGGCGTCTTTGGGCAGAAGCCGCGCTAAGGAGAGCACTGTGAGCGGCACAATCGTCTTTGCGCGAAGAAGCCGCTTCTTCGGCTCCGGGAGCCGGAGAGAGCGGCAGCTTCGGGAAGGTGAAGAAGCAAGCTGTACAACACTGGGATTGTGTGCGCGGCTTGCCAACTGATAGAAAACAGTACTTTTGCACTCTCCTGACTTTTCCAATCACATGAACATTCGATTGGAAGCTGTTTTGGACAACTTTTCTTCCTGCCAAACACTTGGCAGACATCTCTGCAACTTCTAGAACACGATGGGAGATGTTTTCTGTGCTGGCACAGCTTTTCCGTGCCAGACGTATTGGAAAAGCGTTTTGCTATCATGTAGACAACAAAAGACGCTAAAGACGAAGGTAGGATGCTCTCCGGAGCTAAGAGCCGCTCCCGGGCGTCTTTGGGCAGAAGCCGCACTAAGGAGAGCACTGTGAGCGGCACAATCGTCTTTGCGAGAAGAAGCCGCTTCTTCAGCTCCGGGAGCCGGGGAGAGCGGCAGCTTCGGGAAGGTGAAGAAGCAAGCTGTACAACACTGGGATTGTGTGCGCAGCTTGCCAACTGATAGAAAACAGTACTTTTGCACTCTCCTGACTTTTCCAATCACATGAACATTCGATTGGAAGCTGTTTTGGACAACTTTTCTTCCTGCCAAACACTTGGCAGACATCTCTGCAACTTCTAGAACACGATGGGAGATGTTTTCTGTGCTGGCAGAGTTTCTCCTAGCCAGACATAGTGGAAAATCTATTTGCTAAGATGTAGACTACAAAAGACGCTAAAGACGAAGGTAGGATGCTCTCCGGAGCTAAGAGCCGCTCCCGGGCGTCTTTGGGCAGAAGCCGCGCTAAGGAGAGCACTGTGAGCGGCACAATCGTCTTTGCGCGAAGAAGCTGCTTCTTCGGCTCCGGGAACCGGGGAGAGCGGCAGCTTCGGGAAGGTGAAGAAGCAAGCTGTACAACACTGGGATTGTGTGCGCAGCTTGCCAACTGATAGAAAACAGTACTTTTGCACTCTCCTGACTTTTCCAATCACATGAACATTCGATTGGAAGCTGTTTTGGACAACTTTTCTTTTCTTCCTGCCAAACACTTGGCAGACCTCCGTGCAACTTCTAGAACACGATGGGAGATGTTTTCTGTGCTGGCACAGTTTCTCCTTGCCAGATGTAGTGGAAAAGCTTTTTGCTGAGATGTAGATGAGAAGAGACGCTAAAGACAAAGGTAGGATGCTCTCCGGAGCTAAGAGCTGCTCCCGGGCGTTTTTGGGCGGAAGCCGCGCTTAGGAGAGCACTGTGAGTGGCACAACCGTCTATGCGCGAGGAAGCCGCTTCTACAGCTCCGGGAGCCTGAGAGAGCGGCAGCTTCGGGAAGGTGAAGAAGCAAGCTGTACAACACTGGGATTGTGTGCGCGGCTTGCCAACTGATAGAAAACAGTACTTTTGCACTCTCCTGACTTTTCCAATCACATGAACATTCGATTGGAAGCTGTTTTGGACAACTTTTCTTTTCTTCCAGCCAAACACTTGGCAGACATCTCTGCAACTTCTAGAACATGATGGGAGATGTTTTCTGTGCTGGCACAGTTTCTCCTTGCCAGATGTAGTGGAAAAGCTTTTTGCGGAGGTGTAGATGAGAAGAGGCGCTAAAGACAAAGATAGGATGCTCTCCGGAGCTAAGAGCAGCTCCCGGGCGTTTTTGGGCAGAAGCCGCGCTAAGGAGAGCACTGTGAGTGGCACAATCGTCTATGCGCGAGGAAGCCGCTTCTACAGCTCCGGGAGCCTGAGAGAGCGGCAGCTTCGGGAAGGTGAAGAAGCAAGCTGTACAACACTGGGATTGTGTGCGCGGCTTGCCAACTGATAGAAAACAGTACTTTTGCACTCTCCTGACTTTTCCAATCACATGAACATTCGATTGGAAGCTGTTTTGGACAACTTTTCTTTTCTTCCTGCCAAACACTTGGCAGACATCTCTGCAACTTCTAGAACATGATGGGAGATGTTTTCTGTGCTGGCACAGTTTTTCCTTGCCAGACATATTGGAAAAGCGTTTTGCTAAGATGTAGATAACAAAAGATGCTAAAGACGAAGGTAGGATGCTCTCCGGAGCTAAGAGCCGCTCCCGGGCGTCTTTGGGCAGAAGCCGCGCTAAGGAGAGCACTGTGAGCGGCACAATCGTCTTTGCGCGAAGAAGCCGCTTCTTCGGCTCCGGGAGCCGGAGAGAGCGGCAGCTTCGGGAAGGTGAAGAAGCAAGCTGTACAACACTGGGATTGTGTGCGCGGCTTGCCAACTGATAGAAAACAGTACTTTTGCACTCTCCTGACTTTTCCAATCACATGAACATTCGATTGGAAGCTGTTTTGGACAACTTTTCTTCCTGCCAAACACTTGGCAGACATCTCTGCAACTTCTAGAACACGATGGGAAATGTTTTCTGTGCTGGCACAATTTTTCCTAGCCAGACATAGTGGAAAATCTATTTGCTAAGATGTAGACTACAAAAGATGCTAAAGACGAAGGTAGGATGCTCTCCCGGGCTAAGAGCCGCTCCCGGGCGTCTTTGGGCAGAAGCCGCGCTAAGGAGAGCACTGTGAGCGGCACAATCGTCTTTGCGCGAAGAAGCCGTTTCTTCGGCTCCGGGAGCCGGAGAGAGCGGCAGCTTCGGGAAGGTGAAGAAGCAAGCTGTACAACACTGGGATTGTGTGCGCACCTTGCCAACTGATAGAAAACAGTACTTTTGCACTCTCCTGACTTTTCCAATCACATGAACATTCGATTGGAAGCTGTTTTGGACAACTTTTCTTTTCTTCCAGCCAAACACTTGGCAGACATCTCTGCAACTTCTAGAACATGATGGGAGATGTTTTCTGTGCTGGCACAGTTTCTCCTTGCCAGATGTAGTGGAAAAGCTTTTTGCGGAGATGTAGATGAGAAGAGGCGCTAAAGACAAAGTTAGGATTCTCTCCGGAGCTAAGAGCAGCTCCCGGGCGTTTTTGGGCGGAAGCCGCGCTAAGGAGAGCACTGTGAGTGGCACAATCGTCTATGCGCGAGGAAGCCGCTTCTACAGCTCCGGGAGCCTGAGAGAGCGGCAGCTTCGGGAAGGTGAAGAAGCAAGCTGTACAACACTGGGATTGTGTGCGCGGCTTGCCAACTGATAGAAAACAGTACTTTTGCACTCTCCTGACTTTTCCAATCACATGAACATTCGATTGGAAGCTGTTTTGGACAACTTTTCTTTTCTTCCTGCCAAACACTTGGCAGACATCTCTGCAACTTCTAGAACATGATGGGAGATGTTTTCTGTGCTGGCACAGTTTTTCCTTGCCAGACATATTGGAAAAGCGTTTTGCTAAGATGTAGATAACAAAAGATGCTAAAGACGAAGGTAGGATGCTCTCCGGAGCTAAGAGCCGCTCCCGGGCGTCTTTGGGCAGAAGCCGCACTAAGGAGAGCACTGTGAGCGGCACAATCGTCTTTGCGAGAAGAAGCCGCTTCTTCAGCTCCGGGAGCCGGGGAGAGCGGCAGCTTCGGGAAGGTGAAGAAGCAAGCTGTACAACACTGGGATTGTGTGCGCACCTTGCCAACTGATAGAAAACAGTACTTTTGCACTCTCCAGACTTTTCCAATCACATGAACATTCGATTGGAAGCTGTTTTGGACAACTTTTCTTTTCTTCCTACCAAACACTTGGCAGACCGCCGTGCAACTTCTAGAACACGATGGGAGATGTTTTCTGTGCTGGCACAGTTTTTCCTAGACAGACATAGTGGAAAATCTATTTGCTAAGATGTAGACTACAAAAGACGCTAAAGACGAAGGTAGGATGCTCTCCGGGGCTAAGAGCCGCTCCCGGGCGTCTTTGGGCAGAAGCCACGCTAAGGAGAGCACTGTGAGCGGCACAATCGTCTTTGCGCGAAGAAGCCGCTTCTTCGGCTCCGGGAGTCGGAGAGAGCGGCAGCTTCGGGAAGGTGAAGAAGCAAGCTGTACAACACTGGGATTGTGTGCGCAGCTTGCCAACTGATAGAAAACAGTACTTTTGCACTCTCCTGACTTTTCCAATCACATGAACATTCGATTGGAAGCTGTTTTGGACAACTTTTCTTTTCTTCCTGCCAAACACTTGGCAGACCTCCGTGCAACGTCTAGAACACGATGGGAGATGTTTTCTGTGCTGGCACAGTTTCTCCTAGCCAGAAATACTGGGAAAGCGTTTTGCTAAGATGTAGACTGCAAAAGACGCTAAAGACGAAGGTAGGATGCTCTCCAGAGCTAAGAGCCGCTCCCGGGCGTCTTTGGGCAGAAGCCGCGCTAAGGAGAGCACTGTGAGCGGCACAATCGTCTTTGCGCGAAGAAGCCGCTTCTTCGGCTCCGGGAGCCGGAGAGAGCGGCAGCTTCGGGAAGGTTAAGAAGCAAGCTGTACAACACTGGGATTGTGTGCGCACCTTGCCAACTGATACAAAACAGTACTTTTGCACTCTCCTGACTTTTCCAAGCACATGAACATTCGATTGGAAGCTGTTTTGGACAACTTTTCTTTTCTTCCTGCCAAACACTTGGCAGACCTCCGTGCAACTTCTAGAACACGATGGAAGATGTTTTCTGTGCTGGCACAGTTTTTCCTAGCCAGACATACTGGGAAAGCGTTTTGCTAAGATGTAGACTACAAAAGACGCTAAAGACGAAGGTAGGATGCTCTCCGGAGCTAAGAGCCGCTCCCGGGCGTCTTTGGGCAGAAGCCGCGCTAAGGAGAGCACTGTGAGCGGCATAATTGTCTTTGCGCGAAGAAGCCGCTTCTTCGGCTCCGGGAGCCGGAGAGAGCGGCAGCTTCGGGAAGGTGAAGAAGCAAGCTGTACAACACTGGGATTGTGTGCGCAGCTTGCCAACTGATAGAAAACAGTACTTTTGCACTCTCCTGACTTTTCCAATCACATGAACATTCGATTGGAAGCTGTTTTGGACAACTTTTCTTTTCTTCCTGCCAAACACTTGGCAGACCTCCGTGCAACGTCTAGAACACGATGGGAGATGTTTTCTGTGCTGGCACAGTTTCTCCTAGCCAGAAATACTGGGAAAGCGTTTTGCTAAGATGTAGACTACAAAAGACGCTAAAGACGAAGGTAGGATGCTCTCCCGGGCTAAGAGCCACTCCCGGGCGTCTTTGGGCAGAAGCCGCGCTAAGGAGAGCACTGTGAGCGGCACAATCGTCTTTGCGCGAAGAAGCCGCTTCTTCGGCTCCGGGAGCTGGAGAGAGCGGCAGCTTCGGGAAGGTGAAGAAGCAAGCTGTACAACACTGGGATTGTGTGCGCAGCTTGCCAACTGATAGAAAACAGTACTTTTGCACTCTCCTGACTTTTCCAAGCACATGAACATTCGATTGGAAGCTGTTTTGGACAACTTTTCTTTTCTTCCTGCCAAACACTTGGCAGACCTCCGTGCAACTTCTGGAACACGATGGGAGATGTTTTCTGTGCTGGCACAGTTTCTCCTAGCCAGACATACTGGGAAAGCGTTTTGCTAAGATGTAGACTACAAAAGACGCTAAAGACGAAGGTAGGATGCTCTCCGGAGCTAAGAGCCGCTCCCGGGCGTCTTTGGGCAGAAGCCGCACTAAGGAGAGCACTGTGAGCGGCACAATCGTCTTTGTGCGAAGAAGCCGCTTCTTCGGCTCCGGGAGCCGGGGAGACCGGCAGATTCGGGAAGGTGAAGAAGCAAGCTGTACAACACTGGGATTGTGTGCGCACCTTGCCAACTGATAGAAAACAGTACTTTTGCACTCTCCTGACTTTTCCAATCACATGAACATTCGATTGGAAGCTGTTTTGGACAACTTTTCTTTTCTTCCTGCCAAACACTTGGCAGACCTCCGTGCAACTTCTAGAACACAATGGGAGATGTTTTCTGTGCTGGCACAGTTTTTCCTAGACAGACATAGTGGAAAATCTATTTGCTAAGACGTAGACTACAAAAGACGCTAAAGACGAAGGTAGGATGCTCTCCGGAGCTAAGAGCCGCTCCCGGGCGTCTTTGGGCAGAAGCCGCGCTAAGGAGAGCACTGTGAGCGGCACAATCGTCTTTGCGCAAAGAAGCCGCTTCTTCGGCTCCGGGAGCCGGAGAGAGCGGCAGCTTTGGGAAGGTGCAGAAGCAAGCTGTACAACACTGGGATTGTGTGCGCAGCTTGCCAACTGATACAAAACAGTACTTTTGCACTCTCCTGACTTTTCCAAGCACGTGAACATTCGATTGGAAGCTGTTTTGGACAACTTTTCTTTTCTTCCTGCCAAACACTTGGCAGACCTCCGTGCAACTTCTAGAACACGATGGGAGATGTTTTCTGTGCTGGCACAGTTTCTCCTAGCCAGACATACTGGGAAAGCGTTTTGCTAAGATGTAGACTACAAAAGACGCTAAAGACGAAGGTAGGATGCTCTCCGGAGCTAAGAGCCGCTCCCGGGCGTCTTTGGGCAGAAGCCGCGCTAAGGAGAGCACTGTGAGCGGCACAATCGTCTTTGCGCGAAGAAGCCGCTTCTTCGGCTCCGGGAGCCGGGGAGACCGGCAGCTTCGGGAAGGTGAAGAAGCAAGCTGTACAACACTGGGATTGTGTGCGCAGCTTGCCAACTGATAGAAAACAGTACTTTTGCACTCTCCAGACTTTTCCAATCACATGAACATTCGATTGGAAGCTGTTTTGGACAACTTTTCTTCCTGCCAAACACTTGGCAGACATCTCTGCAACTTCTAGAACACGATGGGAGATGTTTTCTGTGCTGGCACAGTTTCTCCTAGCCAGACATACTGGGAAAGCATTTTGCTAAGATGTAGACTACAAAAGACGCTAAAGACGAAGGTAGGATGCTCTCCGGGGCTAAGAGCCGCTCCCGGGCGTCTTTGGGCAGAAGCCGCGCTAAGGAGAGCACTGTGAGCGGCACAATCGTCTTTGCGCGAAGAAGCCGCTTCTTCGGCTCCAGGAGCCGGGGAGACCGGCAGCTTCGGGAAGGTGAAGAAGCAAGCTGTACAACACTGGGATTGTGTGCGCAGCTTGCCAACTGATAGAAAACAGTACTTTTGCACTCTCCTGACTTTTCCAATCACATGAACATTCGATTGGAAGCTGTTTTGGACAACTTTTCTTTTCTTCCTGCCAAACACTTGGCAGACCTCCGTGCAACTTCTAGAACACGATGGGAGATGTTTTCTGTGCTGGCACAGTTTTTCCTAGCCAGAAATACTGGGAAAGCGTTTTGCTAAGATGTAGACTGCAAAAGACGCTAAAGACGAAGGTAGGATGCTCTCCAGAGCTAAGAGCCGCTCCCGGGCGTCTTTGGGCAGAAGCCGCGCTAAGGAGAGCACTGTGAGCGGCACAATCGTCTTTGCGCGAAGAAGCCGCTTCTTCGGCTCCGGGAGCCGGAGAGAGCGGCAGCTTCGGGAAGGTGAAGAAGCAAGCTGTACAACACTGGGATTGTGTGCGCAGCTTGCCAACTGATACAAAACAGTACTTTTGCACTCTCCTGACTTTTCCAAGCACATGAACATTCGATTGGAAGCTGTTTTGGACAACTTTTCTTTTCTTCCTGCCAAACACTTGGCAGACCTCCGTGAAACTTCTAGAACACGATGGGAGATGTTTTCTGTGCTGGCACAGTTTCTCCTAGCCAGACATACTGGGAAAGCGTTTTGCTAAGATGTAGACTACAAAAGACGCTAAAGACGAAGGTAGGATGCTCTCCGGAGCTAAGAGCCGCTCCCGGGCGTCTTTGGGCAGAAGCCACGCTAAGGAGAGCACTGTGAGCGGCACAATCGTCTTGGCGCGAAGAAGCCGCTTCTTCGGCTCCGGGAGCCGGGGAGACCGGCAGATTCAGGAAGGTGAAGAAGCAAGCTGTACAACACTGGGATTGTGTGCGCACCTTGCCAACTGATAGAAAACAGTACTTTTGCACTCTCCTGACTTTTCCAATCACATGAACATTCGATTGGAAGCTGTTTTGGACAACTTTTCTTTTCTTCCTGCCAAACACTTGGCAGACCTCCGTGCAACTTCTAGAACACGATGGGAGATGTTTTCTGTGCTGGCACAGTTTCTCCTAGCCAGACATACTGGGAAAGCGTTTTGCTAAGATTTGGACTACAAAAGGCGCTAAAGACGAAGGTAGGATGCTCTCCGGAGCTAAGAGCCACTCCCGGGCGTCTTTGGGCAGAAGCCGCGCTAAGGAGAGCACTGTGAGCGGCACAATCGTCTTTGCGCGAAGAAGCCGCTTCTTCGGCTCCGGGAGCCGGAGAGAGCGGCAGCTTCGGGAAGGTGAAGAAGCAAGCTGTACAACACTGGTATTGTGTGCACACCTTGCCAACTGGTAGAAAACAGTACTTTTGCACTCTCCTGACTTTTCCAATCACATGAACATTCAACTGAAAGCTGTTTTGGACAACTTTTCTTCCTGCCAAACACTTGGCAGACATCTCTGCAACTTCTAGAACACGATGGGAGATGTTTTCTGTGCTGGCACAGTTTCTCCTAGCCAGACATACTGGGAAAGCGTTTTGCTAAGATGTAGACTACAAAAGACGCTAAAGACGAAGGTAGGATGCTCTCCGGGGCTATGAGCCGCTCCCGGGCGTCTTTGGGCAGAAGCCGCACTAAGGAGAGCACTTTGAGCGGCACAATCGTCTTTGCGCGAAGAAGCCGCTTCTTCGGCTCCCGGAGCCGGGGAGACCGGCAGCTTCGGGAAGGTGAAGAAGCAAGCTGTACAACACTGGGATTGTGTGCGCAGCTTGCCAACTGATAGAAAACAGTACTTTTGCACTCTCAAGACTTTTCCAAGCACATGAACATTCGATTGGAAGCTGTTTTGGACAACTTTTCTTTTCTTCCTGCCAAACACTTGGCAGACCGCCGTGAAACTTCTAGAACACGATGGGAGATGTTTTCTGTGCTGGCACAGTTTCTCCTAGCCAGACATACTGGGAAAGCGTTTTGCTAAGATGTAGACTACAAAAGACGCTAAAGACGAAGGTAGGATGCTCTCCAGAGCTAAGAGCCTCTCCCGGGCGTCTTTGGGCAGAAGCCGCGCTAAGGAGAGCACTGTGAGCAGCACAATCGTCTTTGCGCGAAGAAGCCGCTTCTTCGGCTCCGGGAGACGGAGAGAGCGGCAGCTTCGGGAAGGTGAAGAAGCAAGCTGTACAACACTGGGATTGTGTGCGCAGCTCTCCAACTGATAGAAAACAGTACTTTTGCACTCTCCTGACTTTTCCAATCACATGAACATTCGATTGGAAGCTGTTTTGGACAACTTTTCTTTTCTTCCTGCCAAACACTTGGCAGACCGCCGTGAAACTTCTAGAACACGATGGGAGATGTTTTCTGTGCTGGCACAGTTTCTCCTAGCCAGACATACTGGGAAAGCGTTTTGCTGAGATGTAGACTACAAAAGACGCCAAAGACGAAGGTAGGATGCTCTCCGGAGCTAAGAGCCGCTCCCGGGCGTCTTTGGGCAGAAGCCGCACTAAGGAGAGCACTGTGAGCAGCACAATCGTCTTTGCGCGAAGAAGCCGCTTCTTCGGCTCCGGGAGACGGAGAGAGCGGCAGCTTCGGGAAGGTGAAGAAGCAAGCTGTACAACACTGGGATTGTGTGCGCAGCTCTCCAACTGATAGAAAACAGTACTTTTGCACTCTCCTGACTTTTCCAATCACATGAACATTCGATTGGAAGCTGTTTTGGACAACTTTTCTTTTCTTCCTGCCAAACACTTGGCAGACCTCCGTGCAACTTCTAGAACACGATGGGAGATGTTTTCTGTGCTGGCACAGTTTCTCCTAGCCAGACATACTGGGAAAGCGTTTTGCTAAGATATAGACTACAAAAGACGCTAAAGACGAAGGTAGGATGCTCTCCGGAGCTAAGAGCCGCTCCCGGGCGTCTTTGGGCAGAAGCCGCGCTAAGGAGAGCACTGTGAGCGGCACAATCGTCTTTGCGCGAAGAAGCCGCTTTTTCACCTCCGGGAGCCGGAGAGAGCGGCAGCTTCGGGAAGGTGAAGAAGCAAGCTGTACAACACTGGGATTGTGTGCGCACCTTGCCAACTGATAGAAAACAGTACTTTTGCACTCTCCTGACTTTTCCAAGCACATGAACATTCGATTGGAAGCTGTTTTGGACAACTTTTCTTTTCTTCCTGCCAAACACTTGGCAGACCTCCGTGCAACTTCTAGAACACGATGGGAGATGTTTTCTGTGCTGGCACAGTTTCTCCTAGCCAGACATACTGGGAAAGCGTTTTGCTAAGATGTAGACTACAAAAGACGCTAAAGACGAAGGTAGGATGCTCTCCGGAGCTAAGAGCCGCTCCCGGGCGTCTTTGGGCAGAAGACGCACTAAGGAGAGCACTGTGAGCGGCACAATCGTCTTTGCGCGAAGAAGCCGCTTCTTCGGCTCCGGGAGCCGGGGAGACCGGCAGATTCGGGAAGGTGAAGAAGCAAGCTGTACAACTCTGGGATTGTGTGCGCACCTTGCCAACTGATAGAAAACAGTACTTTTGCACTCTCCTGACTTTTCCAATCACATGAACATTCGATTGGAAGCTGTTTTGGACAACTTTTCTTTTCTTCCTGCCAAACACTTGGCAGACCTCCGTGCAATATCTAGAACACGATGGGAGATGTTTTCTGTGCTGGCACAGTTTTTCCTAGCCAGACATACTGGGAAAGCGTTTTGCTAAGATGTAGACTACAAAAGACGCTAAAGACGAAGGTAGGATGCTCTCCGGGGCTAAGAGCCGCTCCCGGGCGTCTTTGGGCAGAAGCCGCGCTAAGGAGAGCACTGTGAGCGGCACAATCGTCTTTGCGCGAAGAAGCCGCTTCTTCGGCTCCGGGAGCCGGAGAGAGCGGCAGCTTCAAGAAGGTGAAGAAGCAAGCTGTACAACACTGGGATTGTGTGCGCAGCTTGCCAACTGATAGAAAACAGTACCTTTGCACTCTCCTGACTTTTCCAATCACATGAACATTCGATTGGAAGCTGTTTTGGACAACTTTTCTTCCTGCAAAACACTTGGCAGACATCTCTGCAACTTCTAGAACACGATGGGAGATGTTTTCTGTGCTGGCACAGTTTCTCCTAGCCAGAAATACTGGGAAAGCGTTTTGCTAAGATGTAGACTACAAAAGACGCTAAAGACGAAGGTAGGATGCTCTCCGGGGCTAAGAGCCGCTCCCGGGCGTCTTTGGGCAGAAGCCGCACTAAGGAGAGCACTGTGAGCGGCACAATCGTCTTTGCGCGAAGAAGCCGCTTCTTCGGCTCCAGGAGCCGGGGAGACCGGCAGCTTCGGGAAGGTGAAGAAGCAAGCTGTACAACACTGGGATTGTGTGCGCAGCTTGCCAACTGATAGAAAACAGTACTTTTGCACTCTCCAGACTTTTCCAATCACATGAACATTCGATTGGAAGCTGTTTTGGACAACTTTTCTTCCTGCCAAACACTTGGGAGACATCTCTGCAACTTCTAGAACACGATGGGAGATGTTTTCTGTGCTGGCACAGTTTCTCCTAGCCAGACATACTGGGAAAGCGTTTTGCTAAGATGTAGACTACAAAAGACGCTAAAGACGAAGGTAGGATGCTCTCCGGGGCTAAGAGCCGCTCCCGGGCATCTTTGGGCAGAAGCCGCGCTAAGGAGAGCACTGTGAGCGGCACAATCGTCTTTGCGCAAAGAAGCCGCTTCTTCGGCTCCAGGAGCCGGGGAGACCGGCAGCTTCGGGAAGGTGAAGAAGCAAGCTGTACAACACTGGGATTGTGTGCGCAGCTTGCCAACTGATAGAAAACAGTACTTTTGCACTCTCCTGACTTTTCCAATCACATGAACATTCGATTGGAAGCTGTTTTGGACAACTTTTCTTTTCTTCCTGCCAAACACTTGGCAGACCTCCGTGCAACTTCTAGAACACGATGGGAGATGTTTTCTGTGCTGGCACAGTTTCTCCTAGCCAGAAATACTGGGAAAGCGTTTTGCTAAGATGTAGACTGCAAAAGAGGCTAAAGACGAAGGTAGGATGCTCTCCAGAGCTAAGAGCCGCTCCCGGGCGTCTTTGGGCAGAAGCCGCGCTAAGGAGAGCACTGTGAGCGGCACAATCGTCTTTGCGCGAAGAAGCCGCTTCTTCGGCTCCGGGAGCCGGAGAGAGCGGCAGCTTCGGGAAGGTGAAGAAGCAAGCTGTACAACACTGGGATTGTGTGCGCACCTTGCCAACTGATAGAAAACAGTACTTTTGCACTCTCCTGACTTTTCCAAGCACATGAACATTCGATTGGAAGCTGTTTTGGACAACTTTTCTTTTCTTCCTGCCAAACACTTGGCAGACCTCCGTGAAACTTCTAGAACACGATGGGAGATGTTTTCTGTGCTGGCACAGTTTCTCCTAGCCAGACATACTGGGAAAGCGTTTTGCTAAGATGTAGACTACAAAAGACGCTAAAGACGAAGGTAGGATGCTCTCCGGAGCTAAGAGCCGCTCCCGGGCGTCTTTGGGCAGAAGCCACGCTAAGGAGAGCACTGTGAGCGGCACAATCGTCTTGGCGCGAAGAAGCCGCTTCTTCGGCTCCGGGAGCCGGGGAGACCGGCAGATTCAGGAAGGTGAAGAAGCAAGCTGTACAACACTGGGATTGTGTGCGCACCTTGCCAACTGGTAGAAAACAGTACTTTTGCACTCTCCTGACTTTTCCAATCACATGAACATTCAATTGAAAGCTGTTTTGGACAACTTTTCTTCCTGCCAAACACTTGGCAGACATCTCTGCAACTTCTAGAACACGATGGGAGATGTTTTCTGTGCTGGCACAGTTTCTCCTAGCCAGACATACTGGGAAAGCGTTTTGCTAAGATGTAGACTACAAAAGACGCTAAAGACGAAGGTAGGATGCTCTCCGGGGCTATGAGCCGCTCCCGGGCGTCTTTGGGCAGAAGCCGCACTAAGGAGAGCACTGTGAGCGGCACAATCGTCTTTGCGCGAAGAAGCCGCTTCTTCGGCTCCCGGAGCCGGGGAGACCGGCAGCTTCGGGAAGGTGAAGAAGCAAGCTGTACAACACTGGGATTGTGTGCGCAGCTTGCCAACTGATAGAAAACAGTACTTTTGCACTCTCAAGACTTTTCCAAGCACATGAACATTCGATTGGAAGCTGTTTTGGACAACTTTTCTTTTCTTCCTGCCAAACACTTGGCAGACCGCCGTGAAACTTCTAGAACACGATGGGAGATGTTTTCTGTGCTGGCACAGTTTCTCCTAGCCAGACATACTGGGAAAGCGTTTTGCTAAGATGTAGACTACAAAAGACGCTAAAGACGAAGGTAGGATGCTCTCCAGAGCTAAGAGCCTCTCCCGGGCGTCTTTGGGCAGAAGCCGCGCTAAGGAGAGCACTGTGAGCAGCACAATCGTCTTTGCGCGAAGAAGCCGCTTCTTCGGCTCCGGGAGACGGAGAGAGCGGCAGCTTCGGGAAGGTGAAGAAGCAAGCTGTACAACACTGGGATTGTGTGCGCAGCTCTCCAACTGATAGAAAACAGTACTTTTGCACTCTCCTGACTTTTCCAATCACATGAACATTCGATTGGAAGCTGTTTTGGACAACTTTTCTTTTCTTCCTGCCAAACACTTGGCAGACCGCCGTGAAACTTCTAGAACACGATGGGAGATGTTTTCTGTGCTGGCACAGTTTCTCCTAGCCAGACATACTGGGAAAGCGTTTTGCTGAGATGTAGACTACAAAAGACGCCAAAGACGAAGGTAGGATGCTCTCCGGAGCTAAGAGCCGCTCCCGGGCGTCTTTGGGCAGAAGCCGCACTAAGGAGAGCACTGTGAGCAGCACAATCGTCTTTGCGCGAAGAAGCCGCTTCTTCGGCTCCGGGAGACGGAGAGAGCGGCAGCTTCGGGAAGGTGAAGAAGCAAGCTGTACAACACTGGGATTGTGTGCGCAGCTCTCCAACTGATAGAAAACAGTACTTTTGCACTCTCCTGACTTTTCCAATCACATGAACATTCGATTGGAAGCTGTTTTGGACAACTTTTCTTTTCTTCCTGCCAAACACTTGGCAGACCTCCGTGCAACTTCTAGAACACGATGGGAGATGTTTTCTGTGCTGGCACAGTTTCTCCTAGCCAGACATACTGGGAAAGCGTTTTGCTAAGATATAGACTACAAAAGACGCTAAAGACGAAGGTAGGATGCTCTCCGGAGCTAAGAGCCGCTCCCGGGCGTCTTTGGGCAGAAGCCGCGCTAAGGAGAGCACTGTGAGCGGCACAATCGTCTTTGCGCGAAGAAGCCGCTTTTTCACCTCCGGGAGCCGGAGAGAGCGGCAGCTTCGGGAAGGTGAAGAAGCAAGCTGTACAACACTGGGATTGTGTGCGCACCTTGCCAACTGATAGAAAACAGTACTTTTGCACTCTCCTGACTTTTCCAAGCACATGAACATTCGATTGGAAGCTGTTTTGGACAACTTTTCTTTTCTTCCTGCCAAACACTTGGCAGACCTCCGTGCAACTTCTAGAACACGATGGGAGATGTTTTCTGTGCTGGCACAGTTTCTCCTAGCCAGACATACTGGGAAAGCGTTTTGCTAAGATGTAGACTACAAAAGACGCTAAAGACGAAGGTAGGATGCTCTCCGGAGCTAAGAGCCGCTCCCGGGCGTCTTTGGGCAGAAGCCGCACTAAGGAGAGCACTGTGAGCGGCACAATCGTCTTTGCGCGAAGAAGCCGCTTCTTCGGCTCCGGGAGCCGGGGAGACCGGCAGATTCGGGAAGGTGAAGAAGCAAGCTGTACAACTCTGGGATTGTGTGCGCACCTTGCCAACTGATAGAAAACAGTACTTTTGCACTCTCCTGACTTTTCCAATCACATGAACATTCGATTGGAAGCTGTTTTGGACAACTTTTCTTCCTGCCAAACACTTGGCAGACCTCCGTGCAATATCTAGAACACGATGGGAGATGTTTTCTGTGCTGGCACAGTTTTTCCTAGCCAGACATACTGGGAAAGCGTTTTGCTAAGATGTAGACTACAAAAGACGCTAAAGACGAAGGTAGGATGCTCTCCGGGGCTAAGAGCCGCTCCCGGGCGTCTTTGGGCAGAAGCCGCGCTAAGGAGAGCACTGTGAGCGGCACAATCGTCTTTGCGCGAAGAAGCCGCTTCTTCGGCTCCGGGAGCCGGAGAGAGCGGCAGCTTCAAGAAGGTGAAGAAGCAAGCTGTACAACACTGGGATTGTGTGCGCAGCTTGCCAACTGATAGAAAACAGTACCTTTGCACTCTCCTGACTTTTCCAATCACATGAACATTCGATTGGAAGCTGTTTTGGACAACTTTTCTTCCTGCAAAACACTTGGCAGACATCTCTGCAACTTCTAGAACACGATGGGAGATGTTTTCTGTGCTGGCACAGTTTCTCCTAGCCAGAAATACTGGGAAAGCGTTTTGCTAAGATGTAGACTACAAAAGACGCTAAAGACGAAGGTAGGATGCTCTCCGGGGCTAAGAGCCGCTCCCGGGCGTCTTTGGGCAGAAGCCGCACTAAGGAGAGCACTGTGAGCGGCATAATCGTCTTTGCGCGAAGAAGCCGCTTCTTCGGCTCCAGGAGCCGGGGAGACCGGCAGCTTCGGGAAGGTGAAGAAGCAAGCTGTACAACACTGGGATTGTGTGCGCAGCTTGCCAACTGATAGAAAACAGTACTTTTGCACTCTCCAGACTTTTCCAATCACATGAACATTCGATTGGAAGCTGTTTTGGACAACTTTTCTTCCTGCCAAACACTTGGGAGACATCTCTGCAACTTCTAGAACACGATGGGAGATGTTTTCTGTGCTGGCACAGTTTCTCCTAGCCAGACATACTGGGAAAGCGTTTTGCTAAGATGTAGACTACAAAAGACGCTAAAGACGAAGGTAGGATGCTCTCCGGGGCTAAGAGCCGCTCCCGGGCATCTTTGGGCAGAAGCCGCGCTAAGGAGAGCACTGTGAGCGGCACAATCGTCTTTGCGCAAAGAAGCCGCTTCTTCGGCTCCAGGAGCCGGGGAGACCGGCAGCTTCGGGAAGGTGAAGAAGCAAGCTGTACAACACTGGGATTGTGTGCGCAGCTTGCCAACTGATAGAAAACAGTACTTTTGCACTCTCCTGACTTTTCCAATCACATGAACATTCGATTGGAAGCTGTTTTGGACAACTTTTCTTTTCTTCCTGCCAAACACTTGGCAGACCTTTGTGCAACTTCTAGAACACGATGGGAGATGTTTTCTGTGCTGGCACAGTTTCTCCTAGCCAGAAATACTGGGAAAGCGTTTTGCTAAGATGTAGACTGCAAAAGAGGCTAAAGACGAAGGTAGGATGCTCTCCAGAGCTAAGAGCCGCTCCCGGGCGTCTTTGGGCAGAAGCCGCGCTAAGGAGAGCACTGTGAGCGGCACAATCGTCTTTGCGCGAAGAAGCCGCTTCTTCGGCTCCGGGAGCCGGAGAGAGCGGCAGCTTCGGGAAGGTGAAGAAGCAAGCTGTACAACACTGGGATTGTGTGCGCACCTTGCCAACTGATAGAAAACAGTACTTTTGCACTCTCCTGACTTTTCCAAGCACATGAACATTCGATTGGAAGCTGTTTTGGACAACTTTTCTTTTCTTCCTGCCAAACACTTGGCAGACCTCCGTGAAACTTCTAGAACACGATGGGAGATGTTTTCTGTGCTGGCACAGTTTCTCCTAGCCAGACATACTGGGAAAGCGTTTTGCTAAGATGTAGACTACAAAAGACGCTAAAGACAAAGGTAGGATGCTCTCCGGAGCTAAGAGCCACTCCCGGGCGTCTTTGGGCAGAAGCCACGCTAAGGAGAGCACTGTGAGCGGCACAATCGTCTTGGCGCGAAGAAGCCGCTTCTTCGGCTCCGGGAGCCGGGGAGACCGGCAGATTCTAGAAGGTGAAGAAGCAAGCTGTACAACACTGGGATTGTGTGCGCAGCTTGCCAACTGATAGAAAACAGTACTTTTGCACTCTCCTGACTTTTCCAATCACATGAACATTCGATTGGAAGCTGTTTTGGACAACTTTTCTTTTCTTCCTGCCAAACACTTGGCAGACCTCTGTGCAACTTCTAGAACACGATGGGAGATGTTTTCTGTGCTGGCACAGTTTCTCCTAGCCAGACATACTGGGAAAGCGTTTTGCTAAGATTTGGACTACAAAAGGCGCTAAAGACGAAGGTAGGATGCTCTCCGGAGCTAAGAGCCACTCCCGGGCGTCTTTGGGCAGAAGCCGCGCTAAGAACAGCACTGTGAGCGGCACAATCGTCTTTGCGCGAAGAAGCCGCTTCTTCGGCTCCGGGAGCCGGAGAGAGCGGCAGCTTCGGGAAGGTGAAGAAGCAAGCTGTACAACACTGGTATTGTGTGCACACCTTGCCAACTGGTAGAAAACAGTACTTTTGCACTCTCCTGACTTTTCCAATCACATGAACATTCAATTGAAAGCTGTTTTGGACAACTTTTCTTCCTGCCAAACACTTGGCAGACATCTCTGCAACTTCTAGAACACGATGGGAGATGTTTTCTGTGCTGGCACAGTTTCTCCTAGCCAGACATACTGGGAAAGCATTTTGCTAAGATGTAGACTACAAAAGACGCTAAAGACGAAGGTAGGATGCTCTCCGGGGCTATGAGCCGCTCCCGGGCGTCTTTGGGCAGAAGCCGCACTAAGGAGAGCACTGTGAGCGGCACAATCGTCTTTGCGCGAAGAAGCCGCTTCTTCGGCTCCCGGAGCCGGGGAGACCGGCAGCTTCGGGAAGGTGAAGAAGCAAGCTGTACAACACTGGGATTGTGTGCGCAGCTTGCCAACTGATAGAAAACAGTACTTTTGCACTCTCAAGATTTTTCCAAGCACATGAACATTCGATTGGAAGCTGTTTTGGACAACTTTTCTTTTCTTCCTGCCAAACACTTGGCAGACCGCCGTGAAACTTCTAGAACACGATGGGAGATGTTTTCTGTGCTGGCACAGTTTCTCCTAGCCAGACATACTGGGAAAGCGTTTTGCTAAGATGTAGACTACAAAAGACGCTAAAGACGAAGGTAGGATGCTCTCCGGAGCTAAGAGCCTCTCCCGGGCGTCTTTGGGCAGAAGCCGCGCTAAGGAGAGCACTGTGAGCAGCACAATCGTCTTTGCGCGAAGAAGCCGCTTCTTCGGCTCCGGGAGACGGAGAGAGCGGCAGCTTCGGGAAGGTGAAGAAGCAAGCTGTACAACACTGGGATTGTGTGCGCAGCTCTCCAACTGATAGAAAACAGTACTTTTGCACTCTCCTGACTTTTCCAATCACATGAACATTCGATTGGAAGCTGTTTTGGACAACTTTTCTTTTCTTCCTGCCAAACACTTGGCAGACCGCCGTGAAACTTCTAGAACACGATGGGAGATGTTTTCTGTGCTGGCACAGTTTCTCCTAGCCAGACATACTGGGAAAGCGTTTTGCTGAGATGTAGACTACAAAAGACGCCAAAGACGAAGGTAGGATGCTCTCCGGAGCTAAGAGCCGCTCCCGGGCGTCTTTGGGCAGAAGCCGCACTAAGGAGAGCACTGTGAGCAGCACAATCGTCTTTGCGCGAAGAAGCCGCTTCTTCGGCTCCGGGAGACGGAGAGAGCGGCAGCTTCGGGAAGGTGAAGAAGCAAGCTGTACAACACTGGGATTGTGTGCGCAGCTCTCCAACTGATAGAAAACAGTACTTTTGGACTGTCCTGACTTTTCCAATCACATGAACATTCGATTGGAAGCTGTTTTGGACAACTTTTCTTTTCTTCCTGCCAAACACTTGGCAGACCTCCGTGCAACTTCTAGAACACGATGGGAGATGTTTTCTGTGCTGGCACAGTTTCTCCTAGCCAGACATACTGGGAAAGCGTTTTGCTAAGATATAGACTACCAAAGACGCTAAAGACGAAGGTAGGATGCTCTCCGGAGCTAAGAGCCGCTCCCGGGCGTCTTTGGGCAGAAGCCGCGCTAAGGAGAGCACTGTGAGCGGCACAATCGTCTTTGCGCGAAGAAGCCGCTTTTTCACCTCCGGGAGCCGGAGAGAGCGGCAGCTTCGGGAAGGTGAAGAAGCAAGCTGTACAACACTGGGATTGTGTGCGCACCTTGCCAACTGATAGAAAACAGTACTTTTGCACTCTCCTGACTTTTCCAAGCACATGAACATTCGATTGGAAGCTGTTTTGGACAACTTTTCTTTTCTTCCTGCCAAACACTTGGCAGACATCTCTGCAACTTCTAGAACACGATGGGAGATGTTTTCTGTGCTGGCACAGTTTCTCCTAGCCAGACATACTGGGAAAGCGTTTTGCTAAGATGTAGACTACAAAAGACGCTAAAGACGAAGGTAGGATGCTCTCCGGAGCTAAGAGCCTCTCCCGGGCGTCTTTGGGCAGAAGCCGCGCTAAGGAGAGCACTGTGAGCGGCACAATTGTCTTTGCGCGAAGAAGCCGCTTCTTCGGCTCCGGGAGCCGGAGAGAGCGGCAGCTTCGGGAAGGTGAAGAAGCAAGCTGTACAACACTGGGATTGTGTGTGCACCTTGCCAACTGATAGAAAACAGTACTTTTGCACTCTCCTGACTTTTCCAATCACATGAACATTCGATTGGAAGCTGTTTTGGACAACTTTTCTTTTCTTCCTGCCAAACACTTGGCAGACCTCCGTGCAACTTCTAGAACACGATGGGAGATGTTTTCTGTGCTGGCACAGTTTCTCCTAGCCAGACATACTGGGAAAGCGTTTTGCTAAGATGTAGACTACAAAAGACGCTAAAGACGAAGGTAGGATGCTCTCCGGAGCTAAGAGCCTCTCCCGGGCGTCTTTGGGCAGAAGCCGCGCTAAGGAGAGCACTGTGAGCGGCACAATTGTCTTTGCGCGAAGAAGCCGCTTCTTCGGCTCCGGGAGCCAGAGAGAGCGGCAGCTTCGGGAAGGTGAAGAAGCAAGCTGTACAACACTGGGATTGTGTGCGCAGCTTGCCAACTGATAGAAAACAGTACTTTTGCACTCTCCTGACTTTTCCAATCACATGAACATTCAATTGAAAGCTGTTTTGGACAACTTTTCTTCCTGCCAAACACTTGGCAGACCGCCGTGAAACTTCTAGAACACGATGGGAGATGTTTTCTGTGCTGGCACAGTTTCTCCTAGCCAGACATACTGGGAAAGCGTTTTGCTAAGATGTAGACTACAAAAGACGCCAAAGACGAAGGTAGGATGCTCTCCGGGGCTAAGAGCCGCTCCCGGGCGTCTTTGGGCAGAAGCCGCACTAAGGAGAGCACTGTGAGCAGCACAATCGTCTTTGCGCGAAGAAGCCGCTTCTTCGGCTCCGGGAGCCGGGGAGACCGGCAGATTCAGGAAGGTGAAGAAGCAAGCTGTACAACACTGGGATTGTGTGCGCAGCTTGCCAACTGATAGAAAACAGTACTTTTGCACTCTTCTGACTTTTCCAATCACATGAACATTCGATTGGAAGCTGTTTTGGACAACTTTTCTTTTCTTCCTGCCAAACACTTGGCAGACCTCTGTGCAACTTCTAGAACACGATGGGAGATGTTTTCTGTGCTGGCACAGTTTCTCCTAGCCAGACATACTGGGAAAGCGTTTTGCTAAGATTTGGACTACAAAAGGCGCTAAAGACGAAGGTAGGATGCTCTCCGGAGCTAAGAGCCACTCCCGGGCGTCTTTGGGCAGAAGCCGCGCTAAGAACAGCACTGTGAGCGGCACAATCGTCTTTGCGCGAAGAAGCCGCTTCTTCGGCTCCGGGAGCCGGAGAGAGCGGCAGCTTCGGGAAGGTGAAGAAGCAAGCTGTACAACACTGGTATTGTGTGCACACCTTGCCAACTGGTAGAAAACAGTACTTTTGCACTCTCCTGACTTTTCCAATCACATGAACATTCAATTGAAAGCTGTTTTGGACAACTTTTCTTCCTGCCAAACACTTGGCAGACATCTCTGCAACTTCTAGAACACGATGGGAGATGTTTTCTGTGCTGGCACAGTTTCTCCTAGCCAGACATACTGGGAAAGCATTTTGCTAAGATGTAGACTACAAAAGACGCTAAAGACGAAGGTAGGATGCTCTCCGGGGCTATGAGCCGCTCCCGGGCGTCTTTGGGCAGAAGCCGCACTAAGGAGAGCACTGTGAGCGGCACAATCGTCTTTGCGCGAAGAAGCCGCTTCTTCGGCTCCCGGAGCCGGGGAGACCGGCAGCTTCGGGAAGGTGAAGAAGCAAGCTGTACAACACTGGGATTGTGTGCGCAGCTTGCCAACTGATAGAAAACAGTACTTTTGCACTCTCAAGATTTTTCCAAGCACATGAACATTCGATTGGAAGCTGTTTTGGACAACTTTTCTTTTCTTCCTGCCAAACACTTGGCAGACCGCCGTGAAACTTCTAGAACACGATGGGAGATGTTTTCTGTGCTGGCACAGTTTCTCCTAGCCAGACATACTGGGAAAGCGTTTTGCTAAGATGTAGACTACAAAAGACGCTAAAGACGAAGGTAGGATGCTCTCCGGAGCTAAGAGCCTCTCCCGGGCGTCTTTGGGCAGAAGCCGCGCTAAGGAGAGCACTGTGAGCAGCACAATCGTCTTTGCGCGAAGAAGCCGCTTCTTCGGCTCCGGGAGACGGAGAGAGCGGCAGCTTCGGGAAGGTGAAGAAGCAAGCTGTACAACACTGGGATTGTGTGCGCAGCTCTCCAACTGATAGAAAACAGTACTTTTGCACTCTCCTGACTTTTCCAATCACATGAACATTCGATTGGAAGCTGTTTTGGACAACTTTTCTTTTCTTCCTGCCAAACACTTGGCAGACCGCCGTGAAACTTCTAGAACACGATGGGAGATGTTTTCTGTGCTGGCACAGTTTCTCCTAGCCAGACATACTGGGAAAGCGTTTTGCTGAGATGTAGACTACAAAAGACGCCAAAGACGAAGGTAGGATGCTCTCCAGAGCTAAGAGCCGCTCCCGGGCGTCTTTGGGCAGAAGCCGCACTAAGGAGAGCACTGTGAGCAGCACAATCGTCTTTGCGCGAAGAAGCCGCTTCTTCGGCTCCGGGAGACGGAGAGAGCGGCAGCTTCGGGAAGGTGAAGAAGCAAGCTGTACAACACTGGGATTGTGTGCGCAGCTCTCCAACTGATAGAAAACAGTACTTTTGGACTGTCCTGACTTTTCCAATCACATGAACATTCGATTGGAAGCTGTTTTGGACAACTTTTCTTTTCTTCCTGCCAAACACTTGGCAGACCTCCGTGCAACTTCTAGAACACGATGGGAGATGTTTTCTGTGCTGGCACAGTTTCTCCTAGCCAGACATACTGGGAAAGCGTTTTGCTAAGATATAGACTACCAAAGACGCTAAAGACGAAGGTAGGATGCTCTCCGGAGCTAAGAGCCGCTCCCGGGCGTCTTTGGGCAGAAGCCGCGCTAAGGAGAGCACTGTGAGCGGCACAATCGTCTTTGCGCGAAGAAGCCGCTTTTTCACCTCCGGGAGCCGGAGAGAGCGGCAGCTTCGGGAAGGTGAAGAAGCAAGCTGTACAACACTGGGATTGTGTGCGCACCTTGCCAACTGATAGAAAACAGTACTTTTGCACTCTCCTGACTTTTCCAAGCACATGAACATTCGATTGGAAGCTGTTTTGGACAACTTTTCTTTTCTTCCTGCCAAACACTTGGCAGACATCTCTGCAACTTCTAGAACACGATGGGAGATGTTTTCTGTGCTGGCACAGTTTCTCCTAGCCAGACATACTGGGAAAGCGTTTTGCTAAGATGTAGACTACAAAAGACGCTAAAGACGAAGGTAGGATGCTCTCCGGAGCTAAGAGCCTCTCCCGGGCGTCTTTGGGCAGAAGCCGCGCTAAGGAGAGCACTGTGAGCGGCACAATTGTCTTTGCGCGAAGAAGCCGCTTCTTCGGCTCCGGGAGCCGGAGAGAGCGGCAGCTTCGGGAAGGTGAAGAAGCAAGCTGTACAACACTGGGATTGTGTGCGCAGCTTGCCAACTGATAGAAAACAGTACTTTTGCACTCTCCTGACTTTTCCAATCACATGAACATTCGATTGGAAGCTGTTTTGGACAACTTTTCTTTTCTTCCTGCCAAACACTTGGCAGACCTCCGTGCAACTTCTAGAACACGATGGGAGATGTTTTCTGTGCTGGCACAGTTTCTCCTAGCCAGACATACTGGGAAAGCGTTTTGCTAAGATGTAGACTACAAAAGACGCTAAAGACGAAGGTAGGATGCTCTCCGGAGCTAAGAGCCTCTCCCGGGCGTCTTTGGGCAGAAGCCGCGCTAAGGAGAGCACTGTGAGCGGCACAATTGTCTTTGCGCGAAGAAGCCGCTTCTTCGGCTCCGGGAGCCAGAGAGAGCGGCAGCTTCGGGAAGGTGAAGAAGCAAGCTGTACAACACTGGGATTGTGTGCGCAGCTTGCCAACTGATAGAAAACAGTACTTTTGCACTCTCCTGACTTTTCCAATCACATGAACATTCAATTGAAAGCTGTTTTGGACAACTTTTCTTCCTGCCAAACACTTGGCAGACCGCCGTGAAACTTCTAGAACACGATGGGAGATGTTTTCTGTGCTGGCACAGTTTCTCCTAGCCAGACATACTGGGAAAGCGTTTTGCTAAGATGTAGACTACAAAAGACGCCAAAGACGAAGGTAGGATGCTCTCCGGGGCTAAGAGCCGCTCCCGGGCGTCTTTGGGCAGAAGCCGCACTAAGGAGAGCACTGTGAGCAGCACAATCGTCTTTGCGCGAAGAAGCCGCTTCTTCGGCTCCGGGAGACGGAGAGAGCGGCAGCTTCGGGAAGGTGAAGAAGCAAGCTGTACAACACTGGGATTGTGTGCGCAGCTCTCCAACTGATAGAAAACAGTACTTTTGGACTGTCCTGACTTTTCCAATCACATGAACATTCGATTGGAAGCTGTTTTGGACAACTTTTCTTTTCTTCCTGCCAAACACTTGGCAGACCTCCGTGCAACTTCTAGAACACGATGGGAGATGTTTTCTGTGCTGGCACAGTTTCTCCTAGCCAGACATACTGGGAAAGCGTTTTGCTAAGATATAGACTACCAAAGACGCTAAAGACGAAGGTAGGATGCTCTCCGGAGCTAAGAGCCGCTCCCGGGCGTCTTTGGGCAGAAGCCGCGCTAAGGAGAGCACTGTGAGCGGCACAATCGTCTTTGCGCGAAGAAGCCGCTTTTTCACCTCCGGGAGCCGGAGAGAGCGGCAGCTTCGGGAAGGTGAAGAAGCAAGCTGTACAACACTGGGATTGTGTGCGCACCTTGCCAACTGATAGAAAACAGTACTTTTGCACTCTCCTGACTTTTCCAAGCACATGAACATTCGATTGGAAGCTGTTTTGGACAACTTTTCTTTTCTTCCTGCCAAACACTTGGCAGACATCTCTGCAACTTCTAGAACACGATGGGAGATGTTTTCTGTGCTGGCACAGTTTCTCCTAGCCAGACATACTGGGAAAGCGTTTTGCTAAGATGTAGACTACAAAAGACGCTAAAGACGAAGGTAGGATGCTCTCCGGAGCTAAGAGCCTCTCCCGGGCGTCTTTGGGCAGAAGCCGCGCTAAGGAGAGCACTGTGAGCGGCACAATTGTCTTTGCGCGAAGAAGCCGCTTCTTCGGCTCCGGGAGCCGGAGAGAGCGGCAGCTTCGGGAAGGTGAAGAAGCAAGCTGTACAACACTGGGATTGTGTGCGCAGCTTGCCAACTGATAGAAAACAGTACTTTTGCACTCTCCTGACTTTTCCAATCACATGAACATTCGATTGGAAGCTGTTTTGGACAACTTTTCTTTTCTTCCTGCCAAACACTTGGCAGACCTCCGTGCAACTTCTAGAACACGATGGGAGATGTTTTCTGTGCTGGCACAGTTTCTCCTAGCCAGACATACTGGGAAAGCGTTTTGCTAAGATGTAGACTACAAAAGACGCTAAAGACGAAGGTAGGATGCTCTCCGGAGCTAAGAGCCTCTCCCGGGCGTCTTTGGGCAGAAGCCGCGCTAAGGAGAGCACTGTGAGCGGCACAATTGTCTTTGCGCGAAGAAGCCGCTTCTTCGGCTCCGGGAGCCAGAGAGAGCGGCAGCTTCGGGAAGGTGAAGAAGCAAGCTGTACAACACTGGGATTGTGTGCGCGGCTTGCCAACTGATAGAAAACAGTACTTTTGCACTCTCCTGACTTTTCCAATCACATGAACATTCAATTGAAAGCTGTTTTGGACAACTTTTCTTCCTGCCAAACACTTGGCAGACCGCCGTGAAACTTCTAGAACACGATGGGAGATGTTTTCTGTGCTGGCACAGTTTCTCCTAGCCAGACATACTGGGAAAGCGTTTTGCTAAGATGTAGACTACAAAAGACGCCAAAGACGAAGGTAGGATGCTCTCCGGGGCTAAGAGCCGCTCCCGGGCGTCTTTGGGCAGAAGCCGCACTAAGGAGAGCACTGTGAGCAGCACAATCGTCTTTGCGCGAAGAAGCCGCTTCTTCGGCTCCGGGAGACGGAGAGAGCGGCAGCTTCGGGAAGGTGAAGAAGCAAGCTGTACAACACTGGGATTGTGTGCGCAGCTCTCCAACTGATAGAAAACAGTACTTTTGGACTGTCCTGACTTTTCCAATCACATGAACATTCGATTGGAAGCTGTTTTGGACAACTTTTCTTTTCTTCCTGCCAAACACTTGGCAGACCTCCGTGCTACTTCTAGAACACGATGGGAGATGTTTTCTGTGCTGGCACAGTTTCTCCTAGCCAGACATACTGGGAAAGCGTTTTGCTAAGATGTAGACTACAAAAGACGCTAAAGACGAAGGTAGGATGCTCTCCGGGGCTATGAGCCGCTCCCGGGCGTCTTTGGGCAGAAGCCGCACTAAGGAGAGCACTGTGAGCGGCACAATCGTCTTTGCGCGAAGAAGCCGCTTCTTCGGCTCCCGGAGCCGGGGAGACCGGCAGCTTCGGGAAGGTGAAGAAGCAAGCTGTACAACACTGGGATTGTGTGCGCAGCTTGCCAACTGATAGAAAACAGTACTTTTGCACTCTCAAGATTTTTCCAAGCACATGAACATTCGATTGGAAGCTGTTTTGGACAACTTTTCTTTTCTTCCTGCCAAACACTTGGCAGACCGCCGTGAAACTTCTAGAACACGATGGGAGATGTTTTCTGTGCTGGCACAGTTTCTCCTAGCCAGACATACTGGGAAAGCGTTTTGCTAAGATGTAGACTACAAAAGACGCTAAAGACGAAGGTAGGATGCTCTCCGGAGCTAAGAGCCTCTCCCGGGCGTCTTTGGGCAGAAGCCGCGCTAAGGAGAGCACTGTGAGCAGCACAATCGTCTTTGCGCGAAGAAGCCGCTTCTTCGGCTCCGGGAGACGGAGAGAGCGGCAGCTTCGGGAAGGTGAAGAAGCAAGCTGTACAACACTGGGATTGTGTGCGCAGCTCTCCAACTGATAGAAAACAGTACTTTTGCACTCTCCTGACTTTTCCAATCACATGAACATTCGATTGGAAGCTGTTTTGGACAACTTTTCTTTTCTTCCTGCCAAACACTTGGCAGACCGCCGTGAAACTTCTAGAACACGATGGGAGATGTTTTCTGTGCTGGCACAGTTTCTCCTAGCCAGACATACTGGGAAAGCGTTTTGCTGAGATGTAGACTACAAAAGACGCCAAAGACGAAGGTAGGATGCTCTCCGGAGCTAAGAGCCGCTCCCGGGCGTCTTTGGGCAGAAGCCGCACTAAGGAGAGCACTGTGAGCAGCACAATCGTCTTTGCGCGAAGAAGCCGCTTCTTCGGCTCCGGGAGACGGAGAGAGCGGCAGCTTCGGGAAGGTGAAGAAGCAAGCTGTACAACACTGGGATTGTGTGCGCAGCTCTCCAACTGATAGAAAACAGTACTTTTGGACTGTCCTGACTTTTCCAATCACATGAACATTCGATTGGAAGCTGTTTTGGACAACTTTTCTTTTCTTCCTGCCAAACACTTGGCAGACCTCCGTGCAACTTCTAGAACACGATGGGAGATGTTTTCTGTGCTGGCACAGTTTCTCCTAGCCAGACATACTGGGAAAGCGTTTTGCTAAGATATAGACTACCAAAGACGCTAAAGACGAAGGTAGGATGCTCTCCGGAGCTAAGAGCCGCTCCCGGGCGTCTTTGGGCAGAAGCCGCGCTAAGGAGAGCACTGTGAGCGGCACAATCGTCTTTGCGCGAAGAAGCCGCTTTTTCACCTCCGGGAGCCGGAGAGAGCGGCAGCTTCGGGAAGGTGAAGAAGCAAGCTGTACAACACTGGGATTGTGTGCGCACCTTGCCAACTGATAGAAAACAGTACTTTTGCACTCTCCTGACTTTTCCAAGCACATGAACATTCGATTGGAAGCTGTTTTGGACAACTTTTCTTTTCTTCCTGCCAAACACTTGGCAGACATCTCTGCAACTTCTAGAACACGATGGGAGATGTTTTCTGTGCTGGCACAGTTTCTCCTAGCCAGACATACTGGGAAAGCGTTTTGCTAAGATGTAGACTACAAAAGACGCTAAAGACGAAGGTAGGATGCTCTCCGGAGCTAAGAGCCTCTCCCGGGCGTCTTTGGGCAGAAGCCGCGCTAAGGAGAGCACTGTGAGCGGCACAATTGTCTTTGCGCGAAGAAGCCGCTTCTTCGGCTCCGGGAGCCGGAGAGAGCGGCAGCTTCGGGAAGGTGAAGAAGCAAGCTGTACAACACTGGGATTGTGTGCGCAGCTTGCCAACTGATAGAAAACCGTACTTTTGCACTCTCCTGACTTTTCCAATCACATGAACATTCGATTGGAAGCTGTTTTGGACAACTTTTCTTTTCTTCCTGCCAAACACTTGGCAGACCTCCGTGCAACTTCTAGAACACGATGGGAGATGTTTTCTGTGCTGGCACAGTTTCTCCTAGCCAGACATACTGGGAAAGCGTTTTGCTAAGATGTAGACTACAAAAGACGCTAAAGACGAAGGTAGGATGCTCTCCGGAGCTAAGAGCCTCTCCCGGGCGTCTTTGGGCAGAAGCCGCGCTAAGGAGAGCACTGTGAGCGGCACAATTGTCTTTGCGCGAAGAAGCCGCTTCTTCAGCTCCGGGAGCCAGAGAGAGCGGCAGCTTCGGGAAGGTGAAGAAGCAAGCTGTACAACACTGGGATTGTGTGCGCAGCTTGCCAACTGATAGAAAACAGTACTTTTGCACTCTCCTGACTTTTCCAATCACATGAACATTCAATTGAAAGCTGTTTTGGACAACTTTTCTTCCTGCCAAACACTTGGCAGACCGCCGTGAAACTTCTAGAACACGATGGGAGATGTTTTCTGTGCTGGCACAGTTTCTCCTAGCCAGACATACTGGGAAAGCGTTTTGCTAAGATGTAGACTACAAAAGACGCCAAAGACGAAGGTAGGATGCTCTCCGGGGCTAAGAGCCGCTCCCGGGCGTCTTTGGGCAGAAGCCGCACTAAGGAGAGCACTGTGAGCAGCACAATCGTCTTTGCGCGAAGAAGCGGCTTCTTCGGCTCCGGGAGACGGAGAGAGCGGCAGCTTCGGGAAGGTGAAGAAGCAAGCTGTACAACACTGGGATTGTGTGCGCAGCTTGCCAACTGATAGAAAACAGTACTTTTGCACTCTCCTGACTTTTCCAATCACATGAACATTCGATTGGAAGCTGTTTTGGACAACTTTTCTTTTCTTCCTGCCAAACACTTGGCAGACCTCCGTGCAACTTCTAGAACACGATGGGAGATGTTTTCTGTGCTGGCACAGTTTCTCCTAGCCAGACATACTGGGAAAGCGTTTTGCTAAGATGTAGACTACAAAAGACGCTAAAGACGAAGGTAGGATGCTCTCCAGAGCTAAGAGCCGCTCCCGGGCGTCTTTGGGCAGAAGCCGCGCTAAGGAGAGCACTGTGAGCGGCACAATCGTCTTTGCGCGAAGAAGCCGCTTCTTCGGCTCCGGGAGCCGGAGAGAGCGGCAGCTTCGGGAAGGTGAAGAAGCAAGCTGTACAACACTGGGATTGTGTGCGCAGCTTGCCAACTGATACAAAACAGTACTTTTCACTCTCCTGACTTTTCCAAGCACATGAACATTCGATTGGAAGCTGTTTTGGACAACTTTTCTTTTCTTTCTGCCAAACACTTGGCAGACCTCCGTGCAACTTCTAGAACACGATGGGAGATGTTTTCTGTGCTGGCACAGTTTCTCCTAGCCAGACATACTGGGAAAGCGTTTTGCTAAGATGTAGACTACAAAAGACGCCAAAGACGAAGGTAGGATGCTCTCCGGGGCTAAGAGCCGCTCCCGGGCGTCTTTGGGCAGAAGCCGCACTAAGGAGAGCACTTTGAGCGGCACAATCGTCTTTGCGCGAAGAAGCCGCTTCTTCGGCTCCGGGAGACGGAGAGAGCGGCAGCTTCGGGAAGGTGAAGAAGCAAGCTGTACAACACTGGGATTGTGTGCGCAGCTCTCCAACTGATAGAAAACAGCACTTTTGCACTCTCCTGACTTTTCCAATCACATGAACATTCGATTGGAAGCTGTTTTGGACAACTTTTCTTTTCTTCCTGCCAAACACTTGGCAGACCTCCGTGCAACTTCTAGAACACGATGGGAGATGTTTTCTGTGCTGGCACAGTTTCTCCTAGCCAGACATACTGGGAAAGCGTTTTGCTAAGATGTAGACTACAAAAGACGCTAAAGACGAAGGTAGGATGCTCTCCAGAGCTAAGAGCCGCTCCCGGGCGTCTTTAGGCAGAAGCCGCGCTAAGGAGAGCACTGTGAGCGGCACAATCGTCTTTGCGCGAAGAAGCCGCTTCTTCGGCTCTGGGACCCGGGGAGAGCAGCAGCTTCAGGAAGGTGAAGAAGAAAGCTGTACAACACTGGGATTGTGTGCGCACCTTGCCAACTGATAGAAAACAGTACTTTTACAGTCTCCTGACTTTTCCAATCACATGAACATTCGATTGGAAGCTGTTTTGGACAACATTTCTTGTCTTCCTGCCAAACACTTGGCAGACCTCCGTGCAACTTCTAGAACACGATGGGAGATGTTTTCTGTGCTGGCACAGTTTTTCCTAGCCAGACATAGTGGAAAATCTATTTGCTAAGACGTAGACTACAAAAGACGCTAAAGAGGAAAGTAGGATGCTCTCCGGAGCTAAGAGCCGCTCCCGGGCGTCCTTGGGCAGAAGCCGCACTAAGGAGAGCACTGTGAGCAGCACAATCGTCTTTGCGCGAAGAAGCCGCTTCTTCGGCTCCGGGAGCCGGAGAGAGCGGCAGCTTCGGGAAGGTGAAGAAGCAAGCTGTACAACACTGGGATTGTGTGCGCACCTTGCCAACTGATAGAAAACAGTACTTTTGCACTCTCCTGACTTTTCCAATCACATGAACATTCGATTGGAAGCTGTTTTGGACAACATTTCTTGTCTTCCTGCCAAACACTTGGCAGACCTCCGTGCAACTTCTAGAACACGATGGGAGATGTTTTCTGTGCTGGCACAGTTTTTTCTAGCCAGACATACTGGAAAATCTATTTGCTAAGATTTGGACTACAAAAGACGCTAAAGACGAAGGTAGGATGCTCTCCAGAGCTAAGAGCCGCTCCCGGGCGTCTTTGGGCAGAAGCCGCGCTAAGGAGAGCACTGTGAGCGGCACAATTGTCTTTGCGCGAAGAAGCCGCTTCTTCGGCTCCGGGAGCCGGAGAGAGCGGCAGCTTCGGGAAGGTGAAGAAGCGAGCTGTACAACACTGGGATTGTGTGCGCACCTTGCCAACTGATAGAAAACAGTACTTTTGCACTGTCCTGACTTTTCCAATCACATGAACATTCGATTGGAAGCTGTTTTGGACAACTTTTCTTTTCTTCCTGCCAAACACTTGGCAGACATCTCTGAAACTTCTAGAACACGATGGGAGATGTTTTCTGTGCTGGCACAGTTTCTCCTAGCCAGACATACTGGGAAAGCTTTTTGATAAGATGTAGACTACAAAAGACGCTAAAGACGAAGGTAGGATGCTCTCCGGAGCTAAGAGCCGCTCCCGGGCGTCTTTGGGCAGAAGCCGCGCTAAGGAGAGCACTGTGAGCGGCACAATCGTCTTTGCGCGAAGAAGCCGCTTCTTCGGCTCCGGGAGCCAGAGAGAGCGGCAGCTTCGGGAAGGTGAAGAAGCAAGCTGTACAAAACTGGGATTGTGTGCGCACCTTGCCAACTGATAGAAAAAAGTACTTTTGCACTCTCCTGACTTTTCCAATCACATGAACATTCGATTGGAAGCTGTTTTGGACAACTTTTCTTTTCTTCCTGCCAAACACTTGGCAGACATCTCTGCAACTTCTAGAACACGATGGGAGATGTTTTCTGTGCTGGCACAGTTTCTCCTAGCCAGACATACTGGGAAAGTGTTTTGCTAAGATGTAGACTACAAAAGACGCTAAAGACGAAGGTAGGATGCTCTCCAGAGCTAAGAGCCGCTCCCAGGCGTCTTTGGGCAGAAGCCGCGCTAAGGAGAGCACTGTGAGCGGCACAATCGTCTTTGCGCGAAGAAGCCGCTTTTTCGGCTCCGGGAGCCGGAGAGAGCGGCAGCTTCGGGAAGGTGAAGAAGCAAGCTGTACAACACTGGGATTGTGTGCGCAGCTTGCCAACTGATAGAAAACAGTACTTTTGCACTCTCCTGACTTTTCCAATCACATGAACATTCGATTGGAAGCTGTTTTGGACAACTTTTCTTTTCTTCCTGCCAAACACTTGGCAGACCGCCGTGCAACTTCTAGAACACGATGGGAGATGTTTTCTGTGCTGGCACAGTTTCTCCCAGCCAGACATTCTGGGAAAGCGTTTTGCTAAGATGTAGACTACAAAAGACGCTAAAGACGAAGGTAGGATGCTCTCCAGAGCAAAGAGCCGCTCCCGGGCGTCTTTGGGCAGAAGCCGCGCTAAGGAGAGCACTGTGAGCGGCACAATCGTCTTTGCGCGAAGAAGCCGCTTCTTCGGCTCCAGGAGCCGGGGAGACCGGCAGCTTCGGGAAGGTGAAGAAGCAAGCTATACAACACTGGGATTGTGTGTGCACCTTGCCAACTAATAGAAAACAGTACTTTTGCACTCTCCTGACTTTTCCAATCACATGAACATTCGATTGGAAGCTGTTTTGGACAACTTTTCTTCCAGCCAAACACTTGGCATACATCTCTGCAACTTCTAGAACACGATGGGCGATGTTTTCTGTGCTGGCACAGTTTTTTCTAGCCAGACATACTGGGAAAGCGTTTTGCTAAGATGTAGACTACAAAAGAGGCTAAAGACGAAGGTAGGATGCTCTCCAGAGCTAAGAGCCGCTCCCGGGCATCTTTGGGCAGAAGCCGCGCTAAGGAGAGCACTGTGAGCGGCACAATCGTCCTTGTGCGAAGAAGCCGCTTCTTCGGCTCCGGGAGCCGGAGAGAGCGGCAGCTTCGGGAAGGTGAAGAAGCAAGCTGTACAACACTGGGATTGTGTGCGCAGCTTGCCAACTGATAGAAAACAGTACTTTTGCACTCTCCTGACTTTTCCAGTCACATGAACATTCGATTGGAAGCTGTTTTGGACAACTTTTCTTTTCTTCTTGCCAAACACTTGGCAGACCGCCGTGCAACTTCTAGAACACGATGGGAGATGTTTTCTGTGCTGGCACAGTTTTTCCTAGACAGACATAGTGGAAAATCTATTTGCTAAGGCGTAGACTACAAAAGACGCTAAAGACGAAGGTAGGATGCTCTCCGGAGCTAAGAGCCGCTCTCGGGCGTCTTTGGGCAGAAGCCGCGCTAAGGAGAGCACTGTGAGCGGCACAATCGTCTTTGCGCGAAGAAGCCGCTTCTTCGGCTCCAGGAGCCGGGGAGACCGGCAGCTTCGGGAAGGTGAAGAAGCAAGCTGTACAACACTGGGATTGTGTGTGCACCTTGCCAACTGATAGAAAACAGTACTTTTGCACTCTCCTGACTTTTCCAATCACATGAACATTCGATTGGAAGCTGTTTTGGACAACTTTTCTTTTCTTCCTGCCAAACACTTGGCAGACCTCCGTGCAACTTCTAGAACACGATGGGTGATGTTTTCTGTGCTGGCACAGTTTCTCCCAGCCAGACATACTGGGTAAGCGTTTTGCTAAGATGTAGACTACAAAAGAGGCTAAAGACGAAGGTAGGATGCTCTCCAGAGCTAAGAGCCGCTACCGGGCGTCTTTGGGCAGAAGCCGCGCTAAGGAGAGCACTGTGAGCGGCACAATCGTCCTTGTGCGAAGAAGCCGCTTCTTCGGCTCCGGGAGCCGGAGAGAGCGGCAGCTTCGGGAAGGTGAAGAAGCAAGCTGTACAACACTGGGGTTGTGTGCGCAGCTTGCCAACTGATAGAAAACAGTACTTTTGCACTCTCCTGACTTTTCCAATCACATGAACATTCGATTGGAAGCTGTTTTGGACAACTTTTCTTTTCTTCCTGCCAAACACCTGGCAGACCGCCGTGCAACTTCTAGAACACGATGGGAGATGTTTTCTGTGCTGGCACAGTTTTTCCTAGACAGACATAGTGGAAAATCTATTTGCTAAGACGTAGACTACAAAAGACGCTAAAGACGAAGGTAGGATGCTCTCCGGAGCTAAGAGCCGCTCCCGGGCGTCTTTGGGCAGAAGCCGCGCTAAGAACAGCACTGTGAGCGGCACAAACGTCTTTGCGCGAAGAAGCCGCTTCTTCGGCTCCAGGAGCCGGGGAGACTGGCAGCTTCGGGAAGGTGAAGAAGCAAGCTGTACAACACTGGGATTGTGTGCGCAGCTTGCCAACTGACAGAAAACAGTACTTTTGCACTCTCCTGACTATTCCAATCAAATGAACATTCGATTGGAAGCTGTTTTGGACAACTTTTCTTCCTGCCAAACACTTGGCAGACATCTCTGCAACTTATAGAACACGATGGGAGATGTTTTCTGTGCTGGCACAGTTTTTCCTAGCCAGACATACTGGGAAAGCGTTTTGCTAAGATGTAGACTACAAAAGACGCTAAAGACGAAGGTAGGATGCTCTCCGGAGCTAAGAGCCGCTCCCGGGCGTCTTTGGGCAGAAGCCGCGCTAAGGAGAGCACTGTGAGCGGCACAATCGTCTTTGCACGAAGAAGCCGCTTCTTCGGCTCCAGGAGCCGGAGAGAGCGGCAGCTTCGGGAAGGTGAAGAAGCAAGCTGTACAAAACTGGGATTGTGTGCGCACCTTGCCAACTGATAGAAAACAGTACTTTTGCACTCTCCTGACTTTTCCAATCACATGAACATTCGATTGGAAGCTGTTTTGGACAACTTTTCTTTTCTTCCTGCCAACACTTGGCAGACCGCCGTGCAACTTCTAGAACACGATGGGAGATGTTTTCTGTGCTGGCACAGTTTTTCCTAGACAGACATAGTGGAAAATCTATTTGCTAAGACGTAGACTAGAAAAGACGCTAAAGACGAAGGTAGGATGCTCTCCGGAGCTAAGGGCCGCTCTCGGGCGTCTTTGGGCAGAAGCCGCGCTAAGGAGAGCACTGTGAGCGGCACAATCGTCTTTGCGCGAAGAAGCCGCTTCTTCGGCTCCAGGAGCCGGGGAGAGGGGCAGCTTCGGGAAGGTGAAGAAGCAAGCTGTACAACACTGGGATTGTGTGCGCACCTTGCCAACTGATAGAAAACAGTACTTTTGCACTCTCCTGACTTTTCCAATCACATGAACATTCGATTGGAAGCTGTTTTGGACAACTTTTCTTCCTGCCAAACACTTGGCAGACATCTCTGCAACTTCTAGAACACGATGGGAGATGTTTTCTGTGCTGGCACAGTTTTTCCTAGACAGACATAGTGGAAAATGTATTTGCTAAGACGTAGACTACAAAAGACGCTAAAGACGAAGGTAGGATGCTCTCCGGAGCTAAGAGCCGCTCCCGGGCGTCTTTGGGCAGAAGCCGCGCTAAGGAGAGCACTGTGAGCGGCACAATCGTCCTTGCGCGAAGAAGCCGCTTCTTCGGCTCCGGGAGCCGGAGAGTGCAGCAGCTTCGGGAAGGTGAAGAAGCAAGCTGTACAACACTGGGATTGTGTGCGCAGCTTGCCAACTGATAGAAAACAGTACTTTTGCACTCTCCTGACTTTTCCAATCACATGAACATTCGATTGGAAGCTGTTTTGGACAACTTTTCTTTTCTTCCTGCCAAACACATGGCAGACCGCCGTGCAACTTCTAGAACACGATGGGAGATGTTTTCTGTGCTGGCACAGTTTCTCCTAGCCAGACATACTGGGAAAGCATTTTGCTAAGATGTAGACTACAAAAGACGCTAAAGACGAAGGTAGGATGCTCTCCGGAGCTAAGAGCCGCTCCCGGGCGTCTTTGGGCAGAAGCCGCGCTAAGGAGAGCACTGTGAGCGGCACAATCGTCTTTGCGCGAAGAAGCCGCTTCTTCGGCTCTGGGAGACGGAGAGAGCGGCAGCTTCGGGAAGGTGAAGAAGCAAGCTGTACAACACTGGGATTGTGTGCGCAGCTTGCCAACTGATAGAAAACAGTACTTTTGCACTCTCCTGACTTTTCCAATCACATGAACATTCGATTGGAAGCTGTTTTGGACAACTTTTCTTTTCTTCCTGCCAAACACTTGGCAGACCTCCGTGCAACTTCTAGAACACGATGGGAGATGTTTTCTGTGCTGGCACAGTTTCTCCTAGCCAGACATACTGGGAAAGCGTTTTGCTAAGATGTAGACTACAAAAGACGCTAAAGACGAAGGTAGGATGCTCTCCGGAGCTAAGAGCCGCTCCCGGGCGTCTTTGGGCAGAAGCCGCGCTAAGAACAGCACTGTGAGCGGCACAATCGTCTTTGCGCAAAGAAGCCGCTTCTTCGGCTTTAGGAGCCAGAGAGAGCGGCAGCTTCGGGAAGGTGAAGAAGCAAGCTGTACAACACTGGGATTGTGTGCGCAGCTTGCCAACTGATAGAAAACAGTACTTTTGCACTCTCCTGACTTTTCCAGTCACATGAACATTCGATTGGAAGCTGTTTTGGACAACTTTTCTTCCTGCCAAACACTTGGCAGACCGCCGTGCAACTTCTAGAACACGATGGGAGATGTTTTCTGTGCTGGCACAGTTTTTCCTAGCCAGACATAGTGGAAAATCTATTTGCTAAGACGTAGACTACAAAAGACGCTAAAGACGAAGGTAGGATGCTCTCCGGAGCTAAGAGCCACTCCCGGGCGTCTTTGGGCAGAAGCCGCGCTAAGGAGAGCACTGTGAGCGGCACAATCGTCTTTGCGTAAAGAAGCCGCTTCTTCGACTCCAGGTGCCGGGGAAACCGGCAGCTTCGGGAAGGTGAAGAAGCAAGCTGTACAACACTGGGATTGTGTGCGCAGCTTGCCAACTGATAGAAAACAGTACTTTTGCACTCTCCTGACTTTTCCAATCACATGAACATTCGATTGGAAGCTGTTTTGGACAACTTTTCTTCCTGCCAAACACTTGGCAGACATCTCTGCAACTTCTAGAACACGATGGGAGATGTTTTCTGTGCTGGCACAGTTTCTCCTAGCCAGACATACTGGGAAAGCGTTTTGCTAAGATGTAGACTACAAAAGACGCTAAAGACGAAGGTAGGATGCTCTCCGGGGCTAAGAGCCGCTCCCGGGCGTCTTTGGGCAGAAGCCGCGCTAAGGAGAGCACTGTGAGCGGCACAATCGTCTTTGCGCGAAGAAGCCGCTTCTTCGGCTCCAGGAGCCGGGGAGACCGGCAGCTTCGGGAAGGTGAAGAAGCAAGCTGTACAACACTGGGATTGTGCGCGCACCTTGCCAACTGATAGAAAACAGTACTTTTGCACTCTCCTGACTTTTCCAATCACATGAATATTCGATTGGAAGCTGTTTTGGACAACTTTTCTTTTCTTCCTGCCAAACACTTGGCAGACCGCCGTGCAACTTCTAGAACACGATGGGAGATGTTTTCTGTGCTTGCACAGTATTTCCTAGACAGACATAGTGGAAAATCTATTTGCTAAGACGGAGACTACAAAAGACGCTAAAGACGAAGGTAGGATGCTCTCCGGAGCTAAGAGCCGCTCCCGGGCGTCTTTGGGCAGAAGCCGCGCTAAGAAGAGCACTGTGAGCGGCACAATCGTCTTTGCGCGAAGAAGCCACTTCTTCGGCTCCAGGAGCCGGGGAGACCGGCAGCTTCGGGAAGGTGAAGAAGCAAGCTGTGCAACACTGGGATTGTGTGCGCACCTTGCCAACTGATAGAAAACAGTACTTTTGGACTGTCCTGACTTTTCCAATCACATGAACATTCGATTGGAAGCTGTTTTGGACAACTTTTCTTCCTGCCAAACACTTGGCAGACCTCCGTGCAACTTCTAGAACACGATGGGAGATGTTTTCTGTGCTGGCACAGGTTCTCCTAGCCAGACATACTGGGAAAGCGTTTTGCTAAGATGTAGACTACAAAAGACGCTAAAGACGAAGGTAGGATGCTCTCCAGAGCTAAGAGCCGCTCCCGGGCGTCTTTGGGCAGAAGCCGCGCTAAGGAGAGCACTGTGAGCGGCACAATCGTCCTTGTGCGAAGAAGCCGCTTCTTCGGCTCCGGGAGCCGGAGAGAGCGGCAGCTTCGGGAAGGTGAAGAAGCAAGCTGTACAACACTGGGATTGTGTGCGCACCTTGCCAACTGATAGAAAACAGTACTTTTGCACTCTCCTGACTTTTCCAGTCACATGAACATTTGATTGGAAGCTGTTTTGGACAACTTTTCTTGTCTTCCTGCCAAACACTTGGCAGACTGCCGTGCAACTTCTAGAACACGATGGGAGATGTTTTCTGTGCTGGCACAGTTTCTCCTAGCCAGACGTAGTGGAAAATCTCTTTGCTAAGACGTAGACTACAAAAGACGCTAAAGACGAAGGTAGAATGCTCTCCGGAGCTAAGAGCCGCTCCCGGGCGTCTTTGGGCAGAATCTGCGCTAAGGAGAGCACTGTGAGCGGCACAATCGTCTTTGCGCGAAGAAGCCGCTTCTTCGGCTCCAGGAGCCGGGGAGACCGGCAGCTTCGGGAAGGTGAAGAAGCAAGCTGTACAACACTGGGATTGTGTGTGCACCTTGCCAACTGATAGAAAACAGTACTTTTGCACTCTCCTGACTTTTCCAATCACATGAACATTCGATTGGAAGCTGTTTTGGACAACTTTTCTTCCAGCCAAACACTTGGCAGACATCTCTGCAACTTCTAGAACACGATGGGAGATGTTTTCTGTGCTGGCAGTGTTTTTTCTAGCCAGAGATACTGGGAAAGCGTTTTGCTAAGATGTAGACTACAAAAGACGCTAAAGACGAAGGTAGGATGCTCTCCGGGGCTAAAAGCCGCGCCCGGGCGTCTTTGGGCAGAAGCCGCGCTAAGGAGAGCACTGTGAGCGGCACAATCGTCTTTGCGCGAAGAAGCCGCTTCTTCGGCTCCGGGAGCCGGGGAGACCGGCAGCTTCGGGAAGATGAAGAAGCAAGCTGTACAACACTGGGATTGTGTGCGCACCTTGCCAACTGATAGAAAACAGTACTTTTGCACTCTCCTGACTTTTCCAGTCACATGAACATTCGATTGGAAGCTGTTTTGGACAACTTTTCTTCCTGCCAAACACTTGGCAGACCGCCGTGCAACTTCTAGAACACGATGGGAGATGTTTTCTGTGCTGGCACAGTTTTTCCTAGCCAGACATAGTGGAAAATCTATTTGCTAAGACGTAGACTACAAAAGACGCTAAAGACGAAGGTAGGATGCTCCCCGGAGCTAAGAGCCGCTCCCGGGCGTCTTTGGGCAGAAGCCGCGCTAAGGAGAGCACTGTGAGCGGCACAATTGTCTTTGCGTAAAGAAGCCGCTTCTTCGACTCCAGTTGCCGGGGAGACCGGCAGCTTCGGGAAGGTGAAGAAGCAAGCTGTACAACACTGGGATTGTGTGCGCAGCTTGCCAACTGATAGAAAACAGTACTTTTGGACTGTCCTGACTTTTCCAATCACATGAACATTCGATTGGAAGCTGTTTTGGACAACTTTTCTTCCTGCCAAACACTTGGCAGACATCTCTGCAACTTCTAGAACACGATGGGAGATGTTTTCTGTGCTGGCACAGTTTTTTCTAGCCAGACATACTGGGAAAGCGTTTTGCTAAGATGTAGACTACAAAAGACGCTAAAGACGAAGGTAGGATGCTCTCCGGGGCTAAGAGCCGCTCCCGGGCGTCTTTGGGCAGAAGCCGCGCTAAGGAGAGCACTGTGAGCGGCACAATCGTCTTTGCGCGAAGAAGCCGCTTCTTCGGCTCCAGGAGCCGGGGAGACCGGCAGCTTCGGGAAGGTGAAGAAGCAAGCTGTACAACACTGGGATTGTGTGCGCACCTTGCCAACTGATAGAAAACAGTACTTTTGCACTCTCCTGACTTTTCCAATCACATGAACATTCGATTGGAAGCTGTTTTGGACAACTTTTCTTTTCTTCCTGCCAAACACTTGGAAGACCGCCGTGCAACTTCTAGAACACGATGGGAGATGTTTTCTGTGCTGGCACAGTATTTCCTAGACAGACATAGTGGAAAATCTATTTGCTAAGACGGAGACTACAAAAGACGCTAAAGACGAAGGTAGGATGCTCTCCGGAGCTAAGAGCCGCTCCCGGGCGTCTTTGGGCAGAAGCCGCGCTAAGGAGAGCACTGTGAGCGGCACAATCGTCTTTGCGCGAAGAAGCCGCTTCTTCGGCTCCAGGAGCCGGGGAGACCGGCAGCTTCGGGAAGGTGAAGAAGCAAGCTGTACAACACTGGGATTGTGTGCGCACCTTGCCAACTGATAGAAAACAGTACTTTTGCACTCTCCTGACTTTTCCAATCACATGAACATTCGATTGGAAGCTGTTTTGGACAACTTTTCTTCCTGCCAAACACTTGGCAGACCTCCGTGCAACTTCTAGAACACGATGGGAGATGTTTTCTGTGCTGGCACAGTTTCTCCTAGCCAGACATACTGGGAAAGCATTTTGCTAAGATGTAGACTACAAAAGACGCTAAAGACGAAGGTAGGATGCTCTCCGGAGATAAGCGCCGCTCCCGGGCGTCTTTGGGCAGAAGCCGCGCTAAGGAGAGCACTGTGAGCGGCACAATCGTCTTTGCGCGAAGAAGCCGCTTCTTCGGCTCTGGGAGACGGAGAGAGCGGCAGCTTCGGGAAGGTGAAGAAGCAAGCTGTACAACACTGGGATTGTGTGCGCAGCTTGCCAACTGATAGAAAACAGTACTTTTGCACTCTCCTTACTTTTCCAATCACATGAACATTCGATTGGAAGCTGTTTTGGACAACTTTTCTTTTCTTCCTGCCAAACACTTGGCAGACCTCCGTGCAACTTCTAGAACACGATGGGAGATGTTTTCTGTGCTGGCACAGTTTCTCCTAGCCAGACATACTGGGAAAGCGTTTTGCTAAGATGTAGACTACAAAAGACGCTAAAGACGAAGGTAGGATGCTCTCCGGAGCTAAGAGCCGCTCCCGGGCGTCTTTGGGCAGAAGCCGCGCTAAGGAGAGCACTGTGAGCGGCACAATCGTCTTTGCGCGACGAAGCCGCTTCTTCGGCTCCGGGAGCCAGAGAGAGCGGCAGCTTCGGGAAGGTGAAGAAGCAAGCTGTACAAAACTGGGATTGTGTGTGCACCTTGCCAACTGATAGAAAACAGTACTTTTGCACTCTCCTGACTTTTCCAATCACATGAACATTCGATTGGAAGCTGTTTTGGACAACTTTTCTTCCTGCCAAACACTTGGCAGACATCTCTGCAACTTCTAGAACACGATGGGAGATGTTTTCTGTGCTGGCACAGTTTCTCCTAGCCAGACATACTGGGAAAGCATTTTGCTAAGATGTAGACTACAAAAGACGCTAAAGACGAAGGTAGGATGCTCTCCGGAGAAAAGCGCCACTCCCGGGCGTCTTTGGGCAGAAGCCGCGCTAAGGAGAGCACTGTGAGCGGCACAATCGTCTTTGCGTGAAGAAGCCGCTTCTTCGGCTCTGGGTGACGGAGAGAGCGGCAGCTTCGGGAAGGTGAAGAAGCAAGCTGTACAACACTGGGATTGTGTGCGCACCTTGCCAACTGATAGAAAACAGTACTTTTGCACTCTCCTGACTTTTCCAATCACATGAACATTCGATTGGAAGCTGTTTTGGACAACTTTTCTTTTCGTCCCGCCAAACACTTGGCAGACCTCCGTGCAACTTCTAGAACACGATGGGAGATGTTTTCTGTGCTGGCACAGTTTTTCCTAGCCAGACATAGTGGGAAAGCGTTTTGCTAAGATGTAGACTACAAAAGACGCTAAAGACGAAGGTAGGATGCTCTCCGGAGCTAAGAGCCGCTCCCGGGCGTCTTTGGGCAGAAGCCGCGCTAAGGAGAGCACTGTGAGCGGCACAATCGTCTTTGCGCGAAGAAGCCGCTTCTTCGGCTCCAGGAGCCGGGGAGACCGGCAGCTTCGGGAAGGTGAAGAAGCAAGCTGTACAACACTGGGATTGTGTGCGCACCTTGCCAACTGATAGAAAACAGTACTTTTGCACTCTCCTGACTTTTCCAATCACATGAACATTCGATTGGAAGCTGTTTTGGACAACTTTTCTTTTCTTCCTGCCAAACACTTGGCAGACCGCCGTGCAACTTCTAGAACACGATGGGAGATGTTTTCTGTGCTGGCACAGTTTTTCCTAGACAGACATAGTGGAAAATCTATTTGCTAAGACGTAGACTACAAAAGACGCTAAAGACGAAGGTAGGATGCTCTCCGGAGCTAAGGGCCGCTCTCGGGCGTCTTTGGGCAGAAGCCGCGCTAAGGAGAGCACTGTGAGCGGCACAATCGTCTTTGCGCGAAGAAGCCGCTTCTTCGGCTCCAGGAGCCGGGGAGACCGGCAGCTTCGGGAAGGTGAAGAAGCAAGCTGTACAACACTGGGATTGTGTGCGCACCTTGCCAACTGATAGAAAACAGTACTTTTGCACTCTCCTGACTTTTCCAATCACATGAACATTTGATTGGAAGCTGTTTTGGACAACTTTTCTTTTCTTCCTGCCAAACACTTGGCAGACATCTCTGCAACTTCTAGAACACGATGGGAGATGTTTTCTGTGCTGGCACAGTTTTTCCAAGACAGACATACTGGGAAAGCGTTTTGCTAAGATGTAGAATACAAAAGACGCTAAAGACGAAGGTAGGATGCTCTCCGGAGCTAAGAGCCGCTCCCGGGCGTCTTTGGGCAGAAGCCGCGCTAAGGAGAGCACTGTGAGCGGCACAATCGTCTTTGCGTAAAGAAGTCGATTCTTCGGCTCCAGGTGCCGGAGAGAGCGGCAGCTTCGGGAAGGTGAAGAAGCAAGCTGTACAACACTGGGATTGTGTGCGCAGCTTGCCAACTGATAGAAAACAGTACTTTTGCACTCTCCTGACTTTTCCAATCACATGAACATTCGATTGGAAGCTGTTTTGGACAACTTTTCTTCCTGCCAAACACTTGGCAGACATCTCTGCAACTTCTAGAACACGATGGGAGATGTTTTCTGTGCTGGCACAGTTTTTCCTAGACAGACATAGTGGAAAATGTATTTGCTAAGACGTAGACTACAAAAGACGCTAAAGACGAAGGTAGGATGCTCTCCGGAGCTAAGAGCCGCTCCCGGGCGTCTTTGGGCAGAAGCCGCGCTAAGGAGAGCACTGTGAGCGGCACAACCGTCTTTGCGCGAAGAAGCCGCTTCTTCGGCTCTGGGAGACGGAGAGAGCGGCAGCTTCGGGAAGGTGAAGAAGCAAGCTGTACAACACTGGGATTGTGTGCGCAGCTTGCCAACTGATAGAAAACAGTACTTTTGCACTCTCCTGACTTTTCCAATCACATGAACATTCGATTGGAAGCTGTTTTGGACAACTTTTCTTTTCTTCCTGCCAAACACTTGGCAGACCTCCGTGCAACTTCTAGAACACGATGGGAGATGTTTTCTGTGCTGGCACAGTTTCTCCTAGCCAGACATACTGGGAAAGCGTTTTGCTAAGATGTAGACTACAAAAGACGCTAAAGACGAAGGTAGGATGCTCTCCGGAGCTAAGAGCCGCTCCCGGGCGTCTTTGGGCAGAAGCCGCGCTAAGAACAGCACTGTGAGCGGCACAATCGTCTTTGCGCAAAGAAGCCGCTTCTTCGGCTTTAGGAGCCAGAGAGAGCGGCAGCTTCGGGAAGGTGAAGAAGCAAGCTGTACAACACTGGGATTGTGTGCGCAGCTTGCCAACTGATAGAAAACAGTACTTTTGCACTCTCCTGACTTTTCCATTTACATGAACATTCGATTGGAAGCTGTTTTGGACAACTTTTCTTCCTGCCAAACACTTGGCAGACCGCCGTGCAACTTCTAGAACACGATGGGAGATGTTTTCTGTGCTGGCACAGTTTTTCCTAGCCAGACATAGTGGAAAATCTATTTGCTAAGACGTAGACTACAAAAGACGCTAAAGACGAAGGTAGGATGCTCTCCGGAGCTAAGAGCCGCTCCCGGGCGTCTTTGGGCAGAAGCCGCGCTAAGGAGAGCACTGTGAGCGGCACAATTGTCTTTGCGTAAAGAAGCCGCTTCTTCGACTCCAGGTGCCGGGGAGACCGGCAGCTTCGGGAAGGTGAAGAAGCAAGCTGTACAACACTGGGATTGTGTGCGCAGCTTGCCAACTGATAGAAAACAGTACTTTTGGACTGTCCTGACTTTTCCAATCACATGAACATTCGATTGGAAGCTGTTTTGGACAACTTTTCTTCCTGCCAAACACTTGGCAGACATCTCTGCAACTTCTAGAACACGATGGGAGATGTTTTCTGTGCTGGCACAGTTTTTTCTAGCCAGACATACTGGGAAAGCGTTTTGCTAAGATGTAGACTACAAAAGACGCTAAAGACGAAGGTAGGATGCTCTCCGGGGCTAAGAGCCGCTCCCGGGCGTCTTTGGGCAGAAGCCGCGCTAAGGAGAGCACTGTGAGCGGCACAATCGTCTTTGCGCGAAGAAGCCGCTTCTTCGGCTCCAGGAGCCGGGGAGACCGGCAGCTTCGGGAAGGTGAAGAAGCAAGCTGTACAACACTGGGATTGTGTGCGCACCTTGCCAACTGATAGAAAACAGTACTTTTGCACTCTCCTGGCTTTTCCAATCACATGAACATTCGATTGGAAGCTGTTTTAGACAACTTTTCTTTTCTTCCTGCCAAACACTTGGCAGACCGCCGTGCAACTTCTAGAACACGATGGGAGATGTTTTCTGTGCTGGCACAGTTTTTCCTAGACAGACATAGTGGAAAATCTATTTACTAAGACGGAGACTACAAAAGACGCTAAAGACGATGGTAGGATGCTCTCCGGAGCTAAGAGCCGCTCCCGGGCGTCTTTGGGCAGAAGCCGCGCTAAGGAGAGCACTGTGAGCGGCACAATCGTCCTTGTGCGAAGAAGCCGCTTCTTCGGCTCCGGGAGCCGGAGAGAGCGGCAGCTTCGGGAAGGTGAAGAAGCAAGCTGTACAACACTGGGATTGTGTGCGCAGCTTGCCAACTGATAGAAAACAGTACTTTTGCACTCTCCTGACTTTTCCAGTCACATGAACATTCGATTGGAAGCTGTTTTGGACAACTTTTCTTTTCTTCCTGCCAAACACTTGGCAGACTGCCGTGCAACTTCTAGAACACGATGGGAGATGTTTTCTGTGCTGGCACAGTTTCTCCTAGCCAGACGTAGTGGAAAATCTATTTGCTAAGACGTAGACTACAAAAGACGCTAAAGACGAAGGTAGAATGCTCTCCGGAGCTAAGAGCCGCTCCCGGGCGTCTTTGGGCAGAAGCTGCGCTAAGAAGAGCACTGTGAGCGGCACAATCGTCTTTGCGCGAAGAAGCCGCTTCTTCGGCTCCAGGAGCCGGGGAGACCGGCAGCTTCGGGAAGGTGAAGAAGCAAGCTGTACAACACTGGGATTGTGTGTGCGCCTTGCCAACTGATAGAAAACAGTACTTTTGCACTCTCCTGACTTTTCCAATCACATGAACATTCGATTGGAAGCTGTTTTGGACAACTTTTCTTCCAGCCAAACACTTGGCAGACATCTCTGCAACTTCTAGAACACGATAGGAGATGTTTTCTGTGCTGGCACAGTTTTTTCTAGCCAGACATACTGGGAAAGCGTTTTGCTAAGATGTAGACTACAAAAGACGCTAAAGACGAAGGTAGGATGCTCTCCGGGGCTAAAAGCCGCGCCCGGGCGTCTTTCGGCAGAAGCCGCGCTAAGGAGAGCACTGTGAGCGGCACAATCGTCTTTGCGCGAAGAAGCCGCTTCTTCGGCTCCAGGAGCCGGGGAGACCGGCAGCTTCGGGAAGATGAAGAAGCAAGCTGTACAACACTGGGATTGTGTGCGCACCTTGCCAACTGATAGAAAACAGTACTTTTGCACTCTCCTGACTTTTCCAATCACATGAACATTCGATTGGAAGCTGTTTTGGACAACTTTTCTTCCTGCCAAACACTTGGCAGACCGCCGTGCAACTTCTAGAACACGATGGGAGATGTTTTCTGTGATGGCACAGTTTTTCCTAGCCAGACATAGTGGAAAATCTATTTGCTAAGACGTAGACTACAAAAGACGCTAAAGACGAAGGTAGGATGCTCTCCGGAGCTAAGAGCCGCTCCCGGGCGTCTTTGGGCAGAAGCCGCGCTAAGGCGAGCACTGTGAGCGGCACAATCGTCTTTGCGCGAAGAAGCCGCTTCTTCGGCTCCAGGAGCCGGGGAGACCGGCAGCTTCGGGAAGGTGAAGAAGCAAGCTGTACAACACTGGGATTGTGTGTGCACCTTGCCAACTGATAGAAAACAGTACTTTTGCACTCTCCTGACTTTTCCAAGCACATGAACATTCGATTGGAAGCTGTTTTGGACAACTTTTCTTCCTGCCAAACACTTGGCAGACATCTCTGCAACTTCTAGAACACGATGGGAGATGTTTTCTGTGCTGGCACAGTTTTTTCTAGCCAGACATACTGGGAAAGCGTTTTGCTAAGATGTAGACTACAAAAGACGCTAAAGACGAAGGTAGGATGCTCTCCAGAGCTAAGAGCCGCTCCCGGGCGTCTTTGGGCAGAAGCCGCGCTAAGGAGAGCACTGTGAGCGGCACAATCGTCCTTGTGCGAAGAAGCCGCTTCTTCGGCTCCGGGAGCCGGAGAGAGCGGCAGCTTCGGGAAGGTGAAGAAGCAAGCTGTACAACACTGGGATTGTGTGCGCCGCTTGCCAACTGATAGAAAACAGTACTTTTGCACTCTCCTGACTTTTCCAGTCACATGAACATTCGATTGGAAGCTGTTTTGGACAACTTTTCTTTTCTTCCTGCCAAACACTTGGCAGACCGCCGTGCAACTTCTAGAACACGATGGGAGATGTTTTCTGTGCTGGCACAGTTTTTCCTAGACAGACATAGTGGAAAATCTATTTGCTAAGACGTAGACTACAAAAGACGCTAAAGACGAAGGTAGGATGCTCTCCGGAGCTAAGGGCCGCTCTCGGGCGTCTTTGGGCAGAAGCCGCGCTAAGGAGAGCACTGTGAGCGGCACAATCGTCTTTGCGCGAAGAAGCCGCTTCTTCGGCTCCAGGAGCCGGGGAGACCGGCAGCTTCGGGAAGGTGAAGAAGCAAGCTGTAAAACACTGGGATTGTGTGCGCAGCTTGCCAACTGATAGAAAACAGTACTTTTGCACTCTCCTGACTTTTCCAATCACATGAACATTCGATTGGAAGCTGTTTTGGACAACTTTTCTTCCTGCCAAACACTTGGCAGACATCTCTGCAACTTCTAGAACACAATGGGAGATGTTTTCTGTGCTGGCACAGTTTTTTCTAGCCAGACATACTGGGAAAGTGTTTTGCTAAGATGTAGACTACAAAAGACGCTAAAGACGAAGGTAGGATGCTCTCCGGGGCTAAGAGCCGCTCCCGGGCGTCTTTGGGCAGAAGCCGCGCTAAGGAGAGCACTGTGAGTGGCACAATCGTCTTTGCGCGAAGAAGCCGCTTCTTCGGCTCCAGGAGCCGGGGAGACCGGCAGCTTCGGGAAGGTGAAGAAGCAAGCTGTACAACACTGGGATTGTGTGCGCACCTTGCCAACTGATAGAAAACAGTACTTTTGCACTCTCCTGACTTTTCCAATCACATGAACATTCGATTGGAAGCTGTTTTGGACAACTTTTCTTTTCTTCCTGCCAAACACTTGGCAGACCGTCGTGCAACTTCTAGAACACGATGGGAGATGTTTTCTGTGCTGGCACAGTTTTTCCTAGACAGACATAGTGGAAAATCTATTTGCTAAGACGTAGACTACAAAAGACGCTAAAGACGAAGGTAGGATGCTCTCCGGAGCTAAGAGCCGCTCCCAGGCGTCTTTGGGCAGAAGCCGCGCTAAGGAGAGCACTGTGAGCGGCACAATCGTCTTTGCGCGAAGAAGCCGCTTCTTCGGCTCCAGGAGCCGGGGAGACCGGCAGCTTCGGGAAGGTGAAGAAGCAAGCTGTACAACACTGGGATTGTGTGCGCACCTTGCCAACTGATAGAAAACAGTACTTTTGCACTCTCCTGACTTTTCCAATCACATGAACATTCGATTGGAAGCTGTTTTGGACAACTTTTCTTCCTGCCAAACACTTGGCAGACCTCCGTGCAACTTCTAGATCACGATGGGAGATGTTTTCTGTGCTGGCACAGTTTCTCCTAGCCAGACATACTGGGAAAGCGTTTTGCTAAGATGTAGACTACAAAAGACGCTAAAGACGAAGGTAGGATGCTCTCCGGGGCTAAGAGCCGCGCCCGGGCGTCTTTGGGCAGAAGCCGCGCTAAGGAGAGCACTGTGAGCGGCACAATCGTCTTTGCGCGAAGAAGCCGCTTCTTCGGCTCCGGGAGCCGGGGAGACCGGCAGCTTCGGGAAGATGAAGAAGCAAGCTGTACAACACTGGGATTGTGTGCGCACCTTGCCAACTGATAGAAAACAGTACTTTTGCACTCTCCTGACTTTTCCAATCACATGAACATTCGATTGGAAGCTGTTTTGGACAACTTTTCTTTTCTTCCTGCCAAACACTTGGCAGACTGCCGTGCAACTTCTAGAACACGATGGGAGATGTTTTCTGTGCTGGCACAGTTTTTCCTAGCCAGACATAGTGGAAAATCTATTTGCTAAGACGTAGACTACAAAAGACGCTAAAGACGAAGGTAGGATGCTCTCCGGAGCTAAGAGCCGCTCCCGGGCGTCTTTGGGCAGAAGCCGCGCTAAGGAGAGCACTCTGAGCGGCACAATCGTCTTTGCGTAAAGAAGCCGCTTCTTCGGCTCCAGGTGCCGGGGAGACCGGCAGCTTCGGGAAGGTGAAGAAGCAAGCTGTACAACACTGGGATTGTGTGCGCACCTTGCCAACTGATAGAAAACAGTACTTTTGGACTGTCCTGACTTTTCCAATCACATGAACATTCGATTGGAAGCTGTTTTGGACAACTTTTCTTCCTGCCAAACACTTGGCAGACATCTCTGCAACTTCTAGAACACGATGGGAGATGTTTTCTGTGCTGGCACAGTTTTTTCTGGCCAGACATACTGGGAAAGCGTTTTGCTAAGATGTGGACTACAAAAGACGCTAAAGACGAAGGTAGGATGCTCTCCGGGGCTAAGAGCCGCTCCCGGGCGTCTTTGGGCAGAAGCCGCGCTAAGGAGAGCACTGTGAGCGGCACAATCGTCTTTGCGCGAAGAAGCCGCTTCTTCGGCTCCAGGAGCCGGGGAGACCGGCAGCTTCGGGAAGGTGAAGAAGCAAGCTGTACAACACTGGGATTGTGTGCGCACCTTGCCAACTGATAGAAAACAGTACTTTTGCACTCTCCTGACTTTTCCAATCACATGAACATTCGATTGGAAGCTGTTTTGGACAACTTTTCTTTTCTTCCTGCCAAACACTTGGCAGACCGCCGTGCAACTTCTAGAACACGATGGGAGATGTTTTCTGTGCTGGCACAGTTTTTCCTAGACAGACATAGTGGAAAATCTATTTGCTAAGACGGAGACTACAAAAGACGCTAAAGACGAAGGTAGGATGCTCTCCGGAGCTAAGAGCCGCTCCCGGGCGTCTTTGGGCAGAAGCCGCGCTAAGGAGAGCACTGTGAGCGGCACAATCGTCCTTGTGCGAAGAAGCCGCTTCTTCGGCTCCGGGAGCCGGAGAGACCGGCAGCTTCGGGAAGGTGAAGAAGCAAGCTGTACAACACTGGGATTGTGTGCGCAGCTTGCAAACTGATAGAAAACAGTACTTTTGGACTGTCCTGACTTTTCCAATCACATGAACATTCGATTGGAAGCTGTTTTGGACAACTTTTCTTCCTGCCAAACACTTGGCAGACATCTCTGCAACTTCTAGAACACGATGGGAGATGTTTTCTGTGCTGGCACAGTTTTTTCTAGCCAGACATACTGGGAAAGCGTTTTGCTAAGATGTGGACTACAAAAGACTCTAAAGACGAAGGTAGGATGCTCTCCGGGGCTAAGAGCCGCTCCCGGGCGTCTTTGGGCAGAAGCCGCGCTAAGGAGAGCACTGTGAGCGGCACAATCGTCTTTGCGCGAAGAAGCCGCTTCTTCGGCTCCAGGAGCCGGGGAGACCGGCAGCTTCGGGAAGGTGAAGAAGCAAGCTGTACAACACTGGGATTGTGTGCGCACCTTGCCAACTGATAGAAAACAGTACTTTTGCACTCTCCTGGCTTTTCCAATCACATGAACATTCGATTGGAAGCTGTTTTGGACAACTTTTCTTTTCTTCCTGCCAAACACTTGGCAGACCGCCGTGCAACTTCTAGAACACGATGGGAGATGTTTTCTGTGCTGGCACAGTTTTTCCTAGACAGACATAGTGGAAAATCTATTTGCTAAGACGGAGACTACAAAAGACGCTAAAGACGAAGGTAGGATGCTCTCCGGAGCTAAGAGCCGCTCCCGGGCGTCTTTGGGCAGAAGCCGCGCTAAGGAGAGCACTGTGAGCGGCACAATCGTCTTTGCGCGAAGAAGCCGCTTCTTCGGCTCCAGGAGCCGGGGAGACCGGCAGCTTCGGGAAGGTGAAGAAGCAAGCTGTACAACACTGGGATTGTGTGCGCACCTTGCCAACTGATAGAAAACAGTACTTTTGCACTCTCCTGACTTTTCCAATCACATGAACATTCGATTGGAAGCTGTTTTGGACAACTTTTCTTCCTGCCAAACACTTGGCAGACCTCCGTGCAACTTCTAGAACACGATGGGAGATGTTTTCTGTGCTGGCACAGGTTCTCCTAGCCAGACATACTGGGAAAGCGTTTTGCTAAGATGTGGACTACAAAAGACGCTAAAGACGAAGGTAGGATGCTCTCCAGAGCTAAGAGCCGCTCCCGAGCGTCTTTGGGCAGAAGCCGCGCTAAGGAGAGCACTGTGAGCGGCACAATCGTCCTTGTGCGAAGAAGCCGCTTCTTCGGCTCCGGGAGCCGGAGAGACCGGCAGCTTCGGGAAGGTGAAGAAGCAAGCTGTACAACACTGGGATTGTGTGCGCAGCTTGCCAACTGATAGAAAACAGTACTTTTGGACTGTCCTGACTTTTCCAATCACATGAACATTCGATTGGAAGCTGTTTTGGACAACTTTTCTTCCTGCCAAACACTTGGCAGACATCTCTGCAACTTCTAGAACACGATGGGAGATGTTTTCTGTGCTGGCACAGTTTTTTCTGGCCAGACATACTGGGAAAGCGTTTTACTAAGATGTGGACTACAAAAGACGCTAAAGACGAAGGTAGGATGCTCTCCGGGGCTTAGAGCCGCTCCCGGGCGTCTTTGGGCAGAAGCCGCGCTAAGGAGAGCACTGTGAGCGGCACAATCGTCTTTGCGCGAAGAAGCCGCTTCTTCGGCTCCAGGAGCCGGGGAGACCGGCAGCTTCGGGAAGGTGAAGAAGCAAGCTGTACAACACTGGGATTGTGTGCGCACCTTGCCAACTGATAGAAAACAGTACTTTTGCACTCTCCTGGCTTTTCCAATCACATGAACATTCGATTGGAAGCTGTTTTGGACAACTTTTCTTTTCTTCCTGCCAAACACTTGGCAGACCGCCGTGCAACTTCTAGAACACGATGGGAGATGTTTTCTGTGCTGGCACAGTTTTTCCTAGACAGACATAGTGGAAAATCTATTTGCTAAGACGTAGACTACAAAAGACGCTAAAGACAAAGGTAGGATGCTCTCCGGAGCTAAGAGCCGCTCCCGGGCGTCTTTGGGCAGAAGCCGCGCTAAGGAGAGCACTGTGAGCGGCACAATCGTCTTTGCGCGAAGAAGCCGCTTCTTCGGCTCCAGGAGCCGGGGAGACCGGCAGCTTCGGGAAGGTGAAGAAGCAAGCTGTACAACACTGGGATTGTGTGCGCACCTTGCCAACTGATAGAAAACAGTACTTTTGCACTCTCCTGACTTTTCCAATCACATGAACATTCGATTGGAAGCTGTTTTGGACAACTTTTCTTCCTGCCAAACGCTTGGCAGACCTCCGTGCAACTTCTAGAACACGATGGGAGATGTTTTCTGTGCTGGCACCGGTTCTCCTAGCCAGACATACTGGGAAAGCGTTTTGCTAAGATGTAGACTACAAAAGACGCTAAAGACGAAGGTAGGATGCTCTCCAGAGCTAAGAGCCGCTCCCGGGCGTCTTTGGGCAGAAGCCGCGCTAAGGAGAGCACTGTGAGCGGCACAATCGTCCTTGTGCGAAGAAGCCGCTTCTTCGGCTCCGGGAGCCGGAGAGAGCGGCAGCTTCGGGAAGGTGAAGAAGCAAGCTGTACAACACTGGGATTGTGTGTGCACCTTGCCAACTGATAGAAAACAGTACTTTTGCACTCTCCTGACTTTTCCAGTCACATGAACATTCGATTGGAAGCTGTTTTGGACAAATTTTCTTGTCTTCCTGCCAAACACTTGGCAGACCTCAGTGCAACTTCTAGAACACGATGGGAGATGTTTTCTGTGCTGGCACAGTTTTTCCTAGCCAGACGTAGTGGAAAATCTATTTGCTAAGACGTAGACTACAAAAGACGCTAAAGACGAAGGTAGGATGCTCTCCGGAGCTAAGAGCCGCTCCCGGGCGTCTTTGGGCAGAAGCCGCACTAAGGAGAGCACTGTGAGCGGCACAATCGTCTTTGCGCGAAGAAGCCCCTTCTTCGGCTCCGGGAGCCAGAGAGAGCGGCAGCTTCGGGAAGGTGAAGAAGCAAGCTGTACAACACTGGGATTGTGTGTGCACCTTGCCAACTGATAGAAAACAGTACTTTTGCACTCTCCTGATTTTTCCAATCACATGAACATTCGATTGGAAGCTGTTTTGGACAACTTTTCTTCCAGCCAAACACTTGGCAGACATCTCTGCAACTTCTAGAACACGATGGGAGATGTTTTCTGTGCTGGCACAGTTTTTTCTAGCCAGACATCCTGGGAAAGCGTTTTGCTAAGATGTAGTCTACAAAAGACGCTAAAGACGAAGGTAGGATGCTCTCCGGGGCTAAGAGCCGCTCCCGGGCGTCTTTGGGCAGAAGCCGCGCTAAGGAGAGCACTGTGAGCGGCACAATCGTCTTTGCGCGAAGAAGCCGCTTCTTCGGCTCCAGGAGCCGGGGAGACCGGCAGCTTCGGGAAGGTGAAGAAGCAAGCTGTGCAACACTGGGATTGTGTGCGCACCTTGCCAACTGATAGAAAACAGTACTTTTGCACTCTCCTGACTTTTCCAATCACATGAACATTCGATTGGAAGCTGTTTTGGACAACTTTTCTTTTCTTCCTGCCAAACACTTGGCAGACATCTCTGCAACTTCTAGAACACGATGGGAGATGTTTTCTGTGCTGGCACAGTTTTTCCTAGACAGACATAGTGGAAAATCTATTTGCTAAGACGTAGACTACAAAAGACGCTAAAGACGAAGGTAGGATGCTCTCCGGAGCTAAGAGCCGCTCCCGGGCGTCTTTGGGCAGAAGCCGCGCTAAGGAGAGCACTGTGAGCGGCACAATCGTCTTTGCGAGATGAAGCCGCTTCTTCGGCTCCAGGAGCCGGGGAGACCGGCAGCTTCGGGAAGGTGAAGAAGCAAGCTGTACAACACTGGGATTGTGTGCGCACCTTGCCAACTGATAAAAAACAGTACTTTTGGACTGTCCTGACTTTTCCAATCACATGAACATTCGATTGGAAGCTGTTTTGGACAACTTTTCTTCCAGCCAAACACCTGGCAGACATCTCTGCAACTTATAGAACACGATGGGAGATGTTTTCTGTGCTGGCACAGTTTTTCCTAGCCAGACATACTGGAAAATCTATTTGCTAAGACGGAGACTACAAAAGACGCTAAAGACGAAGGTAGGATGCTCTCCGGAGCTAAGAGCCTCTCCCGGGCGTCTTTGGGCAGAAGCCGCGCTAAGGAGAGCACTGTGAGCGGCACAATCGTCTTTGCGCAAAGAAGCCGCTTCTTCGGCTCCGGGAGTCAAAGAGAGCGGCAGCTTCGGGAAGGTGAAGAAGCAAGCTGTACAAAACTGGGATTGTGTGTGCACCTTGCCAACTGATAGAAAACAGTACTTTTGCACTCTCCTGACTTTTCCAATCACATGAACATTCGATTGGAAGCTGTTTTGGACAACTTTTCTTCCTGCCAAAAACTTGGCAGACATCTCTGCAACTTCTAGAACACGATGGGAGATGTTTTCTGTGCTGGCACTGTTTCTCCTAGCCAGACATACTGGGAAAGCATTTTGCTAAGATGTAGACTACAAAAGACGCTAAAGACGAAGGTAGGATGCTCTCCGGAGATAAGCGCCGCTCCCGGGCGTCTTTGGGCAGAAGCCGCGCTAAGGAGAGCACTGTGAGCGGCACAATCGTCTTTGCGCAAAGGAGCCGCTTCTTCGGCTCTGGGAGACGGAGAGAGCGGCAGCTTCGGGAAGGTGAAGAAGCAAGCTGTACAACACTGGGATTGTGTGCGCAGCTTGCCAACTGATAGAAAACAGTACTTTTGCACTCTCCTGACTTTTCCAATCACATGAACATTCGATTGGAAGCTGTTTTGGACAACTTTTCTTTTCTTCCTGCCAAACACTTGGCAGACCGCCGTGCAACTTCTAGAACACGATGGGAGATGTTTTCTGTGCTGGCACAGTTTTTCCTAGACAGACATAGTGGAAAATCTATTTGCTAAGACGGAGACTACAAAAGACGCTAAAGACGAAGGTAGGATGCTCTCCGGAGCTAAGAGCCGCTCCCGGGCGTCTTTGGGCAGAAGCCGCACTAAGGAAAGCACTGTGAGCAGCACAATCGTCTTTGCGCAAAGAAGCCGCTTCTTCGGCTCCAGGTGCCGGGGAGACCGGCAGCTTCGGGAAGGTGAAGAAGCAAGCTGTACAACACTGGGATTGTGTGCGCACCTTGCCAACTGATACAAAACAGTACTTTTGGACTGTCCTGACTTTTCCAATCACATGAACATTCGATTGGAAGCTGTTTTGGACAACTTTTCTTCCTGCCAAACACTTGGCAGACATCTCTGCAACTTATAGAACACGATGTGAGATGTTTTCTGTGCTGGCACAGTTTTTCCTAGCCAGACATACTGGGAAAGCGTTTTGCTAAGATGTAGACTACAAAAGACGCTAAAGACGAAGGTAGGATGCTCTCCGGAGCTAAGAGCCGCTCCCGGGCGTCTTTGGGCAGAAGCCGCGCTAAGGAGAGCACTGTGAGCGGCACAATCGTCTTTGCGCAAAGAAGCCGCTTCTTCGGCTCCAGGAGCCAAAGAGAGCGGCAGCTTCGGGAAGGTGAAGAAGCAAGCTGTACAACACTGGGATTGTGTGCGCAGCTTGCCAACTGATAGAAAACAGTACTTTTGCACTCTCCTGACTTTTCCAATCACATGAACATTCGATTGGAAGCTGTTTTGGACAACTTTTCTTCCAGCCAAACACTTGGCAGACATCTCTGCAACTTCTAGAACACGATGGGAGATGTTTTCTGTGCTGGCACAGTTTTTTCTAGCCAGACATACTGGGAAAGCGTTTTGCTAAGATGTAGACTACAAAAGACGCTAAAGACGAAGGTAGGATGCTCTCCAGAGCTAAGAGCCGCTCCCGGGCGTCTTTGGGCAGAAGCCGCGCTAAGGAGAGCACTGTGAGCGGCACAATCGTCTTTGCGCGAAGAAGCCGCTTCTTCGGCTCCATGAGCCGGGGAGACCGGCAGCTTCGGGAAGGTGAAGAAGCAAGCTGTACAAAACTGGGATTGTGTGCGCACCTTGCCAACTGATAGAAAACAGTACTTTTGCACTCTCCTGACTTTTCCAATCACATGAACATTCGATTGGAAGCTGTTTTGGACAACTTTTCTTCCTGCCAAACACTTGGCAGACCTCCGTGCGACTTCTAGAACACGATGGGAGATGTTTTCTGTGCTGGCACAGTTTCTCCTAGCCAGACATACTGGGAAAGCGTTTTGCTAAGATGTAGACTACAAAAGACGCTAAAGACGAAGGTAGGATGCTCTCCAGAGCTAAGAGTCGCTCCCGGGCGTCTTTGGGCAGAAGCCGCGCTAAGGAGAGCACTGTGAGCGGCACAATCGTCCTTGTGCGAAGAAGCCGCTTCTTCGGCTCCGGGAGCCGGAGAGAGCGGCAGCTTCGGGAAGGTGAAGAAGCAAGCTGTACAACACTGGGATTGTGTGCGCAGCTTGCCAACTGATAGAAAACAGTACTTTTGCACTCTCCTGACTTTTCCAATCACATGAACATTCGATTGGAAGCTGTTTTGGACAACTTTTCTTTTCTTCCTGCCAAACACTTGGCAGACATCTCTGCAACTTCTAGAACACGATGGGAGATGTTTTCTGTGCTGGCACAGTTTTTCCTAGACAGACATAGTGGAAAATCTATTTGCTAAGACGTAGACTACAAAAGACGCTAAAGACGAAGGTAGGATGCTCTCCGGAGCTAAGAGCCGCTCCCGGGCGTCTTTGGGCAGAAGCCGCGCTAAGGAGAGCACTGTGAGCGGCACAATCGTCTTTGCGCGAAGAAGCCGCTTCTTCGGCTCCAGGAGCCGGGGAGACCGGCAGCTTCGGGAAGGTGAAGAAGCAAGCTGTACAACACTGGGATTGTGTGCGCACCTTGCCAACTGATAAAAAACAGTACTTTTGGACTGTCCTGACTTTTCCAATCACATGAACATTCGATTGGAAGCTGTTTTGGACAACTTTTCTTCCTGCCAAACACTTGGCAGACATCTCTGCAACTTCTAGAACACGATGGGAGATGTTTTCTGTTCTGGCACAGTTTCTCCTAGCCAGACACACTGGGAAAGCATTTTGCTAAGATGTAGACTACAAAAGACGCTAAAGACGAAGGTAGGATGCTCTCCGGAGATAAGCGCCGCTCCCGGCCGTCTTTGGGCAGAAGCCGCGCTAAGGAGAGCACTGTGAGCGGCACAATCGTCTTTGCGCGAAGAAGCCGCTTCTTTGGCTCCAAGAGCCGGGGAGACCGGCAGCTTCGAGAAGGTGAAGAAGCAAGCTGTACAACACTGGGATTGTGTGCGCACCTTGCCAACTGATAGAAAACAGTACTTTTGCACTCTCCTGACTTTTCCAATCACATGAACATTCGATTGGAAGCTGTTTTGGACAACTTTTCTTCCAGCCAAACACTTGGCAGACCTCCGTGCAACTTCTAGAACACGATGGGACATGTTTTATGTGCTGGCACAGTTTTTTCTAGCCAGACATACTCGGAAAGCATTTTGCTAAGATGTAGACTACAAAAGACGCTAAAGACGAAGGTAGGATGCTCTCCGGAGCTAAGAGCCGCTCCCAGGCGTCTTTGGGCAGAAGCCGCGCTAAGGAGAGCACTGTGAGCGGCACAATCGTCTTTGCGCGAAGAAGCCGCTTCTTCGGCTCCGGGAGCCGGAGAGAGCGGCAGCTTCGGGAAGGTGAAGAAGCAAGCTGTACAACACTGGGATTGTGTGTGCACCTTGCCAACGGATAGAAAACAGTACTTTTGCACTCTCCTGACTTTTCCAAGCACATGAACATTCGATTGGAAGCTGTTTTGGACAACTTTTCTTTTCTTCCTGCCAAACACTTGGCAGACATCTCTGCAACTTCTAGAACACGATGGGAGATGTTTTCTGTGCTGGCACAGTTTCTCCTAGCCAGACATACTGGGAAAGCGTTTTGCTAAGCTGTAGACTACAAAAGACGCTAAAGACGAAGGTAGGATGCTCTCCAGAGCTAAGAGCCGCTCCCGGGCGTCTTTGGGCAGAAGCCGCGCTAAGGAGAGCACTGTGAGCGGCACAATCGTCTTTGCGAGAAGAAGCCGCTTCTTCGGATCCGCAAGCCGGAGAGAACGGCAGCTTCGGGAAGGTGAAGAAGCAAGCTGTACAACACTGGTATTGTGTGCGCACCTTGCCAACTGATAGAAAACAGTACTTTTGCACTCTCCTGACTTTTCCAATCACATGAACATTCGATTGGAAGCTGTTTTGGACAACTTTTCTTTTCTTCCTGCCAAACACTTGGCAGACCTCCGTGCAACTTCTAGAACACGATGGGAGATGTTTTCTGTGCTGGCACAGTTTGTCCTAGCCAGACATACTGGGAAAGCGTTTTGCTAAGATGTAGACTACAAAAGACGCTAAAGACGAAGGTAGGATGCTCTCCGGAGCTAACAGCCGCTCCCAGGCGTCTTTGGGCAGAACCCGCGCTAAGGAGAGCACTGTGAGCGGCACAATCGTCTTTGCGAGAAGAAGCCGCTTCTTCGGCTCCAGGAGCCGGGGAGACCGGCAGCTTCGGGAAGGTGAAGAAGCAAGCTGTACAACACTGGGATTGTGTGCGCACCTTGCCAACTGATAGAAAACAGTACTTTTGCACTCTCCTGACTTTTCCAATCACATGAACATTCGATTGGAAGCTGTTTTGGACAACTTTTCTTCCAGCCAAACACTTGGCAGAAATCCCTGCAACTTCTAGAACACGATGGGAGATGTTTTCTGTGCTGGCACTGTTTTTCCTAGCCAGACAGAGTGGAAAATCTATTTGCTAAGACGTAGACTACAAAAGACGCTAAAGACAAAGGTAGGATGCTCTCCGGAGCTAAGAGCAGCTCCCGGGCGTCTTTGGGCAGAAGCCGCGCTAAGGAGAGCACTATGAGCGGCACAATCGTCTTTGCGCGAAGAAGCCGCTTCTTCGGCTCCGGGAGCCGGAGAGAGCGGCAGCTTCGGGAAGGTGAAGAAGCAAGCTGTACAACACTGGGATTGTGTGCGCAGCTTGCCAACTGATACAAAACAGTACTTTTGCACTCTCCTGACTTTTCCAATCACATGAACATTCGATTGGAAGCTGTTTTGGACAACTTTTCTTTTCTTCCTGCCAAACACTTGGCAGACATCTCTGGTACTTCTAGAACACGATGGGAGATGTTTTCTGTGCTGTCACAGTTTCTCCTAGCCAGACATACTGGGAAAGCGTTTTGCTAAGATGTAGACTACAAAAGACGCTAAAGACGAAGGTAGGATGCTCTCCGGGGCTAAGAGCCGCTCCCGGGCGTCTTTGGGCAGAAGCCACGCTAAGGAGAGCACTGTGAGCGGCACAATCGTCTTTGCGCGAAGAAGCCGCTTCTTCGGCTCCGGGAGCCGGAGAGAGCGGCAGCTTCGGGAAGGTGAAGAAGCAAGCTGTACAACACTGGGATTGTGTGCGCGGCTTGCCAACTGATAGAAAACAGTACTTTTGCACTCTCCTGACTTTTCCAATCACATGAACATTCAATTGGAAGCTGTTTTGGACAACTTTTCTTTTCTTCCTGCCAAACACTTGGCAGACCTCCGTGCAACTTCTAGAATACGATGGGAGATGTTTTCTGTGCTGGCACAGTTTCTCCTAGCCAGACATACTGGGAAAGCGTTTTGCTAAGATGTAGACTACAAAAGACGCTAAAGACGAAGGTAGGATGCTCTCCGGAGCTAAGAGCCGCTCCCGGGCGTCTTTGGGCAGAAGCCGCGCTAAGGAGAGCACTGTGAGCGGCACAATCGTCTTTGCGCGAAGAAGCCGCTTCTTCGGCTCCGGGAGCCGGGGAGACCGGCAGATTAGAGAAGGTGAAGAAGCAAGCTGTACAACACTGGGATTGTGTGTGCACCTTGCCAACTGATAGAAAACAGTACTTTTGCACTCTCCTAACTTTTCCAATCACATGAACATTCGATTGGAAGCTGTTTTGGACAACTTTTCTTTTCTTCCTGCCAAACACTTGGCAGACCTCCGTGCAACTTCTAGAACACGATGGGAGATGTTTTCTGTGCTGGCACAGTTTTTCCTAGCCAGATATAGTGGAAAATCTATTTGCTAAGATTTGGACTACAAAAGACGCTAAAGACGAAGGTAGGATGCTCTCCAGAGCTAAGAGCCGCTCCCGGGCGTCTTTGGGCAGAAGCCGCGCTAAGGAGAGCACTGTGAGCGGCACAATTGTCTTTGCGCGAAGAAGCCGCTTCTTCGGCTCCGGGAGCCGGGGAGAGCAGCAGCTTCAGGAAGGTGAAGAAGCAAGCTGTACAACACTGGGATTGTGTGCGCAGCTTGCCAACTGATAGAAAACAGTACTTTTACATTCTCCTGACTTTTCCGATCACATAAACATTCGATTGGAAGCAGTTTTGGACAACTTTTCTTCCTGCCAAACACTTGGCAGACATCTCTGCAACTTCTAGAACACGATGGGAGATGTTTTCTGTGCTGGCAGAGTTTTTTCTAGCCAGACATACTGGGAAAGCGTTTTGCTAAGATGTAGACTACAAAAGACGCTAAAGACGAAGGTGGGATGCTCTCCGGAGCTAAGAGCCTCTTTCGGGCGTCTTTGGGCAGAAGCCGCTCTAAGGAGAGCACTGTGAGCGGCACAATCGTCTTTGCGCGAAGAAGCCGCTTCTTCGGCTCCGGGAGCCGGAGAGAGCGGCAGCTTCGGGAAGGTGAAGAAGCAAGCTGTACAACACTGGGATTGTGTGCGCACCTTGCCAACTGATAGAAAAGAGTACTTTTGCACTCTCCTGACTTTTCCAATCACATGAACATTCGATTGGAAGCTGTTTTGGACAACTTTTCTTTTCTTCCTGCCAAACACTTGGCAGACCTCCGTGCAACTTCTAGAACACGATGGGAGATGTTTTCTGTGCTGGCACAGTTTTTCCTAGCCAGACATACTGGGAAAGCGTTTTGCTAAGATGTAGACTACAAAAGACGCTAAAGACGAAGGTAGGATGCTCTCCAGAGCTAAGAGCCGCTCCCGGGCGTCTTTTGGCAGAAGCCACGCTAAGGAGAGCACTGTGAGCGGCACAATCGTCCTTGTGCGAAGAAGCCGCTCCTTCGGCTCCGGGAGCCGGAGAGAGCGGCAGCTTTGGGAAGGTGAAGAAGGAAGCTGTACAACACTGGGATTGTGTGCGCACCTTGCCAACTGATAGAAAACAGTACTTTTGCACTCTCCTGACTTTTCCAATCACATGAACATTCGATTGGAAGCTGTTTTGGACAACTTTTCTTTTCTTCCTGCCAAACACTTGGCAGACATCTCTGCAACTTCTAGAACACGATGGGAGATGTTTTCTGTGCTGGCACAGTTTTTCCTAGACAGACATAGTGGAAAATCTATTTGCTAAGATTTGGACTACAAAAGACGCTAAAGACGAAGGTAGGATGCTCTCCGGAGCTAAGAGCCTCTCCCAGACGTCTTTGGGCAGAAGTCGCGCTAAGGAGAGCACTGTGAGCGGCACAATCGTCTTTGCGCAAAGAAGCCGCTTCTTCGGCTCCAGGAGCCAAAGAGAGCGGCAGCTTCGGGAAGGTGAAGAAGCAAGCTGTACAAAACTGGGATTGTGTGCGCAGCTTGCCAACTGATAGAAAACAGTACTTTTGCACTCTCCTGACTTTTCCAATCACATGAACATTCGATTGGAAGCTGTTTTGGACAACTTTTCTTCCTGCCAAACACTTGGCAGACATCTCTGCAACTTCTAGAACACGATGGGAGATGTTTTCTGTGCTGGCACAGTTTTTTCTAGCCAGACATACTGGGAAAGCGTTTTGCTAAGATGTAGACTACAAAAGACGCTAAAGACGAAGGTAGGATGCTCTCCAGAGCTAAGAGCCGCTCCCGGGCGTCTTTGGGCAGAAGCCGCGCTAAGGAGAGCACTGTGAGCGGCACAATCGTCTTTGCGCGAAGAAGCCGCTTCTTCGGCTCCAGGAGCCGGGGAGACCGGCAGCTTCGGGAAGGTGAAGAAGCAAGCTGTACAACACTGGGATTGTGTGCGCACCTTGCCAACTGATAGAAAACAGTACTTTTGCACTCTCCTGACTTTTCCAATCACATGAACATTCGATTGGAAGCTGTTTTGGACAACTTTTCTTCCTGCCAAACACTTGGCAGACATCTCTGCAACTTCTAGAACACGATGGGAGATGTTTTCTGTGCTGGCACAGTTTTTTCTAGCCAGACATACAGGGAAAGCGTTTTGCTAAGATGTAGACTACAAAAGACGCTAAGGCGAATGCAGGATGCTCTCCAGAGCTAAGAGCCGCTCCCAGGCGTCTTTGGGCAGAAGCCGCGCTAAGGAGAGCACTGTGAGCGGCACAATTGTCTTTGCGCAAAGAAGCCGCTTCTTCGGCTCCAGGAGCCAGAGAGAGCGGCAGCTTCGGGAAGGTGAAGAAGCAAGCTGTACAACACTGGGATTGTGTGCGCAGCTTGCCAACTGATAGAAAACAGTACTTTTGGACTGTCCTGACTTTTCCAATCACATGAACATTCGATTGGAAGCTGTTTTGGACAACTTTTCTTCCTGCCAAACACTTGGCAGACCTCCGTGCAACTTCTAGAACACGATGGGAGATGTTTTCTGTGCTGGCACAGTTTCTCCTAGCCAGACATACTGGGAAAGCGTTTTGCTAAGATGTAGACTACAAAAGACGCTAAAGACGAAGGTAGGATGCTCTCCGGAGCTAAGAGCCGCTCCCGGGCGTCTTTGGGCAGAAGCCGCGCTAAGGAGAGCACTGTGAGCGGCACAATCGTCTTTGCGCGAAGAAGCCGCTTCTTCGGCTCCGGGAGCCGGGGAGACCGGCAGATTAGAGAAGGTGAAGAAGCAAGCTGTACAACACTGGGATTGTGTGTGCACCTTGCCAACTGATAGAAAACAGTACTTTTGCACTCTCCTAACTTTTCCAATCACATGAACATTCGATTGGAAGCTGTTTTGGACAACTTTTCTTTTCTTCCTGCCAAACACTTGGCAGACCTCCGTGCAACTTCTAGAACACGATGGGAGATGTTTTCTGTGCTGGCACAGTTTTTCCTAGCCAGATATAGTGGAAAATCTATTTGCTAAGATTTGGACTACAAAAGACGCTAAAGACGAAGGTAGGATGCTCTCCAGAGCTAAGAGCCGCTCCCGGGCGTCTTTGGGCAGAAGCCGCGCTAAGGAGAGCACTGTGAGCGGCACAATTGTCTTTGCGCGAAGAAGCCGCTTCTTCGGCTCCGGGAGCCGGGGAGAGCAGCAGCTTCAGGAAGGTGAAGAAGCAAGCTGTACAACACTGGGATTGTGTGCGCATTTTGCCAACTGATAGAAAACAGTACTTTTACATTCTCCTGACTTTTCTGATCACATAAACATTCGATTGGAAGCAGTTTTGGACAACTTTTCTTCCAGCCAAACACTTGGCAGACATCTCTGCAACTTCTAGAACACGATGGGAGATGTTTTCTGTGCTGGCACAGTTTCTCCTAGCCAGACATACTGGGAAAGCGTTTTGCTAAGATGTAGACTACAAAAGACGCTAAAGACGAAGGTAGGATGCTCTCCGGGGCTAAGAGCCGCTCCCGGGCGTCTTTGGGCAGAAGCCACGCTAAGGAGAGCACAGTGAGCGGCACAATCGTCTTTGCGCGAAGAAGCCGCTTCTTCGGCTCCGGGAGCCGGAGAGAGCGGCAGCTTCGGGAAGGTGAAGAAGCAAGCTGTACAACACTGGGATTGTGTGCGCACCTTGCCAACTGATAGAAAACAGTACTTTTGCACTCTCCTGACTTTTCCAAGCACATGAACATTCGATTGGAAGCTGTTTTGGACAACTTTTCTTTTCTTCCTGCCAAACACTTGGCAGACCTCCGTGCAACTTCTAGAATACGATGGGAGATGTTTTCTGTGCTGGCACAGTTTCTCCTAGCCAGACATACTGGGAAAGCGTTTTGCTAAGATGTAGACTACAAAAGACGCTAAAGACGAAGGTAGGATGCTCTCCGGAGCTAAGAGCCGCTCCCGGGCGTCTTTGGGCAGAAGCCGCGCTAAGGAGAGCACTGTGAGCGGCACAATCGTCTTTGCGCGAAGAAGCCGCTTCTTCGGCTCCGGGAGCCGGGGAGACCGGCAGATTAGAGAAGGTGAAGAAGCAAGCTGTACAACACTGGGATTGTGTGTGCACCTTGCCAACTGATAGAAAACAGTACTTTTGCACTCTCCTAACTTTTCCAATCACATGAACATTCGATTGGAAGCTGTTTTGGACAACTTTTCTTTTCTTCCTGCCAAACACTTGGCAGACCTCCGTGCAACTTCTAGAACACGATGGGAGATGTTTTCTGTGCTGGCACAGTTTTTCCTAGCCAGACATACTGGGAAAGCGTTTTGCTAAGATGTAGACTACAAAAGACGCTAAAGACGAAGGTAGGATGCTCTCCAGAGCTAAGAGCCGCTCCCGGGCGTCTTTGGGCAGAAGCCACGCTAAGGAGAGCACTGTGAGCGGCACAATCGTCCTTGTGCGAAGAAGCCGCTCCTTCGGCTCCGGGAGCCGGAGAGAGCGGCAGCTTTGGGAAGGTGAAGAAGGAAGCTGTACAACACTGGGATAGTGTGCGCACCTTGCCAACTGATAGAAAACAGTACTTTTGCACTCTCCTGACTTTTCCAATCACATGAACATTCGATTGGAAGCTGTTTTGGACAACTTTTCTTTTCTTCCTGCCAAACACTTGGCAGACATCTCTGCAACTTCTAGAACACGATGGGAGATGTTTTCTGTGCTGGCACAGTTTTTCCTAGACAGACATAGTGGAAAATCTATTTGCTAAGATTTGGACTACAAAAGACGCTAAAGACGAAGGTAGGATGCTCTCCGGAGCTAAGAGCCTCTCCCAGACGTCTTTGGGCAGAAGTCGCGCTAAGGAGAGCACTGTGAGCGGCACAATCGTCTTTGCGCAAAGAAGCCGCTTCTTCGGCTCCAGGAGCCAAAGAGAGCGGCAGCTTCGGGAAGGTGAAGAAGCAAGCTGTACAAAACTGGGATTGTGTGCGCAGCTTGTCAACTGATAGAAAACAGTACTTTTGCACTCTCCTGACTTTTCCAATCACATGAACATTCGATTGGAAGCTGTTTTGGACAACTTTTCTTCCAGCCAAACACTTGGCAGACATCTCTGCAACTTCTAGAACACGATGGGAGATGTTTTCTGTGCTGGCACAGTTTTTTCTAGCCAGACATACTGGGAAAGCGTTTTGCTAAGATGTAGACTACAAAAGACTCTAAAGACGAAGGTAGGATGCTCTCCAGAGCTAAGAGCCGCTCCCGGGCGTCTTTGGGCAGAAGCCGCGCTAAGGAGAGCACTGTGAGCGGCACAATCGTCTTTGCGCGAAGAAGCCGCTTCTTCGGCTCCAGGAGCCGGGGAGACCGGCAGCTTCGGGAAGGTGAAGAAGCAAGCTGTACAACACTGGGATTGTGTGCGCACCTTGCCAACTGATAGAAAACAGTACTTTTGCACTCTCCTGACTTTTCCAATCACATGAACATTCGATTGGAAGCTGTTTTGGACAACTTTTCTTCCTGCCAAACACTTGGCAGACATCTCTGCAACTTCTAGAACACGATGGGAGATGTTTTCTGTGCTGGCACAGTTTTTTCTAGCCAGACATACAGGGAAAGCGTTTTGCTAAGATGTAGACTACAAAAGACGCTAAGGCGAATGTAGGATGCTCTCCAGAGCTAAGAGCCGCTCCCAGGCGTCTTTGGGCAGAAGCCGCGCTAAGGAGAGCACTGTGAGCGGCACAATTGTCTTTGCGCGAAGAAGCCGCTTCTTCGGCTCCGGGAGCCGGGGAGAGCAGCAGCTTCAGGAAGGTGAAGAAGCAAGCTGTACAACACTGGGATTGTGTGCGCATTTTGCCAACTGATAGAAAACAGTACTTTTACATTCTCCTGACTTTTCTGATCACATAAACATTCGATTGGAAGCAGTTTTGGACAACTTTTCTTCCTGCCAAACACTTGGCAGACATCTCTGCAACTTCTAGAACACGATGGGAGATGTTTTCTGTGCTGGCAGAGTTTTTTCTAGGCAGACATACTGGGAAAGCGTTTTGCTAAGATGTAGACTACAAAAGACGCTAAAGACGAAGGTGGGATGCTCTCCGGAGCTAAGAGCCTCTTTCGGGCGTCTTTGGGCAGAAGCCGCTCTAAGGAGAGCACTGTGAGCAGCACAATCGTCTTTGCGCGAAGAAGCCGCTTCTTCGGCTCCGGGAGCCGGAGAGAGCGGCAGCTTCGGGAAGGTGAAGAAGCAAGCTGTACAACACTGGGATTGTGTGCGCACCTTGCCAACTGATAGAAAAGAGTACTTTTGCACTCTCCTGACTTTTCCAATCACATGAACATTCGATTGGAAGCTGTTTTGGACAACTTTTCTTTTCTTCCTGCCAAACACTTGGCAGACCTCCGTGCAACTTCTAGAACACGATGGGAGATGTTTTCTGTGCTGGCACAGTTTTTCCTAGCCAGACATACTGGGAAAGCGTTTTGCTAAGATGTAGACTACAAAAGACGCTAAAGACGAAGGTAGGATGCTCTCCAGAGCTAAGAGCCGCTCCCGGGCATCTTTGGGCAGAAGCCACGCTAAGGAGAGCACTGTGAGCGGCACAATCGTCCTTGTGCGAAGAAGCCGCTCCTTCGGCTCCGGGAGCCGGAGAGAGCGGCAGCTTTGGGAAGGTGAAGAAGGAAGCTGTACAACACTGGGATTGTGTGCGCACCTTGCCAACTGATAGAAAACAGTACTTTTGCACTCTCCTGACTTTTCCAATCACATGAACATTCGATTGGAAGCTGTTTTGGACAACTTTTCTTTTCTTCCTGCCAAACACTTGGCAGACATCTCTGCAACTTCTAGAACACGATGGGAGATGTTTTCTGTGCTGGCACAGTTTTTCCTAGACAGACATAGTGGAAAATCTATTTGCTAAGATTTGGACTACAAAAGACGCTAAAGACGAAGGTAGGATGCTCTCCGGAGCTAAGAGCCTCTCCCAGACGTCTTTGGGCAGAAGTCGCGCTAAGGAGAGCACTGTGAGCGGCACAATCGTCTTTGCGCAAAGAAGCCGCTTCTTCGGCTCCAGGAGCCAAAGAGAGCGGCAGCTTCGGGAAGGTGAAGAAGCAAGCTGTACAAAACTGGGATTGTGTGCGCAGCTTGCCAACTGATAGAAAACAGTACTTTTGCACTCTCCTGACTTTTCCAATCACATGAACATTCGATTGGAAGCTGTTTTGGACAACTTTTCTTCCAGCCAAACACTTGGCAGACATCTCTGCAACTTCTAGAACACGATGGGAGTTGTTTTCTGTGCTGGCACAGTTTTTTCTAGCCAGACATACTGGGAAAGCGTTTTGCTAAGATGTAGACTACAAAAGACGCTAAAGACGAAGGTAGGATGCTCTCCAGAGCTAAGAGCCGCTCCCGGGCGTCTTTGGGCAGAAGCCGCGCTAAGGAGAGCACTGTGAGCGGCACAATCGTCTTTGCGCGAAGAAGCCGCTTCTTCGGCTCCAGGAGCCGGGGAGACCGGCAGCTTCGGGAAGGTGAAGAAGCAAGCTGTACAACACTGGGATTGTGTGCGCACCTTGCCAACTGATAGAAAACAGTACTTTTGCACTCTCCTGACTTTTCCAATCACATGAACATTCGATTGGAAGCTGTTTTGGACAACTTTTCTTCCTGCCAAACACTTGGCAGACATCTCTGCAACTTCTAGAACACGATGGGAGATGTTTTCTGTGCTGGCACAGTTTTTTCTAGCCAGACATACAGGGAAAGCGTTTTGCTAAGATGTAGACTACAAAAGACGCTAAGGCGAATGTAGGATGCTCTCCAGAGCTAAGAGCCGCTCCCAGGCGTCTTTGGGCAGAAGCCGCGCTAAGGAGAGCACTGTGAGCGGCACAATTGTCTTTGCGCAAAGAAGCCGCTTCTTCGGCTCCAGGAGCCAGAGAGAGCGGCAGCTTCGGGAAGGTGAAGAAGCAAGCTGTACAAAACTGGGATTGTGTGCGCACCTTGCCAACTGATAGAAAACAGTACTTTTGCACTCTCCTCACTTTTCCAATCACATGAACATTCGATTGGAAGCTGTTTTGGACAACTTTTCTTCCTGCCAAACACTTGGCAGACCTCCGTGCAACTTCTAGAACACGATGGGAGATGTTTTCTGTGCTGGCACAGTTTCTCCTAGCCAGACATACTGGGAAAGCGTTTTGCTAAGATGTAGACTACAAAAGACGCTAAAGACGAAGGTAGGATGCTCTCCAGAGCTAAGAGTCGCTCCCGGGCGTCTTTGGGCAGAAGCCGCGCTAAGGAGAGCACTGTGAGCGGCACAATCGTCCTTGTGCGAAGAAGCCGCTTCTTCGGCTCCGGGAGCCGGAGAGAGCGGCAGCTTCGGGAAGGTGAAGAAGCAAGCTGTACAACACTGGGATTGTGTGTGCACCTTGCCAACTGATAGAAAACAGTACTTTTGCACTCTCCTGACTTTTCCAATCACATGAACATTCGATTGGAAGCTGTTTTGGACAACTTTTCTTCCTGCCAAACACTTGGCAGACATCTCTGCAACTTCTAGAACACGATGGGAGATGTTTTCTGTGCTGGCACAGTTTTTTCTAGCCAGACATACTGGGAAAGCGTTTTGCTAAGATGTAGACTACAAAAGACGCTAAAGACGAAGGTAGGATGCTCTCCGGGGCTAAGAGCCGCTCCCGGGCGTCTTTGGGCAGAAGCCGCGCTAAGGAGAGCACTGTGAGTGGCACAATCGTCTTTGCGCGAAGAAGCCGCTTCTTCGGCTCCAGGAGCCGGGGAGACCGGCAGCTTCGGGAAGGTGAAGAAGCAAGCTGTACAACACTGGGATTGTGTGCGCACCTTGCCAACTGATAGAAAACAGTACTTTTGCACTCTCCTGACTTTTCCAATCACATGAACATTCGATTGGAAGCTGTTTTGGACAACTTTTCTTCCTGCCAAACACTTGGCAGACATCTCTGCAACTTCTAGAACACGATGGGAGATGTTTTCTGTGCTGGCAGAGTTTTTTCTAGCCAGACATACTGGGAAAGCGTTTTGCTAAGATGTAGACTACAAAAGACGCTAAGGCGAATGTAGGATGCTCTCCAGAGCTAAGAGCCGCTCCCAGGCGTCTTTGGGCAGAAGCCGCGCTAAGGAGAGCACTGTGAGCGGCACAATCGTCTTTGCGCGAAGAAGACGCTTCTTAGGCTGCGGGAGCCGGGGACAGCGGCAGCTTCGGGAAGGTGAAGAAGCAAGCTGTACAACACTGGGATTGTGTGCGCAGCTTGCCAACTGATAGAAAACAGTACTTTTGCACTCTCCTGACTTTTCCAAGCACATGAACATTCGATTGGAAGCTGTTTTGGACAACTTTTCTTTTCTTCCTGCCAAACACTTGGCAGACATCTCTGCAATTTCTAGAACACGATGGGAGATGTTTTCTGTGCTGGCACAGTTTTTCCTAGACAGACATATTGGAAAATCTATTTGCTAAGACGTAGACTACAGAAGACGCTAAAGACGAAGGTAGGATGCTCTCCGGAGCTAAGAGCCGCTCCCGGGCGGCTTTGGGCAGAAGCCGCGCTAAGGAGAGCACTGTGAGCGGCACAATCGTCTTTGCGCGAAGAAGCCGCTTCTTCGGCTCCAGGAGCCGGGGAGACCGGCAGCTTCGGGAAGGTGAAGAAGCAAGCTGTACAAAACTGGGATTGTGTGCGCACCTTGCCAACTGATAGCAAACAGTACTTTTGCACTCTCCTGACTTTTCCAATCACATGAACATTCGATTGGAAGCTGTTTTGGACAACTTTTCTTCCTGCCAAACACTTGGCAGACCTCCGTGCAACTTCTAGAACACGATGGGAGATGTTTTCTGTGCTGGCACAGTTTCTCCTAGCCAGACATACTGGGAAAGCGTTTTGCTAAGATGTAGACTACAAAAGACGCTAAAGACGAAGGTAGGATGCTCTCCAGAGCTAAGAGCCGCTCCCAGGCGTCTTTGGGCAGAAGCCGCGCTAAGGAGAGCACTGTGAGCGGCACAATCGTCTTTGCGCGAAGAAGCCGCTTCTTCGGCTCCGGGAGCCGGAGAGAGCGGCAGCTTCGGGAAGGTGAAGAAGCAAGCTGTACAACACTGGGATTGTGTGCGCACCTTGCCAACTGATAGAAAACAGTACTTTTGCACTCTCCTGACTTTTCCAATCACATGAACATTCGATTGGAAGCTGTTTTGGACAACTTTTCTTCCTGCCAAACACTTGGCAGACATCTCTGCAACTTCTAGAACACGATGGGAGATGTTTTCTGTGCTGGCACAGTTTCTCCTAGCCAGACACACTGGGAAAGCATTTTGCTAAGATTTAGACTACAAAAGACGCTAAAGACGAAGGTAGGATGCTCTCCGGAGATAAGCGCCGCTCCCGGCCGTCTTTGGGCAGAAGCCGCGCTAAGGAGAGCACTGTGAGCGGCACAATCGTCTTTGCGCGAAGAAGCCGCTTCTTTGGCTCCAAGAGCCGGGGAGACCGGCAGCTTCGGGAAGGTGAAGAAGCAAGCTGTACAACACTGGGATTGTGTGCGCACCTTGCCAACTGATAGAAAACAGTACTTTTGCACTCTCCTGACTTTTCCAATCACATGAACATTCGATTGGAAGCTGTTTTGGACAACTTTTCTTCCTGCCAAACACTTGGCAGACATCTCTGCAACTTCTAGAACACGATGGGAGATGTTTTCTGTGCTGGCACAGTTTTTTCTAGCCAGACATACAGGGAAAGCGTTTTGCTAAGATGTAGACTACAAAAGACGCTAAGGCGAATGTAGGATGCTCTCCAGAGCTAAGAGCCGCTCCCAGGCGTCTTTGGGCAGAAGCCGCACTAAGGAGAGCACTGTGAGCGGCACAATTGTCTTTGCGCAAAGAAGCCGCTTCTTCGGCTCCAGGAGCCAGAGAGAGCGGCAGCTTCGGGAAGGTGAAGAAGCAAGCTGTACAAAACTGGGATTGTGTGCGCACCTTGCCAACTGATAGAAAACAGTACTTTTGCACTCTCCTCACTTTTCCAATCACATGAACATTCGATTGGAAGCTGTTTTGGACAACTTTTCTTTTCTTCCTGCCAAACACTTGGCAGACCTCCGTGCAACTTCTAGAACACGATGGGAGATGTTTTCTGTGCTGGCACAGTTTTTCCTAGCCAGACATACTGGGAAAGCGTTTTGCTAAGATGTAGACTACAAAAGACGCTAAGGCGAATGTAGGATGCTCTCCAGAGCTAAGAGCCGCTCCCAGGCGTCTTTGGGCAGAAGCCGCACTAAGGAGAGCACTGTGAGCGGCACAATTGTCTTTGCGCAAAGAAGCCGCTTCTTCGGCTCCAGGAGCCAGAGAGAGCGGCAGCTTCGGGAAGGTGAAGAAGCAAGCTGTACAAAACTGGGATTGTGTGCGCACCTTGCCAACTGATAGAAAACAGTACTTTTGCACTCTCCTCACTTTTCCAATCACATGAACATTCGATTGGAAGCTGTTTTGGACAACTTTTCTTTTCTTCCTGCCAAACACTTGGCAGACCTCCGTGCAACTTCTAGAACACGATGGGAGATGTTTTCTGTGCTGGCACAGTTTTTCCTAGCCAGACATACTGGGAAAGCGTTTTGCTAAGATGTAGACTACAAAAGACGCTAAAGACGAAGGTAGGATGCTCTCCAGAGCTAAGAGCCGCTCCCGGGCGTCTTTGGGCAGAAGCCACGCTAAGGAGAGCACTGTGAGCGGCACAATCGTCCTTGTGCGAAGAAGCCGCTCCTTCGGCTCCGGGAGCCGGAGAGAGCGGCAGCTTTGGGAAGGTGAAGAAGGAAGCTGTACAACACTGGGATTGTGTGCGCACCTTGCCAACTGATAGAAAACAGTACTTTTGCACTCTCCTGACTTTTCCAATCACATGAACATTCGATTGGAAGCTGTTTTGGACAACTTTTCTTTTCTTCCTGCCAAACACTTGGCAGACATCTCTGCAACTTCTAGAACACGATGGGAGATGTTTTCTGTGCTGGCACAGTTTTTCCTAGACAGACATAGTGGAAAATCTATTTGCTAAGATTTGGACTACAAAAGACGCTAAAGACGAAGGTAGGATGCTCTCCGGAGCTAAGAGCCTCTCCCAGACGTCTTTGGGCAGAAGTCGCGCTAAGGAGAGCACTGTGAGCGGCACAATCGTCTTTGCGCAAAGAAGCCGCTTCTTCGGCTCCAGGAGCCAAAGAGAGCGGCAGCTTCGGGAAGGTGAAGAAGCAAGCTGTACAAAACTGGGATTGTGTGCGCAGCTTGCCAACTGATAGAAAACAGTACTTTTGCACTCTCCTGACTTTTCCAATCACATGAACATTCGATTGGAAGCTGTTTTGGACAACTTTTCTTCCAGCCAAACACTTGGCAGACATCTCTGCAACTTCTAGAACACGATGGGAGTTGTTTTCTGTGCTGGCACAGTTTTTTCTAGCCAGACATACTGGGAAAGCGTTTTGCTAAGATGTAGACTACAAAAGACGCTAAAGACGAAGGTAGGATGCTCTCCAGAGCTAAGAGCCGCTCCCGGGCGTCTTTGGGCAGAAGCCGCGCTAAGGAGAGCACTGTGAGCGGCACAATCGTCTTTGCGCGAAGAAGCCGCTTCTTCGGCTCCAGGAGCCGGGGAGACCGGCAGCTTCGGGAAGGTGAAGAAGCAAGCTGTACAACACTGGGATTGTGTGCGCACCTTGCCAACTGATAGAAAACAGTACTTTTGCACTCTCCTGACTTTTCCAATCACATGAACATTCGATTGGAAGCTGTTTTGGACAACTTTTCTTCCTGCCAAACACTTGGCAGACATCTCTGCAACTTCTAGAACACGATGGGAGATGTTTTCTGTGCTGGCACAGTTTTTTCTAGCCAGACATACAGGGAAAGCGTTTTGCTAAGATGTAGACTACAAAAGACGCTAAGGCGAATGTAGGATGCTCTCCAGAGCTAAGAGCCGCTCCCAGGCGTCTTTGGGCAGAAGCCGCGCTAAGGAGAGCACTGTGAGCGGCACAATTGTCTTTGCGCAAAGAAGCCGCTTCTTCGGCTCCAGGAGCCAGAGAGAGCGGCAGCTTCGGGAAGGTGAAGAAGCAAGCTGTACAAAACTGGGATTGTGTGCGCACCTTGCCAACTGATAGAAAACAGTACTTTTGCACTCTCCTCACTTTTCCAATCACATGAACATTCGATTGGAAGCTGTTTTGGACAACTTTTCTTCCTGCCAAACACTTGGCAGACCTCCGTGCAACTTCTAGAACACGATGGGAGATGTTTTCTGTGCTGGCACAGTTTCTCCTAGCCAGACATACTGGGAAAGCGTTTTGCTAAGATGTAGACTACAAAAGACGCTAAAGACGAAGGTAGGATGCTCTCCAGAGCTAAGAGTCGCTCCCGGGCGTCTTTGGGCAGAAGCCGCGCTAAGGAGAGCACTGTGAGCGGCACAATCGTCCTTGTGCGAAGAAGCCGCTTCTTCGGCTCCGGGAGCCGGAGAGAGCGGCAGCTTCGGGAAGGTGAAGAAGCAAGCTGTACAACACTGGGATTGTGTGTGCACCTTGCCAACTGATAGAAAACAGTACTTTTGCACTCTCCTGACTTTTCCAATCACATGAACATTCGATTGGAAGCTGTTTTGGACAACTTTTCTTCCTGCCAAACACTTGGCAGACATCTCTGCAACTTCTAGAACACGATGGGAGATGTTTTCTGTGCTGGCACAGTTTTTTCTAGCCAGACATACTGGGAAAGCGTTTTGCTAAGATGTAGACTACAAAAGACGCTAAAGACGAAGGTAGGATGCTCTCCGGGGCTAAGAGCCGCTCCCGGGCGTCTTTGGGCAGAAGCCGCGCTAAGGAGAGCACTGTGAGTGGCACAATCGTCTTTGCGCGAAGAAGCCGCTTCTTCGGCTCCAGGAGCCGGGGAGACCGGCAGCTTCGGGAAGGTGAAGAAGCAAGCTGTACAACACTGGGATTGTGTGCGCACCTTGCCAACTGATAGAAAACAGTACTTTTGCACTCTCCTGACTTTTCCAATCACATGAACATTCGATTGGAAGCTGTTTTGGACAACTTTTCTTCCTGCCAAACACTTGGCAGACATCTCTGCAACTTCTAGAACACGATGGGAGATGTTTTCTGTGCTGGCAGAGTTTTTTCTAGCCAGACATACTGGGAAAGCGTTTTGCTAAGATGTAGACTACAAAAGACGCTAAGGCGAATGTAGGATGCTCTCCAGAGCTAAGAGCCGCTCCCAGGCGTCTTTGGGCAGAAGCCGCGCTAAGGAGAGCACTGTGAGCGGCACAATCGTCTTTGCGCGAAGAAGACGCTTCTTAGGCTGCGGGAGCCGGGGACAGCGGCAGCTTCGGGAAGGTGAAGAAGCAAGCTGTACAACACTGGGATTGTGTGCGCAGCTTGCCAACTGATAGAAAACAGTACTTTTGCACTCTCCTGACTTTTCCAAGCACATGAACATTCGATTGGAAGCTGTTTTGGACAACTTTTCTTTTCTTCCTGCCAAACACTTGGCAGACATCTCTGCAATTTCTAGAACACGATGGGAGATGTTTTCTGTGCTGGCACAGTTTTTCCTAGACAGACATATTGGAAAATCTATTTGCTAAGACGTAGACTACAGAAGACGCTAAAGACGAAGGTAGGATGCTCTCCGGAGCTAAGAGCCGCTCCCGGGCGGCTTTGGGCAGAAGCCGCGCTAAGGAGAGCACTGTGAGCGGCACAATCGTCTTTGCGCGAAGAAGCCGCTTCTTCGGCTCCAGGAGCCGGGGAGACCGGCAGCTTCGGGAAGGTGAAGAAGCAAGCTGTACAAAACTGGGATTGTGTGCGCACCTTGCCAACTGATAGCAAACAGTACTTTTGCACTCTCCTGACTTTTCCAATCACATGAACATTCGATTGGAAGCTGTTTTGGACAACTTTTCTTCCTGCCAAACACTTGGCAGACATCTCTGCAACTTCTAGAACACGATGGGAGATGTTTTCTGTGCTGGCACAGTTTCTCCTAGCCAGACATACTGGGAAAGCGTTTTGCTAAGATGTAGACTACAAAAGACGCTAAAGACGAAGGTAGGATGCTCTCCAGAGCTAAGAGCCGCTCCCAGGCGTCTTTGGGCAGAAGCCGCGCTAAGGAGAGCACTGTGAGCGGCACAATCGTCTTTGCGCGAAGAAGCCGCTTCTTCGGCTCCGGGAGCCGGAGAGAGCGGCAGCTTCGGGAAGGTGAAGAAGCAAGCTGTACAACACTGGGATTGTGTGCGCACCTTGCCAACTGATAGAAAACAGTACTTTTGCACTCTCCTGACTTTTCCAATCACATGAACATTCGATTGGAAGCTGTTTTGGACAACTTTTCTTCCTGCCAAACACTTGGCAGACATCTCTGCAACTTCTAGAACACGATGGGAGATGTTTTCTGTGCTGGCACAGTTTCTCCTAGCCAGACACACTGGGAAAGCATTTTGCTAAGATTTAGACTACAAAAGACGCTAAAGACGAAGGTAGGATGCTCTCCGGAGATAAGCGCCGCTCCCGGCCGTCTTTGGGCAGAAGCCGCGCTAAGGAGAGCACTGTGAGCGGCACAATCGTCTTTGCGCGAAGAAGCCGCTTCTTTGGCTCCAAGAGCCGGGGAGACCGGCAGCTTCGGGAAGGTGAAGAAGCAAGCTGTACAACACTGGGATTGTGTGCGCACCTTGCCAACTGATAGAAAACAGTACTTTTGCACTCTCCTGACTTTTCCAATCACATGAACATTCGATTGGAAGCTGTTTTGGACAACTTTTCTTCCTGCCAAACACTTGGCAGACATCTCTGCAACTTCTAGAACACGATGGGAGATGTTTTCTGTGCTGGCACAGTTTTTTCTAGCCAGACATACAGGGAAAGCGTTTTGCTAAGATGTAGACTACAAAAGACGCTAAGGCGAATGTAGGATGCTCTCCAGAGCTAAGAGCCGCTCCCAGGCGTCTTTGGGCAGAAGCCGCACTAAGGAGAGCACTGTGAGCGGCACAATTGTCTTTGCGCAAAGAAGCCGCTTCTTCGGCTCCAGGAGCCAGAGAGAGCGGCAGCTTCGGGAAGGTGAAGAAGCAAGCTGTACAAAACTGGGATTGTGTGCGCACCTTGCCAACTGATAGAAAACAGTACTTTTGCACTCTCCTCACTTTTCCAATCACATGAACATTCGATTGGAAGCTGTTTTGGACAACTTTTCTTCCTGCCAAACACTTGGCAGACCTCCGTGCAACTTCTAGAACACGATGGGAGATGTTTTCTGTGCTGGCACAGTTTCTCCTAGCCAGACATACTGGGAAAGCGTTTTGCTAAGATGTAGACTACAAAAGACGCTAAAGACGAAGGTAGGATGCTCTCCGGAGCTAAGAGCCGCTCCCGGGCGTCTTTGGGCAGAAGCCGCGCTAAGGAGAGCACTGTGAGCGGCACAATCGACTTTGCGCGAAGAAGCCGCTTCTTCGGCTCCGGGAGCCGGGGAGACCGGCAGATTAGAGAAGGTGAAGAAGCAAGCTGTACAACACTGGGATTGTGTGTGCACCTTGCCAACTGATAGAAAACAGTACTTTTGCACTCTCCTAACTTTTCCAATCACATGAACATTCGATTGGAAGCTGTTTTGGACAACTTTTCTTTTCTTCCTGCCAAACACTTGGCAGACCTCCGTGCAACTTCTAGAACACGATGGGAGATGTTTTCTGTGCTGGCACAGTTTTTCCTAGCCAGATATAGTGGAAAATCTATTTGCTAAGATTTGGACTACAAAAGACGCTAAAGACGAAGGTAGGATGCTCTCCAGAGCTAAGAGCCGCTCCCGGGCGTCTTTGGGCAGAAGCCGCGCTAAGGAGAGCACTGTGAGCGGCACAATTGTCTTTGCGCGAAGAAGCCGCTTCTTCGGCTCCGGGAGCCGGGGAGAGCAGCAGCTTCAGGAAGGTGAAGAAGCAAGCTGTACAACACTGGGATTGTGTGCGCATTTTGCCAACTGATAGAAAACAGTACTTTTACATTCTCCTGACTTTTCCGATCACATAAACATTCGATTGGAAGCAGTTTTGGACAACTTTTCTTCCTGCCAAACACTTGGCAGACATCTCTGCAACTTCTAGAACACGATGGGAGATGTTTTCTGTGCTGGCAGAGTTTTTTCTAGCCAGACATACTGGGAAAGCGTTTTGCTAAGATGTAGACTACAAAAGACGCTAAAGACGAAGGTGGGATGCTCTCCGGAGCTAAGAGCCTCTTTCGGGCGTCTTTGGGCAGAAGCCGCTCTAAGGAGAGCACTGTGAGCAGCACAATCGTCTTTGCGCGAAGAAGCCGCTTCTTCGGCTCCGGGAGCCGGAGAGAGCGGCAGCTTCGGGAAGGTGAAGAAGCAAGCTGTACAACACTGGGATTGTGTGCGCACCTTGCCAACTGATAGAAAAGAGTACTTTTGCACTCTCCTGACTTTTCCAATCACATGAACATTCGATTGGAAGCTGTTTTGGACAACTTTTCTTTTCTTCCTGCCAAACACTTGGCAGACCTCCGTGCAACTTCTAGAACACGATGGGAGATGTTTTCTGTGCTGGCACAGTTTTTCCTAGCCAGACATACTGGGAAAGCGTTTTGCTAAGATGTAGACTACAAAAGACGCTAAAGACGAAGGTAGGATGCTCTCCAGAGCTAAGAGCCGCTCCCGGGCATCTTTGGGCAGAAGCCACGCTAAGGAGAGCACTGTGAGCGGCACAATCGTCCTTGTGCGAAGAAGCCGCTCCTTCGGCTCCGGGAGCCGGAGAGAGCGGCAGCTTTGGGAAGGTGAAGAAGGAAGCTGTACAACACTGGGATTGTGTGCGCACCTTGCCAACTGATAGAAAACAGTACTTTTGCACTCTCCTGACTTTTCCAATCACATGAACATTCGATTGGAAGCTGTTTTGGACAACTTTTCTTTTCTTCCTGCCAAACACTTGGCAGACATCTCTGCAACTTCTAGAACACGATGGGAGATGTTTTCTGTGCTGGCACAGTTTTTCCTAGACAGACATAGTGGAAAATCTATTTGCTAAGATTTGGACTACAAAAGACGCTAAAGACGAAGGTAGGATGCTCTCCGGAGCTAAGAGCCTCTCCCAGACGTCTTTGGGCAGAAGTCGCGCTAAGGAGAGCACTGTGAGCGGCACAATCGTCTTTGCGCAAAGAAGCCGCTTCTTCGGCTCCAGGAGCCAAAGAGAGCGGCAGCTTCGGGAAGGTGAAGAAGCAAGCTGTACAAAACTGGGATTGTGTGCGCAGCTTGCCAACTGATAGAAAACAGTACTTTTGCACTCTCCTGACTTTTCCAATCACATGAACATTCGATTGGAAGCTGTTTTGGACAACTTTTCTTCCAGCCAAACACTTGGCAGACATCTCTGCAACTTCTAGAACACGATGGGAGTTGTTTTCTGTGCTGGCACAGTTTTTTCTAGCCAGACATACTGGGAAAGCGTTTTGCTAAGATGTAGACTACAAAAGACGCTAAAGACGAAGGTAGGATGCTCTCCAGAGCTAAGAGCCGCTCCCGGGCGTCTTTGGGCAGAAGCCGCGCTAAGGAGAGCACTGTGAGCGGCACAATCGTCCTTGTGCGAAGAAGCCGCTTCTTCGGCTCCGGGAGCCGGAGAGAGCGGCAGCTTCGGGAAGGTGAAGAAGCAAGCTGTACAACACTGGGATTGTGTGTGCACCTTGCCAACTGATAGAAAACAGTACTTTTGCACTCTCCTGACTTTTCCAATCACATGAACATTCGATTGGAAGCTGTTTTGGACAACTTTTCTTCCTGCCAAACACTTGGCAGACATCTCTGCAACTTCTAGAACACGATGGGAGATGTTTTCTGTGCTGGCACAGTTTTTTCTAGCCAGACATACTGGGAAAGCGTTTTGCTAAGATGTAGACTACAAAAGACGCTAAAGACGAAGGTAGGATGCTCTCCGGGGCTAAGAGCCGCTCCCGGGCGTCTTTGGGCAGAAGCCGCGCTAAGGAGAGCACTGTGAGCGGCACAATCGTCTTTGCGCGAAGAAGCCGCTTCTTCGGCTCCAGGAGCCGGGGAGACCGGCAGCTTCGGGAAGGTGAAGAAGCAAGCTGTACAACACTGGGATTGTGTGCGCACCTTGCCAACTGATAGAAAACAGTACTTTTGCACTCTCCTGACTTTTCCAATCACATGAACATTCGATTGGAAGCTGTTTTGGACAACTTTTCTTCCTGCCAAACACTTGGCAGACATCTCTGCAACTTCTAGAACACGATGGGAGATGTTTTCTGTGCTGGCAGAGTTTTTTCTAGCCAGACATACTGGGAAAGCGTTTTGCTAAGATGTAGACTACAAAAGACGCTAAGGCGAATGTAGGATGCTCTCCAGAGCTAAGAGCCGCTCCCAGGCGTCTTTGGGCAGAAGCCGCGCTAAGGAGAGCACTGTGAGCGGCACAATCGTCTTTGCGCGAAGAAGACGCTTCTTAGGCTGCGGGAGCCGGGGACAGCGGCAGCTTCGGGAAGGTGAAGAAGCAAGCTGTACAACACTGGGATTGTGTGCGCACCTTGCCAACTGATAGAAAACAGTACTTTTGCACTCTCCTGACTTTTCCAAGCACATGAACATTCGATTGGAAGCTGTTTTGGACAACTTTTCTTTTCTTCCTGCCAAACACTTGGCAGACATCTCTGCAATTTCTAGAACACGATGGGAGATGTTTTCTGTGCTGGCACAGTTTTTCCTAGACAGACATATTGGAAAATCTATTTGCTAAGACGTAGACTACAGAAGACGCTAAAGACGAAGGTAGGATGCTCTCCGGAGCTAAGAGCCGCTCCCGGGCGGCTTTGGGCAGAAGCCGCGCTAAGGAGAGCACTGTGAGCGGCACAATCGTCTTTGCGCGAAGAAGCCGCTTCTTCGGCTCCAGGAGCCGGGGAGACCGGCAGCTTCGGGAAGGTGAAGAAGCAAGCTGTACAAAACTGGGATTGTGTGCGCACCTTGCCAACTGATAGCAAACAGTACTTTTGCACTCTCCTGACTTTTCCAATCACATGAACATTCGATTGGAAGCTGTTTTGGACAACTTTTCTTCCTGCCAAACACTTGGCAGACATCTCTGCAACTTCTAGAACACGATGGGAGATGTTTTCTGTGCTGGCACAGTTTCTCCTAGCCAGACATACTGGGAAAGCGTTTTGCTAAGATGTAGACTACAAAAGACGCTAAAGACGAAGGTAGGATGCTCTCCAGAGCTAAGAGCCGCTCCCAGGCGTCTTTGGGCAGAAGCCGCGCTAAGGAGAGCACTGTGAGCGGCACAATCGTCTTTGCGCGAAGAAGCCGCTTCTTCGGCTCCGGGAGCCGGAGAGAGCGGCAGCTTCGGGAAGGTGAAGAAGCAAGCTGTACAACACTGGGATTGTGTGCGCACCTTGCCAACTGATAGAAAACAGTACTTTTGCACTCTCCTGACTTTTCCAATCACATGAACATTCGATTGGAAGCTGTTTTGGACAACTTTTCTTCCTGCCAAACACTTGGCAGACATCTCTGCAACTTCTAGAACACGATGGGAGATGTTTTCTGTGCTGGCACAGTTTCTCCTAGCCAGACACACTGGGAAAGCATTTTGCTAAGATGTAGACTACAAAAGACGCTAAAGACGAAGGTAGGATGCTCTCCGGAGATAAGCGCCGCTCCCGGCCGTCTTTGGGCAGAAGCCGCGCTAAGGAGAGCACTGTGAGCGGCACAATCGTCTTTGCGCGAAGAAGCCGCTTCTTTGGCTCCAAGAGCCGGGGAGACCGGCAGCTTCGGGAAGGTGAAGAAGCAAGCTGTACAACACTGGGATTGTGTGCGCACCTTGCCAACTGATAGAAAACAGTACTTTTGCACTCTCCTGACTTTTCCAATCACATGAACATTCGATTGGAAGCTGTTTTGGACAACTTTTCTTTTCTTCCTGCCAAACACTTGGCAGACCTCCGTGCAACTTCTAGAACACGATGGGAGATGTTTTCTGTGCTGGCACAGTTTGTCCTAGCCAGACATACTGGGAAAGCGTTTTGCTAAGATGTAGACTACAAAAGACGCTAAAGACGAAGGTAGGATGCTCTCCGGAGCTAACAGCCGCTCCCAGGCGTCTTTGGGCAGAAGCCGCGCTAAGGAGAGCACTGTGAGCGGCACAATCGTCTTTGCGAGAAGAAGCCGCTTCTTCGGCTCCAGGAGCCGGGGAGACCGGCAGCTTCGGGAAGGTGAAGAAGCAAGCTGTACAACACTGGGATTGTGTGCGCACCTTGCCAACTGATAGAAAACAGTACTTTTGCACTCTCCTGACTTTTCCAATCACATGAACATTCGATTGGAAGCTGTTTTGGACAACTTTTCTTCCAGCCAAACACTTGGCAGAAATCTCTGCAACTTCTAGAACACGATGGGAGATGTTTTCTGTGCTGGCACAGTTTTTCCTAGCCAGACATAGTGGAAAATCTATTTGCTAAGACGTAGACTACAAAAGAGGCTAAAGACGAAGGTAGGATGCTCTCCGGAGCTAAGAGCCGCTCCCGGGCGTCTTTGGGCAGAAGCCACGCTAAGGAGAGCACTGTGAGCGGCACAATCGTCTTTGCGCGAAGAAGCCGCTTCTTCGGCTCCGGGAGCCGGAGAGAGCGGCAGCTTCGGGAAGGTGAAGAAGCAAGCTGTACAACACTGGGATTGTGTGCGCAGCTTGCCAACTGATACAAAACAGTACTTTTGCACTCTCCTGACTTTTCCAATCACATGAACATTCGATTGGAAGCTGTTTTGGACAACTTTTCTTTTCTTCCTGCCAAACACTTGGCAGACATCTCTGCAACTTCTAGAACACGATGGGAGATGTTTTCTGTGCTGGCACAGTTTCTCCTAGCCAGACATACTGGGAAAGCGTTTTGCTAAGATGTAGACTACAAAAGACGCTAAAGACGAAGGTAGGATGCTCTCCGGGGCTAAGAGCCGCTCCCGGGCGTCTTTGGGCAGAAGCCACGCTAAGGAGAGCACTGTGAGCGGCACAATCGTCTTTGCGCGAAGAAGCCGCTTCTTCGGCTCCGGGAGCCGGAGAGAGCGGCAGCTTCGGGAAGGTGAAGAAGCAAGCTGTACAACACTGGGATTGTGTGCGCACCTTGCCAACTGATAGAAAACAGTACTTTTGCACTCTCCTGACTTTTCCAAGCACATGAACATTCGATTGGAAGCTGTTTTGGACAACTTTTCTTTTCTTCCTGCCAAACACTTGGCAGACCTCCGTGCAACTTCTAGAATACGATGGGAGATGTTTTCTGTGCTGGCACAGTTTCTCCTAGCCAGACATACTGGGAAAGCGTTTTGCTAAGATGTAGACTACAAAAGACGCTAAAGACGAAGGTAGGATGCTCTCCGGAGCTAAGAGCCGCTCCCGGGCGTCTTTGGGCAGAAGCCGCGCTAAGGAGAGCACTGTGAGCGGCACAATCGTCTTTGCGCGAAGAAGCCGCTTCTTCGGCTCCGGGAGCCGGGGAGACCGGCAGATTAGAGAAGGTGAAGAAGCAAGCTGTACAACACTGGGATTGTGTGTGCACCTTGCCAACTGATAGAAAACAGTACTTTTGCACTCTCCTAACTTTTCCAATCACATGAACATTCGATTGGAAGCTGTTTTGGACAACTTTTCTTTTCTTCCTGCCAAACACTTGGCAGACCTCCGTGCAACTTCTAGAACACGATGGGAGATGTTTTCTGTGCTGGCACAGTTTTTTCCTAGCCAGATATAGTGGAAAATCTATTTGCTAAGATTTGGACTACAAAAGACGCTAAAGACGAAGGTAGGATGCTCTCCAGAGCTAAGAGCCGCTCCCGGGCGTCTTTGGGCAGAAGCCGCGCTAAGGAGAGCACTGTGAGCGGCACAATTGTCTTTGCGCGAAGAAGCCGCTTCTTCGGCTCCGGGAGCCGGGGAGAGCAGTAGCTTCAGGAAGGTGAAGAAGCAAGCTGTACAACACTGGGATTGTGTGCGCATTTTGCCAACTGATAGAAAACAGTACTTTTACATTCTCCTGACTTTTCCGATCACATAAACATTCGATTGGAAGCAGTTTTGGACAACTTTTCTTCCTGCCAAACACTTGGCAGACATCTCTGCAACTTCTAGAACACGATGGGAGATGTTTTCTGTGCTGGCAGAGTTTTTTCTAGCCAGACATACTGGGAAAGCGTTTTGCTAAGATGTAGACTACAAAAGACGCTAAAGACGAAGGTGGGATGCTCTCCGGAGCTAAGAGCCTCTTTCGGGCGTCTTTGGACAGAAGCCGCTCTAAGGAGAGCACTGTGAGCGGCACAATCGTCTTTGCGCGAAGAAGCCGCTTCTTCGGCTCCGGGAGCCGGAGAGAGCGGCAGCTTCGGGAAGGTGAAGAAGCAAGCTGTACAACACTGGGATTGTGTGCGCAGCTTGCCAACTGATACAAAACAGTACTTTTGCACTCTCCTGACTTTTCCAAGCACATGAACATTCGATTGGAAGCTGTTTTGGACAACTTTTCTTTTCTTCCTGCCAAACACTTGGCAGACCTCCGTGCAACTTCTAGAACACGATGGGAGATGTTTTCTGTGCTGGCACAGTTTTTCCTAGCCAGACATACTGGGAAAGCGTTTTGCTAAGATGTAGACTACAAAAGACGCTAAAGACGAAGGTAGGATGCTCTCCAGAGCTAAGAGCCGCTCCCGGGCGTCTTTGGGCAGAAGCCACGCTAAGGAGAGCACTGTGAGCGGCACAATCGTCCTTGTGCGAAGAAGCCGCTCTTTCGGCTCCGGGAGCCGGAGAGAGCGGCAGCTTTGGGAAGGTGAAGAAGGAAGCTGTACAACACTGGGATTGTGTGCGCACCTTGCCAACTGATAGAAAACAGTACTTTTGCACTCTCCTGACTTTTCCAATCACATGAACATTCGATTGGATGCTGTTTTGGACAACTTTTCTTTTCTTCCTGCCAAACACTTGGCAGACATCTCTGCAACTTCTAGAACACGATGGGAGATGTTTTCTGTGCTGGCACAGTTTTTCCTAGACAGACATAGTGGAAAATCTATTTGCTAAGATTTGGACTACAAAAGACGCTAAAGACGAAGGTAGGATGCTCTCCGGGGCTAAGAGCCGCTCCCGGGCGTCTTTGGGCAGAAGCCGCGCTAAGGAGAGCACTGTGAGCGGCACAATCGTCTTTGCGAGAAGAAGCCGCTTCTTCGGCTCCAGGAGCCGGGGAGACCGGCAGCTTCGGGAAGGTGAAGAAGCAAGCTGTACAACACTGGGATTGTGTGCGCACCTTGCCAACTGATAGAAAACAGTACTTTTGCACTCTCCTGACTTTTCCAATCACATGAACATTCGATTGGAAGCTGTTTTGGACAACTTTTCTTCCTGCCAAACACTTGGCAGACATCTCTGCAACTTCTAGAACACGATGGGAGATGTTTTCTGTGCTGGCACAGTTTCTCCTAGCCAGACATACTGGGAAAGCGTTTTGCTAAGATGTAGACTACAAAAGACGCTAAAGACGAAGGTAGGATGCTCTCCAGAGCTAAGAGCCGCTCCCAGGCGTCTTTGGGCAGAAGCCGCGCTAAGGAGAGCACTGTGAGCGGCACAATCGTCTTTGCGCGAAGAAGCCGCTTCTTCGGCTCCGGGAGCCGGAGAGAGCGGCAGCTTCGGGAAGGTGAAGAAGCAAGCTGTACAACACTGGGATTGTGTGCGCACCTTGCCAACTGATAGAAAACAGTACTTTTGCACTCTCCTGACTTTTCCAATCACATGAACATTCGATTGGAAGCTGTTTTGGACAACTTTTCTTCCTGCCAAACACTTGGCAGACATCTCTGCAACTTCTAGAACACGATGGGAGATGTTTTCTGTGCTGGCACAGTTTCTCCTAGCCAGACACACTGGGAAAGCATTTTGCTAAGATGTAGACTACAAAAGACGCTAAAGACGAAGGTAGGATGCTCTCCGGAGATAAGCGCCGCTCCCGGCCGTCTTTGGGCAGAAGCCGCGCTAAGGAGAGCACTGTGAGCGGCACAATCGTCTTTGCGCGAAGAAGCCGCTTCTTTGGCTCCAAGAGCCGGGGAGACCGGCAGCTTCGGGAAGGTGAAGAAGCAAGCTGTACAACACTGGGATTGTGTGCGCACCTTGCCAACTGATAGAAAACAGTACTTTTGCACTCTCCTGACTTTTCCAATCACATGAACATTCGATTGGAAGCTGTTTTGGACAACTTTTCTTTTCTTCCTGCCAAACACTTGGCAGACCTCCGTGCAACTTCTAGAACACGATGGGAGATGTTTTCTGTGCTGGCACAGTTTGTCCTAGCCAGACATACTGGGAAAGCGTTTTGCTAAGATGTAGACTACAAAAGACGCTAAAGACGAAGGTAGGATGCTCTCCGGAGCTAACAGCCGCTCCCAGGCGTCTTTGGGCAGAAGCCGCGCTAAGGAGAGCACTGTGAGCGGCACAATCGTCTTTGCGAGAAGAAGCCGCTTCTTCGGCTCCAGGAGCCGGGGAGACCGGCAGCTTCGGGAAGGTGAAGAAGCAAGCTGTACAACACTGGGATTGTGTGCGCACCTTGCCAACTGATAGAAAACAGTACTTTTGCACTCTCCTGACTTTTCCAATCACATGAACATTCGATTGGAAGCTGTTTTGGACAACTTTTCTTCCAGCCAAACACTTGGCAGAAATCTCTGCAACTTCTAGAACACGATGGGAGATGTTTTCTGTGCTGGCACAGTTTTTCCTAGCCAGACATAGTGGAAAATCTATTTGCTAAGACGTAGACTACAAAAGAGGCTAAAGACGAAGGTAGGATGCTCTCCGGAGCTAAGAGCCGCTCCCGGGCGTCTTTGGGCAGAAGCCACGCTAAGGAGAGCACTGTGAGCGGCACAATCGTCTTTGCGCGAAGAAGCCGCTTCTTCGGCTCCGGGAGCCGGAGAGAGCGGCAGCTTCGGGAAGGTGAAGAAGCAAGCTGTACAACACTGGGATTGTGTGCGCAGCTTGCCAACTGATACAAAACAGTACTTTTGCACTCTCCTGACTTTTCCAATCACATGAACATTCGATTGGAAGCTGTTTTGGACAACTTTTCTTTTCTTCCTGCCAAACACTTGGCAGACATCTCTGCAACTTCTAGAACACGATGGGAGATGTTTTCTGTGCTGGCACAGTTTCTCCTAGCCAGACATACTGGGAAAGCGTTTTGCTAAGATGTAGACTACAAAAGACGCTAAAGACGAAGGTAGGATGCTCTCCGGGGCTAAGAGCCGCTCCCGGGCGTCTTTGGGCAGAAGCCACGCTAAGGAGAGCACTGTGAGCGGCACAATCGTCTTTGCGCGAAGAAGCCGCTTCTTCGGCTCCGGGAGCCGGAGAGAGCGGCAGCTTCGGGAAGGTGAAGAAGCAAGCTGTACAACACTGGGATTGTGTGCGCACCTTGCCAACTGATAGAAAACAGTACTTTTGCACTCTCCTGACTTTTCCAAGCACATGAACATTCGATTGGAAGCTGTTTTGGACAACTTTTCTTTTCTTCCTGCCAAACACTTGGCAGACCTCCGTGCAACTTCTAGAATACGATGGGAGATGTTTTCTGTGCTGGCACAGTTTCTCCTAGCCAGACATACTGGGAAAGCGTTTTGCTAAGATGTAGACTACAAAAGACGCTAAAGACGAAGGTAGGATGCTCTCCGGAGCTAAGAGCCGCTCCCGGGCGTCTTTGGGCAGAAGCCGCGCTAAGGAGAGCACTGTGAGCGGCACAATCGTCTTTGCGCGAAGAAGCCGCTTCTTCGGCTCCGGGAGCCGGGGAGACCGGCAGATTAGAGAAGGTGAAGAAGCAAGCTGTACAACACTGGGATTGTGTGTGCACCTTGCCAACTGATAGAAAACAGTACTTTTGCACTCTCCTAACTTTTCCAATCACATGAACATTCGATTGGAAGCTGTTTTGGACAACTTTTCTTTTCTTCCTGCCAAACACTTGGCAGACCTCCGTGCAACTTCTAGAACACGATGGGAGATGTTTTCTGTGCTGGCACAGTTTTTTCCTAGCCAGATATAGTGGAAAATCTATTTGCTAAGATTTGGACTACAAAAGACGCTAAAGACGAAGGTAGGATGCTCTCCAGAGCTAAGAGCCGCTCCCGGGCGTCTTTGGGCAGAAGCCGCGCTAAGGAGAGCACTGTGAGCGGCACAATTGTCTTTGCGCGAAGAAGCCGCTTCTTCGGCTCCGGGAGCCGGGGAGAGCAGTAGCTTCAGGAAGGTGAAGAAGCAAGCTGTACAACACTGGGATTGTGTGCGCATTTTGCCAACTGATAGAAAACAGTACTTTTACATTCTCCTGACTTTTCCGATCACATAAACATTCGATTGGAAGCAGTTTTGGACAACTTTTCTTCCTGCCAAACACTTGGCAGACATCTCTGCAACTTCTAGAACACGATGGGAGATGTTTTCTGTGCTGGCAGAGTTTTTTCTAGCCAGACATACTGGGAAAGCGTTTTGCTAAGATGTAGACTACAAAAGACGCTAAAGACGAAGGTGGGATGCTCTCCGGAGCTAAGAGCCTCTTTCGGGCGTCTTTGGACAGAAGCCGCTCTAAGGAGAGCACTGTGAGCGGCACAATCGTCTTTGCGCGAAGAAGCCGCTTCTTCGGCTCCGGGAGCCGGAGAGAGCGGCAGCTTCGGGAAGGTGAAGAAGCAAGCTGTACAACACTGGGATTGTGTGCGCAGCTTGCCAACTGATACAAAACAGTACTTTTGCACTCTCCTGACTTTTCCAAGCACATGAACATTCGATTGGAAGCTGTTTTGGACAACTTTTCTTTTCTTCCTGCCAAACACTTGGCAGACCTCCGTGCAACTTCTAGAACACGATGGGAGATGTTTTCTGTGCTGGCACAGTTTTTCCTAGCCAGACATACTGGGAAAGCGTTTTGCTAAGATGTAGACTACAAAAGACGCTAAAGACGAAGGTAGGATGCTCTCCAGAGCTAAGAGCCGCTCCCGGGCGTCTTTGGGCAGAAGCCACGCTAAGGAGAGCACTGTGAGCGGCACAATCGTCCTTGTGCGAAGAAGCCGCTCTTTCGGCTCCGGGAGCCGGAGAGAGCGGCAGCTTTGGGAAGGTGAAGAAGGAAGCTGTACAACACTGGGATTGTGTGCGCACCTTGCCAACTGATAGAAAACAGTACTTTTGCACTCTCCTGACTTTTCCAATCACATGAACATTCGATTGGATGCTGTTTTGGACAACTTTTCTTTTCTTCCTGCCAAACACTTGGCAGACATCTCTGCAACTTCTAGAACACGATGGGAGATGTTTTCTGTGCTGGCACAGTTTTTCCTAGACAGACATAGTGGAAAATCTATTTGCTAAGATTTGGACTACAAAAGACGCTAAAGACGAAGGTAGGATGCTCTCCGGGGCTAAGAGCCGCTCCCGGGCGTCTTTGGGCAGAAGCCGCGCTAAGGAGAGCACTGTGAGCGGCACAATCGTCTTTGCGAGAAGAAGCCGCTTCTTCGGCTCCAGGAGCCGGGGAGACCGGCAGCTTCGGGAAGGTGAAGAAGCAAGCTGTACAACACTGGGATTGTGTGCGCACCTTGCCAACTGATAGAAAACAGTACTTTTGCACTCTCCTGACTTTTCCAATCACATGAACATGCGATTGGAAGCTGTTTTGGACAACTTTTCTTCCAGCCAAACACTTGGCAGAAATCTCTGCAACTTCTAGAACACGATGGGAGATGTTTTCTGTGCTGGCACAGTTTTTCCTAGCCAGACATAGTGGAAAATCTATTTGCTAAGACGTAGACTACAAAAGACGCTAAAGACGAAGGTAGGATGCTCTCCGGAGCTAAGAGCAGCTCCCGGGCGTCTTTGGGCAGAAGCCGCGCTAAGGAGAGCACTATGAGCGGCACAATCGTCTTTGCGCGAAGAAGCCGCTTCTTCGGCTCCGGGAGCCGGAGAGAGCGGCAGCTTCGGGAAGGTGAAGAAGCAAGCTGTACAACACTGGGATTGTGTGCGCAGCTTGCCAACTGATACAAAACAGTACTTTTGCACTCTCCTGACTTTTCCAATCACATGAACATTCGATTGGAAGCTGTTTTGGACAACTTTTCTTTTCTTCCTGCCAAACACTTGGCAGACATCTCTGCAACTTCTAGAACACGATGGGAGATGTTTTCTGTGCTGGCACAGTTTCTCCTAGCCAGACATACTGGGAAAGCGTTTTGCTAAGATGTAGACTACAAAAGACGCTAAAGACGAAGGTAGGATGCTCTCCGGGGCTAAGAGCCGCTCCCGGGCGTCTTTGGGCAGAAGCCACGCTAAGGAGAGCACTGTGAGCGGCACAATCGTCTTTGCGCGAAGAAGCCGCTTCTTCGGCTCCGGGAGCCGGAGAGAGCGGCAGCTTCGGGAAGGTGAAGAAGCAAGCTGTACAACACTGGGATTGTGTGCGCACCTTGCCAACTGATAGAAAACAGTACTTTTGCACTCTCCTGACTTTTCCAAGCACATGAACATTCGATTGGAAGCTGTTTTGGACAACTTTTCTTTTCTTCCTGCCAAACACTTGGCAGACCTCCGTGCAACTTCTAGAATACGATGGGAGATGTTTTCTGTGCTGGCACAGTTTCTCCTAGCCAGACATACTGGGAAAGCGTTTTGCTAAGATGTAGACTACAAAAGACGCTAAAGACGAAGGTAGGATGCTCTCCGGAGCTAAGAGCCGCTCCCGGGCGTCTTTGGGCAGAAGCCGCGCTAAGGAGAGCACTGTGAGCGGCACAATCGTCTTTGCGCGAAGAAGCCGCTTCTTCAGCTCCGGGAGCCGGGGAGACCGGCAGATTAGAGAAGGTGAAGAAGCAAGCTGTACAACACTGGGATTGTGTGTGCACCTTGCCAACTGATAGAAAACAGTACTTTTGCACTCTCCTAACTTTTCCAAGCACATGAACATTCGATTGGAAGCTGTTTTGGACAACTTTTCTTTTCTTCCTGCCAAACACTTGGCAGACCTCCGTGCAACTTCTAGAACACGATGGGAGATGTTTTCTGTGCTGGCACAGTTTTTCCTAGCCAGACATACTGGGAAAGCGTTTTGCTAAGATGTAGACTACAAAAGACGCTAAAGACGAAGGTAGGATGCTCTCCAGAGCTAAGAGCCGCTCCCGGGCGTCTTTGGGCAGAAGCCACGCTAAGGAGAGCACTGTGAGCGGCACAATCGTCCTTGTGCGAAGAAGCCGCTCCTTCGGCTCCGGGAGCCGGTGAGAGCGGCAGCTTTGGGAAGGTGAAGAAGGAAGCTGTACAACACTGGGATTGTGTGCGCACCTTGCCAACTGATAGAAAACAGTACTTTTGCACTCTCCTGACTTTTCCAATCACATGAACATTCGATTGGAAGCTGTTTTGGACAACTTTTCTTTTCTTCCTGCCAAACACTTGGCAGACATCTCTGCAACTTCTAGAACACGATGGGAGATGTTTTCTGTGCTGGCACAGTTTTTCCTAGACAGACATAGTGGAAAATCTATTTGCTAAGATTTGGACTACAAAAGACGCTAAAGACGAAGGTAGGATGCTCTCCGGAGCTAAGAGCCTCTCCAAGACGTCTTTGGGCAGAAGTCGCGCTAAGGAGAGCACTGTGAGCGGCACAATCGTCTTTGCGCAAAGAAGCCGCTTCTTCGGCTCCAGGAGCCAAAGAGAGCGGCAGCTTCGGGAAGGTGAAGAAGCAAGCTGTACAAAACTGGGATTGTGTGCGCAGCTTGCCAACTGATAGAAAACAGTACTTTTGCACTCTCCTGACTTTTCCAATGACATGAACATTCGATTGGAAGCTGTTTTGGACAACTTTTCTTCCTGCCAAACACTTGGCAGACATCTCTGCAACTTCTAGAACACGATGGGAGATGTTTTCTGTGCTGGCACAGTTTTTCCTAGCCAGACATACTGGGAAAGCGTTTTGCTAAGATGTAGACTACAAAAGACGCTAAAGACGAAGGTAGGATGCTCTCCAGAGCTAAGAGTCGCTCCCGGGCGTCTTTGGGCAGAAGCCGCGCTAAGGAGAGCACTGTGAGCGGCACAATCGTCCTTGTGCGAAGAAGCCGCTTCTTCGGCTCCGGGAGCCGGAGAGAGCGGCAGTTTCGGGAAGGTGAAGAAGCAAGCTGTACAACACTGGGATTGTGTGCGCACCTTGCCAACTGATAGAAAACAGTACTTTTGCACTCTCCTGACTTTTCCAATCACATGAACATTCGATTGGAAGCTGTTTTGGACAACTTTTCTTCCTGCCAAACACTTGGCAGACATCTCTGCAACTTCTAGAACACGATGGGAGATGTTTTCTGTGCTGGCACAGTTTTTTCTAGCCAGACATACTGGGAAAGCGTTTTGCTAAGATGTAGACTACAAAAGACGCTAAAGACGAAGGTAGGATGCTCTCCAGAGCTAAGAGCCGCTCCCAGGCGTCTTTGGGCAGAAGCCGCGCTAAGGAGAGCACTGTGAGCGGCACAATCGTCTTTGCGCGAAGAAGCCGCTTCTTAGGCTGCGGGAGCCGGGGACAGCGGCAGCTTCGGGAAGGTGAAGAAGCAAGCTGTACAACACTGGGATTGTGTGCGCAGCTTGCCAACTGATAGAAAACAGTACTTTTGCACTCTCCTGACTTTTACAAGCACATGAACATTCGATTGGAAGCTGTTTTGGACAACTTTTCTTTTCTTCCTGCCAAACACTTGGCAGACATCTCTGCAACTTCTAGAACACGATGGGAGATGTTTTCTGTGCTGGCACAGTTTTTCCTAGACAGACATATTGGAAAATCTATTTGCTAAGACGTAGACTACAGAAGACGCTAATGACAAAGGTAGGATGCTCTCCGGAGCTAAGAGCCGCTCCTGGGCGTCTTTGGGCAGAAGCGGCGCTAAGGAGAGCACTGTGAGCGGCACAATCGTCTTTGCGCGAAGAAGCCGCTTCTTCGGCTCCAGGTGCCGGGGAGACCGGCAGCTTCGGGAAGGTGAAGAAGCAAGCTGTACAACACTGGGATTGTGTGCGCACCTTGCCAACTGATACAAAACAGTACTTTTGCACTCTCCTGACTTTTCCAATCACATGAACATTCGATTGGAAGCTGTTTTGGACAACTTTTCTTCCTGCCAAACACTTGGCAGACATCTCTGCAACTTCTAGAACACGATGGGAGATGTTTTCTGTGCTGGCACAGTTTTTCCTAGCCAGACATACTGAGAAAGCGTTTTGCTAGGATGTTGACTACAAAAGACGCTAAAGACGAAGGTAGGATGCTCTCCGGGGCTTAGAGCCGCTCCCGGGCGTCTTTGGGCAGAAGCCGCGCTAAGGAGAGCACTGTGAGCGGCACAATCGTCTTTGCGCGAAGAAGCCGCTTCTTCGGCTCCAGGAGCCGGGGAGACCGGCAGCTTCGGGAAGGTGAAGAAGCAAGCTGTACAAAACTGGGATTGTGTGCGCACCTTGCCAACTGATAGCAAACAGTACTTTTGCACTCTCCTGACTTTTCCAATCACATGAACATTCGATTGGAAGCTGTTTTGGACAACTTTTCTTCCTGCCAAACACTTGGCAGACATCTCTGCAACTTCTAGAACACGATGGGAGATGTTTTCTGTGCTGGCACAGTTTCTCCTAGCCAGACATACTGGGAAAGCGTTTTGCTAAGACGTAGACTACAAAAGACGCTAAAGACGAAGGTAGGATGCTCTCCAGAGCTAAGAGCCGCTCCCAGGCGTCTTTGGGCAGAAGCCGCGCTAAGGAGAGCACTGTGAGCGGCACAATCGTCTTTGCGCGAAGAAGCCGCTTCTTCGGCTCCGGGAGCCGGAGAGAGCGGCAGCTTCGGGAAGGTGAAGAAGCAAGCTGTACAACACTGGGATTGTGTGCGCACCTTGCCAACTGATAGAAAACAGTACTTTTGCACTCTCCTGACTTTTCCAATCACATGAACATTCGATTGGAAGCTGTTTTGGACAACTTTTCTTCCTGCCAAACACTTGGCAGACATCTCTGCAACTTCTAGAACACGATGGGAGATGTTTTCTGTGCTGGCACAGTTTCTCCTAGCCAGACACACTGGGAAAGCATTTTGCTAAGATGTAGACTACAAAAGACGCTAAAGACGAAGGTAGGATGCTCTCCGGAGATAAGCGCCGCTCCCGGCCGTCTTTGGGCAGAAGCCGCGCTAAGGAGAGCACTGTGAGCGGCACAATCGTCTTTGCGCGAAGAAGCCGCTTCTTTGGCTCCAAGAGCCGGGGAGACTGGCAGCTTCGGGAAGGTGAAGAAGCAAGCTGTACAACACTGGGATTGTGTGCGCACCTTGCCAACTGATAGAAAACAGTACTTTTGCACTCTCCTGACTTTTCCAATCACATGAACATTCGATTGGAAGCTGTTTTGGACAACTTTTCTTCCAGCCAAACACTTGGCAGACCTCCGTACAACTTCTAGAACACGATGGGACATGTTTTATGAGCTGGCACAGTTTTTTCTAGCCAGACATACTCGGAAAGCATTTTGCTAAGATGTAGACTACAAAAGACGCTAAAGACGAAGGTAGGATTCTCTCCGGAGCTAAGAGCCGCTCCCAGGCGTCTTTGGGCAGAAGCCGCGCTAAGGAGAGCACTGTGAGCGGCACAATCGTCTTTGCGCGAAGAAGCCGCTTCTTCGGCTCCGGGAGCCGGAGAGAGCGGCAGCTTCGGGAAGGTGAAGAAGCAAGCTGTACAACACTGGGATTGTGTGCGCACCTTGCCAACGGATAGAAAACAGTACTTTTGCACTCTCCTGACTTTTCCAAGCACATGAACATTCGATTGGAAGCTGTTTTGGACAACTTTTCTTTTCTTCCTGCCAAACACTTGGCAGACATCTCTGCAACTTCTAGAACACGATGGGAGATGTTTTCTGTGCTGGCACAGTTTCTCCTAGCCAGACATACTGGGAAAGCGTTTTGCTAAGATGTAGACTACAAAAGACGCTAAAGACGAAGGTAGGATGCTCTCCAGAGCTAAGAGCCGCTCCCGGGCGTCTTTGGGCAGAAGCCGCGCTAAGGAGAGCACTGTGAGCGGCACAATCGTCTTTGCGAGAAGAAGCCGCTTCTTCGGATCCGCAAGCCGGAGAGAGCGGCAGCTTCGGGAAGGTGAAGAAGCAAGCTGTACAACACTGGTATTGTGTGCGCACCTTGCCAACTGATAGAAAACAGTACTTTTGCACTCTCCTGACTTTTCCAATCACATGAACATTCGATTGGAAGCTGTTTTGGACAACTTTTCTTTTCTTCCTGCCAAACACTTGGCAGACCTCCGTGCAACTTCTAGAACACGATGGGAGATGTTTTCTGTGCTGGCACAGTTTGTCCTAGCCAGACATACTGGGAAAGCGTTTTGCTAAGATGTAGACTACAAAAGACGCTAAAGACGAAGGTAGGATGCTCTCCGAAGCTAACAGCCGCTCCCAGGCGTCTTTGGGCAGAAGCCGCGCTAAGGAGAGCACTGTGAGCGGCACAATCGTCTTTGCGAGAAGAAGCCGCTTCTTCGGCTCCAGGAGCCGGGGAGACCGGCAGCTTCGGGAAGGTGAAGAAGCAAGCTGTACAACACTGGGATTGTGTGCGCACCTTGCCAACTGATAGAAAACAGTACTTTTGCACTCTCCTGACTTTTCCAATCACATGAACATTCGATTGGAAGCTGTTTTGGACAACTTTTCTTCCAGCAAAACACTTGGCAGACATCTCTGCAACTTCTAGAACACGATGGGAGATGTTTTCTGTGCTGGCACAGTTTCTCCTAGCCAGACATACTGGGAAAGCGTTTTGCTAAGATGTAGACTACAAAAGACGCTAAAGACGAAGGTAGGATGCTCTCCGGAGCTAAGAGCCGCTCTCGGGCGTCTTTGGGCAGAAGCCGCGCTAAGGAGAGCACTGTGAGCGGCACAATCGTCTTTGCGCGAAGAAGCCGCTTCTTCGGCTCCGTGAGCCGGAGAGAGCGGCAGCTTCGGGAAGGTGAAGAAGCAAGCTGTACAACACTGGGATTGTGTGCGCACCTTGCCAACTGATACAAAACAGTACTTTTGCACTCTCCTGACTTTTCCAAGCACATGAACATTCGATTGGAAGCTGTTTTGGACAACTTTTCTTTTCTTCCTGCCAAACACTTGGCAGACATCCGTGCAACTTCTAGAACACGATGGGCGATGTTTTCTGTGCTGGCACAGTTTTTCCGAGCCAGACATAGTGGAAAATCTATTTGCTAAGATTTGGACTACAAAAGACGCTAAAGACGAAGGTAGGATGCTCTCCGGAGCTAAGAGCCGCTCCCGGGCGTCTTTGGGCAGAAGCCACGCTAAGGAGAGCACTGTGAGCGGCACAATCGTCTTTGCGCGAAGAAGCCGCTTCTTCGGCTCCGGGAGCTGGAGAGAGCGGCAGCTTCGGGAAGGTGAAGAAGCAAGCTGTACAACAATGGTATTGTGTGCGCACCTTGCCAACTGATAGAAAACAGTACTTTTGCACTCTCCTGACTTTTCCAATCACATGAACATTCGATTGGAAGCTGTTTTGGACAACTTTTCTTCCTGCCAAACACTTGGCAGACATCTCTGCAACTTCTAGAACATGATGGGAGATGTTTTCTGTGCTGGCACAGTTTCTCCTAGCCAGACATACTGGGAAAGCGTTTTGCTAAGATGTAGACTACAAAAGACGCTAAAGACGAAGGTAGGATGCTCTCCGGGGCTAAGAGCCGCTCCCGGGCGTCTTTGGGCAGAAGCCGCACTAAGGAGAGCACTGTGAGCGGCACAATCGTCTTTGCGCGAAGAAGCCGCTTCTTCGGCTCCAGGAGCCGGGGAGACCGGCAGCTTCGGGAAGGTGAAGAAGCAAGCTGTACAACACTGGGATTGTGTGCGCACCTTGCCAACTGATAGAAAACAGTACTTTTGCACTCTCCTGACTTTTCCAATCACATGAACATTCGATTGGAAGCTGTTTTGGACAACTTTTCTTCCAGCCAAACACTTGGCAGACATCTCTGCAACTTCTAGAACACGATGGGAGATGTTTTCTGTGCTGGCCGAGTTTTTTCTAGCCAGACATACTGGGAAAGCGTTTTGCTAAGATGTAGACTACAAAAGACGCTAAAGACGAAGGTAGGATGCTCTCCGGAGCTAAGAGCCGCTCCCGGGCGTCTTTGGGCAGAAGCCGCGCTAAGGAGAGCACTGTGAGCGGCACAATCGTCTTTGCGCAAAGAAGCCGCTTCTTCGGCTCCGGGAGCCGGAGAGAGCGGCAGCTTCGGGAAGGTGAAGAAGCAAGCTGTACAACACTGGGATTGTGTGCGCACCTTGCCAACTGATAGAAAACAGTACTTTTGCACTCTCCTGACTTTTCCAATCACATGAACATTCGATTGGAAGCTGTTTTGGACAACTTTTCTTGTCTTCCTGCCAAAAACTTGGCAGACCTCCGTGCAACTTCTAGAACACGATGGGAGATGTTTTCTGTGCTGGCACAGTTTGTCCTAGCCAGACATACTGGGAAAGCGTTTTGCTAAGATGTAGACTACAAAAGACGCTAAAGACGAAGGTAGGATGCTCTCCGGAGCTAACAGCCGCTCCCGGGCGTCTTTGGGCAAAAGCCGCGCTAAGGAGAGCACTGTGAGCGGCACAATCGTCTTTGCGCGAAGAAGCCGCTTCTTCGGCTCCAGGAGCCGGGGAGACCGGCAGCTTCGGGAAGGTGAAGAAGCAAGCTGTACAACACTGGGATTGTGTGCGCACCTTGCCAACTGATAGAAAACAGTACTTTTGCACTCTCCTGACTTTTCCAATCACATGAACATTCGATTGGAAGCTGTTTTGGACAACTTTTCTTCCAGCCAAACACTTGGCAGACATCTCTGCAACTTCTAGAACACGATGGGAGATGTTTTCTGTGCTGGCACAGTTTTTTCTAGCCAGACATACTGGGAAAGCGTTTTGCTAAGATGTAGACTACAAAAGACGCTAAAGACGAAGGTAGGATGCTCTCCGGAGCTAAGAGCCGCTCCCGGGCGTCTTTGGGCAGAAGCCGCGCTAAGGAGAGCACTGTGAGCGGCACAATCGTCTTTGCGCGAAGAAGCCGCTTCTTCGGCTCCAGGTGCCGGGGAGACCGGCAGCTTCGGGAAGGTGAAGAAGCAAGCTGTACAACACTGGGATTGTGTGCGCACCTTGCCAACTGATAGAAAACAGTACTTTTGCACTCTCCTGACTTTTCCAATCACATGAACATTCGATTGGAAGCTGTTTTGGACAACTTTTCTTCCAGCCAAACACTTGGCAGACATCTCTGCAACTTCTAGAACACGATGGGAGATGTTTTCTGTGCTGGCACAGTTTTTTCTAGACAGACATACTGGGAAAGCGTTTTGCTAAGATGTAGACTACAAAAGACGCTAAAGACAAAGGTAGGATGCTCTCCAGAGCTAAGAGCCGCTCCCAGGCGTCTTTGGGCAGAAGCCGCGCTAAGGAGAGCACTGTGAGCGGCACAATCGTCTTTGCGCGATGAAGCCGCTTCTTCGGCTCAGGGAGCCGGAGAGAGCGGCAGCTTCGGGAAGGTGAAGAAGCAAGCTGTACAACACTGGGATTGTGTGCGCAGCTTACCAACTGATAGAAAACAGTACTTTTGCACTCTCCTGACTTTTCCAATCACATGAACATTCTATTGGAAGCTGTTTTTGACAACTTTTCTTTTCTTCCTGCCAAACACTTGGCAGACCGCCGTGCAACTTCTAGAACACGATGGGAGATGTTTTCTGTGCTGGCACAGTTTTTCCTAGACAGACATAGTGGAAAATCTATATGTTAAGACGTAGACGACAAAAGACGCTAAAGACGAAGGTAGGATGCTCTCTGGAGCTAAGAGCCGCTTCCGGGTGTCTTTGGGCAGAAGCCGCGCTAAGGAGAGCACTGTGAGCGGCACAATCGTCTTTGCGCGAAGAAGCCGCTTCTTCGGCTCCGTGAGCCGGAGAGACCGGCAGCTTCGGGAAGGTGAAGAAGCAAGCTGTACAACACTGGGATTGTGTGCGCAGCTTGCCAACTGATAGAAAACAGTACTTTTGCACTCTCCTGACTTTTCCAATCACATGAACATTCGATTGGAAGCTGTTTTGGACAACTTTTCTTCCTGCCAAACACTTGGCAGACATCTCTGCAACTTCTAGAACACGATGGGAGATGTTTTCTGTGCTGGCCCAGTTTCTCCTAACCAGACATACTGGGAAAGCGTTTTGCTAAGATGTAGACTACAAAAGACGCTAAAGACGAAGGTAGGATGCTCTCCGGAGCTAAGAGCCGCTCCCGGGCGTCTTTGGGCAGAAGCCGCGCTAAGGAGAGCACTGTGAGCGGCACAATCGTCTTTGCGCGAAGAAGCCGCTTCTTCGGCTCCGGGAGCCGGAGAGAGCGGCAGCTTCGGGAAGGTGAAGAAGCAAGCTGTACAACACTGGGATTGTGTGCGCACCTTGCCAACTGATAGAAAATAGTACTTTTGCACTCTCCTGACTTTTCCAATCACATGAACATTCGATTGGAAGCTGTTTTGGACAACTTTTCTTCCTGCCAAACACTTGGCAGACATCTCTGCAACTTCTAGAACACGATGGGAGATGTTTTCTGTGCTGGCACAGTTTTTCCTAGCCAGACATACTGGGAAAGCGTTTTGCTAAGATGTAGACTACAAAAGACGCTAAAGACGAAGGTAGGATGCTCTCCGGAGCTAAGAGCCGCTCCCGGGCGTCTTTGGGCAGAAGCCGCGCTAAGGAGAGCACTGTGAGCGGCACAATCGTCTTTGCGCGAAGAAGCCGCTTCTTCGGCTCCGGGAGCCGGAGAGAGCGGCAGCTTCGGGAAGGTGAAGAAGTAAGCTGTACAACACTGGGATTGTGTGCGCAGCTTGCCAACTGATAGAAAACAGTACTTTTGCACTCTCCTGACTTTTCCAATCACATGAACATTCGATTGGAAGCTGTTTTGGACAACTTTTCTTTTCTTCCTGCCAAACACTTGGCAGACCTCCGTGCAACTTCTAGAACACGATGGGAGATGTTTTCTGTGCTGGCACAGTTTCTCCTAGCCAGACATAGTGGAAAGCGTTTTGCTAAGATGTAGACTGCAAAAGACGCTAAAGACGAAGGTAGGATGCTCTCCAGAGCTAAGAGCCGCTCCCGGGCGTCTTTGGGCAGAAGCCGCGCTAAGGAGAGCACTGTGAGCGGCACAATCGTCTTTGCGCGAAGAAGCCGCTTCTTCGGCTCCGGGAGCCGGAGAGAGCGGCAGCTTCGGGAAGGTGAAGAAGCAAGCTGTACAACACTGGGATTGTGTGCGCAGCTTGCCAACTGATAGAAAACAGTACTTTTGGACTGTCCTGACTTTTCCAATCACATGAACATTCGATTGGAAGCTGTTTTGGACAACTTTTCTTTTCTTCCTGCCAAACACTTGGCAGACCTCCGTGCAACTTCTAGAACACGATGGGAGATGTTTTCTGTGCTGGCACTATTTTTCCTAGCCAGACATAGTGGAAAATCTATTTGCTAAGATTTAGACTACAAAAGACGCTAAAGACGAAGGTAGGATGCTCTCCGGAGCTAAGAGCCGCTCCCGGGCGTCTTTGGGCAGAAGCCGCGCTAAGGAGAGCACTGTGAGCGGCACAATCGTCTTTGCGCGAAGAAGCCGCTTCTTCGGCTCCAAGAGCCGGAGAGAGCGGCAGCTTCGGGAAGGTGAAGAAGCAAGCTGTACAACACTGGGATTGTGTGCGCAGCTTGCCAACTGATAGAAAACAGTACTTTTGCACTCTCCTGACTTTTCCAATCACATGAACATTCAATTGAAAGCTGTTTTGGACAACTTTTCTTCCTGCCAAACACTTGGCAGACATCTCTGCAAGTTCTAGAACACGATGGGAGATGTTTTCTGTGCTGGCACAGTTTCTCCTAGCCAGACATACTGGGAAAGCGTTTTGCTAAGATGTAGACTACAAAAGACGCTAAAGACGAAGGTAGGATGCTCTCCGGGGCTAAGAGCCGCTCCCGGGCGTCTTTGGGCAGAAGCCGCGCTAAGGAGAGCACTGTGAGCGGCACAATCGTCTTTGCGCGAAGAAGCCGCTTCTTCGGCTCCGGGAGCCGGGGAGAGCGGCAGCTTCGGGAAGGTGAAGAAGCAAGCTGTACAACACTGGGATTGTGTGCGCACCTTGCCAACTGATAGAAAACAGTACTTTTGCACTCTCCTGACTTTTCCAATCACATGAACATTCGATTGGAAGCTGTTTTGGACAACTTTTCTTCCAGCCAAACACTTGGCAGAAATCTCTGCAACTTCTAGAAAACGATGGGAGATGTTTTCTGTGCTGGCACAGTTTTTCCTAGCCAGACATAGTGGAAAGCGTTTTGCTAAGATGTAGACTGCAAAAGACGCTAAAGACGAAGGTAGGATGCTCTCCAGAGCTAAGAGCCGCTCCCGGGCGTCTTTGGGCAGAAGCCGCGCTAAGGAGAGCACTGTGAGCGGCACAATCGTCTTTGCGCGAAGAAGCCGCTTCTTCGGCTCCGGGAGCCGGGGAGAGCGGCAGCTTCGGGAAGGTGAAGAAGCAAGCTGTACAACACTGGGATTGTGTGCGCACCTTGCCAACTGATAGAAAACAGTACTTTTGCACTCTCCTGACTTTTCCAATCACATGAACATTCGATTGGAAGCTGTTTTGGACAACTTTTCTTCCAGCCAAACACTTGGCAGAAATCTCTGCAACTTCTAGAAAACGATGGGAGATGTTTTCTGTGCTGGCACAGTTTTTCCTAGCCAGACATAGTGGAAAATCTATTTGCTAAGATTTGGACTACAAAAGACGCTAAAGACGAAGGTAGGATGCTCTCCGGGGCTAAGAGCCGCTCCCGGGCGTCTTTGGGCAGAAGCCGTGCTAAGGAGAGCACTGTGAGCGGCACAATCGTCTTTGCGCGAAGAAGCCGCTTCTTCGGCTCCAAGAGCCGGAGAGAGCGGCAGCATCGGGAAGGTGAAGAAGCAAGCTGTACAACACTGGGATTGTGTGCGCAGCTTGCCAACTGATAGAAAACAGTACTTTTGCACTCTCCTGACTTTTCCAATCACATGAACATTCGATTGGAAGCTGTTTTGGACAACTTTTCTTCCAGCCAAACACTTGGCAGAAATCTCTGCAACTTCTAGAAAACGATGGGAGATGTTTTCTGTGCTGGCACAGTTTTTCCTAGCCAGACATAGTGGAAAGCGTTTTGCTAAGATGTAGACTGCAAAAGACGCTAAAGACGAAGGTAGGGTGCTCTCCAGAGCTAAGAGCCGCTCCCGGGCGTCTTTTGGCAGAAGCCGCGCTAAGGAGAGCACTGTGAGCGGCACAATCGTCTTTGCGCGAAGAAGCCGCTTCTTCGGCTCCGGGAGCCGGAGAGAGTGGCAGCTTCGGGAAGGTGAAGAAGCAAGCTGTACAACACTGGGATTGTGTGCGCAGCTTGCCAACTGATAGAAAACAGTACTTTTGCACTCTCCTGACTTTTCCAATCACATGAACATTCGATTGGAAGCTGTTTTGGACAACTTTTCTTTTCTTCCTGCCAAACACTTGGCAGACCTCCGTGCAACTTCTAGAACACGATGGGAGATGTTTTCTGTGCTGGCACAGTTTTTCCTAGCCAGACATAGTGGAAAATCTATTTGCTAAGATTTGGACTACAAAAGACGCTAAAGACGAAGGTAGGATGCTCTCCGGAGCTAAGAGCCGCTCCCGGGCATCTTTGGGCAGAAGCCGCGCTAAGGAGAGCACTGTGAGCGGCACAATCGTCTTTGCGCGAAGAAGCCGCTTCTTCGGCTCCAAGAGCCGGAGAGAGCGGCAGCTTCGGGAGGGTGAAGAAGCAAGCTGTACAACACTGGGATTGTGTGCGCACCTTGCCTACTGATAGAAAACAGTACTTTTGCACTCTCCTGACTTTTCCAATCACATGAACATTCAATTGAAAGCTGTTTTGGACAACTTTTCTTCCTGCCAAACACTTGGCAGACATCTCTGCAACTTCTAGAACACGACGGGAGATGTTTTCTGTGCTGGCACAGTTTCTCCTAGCCAGACATACTGGGAAAGCGTTTTGCTAAGATGTAGACTACAAAAGACGCTAAAGACGAAGGTAGGATGCTCTCCGGGGCTAAGAGCCGCTCCCGGGCGTCTTTGGGCAGACGCCGCGCTAAGGAGAGCACTGTGAGCGGCACAATCGTCTTTGCGCGAAGAAGCCGCTTCTTCGGCTCCAGGAGCCGGGGAGACCGGCAGCTTCGGGAAGGTGAAGAAGCAAGCTGTACAACACTGGGATTGTGTGCGCACCTTGCCAACTGATAGAAAACAGTACTTTTGCACTCTCCTGACTTTTCCAATCACATGAACATTCGATTGGAAGCTGTTTTGGACAACTTTTCTTCCAGCCAAACACTTGGCAGAAATCTCTGCAACTTCTAGAACACGATGGGAGATGTTTTCTGTGCTGGCACAGTTTTTCCTAGCCAGACATAGTGGAAAATCTATTTGCTAAGACGTAGACTACAAAAGACGCTAAAGACGAAGGTAGGATGCTCTCTGGAGCTAAGAGCAGCTCCCGGGCGTCTTTGGGCAGAAGCCGCGCTAAGGAGAGCACTATGAGCGGCACAATCGTCTTTGCGCGAAGAAGCCGCTTCTTCGGCTCCGGGAGCCGGAGAGAGCGGCAGCTTCGGGAAGGTGAAGAAGCAAGCTGTACAACACTGGGATTGTGTGCGCAGCTTGCCAACTGATACAAAACAGTACTTTTGCACTCTCCTGACTTTTCCAATCACATGAACATTCGATTGGAAGCTGTTTTGGACAACTTTTCTTTTCTTCCTGCCAAACACTTGGCAGACCTCCGTGCAACTTCTAGAATACGATGGGAGATGTTTTCTGTGCTGGCACAGTTTCTCCTAGCCAGACATACTGGGAAAGCGTTTTGCTAAGATGTAGACTACAAAAGACGCTAAAGACGAAGGTAGGATGCTCTCCGGGGCTAAGAGCCGCTCCCGGGCGTCTTTTGGCAGAAGCCACGCTAAGGAGAGCACTGTGAGCGGCACAATCGTCTTTGCGCGAAGAAGCCGCTTCTTCGGCTCCGGGAGACGGAGAGAGCGGCAGCTTCGGGAAGGTGAAGAAGCAAGCTGTACAACACTGGGATTGTGTGCGCAGCTTGCCAACTGATACAAAACAGTACTTTTGCACTCTCCTGACTTTTCCAATCACATGAACATTCGATTGGAAGCTGTTTTGGACAACTTTTCTTTTATTCCTGCCAAACACTTGGCAGACCTCCGTGCAACTTCTAGAACACGATGGGAGATGTTTTCTGTGCTGGCACAGTTTTTCCTAGCCAGACATAGTGGAAAATCTATTTGCTAAGATTTGGACTACAAAAGACGCTAAAGACGAAGGTAGGATGCTCTCCGGAGCTAAGAGCCGCTCCCGGGCGTCTTTGGGCAGACGCCGCGCTAAGGAGAGCACTGTGAGCGGCACAATCGTCTTTGCGCGAAGAAGCCGCTTCTTCGGCTCCAGGAGCCGGGGAGACCGGCAGCTTCGGGAAGGTGAAGAAGCAAGCTGTACAACACTGGGATTGTGTGCGCACCTTGCCAACTGATAGAAAACAGTACTTTTGGACTGTCCTGACTTTTCCAATCACATGAACATTCGATTGGAAGCTGTTTTGGACAACTTTTCTTCCTGCCAAACACTTGGCAGAAATCTCTGCAACTTCTAGAACACGATGGGAGATGTTTTCTGTGCTGGCACAGTTTTTCCTAGCCAGACATAGTGGAAAATCTATTTGCTAAGACGTAGACTACAAAAGACGCTAAAGACAAAGGTAGGATGCTCTCCGGAGCTAAGAGCAGCTCCCGGGCGTCTTTGGGCAGAAGCCGCGCTAAGGAGAGCACTATGAGCGGCACAATCGTCTTTGCGCGAAGAAGCCGCTTCTTCGGCTCCGGGAGCCGGAGAGAGCGGCAGCTTCGGGAAGGTGAAGAAGCAAGCTGTACAACACTGGGATTGTGTGCGCAGTTTGCCAACTGATACAAAACAGTACTTTTGCACTCTCCTGACTTTTCCAATCACATGAACATTCGATTGGAAGCTGTTTTGGACAACTTTTCTTTTCTTCCTGCCAAACACTTGGCAGACATCTCTGCAACTTCTAGAACACGATGGGAGATGTTTTCTGTGCTGGCACAGTTTTTCCTAGCCAGACATACTGGGAAAGCGTTTTGCTAAGATGTAGACTACAAAAGACGCTAAAGACGAAGGTAGGATGCTCTCCGGAGCTAAGAGCCGCTCCCGGGCGTCTTTGGGCAGAAGCCACGCTAAGGAGAGCACTGTGAGCGGCACAATCGTCTTTGCGCGAAGAAGCCGCTTCTTCGGCTCCAGCAGCCGGAGAGAGCGGCAGCTTCGGGAAGGTGAAGAAGCAAGCTGTACAACACTGGGATTGTGTGCGCACCTTGCCAACTGATAGAAAACAGTACTTTTGCACTCTCCTGACTTTTCCAATCACATGAACATTCGATTGGAAGCTGTTTTGGACAACTTTTCTTGTCTTCCTGCCAAACACTTGGCAGACATCTCTGCAACTTCTAGAACACGATGGGAGATGTTTTCTGTGCTGGCACAGTTTTTCCTAGCCAGACATACTGGGAAAGCGTTTTGCTAAGATGTAGACTACAAAAGACGCTAAAGACGAAGGTAGGATGCTCTCCGGGGCTAAGAGCCGCTCCCGGGCGTCTTTGGGCAGAAGCCACGCTAAGGAGAGCACTGTGAGCGGCACAATCGTCTTTGCGCGAAGAAGCCGCTTCTTCGGCTCCGGGAGCCGGGGAGAGCGGCAGCTTCGGGAAGGTGAAGAAGCAAGCTGTACAACACTGGGATTGTGTGCGCACCTTGCCAACTGATAGAAAACAGTACTTTTGCACTCTCCTGACTTTTCCAATCACATGAACATTCGATTGAAAACTGTTTTGGACAACTTTTCTTCCAGCCAAACACTTGGCAGACATCTCTGCAACTTCTAGAACATGATGGGAGATGTTTTCTGTGCTGGCACAGTTTCTCCTAGCCAGACATGCTGGGAAAGCATTTTGCTAAGATGTAGACTACAAAAGACGCTAAAGACGAAGGTAGGATGCTCTTCAGGGCTAAGAGTCGCTCCCGGGCGTCTTTGGGCAGAAGCCGCACTAAGGAGAGCACTGTGAGCGGCACAATCGTCTTTGCGCGAAGAAGCCGCTTCTTCGGCTCCGGGAGCCGGAGAGAGCGGCAGCTTCGGGAAGGTGAAGAAGCAAGCTGTACAACACTGGGATTGTGTGCGCACCTTGCCAACTGATAGAAAACAGTACTTTTGCACTCTCCTGACTTTTCCAATCACATGAACATTCGATTGAAAACTGTTTTGGACAACTTTTCTTCCAGCCAAACACTTGGCAGACATCTCTGCAACTTCTAGAACACGATGGGAGATGTTTTCTGTGCTGGCACAGTTTCTCCTAGCCAGACATGCTGGGAAAGCATTTTGCTAAGATGTAGACTACAAAAGACGCTAAAGACGAAGGTAGGATGCTCTTCGGGGCTAAGAGTCGCTCCCGGGCGTCTTTGGGCAGAAGCCGCACTAAGGAGAGCACTGTGAGCGGCACAATCGTCTTTGCGCGAAGAAGCCGCTTCTTCGGCTCCAGCAGCCGGGGAGAGCGGCAGCTTCGGGAAGGTGAAGAAGCAAGCTGTACAACACTGGGATTGTGTGCGCACCTTGCCAACTGATAGAAAACAGTACTTTTGCACTCTCCTGACTTTTCCAATCACATGAACATTCGATTGGAAGCTGTTTTGGACAACTTTTCTTCCAGCCAAACACTTGGCAGACATCTCTGCAACTTCTAGAACACGATGGGAGATGTTTTCTGTGCTGGCACAGTTTTTTCTAGCCAGACATACTGGGAAAGCGTTTTGCTAAGATGTAGACTACAAAAGACGCTAAAGACGAAGGTGGGATGCTCTCCGGAGCTAAGAGCCTCTTTCGGGCGTCTTTGGGCAGAAGCCGCGCTAAGGAGAGCACTGTGAGCGGCACAATCGTCTTTGCGCGAAGAAGCCGCTTCTTCGGCTCCGGGAGCCGGAGAGAGCGGCAGCTTCGGGAAGGTGAAGAAGCAAGCTGTACAACACTGGGATTGTGTGCGCACCTTGCCAACTGATAGAAAAGAGTACTTTTGCACTCTCCTGACTTTTCCAATCACATGAACATTCGATTGGAAGCTGTTTTGGACAACTTTTCTTTTCTTCCTGCCAAACACTTGGCAGACCTCCGTGCAACTTCTAGAACACGATGGGAGATGTTTTCTGTGCTGGCACAGTTTCTCCTAGCCAGACATACTGGGAAAGTGTTTTGCTAAGATGTAGACTACAAAAGACGCTAAAGACAAAGGTAGGATGCTCTCCAGAGCTAAGAGCCGCTCCCGGGCGTCTTTGGGCAGAAGTCGCGCTAAGGAGAGCACTGTGAGCGGCACAATTGTCTTTGCGCGAAGAAGCCGCTTCTTCGGCTCCGGGAGCCGGGGAGAGCAGCAGCTTCAGGAAGGTGAAGAAGCAAGCTGTACAACACTGGGATTGTGTGCGCATTTTGCCAACTGATAGAAAACAGTACTTTTACATTCTCCTGACTTTTCCGATCACATAAACATTCGATTGGAAGCCGTTTTGGACAACTATTCTTCCTGCCAAACACTTGGCAGACATCTCTGCAACTTCTAGAACACGATGGGAGATGTTTTCTGTGCTGGCACAGTTTCTCCTAGCCAGACATAGTGGAAGATCTATTTGCTAAGATTTGGACTACAAAAGACGCTAAAGACGAAGGTAGGATGCTCTCCGGAGCTAAGAGCCGCTCCCGGGCGTCTTTGGGCAGAAGCCGCGCTAAGGAGAGCACTGTGAGCGGCACAATCGTCTTTGCGCGAAGAAGCCGCTTCTTCGGCTCCAAGAGCCGGAGAGAGCGGCAGCTTCGGGAAGGTGAAGAAGCAAGCTGTACAACACTGGGATTGTGTGCGCACCTTGCCAACTGATAGAAAACAGTACTTTTGCACTCTCCTGACTTTTCCAATCACATGAACATTCAATTGAAAGCTGTTTTGGACAACTTTTCTTCCAGCCAAACACTTGGCAGACCTCCGTGCAACTTCTAGAACACGATGGGAGATGTTTTCTGTGCTGGCACAGTTTTTCCTAGCCAGACATAGTGGAAAGCGTTTTGCTAAGATGTAGACTGCAAAAGACGCTAAAGACGAAGGTAGGATGCTCTCCAGAGCTAAGAGCCGCTCCCGGGCGTCTTTTGGCAGAAGCCGCGCTAAGGAGAGCACTGTGAGCGGCACAATCGTCTTTGCGCGAAGAAGCCGCTTCTTCGGCTCCGGGAGCCGGAGAGAGTGGCAGCTTCGGGAAGGTGAAGAAGCAAGCTGTACAACACTGGGATTGTGTGCGCAGCTTGCCAACTGATAGAAAACAGTACTTTTGCACTCTCCTGACTTTTCCAATCACATGAACATTCGATTGGAAGCTGTTTTGGACAACTTTTCTTTTCTTCCTGCCAAACACTTGGCAGACCTCCGTGCAACTTCTAGAACACGATGGGAGATGTTTTCTGTGCTGGCACAGTTTTTCCTAGCCAGACATAGTGGAAAATCTATTTGCTAAGATTTGGACTACAAAAGACGCTAAAGACGAAGGTAGGATGCTCTCCGGAGCTAAGAGCCGCTCCCGGGCGTCTTTGGGCAGAAGCCGCGCTAAGGAGAGCACTGTGAGCGGCACAATCGTCTTTGCGCGAAGAAGCCGCTTCTTCGGCTCCGGGAGCCGGAGAGAGCGGCAGCTTCGGGAAGGTGAAGAAGCAAGCTGTACAACACTGCGATTGTGTGCGCAGTTTGCCAACTGATACAAAACAGTACTTTTGCACTCTCCTGACTTTTCCAATCACATGAACATTCGATTGGAAGCTGTTTTGGACAACTTTTCTTTTCTTCCTGCCAAACACTTGGCAGACATCTCTGCAACTTCTAAAACACGATGGGAGATGTTTTCTGTGCTGGCACAGTTTTTCCTAGCCAGACATACTGGGAAAGCGTTTTGCTAAGATGTAGACTACAAAAGACGCTAAAGACGAAGGTAGGATGCTCTCCGGAGCTAAGAGCCGCTCCCGGGCGTCTTTGGGCAGAAGCCACGCTAAGGAGAGCACTGTGAGCGGCACAATCGTCTTTGCGCGAAGAAGCCGCTTCTTCGGCTCCGGGAGCCGGAGAGAGCGGCAGCTTCGGGAAGGTGAAGAAGCAAGCTGTACAACACTGGGATTGTGTGCGCACCTTGCCAACTGATAGAAAACAGTACTTTTGCACTCTCCTGACTTTTCCAAGCACATGAACATTCGATTGGAAGCTGTTTTGGACAACTTTTCTTGTCTTCCTGCCAAACACTTGGCAGACATCTCTGCAACTTCTAGAACACGATGGGAGATGTTTTCTGTGCTGGCACAGTTTTTCCTAGCCAGACATACTGGGAAAGCGTTTTGCTAAGATGTAGACTACAAAAGACGCTAAAGACGAAGGTAGGATGCTCTCCGGGGCTAAGAGCCGCTCCCGGGCGTCTTTGGGCAGAAGCCACGCTAAGGAGAGCACTGTGAGCGGCACAATCGTCTTTGCGCGAAGAAGCCGCTTCTTCGGCTCCGGGAGCCGGGGAGAGCGGCAGCTTCGGGAAGGTGAAGAAGCAAGCTGTACAACACTGGGATTGTGTGCGCACCTTGCCAACTGATAGAAAACAGTACTTTTGCACTCTCCTGACTTTTCCAATCACATGAACATTCGATTGAAAACTGTTTTGGACAACTTTTCTTCCAGCCAAACACTTGGCAGACATCTCTGCAACTTCTAGAACATGATGGGAGATGTTTTCTGTGCTGGCACAGTTTCTCCTAGCCAGACATGCTGGGAAAGCATTTTGCTAAGATGTAGACTACAAAAGACGCTAAAGACGAAGGTAGGATGCTCTTCGGGGCTAAGAGTCGCTCCCGGGCGTCTTTGGGCAGAAGCCGCACTAAGGAGAGCACTGTGAGCGGCACAATCGTCTTTGCGCGAAGAAGCCGCTTCTTCGGCTCCGGGAGCCGGAGAGAGCGGCAGCTTCGGGAAGGTGAAGAAGCAAGCTGTACAACACTGGGATTGTGTGCGCACCTTGCCAACTGATAGAAAACAGTACTTTTGCACTCTCCTGACTTTTCCAATCACATGAACATTCGATTGAAAACTGTTTTGGACAACTTTTCTTCCAGCCAAACACTTGGCAGACATCTCTGCAACTTCTAGAACATGATGGGAGATGTTTTCTGTGCTGGCACAGTTTCTCCTAGCCAGACATGCTGGGAAAGCATTTTGCTAAGATGTAGACTACAAAAGACGCTAAAGACGAAGGTAGGATGCTCTTCGGGGCTAAGAGTCGCTCCCGGGCGTCTTTGGGCAGAAGCCGCACTAAGGAGAGCACTGTGAGCGGCACAATCGTCTTTGCGCGAAGAAGCCGCTTCTTCGGCTCCAGCAGCCGGGGAGAGCGGCAGCTTCGGGAAGGTGAAGAAGCAAGCTGTACAACACTGGGATTGTGTGCGCACCTTGCCAACTGATAGAAAACAGTACTTTTGCACTCTCCTGACTTTTCCAATCACATGAACATTCGATTGGAAGCTGTTTTGGACAACTTTTCTTCCAGCCAAACACTTGGCAGACATCTCTGCAACTTCTAGAACACGATGGGAGATGTTTTCTGTGCTGGCACAGTTTCTCCTAGCCAGACATACTGGGAAAGCGTTTTGCTAAGATGTAGGCTACAAAAGACGCTAAAGACAAAGGTAGGATGCTCTCCAGAGCTAAGAGCCGCTCCCGGGCGTCTTTGGGCAGAAGTCGCGCTAAGGAGAGCACTGTGAGCGGCACAATTGTCTTTGCGCGAAGAAGCCGCTTCTTCGGCTCCGGGAGCCGGGGAGAGCAGCAGCTTCAGGAAGGTGAAGAAGCAAGCTGTACAACACTGGGATTGTGTGCGCATTTTGCCAACTGATAGAAAACAGTACTTTTACATTCTCCTGACTTTTCCGATCACATAAACATTCGATTGGAAGCTGTTTTGGACAACTTTTCTTCCTGCCAAACACTTGGCAGACATCTCTGCAACTTCTAGAACACGATGGGAGATGTTTTCTCTGCTGGCACAGTTTCTCCTAGCCAGACATAGTGGAAGATCTATTTGCTAAGATTTGGACTACAAAAGACGCTAAAGACGAAGGTAGGATGCTCTCCGGAGCTAAGAGCCGCTCCCGGGCGTCTTTGGGCAGAAGCCGCGCTAAGGAGAGCACTGTGAGCGGCACAATCGTCTTTGCGCGAAGAAGCCGCTTCTTCGGCTCCAAGAGCCGGAGAGAGCGGCAGCTTCGGGAAGGTGAAGAAGCAAGCTGTACAACACTGGGATTGTGTGCGCACCTTGCCAACTGATAGAAAACAGTACTTTTGCACTCTCCTGACTTTTCCAATCACATGAACATTCAATTGAAAGCTGTTTTGGACAACTTTTCTTCCAGCCAAACACTTGGCAGACATCTCTGCAACTTCTAGAACACGATGGGAGATGTTTTCTGTGCTGGCACAGTTTTTCCTAGCCAGACATAGTGGAAAGCGTTTTGCTAAGATGTAGACTGCAAAAGACGCTAAAGACGAAGGTAGGATGCTCTCCAGAGCTAAGAGCCGCTCCCGGGCGTCTTTTGGCAGAAGCCGCGCTAAGGAGAGCACTGTGAGCGGCACAATCGTCTTTGCGCGAAGAAGCCGCTTCTTCGGCTCCGGGAGCCGGAGAGAGTGGCAGCTTCGGGAAGGTGAAGAAGCAAGCTGTACAACACTGGGATTGTGTGCGCAGCTTGCCAACTGATAGAAAACAGTACTTTTGCACTCTCCTGACTTTTCCAATCACATGAACATTCGATTGGAAGCTGTTTTTGACAACTTTTCTTTTCTTCCTGCCAAACACTTGGCAGACCTCCGTGCAACTTCTAGAACACGATGGGAGATGTTTTCTGTGCTGGCACAGTTTTTCCTAGCCAGACATAGTGGAAAATCTATTTGCTAAGATTTGGACTACAAAAGACGCTAAAGACGAAGGTAGGATGCTCTCCGGAGCTAAGAGCCGCTCCCGGGCGTCTTTGGGCAGAAGCCGCGCTAAGGAGAGCACTGTGAGCGGCACAATCGTCTTTGCGCGAAGAAGCCGCTTCTTCGGCTCTGGGAGACGGAGAGAGCGGCAGCTTCGGGAAGGTGAAGAAGCAAGCTGTACAACACTGGGATTGTGTGCGCACCTTGCCAACTGATAGAAAACAGTACTTTTGCACTCTCCTGACTTTTCCAATCACATGAACATTCGATTGGAAGCTGTTTTGGACAACTTTTCTTCCTGCCAAACACTTGGCAGACATCTCTGCAACTTCTAGAACACGATGGGAGATGTTTTCTGTGCTGGCACAGTTTCTCCTAGCCAGACATACTGGGAAAGCGTTTTGCTAAGATGTAGACTACAAAAGACGCTAAAGACGAAGGTAGGATGCTCTCCGGGGCTAAGAGCCGCTCCCGGGCGTCTTTGGGCAGACGCCGCGCTAAGGAGAGCACTGTGAGCGGCACAATCGTCTTTGCGCGAAGAAGCCGCTTCTTCGGCTCCAGGAGCCGGGGAGACCGGCAGCTTCGGGAAGGTGAAGAAGCAAGCTGTACAACACTGGGATTGTGTGCGCACCTTGCCAACTGATAGAAAACAGTACTTTTGCACTCTCCTGACTTTTCCAATCACATGAACATTCGATTGGAAGCTGTTTTGGAAAACTTTTCTTCCAGCCAAACACTTGGCAGAAATCTCTGCAACTTCTAGAACACGATGGGAGATGTTTTCTGTGCTGGCACAGTTTTTCCTAGCCAGACATAGTGGAAAATCTATTTGCTAAGACGTAGACTACAAAAGACGCTAAAGACGAAGGTACGATGCCCTCCGGAGCTAAGAGCAGCTCCCGGGCGTCTTTGGGCAGAAGCCGCGCTAAGGAGAGCACTATGAGCGGCACAATCGTCTTTGCGCGAAGAAGCCGCTTCTTCGGCTCCGGGAGCCGGAGAGAGCGGCAGCTTCGGGAAGGTGAAGAAGCAAGCTGTACAACACTGGGATTGTGTGCGCAGCTTGCCAACTGATACAAAACAGTACTTTTGCACTCTCCTGACTTTTCCAATCACATGAACATTCGATTGGAAGCTGTTTTGGACAACTTTTCTTTTCTTCCTGCCAAACACTTGGCAGACCTCCGTGCAACTTCTAGAACACGATGGGAGATGTTTTCTGTGCTGGCACAGTTTCTCCTAGCCAGACATACTGGGAAAGCGTTTTGCTAAGATGTAGACTACAAAAGACGCTAAAGACGAAGGTAGGATGCTCTCCGGGGCTAAGAGCCGCTCCCGGGCGTCTTTTGGCAGAAGCCACGCTAAGGAGAGCACTGTGAGCGGCACAATCGTCTTTGCGCGAAGAAGCCGCTTCTTCGGCTCCGGGAGACGGAGAGAGCGGCAGCTTCGGGAAGGTGAAGAAGCAAGCTGTACAACACTGGGATTGTGTGCGCAGCTTGCCAACTGATACAAAACAGTACTTTTGCACTCTCCTGACTTTTCCAATCACATGAACATTCGATTGGAAGCTGTTTTGGACAACTTTTCTTTTCTTCCTGCCAAACACTTGGCAGACCTCCGTGCAACTTCTAGAACACGATGGGAGATGTTTTCTGTGCTGGCACAGTTTTTCCTAGCCAGACATAGTGGAAAATCTTTTTGCTAAGATTTGGACTACAAAAGACGCTAAAGACGAAGGTAGGATGCTCTCCGGAGCTAAGAGCCGCTCCCGGGCGTCTTTGGGCAGAAGCCGCGCTAAGGAGAGCACTGTGAGCGGCACAATCGTCTTTGCGCGAAGAAGCCGCTTCTTCGGCTCCAAGAGCCGGAGAGAGCGGCAGCATCGGGAAGGTGAAGAAGCAAGCTGTACAACACTGGGATTGTGTGCGCAGCTTGCCAACTGATAGAAAACAGTACTTTTGCACTCTCCTGACTTTTCCAATCACATGAACATTCGATTGGAAGCTGTTTTGGACAACTTTTCTTCCAGCCAAACACTTGGCAGAAATCTCTGCAACTTCTAGAAAACGATGGGAGATGTTTTCTGTGCTGGCACAGTTTTTCCTAGCCAGACATAGTGGAAAGCGTTTTGCTAAGATGTAGACTGCAAAAGACGCTAAAGACGAAGGTAGGATGCTCTCCAGAGCTAAGAGCCGCTCCCGGGCGTCTTTGGGCAGAAGCCGCGCTAAGGAGAGCACTGTGAGCGGCACAATCGTCTTTGCGCGAAGAAGCCGCTTCTTCGGCTCCGGGAGCCGGAGAGAGTGGCAGCTTCGGGAAGGTGAAGAAGCAAGCTGTACAACACTGGGATTGTGTGCGCAGCTTGCCAACTGATAGAAAACAGTACTTTTGCACTCTCCTGACTTTTCCAATCACATGAACATTCGATTGGAAGCTGTTTTGGACAACTTTTCTTTTCTTCCTGCCAAACACTTGGCAGACCTCCGTGCAACTTCTAGAACACGATGGGAGATGTTTTCTGTGCTGGCACAGTTTTTCCTAGCCAGACATAGTGGAAAATCTATTTGCTAAGATTTGGACTACAAAAGACGCTAAAGACGAAGGTAGGATGCTCTCCGGAGCTAAGAGCCGCTCCCGGGCGTCTTTGGGCAGAAGCCGCGCTAAGGAGAGCACTGTGAGCGGCACAATCGTCTTTGCGCGAAGAAGCCGCTTCTTCGGCTCCAAGAGCCGGAGAGAGCGGCAGCTTCGGGAAGGTGAAGAAGCAAGCTGTACAACACTGGGATTGTGTGCGCACCTTGCCAACTGATAGAAAACAGTACTTTTGCACTCTCCTGACTTTTCCAATCACATGAACATTCAATTGAAAGCTGTTTTGGACAACTTTTCTTCCTGCCAAACACTTGGCAGACATCTCTGCAACTTCTAGAACACGATGGGAGATGTTTTCTGTGCTGGCACAGTTTCTCCTAGCCAGACATACTGGGAAAGCGTTTTGCTAAGATGTAGACTACAAAAGACGCTAAAGACGAAGGTAGGATGCTCTCCGGGGCTAAGAGCCGCTCCCGGGCGTCTTTGGGCAGAAGCCGCGCTAAGGAGAGCACTGTGAGCGGCACAATCGTCTTTGCGCGAAGAAGCCGCTTCTTCGGCTCCGGGAGCCGGAGAGAGTGGCAGCTTCGGGAAGGTGAAGAAGCAAGCTGTACAACACTGGGATTGTGTGCGCAGCTTGCCAACTGATAGAAAACAGTACTTTTGCACTCTCCTGACTTTTCCAATCACATGAACATTCGATTGGAAGCTGTTTTGGACAACTTTTCTTTTCTTCCTGCCAAACACTTGGCAGACCTCCGTGCAACTTCTAGAACACGATGGGAGATGTTTTCTGTGCTGGCACAGTTTCTCCTAGCCAGACATACTGGGAAAGCGTTTTGCTAAGATGTAGACTACAAAAGACGCTAAAGACGAAGGTAGGATGCTCTCCGGGGCTAAGAGCCGCTCCCGGGCGTCTTTTGGCAGAAGCCACGCTAAGGAGAGCACTGTGAGCGGCACAATCGTCTTTGCGCGAAGAAGCCGCTTCTTCGGCTCCGGGAGACGGAGAGAGCGGCAGCTTCGGGAAGGTGAAGAAGCAAGCTGTACAACACTGGGATTGTGTGCGCAGCTTGCCAACTGATACAAAACAGTACTTTTGCACTCTCCTGACTTTTCCAATCACATGAACATTCGATTGGAAGCTGTTTTGGACAACTTTTCTTTTCTTCCTGCCAAACACTTGGCAGACCACCGTGCAACTTCTCGAACAAGACGGGAGATGTTTTCTGTGCTGGCACAGTTTCTCCTAGCCAGACATAGTGGAAAGCGTTTTGCTAAGATGTAGACTGCAAAAGACGCTAAAGACGAAGGTAGGATGCTCTCCAGAGCTAAGAGCCGCTCCCGGGCGTCTTTGGGCAGAAGCCGCGCTAAGGAGAGCACTGTGAGCGGCACAATCGTCTTTGCGCGAAGAAGCCGCTTCTTCGGCTCCGGGAGCCGGAGAGAGCGGCAGCTTCGGGAAGGTGAAGAAGCAAGCTGTACAACACTGGGATTGTGTGCGCACCTTGCCAACTGATAGAAAACAGTACTTTTGCACTCTCCTGACTTTTCCAATCACATGAACATTCGATTGGAAGCTGTTTTGGACAACTTTTCTTTTCTTCCTGCCTAACACTTGGCAGACCTCCGTGCAACTTCTAGAACACGATGGGAGATGTTTTCTGTGCTGGCACAGTTTTTCCTAGCCAGACATAGTGGAAAATCTATTTGCTAAGATTTGGACTACAAAAGACGCTAAAGACGAAGGTAGGATGCTCTCCGGAGCTAAGAGCCGCTCCCGGGCGTCTTTGGGCAGAAGCCGCGCTAAGGAGAGCACTGTGAGCGGCACAATCGTCTTTGCGCGAAGAAACCGCTTCTTCGGCTCCAAGAGCCGGAGAGAGCGGCAGCTTCGGGAAGGTGAAGAAGCAAGCTGTACAACACTGGGATTGTGTGCGCAGCTTGCCAACTGATAGAAAACAGTACTTTTGCACTCTCCTGACTTTTCCAATCACATGAACATTCAATTGAAAGCTGTTTTGGACAACTTTTCTTCCTGCCAAACACTTGGCAGACATCTCTGCAACTTCTAGAACACGATGGGAGATGTTTTCTGTGCTGGCACAGTTTCTCCTAGCCAGACATACTGGGAAAGCGTTTTGCAAAGATGTAGACTACAAAAGACGCTAAAGACGAAGGTAGGATGCTCTCCGGGGCTAAGAGCCGCTCCCGGGCGTCTTTGGGCAGACGCCGCGCTAAGGAGAGCACTGTGAGCGGCACAATCGTCTTTGCGCGAAGAAGCCGCTTCTTCGGCTCCAGGAGCCGGGGAGACCGGCAGCTTCGGGAAGGTGAAGAAGCAAGCTGTACAACACTGGGATTGTGTGCGCACCTTGCCAACTGATAGAAAACAGTACTTTTGCACTCTCCTGACTTTTCCAATCACATGAACATTCGATTGGAAGCTGTTTTGGACAACTTTTCTTCCTGCCAAACACTTGGCAGAAATCTCTGCAACTTCTAGAACACGATGGGAGATGTTTTCTGTGCTGGCACAGTTTTTCCTAGCCAGACATAGTGGAAAATCTATTTGCTAAGACGTAGACTACAAAAGACGCTAAAGACAAAGGTAGGATGCTCTCCGGAGCTAAGAGCAGCTCCCGGGCGTCTTTGGGCAGAAGCCGCGCTAAGGAGAGCACTATGAGCGGCACAATCGTCTTTGCGCGAAGAAGCCGCTTCTTCGGCTCCGGGAGCCGGAGAGAGCGGCAGCTTCGGGAAGGTGAAGAAGCAAGCTGTACAACACTGGGATTGTGTGCGCAGTTTGCCAACTGATACAAAACAGTACTTTTGCACTCTCCTGACTTTTCCAATCACATGAACATTCGATTGGAAGCTGTTTTGGACAACTTTTCTTTTCTTCCTGCCAAACACTTGGCAGACATCTCTGCAACTTCTAGAACACGATGGGAGATGTTTTCTGTGCTGGCACAGTTTTTCCTAGCCAGACATACTGGGAAAGCATTTTGCTAAGATGTAGACTACAAAAGACGCTAAAGACGAAGGTAGGATGCTCTTCAGGGCTAAGAGTCGCTCCCGGGCGTCTTTGGGCAGAAGCCGCACTAAGGAGAGCACTGTGAGCGGCACAATCGTCTTTGCGCGAAGAAGCCGCTTCTTCGGCTCCGGGAGCCGGAGAGAGCGGCAGCTTCGGGAAGGTGAAGAAGCAAGCTGTACAACACTGGGATTGTGTGCGCACCTTGCCAACTGATAGAAAACAGTACTTTTGCACTCTCCTGACTTTTCCAATCACATGAACATTCGATTGGAAGCTGTTTTGGACAACTTTTCTTCCAGCCAAACACTTGGCAGACATCTCTGCAACTTCTAGAACACGATGGGAGATGTTTTCTGTGCTGGCACAGTTTTTTCTAGCCAGACATACTGGGAAAGCGTTTTGCTAAGATGTAGACTACAAAAGACGCTAAAGACGAAGGTGGGATGCTCTCCGGAGCTAAGAGCCTCTTTCGGGCGTCTTTGGGCAGAAGCCGCGCTAAGGAGAGCACTGTGAGCGGCACAATCGTCTTTGCGCGAAGAAGCCGCTTCTTCGGCTCCGGGAGCCGGAGAGAGCGGCAGCTTCGGGAAGGTGAAGAAGCAAGCTGTACAACACTGGGATTGTGTGCGCACCTTGCCAACTGATAGAAAAGAGTACTTTTGCACTCTCCTGACTTTTCCAATCACATGAACATTCGATTGGAAGCTGTTTTGGACAACTTTTCTTTTCTTCCTGCCAAACACTTGGCAGACCTCCGTGCAACTTCTAGAACACGATGGGAGATGTTTTCTGTGCTGGCACAGTTTCTCCTAGCCAGACATACTGGGAAAGCGTTTTGCTAAGATGTAGACTACAAAAGACGCTAAAGACAAAGGTAGGATGCTCTCCAGAGCTAAGAGCCGCTCCCGGGCGTCTTTGGGCAGAAGCCGCGCTAAGGAGAGCACTGTGAGCGGCACAATTGTCTTTGCGCGAAGAAGCCGCTTCTTCGGCTCCGGGAGCCGGGGAGAGCAGCAGCTTCAGGAAGGTGAAGAAGCAAGCTGTACAACACTGGGATTGTGTGCGCATTTTGCCAACTGATAGAAAACAGTACTTTTACATTCTCCTGACTTTTCCGATCACATAAACATTCGATTGGAAGCTGTTTTGGACAACTTTTCTTCCTGCCAAACACTTGGCAGACATCTCTGCAACTTCTAGAACACGATGGGAGATGTTTTCTGTGCTGGCACAGTTTCTCCTAGCCAGACATAGTGGAAGATCTATTTGCTAAGATTTGGACTACAAAAGACGCTAAAGACGAAGGTAGGATGCTCTCCGGAGCTAAGAGCCACTCCCGGGCGTCTTTGGGCAGAAGCCGCGCTAAGGAGAGCACTGTGAGCGGCACAATCGTCTTTGCGCGAAGAAGCCGCTTCTTCGGCTCCAAGAGCCGGAGAGAGCGGCAGCTTCGGGAAGGTGAAGAAGCAAGCTGTACAACACTGGGATTGTGTGCGCACCTTGCCAACTGATAGAAAACAGTACTTTTGCACTCTCCTGACTTTTCCAATCACATGAACATTCAATTGAAAGCTGTTTTGGACAACTTTTCTTCCAGCCAAACACTTGGCAGACCTCCGTGCAACTTCTAGAATACGATGGGAGATGTTTTCTGTGCTGGCACAGTTTCTCCTAGCCAGACATACTGGGAAAGCGTTTTGCTAAGATGTAGACTACAAAAGACGCTAAAGACGAAGGTAGGATGCTCTCCGGAGCTAAGAGCAGCTCCCGGGCGTCTTTGGGCAGAAGCCGCGCTAAGGAGAGCACTATGAGCGGCACAATCGTCTTTGCGCGAAGAAGCCGCTTCTTCGGCTCCGGGAGCCGGAGAGAGCGGCAGCTTCGGGAAGGTGAAGAAGCAAGCTGTACAACACTGGGATTGTGTGCGCAGCTTGCCAACTGATACAAAACAGTACTTTTGCACTCTCCTGACTTTTCCAATCACATGAACATTCGATTGGAAGCTGTTTTGGACAACTTTTCTTTTCTTCCTGCCAAACACTTGGCAGACCTCCGTGCAACGTCTAGAACACGATGGGAGATGTTTTCTGTGCTGGCACAGTTTCTCCTAGCCAGACATACTGGGAAAGCGTTTTGCTAAGATGTAGACTACAAAAGACGCTAAAGACGAAGGTAGGATGCTCTCCGGGGCTAAGAGCCGCTCCCGGGTGTCTTTGGGCAGAAGCCACGCTAAGGAGAGCACTGTGAGCGGCACAATCGTCTTTGCGCGAAGAAGCCGCTTCTTCGGCTCCGGGAGACGGAGAGAGCGGCAGCTTCGGGAAGGTGAAGAAGCAAGCTGTACAACACTGGGATTGTGTGCGCACCTTGCCAACTGATAGAAAACAGTACTTTTGCACTCTCCTGACTTTTCCAAGCACATGAACATTCGATTGGAAGCTGTTTTGGACAACTTTTCTTGTCTTCCTGCCAAACACTTGGCAGACCTCCGTGCAACTTCTAGAATACGATGGGAGATGTTTTCTGTGCTGGCACAGTTTCTCCTAGCCAGACATACTGGGAAAGCGTTTTGCTAAGATGTAGACTACAAAAGACGCTAAAGACGAAGGTAGGATGCTCTCTGGAGCTAAGAGCCGCTCCCGGGTGTCTTTGGGCAGAAGCCGCGCTAAGGAGAGCACTGTGAGCGGCACAATCGTCTTTGCGCGAAGAAGCCGCTTCTTCGGCTCCGGGAGCCGGGGAGACCGGCAGATTAGAGAAGGTGAAGAAGCAAGCTGTACAACACTGGGATTGTGTGTGCACCTTGCCAACTGATAGAAAACAGTACTTTTGCACTCTCCTAACTTTTCCAATCACATGAACATTCGATTGGAAGCTGTTTTGGACAACTTTTCTTTTCTTCCTGCCAAACACTTGGCAGACCTCCGTGCAACTTCTAGAACACGATGGGAGATGTTTTCTGTGCTGGCACAGTTTCTCCTAGCCAGATATAGTGGAAAATCTATTTGCTAAGATTTGGACTACAAAAGACGCTAAAGACGAAGGTAGGATGCTCTCCGGAGCTAAGAGCCGCTCCCGGGCGTCTTTGGGCAGAAGCCGCGCTAAGGAGAGCACTGTGAGCGGCACAATCGTCTTTGCGCGAAGAAGCCGCTTCTTCGGCTCCGGGAGCCAGAGAGAGCGGCAGCTTCAAGAAGGTGAAGAAGCAAGCTGTACAACACTGGGATTGTGTGCGCACCTTGCCAACTGATAGAAAACAGTACTTTTGCACTCTCCTGACTTTTCCAATCACATGAACATTCAATTGAAAACTGTTTTGGACAACTTTTCTTCCAGCCAAACACTTGGCAGACATCTCTGCAACTTCTAGAACATGATGGGAAATGTTTTCTGTGCTGGCACAGTTTCTCCTAGCCAGACATACTGGGAAAGCGTTTTGCTAAGATGTAGACTACAAAAGACGCTAAAGACGAAGGTAGGATGCTCTCCGGGGCTAAGAGTCGCTCCCGGGCGTCTTTGGGCAGAAGCCGCACTAAGGAGAGCACTGTGAGCGGCACAATCGTCTTTGCGCGAAGAAGCCGCTTCTTCGGCTCCAGGAGCCGGGGAGACCGGCAGCTTCGGGAAGGTGAAGAAGCAAGCTGTACAACACTGGGATTGTGTGCGCACCTTGCCAACTGATAGAAAACAGTACTTTTGCACTCTCCTGACTTTTCCAATCACATGAACATTCGATTGGAAGCTGTTTTGGACAACTTTTCTTCCAGCCAAACACTTGGCAGACATCTCTGCAACTTCTAGAACACGATGGGAGATGTTTTCTGTGCTGGCAGAGTTTTTTCTAGCCAGACATACTGGGAAAGCGTTTTGCTAAGATGTAGACTACAAAAGACGCTAAAGACGAAGGTGGGATGCTCTCCGGAGCTAAGAGCCTCTTTCGGGCGTCTTTGGGCAGAAGCCGCGCTAAGGAGAGCACTGTGAGCGGCACAATCGTCTTTGCGCGAAGAAGCCGCTTCTTCGGCTCCGGGAGCCGGAGAGAGCGGCAGCTTCGGGAAGGTGAAGAAGCAAGCTGTACAACACTGGGATTGTGTGCGCACCTTGCCAACTGATAGAAAAGAGTACTTTTGCACTCTCCTGACTTTTCCAATCACATGAACATTCGATTGGAAGCTGTTTTGGACAACTTTTCTTCCTGCCAAACACTTGGCAGAAATCTCTGCAACTTCTAGAACACGATGGGAGATGTTTTCTGTGCTGGCACAGTTTTTCCTAGCCAGACATAGTGGAAAATCTATTTGCTAAGACGTAGACTACAAAAGACGCTAAAGACGAAGGTAGGATGCTCTCCGGAGCTAAGAGCAGCTCCCGGGCGTCTTTGGGCAGAAGCCGCGCTAAGGAGAGCACTATGAGCGGCACAATCGTCTTTGCGCGAAGAAGCCGCTTCTTCGGCTCCGGGAGCCGGAGAGAGCGGCAGCTTCGGGAAGGTGAAGAAGCAAGCTGTACAACACTGGGATTGTGTGCGCAGCTTGCCAACTGATACAAAACAGTACTTTTGCACTCTCCTGACTTTTCCAATCACATGAACATTCGATTGGAAGCTGTTTTGGACAACTTTTCTTTTCTTCCTGCCAAACACTTGGCAGACCTCCGTGCAACTTCTAGAACACGATGGGAGATGTTTTCTGTGCTGGCACAGTTTCTCCTAGCCAGACATACTGGGAAAGCGTTTTGCTAAGATGTAGACTACAAAAGACGCTAAAGACGAAGGTAGGATGCTCTCCGGGGCTAAGAGCCGCTCCCGGGCGTCTTTTGGCAGAAGCCACGCTAAGGAGAGCACTGTGAGCGGCACAATCGTCTTTGCGCGAAGAAGCCGCTTCTTCGGCTCCGGGAGACGGAGAGAGCGGCAGCTTCAAGAAGGTGAAGAAGCAAGCTGTACAACACTGGGATTGTGTGCGCAGCTTGCCAACTGATACAAAACAGTACTTTTGCACTCTCCTGACTTTTCCAATCACATGAACATTCGATTGGAAGCTGTTTTGGACAACTTTTCTTTTCTTCCTGCCAAACACTTGGCAGACCTCCGTGCAACTTCTCGAACAAGACGGGAGATGTTTTCTGTGCTGGCACAGTTTCTCCTAGCCAGACATAGTGGAAAGCGTTTTGCTAAGATGTAGACTGCAAAAGACGCTAAAGACGAAGGTAGGATGCTCTCCAGAGCTAAGAGCCGCTCCCGGGCGTCTTTGGGCAGAAGCCGCGCTAAGGAGAGCACTGTGAGCGGCACAATCGTCTTTGCGCGAAGAAGCCGCTTCTTCGGCTCCGGGAGCCGGAGAGAGCGGCAGCTTCGGGAAGGTGAAGAAGCAAGCTGTACAACACTGGGATTGTGTGCGCACCTTGCCAACTGATAGAAAACAGTACTTTTGCACTCTCCTGACTTTTCCAATCACATGAACATTCGATTGGAAGCTGTTTTGGACAACTTTTCTTTTCTTCCTGCCAAACACTTGGCAGACCTCCGTGCAACGTCTAGAACACGATGGGAGATGTTTTCTGTGCTGGCACAGTTTCTCCTAGCCAGACATACTGGGAAAGCGTTTTGCTAAGATGTAGACTACAAAAGACGCTAAAGACGAAGGTAGGATGCTCTCCGGGGCTAAGAGCCGCTCCCGGGCGTCTTTGGGCAGAAGCCACGCTAAGGAGAGCACTGTGAGCGGCACAATCGTCTTTGCGCGAAGAAGCCGCTTCTTCGGCTCCGGGAGACGGAGAGAGCGGCAGCTTCGGGAAGGTGAAGAAGCAAGCTGTACAACACTGGGATTGTGTGCGCACCTTGCCAACTGATAGAAAACAGTACTTTTGCACTCTCCTGACTTTTCCAAGCACATGAACATTCGATTGGAAGCTGTTTTGGACAACTTTTCTTGTCTTCCTGCCAAACACTTGGCAGACCTCCGTGCAACTTCTAGAATACGATGGGAGATGTTTTCTGTGCTGGCACAGTTTCTCCTAGCCAGACATACTGGGAAAGCGTTTTGCTAAGATGTAGACTACAAAAGACGCTAAAGACGAAGGTAGGATGCTCTCCGGAGCTAAGAGCCGCTCCCGGGCGTCTTTGGGCAGAAGCCGCGCTAAGGAGAGCACTGTGAGCGGCACAATCGTCTTTGCGCGAAGAAGCCGCTTCTTCGGCTCCGGGAGCCGGGGAGACCGGCAGATTAGAGAAGGTGAAGAAGCAAGCTGTACAACACTGGGATTGTGTGCGCACCTTGCCAACTGATAGAAAACAGTACTTTTGCACTCTCCTAACTTTTCCAATCACATGAACATTCGATTGGAAGCTGTTTTGGACAACTTTTCTTTTCTTCCTGCCAAACACTTGGCAGACCTCCGTGCAACTTCTAGAACACGATGGGAGATGTTTTCTGTGCTGGCACAGTTTCTCCTAGCCAGATATAGTGGAAAATCTATTTGCTAAGATTTGGACTACAAAAGACGCTAAAGACGAAGGTAGGATGCTCTCCGGAGCTAAGAGCCGCTCCCGGGCGTCTTTGGGCAGAAGCCGCGCTAAGGAGAGCACTGTGAGCGGCACAATCGTCTTTGCGCGAAGAAGCCGCTTCTTCGGCTCCGGGAGCCAGAGAGAGCGGCAGCTTCGGGAAGGTGAAGAAGCAAGCTGTACAACACTGGGATTGTGTGCGCACCTTGCCAACTGATAGAAAACAGTACTTTTGCACTCTCCTGACTTTTCCAATCACATGAACATTCAATTGAAAACTGTTTTGGACAACTTTTCTTCCAGCCAAACACTTGGCAGACATCTCTGCAACTTCTAGAACATGATGGGAGATGTTTTCTGTGCTGGCACAGTTTCTCCTAGCCAGACATACTGGGAAAGCGTTTTGCTAAGATGTAGACTACAAAAGACGCTAAAGACGAAGGTAGGATGCTCTCCGGGGCTAAGAGTCGCTCCCGGGCGTCGTTGGGCAGAAGCCGCACTAAGGAGAGCACTGTGAGCGGCACAATCGTCTTTGCGCGAAGAAGCCGCTTCTTCGGCTCCAGCAGCCGGGGAGACCGGCAGCTTCGGGAAGGTGAAGAAGCAAGCTGTACAACACTGGGATTGTGTGCGCACCTTGCCAACTGATAGAAAACAGTACTTTTGCACTCTCCTGACTTTTCCAATCACATGAACATTCGATTGGAAGCTGTTTTGGACAACTTTTCTTCCAGCCAAACACTTGGGAGACATCTCTGCAACTTCTAGAACACGATGGGAGATGTTTTCTGTGCTGGCAGAGTTTTATCTAGCCAGACATACTGGGAAAGCGTTTTGCTAAGATGTAGACTACAAAAGACGCTAAAGACGAAGGTGGGATGCTCTCCGGAGCTAAGAGCCTCTTTCGGGCGTCTTTGGGCAGAAGCCGCGCTAAGGAGAGCACTGTGAGCGGCACAATCGTCTTTGCGCGAAGAAGCCGCTTCTTCGGCTCCGGGAGCCGGAGAGAGCGGCAGCTTCGGGAAGGTGAAGAAGCAAGCTGTACAACACTGGGATTGTGTGCGCACCTTGCCAACTGATAGAAAAGAGTACTTTTGCACTCTCCTGACTTTTCCAATCACATGAACATTCGATTGGAAGCTGTTTTGGACAACTTTTCTTCCAGCCAAACACTTGGCAGAAATCTCTGCAACTTCTAGAACACGATGGGAGATGTTTTCTGTGCTGGCACAGTTTTTCCTAGCCAGACATAGTGGAAAATCTATTTGCTAAGACGTAGACTACAAAAGACGCTAAAGACGAAGGTAGGATGCTCTCCGGAGCTAAGAGCAGCTCCCGGGCGTCTTTGGGCAGAAGCCGCGCTAAGGAGAGCACTATGAGCGGCACAATCGTCTTTGCGCGAAGAAGCCGCTTCTTCGGCTCCGGGAGCCGGAGAGAGCGGCAGCTTCGGGAAGGTGAAGAAGCAAGCTGTACAACACTGGGATTGTGTGCGCAGCTTGCCAACTGATACAAAACAGTACTTTTGCACTCTCCTGACTTTTCCAATCACATGAACATTCGATTGGAAGCTGTTTTGGACAACTTTTCTTTTCTTCCTGCCAAACACTTGGCAGACCTCCGTGCAACTTCTAGAACACGATGGGAGATGTTTTCTGTGCTGGCACAGTTTCTCCTAGCCAGACATACTGGGAAAGCGTTTTGCTAAGATGTAGACTACAAAAGACGCTAAAGACGAAGGTAGGATGCTCTCCGGGGCTAAGAGCCGCTCCCGGGCGTCTTTTGGCAGAAGCCACGCTAAGGAGAGCACTGTGAGCGGCACAATCGTCTTTGCGCGAAGAAGCCGCTTCTTCGGCTCCGGGAGCCGGAGAGAGCGGCAGCTTCGGGAAGGTGAAGAAGCAAGCTGTACAACACTGGGATTGTGTGCGCAGCTTGCCAACTGATACAAAACAGTACTTTTGCACTCTCCTGACTTTTCCAATCACATGAACATTCGATTGGAAGCTGTTTTGGACAACTTTTCTTTTCTTCCTGCCAAACATTTGGCAGACATCTCTGCGACTTCCAGAACACGATGGGAGATGTTTTCTGTGCTGGCACAGTTTTTCCTAGCCAGACATAGTGGAAAATCTATTTGCTAAGATTTGGACTACAAAAGACGCTAAAGACGAAGGTAGGATGCTCTCCGGAGCTAAGAGCCGCTCCCGGGCGTCTTTGGGCAGAAGCCGCGCTAAGGAGAGCACTGTGAGCGGCACAATCGTCTTTGCGCGAAGAAGCCGCTTCTTCGGCTCCAAGAGCCGGAGAGAGCGGCAGCTTCGGGAAGGTGAAGAAGCAAGCTGTACAACACTGGGATTGTGTGCGCACCTTGCCAACTGATAGAAAACAGTACTTTTGCACTCTCCTGACTTTTCCAATCACATGAACATTCAATTGAAAGCTGTTTTGGACAACTTTTCTTCCTGCCAAACACTTGGCAGACATCTCTGCAACTTCTAGAACACGATGGGAGATGTTTTCTGTGCTGGCACAGTTTCTCCTAGCCAGACATACTGGGAAAGCGTTTTGCTAAGATGTAGACTACAAAAGACGCTAAAGACGAAGGTAGGATGCTCTCCGGGGCTAAGAGCCGCTCCCGGGCGTCTTTGGGCAGAAGCCGCGCTAAGGAGAGCACTGTGAGCGGCACAATCGTCTTTGCGCGAAGAAGCCGCTTCTTCGGCTCCGGGAGCCGGGGAGACCGGCAGCTTCGGGAAGGTGAAGAAGCAAGCTGTACAACACTGGGATTGTGGGCGCACCTTGCCAACTGATAGAAAACAGTACTTTTGCACTCTCCTGACTTTTCCAATCACATGAACATTCGATTGGAAGCTGTTTTGGACAACTTTTCTTCCAGCCAAACACTTGGCAGAAATCTCTGCAACTTCTAGAACACGATGGGAGATGTTTTCTGTGCTGGCACAGTTTTTCCTAGCCAGACATAGTGGAAAATCTATTTGCTAAGACGTAGACTACAAAAGACGCTAAAGACGAAGGTAGGATGCTCTCCGGAGCTAAGAGCAGCTCCCGGGCGTCTTTGGGCAGAAGCCGCGCTAAGGAGAGCACTATGAGCGGCACAATCGTCTTTGCGCGAAGAAGCCGCTTCTTCGGCTCCGGGAGCCGGAGAGAGCGGCAGCTTCGGGAAGGTGAAGAAGCAAGCTGTACAACACTGGGATTGTGTGCGCAGCTTGCCAACTGATACAAAACAGTACTTTTGCACTCTCCTGACTTTTCCAATCACATGAACATTCGATTGGAAGCTGTTTTGGACAACTTTTCTTTTCTTCCTGCCAAACACTTGGCAGACATCTCTGCAACTTCTAGAACACGATGGGAGATGTTTTCTGTGCTGGCACAGTTTCTCCTAGCCAGACATACTGGGAAAGCGTTTTGCTAAGATGTAGACTACAAAAGACGCTAAAGACGAAGGTAGGATGCTCTCCGGGGCTAAGAGCCGCTCCCGGGCGTCTTTGGGCAGAAGCCACGCTAAGGAGAGCACTGTGAGCGGCACAATCGTCTTTGCGCGAAGAAGCCGCTTCTTCGGCTCCGGGAGCCGGAGAGAGCGGCAGCTTCGGGAAGGTGAAGAAGCAAGCTGTACAACACTGGGATTGTGTGCGCACCTTGCCAACTGATAGAAAACAGTACTTTTGCACTCTCCTGACTTTTCCAAGCACATGAACATTCGATTGGAAGCTGTTTTGGACAACTTTTCTTTTCTTCCTGCCAAACACTTGGCAGACCTCCGTGCAACTTCTAGAATACGATGGGAGATGTTTTCTGTGCTGGCACAGTTTCTCCTAGCCAGACATACTGGGAAAGCGTTTTGCTAAGATGTAGACTACAAAAGACGCTAAAGACGAAGGTAGGATGCTCTCCGGAGCTAAGAGCCGCTCCCGGGCGTCTTTGGGCAGAAGCCGCGCTAAGGAGAGCACTGTGAGCGGCACAATCGTCTTTGCGCGAAGAAGCCGCTTCTTCGGCTCCAGGAGCCGGGGAGACCGGCAGATTAGAGAAGGTGAAGAAGCAAGCTGTACAACACTGGGATTGTGTGTGCACCTTGCCAACTGATAGAAAACAGTACTTTTGCACTCTCCTAACCTTTCCAATCACATGAACATTCGATTGGAAGCTGTTTTGGACAACTTTTCTTTTCTTCCTGCCAAACACTTGGCAGACCTCCGTGCAACTTCTAGAACACGATGGGAGATGTTTTCTGTGCTGGCACAGTTTTTCCTAGCCAGATATAGTGGAAAATCTATTTGCTAAGATTTGGACTACAAAAGACGCTAAAGACGAAGGTAGGATGCTCTCCAGAGCTAAGAGCCGCTCCCGGGCGTCTTTGGGCAGAAGCCGCGCTAAGGAGAGCACTGTGAGCGGCACAATTGTCTTTGCGCGAAGAAGCCGCTTCTTCGGCTCCGGGAGCCGGGGAGAGCAGCAGCTTCAGGAAGGTGAAGAAGCAAGCTGTACAACACTGGGATTGTGTGCGCATTTTGCCAACTGATAGAAAACAGTACTTTTACATTCTCCTGACTTTTCCGATCACATAAACATTCGATTGGAAGCAGTTTTGGACAACTTTTCTTCCTGCCAAACACTTGGCAGACATCTCTGCAACTTCTAGAACACGATGGAAGATGTTTTCTGTGCTGGCAGAGTTTTTTCTAGCCAGACATACTGGGAAAGCGTTTTGCTAAGATGTAGACTACAAAAGACGCTAAAGACAAAGGTGGGATGCTCTCCGGAGCTAAGAGCCTCTTTCGGGCGTCTTTGGGCAGAAGCCGCTCTAAGGAGAGCACTGTGAGCGGCACAATCGTCTTTGCGCGAAGAAGCCGCTTCTTCGGCTCCGGGAGCCGGGGAGAGCAGCAGCTTCAGGAAGGTGAAGAAGCAAGCTGTACAACACTGGGATTGTGTGCGCATTTTGCCAACTGATAGAAAACAGTACTTTTACATTCTCCTGACTTTTCCGATCACATAAACATTCTTTTGGAAGCGGTTTTGGACAACTTTTCTTCCTGCCAAACACTTGGCAGACATCTCTGCAACTTCTAGAACACGATGGGAGATGTTTTCTGTGCTGGCACAGTTTTTCCTAGCCAGACATACTGGGAAAGCGTTTTGCTAAGATGTAGACTACAAAAGACGCTAAAGACGAAGGTACGATGCTCTCCGGGGCTAAGAGCCGCTCCCGGGCGTCTTTGGGCAGAAGCCACGCTAAGGAGAGCACTGTGAGCGGCACAATCGTCTTTGCGCGAAGAAGCCGCTTCTTCGGCTCCGGGAGCCGGAGAGAGCGGCAGCTTCGGGAAGGTGAAGAAGCAAGCTGTACAACACTGGGATTGTGTGCGCACCTTGCCAACTGATAGAAAACAGTACTTTTGCACTCTCCTGACTTTTCCAAGCACATGAACATTCGATTGGAAGCTGTTTTGGACAACTTTTCTTGTCTTCCTGCCAAACACTTGGCAGACCTCCGTGCAACTTCTAGAATACGATGGGAGATGTTTTCTGTGCTGGCACAGTTTCTCCTAGCCAGACATACTGGGAAAGCGTTTTGCTAAGATGTAGACTACAAAAGACGCTAAAGACGAAGGTAGGATGCTCTCTGGAGCTAAGAGCCGCTCCCGGGCGTCTTTGGGCAGAAGCCGCGCTAAGGAGAGCACTGTGAGCGGCACAATCGTCTTTGCGCGAAGAAGCCGCTTCTTCGGCTCCGGGAGCCAGAGAGAGCGGCAGCATCGGGAAGGTGAAGAAGCAAGCTGTACAACACTGGGATTGTGTGCGCACCTTGCCAACTGATAGAAAACAGTACTTTTGCACTCTCCTGACTTTTCCAATCACATGAACATTCGATTGAAAACTGTTTTGGACAACTTTTCTTCCAGCCAAACACTTGGCAGACATCTCTGCAACTTCTAGAACATGATGGGAGAGGTTTTCTGTGCTGGCACAGTTTCTCCTAGCCAGACATACTGGGAAAGCGTTTTGCTAAGATGTAGACTACAAAAGACGCTAAAGACGAAGGTAGGATGCTCTCCGGGGCTAAGAGTCGCTCCCGGGCGTCTTTGGGCAGAAGCCGCACTAAGGAGAGCACTGTGAGCGGCACAATCGTCTTTGCGCGAAGAAGCCGCTTCTTCGGCTCCAGCAGCCGGGGAGACCGGCAGCTTCGGGAAGGTGAAGAAGCAAGCTGTACAACACTGGGATTGTGTGCGCACCTTGCCAACTATTAGAAAACAGTACTTTTGCACTCTCCTGACTTTTCCAATCACATGAACATTCGATTGGAAGCTGTTTTGGACAACTTTTCTTCCAGCCAAACACTTGGCAGACATCTCTGCAACTTCTAGAACACGATGGGAGATGTTTTCTGTGCTGGCAGAGTTTTTTCTAGCCAGACATACTGGGAAAGCGTTTTGCTAAGATGTAGACTACAAAAGACGCTAAAGACGAAGGTGGGATGCTCTCCGGAGCTAAGAGCCTCTTTCGGGCGTCTTTGGGCAGAAGCCGCGCTAAGGAGAGCACTGTGAGCGGCACAATCGTCTTTGCGCGAAGAAGCCGCTTCTTCGGCTCCGGGAGCCGGAGAGAGCGGCAGCTTCGGGAAGGTGAAGAAGCAAGCTGTACAACACTGGGATTGTGTGCGCACCTTGCCAACTGATAGAAAAGAGTACTTTTGCACTCTCCTGACTTTTCCAATCACATGAACATTCGATTGGAAGCTGTTTTGGACGACTTTTCTTTTCTTCCTGCCAAACACTTGGCAGACCTCCGTGCAACTTCTAGAACACGATGGGAGATGTTTTCTGTGCTGGCACAGTTTCTCCTAGCCAGACATACTGGGAAAGCGTTTTGCTAAGATGTAGACTACAAAAGACGCTAAAGACGAAGGTAGGATGCTCTCCGGGGCTAAGAGCTGCTCCCGGGCGTCTTTGGGCAGAAGCCACGCTAAGGAGAGCACTGTGAGCGGCACAATCGTCTTTGCGCGAAGAAGCCGGTTCTTCGGCTCCGGGAGCCGGAGAGAGCGGCAGCTTCGGGAAGGTGAAGAAGCAAGCTGTACAACACTGGGATTGTGTGCGCACCTTGCCAACTGATAGAAAACAGTACTTTTGCACTCTCCTGACTTTTCCAAGCACATGAACATTCGATTGGAAGCTGTTTTGGACAACTTTTCTTTTCTTCCTGCCAAACACTTGGCAGACCTCCGTGCAACTTCTAGAATACGATGGGAGATGTTTTCTGTGCCGGCACAGTTTCTCCTAGCCAGACATACTGGGAAAGCGTTTTGCTAAGATGTAAACTACAAAAGACGCTAAAGACAAAGGTAGGATGCTCTCCGGAGCTAACAGCCGCTCCCGGGCCTCTTTGGGCAGAAGCCGCGCTAAGGAGAGCACTGTGAGCGGCACAATCGTCTTTGCGCGAAGAAGCCGCTTCTTCGGCTCCGGGAGCCGGGGAGACCGGCAGATTCGAGAAGGTGAAGAAGCAAGCTGTACAACACTGGGATTGTGTGCGCACCTTGCCAACTGATAGAAAACAGTACTTTTGCACTCTCCTAACTTTTCCAATCACATGAACATTCGATTGGAAGCTGTTTTGGACAACTTTTCTTTTCTTCCTGCCAAACACTTGGCAGACCTCCGTGCAACTTCTAGAACACGATGGGCGATGTTTTCTGTGCTGGCACAGTTTTTCCTAGCCAGATATAGTGGAAAATCTATTTGCTAAGATTTGGACTACAAAAGACGCTAAAGACGAATGTAGGATGCTCTCCGGAGCTAAGAGCCGCTCCCGGGCGTCTTTGGGCAGAAGCCGCGCTAAGGAGAGCACTGTGAGCGGCACAATCGTCTTTGCGCGAAGAAGCCGCTTCTTCGGCTCCGGGAGCCGGAGAGAGCGGCAGCTTCGGGAAGGTGAAGAAGCAAGCTGTACAACACTGGGATTGTGTGCGCACCTTGCCAACTGATAGAAAACAGTACTTTTGCACTCTCCTGACTTTTCCAATCACATGAACATTCAATTGAAAGCTGTTTTGGACAACTTTTCTTCCTGCCAAACACTTGGCAGACATCTCTGCAACTTCTAGAACATGATGGGAGATGTTTTCTGTGCTGGCACAGTTTCTCCTAGCCAGACATACTGGGAAAGCGTTTTGCTAAGATGTAGACTACAAAAGACGCTAAAGACGAAGGTAGGATGCTCTCCGGGGCTAAGAGCCGCTCCCGGGCGTCTTTGGGCAGAAGCCGCACTAAGGAGAGCACTGTGAGCGGCACAATCGTCTTTGCGCGAAGAAGCCGCTTCTTCGGCTCCAGGAGCCGGGGAGACCGGCAGCTTCGGGAAGGTGAAGAAGCAAGCTGTACAACACTGGGATTGTGTGCGCACCTTGCCAACTGATAGAAAAGAGTACTTTTGCACTCTCCTGACTTTTCCAATCACATGAACATTCGATTGGAAGCTGTTTTGGACAACTTTTCTTCCTGCCAAACACTTGGCAGACATCTCTGAAACTTCTAGAACATGATGGGAGATGTTTTCTGTGCTGGCACAGTTTTTTCTCACCAGACATACTGGGAAAGCGTTTTGCTAAGATGTAGACTACAAAAGACGCTAAAAACGAAGGTGGGATGCTCTCCGGAGCTAAGAGCCTCTTTCGGGCGTCTTTGGGCAGAAGCCGCGCTAAGGAGAGCACTGTGAGCGGCACAATCGTCTTTGCGCGAAGAAGCCGCTTCTTCGGCTCCGGGAGCCGGAGAGAGCGGCAGCTTCGGGAAGGTGAAGAAGCAAGCTGTACAACACTGGGATTGTGTGCGCAGCTTGCCAACTGATAGAAAACAGTACTTTTGCACTCTCCTGACTTTTCCAATCACATGAACATTCGATTGGAAGCTGTTTTGGACAACTTTTCTTCCAGCCAAACACTTGGCAGACATCTCTGCAACTTCTAGAACACGATGGGAGATGTTTTCTGTGCTGGCACAGTTTTTTCTAGCCAGACATACTGGGAAAGCGTTTTGCTAAGATGTAGACTACAAAAGACGCTAAAGACGAAGGTAGGATGCTCTCCGGAGCTAAGAGCCGCTTTCGGGCGTCTTTGGGCAGAAGCCGCGCTAAGGAGAGCACTGTGAGCGGCACAATCGTCTTTGCGTGAAGAAGCCGCTTCTTCGGCTCCGGGAGCCGGGGAGACCGGCAGCTTCGGGAAGGTGAAGAAGCAAGCTGTACAACACTGGGATTGTGTGCGCACCTTGCCAACTGATAGAAAACAGTACTTTTGCACTCTCCTGACTTTTCCAAGCACATGAACGTTCGATTGGAAGCTGTTTTGGATAACTTTTCTTGTCTTCCTGCCAAACACTTGGCAGACCTCCGTGCAACTTCTAGAATACGATGGGAGATGTTTTCTGTGCTGGCACAGTTTCTCCTAGCCAGACATACTGGGAAAGCGTTTTGCTAAGATGTAGACTACAAAAGACGCTAAAGACGAAGGTAGGATGCTCTCCGGAGCTAAGAGCCGCTCCCGGGCGTCTTTGGGCAGAAGCCACACTAAGGAGAGCACTGTGAGCGGCACAATCGTCTTTGCGCGAAGAAGCCGCTTCTTCGGCTCCGGGAGCCGGGGAGACCAGCAGATTCGGGAAGGTGAAGAAGCAAGCTGTACAACACTGGGATTGTGTGCGCACCTTGCCAACTGATAGAAAACAGTACTTTTGCACTCTCCTAACTTTTCCAATCACATGAACATTCGATTGGAAGCTGTTTTGGACAACTTTTCTTCCAGCCAAACACTTGGCAGACATCTCTGCAACTTCTAGAACACGATGGGAGATGTTTTCTGTGCTGGCAGAGTTTTTTCTAGCCAGACATACTGGGAAAGCGTTTTGCTAAGATGTAGACTACAAAAGACGCTAAAGACGAAGGTGGGATGCTCTCCGGAGCTAAGAGCCTCTTTCGGGCGTCTTTGGGCAGAAGCCGCGCTAAGGAGAGCACTGTGAGCGGCACAATCGTCTTTGCGCGAAGAAGCCGCTTCTTCGGCTCCGGGAGCCGGAGAGAGCGGCAGCTTCGGGAAGGTGAAGAAGCAAGCTGTACAACACTGGGATTGTGTGCGCACCTTGCCAACTGATAGAAAAGAGTACTTTTGCACTCTCCTGACTTTTCCAATCACATGAACATTCGATTGGAAGCTGTTTTGGACAACTTTTCTTCCTGCCAAACACTTGGCAGAAATCTCTGCAACTTCTAGAACACGATGGGAGATGTTTTCTGTGCTGGCACAGTTTTTCCTAGCCAGACATAGTGGAAAATCTATTTGCTAAGACGTAGACTACAAAAGACGCTAAAGACGAAGGTAGGATGCTCTCCGGAGCTAAGAGCAGCTCCCGGGCGTCTTTGGGCAGAAGCCGCGCTAAGGAGAGCACTATGAGCGGCACAATCGTCTTTGCGCGAAGAAGCCGCTTCTTCGGCTCCGGGAGCCGGAGAGAGCGGCAGCTTCGGGAAGGTGAAGAAGCAAGCTGTACAACACTGGGATTGTGTGCGCAGCTTGCCAACTGATACAAAACAGTACTTTTGCACTCTCCTGACTTTTCCAATCACATGAACATTCGATTGGAAGCTGTTTTGGACAACTTTTCTTTTCTTCCTGCCAAACACTTGGCAGACCTCCGTGCAACTTCTAGAACACGATGGGAGATGTTTTCTGTGCTGGCACAGTTTCTCCTAGCCAGACATACTGGGAAAGCGTTTTGCTAAGATGTAGACTACAAAAGACGCTAAAGACGAAGGTAGGATGCTCTCCGGGGCTAAGAGCCGCTCCCGGGCGTCTTTTGGCAGAAGCCACGCTAAGGAGAGCACTGTGAGCGGCACAATCGTCTTTGCGCGAAGAAGCCGCTTCTTCGGCTCCGGGAGACGGAGAGAGCGGCAGCTTCAAGAAGGTGAAGAAGCAAGCTGTACAACACTGGGATTGTGTGCGCAGCTTGCCAACTGATACAAAACAGTACTTTTGCACTCTCCTGACTTTTCCAATCACATGAACATTCGATTGGAAGCTGTTTTGGACAACTTTTCTTTTCTTCCTGCCAAACACTTGGCAGACCTCCGTGCAACTTCTCGAACAAGACGGGAGATGTTTTCTGTGCTGGCACAGTTTCTCCTAGCCAGACATAGTGGAAAGCGTTTTGCTAAGATGTAGACTGCAAAAGACGCTAAAGACGAAGGTAGGATGCTCTCCAGAGCTAAGAGCCGCTCCCGGGCGTCTTTGGGCAGAAGCCGCGCTAAGGAGAGCACTGTGAGCGGCACAATCGTCTTTGCGCGAAGAAGCCGCTTCTTCGGCTCCGGGAGCCGGAGAGAGCGGCAGCTTCGGGAAGGTGAAGAAGCAAGCTGTACAACACTGGGATTGTGTGCGCACCTTGCCAACTGATAGAAAACAGTACTTTTGCACTCTCCTGACTTTTCCAATCACATGAACATTCGATTGGAAGCTGTTTTGGACAACTTTTCTTTTCTTCCTGCCAAACACTTGGCAGACCTCCGTGCAACGTCTAGAACACGATGGGAGATGTTTTCTGTGCTGGCACAGTTTCTCCTAGCCAGACATACTGGGAAAGCGTTTTGCTAAGATGTAGACTACAAAAGACGCTAAAGACGAAGGTAGGATGCTCTCCGGGGCTAAGAGCCGCTCCCGGGCGTCTTTGGGCAGAAGCCACGCTAAGGAGAGCACTGTGAGCGGCACAATCGTCTTTGCGCGAAGAAGCCGCTTCTTCGGCTCCGGGAGACGGAGAGAGCGGCAGCTTCGGGAAGGTGAAGAAGCAAGCTGTACAACACTGGGATTGTGTGCGCACCTTGCCAACTGATAGAAAACAGTACTTTTGCACTCTCCTGACTTTTCCAAGCACATGAACATTCGATTGGAAGCTGTTTTGGACAACTTTTCTTGTCTTCCTGCCAAACACTTGGCAGACCTCCGTGCAACTTCTAGAATACGATGGGAGATGTTTTCTGTGCTGGCACAGTTTCTCCTAGCCAGACATACTGGGAAAGCGTTTTGCTAAGATGTAGACTACAAAAGACGCTAAAGACGAAGGTAGGATGCTCTCCGGAGCTAAGAGCCGCTCCCGGGCGTCTTTGGGCAGAAGCCGCGCTAAGGAGAGCACTGTGAGCGGCACAATCGTCTTTGCGCGAAGAAGCCGCTTCTTCGGCTCCGGGAGCCGGGGAGACCGGCAGATTAGAGAAGGTGAAGAAGCAAGCTGTACAACACTGGGATTGTGTGCGCACCTTGCCAACTGATAGAAAACAGTACTTTTGCACTCTCCTAACTTTTCCAATCACATGAACATTCGATTGGAAGCTGTTTTGGACAACTTTTCTTTTCTTCCTGCCAAACACTTGGCAGACCTCCGTGCAACTTCTAGAACACGATGGGAGATGTTTTCTGTGCTGGCACAGTTTCTCCTAGCCAGATATAGTGGAAAATCTATTTGCTAAGATTTGGATTACAAAAGACGCTAAAGACGAAGGTAGGATGCTCTCCGGAGCTAAGAGCCGCTCCCGGGCGTCTTTGGGCAGAAGCCGCGCTAAGGAGAGCACTGTGAGCGGCACAATCGTCTTTGCGCGAAGAAGCCGCTTCTTCGGCTCCGGGAGCCAGAGAGAGCGGCAGCTTCGGGAAGGTGAAGAAGCAAGCTGTACAACACTGGGATTGTGTGCGCACCTTGCCAACTGATAGAAAACAGTACTTTTGCACTCTCCTGACTTTTCCAATCACATGAACATTCAATTGAAAACTGTTTTGGACAACTTTTCTTCCAGCCAAACACTTGGCAGACATCTCTGCAACTTCTAGAACATGATGGGAGATGTTTTCTGTGCTGGCACAGTTTCTCCTAGCCAGACATACTGGGAAAGCGTTTTGCTAAGATGTAGACTACAAAAGACGCTAAAGACGAAGGTAGGATGCTCTCCGGGGCTAAGAGTCGCTCCCGGGCGTCGTTGGGCAGAAGCCGCACTAAGGAGAGCACTGTGAGCGGCACAATCGTCTTTGCGCGAAGAAGCCGCTTCTTCGGCTCCAGCAGCCGGGGAGACCGGCAGCTTCGGGAAGGTGAAGAAGCAAGCTGTACAACACTGGGATTGTGTGCGCACCTTGCCAACTGATAGAAAACAGTACTTTTGCACTCTCCTGACTTTTCCAATCACATGAACATTCGATTGGAAGCTGTTTTGGACAACTTTTCTTCCAGCCAAACACTTGGGAGACATCTCTGCAACTTCTAGAACACGATGGGAGATGTTTTCTGTGCTGGCAGAGTTTTATCTAGCCAGACATACTGGGAAAGCGTTTTGCTAAGATGTAGACTACAAAAGACGCTAAAGACGAAGGTGGGATGCTCTCCGGAGCTAAGAGCCTCTTTCGGGCGTCTTTGGGCAGAAGCCGCGCTAAGGAGAGCACTGTGAGCGGCACAATCGTCTTTGCGCGAAGAAGCCGCTTCTTCGGCTCCGGGAGCCGGAGAGAGCGGCAGCTTCGGGAAGGTGAAGAAGCAAGCTGTACAACACTGGGATTGTGTGCGCACCTTGCCAACTGATAGAAAAGAGTACTTTTGCACTCTCCTGACTTTTCCAATCACATGAACATTCGATTGGAAGCTGTTTTGGACAACTTTTCTTCCAGCCAAACACTTGGCAGAAATCTCTGCAACTTCTAGAACACGATGGGAGATGTTTTCTGTGCTGGCACAGTTTTTCCTAGCCAGACATAGTGGAAAATCTATTTGCTAAGACGTAGACTACAAAAGACGCTAAAGACGAAGGTAGGATGCTCTCCGGAGCTAAGAGCAGCTCCCGGGCGTCTTTGGGCAGAAGCCGCGCTAAGGAGAGCACTATGAGCGGCACAATCGTCTTTGCGCGAAGAAGCCGCTTCTTCGGCTCCGGGAGCCGGAGAGAGCGGCAGCTTCGGGAAGGTGAAGAAGCAAGCTGTACAACACTGGGATTGTGTGCGCAGCTTGCCAACTGATACAAAACAGTACTTTTGCACTCTCCTGACTTTTCCAATCACATGAACATTCGATTGGAAGCTGTTTTGGACAACTTTTCTTTTCTTCCTGCCAAACACTTGGCAGACCTCCGTGCAACTTCTAGAACACGATGGGAGATGTTTTCTGTGCTGGCACAGTTTCTCCTAGCCAGACATACTGGGAAAGCGTTTTGCTAAGATGTAGACTACAAAAGACGCTAAAGACGAAGGTAGGATGCTCTCCGGGGCTAAGAGCCGCTCCCGGGCGTCTTTTGGCAGAAGCCACGCTAAGGAGAGCACTGTGAGCGGCACAATCGTCTTTGCGCGAAGAAGCCGCATCTTCGGCTCCGGGAGCCGGAGAGAGCGGCAGCTTCGGGAAGGTGAAGAAGCAAGCTGTACAACACTGGGATTGTGTGCGCAGCTTGCCAACTGATACAAAACAGTACTTTTGCACTCTCCTGACTTTTCCAATCACATGAACATTCGATTGGAAGCTGTTTTGGACAACTTTTCTTTTCTTCCTGCCAAACATTTGGCAGACATCTCTGCGACTTCCAGAACACGATGGGAGATGTTTTCTGTGCTGGCACAGTTTTTCCTAGCCAGACATAGTGGAAAATCTATTTGCTAAGATTTGGACTACAAAAGACGCTAAAGACGAAGGTAGGATGCTCTCCGGAGCTAAGAGCCGCTCCCGGGCGTCTTTGGGCAGAAGCCGCGCTAAGGAGAGCACTGTGAGCGGCACAATCGTCTTTGCGCGAAGAAGCCGCTTCTTCGGCTCCAAGAGCCGGAGAGAGCGGCAGCTTCGGGAAGGTGAAGAAGCAAGCTGTACAACACTGGGATTGTGTGCGCACCTTGCCAACTGATAGAAAACAGTACTTTTGCACTCTCCTGACTTTTCCAATCACATGAACATTCAATTGAAAGCTGTTTTGGACAACTTTTCTTCCTGCCAAACACTTGGCAGACATCTCTGCAACTTCTAGAACACGATGGGAGATGTTTTCTGTGCTGGCACAGTTTCTCCTAGCCAGACATACTGGGAAAGCGTTTTGCTAAGATGTAGACTACAAAAGACGCTAAAGACGAAGGTAGGATGCTCTCCGGGGCTAAGAGCCGCTCCCGGGCGTCTTTGGGCAGAAGCCGCGCTAAGGAGAGCACTGTGAGCGGCACAATCGTCTTTGCGCGAAGAAGCCGCTTCTTCGGCTCCGGGAGCCGGGGAGACCGGCAGCTTCGGGAAGGTGAAGAAGCAAGCTGTACAACACTGGGATTGTGGGCGCACCTTGCCAACTGATAGAAAACAGTACTTTTGCACTCTCCTGACTTTTCCAATCACATGAACATTCGATTGGAAGCTGTTTTGGACAACTTTTCTTCCAGCCAAACACTTGGCAGAAATCTCTGCAACTTCTAGAACACGATGGGAGATGTTTTCTGTGCTGGCACAGTTTTTCCTAGCCAGACATAGTGGAAAATCTATTTGCTAAGACGTAGACTACAAAAGACGCTAAAGACGAAGGTAGGATGCTCTCCGGAGCTAAGAGCAGCTCCCGGGCGTCTTTGGGCAGAAGCCGCGCTAAGGAGAGCACTATGAGCGGCACAATCGTCTTTGCGCGAAGAAGCCGCTTCTTCGGCTCCGGGAGCCGGAGAGAGCGGCAGCTTCGGGAAGGTGAAGAAGCAAGCTGTACAACACTGGGATTGTGTGCGCAGCTTGCCAACTGATACAAAACAGTACTTTTGCACTCTCCTGACTTTTCCAATCACATGAACATTCGATTGGAAGCTGTTTTGGACAACTTTTCTTTTCTTCCTGCCAAACACTTGGCAGACATCTCTGCAACTTCTAGAACACGATGGGAGATGTTTTCTGTGCTGGCACAGTTTCTCCTAGCCAGACATACTGGGAAAGCGTTTTGCTAAGATGTAGACTACAAAAGACGCTAAAGACGAAGGTAGGATGCTCTCCGGGGCTAAGAGCCGCTCCCGGGCGTCTTTGGGCAGAAGCCACGCTAAGGAGAGCACTGTGAGCGGCACAATCGTCTTTGCGCGAAGAAGCCGCTTCTTCGGCTCCGGGAGCCGGAGAGAGCGGCAGCTTCGGGAAGGTGAAGAAGCAAGCTGTACAACACTGGGATTGTGTGCGCACCTTGCCAACTGATAGAAAACAGTACTTTTGCACTCTCCTGACTTTTCCAAGCACATGAACATTCGATTGGAAGCTGTTTTGGACAACTTTTCTTTTCTTCCTGCCAAACACTTGGCAGACCTCTGTGCAACTTCTAGAATACGATGGGAGATGTTTTCTGTGCTGGCACAGTTTCTCCTAGCCAGACATACTGGGAAAGCGTTTTGCTAAGATGTAGACTACAAAAGACGCTAAAGACGAAGGTAGGATGCTCTCCGGAGCTAAGAGCCGCTCCCGGGCGTCTTTGGGCAGAAGCCGCGCTAAGGAGAGCACTGTGAGCGGCACAATCGTCTTTGCGCGAAGAAGCCGCTTCTTCGGCTCCAGGAGCCGGGGAGACCGGCAGATTAGAGAAGGTGAAGAAGCAAGCTGTACAACACTGGGATTGTGTGTGCACCTTGCCAACTGATAGAAAACAGTACTTTTGCACTCTCCTAACCTTTCCAATCACATGAACATTCGATTGGAAGCTTTTTTGGACAACTTTTCTTTTCTTCCTGCCAAACACTTGGCAGACCTCCGTGCAACTTCTAGAACACGATGGGAGATGTTTTCTGTGCTGGCACAGTTTTTCCTAGCCAGATATAGTGGAAAATCTATTTGCTAAGATTTGGACTACAAAAGACGCTAAAGACGAAGGTAGGATGCTCTCCAGAGCTAAGAGCCGCTCCCGGGCGTCTTTGGGCAGAAGCCGCGCTAAGGAGAGCACTGTGAGCGGCACAATTGTCTTTGCGCGAAGAAGCCGCTTCTTCGGCTCCGGGAGCCGGGGAGAGCAGCAGCTTCAGGAAGGTGAAGAAGCAAGCTGTACAACACTGGGATTGTGTGCGCATTTTGCCAACTGATAGAAAACAGTACTTTTACATTCTCCTGACTTTTCCGATCACATAAACATTCGATTGGAAGCAGTTTTGGACAACTTTTCTTCCTGCCAAACACTTGGCAGACATCTCTGCAACTTCTAGAACACGATGGAAGATGTTTTCTGTGCTGGCAGAGTTTTTTCTAGCCAGACATACTGGGAAAGCGTTTTGCTAAGATGTAGACTACAAAAGACGCTAAAGACAAAGGTGGGATGCTCTCCGGAGCTAAGAGCCTCTTTCGGGCGTCTTTGGGCAGAAGCCGCTCTAAGGAGAGCACTGTGAGCGGCACAATCGTCTTTGCGCGAAGAAGCCGCTTCTTCGGCTCCGGGAGCCGGGGAGAGCAGCAGCTTCAGGAAGGTGAAGAAGCAAGCTGTACAACACTGGGATTGTGTGCGCATTTTGCCAACTGATAGAAAACAGTACTTTTACATTCTCCTGACTTTTCCGATCACATAAACATTCTTTTGGAAGCGGTTTTGGACAACTTTTCTTCCTGCCAAACACTTGGCAGACATCTCTGCAACTTCTAGAACACGATGGGAGATGTTTTCTGTGCTGGCACAGTTTTTCCTAGCCAGACATACTGGGAAAGCGTTTTGCTAAGATGTAGACTACAAAAGACGCTAAAGACGAAGGTACGATGCTCTCCGGGGCTAAGAGCCGCTCCCGGGCGTCTTTGGGCAGAAGCCACGCTAAGGAGAGCACTGTGAGCGGCACAATCGTCTTTGCGCGAAGAAGCCGCTTCTTCGGCTCCGGGAGCCGGAGAGAGCGGCAGCTTCGGGAAGGTGAAGAAGCAAGCTGTACAACACTGGGATTGTGTGCGCACCTTGCCAACTGATAGAAAACAGTACTTTTGCACTCTCCTGACTTTTCCAAGCACATGAACATTCGATTGGAAGCTGTTTTGGACAACTTTTCTTGTCTTCCTGCCAAACACTTGGCAGACCTCCGTGCAACTTCTAGAATACGATGGGAGATGTTTTCTGTGCTGGCACAGTTTCTCCTAGCCAGACATACTGGGAAAGCGTTTTGCTAAGATGTAGACTACAAAAGACGCTAAAGACGAAGGTAGGATGCTCTCTGGAGCTAAGAGCCGCTCCCGGGCGTCTTTGGGCAGAAGCCGCGCTAAGGAGAGCACTGTGAGCGGCACAATCGTCTTTGCGCGAAGAAGCCGCTTCTTCGGCTCCGGGAGCCAGAGAGAGCGGCAGCATCGGGAAGGTGAAGAAGCAAGCTGTACAACACTGGGATTGTGTGCGCACCTTGCCAACTGATAGAAAACAGTACTTTTGCACTCTCCTGACTTTTCCAATCACATGAACATTCGATTGAAAACTGTTTTGGACAACTTTTCTTCCAGCCAAACACTTGGCAGACATCTCTGCAACTTCTAGAACATGATGGGAGAGGTTTTCTGTGCTGGCACAGTTTCTCCTAGCCAGACATACTGGGAAAGCGTTTTGCTAAGATGTAGACTACAAAAGACGCTAAAGACGAAGGTAGGATGCTCTCCGGGGCTAAGAGTCGCTCCCGGGCGTCTTTGGGCAGAAGCCGCACTAAGGAGAGCACTGTGAGCGGCACAATCGTCTTTGCGCGAAGAAGCCGCTTCTTCGGCTCCAGCAGCCGGGGAGACCGGCAGCTTCGGGAAGGTGAAGAAGCAAGCTGTACAACACTGGGATTGTGTGCGCACCTTGCCAACTATTAGAAAACAGTACTTTTGCACTCTCCTGACTTTTCCAATCACATGAACATTCGATTGGAAGCTGTTTTGGACAACTTTTCTTCCAGCCAAACACTTGGCAGACATCTCTGCAACTTCTAGAACACGATGGGAGATGTTTTCTGTGCTGGCAGAGTTTTTTCTAGCCAGACATACTGGGAAAGCGTTTTGCTAAGATGTAGACTACAAAAGACGCTAAAGACGAAGGTGGGATGCTCTCCGGAGCTAAGAGCCTCTTTCGGGCGTCTTTGGGCAGAAGCCGCGCTAAGGAGAGCACTGTGAGCGGCACAATCGTCTTTGCGCGAAGAAGCCGCTTCTTCGGCTCCGGGAGCCGGAGAGAGCGGCAGCTTCGGGAAGGTGAAGAAGCAAGCTGTACAACACTGGGATTGTGTGCGCACCTTGCCAACTGATAGAAAAGAGTACTTTTGCACTCTCCTGACTTTTCCAATCACATGAACATTCGATTGGAAGCTGTTTTGGACGACTTTTCTTTTCTTCCTGCCAAACACTTGGCAGACCTCCGTGCAACTTCTAGAACACGATGGGAGATGTTTTCTGTGCTGGCACAGTTTCTCCTAGCCAGACATACTGGGAAAGCGTTTTGCTAAGATGTAGACTACAAAAGACGCTAAAGACGAAGGTAGGATGCTCTCCGGGGCTAAGAGCTGCTCCCGGGCGTCTTTGGGCAGAAGCCACGCTAAGGAGAGCACTGTGAGCGGCACAATCGTCTTTGCGCGAAGAAGCCGGTTCTTCGGCTCCGGGAGCCGGAGAGAGCGGCAGCTTCGGGAAGGTGAAGAAGCAAGCTGTACAACACTGGGATTGTGTGCGCACCTTGCCAACTGATAGAAAACAGTACTTTTGCACTCTCCTGACTTTTCCAAGCACATGAACATTCGATTGGAAGCTGTTTTGGACAACTTTTCTTTTCTTCCTGCCAAACACTTGGCAGACCTCCGTGCAACTTCTAGAATACGATGGGAGATGTTTTCTGTGCCGGCACAGTTTCTCCTAGCCAGACATACTGGGAAAGCGTTTTGCTAAGATGTAAACTACAAAAGACGCTAAAGACAAAGGTAGGATGCTCTCCGGAGCTAACAGCCGCTCCCGGGCCTCTTTGGGCAGAAGCCGCGCTAAGGAGAGCACTGTGAGCGGCACAATCGTCTTTGCGCGAAGAAGCCGCTTCTTCGGCTCCGGGAGCCGGGGAGACCGGCAGATTCGAGAAGGTGAAGAAGCAAGCTGTACAACACTGGGATTGTGTGCGCACCTTGCCAACTGATAGAAAACAGTACTTTTGCACTCTCCTAACTTTTCCAATCACATGAACATTCGATTGGAAGCTGTTTTGGACAACTTTTCTTTTCTTCCTGCCAAACACTTGGCAGACCTCCGTGCAACTTCTAGAACACGATGGGCGATGTTTTCTGTGCTGGCACAGTTTTTCCTAGCCAGATATAGTGGAAAATCTATTTGCTAAGATTTGGACTACAAAAGACGCTAAAGACGAATGTAGGATGCTCTCCGGAGCTAAGAGCCGCTCCCGGGCGTCTTTGGGCAGAAGCCGCGCTAAGGAGAGCACTGTGAGCGGCACAATCGTCTTTGCGCGAAGAAGCCGCTTCTTCGGCTCCGGGAGCCGGAGAGAGCGGCAGCTTCGGGAAGGTGAAGAAGCAAGCTGTACAACACTGGGATTGTGTGCGCACCTTGCCAACTGATAGAAAACAGTACTTTTGCACTCTCCTGACTTTTCCAATCACATGAACATTCAATTGAAAGCTGTTTTGGACAACTTTTCTTCCTGCCAAACACTTGGCAGACATCTCTGCAACTTCTAGAACATGATGGGAGATGTTTTCTGTGCTGGCACAGTTTCTCCTAGCCAGACATACTGGGAAAGCGTTTTGCTAAGATGTAGACTACAAAAGACGCTAAAGACGAAGGTAGGATGCTCTCCGGGGCTAAGAGCCGCTCCCGGGCGTCTTTGGGCAGAAGCCGCACTAAGGAGAGCACTGTGAGCGGCACAATCGTCTTTGCGCGAAGAAGCCGCTTCTTCGGCTCCAGGAGCCGGGGAGACCGGCAGCTTCGGGAAGGTGAAGAAGCAAGCTGTACAACACTGGGATTGTGTGCGCACCTTGCCAACTGATAGAAAAGAGTACTTTTGCACTCTCCTGACTTTTCCAATCACATGAACATTCGATTGGAAGCTGTTTTGGACAACTTTTCTTCCTGCCAAACACTTGGCAGACATCTCTGAAACTTCTAGAACATGATGGGAGATGTTTTCTGTGCTGGCACAGTTTTTTCTCGCCAGACATACTGGGAAAGCGTTTTGCTAAGATGTAGACTACAAAAGACGCTAAAAACGAAGGTGGGATGCTCTCCGGAGCTAAGAGCCTCTTTCGGGCGTCTTTGGGCAGAAGCCGCGCTAAGGAGAGCACTGTGAGCGGCACAATCGTCTTTGCGCGAAGAAGCCGCTTCTTCGGCTCCGGGAGCCGGAGAGAGCGGCAGCTTCGGGAAGGTGAAGAAGCAAGCTGTACAACACTGGGATTGTGTGCGCAGCTTGCCAACTGATAGAAAACAGTACTTTTGCACTCTCCTGACTTTTCCAATCACATGAACATTCGATTGGAAGCTGTTTTGGACAACTTTTCTTCCAGCCAAACACTTGGCAGACATCTCTGCAACTTCTAGAACACGATGGGAGATGTTTTCTGTGCTGGCACAGTTTTTTCTAGCCAGACATACTGGGAAAGCGTTTTGCTAAGATGTAGACTACAAAAGACGCTAAAGACGAAGGTAGGATGCTCTCCGGAGCTAAGAGCCGCTTTCGGGCGTCTTTGGGCAGAAGCCGCGCTAAGGAGAGCACTGTGAGCGGCACAATCGTCTTTGCGTGAAGAAGCCGCTTCTTCGGCTCCGGGAGCCGGGGAGACCGGCAGCTTCGGGAAGGTGAAGAAGCAAGCTGTACAACACTGGGATTGTGTGCGCACCTTGCCAACTGATAGAAAACAGTACTTTTGCACTCTCCTGACTTTTCCAAGCACATGAACGTTCGATTGGAAGCTGTTTTGGATAACTTTTCTTGTCTTCCTGCCAAACACTTGGCAGACCTCCGTGCAACTTCTAGAATACGATGGGAGATGTTTTCTGTGCTGGCACAGTTTCTCCTAGCCAGACATACTGGGAAAGCGTTTTGCTAAGATGTAGACTACAAAAGACGCTAAAGACGAAGGTAGGATGCTCTCCGGAGCTAAGAGCCGCTCCCGGGCGTCTTTGGGCAGAAGCCACACTAAGGAGAGCACTGTGAGCGGCACAATCGTCTTTGCGCGAAGAAGCCGCTTCTTCGGCTCCGGGAGCCGGGGAGACCAGCAGATTCGGGAAGGTGAAGAAGCAAGCTGTACAACACTGGGATTGTGTGCGCACCTTGCCAACTGATAGAAAACAGTACTTTTGCACTCTCCTAACTTTTCCAATCACATGAACATTCGATTGGAAGCTGTTTTGGACAACTTTTCTTTTCTTCCTGCCAAACACTTGGCAGACATCTCTGCAACTTCTAGAACACGATGGGAGATGTTTTCTGTGCTGGCACAGTTTCTCCTAGCCAGACATACTGGGAAAGCGTTTTGCTAAGATGTAGACTACAAAAGACGCTAAAGACGAAGGTAGGATGCTCTCCGGGGCTAAGAGCCGCTCCCGGGCGTCTTTGGGCAGAAGCCACACTAAGGAGAGCACTGTGAGCGGCACAATCGTCTTTGCGCGAAGAAGCCGCTTCTTCGGCTCCAGGAGCCGGGGAGACCGGCAGCTTCGGGAAGGTAAAGAAGCAAGCTGTACAACACTGGGATTGTGTGTGCACCTTGCCAACTGATAGAAAACAGTACTTTTGCACTCTCCTGACTTTTCCAAGCACATGAACATTCGATTGGAAGCTGTTTTGGACAACTTTTCTTCCAGCCAAACACTTGTCAGACATCTCTGCAACTTCTAGAACACGATGGGAGATGTTTTCTGTGCTGGCACAGTTTTTTCTAGCAAGACATACTGGGAAAGCGTTTTGCTAAGATGTAGACTACAAAAGACGCTAAAGACGAAGGTAGGATGCTCTCCGGAGCTAAGAGCCGCTTTCGGGCGTCTTTGGGCAGAAGCCGCGCTAAGGAGAGCACTGTGAGCGGCACAATCGTCTTTGCGCGAAGAAGCCGCTTCTTCGGCTCCGGGAGCCGGGGAGACCGGCAGATTCGAGAAGGTGAAGAAGCAAGCTGTACAACACTGGGATTGTGTGCGCACCTTGCCAACTGATAGAAAACAGTACTTTTGCACTCTCCTAACTTTTCCAATCACATGAACATTCGATTGGAAGCTGTTTTGGACAACTTTTCTTTTCTTCCTGCCAAACACTTGGCAGACCTCCGTGCAACTTCTAGAACACGATGGGAGATGTTTTCTGTGCTGGCACAGTTTTTCCTAGCCAGACATAGTGGAAAATCTATTTGCTAAGATTTGGACTACAAAAGACGCTAAAGACGAAGGTAGGATGCTCTCCGGGGCTAAGAGCCGCTCATGGGCGTCTTTGGGCAGAAGCCGCACTAAGGAGAGCACTGTGAGCGGAACAATCGTCTTTGCGCGAAGAAGCCGCTTCTTCGGCTCCAGCAGCCGGGGAGACCGGCAGCTTCGGGAAGGTGAAGAAGCAAGCTGTACAACACTGGGATTGTGTGCGCACCTTGCCAACTGATAGAAAACAGTACTTTTGCACTCTCCTGACTTTTCCAATCACATGAACATTCGATTGGAAGCTGTTTTGGACAACTTTTCTTTTCTTCCTGCCAAACACTTGGCAGACATCTCTGTCACTTCTAGAACACGATGGGAGATGTTTTCTGTGCTGGCACAGTTTTTCCTAGCCAGACATACTGGGAAAGCGTTTTGCTAAGATGTAGACTACAAAAGACGCTAAAGACGAAGGTAGGATGCTCTCCGGGGCTAAGAGCCGCTCCCGGGCGTCTTTGGGCAGAAGCCACGCTAAGGAGAGCACTGTGAGCGGCACAATCGTCTTTGCGCGAAGAAGCCGCTTCTTCGGCTCCGGGAGCCGGAGAGAGCGGCAGCTTCGGGAAGGTGAAGAAGCAAGCTGTACGACACTGGTATTGTGTGCGCACCTTGCCAAATGATAGAAAACAGTACTTTTGCACTCTCCTGACTTTTCCAATCACATGAACATTCAATTGAAAACTGCTTTGGACAACTTTTCTTCCTGCCAAACACTTAGCAGACATCTCTGCAACTTCTAGAACATGATGGGAGATGTTTTCTGTTGTGGCACAGTTTCTCCTAGCCAGACATACTGGGAAAGCGTTTTGCTAAGATGTAGACTACAAAAGACGCTAAAGACGAAGGTAGGATGCTCTCCGGGGCTAAGAGCCGCTCCCGGGCGTCTTTGGGCAGAAGCCACACTAAGGAGAGCACTGTGAGCGGCACAATCGTCTTTGCGCGAAGAAGCCGCTTCTTCGGCTCCAGGAGCCGGGGAGACCGGCAGCTTCGGGAAGGTGAAGAAGCAAGCTGTACAACACTGGGATTGTGTGCGCACCTTGCCAACTGATAGAAAACAGTACTTTTGCACTCTCCTGACTTTTCCAAGCACATGAACGTTCGATTGGAAGCTGTTTTGGATAACTTTTCTTGTCTTCCTGCCAAACACTTGGCAGACCTCCGTGCAACTTCTAGAATACGATGGGAGATGTTTTCTGTGCTGGCACAGTTTCTCCTAGCCAGACATACTGGGAAAGCGTTTTGCTAAGATGTAGACTACAAAAGACGCTAAAGACGAAGGTAGGATGCTCTCCGGAGCTAAGAGCCGCTCCCGGGCGTCTTTGGGCAGAAGCCACACTAAGGAGAGCACTGTGAGCGGCACAATCGTCTTTGCGCGAAGAAGCCGCTTCTTCGGCTCCGGGAGCCGGGGAGACCAGCAGATTCGGGAAGGTGAAGAAGCAAGCTGTACAACACTGGGATTGTGTGCGCACCTTGCCAACTGATAGAAAACAGTACTTTTGCACTCTCCTAACTTTTCCAATCACATGAACATTCGATTGGAAGCTGTTTTGGACAACTTTTCTTTTCTTCCTGCCAAACACTTGGCAGACATCTCTGCAACTTCTAGAACATGATGGGAGATGTTTTCTGTGCTGGCACAGTTTCTCCTAGCCAGACATACTGGGAAAGCGTTTTGCTAAGATGTAGACTACAAAAGACGCTAAAGACGAAGGTAGGATGCTCTCCGGGGCTAAGAGCCGCTCCCGGGCGTCTTTGGGCAGAAGCCACACTAAGGAGAGCACTGTGAGCGGCACAATCGTCTTTGCGCGAAGAAGCCGCTTCTTCGGCTCCAGGAGCCGGGGAGACCGGCAGCTTCGGGAAGGTGAAGAAGCAAGCTGTACAACACTGGGATTGTGTGTGCACCTTGCCAACTGATAGAAAACAGTACTTTTGCACTCTCCTGACTTTTCCAAGCACATGAACATTCGATTGGAAGCTGTTTTGGACAACTTTTCTTCCAGCCAAACACTTGTCAGACATCTCTGCAACTTCTAGAACACGATGGGAGATGTTTTCTGTGCTGGCACAGTTTTTTCTAGCAAGACATACTGGGAAAGCGTTTTGCTAAGATGTAGACTACAAAAGACGCTAAAGACGAAGGTAGGATGCTCTCCGGAGCTAAGAGCCGCTTTCGGGCGTCTTTGGGCAGAAGCCGCGCTAAGGAGAGCACTGTGAGCGGCACAATCGTCTTTGCGCGAAGAAGCCGCTTCTTCGGCTCCGGGAGCCGGGGAGACCGGCAGATTCGGGAAGGTGAAGAAGCAAGCTGTACAACACTGGGATTGTGTGCGCACCTTGCCAACTGATAGAAAACAGTACTTTTGCACTCTCCTAACTTTTCCAATCACATGAACATTCGATTGGAAGCTGTTTTGGACAACTTTTCTTTTCTTCCTGCCAAACACTTGGCAGACCTCCGTGCAACTTCTAGAACACGATGGGAGATGTTTTCTGTGCTGGCACAGTTTTTCCTAGCCAGACATAGTGGAAAATCTATTTGCTAAGATTTGGACTACAAAAGACGCTAAAGACGAAGGTAGGATGCTCTCCGGGGCTAAGAGCCGCTCATGGGCGTCTTTGGGCAGAAGCCGCACTAAGGAGAGCACTGTGAGCGGAACAATCGTCTTTGCGCGAAGAAGCCGCTTCTTCGGCTCCAGCAGCCGGGGAGACCGGCAGCTTCGGGAAGGTGAAGAAGCAAGCTGTACAACACTGGGATTGTGTGCGCACCTTGCCAACTGATAGAAAACAGTACTTTTGCACTCTCCTGACTTTTCCAATCACATGAACATTCGATTGGAAGCTGTTTTGGACAACTTTTCTTTTCTTCCTGCCAAACACTTGGCAGACATCTCTGTCACTTCTAGAACACGATGGGAGATGTTTTCTGTGCTGGCACAGTTTTTCCTAGCCAGACATACTGGGAAAGCGTTTTGCTAAGATGTAGACTACAAAAGACGCTAAAGACGAAGGTAGGATGCTCTCCGGGGCTAAGAGCCGCTCCCGGGCGTCTTTGGGCAGAAGCCACGCTAAGGAGAGCACTGTGAGCGGCACAATCGTCTTTGCGCGAAGAAGCCGCTTCTTCGGCTCCGGGAGCCGGAGAGAGCGGCAGCTTCGGGAAGGTGAAGAAGCAAGCTGTACAACACTGGGATTGTGTGCGCACCTTGCCAACTGATAGAAAACAGTACTTTTGCACTCTCCTGACTTTTCCAATCACATGAACATTCGATTGGAAGCTGTTTTGGACAACTTTTCTTTTCTTCCTGCCAAACACTTGGCAGACCTCCGTGCAACTTCTAGAACACGATGGGAGATGTTTTCTGTGCTGGCACAGTTTTTCCTAGCCAGATATAGTGGAAAATCTATTTGCTAAGATTTGGACTACAAAAGACGCTAAAGACGAAGGTAGGATGCTCTCCGGAGCTAAGAGCCGCTCCCGGGCGTCTTTGGGCAGAAGCCGCGCTAAGGAGAGCACTGTGAGCGGCACAATCGTCTTTGCGCGAAGAAGCCGCTTCTTCGGCTCCGGGAGCCAGAGAGAGCGGCAGCTTCGGGAAGGTGAAGAAGCAAGCTGTACAACACTGGGATTGTGTGCGCACCTTGCCAACTGATAGAAAACAGTACTTTTGCACTCTCCTGACTTTTCCAATCACATGAACATTCAATTGAAAGCTGTTTTGGACAACTTTTCTTCCTGCCAAACACTTGGCAGACATCTCTGCAACTTCTAGAACATGATGGGAGATGTTTTCTGTGCTGGCACAGTTTCTCCTAGCCAGACATACTGGGAAAGCGTTTTGCAAAGATGTAGACTACAGAAGACGCTAAAGACGAAGGTAGGATGCTCTCCGGGGCTAAGAGCCGCTCCCGGGCGTCTTTGGGCAGAAGCCGCACTAAGGAGAGCACTGTGAGCGGCACAATCGTCTTTGCGCGAAGAAGCCGCTTCTTCGGCTCCAGGAGCCGGGGAGACCGGCAGCTTCGGGAAGGTGAAGAAGCAAGCTGTACAACACTGGGATTGTGTGCACAGCTTGCCAACTGATAGAAAACAGTACTTTTGCACTCTCCTGACTTTTCCAATCACATGAACATTCGATTGGAAGCTGTTTTGGACAACTTTTCTTTTCTTCCTGCCAAACACTTGGCAGACATCTCTGCAACTTCTAGAACACGATGGGAGATGTTTTCTGTGCTGGCACAGTTTTTCCTAGCCAGACATAGTGGAAAATCTATTTGCTAAGATTTGGACTACAAAAGACGCTAAAGACGAAGGTAGGATGCTCTCTGGGGCTAAGAGCCGCTCCCGGGCGTCTTTGGGCAGAAGCCGCGCTAAGGAGAGCACTGTGAGCGGCACAATCGTCTTTGCGCGAAGAAGCCGCTTCTTCGGCTCCGGGAGCCGGAGAGAGCGGCAGCTTCGGGAAGGTGAAGAAGCAAGCTGTACAACACTGGGATTGTGTGCGCCCCTTGCCAACTGGTAGAAAACAGTACTTTTGCACTCTCCTGACTTTTCCAATCACATGAACATTCGATTGGAAGCTGTTTTGGACAACTTTTCTTTTCTTCCTGCCAAACACTTGGCAGACCTCCGTGCAACTTCTAGAATACCATGGGAGATGTTTTCTGTGCTGGCACAGTTTCTCCTAGCCAGACATACTGGGAAAGCGTTTTGCTAAGATGTAGACTACAAAAGACGCTAAAGACGAAGGTAGGATGCTCTCCGGAGCTAAGAGCCGCTCCCGGGAGTCTTTGGGCAGAAGCCGCGCTAAGGAGAGCACTGTGAACGGCACAATCGTCTTTGCGCGAAGAAGCCGCTTCTTCGGCTCCGGGAGCCGGGGAGACCGGCAGATTCGAGAAGGTGAAGAAGCAAGCTGTACAACACTGGGATTGTGTGTGCACCTTGCCAACTGATAGAAAACAGTACTTTTGCACTCTCCTAACTTTTCCAATCACATGAACATTCGATTGGAAGCTGTTTTGGACAACTTTTCTTTTCTTCCTGCCAAACACTTGGCAGACCTCCGTGCAACTTCTAGAACACGATGGGAGATGTTTTCTGTGCTGGCACAGTTTTTCCTAGCCAGATATAGTGGAAAATCTATTTGCTAAGATTTGGACTACAAAAGACGCTAAAGACGAAGGTAGGATGCTCTCCGGAGCTAAGAGCCGCTCCCGGGCGTCTTTCGGCAGAAGCCGCGCTAAGGAGAGCACTGTGAGCGGCACAATCGTCTTGGTGCGAAGAAGCCACTTCTTCGCCTCCGGGAGCCGGAGAGAGCGACACCTTCGTAAAGGTGAAGAAGGAAGCTGTACAACACTGGTATTGTGTGCGCAGCTTGCCAACTGATAGAAAACATTACCTTTGCACTCTCCTGACATTTCCAATCACATGAACATTCGATTGGAAGCTGTTTTGGACAACTTTTCTTTTCTTCCTGCCAAACACTTGGCAGACCTCCGTGCAACATCTAGAATACTATGGGAGATGTTTTCTTTATTGGCACAGTTTTTTCCTGCCAGACATAGTGGAAAAGCTTTTTGCTAAGATGTAGACGAGAAGAGACGCTAAAGACGAAGGTACGATGCTCTCCGGAGCTAAGCGCCGCTCCTGGGCGTTCTTCGGCAGAAGCCACGCTAAGGAGAACACTGTGAGCGGCACAATCGTCTTTGCGCTAAGAAGCCGCTTCTTCGCCTCCGGGAGCCGGAGAGAGCGGCACCTTCGTAAAGGTGAAGAAGGAAGCTGTACAACACTGGGATTGTGTGCGCAGCTTGCCAACTGATAGAAAACAGTACCTTTGCATTCTCCTGACTTTTCCAATCACATGAACATTCGATTGGAAGCTGTTTTGGACAACTTTTCTTTTCTTCCTGCCAAACACTTGGCAGATCTCCGTGGAACGTCTAGAACACGATGGGAGATGTTTTCTGTGCTGGCACAGTTTTTTCCTGCCAGACACAATGGAAAAGTTTTTTGCTAAGATGTAGACGAGAAGAGACGCTAAAGACAAAGGTACGATGCTCTCCAGAGCTTAGCGCTGCTCCCGGGCGTCTTTCGGGAGAAGACGCGCTGCGGGGAGCACTGTGAGCGGTACAATCGTCTTTGCGCGAAGAAGCCGCTTCTTCGCCTCCGGGAGCCGGAGAGAGCGGCACCTTCGTAAAGGTGAAGAAGGAAGCTGTACAACACTGGGATTGTGTGCGCAGCTTGCCAACTGATAGAAAACAGTACCTTTGCACTCTCCTGACTTTTCCAATCACATGAACATTCGATTGGAAGCTGTTTTGGACAACTTTTCTTTTCTTCCTGCCAAACACTTGGCAGACATCCGTGCAACGTCTAGAACACGATGGGAGATATTTTCTGTGCTGGCACAGGTTTTTCCTGCCGGACATAGTGGAAAAGCTTTTTGCTAAGATGTAGACGAGAAGAGACGCTAAAGAATAAGGTACGATGCTCTCAGGAGCTAAGCGCCGCTCCCGTGCGTCTTTCGGCAGAAGCCGCGCTAAGGAGAGCACTGTGAGCGGCACAATCGTCTTTGCGCGAAGAAGCCGCTTCTTCGCCTCCGGGAGCCGGAGGGAGCGGCACCTTCGTAAAGGTGAAGAAGGAAGCTGTACAACACTGGGATTGTGTGCGCAGCTTGCCAACTGATAGAAAACAGTACCTTTGCACTCTCCTGACTTTTCCAATCACAGGAACATTCGATTGGAAGCTGTTTTGGACAACTTTTCTTTTCTTCCTGCCAAACACTTGGCAGACCTCCGTGCAACGTCTAGAACACGATGGGAGCTGTTTTCTGTGCTGGCACAGTTTTTTCCTGCCAGAAATAGTGGACAAGCTTTTTGCTAAGATGTAGACGAGAAGAGACGCTAAAAACGAAGGTACGAATTTCTCCGGAGCTAAGCGCCGCTCCCGGGCGCCTTTCGGCAGAAGCCACGTCAAGGAGAGCGCTGCGAGCGGCACAATCGTCTTGGCGAGAAGAAGCCGCTTCTTCGCGTCCGGAAGCCGGAGAGAGCGGCACATTCGGAAAGGTGAAGAAGGAAGCTGTACAACACTGGGATTTTGTGCGCAGCTTGCCAACTGATAGAAAACAGTACCTTTGCACTCTCCTGACTTTTCCAATCACATGAACATTCGATTGGAAGCTGTTTTGGACAACTTTTCTTCTCTTCCTGCCAAACACTTGGCAGACATCCGTGCAAGGTCTAGAACACGATGGGAGATGTTTTCTGTGCTGGCACAGTTTTTTCCTGCCAGACATAGTGGAAAAGCTTTTTGCTAAGATGTAGACGAGAAGAGACGCTAAAGACAAAGGTACGATGCTCTCCGGACCTAAGCGCCGCTCCCGGGCGTCTTTCGGCAGAAGCCGCGCTAAGGAGAGCACTGTGAGCGGCACAATCGTCTTTGCACTAAGAAGACGCTTCTTCGCCTCCGTGAGCCGGAGGGAGCGGCACCTTCGTGAAGGTGAAGAAGGAAGCTGTACAACACTGGGATTGTGTGCGCAGCTTGCCAACTGATAGAAAACAGTACCTTTGCACTCTCCTGACTTTTCCAATCACATGAACATTCGATTGGAAGCTGTTTTGGACAACTTTTCTTTTCTTCCTGCCAAACACTAGGCAGATCTCCGTGAAACGTCTAGAACACGATGGGAGATGTTTTCTGTGCTGGCACAGTTTTTTCCTGCCAGACATAGTGGAAAAGCTTTTTGCTAAGATGTAGACGAGAAGAGACGCTAAAGACAAAGGTACGATGGTCACCGGACCTAAGCGCCGCTCCCGGGCGTCTTTCGGCAGAAGCCGCGCTAAGGAGAGCACTGTGAGCGGCACAATCGTCTTTGCGCGAAGAAGCCGCTTCTTCGCCTCCAGGAGCCGGAGAGAGCGGCGCCTTCGTAAAGGTGAAGAAGGAAGCTGTACAACACTGGGATTGTGTGCGCAGCTTGCCAACTGATAGAAAACAGTACCTTTGCACTCTCCTGACTTTTCCAATCACATGAACATTCGATTGGAAGCTGTTTTGGACAACTTTTCTTCCTGCCAAACACTATGCAGACATCTCTGCAACGTCTAGAACACGATGGGAGATGTTTTCTGTGCTGGCACAGTTTTTTCCTGCCAGACATAGTGGAAAAGCTTTTTCCTAAAATGTAGACGAGAAGAGACGCTAAAGACGAAAGTACGATGCTCTCCAGAGCTTAGCGCTGCTCCTGGGCGTCTTTCAGGAGAAGACGCGCTGCGGGGAGCACTGTGAGCGGTACAATCGTCTTTGCGCGAAGAAGCCGCTTCTTCGCCTCCGGGAGCCGGAGAGAGCGGCACCTTCGTAAAGGTGAAGAAGGAAGCTGTACAACACTGGGATTGTGTGCGCAGCTTGCCAACTGATAGAAAACAGTACCTTTGCACTCTCCTGACTTTTCCAATCACATGAACATTCGATTGGAAGCTGTTTTGGACAACTTTTCTTCTCTTCCTGCCAAACACTTGGCAGACCTCCGTGCAATGTCTAGAACACGATGGGAGATGTTTTCTGTGCTGGCACAGTTTTTTCCTGCCAGACATAGTGGAAAAGCTTTTTGCTAAGATGTAGACGAGAAGAGACGCTAAACACAAAGGTACGATGCTCTCAGGGGCTAAGCGCTGCTCCCGGGCATCTTTCGGCAGAAGCCGCGCTAAGGAGAGCACTGTGACCGGCACAATCGTCTTTGCGCGAAGAAGCCGCTTCTTCGCCTTCAGGAGCCGGAGAGAGCGGCACCTTTGGAAAGGTGAAGAAGGAAGCTGTACAACACTGGGATTGTGTGCGCAGCTTGCCAAATGATAGAAAACAGTACATTTGCACTCTCCTGACTTTTCCAATCACATGAACATTCGATTGGAAGCTGTTTTGGACAACTTTTCTTTTCTTCCTGCCAAACACTTGGCAGACATCCGTGCAACGTCTAGAACACGATGGGAGATGTTTTCTGTGCTGGCACAGGTTTTTCCTGCCGGACATAGTGAAAAAGCTTTTTTCTAAGATGTAGACGAGAAGAGACGCTGAAAACGAAGGTACGAATTTCTCCGGAGCTAAGCGCCGCTCCCGGGCGCCTTTCGGCAGAAGCCACGTCAAGGAGAGCGCTGCGAGCGGCACAATCGTCTTTGCTCGAAGAAGCCGCTTCTTCGCCTCCGGAAGCCGGAGAGAGCGGCACATTCGGAAAGGTGAAGAAGGCAGCTGTACAACACTGGGATTTTGTGCGCAGCTTGCCAACTGATAGAAAACAGTACCTTTGCACTCTCCTGACTTTTCCAATCAAATGAATATTCGATTGGAAGCTGTTTTGGACAACTTTTCTTCCTGCCAAACACTTGGCAGACCTCCGTGCAACGTCTAAAGCACGATGGGAGATGTTTTCTGTGCTGGCACAGTTTTTTCCTGCCAGACATAGTGGAAAAGCTTTTTGCTAAGATGTAGACGAGAAGAGACGCTAAAGACAAAGGTACGATGCTCTCAGGAGCTAAGCGCCGCTCCCGGGCATCTTTCGGCAGAAGCCGTGCTAAGGAGAGCACTGTGACCGGCACAATCGTCTTTGCGCGAAGAAGTTGCTTCTTCGCCTCCGGGAGCCGGAGAGAGCGGCACCTTTGGAAAGGTGAAGAAGGAAGCTGTACAACACTGGGATTGTGTGCGCAGCTTGCCAACTGATAGAAAACAGAACCTTAGCACTCTCCTGACTTTTCCAATCACATGAACATTCGATTGGAAGCTGTTTTGGACAACTTTTCTTTTCTTCCTGCCAAACACTCGGCAGATCTCCGTGCAACGTCTAGAACACGATGGGAGATATTTTCTGTGCTGGCACAGGTTTTTCCTGCCGGACATAGTGAAAAAGCTTTTTGCTAAGATGTAGATGAGAAGAGACGCTAAAAACGAAGGTACGAATTTCTCCGGAGCTAAGCGCCGCTTCCGGGCGCCTTTCGCCAGAAGCCACGTCAAGGAGAGCGCTGTGAGCGGCACAATCGTCTTTGCTCGAAGAAGCCGCTTCTTCGCCTCCGGGAGCCGGAGAGAGCGGCACATTCGGAAAGGTGAAGAAGGAAGCTGTACAACACTGGGATTTTGTGCGCAGCTTGCCAACTGATAGAAAACAGTACCTTTGCACTCTCCTGACTTTTCCAATCAAATGAACATTCGATTGGAAGCTGTTTTGGACAACTTTTCTTTCTGCCAGACACTTGGCAGACCTCCGTGCAACGTCTAAAACACGATGGGAGATGTTTTCTGTGCTGGCACAGTTTTTTCCTGCCAGACATAGTGGAAAAGCTTTTTGCTAAGATGTAGACGAGAAGAGACGCTAAAGACAAAGGTACGATGCTCTCATGAGATAAGCGCCGCTCCCGGGCATCTTTCGGCAGAAGCCGCGCTAAGGAGAGCACTGTGACCGGCACAATCGTCTTTGCGCGAAGAAGCCGCTTCTTCGCCTCCGGGAGACGGAGAGAGCGGCACCTTTGGAAAGGTGAAGAAGGAAGCTGTACAACACTGGGATTGTGTGCGCAGCTTGCCAACTGATAGAAAACAGTACCTTTGCACTCTCCTGACTTTTCCAATCACATGAACATTCGATTGGAAGCTGTTTTGGACAACTTTTCTTTTCTTCCTGCCAAACACTTGGCAGACCTCCGTGCAACGTCTAGAAAACGATGGGAGTTTTTTTCTGTGCTGGCACAGTTTTTTCCTGCCAGACATAGTGGAAAAGCTTTTTGCTAAGATGTAGACGAGAAGAGACACTAAAGACTAAGGTACGATGCTCTCCGGAGCTAAGCGCCGCTCCCGGGCGTCTTTCGGCAGAAGCCGCGCTAAGGAGAGCACTGTGAGCGGCACAATCGTCTTGGCGCGAAGAAGCCGCTTCTTCGCCTCCGTGAGCGGGAGAGAGCGGCACCTTGGGAAAGGTGAAGAAGGAAGCTGTGCAACACTGGATTGTGCGCGCAGCTTGCCAACTGATAGAAAACAGTACCTTTGCACTCTCCTGACTTTTCTAATCACATGAACATTCGATTGGAAGCTGTTTTGGACAACTTTTCTTCCTGCCAAAAACTTGGCAGACCTCCGTGCAACATCTAGAATACGATGGGATTTTTTCTTTTTTGGTACAGTTTTTTCCTGCCAGACATAGTGGAAAAGCTTTTTGCTAAGATGTAGACGAGAAGAGACGCTAAAGACAAAGGTACGATGCTCTCATGAGATAAGCGCCGCTCCCGGGCATCTTTCGGCAGAAGCCGCGCTAAGGAGAGCACTGTGACCGGCACAATCGTCTTTGCGCGAAGAAGCCGCTTCTTCGCCTCCGGGAGACGGAGAGAGCGGCACCTTTGGAAAGGTGAAGAAGGAAGCTGTACAACACTGGGATTGTGTGCGCAGCTTGCCAACTGATAGAAAACAGAACCTTAGCACTCTCCTGACTTTTCCAATCACATGAACATTCGATTGGAAGCTGATTTGGACAACTTTTCTTTTCTTCTTGCCAAACACTTGGCAGACCTCCGTGCAACATCTAGAACATGATGGGAGATGTGTTCTGTGCTGGCACAGTTTTTTCCTGCCAGACATAGTGGAAAAGCTTTTTTCTAAGATGTAGACGAGAAGAGATGCTAAAGACAAAGGTACGATGCTCTCCGGAACTAAGCGCCGCTCCCGGGCGTCTTTCGGCAAAAGCCGCGCTAAGGATAGCTGTGTGAGCGGCACAATCGTCTTTGCGCGAAGAAGCCGCTTCTTCGCCTCCGGGAGCCGGAGAGAGCGGCAGCTTCGGGAAGGTGAAGAAGCAAGCTGTACAACACTGGGATTGTGTGCGCACCTTGCCAACTGATAGAAAACAGTACTTTTGCACTCTCCTGACTTTTCCAAGCACATGAACATTCGATTGGAAGCTGTTTTGGACAACTTTTCTTTTCTTCCTGCCAAACACTTGGCAGACATCTCTGTCACTTCTAGAACACGATGGGAGATGTTTTCTGTGCTGGCACAGTTTTTCCTAGCCAGACATACTGGGAAAGCGTTTTGCTAAGATGTAGACTACAAAAGACGCTAAAGACGAAGGTAGGATGCTCTCCGGGGCTAAGAGCCGCTCCCGGGCGTCTTTGGGCAGAAGCCACGCTAAGGAGAGCACTGTGAGCGGCACAATCGTCTTTGCGCGAAGAAGCCGCTTCTTCGGCTCTGGGAGCCGGAGAGAGCGGCAGCTTCGGGAAGGTGAAGAAGCAAGCTGTACAACACTGGGATTGTGTGCGCACCTTGCCAACTGATAGAAAACAGTACTTTTGCACTGTCCTGACTTTTCCAAGCACATGAACATTCGATTGGAAGCTGTTTTGGACCACTTTTCTTTTCTTCCTGCCAAACACTTGGCAGACCTCCGTGCAACTTCTAGAACACGATGGGAGATGTTTTCTGTGCTGGCACAGTTTTTCCTAGCCAGATATAGTGGAAAATCTATTTGCTAATATTTGGACTACAAAAGACGCTAAAGACGAAGGTAGGATGCTCTCCGGAGCTAAGAGCCGCTCCCGGGCGTCTTTGGGCAGAAGCCGCGCTAAGGAGAGCACTGTGAGCGGCACAATCGTCTTTGCGCGAAGAAGCCGCTTCTTCGGCTCCGGGAGCCAGAGAGAGCGGCAGCTTCGGGAAGGTGAAGAAGCAAGCTGTACAACACTGGGATTGTGTGCGCACCTTGCCAACTGATAGAAAACAGTACTTTTGCACTCCCCTGACTTTTCCAATCACATGAACATTCAATTGAAAGCTGTTTTGGACAACTTTTCTTCCTGCCAAACACTTGGCAGACATCTCTGCAACTTCTAGAACATGATGGGAGATGTTTTCTGTGCTGGCACAGTTTTTCCTAGCCAGACATACTGGGAAAGCGTTTTGCAAAGATGTAGACTACAAAAGACGCTAAAGACGAAGGTAGGATTCTCTCCGGGGCTAAGAGCCGCTCCCGGGCGTCTTTGGGCAGAAGCCACGCTAAGGAGAGCACTGTGAGCGGCACAATCGTCTTTGCGCGAAGAAGCCGCTTCTTCGCCTCCGGGAGCCGGAGAGAGCGGCAGCTTCGTAAAGGTGAAGATGGAAGCTGTACAACACTGGGATTGTGTGCGCCCCTTGCCAACTGGTAGAAAACAGTACTTTTGCACTCTCCTGACTTTTCCAATCACATGAACATTCGATTGGAAGCTGTTTTGGACAACTTTTCTTTTCTTCCTGCCAAACACTTGGCAGACCTCCGTGCAACTTCTAGAATACCATGGGAGATGTTTTCTGTGCTGGCACAGTTTCTCCTAGCCAGACATACTGGGAAAGCGTTTTGCTAAGATGTAGACTACAAAAGACGCTAAAGACGAAGGTAGGATGCTCTCCGGAGCTAAGAGCCGCTCCCGGGCGTCTTTGGGCAGAAGCCGTGCTAAGGAGAGCACTGTGAGCGGCACAATCGTCTTTGCGCGAAGAAGCCGCTTCTTCGGCTCCGGGAGCCGGGGAGACCGGCAGATTCGAGAAGGTGAAGAAGCAAGCTGTACAACACTGGGATTGTGTGTGCACCTTGCCAACTGATAGAAAACAGTACTTTTGCACTCTCCTAACTTTTCCAATCACATGAACATTCGATTGGAAGCTGTTTTGGACAACTTTTCTTTTCTTCCTGCCAAACACTTGGCAGACCTCCGTGCAACTTCTAGAACACGATGGGAGATGTTTTCTGTGCTGGCACAGTTTTTCCTAGCCAGATATAGTGGAAAATCTATTTGCTAAGATTTGGACTACAAAAGACGCTAAAGACGAAGGTAGGATGCTCTCCGGAGCTAAGAGCCGCTCCCGGGCGTCTTTCGGCAGAAGCCGCGCTAAGGAGAGCACTGTGAGCGGCACAATCGTCTTGGTGCGAAGAAGCCACTTCTTCGCCTCCGGGAGCCGGAGAGAGCGACACCTTCGTAAAGGTGAAGAAGGAAGCTGTACAACACTGGTATTGTGTGCGCAGCTTGCCAACTGATAGAAAACATTACCTTTGCACTCTCCTGACATTTCCAATCACATGAACATTCGATTGGAAGCTGTTTTGGACAACTTTTCTTTTCTTCCTGCCAAACACTTGGCAGACCTCCGTGCAACATCTAGAATACTATGGGAGATGTTTTCTTTATTGGCACAGTTTTTTCCTGCCAGACATAGTGGAAAAGCTTTTTGCTAAGATGTAGACGAGAAGAGACGCTAAAGACGAAGGTACGATGCTCTCCGGAGCTAAGCGCCGCTCCTGGGCGTTCTTCGGCAGAAGCCGCGCTAAGGAGAACACTGTGAGCGGCACAATCGTCTTTGCGCTAAGAAGCCGCTTCTTCGCCTCCGGGAGCCGGAGAGAGCGGCACCTTCGTAAAGGTGAAGAAGGAAGCTGTACAACACTGGGATTGTGTGCGCAGCTTGCCAACTGATAGAAAACAGTACCTTTGCATTCTCCTGACTTTTCCAATCACATGAACATTCGATTGGAAGCTGTTTTGGACAACTTTTCTTTTCTTCCTGCCAAACACTTGGCAGATCTCCGTGGAACGTCTAGAACACGATGGGAGATGTTTTCTGTGCTGGCACAGTTTTTTCCTGCCAGACACAATGGAAAAGTTTTTTGCTAAGATGTAGACGAGAAGAGACGCTAAAGACAAAGGTACGATGCTCTCCAGAGCTTAGCGCTGCTCCCGGGCGTCTTTCGGGAGAAGACGCGCTGCGCGGAGCACTGTGAGCGGTACAATCGTCTTTGCGCGAAGAAGCCGCTTCTTCGCCTCCGGGAGCCGGAGAGAGCGGCACCTTCGTAAAGGTGAAGAAGGAAGCTGTACAACACTGGGATTGTGTGCGCAGCTTGCCAACTGATAGAAAACAGTACCTTTGCACTCTCCTGACTTTTCCAATCACATGAACATTCGATTGGAAGCTGTTTTGGACAACTTTTCTTTTCTTCCTGCCAAACACTTGGCAGACATCCGTGCAACGTCTAGAACACGATGGGAGATATTTTCTGTGCTGGCACAGGTTTTTCCTGCCGGACATAGTGGAAAAGCTTTTTGCTAAGATGTAGACGAGAAGAGACGCTAAAGAATAAGGTACGATGCTCTCAGGAGCTAAGCGCCGCTCCCATGCGTCTTTCGGCAGAAGCCGCGCTAAGGAGAGCACTGTGAGCGGCACAATCGTCTTTGCGCGAAGAAGCCGCTTCTTCGCCTCCGGGAGCCGGAGGGAGCGGCACCTTCGTAAAGGTGAAGAAGGAAGCTGTACAACACTGGGATTGTGTGCGCAGCTTGCCAACTGATAGAAAACAGTACCTTTGCACTCTCCTGACTTTTCCAATCACAGGAACATTCGATTGGAAGCTGTTTTGGACAACTTTTCTTTTCTTCCTGCCAAACACTTGGCAGACCTCCGTGCAACGTCTAGAACACGATGGGAGATGTTTTCTGTGCTGGCACAGTTTTTTCCTGCCAGACATAGTGGACAAGCTTTTTGCTAAGATGTAGACGAGAAGAGACGCTTAAAACGAAGGTACGAATTTCTCCGGAGCTAAGCGCCGCTCCCGGGCGCCTTTCGGCAGAAGCCACGTCAAGGAGAGCGCTGCGAGCGGCACAATCGTCTTGGCGACAAGAAGCCGCTTCTTCGCCTCCGGAAGCCGGAGAGAGCGGCACATTCGGAAAGGTGAAGAAGGAAGCTGTACAACACTGGGATTTTGTGCGCAGCTTGCCAACTGATAGAAAACAGTACCTTTGCACTCTCCTGACTTTTCCAATCACATGAACATTCGATTGGAAGCTGTTTTGGACAACTTTTCTTCTCTTCCTGCCAAACACTTGGCAGACATCCGTGCAAGGTCTAGAACACGATGGGAGATGTTTTCTGTGCTGGCACAGTTTTTTCCTGCCAGACATAGTGGAAAAGCTTTTTGCTAAGATGTAGACGAGAAGAGACGCTAAAGACAAAGGTACGATGCTCTCCGGACCTAAGCGCCGCTCCCGGGCGTCTTTCGGCAGAAGCCGCGCTAAGGAGAGCACTGTGAGCGGCACAATCGTCTTTGCACTAAGAAGCCGCTTCTTCGCCTCCGTGAGCCGGAGGGAGCGGCACCTTCGTGAAGGTGAAGAAGGAAGCTGTACAACACTGGGATTGTGTGCGCAGCTTGCCAACTGATAGAAAACAGTACCTTTGCACTCTCCTGACTTTTCCAATCACATGAACATTCGATTGGAAGCTGTTTTGGACAACTTTTCTTTTCTTCCTGCCAAACACTAGGCAGATCTCCGTGAAACGTCTGGAACACGATGGGAGATGTTTTCTGTGCTGGCACAGTTTTTTCCTGCCAGACATAGTGGAAAAGCTTTTTGCTAAGATGTAGACGAGAAGAGACGCTAAAGACAAAGGTACGATGGTCACCGGACCTAAGCGCCGCTCCCGGGCGTCTTTCGGCAGAAGCCGCGCTAAGGAGAGCACTGTGAGCGGCACAATCGTCTTTGCGCAAAGAAGCCGCTTCTTCGCCTCCGGGAGCCGGAGAGAGCGGCGCCTTCGTAAAGGTGAAGAAGGAAGCTGTACAACACTGGGATTGTGTGCGCAGCTTGCCAACTGATAGAAAACAGTACCTTTGCACTCTCCTGACTTTCCCAATCACATGAACATTCGATTGGAAGCTGTTTTGGACAACTTTTCTTTTCTTCCTGCCAAACACTATGCAGACATCTCTGCAACGTCTAGAACACGATGGGAGATGTTTTCTGTGCTGGCACAGTTTTTTCCTGCCAGACATACTGGAAAAGCTTTTTCCTAAAATGTAGACGCGACGAGACGCTAAAGACGAAAGTACGATGCTCTCCAGAGCTTAGCGCTGCTCCTGGGCGTCTTTCGGGAGAAGACGCGCTGCGGGGAGCACTGTGAGCGGTACAATCGTCTTTGCGCGAAGAAGCCGCTTCTTCGCCTCCGGGAGCCGGAGAGAGCGGCACCTTCGTAAAGGTGAAGAAGGAAGCTGTACAACACTGGGATTGTGTGCGCAGCTTGCCAACTGATAGAAAACAGTACCTTTGCACTCTCCTGACTTTTCCAATCACATGAACATTCGATTGGAAGCTGTTTTGGACAACTTTTCTTCTCTTCCTGCCAAACACTTGGCAGAACTCCGTGCAATGTCTAGAACACGATGGGAGATGTTTTCTGTGCTGGCACAGTTTTTTCCTGCCAGACATAGTGGAAAAGCTTTTTGCTAAGATGTAGACGAGAAGAGACGCTAAACACAAAGGTACGATGCTCTCAGGGGCTAAGCGCTGCTCCCGGGCATCTTTCGGCAGAAGCCGCGCTAAGGAGAGCACTGTGACCGGCACAATCGTCTTTGCGCGAAGAAGCCGCTTCTTCGCCTTCAGGAGCCGGAGAGAGCGGCACCTTTGGAAAGGTGAAGAAGGAAGCTGTACAACACTGGGATTGTGTGCGCAGCTTGCCAAATGATAGAAAACAGTACATTTGCACTCTCCTGACTTTTCCAATCACATGAACATTCGATTGGAAGCTGTTTTGGACAACTTTTCTTTTCTTCCTGCCAAACACTTGGCAGACATCCGTGCAACGTCTAGAACACGATGGGAGATGTTTTCTGTGCTGGCACAGGTTTTTCCTGCCGGACATAGTGAAAAAGCTTTTTTCTAAGATGTAGACGAGAAGAGACGCTGAAAACGAAGGTACGAATTTCTCCGGAGCTAAGCGCCGCTCCCGGGCGCCTTTCGGCAGAAGCCACGTCAAGGAGAGCGCTGCGAGCGGCACAATCGTCTTTGCTCGAAGAAGCCGCTTCTTCGGCTCCGGAAGCCGGAGAGAGCGGCACATTCGGAAAGGTGAAGAAGGAAGCTGTACAACACTGGGATTTTGTGCGCAGCTTGCCAACTGATAGAAAACAGAACCTTAGCACTCTCCTGACTTTTCCAATCACATGAACATTCGATTGGAAGCTGTTTTGGACAACTTTTCTTTTCTTCCTGCCAAACACTCGGCAGATCTCCGTGCAACGTCTAGAACACGATGGGAGATATTTTCTGTGCTGGCACAGGTTTTTCCTGCCGGACATAGTGAAAAAGCTTTTTGCTAAGATGTAGATGAGAAGAGACGCTAAAAACGAAGGTACGAATTTCTCCGGAGCTAAGCGCCGCTTCCGGGCGCCTTTCGCCAGAAGCCACGTCAAGGAGAGCGCTGTGAGCGGCACAATCGTCTTTGCTCGAAGAAGCCGCTTCTTCGCCTTCGGGAGCCGGAGAGAGCGGCACATTCGGAAAGGTGAAGAAGGAAGCTGTACAACACTGGGATTTTGTGTGCAGCTTGCCAACTGATAGAAAACAGTACCTTTGCACTCTCCTGACTTTTCCAATCAAATGAACATTCGATTGGAAGCTGTTTTGGACAACTTTTCTTTTCTTCCTGCCAAACACTTGGCAGACCTCCGTGCAACGTCTAAAGCACGATGGGAGATGTTTTCTGTGCTGGCACAGTTTTTTCCTGCCAGACATAGTGGAAAAGCTTTTTGCTAAGATGTAGACGAGAAGAGACGCTAAAGACAAAGGTACGATGCTCTCATGAGATAAGCGCCGCTCCCGGGCATCTTTCGGCAGAAGCCGCGCTAAGGAGAGCACTGTGAGCGGCACAATCGTCTTTGCGCGAAGAAGCCGCTTCTTCGCCTCCGGGAGACGGAGAGAGCGGCACCTTTGGAAAGGTGAAGAAAGAAAGCTGTACAACACTGGGATTGTGTGCGCAGCTTGCCAACTGATAGAAAACAGTACCTTTGCACTCTCCTGACTTTTCCAATCACATGAACATTCGATTGGAAGCTGTTTTGGACAACTTTTCTTTTCTTCCTGCCAAACACTTGGCAGACCTCCGTGCAACGTCTAGAAAACGATGGGAGTTTTTTTCTGTGCTGGCACAGTTTTTTCCTGCCAGACATAGTGGAAAAGCTTTTTGCTAAGATGTAGACGAGAAGAGACACTAAAGACTAAGGTACGATGCTCTCCGGAGCTAAGCGCCGCTCCCGGGCGTCTTTCGGCAGAAGCCGCGCTAAGGAGAGCACTGTGAGCGGCACAATCGTCTTGGCGCGAAGAAGCCGCTTCTTCGCCTCCGTGAGCGGGAGAGAGCGGCACCTTGGGAAAGGTGAAGAAGGAAGCTGTGCAACACTGGATTGTGCGCGCAGCTTGCCAACTGATAGAAAACAGTACCTTTGCACTCTCCTGACTTTTCTAATCACATGAACATTCGATTGGAAGCTGTTTTGGACAACTTTTCTTCCTGCCAAAAACTTGGCAGACCTCCGTGCAACATCTAGAATACGATGGGATTTTTTCTTTTTTGGCACAGTTTTTTCCTGCCAGACATAGTGGAAAAGCTTTTTGCTAAGATGTAGACGAGAAGAGACGCTAAAGACAAAGGTACGATGCTCTCCAGAGCTTAGCGCTGCTCCCGGGCGTCTTTCGGGAGAAGACGCGTTGCGGGGAGCACTGTGAGCAGCACAATCGTCTTTGCGCGAAGAAGCCGCTTCTTCGCCTCCGGGAGCCGGAGAGAGGGGCACCTTCGGAAAAGTGAAGAAGGAAGCTGTACAACACTGGGATTGTGTGCGCAGCTTGCCAACTGATAGAAAACAGAACCTTAGCACTCTCCTGACTTTTCCAATCACATGAACATTCGATTGGAAGCTGATTTGGACAACTTTTCTTTTCTTCTTGCCAAACACTTGGCAGACCTCCGTGCAGCATCTAGAACATGATGGGAGATGTGTTCTGTGCTGGCACAGTTTTTTCCTGCCAGACATAGTGGAAAAGCTTTTTGCTAAGATGTAGACGAGAAGAGATGCTAAAGACAAAGGTACGATGCTCTCCGGAACTAAGCGCCGCTCCCGGGCGTCTTTCGGCAAAAGCCGCGCTAAGGATAGCTGTGTGAGCGGCACAATCGTCTTTGCGCGAAGAAGCCGCTTCTTCGCCTCCGGGAGCCGGAGAGAGCGGCACCTTCGTAAAGGTGAAGAAGGAAGCTGTACAACACTGGGATTGTGTGCGCAGCTTGCCAACTGATAGAAAACAGTACCTTTGCACTCTCCTGACGTTTCCAATCAAATGAACATTCGATTGGAAGCTTTTTTGGACAACTTTTCTTTTCTTCCTCACAAACACTTGCAAGACCTCCGTGCAACGTCTAGAACACGATGGGAGATGTTTTCTGTGCTGGCACAGGTTTTTCCTGCCGGACATAGTGGAATAGCTTTTTGCTAAGATGTAGACGAGAAGAGACGCTAAAGAGAAAGGTACGATGGTCTCCGGAGCTAAGCGCCGCTCCCGGGCGTCTTTCGGGAGAAGCCGCGCTAAGGAGAGCACTGTGAGCGGCACAATCATCTTTGCACGAAGAAGCCGCTTCTTCGCCTCCGCGTGCCGGAGAGTGCGGCAGCTTCGTAAAGGTGAAGATGGAAGCTGTACAAAACTGGGATTGTGTGCGCAGCTGGCCAACTGATAGAAAACAGTACCTTTGCACTCTCCTGACTTTCCCAATCACATGAACATTCGATTGGAAGCTGTTTTGGACAACTTTTCTTTTCTTCCTGCCAAACACTTGGCAGACCTCCGTGCAACGTCTAGAACACGATGGGAGATGTTTTCTGTGCTGGCACAGTTTTTTCCTGCCAGACATAGTGGAAAAGCTTTTTGCTAAGATGTAGACGAGAAGAGATGCTAAAGACATAGGTACGATGCTCTCCGGACCTAAGCGCCGCTCCCGGGCGTCTTTCGGCAGAAGCCGCGCTAAGGAGAGCACTGTGAGCGGCACAATCGTCTTGGCGCGAAGAAGCCGCTTCTTCGCCTCCGGGAGCCGGAGGGAGCGGCGCCTTCGAGAAGGTGAAGAAGGAAGCTGTACAACAATGGGATTGTGTGCGCAGCTTGCCAACTGATAGAAAACAGTACCTTTGCACTCTCCTGACTTTTCCAATCACATGAACATTCGATTGGAAACTGTTTTGGTCAATTTTTCTTTTCTTCCTGCCAAACACTTGGCAGACCTCCGTGCAACGTCTAAAGCACGATGGGAGATGTTTTCTGTGCTGGCACAGGTTTTTCCTGCCGGACATAGTGAAAAAGCTTTTTGCTAAGATGTGGACGAGAAGAGACGCAAAAGAGAAAGGTACGATGGTCTCCGGAGCTAAGCGCCGCTCCCGGGCGCCTTTCGGCATAAGCCACGTCAAGGAGAGCACTGTGAGTGAAACAACCGTCTTTGCTCGAAGAAGCCGCTTCTTCGCCTCCGGGAGCCGGAGAGAGCGGCACCTTCGTAAAGGTGAAGAAGGAAGCTGTACAAAACTGGGATTGTGTGCGCAGCTTGCCAACTGATAGAAAACAGTACCTTTGAAGTCGCCTGACTTTTCCAATCACATCAACATTCGATTGGAAACTGTTTTGGAACACTTTTCTTTCCTTCCTGCCAAACACTTGGCAGACATCCGTGCAACGTCTAGAACACGATGGGAGATGTTTCCTGTGCTTGCACAGTTTTTTCCGGCCAGACATAGTGGAAAAGCTTTTTGCTAAGATGTAGACGAGAAGAGACGCTAAAGACGAAGGTACGATGCTCTCTGGACCTAAGATCCGCTCCCGGGGGTCTTTCGGCAGAAGCCGCGCTAAGGAGAACACTGTGAGCGGCACAAATGTATTTGCGCGAAGAAGCCGCTTCTTCGCCTCCAGGAGCCGGGGACAGCGGCACCTTCAGAAAGGTGAGAAAGGAAGCTGTACAACACTGGATTGTGTGCGCAGCTTGCCAACTGATAGAAAACAGTACCTTTGCACTCTCCTGACTTTCCCAATCACATGAACATTCTATTGGAAGCTGTTTTGGACAACTTTTCTTTTCTCCCTGCCAAACACTCGGCCGACCTCCGTGCAACGTCTAGAAGCTGATGGGAGATCTTTTCTGTGCTGGCACAGGTTTTTCCTGCCAGACATAGTGAACAAGCTTTTTGCTAAGACGTAGACGAGAAGAGACGCTAAAGAGAAAGGTACGATGCTCTCCGGAGCTAAGCGACGCTCCCGGGCGTCTTTCGGCAGAAGCCGCACTAAGGAGAGCACTGTGAGCGGCACAGTCGTCTTTGCGCGAAGAAGCCGCTTCTTCGCCTCCGGGAGCCGGAGAGAGCGGCACCTTCGTAAAGGTGAAGAAGGAAGCTGTACAACACTGGGATTGTGTGCGCAGCTTGCCAACTGATAGAAAACAGTACCTTTGCACTCTCCGGACTTTTCCAATCACATGAACATTCGATTGGAAGCTGTTTTGGACAACTTTTCTTTTCTTCCTGCCAAACACTTGACAGACCTCCGTGCAACGTCTAGAAGACGATGGGAGATGTTTTCTGTGCTGGCACAGCTTTTTCCTGCCGGACATAGTGGAAAAGCTTTTTGCTAAGATGTAGACAAGAAGAGACGCTAAAGAGAAAGATACGATGGTCTCCGGAGCTAAGCGCTGCTCCCGGGCGTCTTTCGGGAGAAGCCGCGCTAAGGAGAGCACTGTGAGCGGCACAATCATCTTTGCACGAAGAAGCCGCTTCTTCGCCTCCGGGTGCCGGAGAGAGCGGCAGCTTCGTAAAGGTGAAGATGGAAGCTGTACAAAACTGGGATTGTGTGCGCAGCTGGCCAACTGATAGAAAACAGTACCTTTGCACTCTCCTGACTTTCCCAATCACATGAACATTCGATTGGAAGCTGTTTTGGACAACTTTTCTTTTCTTCCTGCCAAACACTTGGCAGACCTCCGTGCAACGTCTAGAACATGATGGGAGATGTTTTCTGTGCTGGCACAGTTTTTTCCTGCCAGACATAGTGGAAAAGCTTTTTGCTAAGATGTAGACGAGAAGAGATGCTAAAGACATAGGTACGATGCTCTCCGGACCTAAGCGCCGCTCCCGGGCGTCTTTCGGCAGAAGCCGCGCTAAGGAGAGCACTGTGAGCGGCACAATCGTCTTGGCGCGAAGAAGCCGCTTCTTCGCCTTCGTGAGCGGGAGAGAGCGGCACCTTGGGAAAGGTGAAGAAGGAAGCTGTGCAACACTGGATTGTGCGCGCAGCTTGCCAACTGATAGAAAACAGTACCTTTGCACTCTCCTGACTTTTCCAATCACATGAACATTCGATTGGAAGCTTTTTCGGACAACTTTTCTTCCTGCCAAACACTTGGCAGACCTCCGTGCAACGTCTAAAACACGATATGAGATGTTTTCTTTTTTGGCACAGTTTTTTCCTGCCAGACATAGTGGAAAAGCTTTTTGCTAAGATGTAGACGAGAAGAGACGCTAAAGACAAAGGTACGATGCTCTCTGGAGCTAAGTGCCGCTCCCGGGCGTCTTTCGGCAGAAGCCGCGCTAAGGAGAGCACTGTGAGCGGCACAATCGTCTTGGCGCGAAGAAGCCGCTTCTTCGCCTCCGGGAGCCGGAGAGAGCGGCACCTTCGTAAAGGTGAAGAAGGAAGCTGTACAACACTGGGATTGTGTGCGCAGCTTGCCAACTGATAGAAAACAGTACCTCTGCACTCTCCTGACTTTTCCAAACACATGAACATTCGACTGGAAGCTGTTTTGGACAGCTTTTCTTTTCTTCCTGCAAAACACTCGGCAGATTTCCGTGCAACGTGTAGAAGACGATGGGAGATGTTTTCTGTGCTGGCACAGTTTTTTCCTGCCAGACATAGTGGAAAAGCTTTTTGCTAAGATGTAGACGAGAAGAGACGCTAAAGACAAAGGTACGATGCTCTCTGGAGCTAAGCGCCGCTCCCGGGCGTCTTTCGGCAGAAGCCGCGCTAAGGAGAGCACTGTGAGCGGCACAATCGTCTTTGCGCTAAGAAGCCGCTTCTTCGCCTCCGGGAGACGGAGAGAGCGGCACCTTTGTAAAGGTTAACAAGGAAGCTGTACAATACTGGGATTGTGTGCGCAGCTTGCCAACTGATAGAAAACAGTACCTTTGCACTCTCCTGACGTTCCCAATCACATCAACATTCGATTGGAAGCTGTTTTGGACAACTTTTCTTTTCTTCCTGCCAAACACTTGGCAGACCTCCGTGCAACGTCTAAAACACGATGGGAGATGTTTTCTGTGCTGGCAAAGGTTTTTCCTGCCGGACATAGTGAAAAAGCTTTTTGCTAAGATGTAGACGAGAAGAGACGCTAAAGACAAAGGTACGATGCTCACCAGAGCTTAGCGCTGCTCCCGGGCGTCTTTCGGGAGAAGACGCGCTGCGGGGAGCACTGTGAGCGGCACAATCGTCTTTGCGCGAAGAAGCCGCTTCTTCGCCTCCGGGAGCCGGAGAGAGCGGCAGCTTCGTAAAGGTGAAGATGGAAGCTGTACAAAACTGGGATTGTGTGCGCAGCTTGCCAACTGATAGAAAACAGTACCTTTGTACTCTCCTGACTTTCCCAATCACATGAACATTCGATTGGAAGCTGTTTTGGACAACTTTTCTTTTCTTCCTGCCAAACACTTGGCAGACCTCCGTGCAACGTCTAGAACACGATGGGAGATGTTTTCTGTGCTGGCACAGTTTTTTCCTGCCAGACATAGTGGAAAAGCTTTTTGCTAAGATGTAGACGAGAAGAGACGCTAAAGACAAAGGTACGATGCTCTCCGGACCTAAGCGCCGCTCCCGGGCGTCTTTCGGCAGAAGCCGCGGTAAGGAGAGCACTTTGAGCGGCACAATCGTCTTGGCGCGAAGAAGCCGCTTCTTCGCCTCCGGGAGCCGGAGGGAGCGGCGCCTTCGAGAAGGTGAAGAAGGAAGCTGTACAACAATGGGATTGTGTGCGCAGCTTGCCAACTGATAGAAAACAGTACCTTTGCACTCTCCTGACTTTTCCAATCACATGAACATTCGATTGGAAACTGTTTTGGTCAACTTTTCTTTTCTTCCTGCCAAACACTTGGCAGACCTCCGTGCAACGTCTAGAACACGATGGGAGATGTTTTCTGTGCTGGCACAGTTTTTTCCGGCCAGACATAGTGGAAAAGCTTTTTGCTAAGATGTAGACGAGAAGAGACGCTAAAGAGAAAGGTACGATGGTCTCCGGAGCTAAGCGCCGCTCCCGGGCGCCTTTCGGCAGAAGCCACGTCAAGGAGAGCACTGTGAGCGGCACAATCGTCTTTGCTCGAAGAAGCCGCTTCTTCGCCTCCGGGAGCCGGAGGGAGCGGCGCCTTCGAGAAGGTGAAGAAGGAAGCTGTACAACAATGGGATTGTGTGCGCAGCTTGCCAACTGATAGAAAACAGTACCTTTGCACTCTCCTGACTTTTCCAATCACATGAACATTCGATTGGAAACTGTTTTGGACAACTTTTCTCCCTGCCAAACACTTGGCAGACATCTCTGCAACTTCTAGAACACGATGGGAGATGTTTTCTGTGCTGGCACAGGTTTTTCCTGCCGGACATAGTGAAAAAGCTTTTTGCTAAGATGTAGACGAGAAGAGACGCAAAAGAGAAAGGTACGATGGTCTCCGGAGCTAAGCGCCGCTCCCGGGCGCCTTTCGGCAGAAGCCACGTCAAGGAGAGCACTGTGAGCGGCACAATCGTCTTTGCTCGAAGAAGCCGCTTCTTCGCCTCCGGAAGCCGGAGAGAGCGGCACATTCGTAAAGGTGAAGAAGGAAGCTGTACAACACTGGGATTTTGTGCGCAGCTTGCCAACTGATAGAAAACAGTACCTTTGCACTCTCCTGACTTTTCCAATCACATGAACATTCGATTGGAAGCTTTTTCGGACAACTTTTCTTCCTGCCAAACACTTGGCAGACCTCCGTGCAACGTCTAAAACACGATGTGAGATGTTTTCTGTGCTGGCACAGCTTTTTCCTGCCAGACATACTGGAAAAGCTTTTTGCTAAGATGTAGACGAAAAGACAGGCTAAAGACAAAGGTACGATGCTCACCAGAGCTTAGCGCTGCTCCCGGGCGTCTTTCGGGAGAAGACGCGCTGCGGGGAGCACTGTGAGCGGCACAATCGTCTTTGCGCGAAGAAGCCGCTTCTTCGCCTCCGGGAGCCGGAGAGAGCGGCAGCTTCGTAAAGGTGAAGATGGAAGCTGTACAAAACTGGGATTGTGTGCGCTGCTTGCCAACTGATAGAAAACAGTACCTTTGCACTCTCCTGACTTTCCCAATCACATGAACATTCGATTGGAAGCTGTTTTGGACAACTTTTCTTTTCTTCCTGCCAAACACTTGGCAGACCTCCGTGCAACGTCTAGAACACGATGGGAGATGTTTTCTGTGCTGGCACAGTTTTTTCCTGCCAGACATAGTGGAAAAGCTTTTTGCTAAGATGTAGACGAGAAGAGACGCTAAAGACAAAGGTACGATGCTCTCCGGACCTAAGCGCCGCTCCCGGGCGTCTTTCGGCAGAAGCCGCGCTAAGGAGAGCACTTTGAGCGGCACAATCGTCTTGGCGTGAAGAAGCCGCTTCTTTGCCTCCGGGAGCCGGAGGGAGCGGCGCCTTCGAGAAGGTGAAGAAGGAAGCTGTACAACAATGGGATTGTGTGCGCAGCTTGCCAACTGATAGAAAACAGTACCTTTGCACTCTCCTGACTTTTCCAATCACATGAACATTCGATTGGAAACTGTTTTGGTCAACTTTTCTTTTCTTCCTGCCAAACACTTGGCAGACCTCCGTGCAACGTCTAGAACACGATGGGAGATGTTTTCTGTGCTGGCACAGTTTTTTCCGGCCAGACATAGTGGAAAAGCTTTTTGCTAAGATGTAGACGAGAAGAGACGCTAAAGAGAAAGGTACGATGGTCTCCGGAGCTAAGCGCCGCTCCCGGGCGCCTTTCGGCAGAAGCCACGTCAAGGAGAGCACTGTGAGCGGCACAATCGTCTTTGCTCGAAGAAGCCGCTTCTTCGCTTCCGGGAGCCGGAGAGAGCGGCACATTCGGAAAGGTGAAGAAGGAAGCTGTACAACACTGGGATTTTGTGCGCAGCTTGCCAACTGATAGAAAACAGTACCTTTGCACTCTGCTGACTTTACCAATCAAATGAACATTCGATTGGAAGCTTTTTCGGACAACTTTTCTTCCTGCCAAACACTTGGCAGACCTCCGTGCAACGTCTAAAACACGATGTGAGATGTTTTCTGTGCTGGCACAGCTTTTTCCTGCCAGACATACTGGAAAAGCTTTTTGATAAGATGTAGACGAGAAGAGACGCTAAAGACAAAGGTAAGATGCTCTCCAGAGCTTAGCGCTGCTCCCGGGCGTCTTTCGGGAGAAGACGCGCTGCGGGGAGCACTGTGAGCGGCACAATCGTCTTTGCGCGAAGAAGCCGCTTCTTCGCCTCCGGGAGCGGGAGAGAGCGGCACCTTCGTAAAGGTGAAGAAGGAAGCTGTACAACACTGGGATTGTGTGCGCAGCTTGCCAACTGATAGAAAACAGTACCTTTGCATTCGCCTGACTTTTCCAATCGCATCAACATTCGATTGGAAACTGTTTTGGAACACTTTTCTTTTCTTCCTGCCAAACACTTGGCAGACATCCGTGCAACGTCTAGAACACGATGGGAGATGTTTTCTGTGCTGGCACAGTTTTTTCCTGCCAGACATAGTGGAAAAGCTTTTTGCTAAGATGTAGACGAGAAGAGACGCTAAAGACAAAGGTACGATGCTCTCCGGACCTAAGCGCCGCTCCCGGGCGTCTTTCGGCAGAAGCCGCGCTAAGGAGAGCACTTTGAGCGGCACAATCGTCTTGGCGCGAAGAAGCAGCTTCTTCGCCTCCGTGAGCCGGAGGGAGCGGCGCCTTCGAGAAGGTGAAGAAGGAAGCTGTACAAAACTGGGATTGTGTGCGCAGCTTGCCAACTGATAGAAAACAGTACCTTTGCACTCTCCTGACTTTCCCAATCACATGAACATTCGATTGGAAGCTGTTTTGGACAACTTTTCTTTTCTTCCTGCCAAACACTTGGCAGACCTCCGTGCAACGTCTAGAACACGATGGGAGATGTTTTCTGTGCTGGCACAGTTTTTTCCTGCCAGACATAGTGGAAAAGCTTTTTGCTAAGATGTAGACGAGAAGAGACGCTAAAGACAAAGGTACGATGCTCTCCGGACCTAAGCGCCGCTCCCGGGCGTCTTTCGGCAGAAGCCGCGGTAAGGAGAGCACTTTGAGCGGCACAATCGTCTTGGCGCGAAGAAGCCGCTTCTTCGCCTCCGGGAGCCGGAGGGAGCGGCGCCTTCGAGAAGGTGAAGAAGGAAGCTGTACAACAATGGGATTGTGTGCGCAGCTTGCCAACTGATAGAAAACAGTACCTTTGCACTCTCCTGACTTTTCCAATCACATGAACATTCGATTGGAAACTGTTTTGGTCAACTTTTCTTTTCTTCCTGCCAAACACTTGGCAGACCTCCGTGCAACGTCTAGAACACGATGGGAGATGTTTTCTGTGCTGGCACAGTTTTTTCCGGCCAGACATAGTGGAAAAGCTTTTTGCTAAGATGTAGACGAGAAGAGACGCTAAAGAGAAAGGTACGATGGTCTCCGGAGCTAAGCGCCGCTCCCGGGCGCCTTTCGGCAGAAGCCACGTCAAGGAGAGCACTGTGAGCGGCACAATCGTCTTTGCTCGAAGAAGCCGCTTCTTCGCCTCCGGGAGCCGGAGGGAGCGGCGCCTTCGAGAAGGTGAAGAAGGAAGCTGTACAACAATGGGATTGTGTGCGCAGCTTGCCAACTGATAGAAAACAGTACCTTTGCACTCTCCTGACTTTCCCAATCACATGAACATTCGATTGGAAGCTGTTTTGGACAACTTTTCTTTTCTTCCTGCCAAACACTTGGCAGACCTCCGTGCAACGTCTAGAACACGATGGGAGATGTTTTCTGTGCTGGCACAGTTTTTTCCTGCCAGACATAGTGGAAAAGCTTTTTGCTAAGATGTAGACGAGAAGAGACGCTAAAGACAAAGGTACGATGCTCTCCGGACCTAAGCGCCGCTCCCGGGCGTCTTTCGGCAGAAGCCGCGCTAAGGAGAGCACTTTGAGCGGCACAATCGTCTTGGCGCGAAGAAGCCGCTTCTTTGCCTCCGGGAGCCGGAGGGAGCGGCGCCTTCGAGAAGGTGAAGAAGGAAGCTGTACAACAATGGGATTGTGTGCGCAGCTTGCCAACTGATAGAAAACAGTACCTTTGCACTCTCCTGACTTTTCCAATCACATGAACATTCGATTGGAAACTGTTTTGGTCAACTTTTCTTTTCTTCCTGCCAAACACTTGGCAGACCTCCGTGCAACGTCTAGAACACGATGGGAGATGTTTTCTGTGCTGGCACAGTTTTTTCCGGCCAGACATAGTGGAAAAGCTTTTTGCTAAGATGTAGACGAGAAGAGACGCTAAAGAGAAAGGTACGATGGTCTCCGGAGCTAAGCGCCGCTCCCGGGCGCCTTTCGGCAGAAGCCACGTCAAGGAGAGCACTGTGAGCGGCACAATCGTCTTTGCTCGAAGAAGCCGCTTCTTCGCTTCCGGGAGCCGGAGAGAGCGGCACATTCGGAAAGGTGAAGAAGGAAGCTGTACAACACTGGGATTTTGTGCGCAGCTTGCCAACTGATAGAAAACAGTACCTTTGCACTCTGCTGACTTTACCAATCAAATGAACATTCGATTGGAAGCTTTTTCGGACAACTTTTCTTCCTGCCAAACACTTGGCAGACCTCCGTGCAACGTCTAAAACACGATGTGAGATGTTTTCTGTGCTGGCACAGCTTTTTCCTGCCAGACATACTGGAAAAGCTTTTTGATAAGATGTAGACGAGAAGAGACGCTAAAGACAAAGGTAAGATGCTCTCCAGAGCTTAGCGCTGCTCCCGGGCGTCTTTCGGGAGAAGACGCGCTGCGGGGAGCACTGTGAGCGGCACAATCGTCTTTGCGCGAAGAAGCCGCTTCTTCGCCTCCGGGAGCGGGAGAGAGCGGCACCTTCGTAAAGGTGAAGAAGGAAGCTGTACAACACTGGGATTGTGTGCGCAGCTTGCCAACTGATAGAAAACAGTACCTTTGCATTCGCCTGACTTTTCCAATCGCATCAACATTCGATTGGAAACTGTTTTGGAACACTTTTCTTTTCTTCCTGCCAAACACTTGGCAGACATCCGTGCAACGTCTAGAACACGATGGGAGATGTTTTCTGTGCTGGCACAGTTTTTTCCTGCCAGACATAGTGGAAAAGCTTTTTGCTAAGATGTAGACGAGAAGAGACGCTAAAGACAAAGGTACGATGCTCTCCGGACCTAAGCGCCGCTCCCGGGCGTCTTTCGGCAGAAGCCGCGCTAAGGAGAGCACTTTGAGCGGCACAATCGTCTTGGCGCGAAGAAGCAGCTTCTTCGCCTCCGTGAGCCGGAGGGAGCGGCGCCTTCGAGAAGGTGAAGAAGGAAGCTGTACAAAACTGGGATTGTGTGCGCAGCTTGCCAACTGATAGAAAACAGTACCTTTCCACTCTCCTGACTTTCCCAATCACATGAACATTCGATTGGAAGCTGTTTTGGACAACTTTTCTTTTCTTCCTGCCAAACACTTGGCAGACCTCCGTGCAACGTCTAGAACACGATGGGAGATGTTTTCTGTGCTGGCACAGTTTTTTCCTGCCAGACATAGTGGAAAAGCTTTTTGCTAAGATGTAGACGAGAAGAGACGCTAAAGACAAAGGTACGATGCTCTCCGGACCTAAGCGCCGCTCCCGGGCGTCTTTCGGCAGAAGCCGCGGTAAGGAGAGCACTTTGAGCGGCACAATCGTCTTGGCGCGAAGAAGCCACTTCTTCGCCTCCGGGAGCCGGAGGGAGCGGCGCCTTCGAGAAGGTGAAGAAGGAAGCTGTACAACAATGGGATTGTGTGCGCAGCTTGCCAACTGATAGAAAACAGTACCTTTGCACTCTCCTGACTTTTCCAATCACATGAACATTCGATTGGAAACTGTTTTGGTCAACTTTTCTTTTCTTCCTGCCAAACACTTGGCAGACCTCCGCGCAACGTCTAGAACACGATGGGAGATGTTTTCTGTGCTGGCACAGTTTTTTCCGGCCAGACATAGTGGAAAAGCTTTTTGCTAAGATGTAGACGAGAAGAGACGCTAAAGAGAAAGGTACGATGGTCTCCGGAGCTAAGCGCCGCTCCCGGGCGCCTTTCGGCAGAAGCCACGTCAAGGAGAGCACTGTGAGCGGCACAATCGTCTTTGCTCGAAGAAGCCGCTTCTTCGCCTCCGGGAGCCGGAGGGAGCGGCGCCTTCGAGAAGGTGAAGAAGGAAGCTGTACAACAATGGGATTGTGTGCGCAGCTTGCCAACTGATAGAAAACAGTACCTTTGCACTCTCCTGACTTTTCCAATCACATGAACATTCGATTGGAAACTGTTTTGGACAACTTTTCTTTTCTCCCTGCCAAACACTTGGCAGACATCTCTGCAACTTCTAGAACACGATGGGAGATGTTTTCTGTGCTGGCACAGGTTTTTCCTGCCGGACATAGTGAAAAAGCTTTTTGCTAAGATGTAGACGAGAAGAGACGCAAAAGAGAAAGGTACGATGGTCTCCGGAGCTAAGCGCCGCTCCCGGGCGCCTTTCGGCAGAAGCCACGTCAAGGAGAGCACTGTGAGCGGCACAATCGTCTTTGCTCGAAGAAGCCGCTTCTTCGCTTCCGGGAGCCGGAGAGAGCGGCACATTCGGAAAGGTGAAGAAGGAAGCTGTACAACACTGGGATTTTGTGCGCAGCTTGCCAACTGATAGAAAACAGTACCTTTGCACTCTCCTGACTTTTCCAATCACATGAACATTCGATTGGAAGCTTTTTCGGACAACTTTTCTTCCTGCCAAACACTTGGCAGACCTCCGTGCAACGTCTAAAACACGATGTGAGATGTTTTCTGTGCTGGCACAGCTTTTTCCTGCCAGACATACTGGAAAAGCTTTTTTCTAAGATGTAGACGAAAAGACAGGCTAAAGACAAAGGTACGATGCTCACCAGAGCTTAGCGCTGCTCCCGGGCGTCTTTCGGGAGAAGACGCGCTGCGGGGAGCACTGTGAGCGGCACAATCGTCTTTGCGCGAAGAAGCCGCTTCTTCGCCTCCGGGAGCCGGAGAGAGCGGCAGCTTCGTAAAGGTGAAGATGGAAGCTGTACAAAACTGGGATTGTGTGCGCTGCTTGCCAACTGATAGAAAACAGTACCTTTGCACTCTCCTGACTTTCCTAATCACAAGGAAATTCGATTGGAAGCTGTTTTGGACAACTTTTCTTTTCTTCCTGCCAAACACTTGGCAGACCTCCGTGCAACGTCTAGAACACGATGGGAGATGTTTTCTGTGCTGGCACAGTTTTTTCCTGCCAGACATAGTGGAAAAGCTTTTTGCTAAGATGTAGACGAGAAGAGACGCTAAAGACAAAGGTACGATGCTCTCCGGACCTAAGCGCCGCTCCCGGGCGTCTTTCGGCAGAAGCCGCGCTAAGGAGAGCACTTTGAGCGGCACAATCGTCTTGGCGCGAAGAAGCCGCTTCTTTGCCTCCGGGAGCCGGAGGGAGCGGCGCCTTCGAGAAGGTGAAGAAGGAAGCTGTACAACAATGGGATTGTGTGCGCAGCTTGCCAACTGATAGAAAACAGTACCTTTGCACTCTCCTGACTTTTCCAATCACATGAACATTCGATTGGAAACTGTTTTGGTCAACTTTTCTTTTCTTCCTGCCAAACACTTGGCAGACCTCCGTGCAACGTCTAGAACACGATGGGAGATGTTTTCTGTGCTGGCACAGTTTTTTCCGGCCAGACATAGTGGAAAAGCTTTTTGCTAAGATGTAGACGAGAAGAGACGCTAAAGAGAAAGGTACGATGGTCTCCGGAGCTAAGCGCCGCTCCCGGGCGCCTTTCGGCAGAAGCCACGTCAAGGAGAGCACTGTGAGCGGCACAATCGTCTTTGCTCGAAGAAGCCGCTTCTTCGCTTCCGGGAGCCGGAGAGAGCGGCACATTCGGAAAGGTGAAGAAGGAAGCTGTACAACACTGGGATTTTGTGCGCAGCTTGCCAACTGATAGAAAACAGTACCTTTGCACTCTGCTGACTTTACCAATCAAATGAACATTCGATTGGAAGCTTTTTCGGACAACTTTTCTTCCTGCCAAACACTTGGCAGACCTCCGTGCAACGTCTAAAACACGATGTGAGATGTTTTCTGTGCTGGCACACCTTTTTCCTGCCAGACATACTGGAAAAGCTTTTTGATAAGATGTAGACGAGAAGAGACGCTAAAGACAAAGGTAAGATGCTCTCCAGAGCTTAGCGCTGCTCCCGGGCGTCTTTCGGGAGAAGACGCGCTGCGGGGAGCACTGTGAGCGGCACAATCGTCTTGGCGCGAAGAAGCCGCTTCTTCGCCTCCGTGAGCCGGAGGGAGCGGCGCCTTCGAGAAGGTGAAGAAGGAAGCTGTACAACAATGGGATTGTGTGCGCAGCTTGCCAACTGATAGAAAACAGTACCTTAGCACTCTCCTGACTTTTCCAATCACATGAACATTCGATTGGAAACTGTTTTGGACAACTTTTCTTTTCTTCCTGCCAAAAACTTGGCAGACCTCCGTGCAACGTCTAGAACACGATGGGAGATGTTTTCTGTGCTGGCACAGGTTTTTCCTGCCGGACATAGTGAAAAAGCTTTTTGCTAAGATGTAGACGAGAAGAGATGCTAAAGACAAAGGTACGATGCTCTCCGGACCTAAGCGCCGCTCCCGGGCGTCTTTCGGCAGAAGCCGCGCTAAGGAGAGCACTGTGAGCGGCACAACCGTCTTTGCGCGAAGAAGCCGCTTCTTCGCCTCCGGGAGCCGGAGAGAGCGGCACCTTCATAAAGGTGAAGAAGGAAGCTGTACAACACTGGGATTGTGTGCGCAGCTTGCCAACTGATAGAAAACAGTACTTTTGCACTCTCCTGACTTTTCCAATCAAATGAACATTCGATTGGAAGCTGTTTTGGACAACTTTTCTTTTCTTCCTGCCAAACACTTGGCAGACCTCCGTGCAACGTCTAGAACACGATGGGAGATGTTTTCTGTGCTGGCACAGGTTTTTCCTGCCGGACATAGTGAAAAAGCTTTTTGCTAAGATGTAGACGAGAAGAGACGCTAAAGACAAAGGTACGATGCTCTCCGGACCTAAGCGCCGCTCCCGGGCGTCTTTCGGCAGAAGCCGCGCTAAGGAGAGCACTGTGAGCGGCACAATCGTCTTGGCGCGAAGAAGCCGCTTCTTCGCCTCCGGGAGCCGGAGGGAGCGGCGCCTTCGAGAAGGTGAAGAAGGAAGCTGTACAACAATGGGATTGTGTGCGCAGCTTGCCAACTGATAGAAAACAGTACCTTAGCACTCTCCTGACTTTTCCAATCACATGAACATTCGATTGGAAACTGTTTTGGACAACTTTATTTCTTCCTGCCAAACACTCGGCAGACCTCCGTGCAACGTCTAGAACACGATGGGAGATGTTTTCTGTGCTGGCACAGGTTTTTCCTGCCGGACATAGTGAAATAGCTTTTTGCTAAGATATAGACGACAAGAGACGCAAAAGAGAAAGGTACGATGGTCTCCGGAGCTAAGCGCCGCTCCCGGGCGCCTTTCGGCAGAAGCCACGTCAAGGAGAGCACTGTGAGCGGCACAATCGTCTTTGCTCGAAGAAGCCGCTTCTTCGCCTCCGGGAGCCGGAGAGAGCGGCACATTCGTAAAGGTGAAGAAGGAAGCTGTACAACACTGGGATTTTATGCGCAGCTTGCCAACTGATAGAAAACAGTACCTTTGCACTCTCCTGACGTTTCCAATCACATGAACATTCGATTGGAAGCTTTTTCGGACAACTTTTCTTCCTGCCAAACACTTGGCAGACCTCCGTGCAACGTCTAAAACACGATGTGAGATGTTTTCTGTGCTGGCACAGCTTTTTCCTGCCAGACATAGTGGAAAAGCTTTTTGCTAAGATGTAGATGAGAAGAGACGCTAAAGACAAAGGTACGATGCTCACCAGAGCTTAGCGCTGCTCCCGGGCGTCTTTCGGGAGAAGATGCGCTGCGCGGAGTACTGTGAGCGGCACAATCGTCTTTGCGCGAAGAAGCCACTTCTTCGCCTCCGGGAGCCGGAGAGAGCGGCACCTTGGGAAAGGTGAAGAAGGAAGCTGTACAAAACTGGGATTGTGTGCGCAGCTTGCCAACTGATAGAAAACAGTACCTTTGCACTCTCCTGACTTTTCCAATCACATGAACATTCGATTGGAAGCTGTTTTGGACGACTTTTCTTCCTGCCAAACACTCGGCAAACCTCCGTGCTACGTCTAGAACACGATGGGAGATGTTTTCTGTGCTGGCACAATTTCTCCTTGCCAGATGTAGTGGAAAAGCTTTTTGCTAAGATGTAGAAGACAAGAGAGGCTAAAGAGTGGATATAACTAAATGACACCCATCTTCAAAAAGGCAATTAAGAGGACTCGCGATAGTGCAATCCAGCCAGTCTCTTTTTTATCCCCAGGAAGTTGATGAAGCTGCTCTTCCAGGAAACCCTTGCCAGGCGCATGAAAGACGACCAAATAATGTAGTTAGCATGATTTTTCAGGGGAATTTCATGCTGAACATCACTTTAAACTCCTCTGATGAATCAACTTGACTGGTAGATGAAGGGAATATTATCTGCCTGGGCTTCAGGGAGGTTTTTGACATATCTCTACATGGCAGCACACATACATATGGAAGCAATAGTGCAAAGGGGAGGGAATCAGTGTCTTTTCAGTGATGCTGAGGGAAAAGACAAGAGGCAGTGGGCACACACTGAAATACAGGAGATTGCCTTTGAACATCAGTAAATGTTTCTTTACTGTGAGGGTGACTGAACCACGGCACAGACTGCCCAGAAAGATTGTGGAGCCTGGATCTTTGAAGACATTAAAAGTACATCCAGATAGAATCCTGGGCAAGAGGCTCTAGGTATCCTGGTTTAGGCAGGGGGGTTGGGCCTGGTTAGCCCCTTCAACCCTTTCCACTCTCATTCATTCTGTGCTAGTGAATTTTCTTCAAGATGCATTTCAAGCACTGGCATGACAAAGTTCTGTGCAGACAGAGATCCAAATGGACATGGCATCTAAGTTCCTTAAGCAGTGTTCAAGAAGAATGTAAAACTCTGGCACAAGTGTCTCTTCCCTAACTGAATCCCTTTCATGGGAAAATTCCCAGCTCTAGAAAGATCTTCTGATACGCATGCTTAAGACTGACACTGGCTGAGCAAATTTCTCCCTATGTGTATCTAAGACCAGTTAGGATCTTCACCCAAAGTGCTGTCAACATAGTCACAGAATGCCTATTGTTAAGAAGTGACAACTTCCATCAGAATGGCAACTATTGGTCCACAAAATGGATGAATGGATGGGAATTATCTACGTGGGTTAAAAACAAAAATAAAGAGTTGGTCTTTATTTATCAATTTCATTGCAATATTGATAAGGGAAGAAAAAGACCCAAGTCCTTGAGTTTCTGAACTCGAGGAAAGATTTTAAAAATTCCTTGTAAAAATGTATGATCACAATCAGACTATTGAATCCATTTTAGTTGGGAAAAAAGTTCCAAAATTGTCTAGATAGTGGAAAAGAAGCCAAGAAAATAGGAAAGAAACAAAAAGAGAGCAAAAGAGTCAGCTTCAGTGTACAAGCTCGTTGTAGAAGTAGTCTGCTGTGAAAAGGAACCCCCAGCTGAATTTCCAATGTATTCCTGCGCTTGATTCAGTAACTGGTATATGTAAAAACCAATCCTTTTGTACAACTTCTTCCAGCAACAAAAACTCCAACAGGTTGACACTACCATCATGCCTGTTCCAGACATATTTAAAAGAGAAATGATGATTTTCTTGAAAACCTACTTGCATAAAAGTTGCAAGATGGTGGAGGGATTCCCACATCCTCCTTCCTCCATCTGGCTTGAAAGTATATTTGATAAAATATGCAACAAAGCACATGATTTATAAGGTAGAGTCAAATGGATGATTTGGGAATTGATCTCTTGTTGATAGGAAACTTCATATCCACTCGGTGTGACCTTTTTAAAACAAAATGTGGAGCTGAGGCATGAATCTGCCACAACAATTGTAAAGCAAACATACACACTCCCCTTCACATGTCCCCCCTTCCACACACACCTAGGCACACACAGAGATCAGCATAGCAGATCATGAACACCTTGGAAAAGACTGAAATGCTAAATGCCACTCTTGATGGGCAAAAGAGCTGGTGCAGTAATTCAAATGCCTGGTACAAAAATTCTGTTTAATATTTAGCTCCTATTTAAAACACAGCTTTTCATTTCATTCTATTTACAGAATATTTTCATTTCATTTGTTTCTTTAAAATTACTTAGTTCTCACCTGTTGTATGTCTAGGAATATTTTCTTCCAAAAATATTAAAAAATAGATGATATCTTTTCAGCAGAAAACATTGGTTGATACAATTTTAAACCATCATGATATGGAAGAATTCTTCTGTCCCTCTTGAAGGTGGAAGAAGATTTTGGATCACAGATCATCTACAATGAAATACTTGACATGTTTAAGATGCTTTCAATCAATTTTGATCGTCAATTGCTTATTCGTTGTAAACAGTAATTTTTCAGTGAAGGGAAAGTGTGTGTGGTATATCTACATGATGTGTTCAAAGCCAGTTCCTACTAATGGCCAGGCTGAATTCCAGTAAATAATGTCCCGAATGATATTTTGCCGCCTTCTTTGGCACTTCATGAAATCTTACCCTGATGAAGTGCTGAAACACAGAGATTTTCTCTTAGAGAGTGTCTCATGTTGTAACCCATCCCATGGATTTTATGCTGTAATTCTTATCTCTTTTAAAATTTGCTATCTTCTGTACAGTTTTCATGAAACTTTCTGTTACAGTAGTGAATAGCACAGATAAATGTCATTTTGTACAACTTTGAATTTACCCCAAGAGCTGAGAGAAAATTTGCTCCTATACTTTAATCCGAGTTTCTTCTATAGTCCAACTTTGTTTCTCTACCATCAAGCTTCTCCTTTGTTGCTGCTCCAAGCCCCGTCCAAGGTGACCTTGAATACTTTCAGGGATGGGACACCCACAACTTCTCTGGGCAACCTGTTCCAGTGTTCCAGCACTCCCACAGTAAAAAAGGCCTTCCTTTCATCTAATATGTGTAGGAAATCATAAATCTAGGCATAGAAACTTGGAGTGCAAATTTGAAATCCTTTGGATTTGAAGCACATTTTATATGAATACTGACTTACAGATGACTAAAAGATGTTGATGGGCATTTGAGCTGACAAGTTTTGAAAAAATGCACGGAAATTAAAATTGAAACCACTAAAATTAAAAACTCCTTGCCATTTTCTTTTTCCTCTCCTATTCAAAATTGCATATGTCAGATATCAGTGCTTCATGCAAACCTCTCAGATGCTCTCAGAGAAAAAGCTTTTCTTTCAGACTAAGTTGCGGTTGATGGAGAACACTAGTAGGAGTGAAAGTTTTTCTGGGCATCGGGGCAGCACCTTCTCCTTGGATTTGTGTGCAGAATGCATTTTATCCACACTGGAAAATAGATCCCAGCTCTGTTCTATTCATCATTCTTACTGCATCAGGCCAGAAGATTCTGTGAAAAGTAACCTGTGGACCTTGAAGATAGCGCATGTGAAACAGATGAGAGGTGATGGAGAAGTTGAGGGAGAGAAGAAAGAGCATATGGCCCAGTACTTAAACCAGAAAGTATTTCTTCACGTGATCATGGCAGATTGCAGGAGCCACTTGGTGCTATCAAACCAGCCCGACTTGGCACTGGTGCCACCTTGGGTCTGGGAACCATCCTGCGTATCGTGGATTTTCAGGAGCCAGCCGGCCACTCCCAGCCACAGGCCCCCAAACACAAACCACGGCCCTTTTCTCTGGCAAACAAAACTCAGCTGCCCTGCTTCTGGATTGCAGATTGCAGGAGCCACTTGGTACTATCAAACCAGCCCGACGTTGCACTGGTGCCACCTTGGGTCTGGGTAGCGTCCTGCCTATCAATGAATTCCAGGAGCCAGCTGGCCACTCCCAGCCACAGGTCCTGAGACGGAGTGGGGATCCATTCTGAATTAAGTGAAGTGCCTGAGAGAGGTGAGAGGTCTGTAGAGCCAAAGCTGAAAGAAAGGCCGCATTCCAGAGACAGCAAAGAGACAGAAAAAAAAAACAGAAATTACCGCAAAATCGATCTACCCCAGACCTAAGAATTCCTCTGATAAAAAGAACTAGTGCTAAATGTCACGCAGAATGAATATGTATGAACTTATTGTGAAACTGTATGCATATGCATTTTAGAAAGAGATAAAAGACGACCTGAAGTCTTCAGAGGTACGCATGCCTTGTTGTGGGACTTGCGTCCGGCGCGCACCGTAAATAAACATACCGAGCTTTACAACTTTTATAAAGTTGTGAAATTTCTTCTTTTCTCCGCAAAACATTATGGTGAGCCAAGCCAGGAGTTCTCTGTCCCCGCAGGGGCGGGGGGGATAGACGGACCTCCAAGGCGCTCCCTAAGATTTTTTCCTGGTGGGGCTCCGCTCGTCTCAACTTGCCACCTGCGAAGACAGACAAGGACCTGCTGGCCTGCGGAGGAAGATACTTGTGTGTAAAAACCACATCTGATACCTGCCACCTAGAGCTGTGTGTATAGGAGGAAAGTTGAGAAACTACTGTGAAAGTCTGTAAAAACTAAGAAATAAATAATGAGAACTGACCAGAGCAAAAAAGTTCCTAAATTAGCCCCTTTTGAGAAGAGCTCACTAATAGAAGGCTGCCAGTAGGAGCAGCTCAGAAAATAAAAAGATTTATAATACTTCATTGCTCTTAGTACTGTTTTAAAATAGAAGGATAAATGAAATAGAGTTTTGTATGCTGAAATGTCTTTGTGTTTTAAGAAATCACCCAGATTTCTTGAAAAGGGAAAACAAGGCAAAGAGAAAGCAAATCAAACATGTTGTTCAGCATGCAACATAAGATAGCGACGTATGAAATCAAGCAAAGATTATCGTGCTGAAATGCAAAGCAATCACAGTTCACAAAATGAGTACATATGATTTGCTAAAGGCTCCTCCCAAAGTAAGGGAGGAAGGGTAAAGATGACCTCCCCAAAAGAGAAGAATTTTTGTTGACACAAGAGCCATATATTCAGTTTTAAATAAAACTTTAGTACCTGTAGAAAATGTTTATGTTGCAGTGTGGAGAACAACTGAACAACTAGCCAGTCTGAGAAGGCATACTTGTGCAAACCTTTAAAGTAATATGTGTACTATGTGTACCTAAAAGCTTTTGTACAATTCGCTCAATTTACTAAACATTCTCAAATGAAAAATGTTACTCTAGAAGCAAATGATATAAAGATGTTAAACTTAACATTAACAGACACTGAAATTAAGAAAGACATTAGTAAAGAAATATTAGAATAAGTAAACAAGTGTTTTCAAGAGTATGGGCCTCTGCTGTACCAAAGAGAGTGAAAGATGCTCCCCCATGAGCATCAAGTTTAAAGAAAGAAAACAACTAGTGACAACTGAGTAGTACCCTCAAAAAGAAAATAAAGAAAGAATCAGCCCAATAACTGATAGTACTAGATTAAGGGCTGTCAATAAGATAACACAGAATTTATACCCTGTGGTAGCAAATCCATATGCCTTACTGACTTGTTTAACACCTGAGCTAACCTAGTTCACTGTTTTAGGCCTAAAAGATGCCTTCTTTTGCCTCCCTATCCACGAAGCCAGCCAGAAAATTTTTGAATTCAAACTCAAGCTCACATAGTCCATGTGCCTGAAAGCTTCAAGATACCCCACTCCGATTAGAGAACAGCTTGCAAAGACCCAGAGTCCCAAGAAGCTCCACAAGAAGAAAAGAGGCTGTTGCAGTACGTAGACAATCTTCTAGTAGCCACTCAGATGAGGGAAGCGAGAGAAGCCTAGACAGTAAGCCTTTTGAATTTCCTAAGACTCCAAAGATGCAGAGTCTCAAAGAAAAAGGTACAAGTAGTGAAACAGAAAGTAATCTACCTAGAGTAAGAAGTGAGTGCTGAGCAGCAGACTTTAAAGCAGAGAAGCCGTATGCCAAACCCTGAAACCCCAGACAATGAAAGAACTCCAAACCCTCTTAAGCATAGCAAAGTAGTGCCAGCTGTAGGTTTATAATTATAGACTGCTCGCCAGACCCCTCTATGCTCTTATTGCCAATAGAAACAGAGATCTCCAGTAGACACAAGACCCCACATGAGCCTTTCGCCAGCTAGAGAGAGAGCCCTCATGTCAGCTCCAGCTTTGAAACTTCCAGATGTAAGTAAACCATTCTTTCTATTTTTCCCACGCAAAGAATTGCCCAGAGAATACTAGCTCAAGACTTAGACCCTTACTAAAGAGCAGTTGCTTACTTCTCCAAGCAACTAGATGCAACAGCCAAAAGATAGCCAAGTTGCCTCAGAGCTGTAGCAGCAGTCGTGCTGAATATTCAAAAAGCATGCAAGTTTACCCTGAGACAAAAATGACTGTGCTAGTGTCCCACACAGTGTCCGCAGCACTAAAAGTAAAAAGTAGCCACTAGCTCTCACCACAGAAGTTTCTGAAATGCCAAGCCATCATAGTAGAGCAAGACGATGTAGAGATAGTGGTGACTAATATTGTCAACTCAGCTTCTTTTCTCAGTAGACACCAGAGTTGCCTAGAGACCACCGAAGCTACCTACTCCCACCGCCCAGACTTAAGAGACACTCCTCCAGACGATGCAGAGACCTAGTTCACTAACAAAAAAGCGACATTGCAAAGTTCACAGTGACTACCTGCAGAGAAGTAATCGAGTCTAGACCCTTACAAACAAGTACCTCTGCGCAGAAAGCTGAGATAATTGCCCTGACCCGTGCCCTAGAAAGAGCAAAAGAAAAGAGAATAACCATCTACACAGACTCAAAGAATGCATTTAAAGTCATACATGCACATAGAGCCATCTGAAAAGAGAAGAGACTGCTGACCTCACAGAGAAAGAAGAGACAATCCAGCTGCTAGAAGCAGTTCAGTTACCTGAAAAAGCATATTAAGGCACACTAGAGAGTGAACTTAAAATTAGAAAAAAGAAATGAACTAGCAGATAGAGAAGCAAAGAAAGCAGCAAAGAGTGAAGTACAGATTTTCCTCAAAAGTAAGCCATAATACAATAATACTAATCAAGAGACGTACAACTGCAAAGAGTAAGCTACCATTAAAAGAGAGCTAGTAATCCCTTCCCATTTTCATAGTTACTAGTGAAAAAAAAGCACTAAAAAACACACTAAAGCCTAACTACTTAAAAGCCTTTTATAGAGTGTAACTCCTTTTCGAAATGACCAAAGCTGCGAGTGATACAGAGTGCATTAAAATAAAGTATTGACTTTAAAGCAGTAATTTCCACAAGCTTTCTAGAACACACATCTGATTGAAAGAATCGTTGTATCGTTGTCAAGAATTTATATGCCACTATCACTCAAGTAAGCCGACAATGTGATCCTTGCCTCCAGACTAACCCCAAAATACCCCCCAGCCAAAACTCAGTCAGACTGAGAGAAGCCATGAGCCTGTACAGCAGTGACAAATTAACTTTTCAAAACTCCCAAAGAAAGAGAAGTATCATTATTTACTAGTATTGATAGATACATTTTCAGAGTAGCCAGAAAAATTCCCCACCAGAACTGTCAAAGCTCAAGAAGTGACCAAATTATTTTTATAAAGAATAATACCACGCTTCAGAGTTCCAGCCACAATATCCTCAGATAAAGAATCACATTTCATTTCCAAAATAGTGCAACAGATTAGTAGCCATCTGAGCATAGATCAAGAACTTCACACCCCATACCACCCCCAATCAAGTAGCCAAGTGAAGAGAATGAATCATTTGATTAAGCAGCAAATCATAAGACTAGAGCAAGAAGTTAATCTACCCTAGCCAAACTCTTCCACTAGCACTATTGCAAATTCAAACTAAACCTTGAGCTAAAAGAATGCTGAGTCCTTTTAGAATGACTTATAGAAGACCATATAGAATACAAAGAGAATGTCCAGAATGTCCACCTACATAGTAGCATTAAGCAAACAGCTCAGAGTAATTAAGAAACATGTAGCTAGAACTCAGAGCAGAGAGTTAGATAGCCTGAAAATGATATATATGTTAAGTCTCTTACAGAAAAGACTTCAAAACCACAGTGAGAGAGACCACTGCAAGTACTTCTCACCACCTTCACTGCAATCAAAATCAAAGAGCAAAATGCCTAGATCCATCACTCTCAAGTGAAAAAAGCCCAGAAACCCCTTAAAGAGTGATGCCAAGAGACAATAAACTGAAATTAAAACTTACTCAAGCAAACTGAGTATATTGCAGTCGAGAGTAGCTCATATTTTAGTTTGTAGAATTGTATTGTGTGTAATCATAACTGAAGTTTCAGAACTCGAAAGTACCTCTGTTCAAAGTAATGCTAAATAGCCTTAGTCCCTAGCATTTAATCACTATACTTAATCCATAAGAAAACCTTCTGAGATAAAAAATTTAAACATATCTACTATAAGAATCCACGAGAATCAAGTATGTAAAGAGCAAAAATAGCAAAAGCAAAAACTGTAGACTCTTCAAAGAATCAGAAGAGAAGAAATCAAAGTAGAGTGCCAAGTCATCGATAAAGTAGCTTATGAGAAACCAGATGTAATTAGTGTCTGAACCTCCCCTGGTGTATATGAACACCAAAAAGTCTGTAGTAACCTAAGTGAATCAGACTGTTAGTGTGTTGCCTTCTAGACCAAGGCAGGCGACCTGGTTCTGAGGTACAGCTCGACAGCCCTCTCTCTAGGGCCGTTCGGGCCAATGACATACGCAGACACCAATGTGGTGGACGGTCAAAGGCGTTTATTACTTCTTCTCATGGGGTCTTATAGTCTTAGGGGTCTCTACGTCAAAAAGGGATTTGTCCTTCTTACCTAGGGTTAGTAGGGAATGGAAAAGTACTGGGTAAGGGATGGAAAGTTACTGGCTTCTGTGGGGCAACATTCCTATTGTTAGTGGGACCACATTCCTATGTTAATTTCTTATCTATGAGTACCTGAGGGTCTTATCTATGGGGAACCGAAGGTCCTAGCTTCCCGTGACATCGCGAAATCTTCCGCAGCGCCTCTTCCCTAGCTACCACCTCTCCCCCTCCCTTTTCACAAATGAATGAGGTAGTCGTGTACATAGATACTGAATTGAGGTATAAAGTTGTGACTTGACAAGGGAAAGGGATTTTGGGAAACCTGAGTAAGCTTTTGCCAGACAAGTTTTGAAAATCTTGTGACTGGCAGTGTTCTTTTGTTGAATTCCCTGGTTGAATTCACAGCAGTTGTCGTCGCCCTATGAACAGGATGTTGGTCCGTTCCAGGCGGCTCTGAACGAATGAGACCAGCTTGTTCAGCAGGCATGGTCCGAAGGTGACTGTTAGAAACAGCATCGCCAATGGACCTATCAGGGCAGAAATCAGAGTGGTTAGCCAAGGTGATTGATTGAACCAGGACTCGTACCAGCTCTGTTGGTCCTCCCTGTCTTTCTGCCTCTGGGCCAGTCGGTTCCGGAGTTCTGCCATGGAGTCTCTCACGACTCTCGTGTGGTCTGCATAGAAACCCTTTCAAGGCGGCACACAGGCCCCCTTGCTGCATGAACAGGAGGTCCAGGCCTCGCCTGTTCTGCAAGACCGCTTCGGAGAGTGAGGAGACCGACTTTTCTAGATGGGAGATGGATTTCTCAATCCTCTGCAGGTCTTCGTCAATCGTTGCCTGCAGTTGTGACAGTCCTTGGTGCTGCGTCGCTAGGGCTGAGACACCCGTGGCCGTTCCTGCTGCTCCCAGGCCGAGCAGCATTGCAATAGTTATACCTGTCATTATTTCTCTTTTGTGGATCCAGCTGGGTCCCTCAAGAAGATGGTACATCTCTTCGTCTGAGTGGTACAAGACCCTAGGAACAATCAGAACTTGGACACAGAAGTCGTTAGAGTCATTGAATTTGGGAAGGAACACACAAGGAGTCACTCCGGATCGCTGGCAAACCCACATCCCCGATGCAGATGGGACTGCCCACTTATTGTTTTTCCTGTTCAGCCTGCCAATTTTGGTGCAGATGTTACCTCCCCGCTTAGCTAGGGTTGAATTGCCAAAGCATCTGCCTCGGCCTGTGACTTGACTCAGGGTGATTCCTTTGCGAGGGGTGTCCCATCTGCACTGGTGAGGGGCGTCGGCTGTGGAATAACTGAAGGGAGTGTCTAAAGCGACTCCTTCGAAAAAGGGGGGTTTGACATCGTAACAAAGCCAGCAGGATTCGGTTAGGTTTGGGTTGGATTCGTCCAGGGATACAAAGGTAGCCTCTAACATACAAAGGATTGGGTCTGCATCTGACTCGGTTAAGCGACTCATCTGAAAGGTTTCCGCTTGACCAGTCGGGACATTGCTGACCCCTGTGGGTAAGGTTTTGGGGTAGGTTATGTTTCTCCCTTTCGGCACGCTTTTAATCACTTTGTTGGGTCCGACTGCTCGGGGTGCTGACGGCTGGAGCCTGATAATTTGCACGTTCACCCTCTCTTTTGACCCTTGAAGGACCACTGTCCATGTTCTGCCTGTGGCCCAGCTAGGGTGGTCTGGCTGCAGGACCGTCATGTTGTAATCAGTGCATGTCCGAAAGTTAGGGATTTTAATTTGGTTTCGATGGGGGTTTTCGCGAAAGAAGAAGGGTATTTTGCAGCCGATGGGTGCCCAGGTGAACTGTAAGAATTTGTCTGGTTCTTGTGGATCCCACCCAGGCCCCGACGGTCTGGCATCTGTAACTATGGTTTCGCAGCCCCAGTGCCCACAATATCCCCACCCTGGGTGATTGCAGTAGCTTTTCCCAGGGTTTGAAGCTGGGCACCAGTAGGATAGGTACGAGTGTTTGGCGTGTAGGGAATAGGGGTTTGCCCTTGGCTGTCCTGGAAACAGGTCGGTGATGCGGAGCACGAAGGATGGAGTGTTCGGTGTGGTGATTTCTCTGAGTGCTTTGCCACTACCAAGGTGTCGCATGACCCACCTGAAGGGCTGATGGGGGTAGTGGTCTGGGCTGGCTTGCCCTCTGGTGACAAGCCCCAACAGCAAAATCACACAGAAACACCCTTGGTGCTTGGGTCTCACCCGTGCGGGTCTCTCGGGTGCTGCCTGACGGCTTGGTGGTCTGTCACTTTCGTCTGGAACCGGGATGTACGCGTCACGAGGACATCCCACGAGCAGGTCCTGTAAACAAAGACTCGCAATTCTCGTCAGTCTCATTCTGCTCGCTATGAAGGTCCGGTTTAATTGACTTAAGTGGACACCACCTGATTTTGCCGTCCTTTTTGACAGCTGCGTACCCTCTCCCCGTGAGCATCAGCCTCCAACCCCGTTCCCACTCGCCTAGCTCGTTTCTGATTACCACCTGTGGGCCCTCTTCTAGCGCTCGAGTGGCCCAGTGTTTTTGGACGGGACTGTTTGTTTCATCTCCCCTAGGGAATTGATTCAGTGCCAGCAAAGCGGTTGCCAGCATACGTGCCTGATCTCCTGGGGGAATGGCATTGGCAAAGCCCTCTGCTTTTGCCAATACTTCTATCTTGGTTTTCAGGGTTTGGTTTGCTCTCTCAACTATGGCCTGCCCGGTACTGTTGTGTGGGATGCCTTGCACTAACGTGATGCCCCATTTCGCAGCGAATTCCTGTACTTGTTTAGAGATGAAATTGGAGCCATTGTCCGTTTTGATCTGTTTGGGGATACCAAGCCAAGCCATGGCTGTCAGTCAGTGCTGAATTGTGTTTTTGGAGTTGGTTTTGGGGTGCTGTGTGGCTATGATCGTCCCGCTATAAGTGTCTACCGTCACTGCAAGCCATGCTCGGGGCTTCAGCAGTTGACATAAGGTGAAGTCCGACTGCCAGATTTCTGAGGGTTTGAGACCTCTTGGGTTGACTCCGTAGGTCCAAAGGGGTGACTTCTGGCAGTAAGGGCAAGTGGCTACCACATGTTTCGCGTCTGCCGTCGGGATTCCGCATCTCTTCGCCAGTGCTTTGACTCCGATGTGGAGCGACTCGTGCAGTTGACGAGCTCTTTGCAGGGTCCAAACGCCTTTCGCTGCGGCGTCCGCTTTATCGTTGCCAGTCTGGAAGTAGCCTTTGACTGGGTCATGGCTGTTGATGTGGATGACTGACACGGTGCCCTGTCGCGAGGAAAGTGCTTCTTCCAGCATTAGGGCTGCTGCTGATGTCGACACTCCTGGTCCTGCCATGGCTAGGCAGAGCCTTGCCACGAATATAGAGTCCGTTACGATGTTGAGGTGTTCGTCTTGGAAGAGTCCGCACGCCAAAACCACTGCTGCTGCCTCCAGCTGTTGCACTGACAGTGTGGGGTCACACACTTTGACGCAGTGCCATTGCTCTCCTGCCTGCCACACTGCTGCTGCGGTTGAAGTCGTGGAGGAAGCGTCTGTGAAGACCGTTGGTCCTGGCTGCGGTCTGTCCTTGACCTTCGGTGGCACGTCCATGTCGACTACGGTCAGCAGCTTAGTCCAGGGTGGCTTGGAGGAGTAGGAGATTTCTCCTCCGAAACCGGAGAGAGCAAGGGCCAGGTACTCTGATATTGTGGCTGACTCCGAGGTCGGCTGCTTGCGAAACGGAAGGTGGATGCTTGTCGGCTCTGTCCCTAGGTGTTTCAAGGCGAGTCTCCTGCCTTTCATGATGAGACTGGCGATGCATTCGATTCCCAGGGAAAATGCACGAGCGGGTCTTCCAAGGACCACCCATTGGATTGGTCGGGCCTTTTCAGCGAGTCCTTGAGCCAGTGCTCCCACTCCTCCCTTCGGTGTAAAGTGGACGTACAAGTCCAGTGGCATGGCTGGGTTCCACCTGGCAAGTGTGCCAGTGGACATCTGGTTTTCGATGAGGTCGAGGGAGCTCGTTGCTTGTGGTGTCAGCTCCTTGGGATCCCAGGGGTTCTTCCCTTTCAGGAGTTCGTACAGAGGGTCCATGACTTCGGGAGGAATCAGGACAACGTTGCGATGCCACTGCAGCGATCTCACCAGGCGTTGCACGTCGTGGAGCGTATTGACGTCTCGGTTGACCTTCATCTCGGGGGGTGTCACGTAGGAGCTTGTGATTCCTACTCCCAGGAAGGTCACGCAGGGTCCTCTCTTGATCTTTGCGCTCGCGATCTCGAAGCCGTTGGCCTGAAGGGTCTCTGTGATTGTGGTCACCAGGTCATCTACTTGGCTTGTTGATGGTGCTGCAACTAGGATGTCGTCCATGTACTGGATGATGGTTGCGGTGGGATCGGAGTGTCGGACCGGCGTCAGTGCTTTGTCCACGGTGATCTGGCATATGGTCGGGCTGTCGACTAGGCCTTGTGGAAGCACTCTCCATTGGAAGCGAAGGTTGGGCCGCTCGCCGTTCCGAAACGCCACGGAAAAGGCAAATCGTTCTCTGTCCTCAGGGTGCAGGGGTATTGAAAAGAAGCAGTCCTTGATATCCAGTACTGCGCATGGCTGCCCTGTGGGGATGGCTGAGTTCGTGGGTAGCAGCGTCTGGACCAGACCCAGGGGTCGGATCGTCTTGTTCACCTCTCTCAGGTCGTGGACGAGACGATAGCCTTGTCCGGACCTCTTGGGGATCACGAATACAGGGGTGTTCCATGGGCTGGTGGAGGGTTCTATGTGACCCTTTTGCAGTTCGCGGTCGACCAGTTCCAGCAAGGCTGCCATTCGAGGCTCTGTCAGGGGCCACTGCTCAACCCATACAGGGTCTGATGATTTCCAAGTCAATTTGATTGGCAGCAGGGGGTCTATGGCAGTGGCCTTCAGGATAGGTTTGTAATCCGAAATCTGAGCATGGAAAGGACGTCCCGTTTCCCCAGGGCCGGGATGCTTGGAGTGAGGGTGCTGGCAGGGAAAGCTGTGCCGGCTGGGGACAGCTCGCTGAGTTGTTGCCCTTCCTCGGAAGCCTGGGCTAACGCGGTCGTCCTGCCATTCCTGCTTAAATACAGTCCGCCCCGACCCATCAAAAAGCATGCGGCTTATTTGCTTAATATCAAAAGTGAGCAGATCGTTATTGCTAGAAAGGTCATCCTCGAGAGTGGGTACTACAGCTGAGTTGATCCCTATTTCTGAAATCGCTTTGGCTTCCTTTGGGTTAACCGGGGTATATGCCCTTTGTTGGTTCCCCCGCGCTCCGGCAACCCCCCCCGGGAAAGCGTGCATGGAGGCTGCCGGTGCCCGGTCCCCACAGGCTGCTTTCATTTTTCCCCAATCGGTGAGTTTGTGTTGCGATTGTTTCTCGATATTGTTTAAATCTTTATTCGGTTTCGCTCGAAACCGCATTAATTCTACTCTCTCGATTTCCGAGTCCCAGCCGGGCTCGGTTGGCTCTTCCGAGCTGTCTGAGCAGCTGTTACTTGACTCTGAGCCGGAAGCTGACTGCCGGTACACTTCCGGCGCTCCGTGCCGTTTTGTGCGGCTTCGACCTCGCTCCTCCCTTCGGGGGTGGTGCTGCTCCCTCCCCCTGGGCTCCCCCCGCCTCCTGCCGGGGGAGGTCCTTACCCTACAAGGACCTAATTTGAATAGAGCGCTCTGGTTGTTCTTACGCTCCTCCGCGGGGGCCGCCCCGTCTCCCCGCTCGCCCGCGCATGCGTTGTTAAGCAGGCTGACTCCGTTTCCGTCCCCCGCCTCCTCCCTTCCGCCCTCGCCATGTGGTTTGGCGCCATTTTTAAACGCACATGGCGGGGACGAGTTTTTACCGATCCCAGCGGGGTCCGACAATCTGGCCTCGTTCCGCGCCTCCTCCGCGAGTCCCTGCCAGAAGCATCGCGCGCGCTGCTCTGCTTCTTGCGCCGGACCGACGGCCGGCGGGGAAGAGACGGATAGAGAAACCGCGGCTTTTTCGGACGGTTCCGCGGGGGGGCTAGGACCCGGCGGGCTCCGCGGGAAGGTCGGGGGGTCCCCTGGGGGTTCCGAGGGGTCTCCTGGGGGCTCTGGGGGGTCTGGGCTCGGGCTCGGGAAGGGGTGGAACGCGCCCGGCCCCCGCGTATTCCCGCCTTCAATCTGATCGCTCTCAGAGGCGGTTTGCGTCGCGGCCCCCACCCCCGGCTTTGGTGTAGCTAATAAATGTATACGCGCGGCTTCCCGCGTCTCCTGTTCTTCTAACGTCTTGCGTGGGGCCTCTTCTACTTTCCCCCACGCTTTCAGGTTTTTACCACTGCCTGCGGACTTTGAGTCCTTTGCTGAGGCGGCAGTGCACTTCTCCCGCGCTTCCCAATATAATATATTTACCGGACGTTCGATCGTCCCCAGCTCTAGGAGCCTTGCAATAGCAAGATTAGAATTCCTGAGCTCACCTTTAATTCCCCATTGCTCATGAGCCTGACTTACGACCTTCGCTGTGGATTCCATGGTCCAAGCTGGTCCGGGAGGCGTCCCCCCCCGCTGTGGTCAGTCCCGCTGCCACAGCCGCTGTCCTTTTTCCAGGAGTGTTCCCGTTTCCCGGGCGCAAGCCGCTGTCCCGGGTTTCGGCACCAAATGTTGCCTTCTAGACCAAGGCAGGCAACCTGGTTCTGAGGTACAGCTCGACAGCCCTCTCTCTAGGGCCGTTCGGGCCAATGACATACGCAGACACCAATGTGGTGGACGGTCAAAGGCGTTTATTACTTCTTCTCATGGGGTCTTATAGTCTTAGGGGTCTCTACGTCAAAAAGGGGTTTGTCCTTCTTACCTAGGGTTAGTAGGGAATGGAAAAGTACTGGGTAAGGGATGGAAAGTTACTGGCTTCTGTGGGGCAACATTCCTATTGTTAGTGGGACCACATTCCTATGTTAATTTCTTATCTATGAGTACCTGAGGGTCTTATCTATGGGGAACCGAAGGTCCTAGCTTCCCGTGACATCGCGAAATCTTCCGCAGCGCCTCTTCCCTAGCTACCACATTAGTGTAATTTCACCTTGATACAGCCTGTAGAAGTGACCTGCCTTTGAGCTCGAATTACTATCAGACTTTCATTTGAATTCAAAGTAGACTCTGCACTTTTTACCACAAGAAGGCCTTATACACCCCATACTAGTTCAGACCCTACCCAAACTCCAAACTTAAACCTAACGTAGTAAAGAATGTGACTGAACAACAGCTCCTTAAGTCATTTTCCAAGCCAGTTAGCTGAACACTCAGGCAATAGCTAGTAAAAAGTGCTAAACTGCAAGTAGTAAATTAACCCAAGCAAAAAAAGTGATTTTCTTTATTTATAGCTATCCCTTTTCCTACTGAAGTTTAGATTAGTAATTGTCCCAGTCTGAAGCAGTTAGATTCTGCTTAAAAGAAGTAGAGAGAGACTCCCCTCAGAGCTCAGCAGCAGGCTGTAAGATTTTAAGCATCACTTTTGTGCTGAGTGTTTCAAGTAGCAGAAACCTGATCCCAGTTTCTTCTGAAGCACTGCAATGCTCTTCTCTTAGACTTCCCCTTCATTATTTACTTGAAGCTTAGACCTGAAGCTAAGAGCAAAGTAAGTGAAGTTTCGTAGACCAAGAGAGAACATTCCTGCTTGCCACACATCTGAAAAATCAGGTGCTCTAGAGAGAGAAAGAAATTCCTGAAGTCTCTACATTTCAGAACAAACATCTGCCTCAAATATGACCTAAACCTCTATCAAATACACTTGTGAAGTGTGTCTGAATTTGCAGTGTGAGCCCAGCACATCCCTCTGGCAGGGAGGGATAGTCATAAACAGAAAGCAGTTCCTGTTCCCCATAACAAACATCTAACTGGCATATTAGAGACAAAATTAAGAGTTTTAAATAGAATTGATTCAGAAACACTAGTGAATAAACTAGCCACTGCAGCAAGTGGCCTAACAAAATTGAAGCAGCCTTTACAGTAATCTCTATTAGCATTAAGAACTAGCCAGTGACAGATTTCAAAAGTACTGCCAAAGTAAAGAAGTATAAAAAAGCCAGAGACCAAAACCACAAGTTAATAGTAAAAGCACTTAGTATAGTTCAAGATAATGTGTCTTTAGCTTTCAGTTGTATACAAGCACAGTTATGGATACAAGCAACAGCAGCTCTGATAATATAGAAAAAGAGTAAAAGTAATTTTCCAGCTAAAATTCAAGAAATTGTGTGAGATAATGCAATTGATGTTGAAAAAAAGTTTCAAACCTAGCAAACTATGATGAATTTCACCTATGATCCTGTTTCTAATGTAGCAACTGCCTTTGTACTTCCATACATAATGCCACTGTTTGTTATCCATCCCATCGTTGCTCTAAAATTAAACCATAAAAAACAATACTCCATCCTCAGAACATAGAGTGTGAGCACAAAAAATGAATAAAAAGTAGCAGACAATAAACTTAGAATCCTGCATTACTAGAGAACAGATGAAATTCATTTGTGAAAGCAATACTATTAATGCTCAAAATGTGTGTTTAGACACTGAGCAGAGTATTTGTCACTTTAAAGTCCATCCAGTCACTGACCAGAAAACTGTGCTCGTATATACTAAAAAAAAAGAGTATGCTTAAGAACTGCTTGTGCTACTGTACAAATTGATAGCAATGATGTTATTCTGTCTAGTAGAAACCATTCTAATCTCTATATATGTAATTTTGTTAAGATTATTAGATGTGATCTTTGAATGATCACCAAATGCAAATAGAATCTTTAATAAGTTGTGTCACCCCATTGTAGTCTTACTAATATTAGTTAAAATAAGTTTAAGACTATCTATTATATTATTAATTTAGTACTAGAGAATACTACAACAAATAGCTGTACTAACATCTTTGTCAAAAGCACACAGTAAAAGACTAAAAGACACTTACTATTGTAAAAGTTTTCATTAAGTAAAAGAATTTACTTATTTCCTAAGAAAGGGGGGAATGAGACGGAGTGGGGATCCATTCTGAATTAAGTGAAGTGCCTGAGAGAGGTGAGAGGTCTGTAGAGCCAAAGCTGAAAGAAAGGCCGCATTCCAGAGACAGCAAAGAGACAGAAAAAGAAAAACAGAAATTACCGCAAAGTCGATCTACCCCAGACCTAAGAATTCCTCTGATAAACAAGAACTAGTGCTAAATGTCACGCAGAATGAATATGTATGAACTTATTGTGAAACTGTATGCATATACATTTGAGAAAGAGATAAAAAACGACCTGAAGTCTTCAGAAGTACGCATGCCTTGTTAAGAGACTTGCGTCCAGCGCGCACCGTAAATAAACATACCGAGCTTTACAACTTTTATAAAGTTGTGAAGTTTCTTCTTTTCTCCGCAAAACAGCCCCCAAAAACAAACCATGGCCCTTTTCCTTGGCAAACAAAATTCACCTGCCCCGCTTCTGGATGGCCGATTGCAGGAGCCACTTGGTACTATCAAACCAGCCCGACTTGGCACTGGTGCCACCTTGGGTCTGGGAACCATCCTGCGTATCGAGGATTCTAAGGAGCCAGCCGACCACTCTCGGCCACAGACCCCAATCAAAAACAACGGCCCGTTTCCCTGGCAAACAAAACTCAGCTGCCCCGCTTCTGGATGGCAGATTCCAGGAGCCACTTTGTATCATCAAACCAGCCCGACTTGGCACTGGTGCCACCTTGGATCTGGGAATCATCCTGCGTATCGAGGATTTTAAGGAGCCAGCCGGCTACTCCCAGCCACAGGCCCCCAAACACAAACCACGGCCCTTTTTTCTGGCAAACAAAACTTAGCTGCCCCGCTTCTGGATGGCAGATTGCAGGAGCCACTTGGTACTATCAAACCAGCCTGACTTGGCACTGGTGCCACCTTGGGTCTGGGAACCATCCTGCGTATCGTGGATTCTAAGGAGCCAGAGGCCACTCCCAGCCACAGGCCCCCAAACAAAAACCACGGCCCTTTTTTCTGGAAAACAAAACTCAACTGCCCCTTTTCTGGATGGCAAATTGCAGGACGCACTTGGTATTACAAAAAACAGCCTGACTTGGCAGTGGTGCCACCTTGGGTCTGGGAAGCACCCTGCCTATCAATGAAGTCCAGGAGCCAGCCGGCCACTCTCGGCCACAGACCCCCAAATCCAAACCTCGGCTTTCTTCCTTGCAAAAATAAAATCACCTGCCACGCTTCTGGATGGCACATTGCAGGAGGAACATGGTACTGTCAAACAAGCTCCACTTGGCACTGGTGCCTCTTTGGGTCTGGAAAAGATCCTGCGAATCGTGGATTTTAAGGCGCCAGGCTGCCACTCCCAGCCACCGCCCCCCAAACAAAAACCACGGCCCTTTTCCTGGCAAACAAAACTCTCCTGCCCCGCTTCTGGATGGCAGATTGCAGGAGCCACTTGGTACTATCAAACCAGTCCGACTTGGCACTGTGTTGAAAACGAAGGGAAGCCAATCCACCTTGTCGTTTATCGGCATTGACTCCAATTTATTGATTAAATCAGCCACTTTATATAACAGTGGTAATTAACTTCATGCATATTGCAAAATCCAAGCTCACTAGAGGTTAACAGCGAAAACTCTAATCCCTCCTTTTGTTTTACCATACCCATGATTGTTTATTGAAAACAGGGCCAGCGCTCCCACTGTGATATGAAAGCCAAGTATTGGAGAGTGCTTTTGTTACTTCTTTAGAAGTTTAGAATATGCCAAAAAGATTCTAGCTGGGGACTTGCAATTAATGAATTATTTGCTCTAAGTAGGTCAAATGACATTATCTTTCAAAAAGGAAAAGTAGTCTTATTCCACGTGCCAATTCTAAAGTAGATTAATAAGCCTTAAGCAGAAGATGGATGTGAAGAGGGATATGACATCAAAGGTTAAGCAACACTGCTGACAGCAAAAGGCTTACCTGCTGCAGATACAGGAGACAAAATACTATTTTGACACAAACATTGCTATTCAGACGACAGTAAAATTCTGAGTGACAGCAAAATTTACTCAGTCATGACAGTAAAATTTGCTTACATCAAAATGTGCTAATCAATTCTTAGTGTAAGCTAAGCACCTTAAGCAAAGGGTAGTTCAAGGGTAACTGGTATTTGATGGCAAAAAAGGCAACTTGGCCTGCGTTTCTCACTTCTACTCCATTCAAAAGCTTACTCTGTCTCAGATTCCTTCGGAGGGATACCAACGCAAGCCGCGAAACTGCACAAAAGTGATGATTGAAAGAAAGATAGATTAGAAAAATGGAATAATGGTTCATGTTCTTTTCCTTCCAACTGCTTTGTTTGCCCTTTTAAATTTTTGAAGTCCTTTCTGGTGTCACCATGGTTGCACTGCAGCAAGTGTTCGGCTGTAAGCTGTCCATATTGCCAGCTTCTGGACTGCCTTCAGAAATTTCCCACTGGTTTTTTATAGAAATCACAAGCAGTAGAGATGACAAAGACTGCAGAAACCTTCTCATCTCCTTCTAGAGCAAGACCATGTCTTTCAGCCACTCTTAACTAGACAACTTTCATCAGTCATGAGGGAGTCTCATGTTCAAGAGCTAAGCAGTGACAGCTGTAAATGACAAAAAGCAGATTGAAATTCTCTTGGGACTCCAGCAGAGAGCAATGAAGGAGGTTGAATTCACCTTCTTGGGAAGTTCTAAAATGCACGTTAACTTGAGTACAGGAGCTAAGCCATCGTAACCTTTGTTGAGTATGTCTGCGTAGACAGAGTTTCCATCACTGCAGAAGCAATGTTATTTAACCCACGTTATCATCTCTAGCTGCTAAGCTGCACTTATTGCAAAGTATCTGCAACGTATTTTACAGGGTGGGCTTTTATGTGTAATCCCTGAGTAACAGTGCAAAGAGAAGTACTTGGGGTGTGGGGTGGGGGGGGAACCGCAACTCTTAGGTTTTTCAAATAATGGTTCCATTTGAAAGTCAAAAAAGATGTCAAACCTTTCTTTCCTTCAAACCTTTCTTTCCTAGAAAGGTATTACCAGCACAAACTGTACCAGAATTTATGACCCGTAACTGTACCGTGGACGCTCTTTCTCTGGACTATTCCTTAAGAAACAAAGTCCTCACTAGAAATAAAACAAAATTAGCCAAAGTATTGGCCTGGGTTAGTTCCAAGGCTCTGTACTAAAGGCCAAACACGTGTAATAATAGTAACGAGTGGACTAAAAGTTAAATCAATAGAGCATTACTCAGTTCAAAGACATCTTGTGTCCTAATGTTCTCACAGAAGACTGTAAAAACCTGTCTATTTTTGTGGGTTTCTTTTATCCATTTAGCTGTACCTTCTACTTCTCTCCACTGTCTGAGAACATTGATGATAAGGTTGGATGACCTCATGTCAACTTGTAGAAGTAAAGAAAGAGAAGCCAGTAAAGAAAGGCAAATTTGTTAATTGCAGGTGGAAAGAGGGAGGCCAACAAAAGAAAACAAAAGAACAGTAATAATGAAATGCTCCCCTGTCTTCTGTGAAAAGTAAAGGCACAGACAAGAAAGAACAAGTGCAAACTTCTCACTAGAGAAACGCACTTGATCTGACTCAAGTATTTTGCGGTACATTTCTTGCTGTTTCTCATGCCAAACATATTAACCATTGAAGGTGTCGCTTTCCTCTTTCTGGAATACAGCTAGGAAGATGGCTGTGTCATTGCTGACAAGCTGCTATTCTCAGAGGTGTCCAGCTGAAAGTCCTAGACCAATTGATTTGCTCTTTCACTTTGATATGGCATGACTTACAGTTTCAGCACCTGAACTTGCCAGCCCTACAATTCTTTGCCCCTTGAATGGTTAGATAGGCTCCTTGGCAACTGGCATTTGTAAGGACATGAAACTATGCACAATTTGCACCGTGAGATGATGCCAAATGAGTCACGCCAGCGGATTAACTAGGACATGCAAGGCAGAGAGAGGGAAATGAGAGCACAAGAAGAGAGTACACAAGAAGAGAGTACAATCTCCTTTTTTCTGAAACACTGTAGAGATCAAACTGAACACAAATCCTCCTAGGGGTAGTTCTTGCAAAAGACTAAGAGTTCTTTTTGTGTTCACAGGCCTGGAATATTTAGCTTTGGATCACGGCAAAATGCAGATGACAAAACGAGGCCTTGAAGTCACATCCAGTATGAAGCGGTATGAAAGAGGAAAGCAGCTGAGAGCGTCAACCCTGCTAAGTAGTCTCAGTATTCTTCTTGACATGAGCAGAAATTGGAAATGAGTCTCTGAAAATGACAAAGGAGGCAGAAGAAAAGGGAGCGATGACTCCTCTGGCATAGTGTTTCCTAACAGGGATCTTCAAAATGGAAAGGTTGTATCATCCTTTCAACTGAAGGAAGGTATGAAAACAACAGAAAGGAAATGGCATCAAATACTCTGGGCAGCGTACTTCTAGACAGAAAGGCCACTGATGGAAAACCAACTCAACTGGCACCAATGCAGCAGCATTGTACTAAAGTCAGAAATGTCCAGCACTTCGCTCTCTGCCATTCCATTCAGATGCACACAGCAGCTCTGCAACATTGCTACTGATCATCTCCTTGGCAAACTGGGAGTGAGGGTTCGTGGTGATGCAGAGTCCCCAGGCAGATGCAAAGGAGAGCTGCTTTCTTGCAAAAACCAGGCTTTTGAAACACTCAGGTTGCGGGGGACGGGACAGGTATAAGTCCAATAGTGTCAGGAACCCACGCCTTAAAAAAGGAACCCACTAGGCCGCGGCAAAATATCCAAATATGGATAACATGGTAACCAGACCAGTGAAGAGATTTTTGCTTTTATTTCCAGCACATCAGTCTCAAAATACAAAATGGAGACATGACAGCTCACTGAACCACACCAAAAAATGTCTCCTTCAACAGGGCTCATACAGCAATACATAAAATCATCTCAGACTAGAATTCAGCCAATCAGACACAGAAAACACATATTGACAAGCATTCTATCCAATCTTATAAAACATAGGTAATCGTAGCTAAAACAAAGACTAGTTGATAAGAGACAAAGAACAGAGTCCTATTCATGCTAACCTTCTAAAGATATACATTAAATAACCTTGTTGCCATCCTAAAGCCAATTCTACAGAAGCCTATTGTTATTTGTCACGTCTACTGCTTGGGAAACTTTTCTGCTTGCATGGAAAACTTTTTCTGCTTGCATGGGAAACTTTTCTGCAATGCTAACAAAACTCCAGTCTAAGGCCGACATACTTCTTTTTAACCATTTCTTAAAAATCCTCTAACCTTATGGATTCCAACATTTCCCCCTCTCTGTTTGACCCAGAAGCTTTCATTTTCTTGTCGCTTGCTATTTGCGTTTCATAGCTCTATTGCAAAATTTCTGCTTATTATCTGCTGAAGACCTATTTTCACTAAACTGATGCATTGCTATATTACGGCGCAGCAACTTAATGCTGTGAAGACCCAATCCCTGAAAGAGAGATATGAATCACGTTTGGCAACAGTCACAAGGCATCGTTCAAAAAACTCTGGTCGATTCCAAGGCCTTAATTCAAAACCTTCGTTCATGTCAATACCCTCATCTACTGCTTTCGTGAGATTTCGTACACTCTCTGTGCTTCTACTTCCTAATTCTCCTGCTTGAATGACAAAAACTTCTCGGACTGTTTTGTTCATCATTCGCCGAACACAACAGAGTATACAAGGTACCACTATCAATATCAGTATTAGAACACCTAATATGTAAAGACCTATCTTGCAAAGTTGCCTTAGCCAAGGTGCAAAACTCCAATTTTGAAACAAATCATCCAACCAGGCACCTCTATCTTCTTAATTTGTGCTGTCAGATCCTTTAATTTTTGAATGCTTTTGTGAATGGATTCAGAATGATCAGACAAATTCATACAACACAATCCTTCAAATTCCTCACAGCCATGTCCTTGTGCCAGTAAGAGAAAATCAATGGCTGCTCTGTTTTGAAGAGTAGCATGTCTAATACTATCAACATCGGTCAACATGTCACTGATTGCGGAAGATGTGGCATTAGCTTGTTTGCTCAGCCAACATCCAACTCGATTTAATTGTCTCAATGCCACAGCTGAAGCCAATTGGGGTAGAAATATACCTGCTGAAACCCTTCTGGCGGCATTCCAAGGCATAAAATCACTCTGACAGTTCTCATCATAATGAGGAACAGCTCTTGTTTTCCTTTGTTTCTTTTTCATCACTGCTTTGGCAGTGGGGGCAATTATGGTAAGCATACCAATGCTGCAAGGGCCACCTTCAAGGTGGGCTGGAATGCCTTGCCAACCTCTGTCTCCGCAAATGATCCAATACCCTTTTGGCAATTGCCGTGGATATTGGTCCGTCTCCAGAAACACATCCCAACTGTTTGAAACATTTGCTGCCCTGAGAAGTTATTTGGACCAAATGTTCCAATTGAAGGAAGGACTGTTTCCATTGTCAATTCCACCTGGTTTACCATTGGATTCTTTTCTGACCAAAGGAAACTCTTTCACTGGCGCACCAACCAAACAGCTTGAGAAAGGCTTTTCTGGTTCCAAATTAGACAGACATATAGTATCCGATCCGGCAGCCTTGGCTAAGGTCACCCAAACATTCGTTTTCGGTTGATCCACAGGCAAATCTGCACGACAAAAAACAATTAAAATCAAGCAAAACAAGTATACCATTTGATTCTGCCCCATCTCTTTCAAGAACTAAGTTTTGGCAGAATTCTTTCTAAACAAAAACAATAACCTATATTTTCAGCCAAAAATTAGCTTTGTTAAACAAACATTCAGCATTCAATTCGTATACTCATAAATAACATTGGCACAAAATCAGAGTTCATGGGTTCCACCGATGCACAAAGAACGTCAGGCACAAGAGGCGTCAGGCGAGACCCGGGATCCTTCCATTCGGTCCACGTCTGCGTACTTGCTTCCTCAGTTCTAGGCTCGACAACAGGTTCTGAAGTGCGATACGGTTTGACGTTTTTTGCAGGAACCCACTTAATTCCAGCACCTGTGGAAATAGAAGCATACCCTTTGCCCCACATTATTAATTGAAACGGACCTTCCATCTGTCCAGAGTCAGGGTTTCTAATTAGAAGAGGAGGATGTTCTTTCAGTTTTGCCTGTGTGCTATTTGAAAAGTGTCTAAAGATTGGTGGATCTGGTTCTGTACTTGAACTATTTAGACAATTAAAACCATACAAAGCCTTACTCAGTCTCATCTGTGGGGTGATTTCCGTTCCCCCTCTCTGTTGATCTAATATGCGTTTTAAGGTTTGATGTGTTCTTTCAATGATTGCTTGGCTTGTGGGAGAGTGGGGAATACCAAAAATGTGTCGAACACCCCATTCATTTAAAAATGTGGCCAATTTTTGAGATATGTATGCGGGGCCATTGTCAGTTTTTACTTCTTGAGGTATACCCAATGAAGCAAAAGCTTGCAGGAAATGATGACAGTCATGGCTGCCAGTATCACTTGTGTGAAATGAAGCAAAAACTGCACCAGAGAACGTGTCTATGGAAACATGAATATTTTTAAATTTACCAAAAGAAGGATATTTAGTAACATCTGTTTGCCACAACTGTAGGCTTTGTAAGCCTCGGGGGATGATTGCTCCTGTAGAAACAGGAGGTTGTACCAATTGACAGTCAGGGCAAGTATGAATGATAGCTTTAGCTTGACTTTTAGTGATTTGGAACATTCGCATGAGTGCTTGTGCATTTTGGTGGAAAAAGGCATGACTCAATTTTGCTTGTTCAAAACTATTTGGCAATGTGTTAGAAATGACCATTGTCAGCTTGTCCGCTCTTGCATTTCCTTCCACTAAAAATCCAGGAAGTGAAGAATGCGCCCTAATGTGAGAAACAAAATATGGATTAGTTCTATATTGCAAAGTTATAAAAAGACATGAAAGCCAACGATGTAAGTTTCATTACTAACATCCTTTAAAATGGAACCTTCTATTCTCCTGACTACATTAGCAACATAAGCAGAATCTGTGACCAAATTAAAAGGCTGAGGAAACAGTTGAAAAGCTCAAACTACTGCAGCAGGCTCAACAATTTGAGGGGATCCCTCTACTGTTTGAATATCAGATTCCCAAACATCAGTCTTTTGATTAAACCAAGTCACAACGGACTTGTGGCTTTTACCAGAGCCATCAGTGAAGAGAGTCACAGCATGTAAAGGTTCTTCACTTAATTTAGGTTTTTCTCTGAAACTCAATTTTGCTTGCAGTAGTTTGTGAGCTGGATAGTGTATGGAACAAACACCTGGAAAACCTAAGAATGCATATTGTAAATCATCAGAATTTTGCATTGCCCAATTGAAATAATCATTTTTCAATGGCAAATAGATAACTGAAAATTCTTGACCTGCCAAAGTTAACAGTCTGGTTCTAGCCTTAATTATAATGTATGCAATCATTTCTAAAACTGAGCAAATGGTCTTTGAAAACCTGTAGGGAGGAAAAACCCATTCCATTATTAACAAAGGATCTTGTTCTGTGGCATCCCACTGGAAAATGAGACCACAAAGCTGCATCTTCTCTCCTAAGATTGCAAGAAAGAAAGGATTTTCAGGAACGCAGCAATGAGCTTGTCTTTTTTGAAGAGCTTCTGTGACTTTGTCGAGAGCAGCACGAGCTTCAGGGGTTAAAGTTCTTGGCAAAGTGATGTCGCAACTTCCTCTCAGCAAATGGAAGAGCGGACTCAGTTCATCATTGGTGATTCCCAACATCGGTCTGACCCAGTTGATTTCTCCTAGAAGTTGTTGTAACTCTTGTAGGTTGTTGACTCTGGTTCGGATCTGAATTTTCTGTGGTGTTATTGTCGTCTCAGTCATCTTCCATCCCAGGTACTTCTAAGGTGAAACTTGTTGAATTTTCGTTGCAGAGATTTCAAGTCCAGCTTTTTGAATTTCAGCAACAACACAGTCGTGAGTTTCTTCCATCTCTTCCTTTCAAAGGACTCCACCCTTAAAGCCAATTTTTCTTTCTCTGTATCTATAGATTGACAAACACCAGAACAACCATGTTTTTGCTTAACTGAAAAAGAGTTCCCCGGAACCACAATTTCCCGAGTGGAAGCTGCCACCTCAGCCTCCACCCCAGGCCCAACAGAATCCAATTCAGGTTTCAGTGTCCCTGCACAAACAATTTTAGGAAGTACAGTCACTTTTTCATTTCCATCTTTTACACACTTTGTTCCATCCCCCTTACAAGAGTCACATATTTTTACATTAACAGAACAACGCGAAGAAAAGTCCGAAAGAGTCTCATTTTTTCCCAGAGTGAGAGAAGAAAGATTTTGTTCAACAGAGTTCAAAGCAATACTTTAAGCATTTGCAACAACACTTGTAACATTCTCCGATACACACACAGTCTCCGGTTTACTGGAATTTAATGAGACAGAACCAGAAGCTCTGTTTTCTGAGTCCAAGTTGATCTTATTATTATCAGTTTGTATAAAACAGCGCTCCAACAGCGCTCTACAAACCGGCACAAGTTCTCTTAAGCTTTCATCTTTTTTGAGAGAGACTAGATTATAGATTCTCCAGTTTATCTGATCCCAAAAATGAAAAGTAAAAGCAGACTGCAGATTTAAATCTTGCATATTCGCTTTAACCCAGATAAGTAAGTTTTTAAGCTCAGTTTCTGAAATTTCAGAGTGACCTTTTTCTTGTAACATTGTCTCTAATTGCTGGAAAACATCCCATTAAACTTTTGATAAATTCGTTCCTATTTTTGTGTTCTTTTAATAATTTTCTTTTTCTCTATTTTTCCTCCCAACGTCACCCAAGCGCTCTCCCGAGATAAGTTACTTACAATTTTCTAGGCTTCGGCGGGAGAGATGATACAGTGTCCTCCTTGTTAACACTTGGGTCTCCGCGGCTGGTACTTCTACGATTTTTCTTTTTTTTTCTTCTATTCTACGTCCTCACACGGGGCACCAATATGCGAGGCACGGGACAGGTATAAGTCCAATGGTGTCAGGAACCCACGCCTTAAAAAAGGAACCCACTAGGCCGCGGCAAAATATCCAAATATGGATAACATGGTAACCAGACCAGTGAAGAGATTTTTGCTTTTATTTCCAGCACATCAGTCTCAAAATACAAAATGGAGACATGACAGCTCACTGATCCACACCAAAAAATGTCTCCTTCAACAGGGCTCATACAGCAATACATAAAATCATCTCAGACTAGAATTCAGCCAATCAGACACAGAAAACACATATTGACAAGCATTCTATCCAATCTTATAAAACATAGGTAATCGTAGCTAAAACAAAGACTAGTTGATAAGAGACAAAGAACACAGTTCTATTCATGCTAACCTTCTAAAGATATACATTAAATAACCTTGTTTCCATTTGTCACGTCTACTGCTTGGGAAACTTTTCTGCTTGCATGGAAAACTTTTCTGCTTGCATGGGAAACTTTTCTGCAATGCTCACAAAACTCCAGTCTAAGGCCTACATACTTCTTTTTAACCATTTCTTAAAAATCCTCAAACCTTACGGATTCCAACATCAGGCCTTTATCAGTTCCATAGCTTTAAGCCATAACAAACACAATTCAACCAACCACCATGCACCACGCTGTGAACACACGACGGTTCTAGAACTTGTTGATTTACCTCTAATTCAGCTGCCTCACCTCCCACAGTCCTTTTCTACTTAGCCAAAGTAATGGGCCTCAGCCCAAGGCCTTCCTTTTGTAAGCTTCTAGCTATATGCAGCAGCAAACCACTACTTTCTTCTGTGCCAAGACTTTAGGTAGACCATTTGCATCTGCCCTTCCAGTGAAACCTAATGGGGAGAGAAAAGCCTCTCAGAGATGTTCAGTCATTCCATTTTCTAGACAGGCGAAATCCAAAGAAAAGCAAGCTATGGGATTGTGTACTTGCTCTTACAAAACACCTGCTGCTCTCTGACAATCAACTGGCAGAAAACCAGCCAAACTGAGACTTGAGGCAAACAACCCTTGGAAGGGAATAATGATGTGATCAATCAAGACAACACTTTTCCAGGCTACCGAGATATTGGAAATGTCAGCAAAGGCTTGAGAACAAAGGCTGAACAAATGGGGAAAGGGTAAAAGAATCCCAAGAAAAACATGACCAAAGGTTAAAACAATTCCAAGAAAAACATAGGCAACTAACCTGTTGAAGCCTTCAGGAAATCAGTGGCCGCTGATTTACATAGGCCATTCAAGTTAATTGACCCCTGCACCTTCCACTCCTTTTTCATCGGGTGAATTGAGACCATGGAATCACAATTCCTTGGATTCTGTTCTTAACATTAGGAGAGAAGTACAGCAGCTGAAGTACCTGTTACTGGTGTGATACCCAGAAACACAGAGTTGACACATTTCATTCTTGGCCAATCACAGAAAGCAAGACTAAGAAGATAAGGCTGGCTTATTTTCATGACATTTTTCTTGTTTGACAGCCTGCTCTGACTGCAGTGAAACGTTTTCATTAGCTTCTCTCTAAGAGGAAAAAGTCCAGTTCACTGTGCTGCCCTACTGCTGCAAGTATACGATATGGTTGGTGGAGAAAAAAATTGAATTAGAAGGTAGGGAGCTAAGAGCCGCTCCGGGGCATCTTTCGGCAGAAGCAGCGCTAAGGAGAGCACTGTGAGCGGCACAATCGTCTTTGCGCGAAGAAGCCGCTTCTTCGGCTCCAGGAGCCGGAGAGAGCGGCAGCTTCGGGAAGGTGAAGAAGCAAGCTGTACAACACTGGGATTGTGTGCGCAGCTTGCCAACTGATAGAAAACAGTACATTTGCACTCTCCTGACTTTTCCAATCACATGAACATTCGATTGGAAGCTGTTTTGGACAACTTTTCTTTTCTTCCTGCCAAACACTTGGCAGACCTCCGTGCAACGTCTAGAACACGATGGGAGATATTTTCTGTGCTGGCACAGTTTTTCCTAGCCAGACATAGTGGAAAAGCTTTTTGCTAAAAAGTAGATGAGAAGAGACGCTAAAGACGAAGGTACGATGCTCTCCGGAGGTAAGAGCCGCTCCCGGGCGTCTTTCGGCAGAAGCCACGCTAAGGAAAGCACTGTGACCGGCACAATCGTCTTTGCGCGAAGTAGCCGCTTCTTCGCCTCCGGGAGCCGGAGAGAGCGGCAGCTTCGGGAAGGTGAAGAAGGAAGCTGTACAACACTGGGATTGTGTGCGCAGCTTGCCAACAGATACAAAACAGTACTTTTGAACTCTCCTGACTTTTCCAATCACATGAACATTCGATTGGAAGCTGTTTTGGACAACTTTTCTTTTCTTCCTGCCAAACACTTGGCAGACATCTCTGCAAATTCTAGAACACGATGGGAGATGTTTTCTGTGCTGGCACAGTTTTTCCGAGCCAGACATAGTGGAAAAGCTTTTTGCAGAGATGTAGATTTGAAGAGACGCTAAACACGAAAGTACGATATTCACCGGAGCTAAAAGCCGCTCCCGGGCGTCTTTCGGCAGATACCGGGCTAAGGAGAGCACTGTGAGAGGCAAAATCGTCTTTTCGCGAAGAAGTTGCTTCTTCGGCTCCGGGAGCCGGAGAGAGCGGCAGCTTCGGGAAGGTGAAGAAGGAAGCTGTGCAACACTGGGATTGTGTGCGCAGCTTGCCGACTGATAGAAAACAGTACATTTGCACTCTCCTGACTTTTCCAATCACATGAACATTCGATTGGAAGCTGTTTTGGACAACTTTTCTTTTCTTCCTGCCAAACACTTGGCAGACCTCCGTGCAACGTCTAGAACACGATGGGAGTTGTTTTCTGTGCTGGCACAGTTTCTCCTTTCCAGACATTGTGGAAAAGCGTTCTGCTAAGATGTAGATGAGAAGAGACACTAAACACGAATGTACGATGCTCTCCAAAGCTAAAAGCCGCTCCCGGGCGTCTTTCGGCAGAAGCCGCGCTAAGGAGAGCACTGTGACCGGCACAATCGTCTTTGCGTGAAGTAGCCGCTTCTTCGCCTCCGGGAGCCGGAGAGAGCGGCAGCTTCGGGAAGGTGAAAAAGGAAGCCATAACTCACTGGGATTGTGTGCGCAGCTTGGCAACAACTGATAGAAAACAGTACCTTTGCACTCTCCTGACTTTTCCAATCACATGAACATTCGATTGGAAGCTGTTTTGGAAAACATTCTTTTCTTCCTCCAAAACCATTCGCAGACCTCCGTGCAACGTCTAGAACACGATGGGAGTTGTTTTCTGTGCTGGCACAGTTTTTCCTAGCCAGACATAGTGGAAAAGCTTTCTGCTAAGATTTAGAATAGAAGAGGTGCTAAAGACGAAGGAACGCTGCTCTCCGGAGCTAAAAGCCGCTCCCGGGCGTCTTTCGACAGAAGCCGCGCTAAGGAGAACACTGTGACCGGCACAATCGTCTTGGCGCGAAGTAGCAGCTTCTTCGCCTCCGGGAGCCGGAGAGAGCGGCAGCTTCTGGAAGGTGAAGAACGAAGCTGTTAAACACTGGGATTGTGTGTGCAGCTTGCCAACTGATAGAAAACAGTACCTTTGCACTCTCCTGACTTTTCCAATCACATGAACATTCGATTGGAAGCTGTTTTGGACAACGTTTCTTTTCTTCCTGCCAAATACTTGGCAGACCTCCGTGCAACGTCTAGAACACGATGGGAGTAGTTTTCTGTGATGGCACAGCTTTTCATTGCAAGACATAGTGGAAAAGCTTTCTGCTAAGATGTATACTACAAAAGGCTCTAAACACGAAAGTACGATGCTCTCTGGAACTAAAAGCCGCTCCCGGGCGTCTTTCAGCAGAAGCCGCGCTAAGGAGAACACTGTGACTGGCACAATCGTCTTGGCGCGAAGTAGCAGCTTCTTCGCCTCCGGGAGCCGGAGAGAGCGGCAGCTTCTGGAAGGTGAAGAACGAAGCTGTTAAACACTGGGATTGTGTGTGCAGCTTGCCAACTGATAGAAAACAGTACCTTTGCACTCTCCTGACTTTTCCAATCACATGAACATTCGATTGGAAGCTGTTTTGGACAACGTTTCTTTTCTTCCTGCCAAATACTTGGCAGACCTCCGTGCAACGTCTAGAACACGATGGGAGTTGTTTTCTGTGCTGGCACAGCTTTTCCTAGCCAGACATAGTGGAAAAGCTTTCTGCTAAGATGTAGACTACAAAAGACTCTAAACACGAATGTTCGATGCTCTCCGGAGCTAAAAGCCGCTCCCGGGCGTCTTTCGGCAGAAGCCGCGCTAAGGAGAGCACTGTGACCGGCACAATCGTCTTTGCGTGAAGTAGCCGGTTCTTCGCCTCCGGGAGCCGGAGAGAGCGGCAGCTTCGGGAAGGTGAAAAAGGAAGCCATAACACACTGGGATTGTGTGCGCAGCTTGGCAACAACTGATAGAAAACAGAACCTTTGCACTCTCCTGACTTTTCCAATCACATGAACATTCGATTGGAAGCTGTTTTGGACAACTTTTCTTTTCTTCCTGCAAAACCATTCGCAGACCTCTGTGCAACGTCTAGAACACGATGGGAGTTGTTTTCTGTGCTGGCACAGTTTTTCCTAGCCAGATATAGTGGAAAAGCTTTCTGCTAAGATTTAGAGGAGAAGAGGTGCTAAAGACGAAGGAACGCTGCTCTCCGGAGCTAAAAGACGCTCCCGGGCGTCTTTCGACAGAAGCCGCGCTAAGGAGAGCACTGTGACCGGCACAATCGTCTTTGCAAGAAGTAGCCGCTTCTTCGTCTCCGGGAGCCGGATAGAGCGGAAGCTTCGGGAAGGTGAAAAAGGAACCTGTACAACACGGGGATTGTGCGCGCAGCTTGCCAACTGATAGAAAACAGTACCTTTGCACTCTCCTGACTTTTCCAATCACATGAACATTCGATTGGAAGCTGTTTTGGACAACTTTTCTTTTCTTCCTGCCAAACACTTGGCAGACATCCGTGCAACGTCTAGAACACGATGGGAGTAGTTTTCTGTGCTGGCACAGTTTTTCCTAGCCAGACATATTGGAAAAGCTTTCTGCTAAGATATAGTCTACTAAAGTGGCTAAACACGAATGTACGCTGCTCTCCGGAGCTAAAAGCCGCTCCCGGGCGTCTTTCGGCAGAAGCCGCGCTTAAGAGAGCACTGTGACCGGCACAATCGTCTTTGCGCGAAGTAGCCGCTTCTTCGACTCTGGGAGCCGGAGAGAGCGGCAGCTTCGAGAAGGTGAAGAAGGAAGTTGTACAACACTGGGATTGTGTGCGCAGCTTGCCAATTGATAGAAAACAGTACCTTTGCACTCTCCTGACTTTCCCAATCACATGAACATTTGATTCGAAGCTGTTTTGGACAACTTTTGGTTTCTTCCTGCCAAGCACTTGGCAGACCTCCGTGCAATGTCTATAACACGATGGGAGTCGTTTTCTGTGCTGGCACAACTTTTCCTAGCCAGACGTCATGGAAAAGCTTTCTGTAAGATGTAGACTACAAAAGATGCTAAACACGAAAGTATGATGCTCTCCAGAGCTAAAAGCCGCTCCCGGGCGTCTTTCGGCAGAAGCCGCGCTTAGGTGAGCACTGTGAGCGGCACAATCGTCTTTGCGTGAAGTAGCCGCTTCTTCGCCTCCGGGAGCCGGAGAGAGCGGCAGCTTCGGAAGGTGAAGAAGGAAGCTGTACAACACTGGGATTGTGTGCGCAGCTTGCCAACTGATAGAAAACAGTACCTTTGCACTCTCCTGACTTTTCCAAACACATGAACATTCGATTGGAATCTGTTTCGGACAACTTTTCTTTTCTTCCTGCCAAACACTTGGTAGACCTCCGTGCAACGTCTAGAAAACGATGGGAGTTGTTTTCTGTGCTGGCACAGTTTTTCCTAGCCAGACATAGTGGAAAAGCTTTCTGTAAGATGTAGAATACAAAAGATGCTAAACACGAAAGTACGATGCTCTACAGAGCTAAAAGCCGCTCCCGGGCGTCTTTCGGCAGAAGCCGCACTAAGGAGAGCATTGTGACTGGCACAATCTTCTTTGCGCGAAGTAGCCGCTTCTTCGCCTCCGGGAGCCGGAGAGAGCGGCAGCTTCGGGAAGGTGAAGAAGGAAGCTGTATAACACTGGGATTGTGTGCGCAGCTTGCCAACTGATAGAAAACAGTACCTTTGCACTCTCCTGACTTTTCCAATCACATGAACATTCGATTGGAAGCTGTTTTGGACAACTTTTCTTTTCTTCCTGCAAAACCATTCGCAGACCTCTGTGCAACGTCTAGAACACGATGGGAGTTGTTTTCTGTGCTGGCACAGTTTTTCCTAGCCAGATATAGTGGAAAAGCTTTCTGCTAAGATTTAGAGGAGAAGAGGTGCTAAAGACGAAGGAACGCTGCTCTCCGGAGCTAAAAGACGCTCCCGGGCGTCTTTCGACAGAAGCCGCGCTAAGGAGAGCACTGTGACCGGCACAATCGTCTTTGCAAGAAGTAGCCGCTTCTTCGTCTCCGGGAGCCGGATAGAGCGGAAGCTTCGGGAAGGTGAAAAAGGAACCTGTACAACACGGGGATTGTGCGCGCAGCTTGCCAACTGATAGAAAACAGTACCTTTGCACTCTCCTGACTTTTCCAATCACATGAACATTCGATTGGAAGCTGTTTTGGACAACTTTTCTTCCTGCCAAACACTTGGCAGACATCCGTGCAACGTCTAGAACACGATGGGAGTAGTTTTCTGTGCTGGCACAGTTTTTCCTAGCCAGACATATTGGAAAAGCTTTCTGCTAAGATATAGTCTACTAAAGTGGCTAAACACGAATGTACGCTGCTCTCCGGAGCTAAAAGCCGCTCCCGGGCGTCTTTCGGCAGAAGCCGCGCTTAAGAGAGCACTGTGACCGGCACAATCGTCTTTGCGCGAAGTAGCCGCTTCTTCGACTCTGGGAGCCGGAGAGAGCGGCAGCTTCGAGAAGGTGAAGAAGGAAGTTGTACAACACTGGGATTGTGTGCGCAGCTTGCCAATTGATAGAAAACAGTACCTTTGCACTCTCCTGACTTTCCCAATCACATGAACATTTGATTCGAAGCTGTTTTGGACAACTTTTGGTTTCTTCCTGCCAAGCACTTGGCAGACCTCCGTGCAATGTCTATAACACGATGGGAGTCGTTTTCTGTGCTGGCACAACTTTTCCTAGCCAGACGTCATGGAAAAGCTTTCTGTAAGATGTAGACTACAAAAGATGCTAAACACGAAAGTATGATGCTCTCCAGAGCTAAAAGCCGCTCCCGGGCGTCTTTCGGCAGAAGCCGCGCTTAGGTGAGCACTGTGAGCGGCACAATCGTCTTTGCGTGAAGTAGCCGCTTCTTCGCCTCCGGGAGCCGGAGAGAGCGGCAGCTTCGGAAGGTGAAGAAGGAAGCTGTACAACACTGGGATTGTGTGCGCAGCTTGCCAACTGATAGAAAACAGTACCTTTGCACTCTCCTGACTTTTCCAAACACATGAACATTCGATTGGAATCTGTTTCGGACAACTTTTCTTTTCTTCCTGCCAAACACTTGGTAGACCTCCGTGCAACGTCTAGAAAACGATGGGAGTTGTTTTCTGTGCTGGCACAGTTTTTCCTAGCCAGACATAGTGGAAAAGCTTTCTGTAAGATGTAGAATACAAAAGATGCTAAACACGAAAGTACGATGCTCTACAGAGCTAAAAGCCGCTCCCGGGCGTCTTTCGGCAGAAGCCGCACTAAGGAGAGCACTGTGACTGGCACAATCTTCTTTGCGCGAAGTAGCCGCTTCTTCGCCTCCGGGAGCCGGAGAGAGCGGCAGCTTCGGGAAGGTGAAGAAGGAAGCTGTATAACACTGGGATTGTGTGCGCAGCTTGCCAACTGATAGAAAACAGTACCTTTGCACTCTCCTGACTTTTCCAATCACATGAACATTCGATTGGATGCTGTTTTGGACAATTTTTCTTCCTGCCAAACACTTGGCAGACCTCCGTGCAACGTCTAGAACAAGATGGGAGTTGTTTTCTGTGCTGGCACAGTTTTTCCTAGCCAGATATAGAGGAAAAGCTTTCTGCTAAGATGTAGACTACAAAAGACGCTAAACACGAAAGTACGATGCTCTCCGGAGCTAAAAGCCGATCCCGGGCATCTTTCGGCAGAAGCCGCGGTAAGGAGAGCAGTGGGACCGGCACAATCGTCTTTGCGCGAAGTAGCAGCTTCTTCGCCTCCGGCAGCAGGAGAGAGCGGCAGCTTCGGGAAGGTGAAGAAGGAAGCTGTACAACACTGGGATTGTGTGCGCAGCTTGCCAACTGATAGAAAACAGTACCTTTGCACTCTCCTGACTTTTCCAATCACATGAACATACGATTGGAAGCTGTTTAGGACAACTTTTCTTTTCTTCCTACCAAAAACTTGGTAGACCTCCGTGCAACGTCTAGAACATGATGGGAGTTGTTTTCTGTGCTGGCACAGTTTTTTCCTGCCAGACATAGTGGAAAAGCTTTCTGTTAGATATAGGCGAGAAGAGACACTAAACACGAAAGTACGATGCTCTCCGGAGCTAAAAGCCGCTCCCGGGCGTCTTTCGGCAGAAGCCGCGCTAAGGAGAGCACTGTGACCGGCCCAATCGTCTTTGCGCGAAGTAGCCGCTTTTTCGCCTCGGGGAGCCGGAGAGAGCGGCAGCTTCGTAAAGGTGTAGAGGGAAGCTATACAACACGGGGATTGTGTGCGCAGCTTGCCAACTGATAGAAAACAGTTCCCTTGCACTCTCCTGACTTTTCCAATCACATGAACATTCGATTGGAAGCTGTTTTGGACAACTTTACTTTTCTTCCTGCCAAACACTTGGCAGACCTCCGTGCAACGTCTAGAACACGATGGGAGTTGTTTTCTGTGCTGGCACAGTTTTTCCTAGCCAGACATATTGGAAAAGCTTTCTGTAAGATGTAGACTACAAAAGATGCTAAACACGAAAGTATGATGCTCTCCAGAGCTAAAATCCGCTCCCGGGCGTCTTTCGGCAGAAGCCGCGCTAAGGAGAGCACTGTGACAGGCACAATCGTCTTTGCGCGAAGTAGCCGCTTCTCTGCCTCCGGGAGCCGGAGAGAGCGGCAGCTTCGGGAAGGTGAAGAAGGAAGCTGTACAACACTGGGATTGTGTGCGCAGCTTGCCAACTGATAGAAAACAGTACCTTTGCACTCTCCTGACTTTTCCAGTCAAATGAACATTCGATTGGAAGCTGTTTTGGACAACTTTTCTTTTCTTCCTACCAAAAACTTGGCAGACCTCCGTGCAATGTCTAGAACACGATGGGAGTTGTTTTCTGTGCTGGCACAGTTTTTCCTAGCCAGACATAGTGGAAAAGCTTTCTGCTAAGATGTAGACTACAAAAGACGCTAAACACGAAAGTACTATTTTTTCCGGAGCTAAAAGCTGCTCCCGGTCGTCTTTCGGCAGAAGCAGCGCTGAGGAAAGCACAGTGACCGGCACAATCGTCTTTGCGCGAAGTAGCCGCTTCTTCGCCTCCGGGAGCCAGAGAGGGCAGCATCTTCGGGAAGGTGAAGAAGGAAGCTGTACAACCCTGGGTTTGTGTGCGCAGCTTGCCAACTGATAGAAAACAGTACTTTTGCACTCTCCTGACTTTTCCAATCTCATGAACATACGATTGGAAGCTGTTTTGGACAACTTTTCTTTTCTTCCTGCCAAACACTTGGCATACCTCCATGCAACGTCTAGAACACGATGGGAGTTGTTTTCTGTGCTGGCAAAGTTTTTCCTAGCCAGACATAGTGGAAAAGCTTTCTGTAAGATGTAGACGAGAAGAGAGGCTAAACATGAAAGTACGATGCTCTCCGGAGCTAAAAGCTACTCCTGTGCGTCTTTCTGCAGAAGCCGCGCTAAGGAGAGCACTGTGACCGGCACAATCGTCTTTGCGCGAAGTAGCCGCTTTTTCGCCTCGATAGCCGGAGAGAGCGGCAGCTTCGGGAAGGTGAAGAAGGAAGCTGTACAACACTGGAATTGTGTGCGCAGCTTGCCAACTGATAGAAAACAGTACCTTTGCACTCTCCTGACTTTTCCAATCACATGAACATTCGATTGGAAGCTGTTTTGGACAACGTTACTTTTCTTCCTGCCAAACACTTGGCAGCCCTCCGTGCAACGTCTAGAACACGATGGGAGATGTTCTCTGTGCTGGCACAGTTTTTTCCTGCCAGACATAGTGGAAAAGCTTTCTGCTAAGATGTAGACTACAAAAGATGCTAAACAAGAAAGTACTATTTTTTCCGGAGCTAAAAGCTGCTCCCGGTCGTCTTTCGGCAGAAGCAGCGCTGAGGAAAGCACAGTGACCGGCACAATCGTCTTTGCGCGAAGTAGCCGCTTCTTCGCCTCCGGGAGCCGGAGAGAGCGGCAGCTTCGGGAAGGTGAAGAAGGAAGCTGTACAACACTGAAATTGTGTGTGCAGCTTGCCAACTGATAGAAAACAGTACCTTTGCACTCTCCTGACTTTTCCAATCACATGAACATTCGATTGGAAGCTGTTTAGGACAACTTTTCTTTTCTTCCTGCCAAAAACTTGGTAGACCTCCGTGCAACGTCTAGAACACGATGGGAGTTATTTTCTGTGCTGGCACAGTTTTTTCCTGCCAGACATAGTGGAAAAGTTTTCTGTTAGATATAGGCGAGAAGAGACACTAAACACGAAAGTACGATGCTCTCCGGAGCTAAAAGCCGCTCCCGGGCGTCTTTCGGCAGAAGCCGCGCTAAGGAGAGCACTGTGACCGGCCCAATCGTCTTTGCGCGAAGTAGCCGCTTTTTCGCCTCGGGGAGCCGGAGAGAGCGGCAGCTTCGTAAAGGTGTAGAGGGAAGCTGTACAACACTGGGATTGTGTGCGCAGCTTGCCAACTGATAGAAAACAGTACCTTTGCACTCTCCTGACTTTTCCAATCACATGAACATTCAATTGGAAGCTGTTTTGGACAACTTTTCTTTTCTTCCTGCCAAACACTTGGCAGACCTCCGTGCAACGTCTAGAACACGATGGGAGTTGTTTTCTGTGCTGGCACAGTTTTTCCTAGCCAGACATATTGGAAAAGCTTTCTGTAAGATGTAGACTACAAAAGATGCTAAACACGAAAGTATGATGCTCTCCAGTGCTAAAAGCCGCTCCCGGGCGTTTTTCGGCAGAAGCCGCGCTAAGGAGAGCACTGTGACAGGCACAATCGTCTTTGCGCGAAGTAGCCGCTTTTTCGCCTCGGGGAGCCGGAGAGAGCGGCAGCTTCGGGAAGATGAAGAAGGAAGCTGGACAACACTGGGATTGTGTGCGCAGCTTGCCAACTGATAGAAAACAGTACCTTTGCACTCTCCTGACTTTTCCAATCATATGGACATTCGATTTGAAGCTGTTTTGGACAACTTTTCTTTTCTTCCTGCCAAACCCTTGGCAGACCTCCGTGCAACGTCTAGAACACGATGGGAGTTGTTTTCTGTGCTGGCACAGTTTTTCCTAGCCAGACATCGTGGAAAAGCTTTCTGCGAAGATTTAGAGGAGAAGAGGTGCTAAAGACGAAGGTACGATGCTCTCCAGAGCTAAAAGCCGCTCCCGGGCGTCTTTCGGCAGAAGCCGCGCTTAGGTGAGCACCGTGACCGGCACAATCGTCTTTGCGTGAAGTAGCCGCTTCTTCGCCTCCGGGAGCCGGAGAGAGCGGCAGCTTCGGGAAGGTGAAGAAGGAAGCTGTACAACACTGGGATTGTGTGCGCAGCTTGCCAACTGATAGAAAACAGTACCTTTGCACTCTCCTGACTTTTCCAAACACATGAACATTCGATTGGAATCTGTTTCGGACAACTTTTCTTTTCTTCCTGCCAAACACTTGGTAGACCTCCGTGCAACGTCTAGAACACGATGGGAGTTGTTTTCTGTGCTGGCACAGTTTTTCCTAGCCAGACATAGTGGAAAAGCTTTCTGCTAAGATGTAGACTACAAAAGACGCTAAAGACGAAAGTACGATGCTCTCCAGAGCTAAAAGCCGCTCCTGGGCGTCTTTCGACAGAAGCCGCGCTAAGGAGAGCACTGTGCCTGGCAGAATCTTCTTTGCGCGAAGTAGCCGCTTCTTCGCCTCCGGGAGCCGGAGAGAGCGGCAGCTTCGGGAAGGTGAAGAAGGAAGCTGTACAACACTGGGATTGTGTGTGCAGCTTGCCAACTGATAGAAAACAGTACCTTTGCACTCTCCTGACTTTTCCAATCACATGAACATTCGATTGGAAGCTGTTTTGGACAACTTTCCTTTTCTTCCTGCCAAACACTTGGCAGACCTCCGTGCAACGTCTAGAACATGATGGGAGTTGTTTTCTGTGCTGGCACAGCTTTTCCTGGCCAGACATAGTGGAAAAGCTTTCTGCTAAGATGTAGACGAGAAGAGGCGCTAAACACAAAAGTACGATGCTCTCCGGAGCTAAAAGCCGCTCCCGGGCGTCTTTCGGCAGAAGCCGCGCTAAGGAGAGCACTTTGACCGGCACAATGGTCTTTGCGCGAAGTAGCCGCTTCTTCGCCTCCGGGAGCCGGAGAGAGCGGCTGCTTCGGAAACGCGAAGAAGGAAGCTGTACAACACTGGGATTGTGTGCGCAGCTTGCCAACTGATAGAAAACAGAACCTTTGCACTCTCCTGACATTTCTAATCACATGAACATTCGATTGGAAGCTGTTTTGGACAACTTTTCTTTTCTTCCTGTCAAACGCTTGGCACACCTCCGTGTAACGTCTAGAACACGATGGGAGTTCTGTGCTGGCACAGTTTTTCCAAACCAGACATCGCGGAAAAGCTTTCTGCTAAGATGTAGACTACAAAAGACGCTAAACACGAAATTACGATGCTCTCCGGAGCTAAAATCCGCTCCCGGGCGTCTTTCGGCAGAAGCCGCGCTAAGGAGAGCACTGTGACCGGCACAATCGTCTTTGCGCGAAGTAACCGCTCCTTCGCCTCCGGGAGCCAGAGAGGGCAGCATCTTCGGGAAGGTGAAGAAGGAAGCTGTACAACCCTGGGTTTGTGTGCGCAGCTTGCCAACTGATAGAAAACAGTACTTTTGCACTCTCCTGACTTTTCCAATCTCATGAACATTCAATTGGAAGCTGTTTTGGACAACTTTTCTTTTCTTCCTGCCAAACACTTGGCAGACCTCCGTGCAACGTCTAGAACACGATGGGAGTTGTTTTCTGTGCTGGCAAAGTTTTTTACTGCCAGACATAGTGGAAAAGCTTTCTGTAAGATGTAGACGAGAAGAGACGCTAAACACGAAAGTACGATGCTCTCCGGAGCTAAAAGCTACTCCTGTGCGTCTTTCTGCAGAAGCCGCGCTAAGGAGAGCACTGTGACCGGCACAATCGTCTTTGCGCGAAGTAGCCGCTTTTTCGCCTCGATAGTCGGAGAGAGCGGCAGCTTCGGGAAGGTGAAGAAGGAAGCTGTACAACACTGGAATTGTGTGCGCAGCTTGCCAACTGATAGAAAACAGTACCTTTGCACTCTCCTGACTTTTCCAATCACATGAACATTCGATTGGAAGCTGTTTTGGACAACTTTTCTTCCTGCCAAACACTTGGCAGACCTCCGTGCAACGTCTAGAACACGATGGGAGATGTTCTCTGTGCTGGCACAGTTTTTTCCTGCCAGACATAGTGGAAAAGCTTTCTGCTAAGATGTAGACTACAAAAGATGCTAAACACGAAAGTACGATGCTCTCCAGAGCTAAAAGCCGCTCCCGAGCGTCTTTCGGCAGAAGCCGCGCTAAGGAGAGCACTGTGACAGGCACAATCGTCTTTGCGCGATGTAGCCGCTTCTCTGCCTCCGGGAGCCGGAGAGAGCGGCAGCTTCGGGAAGGTGAAGAAGGAAGCTGTACAACACTGGGATTGTGTGCGCAGCTTGCCAACTGATAGAAAACAGTACCTTTGCACTCTCCTGACTTTTCCAGTCAAATGAACATTCGATTGGAAGCTGTTTTGGACAACTTTTCTTTTCTTCCTGCCAAAAACTTGGCAGACCTCCGTGCAACGTCTAGAACACGATGGGAGTTGTTTTCTGTGCTGGCACAGTTTTTCCTAGCCAGACATAGTGGAAAAGCTTTATGCTAATGTGTAGACTACAAAAGACGCTAAACACAAAAGTACTATTTTTTCCGGAGCTAAAAGCCGCTCCCGGGCGTCTTTCGGCAGAAGCCGCGCTAAGGAGAGCACTGTGACCGGCACAATCGTCTTTGCGCGAAGTAGCCGCTTTTTCGCCTCGGGGAGCCGGAGAGAGCGGCAGCTTCGTAAAGGTGTAGAGGGAAGCTGTACAACACTGGGATTGTGTGCGCAGCTTGCCAACTGATAGAAAACAGTACCTTTGCACTCTCCTGACTTTTCCAATCACATGAACATTCAATTGGAAGCTGTTTTGGACAACTTTTCTTTTCTTCCTGCCAAACACTTGGCAGACCTCCGTGCAACGTCTAGAACACGATGGGAGTTGTTTTCTGTGCTGGCACAGCTTTTCCTAGCCAGACATATTGGAAAAGCTTTCTGTAAGATGTAGACTATAAAAGATGCTAAACACGAAAGTATGATGCTCTCCAGAGCTAAAAGCCGCTCCCGGGCGTCTTTCGGCAGAAGCTGCGCTAAGGAGAGCATTGTGACCGGCAAAATCGTCTTTGCGCGTAGTAGCCGCTTTTTCGCCCCTGGAAGCCGGAGAGAGCGGCAGCTTCGGGAAGGTGAAGAAGGAAGCTGTACAACACTGGGATTGTGTGCGCTGCTTGCCAACTGATAGAAAACAGTACCTTTGCACTCTCCTGACTTTTCCAATCACATGAACATTCGATTGGAAGCTGTTTTGGACAACGTTACTTTTCTTCCTGCCAAACACTTGGCAGACCTCCGTGCAACGTCTAGAACACGATGGGAGTTGTTTTCTGTTCTGGCACAGTTTTTCCTAGCCAGACATTTTGGAAAAGCTTTCTGTAAGATGTAGACTACAAAAGATGCTAAACACGAAAGTATGATGCTCTCCAGAGCTAAAAGCCGCTCCCGGGCGTCTTTCGGCAGAAGCCGCGCTAAGGAGAGCACTGTGACAGGCACAATCGTCTTTGCGCGAAGTAGCCGCTTCTCTGCCTCCGAGAGCCGGAGAGAGCGGCAGCTTCGGGAAGGTGAAGAAGGAAGCTGTACAACACTGGGATTGTGTGCGCAGCTTGCCAACTGATAGAAAACAGCACCTTTGCACTCTCCTGACTTTTCCAGTCAAATGAACATTCGATTGGAAGCTGTTTTGGACAACTTTTCTTTTCTTCCTGCCAAACACTTGGCAGACCTCCGTGCAACGTCTAGAACACAATGGGAGTTGTTTTCTGTGCTGGCACAGTTTTTCCTAGCCAGACATAGTGGAAAAGCTTTCTGCTAAGATGTAGACTACAAAAGATGCTAAACACGAAAGTATGATGCTCTCCAGAGCTAAAAGCCGCTCCCGGGCGTCTTTTGGCAGAAGCCGCGCTAAGGAGAGCACTGTGACAGGCACAATCGTCTTTGCGCGAAGTAGCCGCTTCTCTGCCTCCGGGAGCCGGAGAGAGCGGCAGCTTTGGGAATGTGAAGAAGGAAGCTGTAGAACACTGGGATTGTGTGCGCAGCTTGCCAACTGATAGAAAACAGTACCTTTGCACTGTCCTGACTTTTCCAATCACATGAACATTCGATTGGAAGCTGTTTAGGACAACTTTTCTTTTCTTCCTGCCAAACACTTGGTAGACATCCGTGCAACGTCTAGAACACAGTGGGAGTTGTTTTCTGTGCTGGCACAGTTTTTTCCTGCCAGACATAGTGGAAAAGCTTTCTGTTAGATATAGGCGAGAAGAGACACTAAACACGAAAGTACGATGCTCTCCGGAGCTAAAAGCTGCTCCCGGGCGTCTTTCGGCAGAAGCCGCGCTAAGGAGAGCACTGTGACCGGCCCAATCGTCTTTGCGCGAAGTAGCCGCTTTTTCGCCTCGGGGAGCCGGAGAGAGCGGCAGCTTCGGGAAGGTGTAGAAGGAAGCTGTACAACACTGGGATTGTGTGCGCAGCTTGCCAACTGATAGAAAACAGTACCTTTGCACTCTCCTGACTTTTCCAATCACATGAACATTCGATTGGAAGCTGTTTTGGACAACTTTTCTTTTCTTCCTGCCAAACACTTGCCAGACCTCCGTGCAACGTCTAGAACACGATGGGAGTTGTTTTCTGTGCTGGCACAGTTTTTCCTAGCCAGACTTATTGGAAAAGCTTTCTGTAAGATTTAGACTACAAAAGATGCTAAACACGAAAGTATGATGCTCTCCAGAGCTAAAAGCCGCTCCCGGGCGTCTTTTGGCAGAAGCCGCGCTAAGGAGAGCACTGTGACAGGCACAATCGTCTTTGCGCGAAGTAGCCGCTTCTCTGCCTCCGGGAGCCGGAGAGAGCGGCAGCTTTGGGAAGGTGAAGAAGGAAGCTGTAGAACACTGGGATTGTGTGCGCAGCTTGCCAACTGATAGAAAACAGTACCTTTGCACTCTCCTGACTTTTCCAATCATATGGACATTCGATTTGAAGCTGTTTTGGACAACTTTTCTTTTCTTCCTGCCAAAAACTTGGCAGACCTCCGTGCAACGTCTAGAACACGATGGGAGTTGTTTTCTGTGCTGGCACAGTTTTTTCCTGCCAGACATAGTGGAAAAGCTTTCTGTAAGATATAGGCGAGGAGAGACACTAAACACGAAGGTACGATGCTCTCCGGAGCTAAAAGCCGCTCCCGGGCGTCTTTCGGCAGAAGCCGCGCTAAGGAGAGCACTGTGACCGGCACAATCGTCTTTGCGCGAAGTAGCCGCTTTTTCGCCTCGGGGAGCCGGAGAGAGCAGCAGCTTTGGGAAGGTGAAGAAGGGAGCTGTAGAACACTGGGATTGTGTGCGCAGCTTGCCAACTGATAGAAAACAGTACCTTTGCACTCTCCTGACTTTTCCAATCATATGGACATTCGATTTGAAGCTGTTTTGGACAACTTTTCTTTTCTTCCTGCCAAAAACTTGGCAGACCTCCGTGCAACGTCTAGAACACGATGGGAGTTGTTTTCTGTGCTGGCACAGTTTTTCCTAGCCAGACATAGTGGAAAAGCTTTCTGCTAAGATGTAGACTACAAAAGACGCTGAACACGAACGTACTATTTTTTCCGGAGCTAAAAGCTGCTCCCGGTCGTCTTTCGGCAGAAGCAGCGCTGAGGAAAGCACAGTGACCGGCACAATCGTCTTTGCGCGAAGTAGCCGCTTCTTCGCCTCCGGGAGCCGGAGAGAGCGGCAGCTTCGGGAAGGTGAAGAAGGAAGCTGTACAACACTGGAATTGTGTGCGCAGCTTGCCAACCGATAGAAAACAGTACCTTTGCACTCTCCTGACTTTTCCAATCACATGAACATTCGATTGGAAGCTGTTTAGGACAACTTTTCTTTTCTTCCTGCCAAACACTTGGTAGACCTCCGTGCAACGTCTAGAAAACGATGGGAGTTATTTTCTGTGCTGGCACAGTTTTTTCCTGCCAGACATAGTGGAAAAGCTTTCTGTAAGATATAGGCGAGAAGAGACACTAAACACGAAAGTACGATGCTCTCCGGAGCTAAAAGCCGCTCCCGGGCGTCTTTCGGCAGAAGCCCCGCTAAGGAGAGCACTGTGACCGGCCCAATCGTCTTTGCGCGAAGTAGCCGCTTCTTCGCCTCGGGGAGCCAGAGAGAGCGGCAGCTTCGGGAAGGTGTAAAAGGAAGCTGTACAACACTGGGATTGTGTGCGCAGCTTGCCAACAACTGATAGAAAACAGTACCTTTGCACTCTCCTGACTTTTCCAATCACATGAACATTCGATTGGAAGCTGTATTGGACAACTTTTCTTTTCTTCCTGCCAAACACTTGGCAGACCTCCGTGAAACGTCTAGAACACGATGGGAGTTGTTTTCTGTTCTGGCACAGTTTTTCCTAGCCAGACATACTGGAAAAGCTTTCTGCTAAGATGTAGACTACAAAAGACGCTAAACACGAAAGTACTATTTTTTCCGGAGCTAAAAGCTGCTCCCGGTCGTCTTTCGGCAGAAGCAGCGCTGAGGAAAGCACAGTGACCGGCACAATCGTCTTTGCGCGAAGTAGCTGCTTCTTCGCCTCCGGGAGCCGGAGAGAGCGGCAGCTTCGGGAAGGTGAAGAAGGAAGCTGTACAACACTGGAATTGTGTGCGCAGCTTGCCAACTGATAGAAAACAGTACCTTTGCACTCTCCTGACTTTTCCAATCACATGAACATTCGATTGGAAGCTGTTTAGGACAACTTTTCTTTTCTTCCTGCCAAACACTTGGTAGACCTCCGTGCAACTTCTAGAACACGATGGGAGATGTTTTCTGTGCTGGCACAGTTTTTCCTAGCCCGACATATTGGAAAAGATTTCTGAAAGATGTAGACTACAAAAGATGCTAAACACGAAAGTATGATGCTCTCCAGTGCTAAAAGCCGCTCCCGGGCGTTTTTCGGCAGAAGCCGCGCTAAGGAGAGCACTGTGACAGGCACAATCGTCTTTGCGCGAAGTAGCCGCTTTTTCGCCTCGGGGAGCCGGAGAGAGCGGCAGCTTCGGGAAGATGAAGAAGGAAGCTGGAAAACACTGGGATTGTGTGCGCAGCTTGCCAACTGATAGAAAACAGTACCTTTGCACTCTCCTGACTTTTCCAATCATATGGACATTCGATTTGAAGCTGTTTTGGACAACTTTTCTTTTCTTCCTGCCAAACCCTTGGCAGACCTCCGTGCAACGTCTAGAACACGATGGGAGTTGTTTTCTGTGCTGGCACAGTTTTTCCTAGCCAGACATCGTGGAAAAGCTTTCTGCGAAGATTTAGAGGAGAAGAGGTGCTAAAGACGAAGGTACGATGCTCTCCAGAGCTAAAAGCCGCTCCTGGGCGTCTTTCGACAGAAGCCGCGCTAAGGAGAGCACTGTGCCTGGCAGAATCGTCTTTGCGTGAAGTAGCCGCTTCTTCGCCTCCGGGAGCCGGAGAGAGCGGCAGCTTCGGGAAGGTGAAGAAGGAAGCTGTACAACTCTGGGATTGTGTGCGCAGCTTGCCAACTGATAGAAAACAGTACCTTTGCACTCTCCTGACTTTTCCAAACACATGAACATTCGATTGGAATCTGTTTCGGACAACTTTTCTTTTCTTCCTGCCAAACACTTGGTAGACCTCCGTGCAACGTCTAGAACACGATGGGAGTTGTTTTCTGTGCTGGCACAGTTTTTCCTAGCCAGACATAGTGGAAAAGCTTTCTGCTAAGGTGGAGACTACAAAAGACGCTAAACACGAAAGTACGATGGTCTCCGCCGCTAAAAGCAGATCCCGGACGTCTTTCGGCAGAAGCCGCGCTAAGGAGAGTATTGTGACCGGCACAATCGTCTTTGTGCGAAGTAGCCGCTTCTTCGCCCTTGGGAGCCGGAGAGGGCAGCAGCTTCAGGAAGGTGAAGAAGGAAGCTGTACAACACTGGGATTGTGTGCGCAGCTTGCCAACTGATAAAAACCAGTACCTCTGCACTCTCCTGACTTTTCCAATCACATGAACATTCGATTGGAAGCTGTTTTGGACATCTTTTCGTTTCTTCCTGCCAAACACTTGGCAGACCTCCTTGCGACGTCTAGAACACGATGGGAGTTGTTTTCTGTGCTGGCACAGTTTTTCCTAGCCAGACATAGTGGAAAAGCTTTCTGCTAAGATGTAGACTACAAAAGACGCTAAAGACGAAAGTACGATGCTCTCCAGAGCTAAAAGCCGCTTCTGGGCGTCTTTCGACAGAAGCCGCGCTAAGGAGAGCACTGTGCCTGGCAGAATCTTCTTTGCGCGAAGTAGCCGCTTCTTCGCCTCCGGGAGCCGGAGAGAGCGGCAGCTTCGGGAAGGTGAAGAAGGAAGCTGTACAACACTGGGATTGTGTGTGCAGCTTGCCAACTGATAGAAAACAGTACCTTTGCACTCTCCTGACTTTTCCAATCACATGAACATTCGATTGGAAGCTGTTTTGGACAACTTTCCTTTTCTTCCTGCCAAACACTTGGCAGACCTCCGTGCAACGTCTAGAACATGATGGGAGTTGTTTTCTGTGCTGGCACAGCTTTTCCTGGCCAGACATAGTGGAAAAGCTTTCTGCTAAGATGTAGACGAGAAGAGGCGCTAAACACAAAAGTACGATGCTCTCCGGAGCTAAAAGCCGCTCCCGGGCGTCTTTCGGCAGAAGCCGCGCTAAGGAGAGCACTTTGACCGGCACAATGGTCTTTGCGCGAAGTAGCCGCTTCTTCGCCTCCGGGAGCCGGAGAGAGCGGCTGCTTCGGAAACGCGAAGAAGGAAGCTGTACAACACTGGGATTGTGTGCGCAGCTTGCCAACTGATAGAAAACAGTACCTTTGCACTCTCCTGACATTTCTAATCACATGAACATTCGATTGGAAGCTGTTTTGGACAACTTTTCTTTTCTTCCTGTCAAACGCTTGGCACACCTCCGTGTAACGTCTAGAACACGATGGGAGTTCTGTGCTGGCACAGTTTTTCCAAACCAGACATCGCGGAAAAGCTTTCTGCTAAGATGTAGACTACAAAAGACGCTAAACACGAAATTACGATGCTCTCCGGAGCTAAAATCCGCTCCCGGGCGTCTTTCGGCAGAAGCCGCGCTAAGGAGAGCACTGTGACCGGCACAATCGTCTTTGCGCGAAGTAACCGCTCCTTCGCCTCCGGGAGCCAGAGAGGGCAGCATCTTCGGGAAGGTGAAGAAGGAAGCTGTACAACCCTGGGTTTGTGTGCGCAGCTTGCCAACTGATAGAAAACAGTACCTTTGCACTCTCCTGACTTTTCCAATCACATGAACATTCGATTGGAAGCTGTTTTGGACAACTTTTCTTTTCTTCCTGCCAAATACTTTGCAGACCTCCGTTCAACGTCTAGAACACGATGGGAGTTGTTTTCTGTGCTGGCCCAGTTTTTTCCTGCCAGACATTGTGGAAAAGCTTTCTGTAAGATGTAGACTACATAAGATGCTAAACACGAAAGTATGATGCTCTCCAGAGCTAAAAGCCGCTCCCGGGCGTCTTTCGGCAGAAGCCGCGCTAGGGAGAGCACTGTGACAGGCACAATCGTCTTTGTGCGAAGTAGCCGCTTCTCTGCCTCCGGGAGCCGGAGAGAGCAACAGCTTCGGGAAGGTGAAGAAGGAAGCTGTACAACACTGGGATTGTGTGCGCAGCTTGCCAACTGATAGAAAACAGTACCTTTGCACTCTCCTGACTTTTCCAATCACATGAACTTTCGATTGGAAGCTGTTTTGGAAACCTTTTCTTTTCTTCCTGCCAAACACTTGGCAGACCTCCGTGCAACGTCTAGAACACGATGGGAGTTGTTTTCTGTGCTGGCACTGTTTTTCTTACCCAGACATAGTGGAAAAGCTTTCTGCTAAGATGTAGACCAGAAGAGACGCTAAACACGAAAGTATGATGCTCTCCAGAGCTAAAAGCCGCTCCCGGGCGTCTTTCGGCAGAAGCCGCGCCAAGGAGAGCACTGTGACCGGCACAATCGTCTTTGCGCAAAGTAGCCGCTTCTCCGCCTCCGGGAGCCGGAGAGAGCGGCAGCTTCGGGAAGGTGAAGAAGGAAGCTGTAGAACACTGGAATTGTGTGCGCAACTTGCCAACTGATAGAAAACAGTACCTTTGCACTCTCCTGACTTTTCCAATCACATGAACATTCGATTGGAAGCTGTTTTGGACAACGTTACTTTTCTTCCTGCCAAACACTTGGCAGACCTCCGTGCAACGTCTAGAACATGATGGGAGATGTTCTCTGTGCTGGCACAGTTTTTTCCTGCCAGACATAGGGGAAAAGCTTTCTGTAAGATGTAGACTACAAAAGATGCTAAACACGAAAGTACGATGCTCTCCAGAGCTAAAAGCCGCTCTCGAGCGTCTTTCGGCAGAAGCCGCGCTAAGGAGAGCACTGTGACAGGCACAATCGTCTTTGCGCGAAGTAGCCGCTTCTCTGCCTCCGGGAGCCGGAGAGAGCGGCAGCTTCGGGAAGGTGTAGAAGGAAGCTGTACAACACTGGGATTGTGTGCGCAGCTTGCCAACTGATAGAAAACAGTACCTTTGCACTCTCCTGACTTTTCCAATCACATGAACATTCGATTGGAAGCTGTTTTGGAAAACTTTTCTTTTTATCCTGCCAAACACTTGGCAGACCTCCATGCAACGTCTAGAACACGATGGGAGTTGTTTTCTGTGCTGGCAAAGTTTTTCCTAGCCAGACATAGTGGAAAAGCTTTCTGTAAGATGTAGACGAGAAGAGACGCTAAACATGAAAGTACGATGCTCTCCGGAGCTAAAAGCTACTCCTGTGCGTCTTTCTGCAGAAGCCGCGCTAAGGAGAGCACTGTGACCGGGACAATCGTCTTTGCGCGGAGTAGCCGCTTTTTCGCCTCGATAGCCGGAGAGAGCGGCAGCTTCGGGAAGGTGAAGAAGGAAGCTGTACAACACTGGAATTGTGTGCGCAGCTTGCCAACTGATAGAAAACAGTACCTTTGCACTCTCCTGACTTTTCCAATCACATGAACATTCGATTGGAAGCTGTTTTGGACAACTTTTCTTTTCTTCCTGCCAAATACTTTGCAGACCTCCGTTCAACGTCTAGAACACGATGGGAGTTGTTTTCATTGCTGGCCCAGTTTTTTCCTGCCAGACATTGTGGAAAAGCTTTCTGTAAGATGTAGACTACATAAGATGCTAAACACGAAAGTATGATGCTCTCCAGAGCTAAAAGCCGCTCCCGGGCGTCTTTCGGCAGAAGCCGCGCTAGGGAGAGCACTGTGACCGGCACAATCGTCTTTGCGCGAAGTAGCCGCTTCTCTGCCTCCGTTAGCCGGAGAGAGCAGCAGCTTCGGGAAGGTGAAGAAGGAAGCTGTACAACACTGGGATTGTGTGCGCAGCTTGCCAACTGATAGAAAACAGTACCTTTGCACTCTCCTGACTTTTCCAGTCAAATGAACATTCGATTGGAAGCTGTTTTGGACAACTTTTCTTTTCTTCCTGCCAAAAACTTGGCAGACCTCCGTGCAACGTCTAGAACACGATGGGAGTTGTTTTCTGTGCTGGCATAGTTTTTCCTAGCCAGACACAGTGGAAAAGCTTTCTGCTAAGATGTAGACTACAAAAGACGCTAAACACGAAAGTACTATTTTTTCCGGAGCTAAAAGCTGCTCCCGGTCGTCTTTCGGCAGAAGCAGCGCTGAGGAAAGCACAGTGACCGGCACAATCGTCTTTGCGCGAAGTAGCCGCTTCTTCGCCTCCGGGAGCCGGAGAGAGCGGCAGCTTCGGGAAGCTGAAGAAGGAAGCTGTACAACACTGGAATTGTGTGCGCAGCTTGCCAACTGATAGAAAACAGTACCTTTGCACTCTCCTGACTTTTCCAATCACATGAACATTCGATTGGAAGCTGATTTGGACAACTTTTCTTTTCTTCCTTCCAAACACTTGGTAGACCCCCGTGCAACGTCTAGAACACGATGGGAGTTGTTTTCTGTGCTGGCACAGTTTTTTCCTAGCCAGACATAGTGGAAAAGCTTTCTGTAAGATATAGGCGAGAAGAGACACTAAACACGAAAGTACGATGCTCTCCGGAGCTGAAAGCCGCTCCCGGGCGTCTTTCAGCAGAAGCCGCGCTAAGGAGAGCACTGTGACCGGCCCAATCGTCTTTGCGCGAAGTAGCCGCTTTTTCGCCTCGGGGAGCCGGAGAGAGCGGCAGCTTCGGGAAGGTGTAGAAGGAAGCTGTACAACACTGGGATTGTGTGCGCAGCTTGCCAACAACTGATAGAAAACAGTATCTTTGCACTCTCCTGACATTTCCAATCACATGAACATTCGATTGGAAGCTGTATTGGACAACTTTTCTTTTCTTCCTGCCAAACACTTGGCAGACCTCCGTGCAACGTCTAGAACACGATGGGAGTTGTTTTCTGTGCTGGCACAGTTTTTCCTAGCCAGACATATTGGAAAAGCTTTCTGTAAGATGTAGACTACAAAAGATGCTAAACACGAAAGTATGATGCTCTCCAGAGCTAAAAGCCGCTCCCGGGCGTCTTTCGGCAGAAGCCGCGCTAAGGAGAGCACTGTGACAGGCACAATCGTCTTTGCGCGAAGTAGCCGCTTCTCTGCCTCCGGGAGCCGGAGAGAGCGGCAGCTTCGGGAAGGTGAAGAAGGAAGCTGTACAACACTGGGATTGTGTGCGCAGCTTGCCAACTGATAGAAAACAGTACCTTTGCACTCTCCTGACTTTTCCAGTCAAATGAACATTCGATTGGAAGCTGTTTTGGACAACTTTTCTTTTCTTCCTGTCAAACGCATGGCACACCTCCGTGCAACGTCTAGAACACGATGGGAGTTGTTTTCTGTGCTGGCATAGTTTTTCCTAGCCAGACATAGTGGAAAAGCTTTCTGCTAAGATGTAGACTACAAAAGACGCTAAACACGAAAGTACTATTTTTTCCGGAGCTAAAAGCTGCTCCCGGTCGTCTTTCGGCAGAAGCAGCGCTGAGGAAAGCACAGTGACCGGCACAATCGTCTTTGCGCGAAGTAGCCGCTTCTTCGCCTCCGGGAGCCGGAGAGAGCGGCAGCTTCGGGAAGCTGAAGAAGGAAGCTGTACAACACTGGAATTGTGTGCGCAGCTTGCCAACTGATAGAAAACAGTACCTTTGCACTCTCCTGACTTTTCCAATCACATGAACATTCGATTGGAAGCTGATTTGGACAACTTTTCTTTTCTTCCTACCAAACACTTGGTAGACCCCCATGCAACGTCTAGAACACGATGGGAGTTGTTTTCTGTGCTGGCACAGTTTTTTCCTGCCAGACATTGTGGAAAAGCTTTCTGTAAGATATAGGCGAGAAGAGACACTAAACACGAAAGTACGATGCTCTCCGGAGCTAAAAGCCGCTCCCGGGCGTCTTTCAGCAGAAGCCGCGCTAAGGAGAGCACTGTGACCGGCCCAATCGTCTTTGCGCGAAGGAGCCGTTTTTCCGCCTCGGGGAGCCGGAGAGAGCGGCAGCTTCGGGAAGGTGTAGAAGGAAGCTGTACAACACTGGAATTGTGTGCGCAGCTTGCCAACTGATAGAAAACAGTACCTTTGCACTCTCCTGACTTTTCCAATCACATGACCATTCGATTGGAAGCTGTTTTGGACAACTTTTCTTTTCTTCCTGCCAAACACTTGGCAGACCTCTGTGCAACGTCTAGAACACGATGGGAGTTGTTTTCTGTGCTGGCGCAGCTTTTCCTAGCCAGACATATTGGAAAAGCTTTCTGCTAAGATGTAGACTACAAAAGACGCTAAATACGAAAGTACGATGCTCTCCGGAGCTAAAAGCCGCTCCCGGGCGTCTTTCGGCAGAAGCCGCGCTAAGGAGAGCGCTGTGACCGGCACAATCGTCTTTGCGCGAAGTAGCCGCTTCTTCGCCTCCGGCAGCCGGAGAGAGCGGCAGCTTTGGGAAGGTGAAGAAGGAAGCTGTACAACACTGGAATTGTGTGCGCAGCTTGCCAACTGATAGAAAACAGTACCTTTGCACTCTCCTGACTTTTCCAATCACATGAACATTCAATTGGAAGCTTTTTTGGACCACTTTTCTTTTCTTCCTGCCAAACACTTGCCAGACCTCCGTGCAACGTCTAGAACACGATGGGAGTTGTTTTCTGTGCTGGCACAGTTTTTCCTGCCAGACATACAGGAAAAGCTTTCTGCTAAGATGTAGACTACAAAAGACGCTAAACACGAAAGTACGATGCTCTCCGGAGCTAAAAGCCGCTCCCGGGCGTCTTTCGGCAGAAGCCGCACTAAGGACAGCACTGTGACCGGCACAATCGTCTGGCTCGATGTAGTCGCTTCTTCGCCTCCAGGAGCCGGAGAGAGCGGCATCTTCGGGAAGGTTTAGAAGGAAGCTGTACAACACTGGGATTGTGTGCGCAGCTTGCCAACTGATGAAAAACAGTACCTTTGCACTCTCCTGACTTTTCCAATCACATGAGCATTCAATTGGAAGCTGTTTTGGACAATTTTTCTTTACTTCCTGCCAAACACTTGGCAGACCTCCGTGCAACGTCTAGAACAGGATGGGAGTTGTTTTCTGTGCTGGCATAGTTTTTCCTAGCCAGACATATTGGAAAAGCTTTCTGCTAAGATGTAGACTACAAAAGACGCTAAACATGAAAGTACGATTCTCTACGGAGCTAAAAGCCGCTCCCGGGCGTCTTTCGGCAGAAGCCGCGCGAAGGAGAGCACTGTGACGGGCACAATCGTCTTGTGCGATGTAGCCGCTTCTTCGCCTCCGGGAGCCGGAGAGAGCGGCATCATCGGGAAGGTGAAGAAGGAAGCTGTACCACACTGGGGTTGTGTGCGCAGCTTGCCAACTGATAGAAAAGAGTACCTTTGCACTCTCCTGACTTTTCCAATCACATGAACATTCGATTGGAAGCTGTTTTGGACCACTTTTCTTTTCTTCCTGCCAAACACTTGGCAGACCTCCGTGCAACGTCTAGAACACGATGGGAGTTGTTTTCTGTGCTGGCACAGTTTTTCCTAGCCAGACATAGTGGAAAAGCTTTCTGCTAAGATGTAGACTACAAAAGACGCGAAACATGAAAGTACGATGCTCTCCGGCGCTAAAAGCCGCTCCCGGGCGTCTTTCGGCAGAAGCCGCGCTAAGGAGAGCACTGTGACCGGCACAATCATCTTTGCACGAAGTAGCCGCTTCTTCGCCTCCGGGAGCCGGAGAGAGTGGCAGCTTTGGGAAGGTGAAGAAGGAAGCTGTACAACACTGGGATTGGGTGCGCAGCTTGCCAACTGATAGAAAACAGTACCTTTGCACTCTCCTGACTTTTCCAATCACATGAACATTCGATTGGAAGCGGTTTTGGACAACTTTTCTTTTCTTCCTGACAAATAGTTGGCAGAAATCCGTGCAACGTCTAGAACACGATGGGAGTTGTTTTCTGTGCTGGCACAGCTTTTCCTAGCCAGACATAGTGGAAAAGCTTTCTGCTAAGATGTAGACTACAAAAGACGCGAAACATGAAAGTACGATGCTCTCCGGAGCTAAAAGCCACTCCCGGGCGTCTTTCGGCAGAAGCCGCGCTAAGGAGAGCACTGTGACCGGCACAATCGTCTTTGCCCGAAGTAGCCGTTTCATCGCCTCCGGGACCCGGAGAGAGCGGCAGCTTTGGGAAGGTGAAGAAGGAAGCTGTACAACACTGGGATTGTGTGCGCAGCTTGTCAGCTGATAGAAAACAGTACCTTTGCACTCTTCTGACTTAGTATGATGCTCTCCCGAGCTAAAAGCTGCTCTCGGGCGTTTTTCGGCAGGAGCCGCGCTAAGGAGAGCACTGTGACCGGCACAATCGTCTTTGCGCGAACTAGCCACTTCTTCGCCTCCGGGAGCCAGAGAGAGCGGCAGCTTCGGGAAGGTGAAGAAGGAAGCTGTACAACACTGGGATTGTGTGCGCAGTGTTTTGCGGAGAAAAGAAGAAACCTGAAAACTTCGTAAAATTGTAAAGTTCGGTATGGTTTATTACGACACGTGCCGGACGCAAGCGTCCCCAATAGGCAAGCGTACCTCTGAAGACCTCGGGTCTTCTTTTATCCCCCTCCCAAATGCATATGCATACAGTTTCACAATAAGTTCATACATATTCATTCCGCGCGACATTTAGCACTAGTTCTTCTTTATCAGAGGAATTCCTAGGTCTGGGGCAGATCGACCTTGCGGTAATTTCTGTTTTCCTTTCTCTGTCTCCCTGCTGTCTCTGGAATGCGGCCTTTCCTTCAGCTTTTGGCCCCACAGACCTCTCACCTCTTCCCGGCACTTCACCTAATTAAAAATGGATCCCCACTTCGTCTCAGCAGCTTGCCAACAACTGATAGAAAAGTGTACCTTTGCACTCTCCTGACTTTTCCAATCACATGACCATTCGATTGGAAGCTGTTTTGGACAACTTTTCTTTTCTTCCTGCCAAACACTTGGCAGACCTCCGTGCAAAGTCTAGAACATGATGGGAGTTGTTTTCTGTGCTGGCACAGTTTTTCCCGGCAAGACATAGTGGAAAAGCTTTCTGCTAAGATGTAGACTACAAAAGACGCTAAACACGAAAGTACGATGCTCTACGGAGCTAAAAGCCGCTCCCGGGCGTCTTTCGGCAGAAGCCGCGCTAAGGAGAGCGCTGTGACCGGCACAATCGTCTTTGCGCGAGAAAGCCGCTTCTTCGCCTCCGGCAGCCGGAGAGAGCGGCAGCTTCGGGAAGGTGAAGAAGGAAGCTGGAGAACACTGGGATTGTGTGCGCAGCTTGCCAACTGATAGAAAACAGTACCTTTGCACTCTCCTGACTTACTACGATGCTCTCCGGAGCTAAAAGCCGCTCCCGGGCGTCTTTCGGCAGAAGCCGCGCTTAGGAGAGCACTGTGACCGGCACAATCGTCTTTGTGCGAAGTAGCCGCTTCTTCGCCTCCGGCAGCCGGAGAGAGTGGCAGCTTCGGGAAGGTGAAGAAGGAAGCTGTACAACACTGGGATTGTGTGCGCAGCTTGCCAACTGATAGAAAACTGTACCTTTGCACTCTCCTGACTTTTCCAATCACATGAACATTCGATTGGAAGCTGTTTTGGACAACTTTTCTTTTCTTCCTGCCAAACACTTGGCAGACCTCCGTGCAACGTCTAGAACACGATGGGAGTTGTTTTCTGTGCTGGCACAGTTTTTCCTAGCCAGACATAGAGAAAAAGCTTTCTGCTAAGATGTAGACAAGAAGAGACGCTAAACACAAAAGTATGATGCTCTACGGAGCTAAAAGCCGCTCCCGGGCGTCTTTCGACAGAAGCCGCGCTAAGGAGAGCACTGTGACCGGCGCAATCGTCTTTGCGCGAAGTAGCCACTTCTTCGCCTCCGGGAGCCAGAGAGAGCGGCAGCTTTGGGAAGGTGAAGAAGGAAGCTGTACAACACTGGGATTGTGTGCGCAGCTTGCCAACAACTGATAGAAAACAGTATCTTTGCACTCTCCTGAATTTCCAATCACATGAACATTCCATGGGAAGCTATTTGGACAACTTTTCTTTTCTTCGTGCTAAACACTTGGCAGACCTCCGTGCAACGTCTCTAACATGATGCGAGTTGTTTTCTGTGCTGGCACAGTTTTTACTAGCCAGACATAGTGGAAAAGCTTTCTGCTAAGATGTAGATAACAAAAGACGCTAAACACCAAAGTATGATGCTCTCCGGAGCTACAAGCCGCTCCCGGGTGTCTTTCGGCAGAAGCCGCGCTTAGGAGAGCACTGTGACCGGCACAATCGCCTTTGCCCGAAGTAGCCATTTCTTCACCTCCGAAAGCCGGAGAGAGCAGCAGCTTCGGAAAGGTGAAGAAGGAAGCTGTACAACACTGGGATTGTGTGCGCAGCTTGCCAACAACTGATAGAAAACAGTATCTTTGCACTCTCCTGACTTTTCCAATCACATGAAAATTCGATTGGAAGCTGTTTTTGACAACTTTTCTTTTCTTCCTGCCAAACACTTGGCAGAACTCCGTGCAACGTCTAGAACACGATGGGAGTTGTTTTCTGTGCTGGCACAGTTTTTCCTAGCCAGACATAGTGGAAAAGCTTTCTGCAAAGATGTAGACGAGAAGAGATGCTAAACACGAAAGTACGATGCTCCCCGGAGCTAAAAGCCGCTCCCGGGCGTCTTTCGGCAGAAGCCGCGCTAAGGAGAGCACTGTGACCGGCACAATCGTCTTTGCACGAAGTAGCCGCTTCTCTGCCTCCGGGAGCCGGAGAGAGCGGCAGCTTCGGGAAGGTGAAGAAGGAAGCTGTACAACACTGGGATTGTGTGCGCAGCTTGCCAACTGATAGAAAACAGTTCCTTTGCACTCTCCTGACTTTTCCAATCACATGACCATTCGATTGGAAGCTGTTTTGGACAACTTTTCTTTTCTTCCTGCCAAACACTTGGCAGACCTCCGTGCAACGTCTAGAACACGATTGGAGCTCTTTTCTTTGCTGGCAAAGTTTTTCCTGGCCAGACATAGTGGAAAAGCTTTCTGCTAAGATTTAGAGGAGAAGAGACGCTAAAGACGAAAGTACGCAGCTCTCCGGAGCTAAAAGCCGCTCCTGGGCGTCTTCCGGCAGAAGCCGCGCTAAGGAGAGCACTGTGACCGGCACAATCGTCTTTGCGCGAAGTAGCTGCTTCTTCGCCTCCGAAAGCCGGAGAGAGCGGCAGCTTCGGGAAGGTGAAGAAGGAAGCTGTAAAACACTGGGATTGTGTGCGCAGCTTGCCAACTGATAGAAAACAGTACCTTTGCACTTTCCTGACTTACTACGATGCTCTCCAGAGCTAAAAGCCGCTCCCGGGCGTCTTTCGGCAGAAGCCGCGCTTAGGAGAGCACTGTGACCGGCACAATCGTCTTTGTGCGAAGTAGCCGCTTCTTCGCCTCCGGCAGCCGGAGAGAGTGGCAGCTTCGGGAAGGTGAAGAAGGAAGCTGTACAACACTGGGATTGTGTGCGCAGCTTGCCAACTGATAGAAAACAGTACCTTTGCACTCTCCTGACTTTTCCAATCACATGAACATTCGATTGGAAGCTGTTTTGGACAACTTTTCTTTTCTTCCTGCCAAACACTTGGCAGACCTCCGTGCAACGTCTAGAACACGATGGGAGTTGTTTTCTGTGCTGGCACAGTTTTTCCTAGCCAGACATAGAGAAAAAGCTTTCTGCTAAGATGTAGACAAGAAGAGACGCTAAACACAAAAGTACGATGCTCTACGGAGCTAAAAGCCGCTCCCGGGCGTCTTTCGACAGAAGCCGCGCTAAGGAGAGCACTGTGACCGGCGCAATCGTCTTTGCGCGAAGTAGCCACTTCTTCGCCTCCGGGAGCCAGAGAGAGCGGCAGCTTTGGGAAGGTGAAGAAGGAAGCTGTACAACACTGGGATTGTGTGCGCAGCTTGCCAACAACTGATAGAAAACGGTATCTTTGCACTCTCCTGAATTTCCAATCACATGAACATTCCATGGGAAGCTATTTGGACAACTTTTCTTTTCTTCCTGCCAAACACTTGGCAGACCTCCGTGCAACGTCTCTAACACGATGGGAGTTGTTTTCTGTGCTGGCACAGTTTTTACTAGCCAGACATAGTGGAAAAGCTTTCTGCTAAGATGTAGACTACAAAAGACGCTAAACACCAAAGTATGATGCTCTCCGGAGCTACAAGCCGCTCCCGGGCGTCTTTCGGCAGAAGCCGCGCTTAGGAGAGCACTGTGACCGGCACAATCGCCTTTGCCCGAAGTAGCCATTTCTTCACCTCCGAAAGCCGGAGAGAGCAGCAGCTTCGTAAAGGTGAAGAAGGAAGCTGTACAACACTGGGATTGTGTGCGCAGCTTGCCAACTGATAGAAAACAGTACTTTTGCACTCTCCTGACTTTTCCAATCACATGAACATTCGATTGGAAGCTGTTTTGGACAACTTTTCTTTTCTTCCTGCCAAACACTTGGCAGACCTCTGTGCAACGTCTCTAACACGATGGGAGTTGTTTTCTGTGCTGGCACAGTTTTTCCTAGCCAGACATAGAGGAAAAGCTTTCTGCTAAGATGTAGACTACAAAAGACGCTAAACACGAAAGTACGATGCTCTCCGGAGCTAAAAGCCGCTCCCGGGCGTCTTTCAGCAGAAGCCGCGCGTAGGAGAGCACTGTGACCGGCACAATCGTCTTTGCACGAAGTAGCAGATGCTTCGCCTCCGGGAGCCGGAGGGAGTGGCAGCTTTGGGAAGGTGAAGAAGGAAGCTGTACAACACTGGGATTGTGTGCGCAGCTTGCCAACAACTGATAGAAAACAGTATCTTTGCACTCTCCTGACTTTTCCAATCACATGAAAATTCGATTGGAAGCTGTTTTTGACAACTTTTCTTCCTGCCAAACACTTGGCAGGCCTCCGTGCAACGTCTAGAACACGATGGGAGTTGTTTTCTGTGCTGGCAAAGTTTTTCCTGGCCAGACATAGTGGAAAAGCTTTCTGCTAAGATTTAGAGGAGAAGAGACGCTAAAGACGAAAGTACGCAGCTCTCCGGAGCTAAAAGCCGCTCCTGGGCGTCTTCCGGCAGAAGCCGCGCTAAGGAGGGCACTGTGACTGGCACAATCGTCTTTGCGCGAAGTAGCTGCTTCTTCGCCTCAGGGAGCCGGAGAGAGCGGCAGCTTCGGGAAGGTGAAGAAGGAAGCTGTACAACACTGGGATTGTGTGCGCAGCTTGCCAACTGATAGAAAACAGTACCTTTGCACTCTCCTGACTTACTACGATGCTCTCCAAAGCTAAAAGCCGCTCCCGGGTGTCTTTCGGCAGAAGCCGCGCTTAGGAGAGCACTGTGACCGGCACAATCGTCTTAGTGCGAAGTAGCCGCTTCTTCGCCTCCGGGAGCCGGAGAGAGTGGCAGCTTCAGGAAGGTGAAGAAGCAAGCTGTACAACACTGGGATTGTGTGCGCAGCTTGCCAACTGATAGAAAACAGTATCTTTGCACTCTCCTGACTTTTCCAATCACATGAAAATTCGATTGGAAGCTGTTTTTGACAACTTTTCTTTTCTTCCTGCCAAACACTTGGCAGAACTCCGTGCAACGTCTAGAACACGATGGGAGTTGTTTTCTGTGCTGGCACAGTTTTTCCTAGCCAGACATAGTGGAAAAGCTTTCTGCAAAGATGTAGACGAGAAGAGATGCTAAACACGAAAGTACGATGCTCTCCGGAGCTAAAAGCCGCTCCCGGGCGTCTTTCGGCAGAAGCCGCGCTAAGGAGAGCACTGTGACCGGCACAATCGTCTTTGCACGAAGTAGCCGCTTCTTCGCCTCCGGGAGCCGGAGAGAGCGGCAGCTTCGGGAAGGTGAAGAAGGAAGCTGTACAACACTGGGATTGTGTGCGCAGCTTGCCAACTGATAGAAAACAGTTCCTTTGCACTCTCCTGACTTTTCCAATCACATGAATATTCGATTGGAAGCTGTTTTGGACAACTTTTCTTTTCTTCCTGCCAAAAACTTGGCAGACCTCCGTGCAACGTCTAGAACATGATTGGAGCTCTTTTCTTTGCTGGCAAAGTTTTTCCTGGCCAGACATAGTGGAAAAGCTTTCTGCTAAGATTTAGAGGAGAAGAGACGCTAAAGACGAAAGTACGCAGCTCTCCGGAGCTAAAAGCCGCTCCTGGGCGTCTTCCAGCAGAAGCCGCGCTAAGGAGAGCACTGTGACCGGCACAATCGTCTTTGCGCGAAGTAGCTGCTTCTTCGCCTCCGAAAGCCGGAGAGAGCGGCAGCTTCGGGAAGGTGAAGAAGGAAGCTGTAAAACACTGGGATTGTGTGCGCAGCTTGCCAACTGATAGAAAACAGTACCTTTGCACTTTCCTGACTTACTACGATGCTCTCCAGAGCTAAAAGCCGCTCCCGGGCGTCTTTCGGCAGAAGCCGCGCTTAGGAGAGCACTGTGACCGGCACAATCGTCTTTGTGCGAAGTAGCCGCTTCTTCGCCTCCGGCAGCCGGAGAGAGTGGCAGCTTCGGGAAGGTGAAGAAGGAAGCTGTACAACACTGGGATTGTGTGCGCAGCTTGCCAACTGATAGAAAACAGTACCTTTGCACTCTCCTGACTTTTCCAATCACATGAACATTCGATTGGAAGCTGTTTTGGACAACTTTTCTTTTCTTCCTGCCAAACACTTGGCAGACCTCCGTGCAACGTCTAGAACACGATGGGAGTTGTTTTCTGTGCTGGCACAGTTTTTCCTAGCCAGACATAGAGAAAAAGCTTTCTGCTAAGATGTAGACAAGAAGAGACGCTAAACACAAAAGTACGATGCTCTACGGAGCTAAAAGCCGCTCCCGGGCGTCTTTCGACAGAAGCCGCGCTAAGGAGAGCACTGTGACCGGCGCAATCGTCTTTGCGCGAAGTAGCCACTTCTTCGCCTCCGGGAGCCAGAGAGAGCGGCAGCTTTGGGAAGGTGAAGAAGGAAGCTGTACAACACTGGGATTGTGTGCGCAGCTTGCCAACAACTGATAGAAAACGGTATCTTTGCACTCTCCTGAATTTCCAATCACATGAACATTCCATGGGAAGCTATTTGGACAACTTTTCTTTTCTTCCTGCCAAACACTTGGCAGACCTCCGTGCAACGTCTCTAACACGATGGGAGTTGTTTTCTGTGCTGGCACAGTTTTTACTAGCCAGACATAGTGGAAAAGCTTTCTGCTAAGATGTAGACTACAAAAGACGCTAAACACCAAAGTATGATGCTCTCCGGAGCTACAAGCCGCTCCCGGGCGTCTTTCGGCAGAAGCCGCGCTTAGGAGAGCACTGTGACCGGCACAATCGCCTTTGCCCGAAGTAGCCATTTCTTCACCTCCGAAAGCCGGAGAGAGCAGCAGCTTCGTAAAGGTGAAGAAGGAAGCTGTACAACACTGGGATTGTGTGCGCAGCTTGCCAACTGATAGAAAACAGTACTTTTGCACTCTCCTGACTTTTCCAATCACATGAACATTCGATTGGAAGCTGTTTTGGACAACTTTTCTTTTCTTCCTGCCAAACACTTGGCAGACCTCTGTGCAACGTCTCTAACACGATGGGAGTTGTTTTCTGTGCTGGCACAGTTTTTCCTAGCCAGACATAGAGGAAAAGCTTTCTGCTAAGATGTAGACTACAAAAGACGCTAAACACGAAAGTACGATGCTCTCCGGAGCTAAAAGCCGCTCCCGGGCGTCTTTCAGCAGAAGCCGCGCTTAGGAGAGCACTGTGACCGGCACAATCGTCTTTGCGCGAAGTAGCAGATGCTTCGCCTCCGGGAGCCGGAGGGAGTGGCAGCTTTGGGAAGGTGAAGAAGGAAGCTGTACAACACTGGGATTGTGTGCGCAGCTTGCCAACAACTGATAGAAAACAGTATCTTTGCACTCTCCTGACTTTTCCAATCACATGAAAATTCGATTGGAAGCTGTTTTTGACAACTTTTCTTTTCTTCCTGCCAAACACTTGGCAGGCCTCCGTGCAACGTCTAGAACACGATGGGAGTTGTTTTCTGTGCTGGCAAAGTTTTTCCTGGCCAGACATAGTGGAAAAGCTTTCTGCTAAGATTTAGAGGAGAAGAGACGCTAAAGACGAAAGTACGCAGCTCTCCGGAGCTAAAAGCCGCTCCTGGGCGTCTTCCGGCAGAAGCCGCGCTAAGGAGGGCACTGTGACTGGCACAATCGTCTTTGCGCGAAGTAGCTGCTTCTTCGCCTCAGGGAGCCGGAGAGAGCGGCAGCTTCGGGAAGGTGAAGAAGGAAGCTGTACAACACTGGGATTGTGTGCGCAGCTTGCCAACTGATAGAAAACAGTACCTTTGCACTCTCCTGACTTACTACGATGCTCTCCAAAGCTAAAAGCCGCTCCCGGGTGTCTTTCGGCAGAAGCCGCGCTTAGGAGAGCACTGTGACCGGCACAATCGTCTTAGTGCGAAGTAGCCGCTTCTTCGCCTCCGGGAGCCGGAGAGAGTGGCAGCTTCAGGAAGGTGAAGAAGCAAGCTGTACAACACTGGGATTGTGTGCGCAGCTTGCCAACTGATAGAAAACAGTATCTTTGCACTCTCCTGACTTTTCCAATCACATGAAAATTCGATTGGAAGCTGTTTTTGACAACTTTTCTTTTCTTCCTGCCAAACACTTGGCAGAACTCCGTGCAACGTCTAGAACACGATGGGAGTTGTTTTCTGTGCTGGCACAGTTTTTCCTAGCCAGACATAGTGGAAAAGCTTTCTGCAAAGATGTAGACGAGAAGAGATGCTAAACACGAAAGTACGATGCTCTCCGGAGCTAAAAGCCGCTCCCGGGCGTCTTTCGGCAGAAGCCGCGCTAAGGAGAGCACTGTGACCGGCACAATCGTCTTTGCACGAAGTAGCCGCTTCTTCGCCTCCGGGAGCCGGAGAGAGCGGCAGCTTCGGGAAGGTGAAGAAGGAAGCTGTACAACACTGGGATTGTGTGCGCAGCTTGCCAACTGATAGAAAACAGTTCCTTTGCACTCTCCTGACTTTTCCAATCACATGAATATTCGATTGGAAGCTGTTTTGGACAACTTTTCTTTTCTTCCTGCCAAACACTTGGCAGACCTCCGTGCAACGTCTAGAACACGATTGGAGCTCTTTTCTTTGCTGGCAAAGTTTTTCCTGGCCAGACATAGTGGAAAAGCTTTCTGCTAAGATTTAGAGGAGAAGAGACGCTAAAGACGAAAGTACGCAGCTCTCCGGAGCTAAAAGCCGCTCCTGGGCGTCTTCCGGCAGAAGCCGCGCTAAGGAGAGCACTGTGACCGGCACAATCGTCTTTGCGCGAAGTAGCTGCTTCTTCGCCTCCGAAAGCCGGAGAGAGCGGCAGCTTCGGGAAGGTGAAGAAGGAAGCTGTAAAACACTGGGATTGTGTGCGCAGCTTGCCAACTGATAGAAAACAGTACCTTTGCACTTTCCTGACTTACTACGATGCTCTCCAGAGCTAAAAGCCGCTCCCGGGCGTCTTTCGGCAGAAGCCGCGCTTAGGAGAGCACTGTGACCGGCACAATCGTCTTTGTGCGAAGTAGCCGCTTCTTCGCCTCCGGCAGCCGGAGAGAGTGGCAGCTTCGGGAAGGTGAAGAAGGAAGCTGTACAACACTGGGATTGTGTGTGCAGCTTGCCAACTGATAGAAAACAGTACCTTTGCACTCTCCTGACTTTTCCAATCACATGAACATTCGATTGGAAGCTGTTTTGGACAACTTTTCTTTTCTTCCTGCCAAACACTTGGCAGACCTCCGTGCAACGTCTAGAACACGATGGGAGTTGTTTTCTGTGCTGGCACAGTTTTTCCTAGCCAGACATAGAGAAAAAGCTTTCTGCTAAGATGTAGACTACAAAAGACGCTAAACACCAAAGTATGATGCTCTCCGGAGCTACAAGCCGCTCCCGGGCGTCTTTCGGCAGAAGCCGCGCTTAGGAGAGCACTGTGACCGGCACAATCGCCTTTGCCCGAAGTAGCCATTTCTTCACCTCCGAAAGCCGGAGAGAGCAGCAGCTTCGTAAAGGTGAAGAAGGAAGCTGTACAACACTGGGATTGTGTGCGCAGCTTGCCAACTGATAGAAAACAGTACTTTTGCACTCTCCTGACTTTTCCAATCACATGAACATTCGATTGGAAGCTGTTTTGGACAACTTTTCTTTTCTTCCTGCCAAACACTTGGCAGACCTCTGTGCAACGTCTCTAACACGATGGGAGTTGTTTTCTGTGCTGGCACAGTTTTTCCTAGCCAGACATAGAGGAAAAGCTTTCTGCTAAGATGTAGACTACAAAAGACGCTAAACACGAAAGTACGATGCTCTCCGGAGCTAAAAGCCGCTCCCGGGCGTCTTTCAGCAGAAGCCGCGCTTAGGAGAGCACTGTGACCGGCACAATCGTCTTTGCGCGAAGTAGCAGATGCTTCGCCTCCGGGAGCCGGAGGGAGTGGCAGCTTTGGGAAGGTGAAGAAGGAAGCTGTACAACACTGGGATTGTGTGCGCAGCTTGCCAACAACTGATAGAAAACAGTATCTTTGCACTCTCCTGACTTTTCCAATCACATGAAAATTCGATTGGAAGCTGTTTTTGACAACTTTTCTTTTCTTCCTGCCAAACACTTGGCAGGCCTCCGTGCAACGTCTAGAACACGATGGGAGTTGTTTTCTGTGCTGGCAAAGTTTTTCCTGGCCAGACATAGTGGAAAAGCTTTCTGCTAAGATTTAGAGGAGAAGAGACGCTAAAGACGAAAGTACGCAGCTCTCCGGAGCTAAAAGCCGCTCCTGGGCGTCTTCCGGCAGAAGCCGCGCTAAGGAGGGCACTGTGACTGGCACAATCGTCTTTGCGCGAAGTAGCTGCTTCTTCGCCTCAGGGAGCCGGAGAGAGCGGCAGCTTCGGGAAGGTGAAGAAGGAAGCTGTACAACACTGGGATTGTGTGCGCAGCTTGCCAACTGATAGAAAACAGTACCTTTGCACTCTCCTGACTTACTACGATGCTCTCCAAAGCTAAAAGCCGCTCCCGGGCGTCTTTCGGCAGAAGCCGCGCTTAGGAGAGCACTGTGACCGGCACAATCGTCTTAGTGCGAAGTAGCCGCTTCTTCGCCTCCGGGAGCCGGAGAGAGTGGCAGCTTCAGGAAGGTGAAGAAGCAAGCTGTACAACACTGGGATTGTGTGCGCAGCTTGCCAACTGATAGAAACCAGTACCTTTGCACTCTCCTGACTTTTCCAATCACATGAACATTCGATTGGAAGCTGTTTTGGACAACTTTTCTTTTCTTCCTGCCAAACACTTGGCAGACTCCCGTGCAACGTCTAGAACACGATGGGAGTTGTTTTCTGTGCTGGCACAGTTTTTCCTAGCCAGACATAGAGAAAAAGCTTTCTGCTAAGATGTAGACAAGAAGAGACGCTAAACACAAAAGTACGATGCTCTACGGAGCTAAAAGCCGCTCCCGGGCGTCTTTCGACAGAAGCCGCGCTAAGGAGAGCACTGTGACCAGCGCAATCGTCTTTGCGCGGAGTAGCCACTTCTTCGCCTCTGGGAGCCAGAGAGAGCGGCAGCTTTGGGAAGGTGAAGAAGGAAGCTGTACAACACTGGGATTGTGTGCGCAGCTTGCCAACAACAGATAGAAAACAGTACTTTTGCACTCTCCTGACTTTTCCAATCACATGAACATTCGATTGGAAGCTGTTTTGGACAACTTTTCTTTTCTTCCTGCCAAACACTTGGCAGGCCTCCGTGCAACGTCTAGAACACGATGGGAGTTGTTTTCTGTGCTGGCACAGTTTTTCCTAGCCAGACATAGTGGAAAAGCTTTCTGCTAAGATGTAGACGAGAAGAGATGCTAAACACGAAAGTACGATGCTCTCCGGAGCTAAAAGCCGCTCCCGGGCGTCTTTCGGCAGAAGCCGCGCTAAGGGGAGCACTGTGACCGGCACAATCATCTTTGCACGAAGTAGCCGCTTCTTCGCCTCCGGGAGCCGGAGAGAGCGGCAGCTTCGGGAAGGTGAAGAAGGAAGCTGTACAACACTGGGATTGTGTGCGCAGTGTTTTGCGGGGAAAAGAAGAAACCTGAAAACTTCGTAAAAGTTGTAAAGTTCGGTATGATTTATTACGACACGTGCCGGACGCAAGCCTCCCCAATAGGCAAGCGTACCTCTGAAGACCTCGGGTCTTCTTTTATCCCCCTCCCAAATGCATATGCATGCAGTTTCACAATAAGTTCACACATATTCATTCCGCGTGACATTTAGTACTAGTTCTTCTTTATCAGAGGAATTCCTAAGTCTGGGGCAGATCGACCTTGCGGTAATTTCTGTTTTCCTTTCTCTGTCTCCTTGCTGTCTCTGGAATGCGGCCTTTCCTTCAGGTTTTGGCGCCATAGACCTCTCACATCTTCCCGGCACTTTACCTAATTAAGAGTGGATTTCCACTTCGTCTCAGCAGCTTGCCAACAACTGATAGAAAAGTGTACCTTTGCACTCTCCTGAATTTCCAATCACATGAACATTCCATGGGAAGCTATTTGGACAACTTTTCTTTTCTTCCTGCCAAACACTTGGCAGACCTCCGTGCAACGTCTCTAACACGATGGGAGTTGTTTTCTGTGCTGGCACAGTTTTTACTAGCCAGACATAGTGGAAAAGCTTTCTGCTAAGATTTAGACTACAAAAGACGCTAAACACCAAAGTATGAGGCTCTACAGAGCTACAAGCCGCTCCTGGGCGTCTTTCGGCAGAAGCCGCGCTAAGGAGAGCACTGTGACTGGCACAATCGTCTTTGCCCGAAGTAGCCATTTCTTCACCTCCGAAAGCCGGAGAGAGCAGCAGCATCGGAAAGCTGAAGAAGGAAGCTGTACAACACTGGGATTGTGTGCGCAGCTTGCCAACTGATAGAAAACAGTACTTTTGCACTCTCCTGACTTTTCCAATCACATGAACATTCAATTGGAAGGTGTTTAGGACAACTTTACTTTTCTTCCTGCCAAACACTTGGCAGACCTCTGTGCAACGTCTCTAACACAATGAGAGTTGTTTTCTGTGCTGGCACAGTTTTTCCGAGCCAGACATACAGAAAAAGCTTTCTGCTAAGATGTAGACAAGAAGAGACGCTAAACACAAAAGTACGATGCTCTACGAAGCTAAAAGCCGCTGCCGGGCGTCTTTCGACAGAAGCCGCGCTAAGGAGAGCACTGTGACCGGCACAATCGTCTTTGCGCGAAGTAGCCGCTTCTTCGCCTCCAGGAGCCGGAGAGAGCGGCAGCTTTGGGAAGGTGAAGAAGGAAGCTGTACAATACTGGGATTGTGTGCGCAGCTTGCCAACAACTGATAGAAAACAGTATCTTTGCACTCTCCTGACTTTTCCAATCACATGAACATTCCATGGGAAGCTGTTTTGGACAACTTTTCTTTTCTTCCTGCCAAACACTTGGCAGACCTCCGTGCAACGTCTAGAACACGATGGGAGTTGTTTTCTGCGCTGGCACAGTTTTTCCTAGCCAGACATACAGAAAAAGCTTTCTGCTAAGATGTAGACAAGAAGAGACGCTAAACACAAAAGTACGATGCTCTACGAAGCTAAAAGCCGCTCCTGGGCGTCTTTCGACAGAAGCCGCGCTAAGGAGAGCACTGTGACCGGCACAATCGTCTTTGCGCGAAGTAGCCGCTTCTTCGCCTCCAGGAGCCGGAGAGAGCGGCAGCTTTGGGAAGGTGAAGAAGGAAGCTGTACAATACTGGGATTGTGTGCGCAGCTTGCCAACAACTGATAGAAAACAGTATCTTTGCACTCTCCTGACTTTTCCAATCACATGAACATTCCATGGGAAGCTATTTTGGACAACTTTTCTTTTCTTCCTGCCAAACACTTAGCAGACTTCCGTGCAACGTCTAGAACACGATGGGAGTTGTTTTCTGTGCTGGCACAGTTTCTCCTAGCCAGACATAGAGGAAAAGCTTTCTGCTGAGATGTAGACTACAAAAGACGCTAAACACGAAAGTACGATGCTCTTCGGAGCTAAAAGCCGCTCCCGGGCGTCTTTCAGCAGAAGCCGCGCTAAGGAGAGCACTGTGAGCGGCACAATCGTCTTTGCGCGAAGTAGCGGCTGCTTCGCCTCCAGGAGCCGGAGGGAGTTGCAGCTTCGGGAAGGTGAAGAAGGAAGCTGTACAACACTGGGATTGTGTGCGCAGCTTGCCAACAACTGATAGAAAACAGTATCTTTGCACTCTCCTGACTTTTCCAATCACATGAACATTCGATTGGAAGCTGTTTTTACAACTTTTCTTTTCTTCCTGCCAAACACTTGGCAGACCTCCGTGCAACGTCTAGAACACGATGGGAGTTGATTTCTGTGCTGGCACAGCTTTTCCTCGCCAGACATTGTGGAAAAGCTTTCTGCTAAGATGTAGACTACAAAAGACACTAAACATGAAAGTACGATGCTCTCCGGAGCGAAAAGCCGCTCTCGGGCGTCTTTCGGCAGGAGCCGCGCTAAGGAGAGCACTGTGACCGGCACAATCGTCTTTGCGCGAAGTAGCCGCTTCTTCGCCTCCGGGAGCCGGAGAGAGCGGCAGCTTCGGGAAGGTGAAGAAGGAAGCTGTACAACACTGGGATTGTGTGCGCAGTGTTTTGCGGAGAAAAGAAGAAACCTGAAAACTTCGTAAAAGTTGTAAAGTTCGGTGTGATTTATTACGACACGTGCCGGACGCAAGCCTCCCCAATAGGCAAGCGTACCTCTGAAGACCTCGGGTCTTCTTTTATCCCCCTCCCAAATGCATATGCATACAGTTTCACAATAAGTTCATACATATTCATTCCCCGCGACATTTAGCACTAGTTCTTCTTTATCAGAGGAATTCCTAGGTCTGGGGCAGATCGACCTTGCGGTAATTTCTGTTTTCCTTTCTCTGTCTCCTTGCTGTCTCTGGAATGCGGCCTTTCCTTCAGGTTTTGACCCCATAGACCTCTCACTTCTTCCCGGCACTTTACCTAATTAAGAATGGATCCCCGCTTCGTCTCAGCAGCTTGCCAACAACTGATAGAAAAGTGTACCTTTGCACTCTCCTGACTTTTCCAATCACATGAACATTCGATTGGAAGCTGTTTTGGACAACTTTTCTTCCTGCCAAACACTTGGCAGACCTCTGTGCAACGTCTAGAACACGATGGGAGTTGTTTTCTGTGCTGGCGCAGCTTTTCCTAGCCAGACATATTGGAAAAGCTTTCTGCTAAGATGTAGACTACAAAAGACACTAAACATGAAAGTACGATGACCACCGGAGAGAAAAGCCGCTCCAGGGCGTCTTTCGGCAGAAGCCGCGCTAAGGAGAGCACTGTGACCGGCACAATCGTCTTTGCGCGAAGAAGCTGCTTCTTCGCCTCCGGGAGCCGGAGAGAGCGGCAGCTTCGGAAGGTGAAGAAAGAAGCTGTACAACACTGGGGTTGTGCGCGCAGCTTGCCAACTGATAGAAAACAGTACCTTTGCACTCTCCTGACTTTTCCAATCACATGAACATTCGATTGGAAGCTGTTTTTGACAACTTTTCTTTTATTCCTTCCAAACACTTGGCAGACCTCCGTGCAACGTCTAGAACACGATGGGATTTGTTTTCTGTGCTGGCACAGTTTTTCCTAGCCAGACATAGTGGAAAAGCTTTCTGTAAGATGTAGACTACAAAAGACGCGAAACATGAAAGTACGATGCTCTCCGGAGCTACAAGCCGCTCCCGGGCGTCTTTCGGCAGAAGCCGCGCTTAGGAGAGCACTGTGACCGGCACAATCGCCTTTGCCCGAAGTAGCCATTTCTTCACCTCCGAAAGCCGGAGAGAGCAGCAGCTTCGTAAAGGTGAAGAAGGAAGCTGTATAACACTGGGATTGTGTGCGCAGCTTGCCAACTGATAGAAAACAGTACTTTTGCACTCTCCTGACTTTTCCAATCACATGAACATTCGATTGGAAGCTGTTTTGGACAACTTTTCTTTTCTTCCTGCCAAACACTTGGCAGACCTCTGTGCAACGTCTCTAACACGATGGGAGTTGTTTTCTGTGCTGGCACAGTTTTTCCTAGCCAGACATAGAGGAAAAGCTTTCTGCTAATATGTAGACTACAAAAGACGCTAAACACGAAAGTACGATGCTCTCCGGAGCTAAAAGCCGCTCCCGGGCGTCTTTCAGCAGAAGCCGCGCTTAGGAGAGCACTGTGACCGGCACAATCGTCTTTGCGCGAAGTAGCGGATGCTTCGCCTCCGGGAGCCGGAGGGAGTGGCAGCTTCGGGAAGGTGAAGAAGGAAGCTGTACAACACTGGGATTGTGTGCGCAGCTTGCCAACAACTGATAGAAAACAGTATCTTTGCACTCTCCTGACTTTTCCAATCACATGAAAATTCGATTGGAAGCTGTTTTTGACAACTTTTCTTTTCTTCCTGCCAAACACTTGGCAGGCCTCCGTGCAACGTCTAGAACATGATGGGAGTTGTTTTCTGTGCTGGCACAGTTTTTCCTAGCCAGACATAGTGGAAAAGCTTTCTGCTAAGATGTAGACGAGAAGAGATGCTAAACACGAAAGTACGATGCTCTCCGGAGCTAAAAGCCGCTCCCGGGCGTCTTTCGGCAGAAGCCGCGCTAAGGAGAGCACTGTGACCGGCACAATCATCTTTGCACGAAGTAGCCGCTTCTTCGCCTCCGGGAGCCGGAGAGAGCGGCAGCTTCGGGAAGGTGAAGAAGGAAGCTGTACAACACTGGGATTGTGTGCGCAGCTTGCCAACTGATAGAAAACAGTACCTTTGCACTCTCCTGACTTACTACGATGCTCTCCAAAGCTAAAAGCCGCTCCCGGGCGTCTTTCGGCAGAAGCCGCGCTTAGGAGAGCACTGTGACCGGCACAATCGTCTTAGTGCGAAGTAGCCGCTTCTTCGCCTCCGGGAGCCGGAGAGAGTGGCAGCTTCAGGAAGGTGAAGAAGCAAGCTGTACAACACTGGGATTGTGTGCGCAGCTTGCCAACTGATAGAAACCAGTACCTTTGCACTCTCCTGACTTTTCCAATCACATGAACATTCGAGTGGAAGCTGTTTTGGACAACTTTTCTTTTCTTCCTGCCAAACACTTGGCAGACTCCCGTGCAACGTCTAGAACACGATGGGAGTTGTTTTCTGTGCTGGCACAGTTTTTCCTAGCCAGACATAGAGAAAAAGCTTTCTGCTAAGATGTAGACAAGAAGAGACGCTAAACACAAAAGTACGATGCTCTACGGAGCTAAAAGCCGCTCCCGGGCGTCTTTCGACAGAAGCCGCGCTAAGGAGAGCACTGTGACCAGCACAATCGTCTTTGCGCGGAGTAGCCACTTCTTCGCCTCTGGGAGCCAGAGAGAGCGGCAGCTTTGGGAAGGTGAAGAAGGAAGCTGTACAACACTGGGATTGTGTGCGCAGCTTGCCAACAACTGATAGAAAACAGTATCTTTGCACTCTCCTGAATTTCCAATCACATGAACATTCCATGGGAAGCTATTTGGACAACTTTTCTTTTCTTCCTGCCAAACACTTGGCAGACCTCCGTGCAACGTCTCTAACACGATGGGAGTTGTTTTCTGTGCTGGCACAGTTTTTACTAGCCAGACATAGTGGAAAAGCTTTCTGCTAAGATTTAGACTACAAAAGACGCTAAACACCAAAGTATGAGGCTCTCCAGAGCTACAAGCCGCTCCTGGGCGTCTTTCGGCAGAAGCCGCGCTAAGGAGAGCACTGTGACTGGCACAATCGTCTTTGCCCGAAGTAGCCATTTCTTCACCTCCGAAAGCCGGAGAGAGCAGCAGCTTCGGAAAGCTGAAGAAGGAAGCTGTACAACACTGGGATTGTGTGCGCAGCTTGCCAACTGATAGAAAACAGTACTTTTGCACTCTCCTGACTTTTCCAATCACATGAACATTCAATTGGAAGGTGTTTTGGACAACTTTACTTTTCTTCCTGCCAAACACTTGGCAGACCTCTGTGCAACGTCTCTAACACGATGGGAGTTGTTTTCTGTGCTGGCAAAGTTTTTCCTAGCCAGCCATAGTGGAAAAGCTTTCTGATAAGATATAGAGGAGAAGAGACGATAAACAGAAAAGTATGATTCTCTACGGAGCTAAAAGCCGCTCCCGGGCGTCTTTCGGCAGAAGCCGCGCTAAGGAGAGCCCTGTGACTGGCGCAATCGTCTTTGCGCGAAGTGGCCGCTTCTTCGCCTCCAGGAGCCGGAGAGAGCGGCAGCTTCGGGAAAGTGAAGAAGGAAGCTGTACAACACTGGGATTGTGTGCGCAGCTTGCCAACAACTGATAGAAAACAGTATCTTTGCACTCTCCTGACTTTTCCAATCACATGAACATTCGATTGGAAGCTGTTTTTGACAACTTTTCTTTTCTTCCTGCCAAACACATGGCAGACCTTTGTGCAACGTCTAGAACACGATGGGAGTTGTTTTCCTTGCTGGCACAGTTTTTCCTAGCCAGACATAGTGGAAAAGCTTTCTGCTAAGATGTAGACTACAAAAGACGCTAAACACAAAAGTACGATGCTCTCCGGAGCTAAATCCCCTCCCGGGCGTCTTTCGGCAGAAGTCGCGCTAAGGAGAGCACTGTGACCGGCACAATCGTCTTTGCGCGAAGTAGCCGCTTCTTCGCCTCTGGGAGCCGGAGAGAGCGGCAGCTTTGGGAAGGTGAAGAAGGAAGCTTTACAACACTGGGATTGTGTGCGCAGTGTTTTGCGGGGAAAAGAAGAAACCTGAAAACTTCGTAAAAGTTGTAAAGTTCGGTATGATTTATTACGACACGTGCCGGACGCAAGCCTCCCCAATAGGCAAGCGTACCTCTGAAGACCTCGGGTCTTCTTTTATCCCCCTCCCAAATGCATATGCATGCAGTTTCACAATAAGTTCACACATATTCATTCCGCGTGACATTTAGTACTAGTTCTTCTTTATCAGAGGAATTCCTAAGTCTGGGGCAGATCGACCTTGCGGTAATTTCTGTTTTCCTTTCTCTGTCTCCTTGCTGTCTCTGGAATGCGGCCTTTCCTTCAGGTTTTGGCGCCATAGACCTCTCACATCTTCCCGGCACTTTACCTAATTAAGAGTGGATTTCCACTTCGTCTCAGCAGCTTGCCAACAACTGATAGAAAAGTGTACCTTTGCACTCTCCTGAATTTCCAATCACATGAACATTCCATGGGAAGCTATTTGGACAACTTTTCTTTTCTTCCTGCCAAACACTTGGCAGACCTCCGTGCAACGTCTCTAACACGATGGGAGTTGTTTTCTGTGCTGGCACAGTTTTTACTAGCCAGACATAGTGGAAAAGCTTTCTGCTAAGATTTAGACTACAAAAGACGCTAAACACCAAAGTATGAGGCTCTACAGAGCTACAAGCCGCTCCTGGGCGTCTTTCGGCAAAAGCCGCGCTAAGGAGAGCACTGTGACTGGCACAATCGTCTTTGCCCGAAGTAGCCATTTCTTCACCTCCGAAAGCCGGAGAGAGCAGCAGCATCGGAAAGCTGAAGAAGGAAGCTCTACAACACTGGGATTGTGTGCGCAGCTTGCCAACTGATAGAAAACAGTACTTTTGCACTCTCCTGACTTTTCCAATCACATGAACATTCAATTGGAAGGTGTTTTGGACAAGTTTACTTTTCTTCCTGCCAAACACTTGGCAGACCTCTGTGCAACGTCTCTAACACAATGAGAGTTGTTTTCTGTGCTGGCACAGTTTTTCCGAGCCAGACATACAGAAAAAGCTTTCTGCTAAGATGTAGACAAGAAGAGACGCTAAACACAAAAGTACGATGCTCTACGAAGCTAAAAGCCGCTCCCGGGCGTCTTTCGACAGAAGCCGCGCTAAGGAGAGCACTGTGACCGGCACAATCGTCTTTGCGCGAAGTAGCCGCTTCTTCGCCTCCAGGAGCCGGAGAGAGCGGCAGCTTTGGGAAGGTGAAGAAGGAAGCTGTACAATACTGGGATTGTGTGCGCAGCTTGCCAACAACTGATAGAAAACAGTATCTTTGCACTCTCCTGACTTTTCCAATCACATGAACATTCGATTGGAAGCTGTTTTGGACAACTTTTCTTTTCTTCCTGCCAAACACTTGGCAGACCTCCGTGCAACGTCTAGAACACGATGGGAGTTGTTTTCTGCGCTGGCACAGTTTTTCCTAGCCAGACATACAGAAAAAGCTTTCTGCTAAGATGTAGACAAGAAGAGACGCTAAACACAAAAGTACGATGCTCTACGAAGCTAAAAGCCGCTGCCGGGCGTCTTTCGACAGAAGCCGCGCTAAGGAGAGCACTGTGACCGGCACAATCGTCTTTGCGCGAAGTAGCCGCTTCTTCGCCTCCAGGAGCCGGAGAGAGCGGCAGCTTTGGGAAGGTGAAGAAGGAAGCTGTACAATACTGGGATTGTGTGCGCAGCTTGCCAACAACTGATAGAAAACAGTATCTTTGCACTCTCCTGACTTTTCCAATCACATGAACATTCCATGGGAAGCTATTTTGGACAACTTTTCTTTTCTTCCTGCCAAACACTTAGCAGACTTCCGTGCAACGTCTAGAACACGATGGGAGTTGTTTTCTGTGCTGGCACAGTTTCTCCTAGCCAGACATAGAGGAAAAGCTTTCTGCTGAGATGTAGACTACAAAAGACGCTAAACACGAAAGTACGATGCTCTTCGGAGCTAAAAGCCGCTCCCGGGCGTCTTTCAGCAGAAGCCGCGCTAAGGAGAGCACTGTGACCGGCACAATCGTCTTTGCGCGAAGTAGCGGCTGCTTCGCCTCCAGGAGCCGGAGGGAGTTGCAGCTTCGGGAAGGTGAAGAAGGAAGCTGTACAACACTGGGATTGTGTGCGCAGCTTGCCAACAACTGATAGAAAACAGTATCTTTGCACTCTCCTGACTTTTCCAATCACATGAACATTCGATTGGAAGCTGTTTTTACAACTTTTCTTTTCTTCCTGCCAAACACTTGGCAGACCTCCGTGCAACGTCTAGAACACGATGGGAGTTGATTTCTGTGCTGGCACAGCTTTTCCTCGCCAGACATAGTGGAAAAGCTTTCTGCTAAGATTTAGACTACAAAAGACGCGAAACATGAAAGTACGATGCTCTCCGGAGCGAAAAGCCGCTCTCGTGCGTCTTTCGGCAGGAGCCGCGCTAAGGAGAGCACTGTGACCGGCACAATCATCTTTGCGCGAAGTAGCCGCTTCTTCGCCTCCGGGAGCCGGAGAGAGCGGCAGCTTCGGGAAGGTGAAGAAGGAAGCTGTACAACACTGGGATTGTGTGCGCAGTGTTTTGCGGAGAAAAGAAGAAACCTGAAAACTTCGTAAAAGTTGTAAAGTTCGGTGTGATTTATTACGACACGTGCCGGACGCAAGCCTCCCCAATAGGCAAGCGTACCTCTGAAGACCTCGGGTCTTCTTTTATCCCCCTCCCAAATGCATATGCATACAGTTTCACAATAAGTTCATACATATTCATTCCCCGCGACATTTAGCACTAGTTCTTCTTTATCAGAGGAATTCCTAGGTCTGGGGCAGATCGACCTTGCGGTAATTTCTGTTTTCCTTTCTCTGTCTCCTTGCTGTCTCTGGAATGCGGCCTTTCCTTCAGGTTTTGACCCCATAGACCTCTCACTTCTTCCCGGCACTTTACCTAATTAAGAATGGATCCCCGCTTCGTCTCAGCAGCTTGCCAACAACTGATAGAAAAGTGTACCTTTGCACTCTCCTGACTTTTCCAATCACATGAACATTCGATTGGAAGCTGTTTTGGACAACTTTTCTTCCTGCCAAACACTTGGCAGACCTCTGTGCAACGTCTAGAACACGATGGGAGTTGTTTTCTGTGCTGGCGCAGCTTTTCCTAGCCAGACATATTGGAAAAGCTTTCTGCTAAGATGTAGACTACAAAAGACACTAAACATGAAAGTACGATGACCACCGGAGAGAAAAGCCGCTCCAGGGCGTCTTTCGGCAGAAGCCGCGCTAAGGAGAGCACTGTGACCGGCACAATCGTCTTTGCGCGAAGAAGCTGCTTCTTCGCCTCCGGGAGCCGGAGAGAGCGGCAGCTTCGGGAAGGTGAAGAAAGAAGCTGTACAACACTGGGGTTGTGCGCGCAGCTTGCCAACTGATAGAAAACAGTACCTTTGCACTCTCCTGACTTTTCCAATCACATGAACATTCGATTGGAAGCTGTTTTGGACAACTTTTCTTTTATTCCTTCCAAACACTTGGCAGACCTCCGTGCAACGTCTCTAACACGATGGGAGTTGTTTTCTGTGCTGGCACAGTTTTTCCTAGCCAGACATAGTGGAAAAGCTTTCTGTAAGATGTAGACTACAAAAGACGCGAAACATGAAAGTACGATGCTCTCTGGAGCTAAAAGCCGCTCCCGGGCGTCTTTCGGCAGAAGCCGCACTAAGGAGAGCACTGTGACCGGCACAATCGTCTCGCTCGATGTAGTCGCTTCTTCGCCTCCGGGAGCCGGAGAGAGCGGCATCTTCGGGAAGGTTTAGAAGGAAGCTGTACAACACTGAGATTGTGTGCGCACCTTGCCAACTGATAGAAAACAGTACCTTTGCACTCTCCTGACTTTTCCAATCACATGAACATTCGATTGGAAGCTGTTTGGGACAACTTTTCTTTTCTTCCTGCCAAACACTTGGCAGACCTCTGTGCAACGTCTAGAACACGATGGGAGTTGTTTTCTGTGCTGGCGCAGCTTTTCCTAGCCAGACATAGTGGAAAAGCTTTCTGCTAAGATGTAGACTACAAAAGACACTAAACATGAAAGTACGATGACCACCGGAGAGAAAAGCCGCTCCCGGGCGTCTTTCGGCAGAAGCCGCGCTAAGGAGAGCACTGTGACCGGCACAATCGTCTTTGCGCGAAGAAGCTGCTTCTTCGCCTCCGGGAGCCGGAGAGAGCGGCAGCTTCGGGAAGGTGAAGAAAGAAGCTGTACAACACTGGGATTGTGTGCGCAGCTTGCCAACTGATAGAAAACAGTACCTTTGCACTCTCCTGACTTTTCCAATCACATGAGCATTCGATTGGAAGCTGTTTTGGACAACTTTTCTTTTATTCCTTCCAAACACTTGGCAGACCTCCATGCAACGTCTAGAAAACGATGGGATTTGTGTTCTGTGCTGGCACAATTTTTCCTAGCCAGACATCGTGGAAAAGCTTTCTGCTAAGATGTAGACGAGAAGAGACGCTAAATACGAAAGTACGATGCTATCCGGAGCTAAATCCCCTCCCGGGTGTCTTTCGGCAGAAACCGCGCTAAGGAGAGCGCTGTGACCTGCACAATTGTCTTTGCGCGAAGTAGCAGCTTCTTCACCTCCGGGAGCCGGAGAGAGCGGCAGCTTCGGGAAGGTGATGAAGGAAGCCGTACAACACTGGGATTGTGTGCGCAGCTTGCCAACAACTGATAGAAAACTGTACCTTTGCACTCTCCTGACTTTTCCAATCACATGAACATTCGATTGGAAGCTGTTTTGGACAATTTTTTTTTCTTCCTGCCAAACACTTGGCAGACCTCCGTGCAACGTCTAGAACACGATGGGAGTTGTTTTCTGTGCTGGCACAGCTTTTCCTTGCCAGACATAGTGGAAAAGCTTTCTGCTAAGATGTAGACTACAAAAGACGCGAAACATGAAAGTACGATGCTCGACGAAGCTAAAAGCCGCTCCCGGGCGTCTTTTGGCAGAAGTCGCGCTAAGGAGAGCACTGTGACCGGCACAATCGTCTTGCGCGATGTAGCCGTTTCTTCGCCTCCGGGACCCGGAGAGAGCGGCAGCTTTGGGAAGGTGCAGAAGTAAGCTGTACAACACTGGGATTGTGTGCGCAGCTTGTCAGCTGATAGAAAACAGTACCTTTGCACTCTTCTGACTTAGTACGATGCTCTCCCGAGCTAAAAGCCGCTCTCGGGCGTCTTTCGGCAGGAGCCGCGCTAAGGAGAGCACTGTGACCGGCACAATAGTCTTTGCGCGAAGTAGCCACTTATTCGCCTCCGAGAGCCAGAGAGAGCGGCGGCTTCGGGAAGGTGAAGAAGGAAGCTGTACAACACTGGGATTGTGTGCGCAGTGTTTTGCGGAGAAAAGAAGAAACCTGAAAACTTCGTAAAATTGTAAAGTTCGGTATGATTTATTACGACACGTGCCGGACGCAAGCGTCCCCAATAGGCAAGCGTACCTCTGAAGACCTCGGGTCTTCTTTAATCCCCCTCCCAAATGCATGGCATACAGTTTCACAATAAGTTCATACATATTCATTCCGCGTGGCATTTAGCACTAGTTCTTCTTTATCAGAGGAATTCCTAGGTCTGGGGCAGATCGACCTTGCGGTAATTTCCGTTTTCCTTTCTCTGTCTCCCTGCTGTCTCTGGAATGCGGCCTTTCCTTCAGCTTTTGGCCCCACAGACCTCTCACCTCTTCCCGGCACTTCACCTAATTAAAAATGGATCCCCGCTTCGTCTCAGCAGCTTGCCAACAACTGATAGAAAAGTGTACCTTTGCACTCTCCTGACTTTTCCAATCACATGAACATTCGATTGGAAGCTGTTTTGGACAACTTTTCTTTTCTTCCTGCCAAACACTTGGCAGACCTCCGTGCAAAGTGTAGAACTTGATGGGAGTTGTTTTCTGTGCTGGCACAGTTTTTCCTGGCAAGACATATTGGAAAACTTTCTGCTAAGATGTAGACTACAAAAGACGCTAAACACGAATGTAAGATGCTCTCCGGAGCTAAAAGCCGCTCCCGGGCGTCTTTCGGCAGAAGCCGCGCTAAGGAGAGCGCTGTGACCGGCACAATCGTCTTTGCGCGAAGTAGCCGCTTCTTCGCCTCTGGCAGCCGGAGAGAGCGGCAGCTTCGGGAAGGTGAAGAAGGAAGCTGTAGAACACTGGGATTGTGTGCGCACCTTGCCAACTGATAGAAAACAGTACCTTTGCACTCTCCTGACTTTTCCAATCACATGAGCATTCAATTGGAAGCTGTTTTGGACAATTTTTCTTTACTTCCTGCCAAACACTTGGCAGACCTCTGTGCAACGTCTAGAACACGATGGGAGTTGTTTTCTGTGCTGGCATAGTTTTTTCCAGCCAGACATATTGGAAAAGCTTTCTGCTAAGATGTAGACTACAAAAGACGCTAAACATGAAAGTACGATGCTCTCCGGAGCTAAAATCCGCTCCCGGGCGTCTTTCGGCAGAAGCCGCGCGAAGGAGAGCACTGTGACCGGCACAATCGTCTTGCGCGATGTAGCCGCTTCTTCGCCTCCGGGAGCCGGAGAGAGCGGCATCTTCGGGAAGGTGAAGAAGGAAGCTGTACAACACTGGGGTTGTGTGCGCAGCTATCCAACTGATAGAAAAGAGTACCTTTGCACTCTCCTGACTTTTCCAATCACATGAACATTCGATTGGAAGCTGTTTTGGACAACTTTTCTTTTCTTCCTGCTAAACACTTGGCAGACCTCCGTGCAACGTCTAGAACACGATGGGAGTTGTTTTCTGTGCTGGCACATTTTTTCCTAGCCAGACATACTGGAAAAGCTTTCTGCTAAGATATAGAGGAGAAGAGACGATAAACAGCATAGTACGATTCTCTACGGAGCTAAAAGCCGCTCCCGGGCGTCTTTCGGCAGAAGCCGCGCGAAGGAGAGCACTGTGACGGGCACAATCGTCTTGCGCGATGTAGCCGCTTCTTCGCCTCCGGGAGCCAGAGAGAGCGGCATCATCGGGAAGATGAAGAAGGAAGCTGTACAACACTGGGATTGTGTGCGCAGCTTGCCAACTGATAGAAAACAGTACCTTGGCACTCTCCTGACTTTTCCAATCACATGAACATTCGATTGGAAGCTGTTTTGGACCACTTTTCTTTTCTTCCTGCCAAACACTTGGCAGACCTCCGTGCAACGTCTAGAACATGATGGGAGTTGTTTTCTGTGCTGGCACAGCTTTTCCTAGCCAGACATAGTGGAAAAGCTTTCTGCTAAGATGTAGACTACAAAAGACGCGAAACATGAAAGTACGATGCTCTCCGGCGCTAAAAGCCGCTCCCGGGCGTCTTTCGGCAGAAGCCGCGCTAAGGAGAGCACTGTGACCGGCACAATCATCTTTGCACGAAGTAGCCGCTTCTTCGCCTCCGGGAGCCGGAGAGAGTGGCAGCTTTGGGAAGGTGAAGAAGGAAGCTGTACAACACTGGGATTGGGTGCGCAGCTTGCCAACTGATAGAAAACAGTACCTTTGCACTCTCCTGACTTTTCCAATCACATGAACATTCGATTGGAAGCTGTTTTGGACAACTTTTCTTTTCTTCCTGCCAAATAGTTGGCAGAACTCCGTGCAACGTCTAGAACGCGATGGGAGTTGTTTTCTGTGCTGGCACAGCTTTTCCTAGCCAGACATAGTGGAAAAGCTTTCTGCTAAGATGTAGACTACAAAAGACGCGAAACATGAAAGTACGATGCTCTCCGGAGCTAAAAGCCACTCCCGGGCGTCTTTCGGCAGAAGCCGCGCTAAGGGGAGCACTGTGACCGGCACAATCGTCTTTGCCCGAAGTAGCCGTTTCTTCGCCTCCGGGACCCGGAGAGAGCGGCAGCTTTGGGAAGGTGAAGAAGGAAGCTGTACAACACTGGGATTGTGTGCGCAGCTTGTCAGCTGATAGAAAACAGTACCTTTGCACTCTTCTGACTTAGTATGATGCTCTCCCGAGCTAAAAGCTGCTCTCGGGCGTTTTTCGGCAGGAGCCGCGCTAAGGAGAGCACTGTGACCGGCACAATCGTCTTTGCGCGAAGTAGCCACTTCTTCGCCTCCGGGAGCCAGAGAGAGCGGCAGCTTCGGGAAGGTGAAGAAGGAAGCTGTACAACACTGGGATTGTGTGCGCAGTGTTTTGCGGAGAAAAGAAGAAACCTGAAAACTTCGTAAAATTGTAAAGTTCGGTATGATTTATTATGACACGTGCCGGACGCAAGCGTCCCCAATAGGCAAGCGTACCTCTGAAGACCTCGGGTCTTCTTTTATCCCCCTCCCAAATGCATATGCATACAGTTTCACAATTTGTTCATACATATTCATTCCGCGTGACATTTAGCACTAGTTCTTCTTTATCAGAGGAATTCCTAGGTCTGGGGCAGATCGACCTTGCGGTAATTTCTGTTTTCCTTTCTCTGTCTCCCTGCTGTCTCTGGAATGCGGCCTTTCCTTCAGCTTTTGGCCCCACAGACCTCTCACCTCTTCCCGGCACTTCACCTAATTAAAAATGGATCCCCACTGCGTCTCAGCAGCTTGCCAACAACTGATAGAAAACAGTACCTTTGCACTTTCCTGACTTACTACGATGCTCTCCGGAGCTAAAAGCAGCTCCCTGGCGTCTTTCGGCAGAAGCCGCGCTAAGGAGAGCACTGTGAGCGGCACAATCGTCTTTGTGCGAAGTAGCCGCTTCTTCGCCTCCGGCAGCCGGAGAGAGTGGCAGCTTCGGGAAGGTGAAGAAGGAAGCTGTACAACACTGGGATTGTGTGCGCAGCTTGCCAACTGATAGAAAACAGTACCTTTGCACTCTCCTGACTTTTCCAATCACATGAATATTCGATTGGAAGCTGTTTTGGACAACTTTTCTTTTATTCCTTCCAAACACTTGGCAGACCTCCGTGCAACGTCTAGAACACGATGGGATTTGTTTTCTGTGCTGGCACAGTTTTTCCTAGCCAGACATAGTGGAAAAGCTTTCTGCTAAGATGTAGACTACAAAAGACGCGAAACATGAAAGTACGATGCTCGACGAAGCTAAAAGCCGCTCCCGGGCGTCTTTTGGCAGAAGCCGCGCTAAGGAGAGCACTGTGACCGGCACAATCGTCTCGCTCGATGTAGTCGCTTCTTCGCCTCCGGGAGCCGGAGAGAGCGGCATCTTCGGGAAGGTTTAGAAGGAAGCTGTACAACACTGAGATTGTGTGCGCAGCTTGCCAACTGATAGAAAACAGTACCTTTGCACTCTCCTGACTTTTCCAATCACATGAACATTCGATTGGAAGCTGTTTTGGACAACTTTTCTTTTCTTCCTGCCAAATACTTGGCAGACCTCCGTGCAACGTCTAGAACACGATGGGAGTTGATTTCTGTGCTGGCACAGTTTTTACTAGCCAGACATAGTGGAAAAGCTTTCTGCTAAGATGTAGACTACAAAAGACGCTAAACACGAAAGTACGATGCTCTCCGGAGCTAAAAGCCGCTCCCGGGCGTCTTTCAGCAGAAGCCGCGCTTAGGAGAGCACTGTGACCGGCACAATCGTCTTTGCGCGAAGTAGCGGCTGCTTCGCCTCCGGGAGCCGGAGGGAGTGGCAGCTTCGGGAAGGTGAAGAAGGAAGCTGTACAACACTGGGATTGTGTGCGCAGCTTGCCAACAACTGATAGAAAACAGTATCTTTGCACTCTCCTGACTTTTCCAATCACAGGAAAATTCGATTGGAAGCTGTTTTTGACAACTTTTCTTTTCTTCCTGCCAAACACTTGGCAGACCTCCGTGCAACGTCTAGAACACGATGGGAGTTGTTTTCTGTGCTGGCACAGTTTTTCCTAGCCAGACATAGTGGAAAAGCTTTCTGCTAAGATGTAGACGAGAAGAGATGCTAAACACGAAAGTACGATGCTCTCCGGAGCTAAAAGCCGCTCCCGGGCGTCTTTCGGCAGAAGCCGCGCTAAGGAGAGCACTGTGACCGGCACAATCATCTTTGCACGAAGTAGCCGCTTCTTCGCCTCCGGGAGCCGGAGAGAGCGGCAGCTTCGGGAAGGTGAAGAAGGAAGCTGTACAACACTGGGATTGTGTGCGCAGCTTGCCAACTGATAGAAAAGAGTACCTTTGCACTCTCCTGACTTTTCCAATCACATGAATATTCGACTGGAAGCTGTTTTGGACAACTTTTCTTTTCTTCCTGCCAAACCCTTGGCAGACCTCCGTGCAACGTCTAGAACACGATTGGAGTTCTTTTCTGTGCTGGCAAAGTTTTTCCGAGCCAGACATAGTGGAAAAGCTTTCTGCTAAGATTTAGAGGAGAAGAGACGCTAAGGACGAAAGTACGCAGCTCTCCGGAGCTAAAAGCCGCTCCTGGGCGTCTTCCGGCAGAAGCCGCGCTAAGGAGGGCACTGTGACTGGCACAATCGTCTTTGCGCGAAGTAGCTGCTTCTTCGCCTCCGGGAGCCGGAGAGAGCGGCAGCTTTGGGAAGGTGAAGAAGGAAGCTGTACAACACTGGGATTGTGTGCGCAGCTTGACAACTGATAGAAAACAGTACCTTTGCACTCTCCTGACTTACTAAGACGCTCTCCGGAGCTAAAAGCCGCTCCCGGGCGTCTTTCGGCAGAAGCCGCGTTTAGGAGAGCACTGTGACCGGCACAATCGTCTTAGTGCGAAGTAGCCGCTTCTTCGCCTCCGGCAGCCGGAGAGAGTGGCAGCTTCGGGAAGGTGAAGAAGCAAGCTGTACAACACTGGGATTGTGTGCGCAGCTTGCCAACTGATAGAAAACAGTACCTTTGCACTCTCCTGACTTTTCCAATCACATGAACATTCGATTGGAAGCTGTTTTGGACCACTTTTCTTTTCTTCCTGTCAAACACTTGGCAGACTCCCGTGCAACGTCTAGAACACGATGGGAGTTGTTTTCTGTGCTGGCACAGTTTTTCCTAGCCAGACATAGAGAAAAAGCTTTCTGCTAAGATGTAGACAAGAAGAGACGCTAAACACAAAAGTACGATGCTCTACGGAGCTAAAAGCCGCTCCCGGGCGTCTTTCGACAGAAGCCGCGCTAAGGAGAGCACTGTGACCAGCGCAATCGTCTTTGCGCGGAGTAGCCACTTCTTCGCCTCCGGGAGCCAGAGAGAGCGGCAGCTTTGGGAAGGTGAAGAAGGAAGCTGTACAACACTGGGATTGTGTGCGCAGCTTGCCAACTGATAGAAAACAGTACTTTTGCACTCTCCTGACTTTTCCAATCAAATGAACATTCGATTGGAAGGTGTTTTGGACAACTTTACTTTTCTTCCTGCCAAACACTTGGCAGACCTCTGTGCAACGTCTCTAACACGATGAGAGTTGTTTTCTGTGCTGGCACAGTTTTTCCTAGCCAGCCATAGTGGAAAAGCTTTCTGATAAGATATAGAGGAGAAGAGACGATAAACAGAAAAGTATGATTCTCTACGGAGCTAAAAGCCGCTCCCGGGCGTCTTTCGGCAGAAGCCGCGCTAAGGAGAGCCCTGTGACCGGCGCAATCGTCTTTGCGCGAAGTGGCCGCTTCTTCGCCTCCAGGAGCCGGAGAGAGCGGCAGCTTCGGGAAGGTGAAGAAGGAAGCTGTACAACACTGGGATTGTGTGCGCAGCTTGCCAACAACTGATAGAAAACAGTATCTTTGCACTCTCCTGACTTTTCCAATCACATGAACATTCGATTGGAAGCTGTTTTGGACAACTTTTCTTTTCTTCCTGCCAAACACTTGGCAGACCTCTGTGCAACGTCTAGAACTCGATGGGAGTTGTTTCCTGTGCTGGCGCAGCTTTTCCTAGCCAGACATCCCGGAAAAGCTTTCTGCTAAGATGTAGACGAGAATTGACGCTAAACACGAAAGTAGGATGCTATCCGGAGCTAAATCCCCTCCCAGGTGTCTTTTTTTGCAGAAGCCGCGCTAAGGAGAGCACTGTGACCGGCACAATCATCTTTGCACGAAGTAGCCGCTTCTTCGCCTCCGGGAGCCGGAGAGAGCGGCAGCTTTGGGAAGGTGAAGAAGGAAGCTGTACAACACTGGGATTGAGTGCGCAGCTTGTCAGCTGATAGAAAACAGTACCTTTGCACTCTTCTGACTTAGTACGATGCTCTCCCGAGGTAAAAGCCGCTCTCGGGCGTCTTTCGGTAGGAGCCGCGCTAAGGAGAGCACTGTGACCGGCACAATCGTCTTTGCGCGAAGTAGCCACTTCTTCGCCTCCAAGAGCAAGAGAGAGCGGCAGCTTCAAGAAGGTTTAGAAGGAAGCTGTACAACACTGGGATTGTGTGCGCAGCTCGCCAACTGATAGAAAACAGTACCTTGGCACTCTCCTGACTTTTCCAATCAGATGAACATTCGATTGGAAGCTGTTTTGGACAACTTTTCTTTTCTTCCTGCCAAACACTTGGCAGACCTCCGTGCAACGTCTAGAACATGATGGGAGTTGTTTTCTGTGCTGGCACAGTTTTTCCTAGCCAGACATAGTGAAAAAGCTTTCTGCTAAGATGTAGACAAGATGAGACGCTAAACACAAAAGTACGATGCTCTACGAAGCTAAAAGCCGCTCCCGGGCGTCTTTCGGCAGAAGTCGCGCTAAGGAGAGCACTGTGACCGGCACAATCGTCTTTGCGCGAAGTAGCCGCTTCTTCGCCTCCAGGAGCCGGAGAGATCGGCAGCTTTGGGAAGGTGAAGAAGGAAGCTGTACAACACTGGGATTGTGTGCGCAGCTTGCCAACAACTGATAGAAAACCGTATCTTTGCACTCTCCTGAATTTCCAAACACATGAACATTCCATGGGAAGCTATTTTGGGCAACTTTTCTTTTCTTCCTGCCAAACACTTGGCAGACCTCCGTGCAACGTCTCTAACACGATGAGAGTTGTTTTCTGTGCTGGCACAGTTTTTCCTGGCCAGACATAGTGGAAAAGCTTTCTGCTAAGATTTAGAGGAGAAGAGTCGCTAAAGACGAAGGTACGCAGCTCTCCGGAGCTAAAAGCCGCGCCCGGGCATCTTCGGCAGAAGCCGCGCTTAGGAGAGCACTGTGACCGGCACAATCGTCTTTGTGCGAAGTAGCCGCTTCTTCGCCTCCGGCAGGCGGAGAGAGTGGCAGCTTCGAGAAGGTTAAGAAGGAAGCTGTACAACACTGGGATTGTGTGCGCAGCTTGCCAACTGATAGATAACAGTACCTTGGCACTCTCCTGACTTTTCCAATCACATGAACATTCGATTGGAAGCTGTTTTGGACAACTTTTCTTTTCTTCCTGCCAAACACTTGGCAGACCTCCGTGCAACGTCTAGAACACGATGGGAGTTGTTTTCTGCGCTGGCACAGTTTTTCCTAGCCAGACATAGAGAAAAAGCTTTCTGCTAAGATGTAGACAAGAAGAGACACTAAACACAAAAGTACGATGCTCTACGAAGCTAAAAGCCGCTCCCGGGCGTCTTTCGACAGAAGCCGCGCTAAGGAGAGCACTGTGACCGGCACAATCGTCTTTGCGCGAAGTAGCCGCTTCTTCGCCTCCAGGAGCCGGAGAGAGCGGCAGCTTTGGGAAGGTGAAGAAGGAAGCTGTACAACACTGGGATTGTGTGCGCAGCTTGCCAACAACTGATAGAAAACAGTATCTTTGCACTCTCCTGACATTTCCAATCACATGAACATTCCATGGGAAGCTATTTTGGACAACTTTTCTTTTCTTCCTGCCAAACACTTGGCAGACCTCTGTGCAACGCCTAGAACACGATGGGAGTTGTTTTCTGTGCTGGCACAGTTTTTCCTAGCCAGACATAGTGGAAAAGCTTTCTGCTAAGATGTAGACTACAAAAGACGCTAAACACGAAAGTACGATGCTCTCCGGAGCTAAATCCCCTCCCGGGCGTCTTTCGGCAGAAGCCGCGCTAAGGAGAGCACTGTGACCGGCACAATCGTCTTTGCGCGAAGTAGCCGCTTCTTCGCCTCCGGGAGCCGGAGAGAGCGGCAGCTTTGGGAAGGTGAAGAAGGAAGCTTTACAACACTGGGATTGTGTGCGCAGTGTTTTTCGGGGAAAAGAAGAAACCTGAAAACTTCGTAAAAGTTGTAAAGTTCGGTATGATTTATTACGACACGTGCCGGACGCAAGCCTCCCCAATAGGCAAGCGTACCTCTGAAGACCTCGGGTCTTCTTTTATCCCCCTCCCAAATGCATATGCATACAGTTTCACAATAAGTTCATACATATTCATTCCGCGTGACATTTAGCACTAGTTCTTCTTTATCAGAGGAATTCCTAGGTCTGGGGCAGATCGACCTTGCGGTAATTTCTGTTTTCCTTTCTCTGTCTCCTTGCTGTCTCTGGAATGCGGCCTTTCCTTCAGGTTTTGGCCCCATAGACCTCTCACTTCTTCCCGGCACTTTACCTAATTAAGAATGGATCACAACTTCGTCTCAGCAGCTTGCCAACAACTGATAGAAAAGTGTACCTTTGCACTCTCCTGACTTTTCCAATCACATGAACATTCGATTGGAAGCTGTTTTGGACAACTTTTCTTTTCTTCCTGCCAAACACTTGGCAGACCTCTGTGCAACGTCTAGAACACGATGGGAGTTGTTTTCTGTGCTGGCGCAGCTTTTCCTAGCCAGACATATTGGAAAAGCTTTCTGCTAAGATGTAGACTACAAAAGACACTAAACATGAAAGTACGATGACCACCGGAGAGAAAAGCCGCTCCCGGGCGTCTTTCGGCAGAAGCTGCGCTAAGGAGAGCACTGTGACCGGCACAATCGTCTTTGCGCGAAGAAGCTGCTTCTTCGCCTCCGGGAGCCGGAGAGAGCGGCAGCTTCGGGAAGGTGAAGAAAGAAGCTGTACAACACTGGGATTGGGTGCGCAGCTTGCCAACTGATAGAAAACAGTACCTTTGCACTCTTCTGACTTAGTACGATGCTCTCCCGAGCTAAAAGCCGCTCTCGGGCGTCTTTCGGTAGGAGCCGCGCTAAGGAGAGCACTGTGACCGGCACAATCGTCTTTGCGCAAAGTAGCCACTTCTTCGCCTCCGGGAGCCAGAGAGAGCGGCAGCTTCGGGAAGGTGAAGAAGGAAGCTGTACAACACTGGGATTGTGCGCGCAGTGTTTTGCGGAGAAAAGAAGAAACCTGAAAACTTCGTAAAATTGTAAAGTTCGGTATGATTTATTACGACACGTGCCGGACGCAAGCGTCCCCAATAGGCAAGCGTACCTCTGAAGACCTCGGGTCTTCTTTTATCCCCCTCCTAAATGCATATGCATACAGTTTCACAATAAGTTCATACATATTCATTCCGCGTGACATTTAGCACTAGTTCTTCTTTATCAGAGGAATTCCTAGGTCTGGGGCAGATCGGCCTTGCGGTAATTTCTGTTTTCCTTTCTCTGTCTCATTGCTGTCTCTGGAATGCGGCCTTTCCTTCAGCTTTTGGCCCCACAGACCTCTCACCTCTTCCCGGCACTTCACCTAATTAAAAATGGATCCCCACTTCGTCTCAGCAGCTTGCCAACAACTGATAGAAAATTGTACCTTTGCACTCTCCTGACTTTTCCAATCACATGAACATTCGATTGGAAGCTGTTTTGGACAACTTTTCTTTTCTTCCTGCCAAACACTTGGCAGACCTCCGTGCAACGTCTAGAACACGATGGGAGATGTTTTCTGTGCTGGCACAGTTTTTCCCGGCATGACATAGTGGAAAAGCTTTCTGCTAAGATGTAGACTACAAAAGACGCTAAACACGAAAGTACGATGCTCTCCGGAGCTAAAAGCCGCTCCCGGGCGTCTTTCGGCAGAAGCCGCGCTAAGGAGAGCACTGTGACCGGCGCAATCGTCTTTGCACGAAGAAGCTGCCTCTTCGCCTCCGGGAGCCGGAGAGAGCGGCAGCTTCGGGAAGGTGAAGAAAGAAGCTGTACAACACTGGGGTTGTGTGCGCAGCTTGCCAACTGATAGAAAACAGTTCCTTTGCACTCTCCTGACTTTTCCAATCACATGAACATTCAATTGGAAGCTGTTTTGGACAACTTTTCTTTTCTTCCTGTCAAACACTTGGCAGACCTCCGTGCAACGTCTAGAACACGATGGGAGTTGTTTCCTGCGCTGGAACAGTTTTTCCTAGCCAGACATAGAGAAAAAGCTTTCTGCTAAAATGTAGACAAGAAGAGACGCTAAACACAAAAGTACGATGCTCTACGAAGCTAAAAGCCGCTCCCGGGCGTCTTTCGACAGAAGCCGCGCTAAGGAGAGCACTGTGACCGGCACAATCGTCTTTGCGCGAAGTAGCCGCTTCTTCGCCTCCAGGAGCCGGAGAGAGCGGCAGCTTTGGGAAGGTGAAGAAGGAAGCTGTACAACACTGGGATTGTGTGCGCAGCTTGCCAACTACTGATAGAAAACAGTATCTTTGCACTCTCCTGACATTTCCAATCACATGAACATTCCATGGGAAGCTATTTTGGACAACTTTTCTTTTCTTCCTGCCAAACACTTAGCAGACTTCCGTGAAACATCTAGAACACGATGGGAGTTGTTTTCTGTGCTGGCACAGTTTTTCCTAGCCAGACATAGTGGAAAAGCTTTCTGCTAAGATGTAGACTGCAAAGGACGCTAAACACGAAAGTACGATGCTCTCCGGAGCTAAATCCCCTCCCGGGCGTCTTTCGGCAGAAGCCGCGCTAAGGAGAGCACTGTGACCGGCACAATCGTCTTTGCGCAAAGTAGCCGCTTCTTCGCCTCCGGGAGCCGGAGAGAGCGGCAGCTTTGGGAAGGTGAAGAAGGAAGCTTTACAACACTGGGATTGTGTGCGCAGTGTTTTGCGGGGAAAAGAAGAAACCTGAAAACTTCGTAAAATTTGTAAAGTTCGGTATGATTTATTACGACACGTGCCGGACGCAAGCCTCCCCAATAGGCAAGCGTACCTCTGAAGACTTCGGGTCTTCTTTTATCCCCCTCCCAAATGCATATGCATACAGTTTCACAATAAGTTCATACATATTCATTCCGCGTGACATTTAGCACTAGTTCTTCTTTATCAGAGGAATTCCTAGGTCTGGGGCAGATCGACCTTGCGGTAATTTCTGTTTTCCTTTCTCTGTCTCCTTGCTGTCTCTGGAATGCGGCCGTTCCTTCAGGTTTTGGCCCCATAGACCTCTCACTTCTTCCCGGCACTTTACCTAATTAAGAATGGATCACCACTTCGTCTCAGCAGCTTGCCAACAACTGATAGAAAAGTGTACCTTTGCACTCTCCTGACTTTTCCAATCACATGAACATTCGATTGGAAGCTGTTTTGGACAACTTTTCTTTTCTTCCTGCCAAATAGTTGGCAGACCTCTGTGCAACGTCTAGAACACGATGGGAGTTGTTTTCTGTGCTGGCACAGCTTTTCCTAGCCAGACATTATGGAAAAGCTTTCTGCTAAGATGTAGACGACAAAAGACGCGAAACATGAAAGTACGATGACCACCGGAGAGAAAAGCCGCTCCCGGGCGTCTTTCGGCAGAAGCTGCGCTAAGGAGAGCACTGTGACCGGCACAATCGTCTTTGCGCGAAGAAGCTGCTTCTTCGCCTCCAGGAGCCGGAGAGAGCGGCAGCTTCGGGAAGGTGAAGAAAGAAGCTGTACAACACTGGGATTGGGTGCGCAGCTTGCCAACTGATAGAAAACAGTACCTTTGCACTCTCCTGACTTTTCCAATCACATGAACATTCGATTGGAAGCTGTTTTGGACAACTTTTCTTTTCTTCCTGCCGAATAGTTGGCAGACCTCCGTGCTACGTCTAGAACACGATGGGAGTTGTTTTCTGTGCTGGCACAGCTTTTCCTAGCCAGACATTATGGAAAAGCTTTCTGCTAAGATGTAGACGACAAAAGACGCGAAACATGAAAGTACGATGCTCTCCGGAGCTAAAAGCCACTCCCGGGCGTCCTTCGGCAGAAGCCGCGCTAAGGGGAGCACTGTGACCGGCACAATCGTCTTTGCCTGAAGTAGCCGTTTCTTCGCCTCCGGGACCCGGAGAGAGCGGCAGCTTTGGGAAGGTGAAGAAGGAAGCTGTACCACACTGGGATTGTGTGGGCAGCTTGTCAGCTGATAGAAAACAGTACCTTTGCACTCTTCTGACTTAGTACGATGCTCTCCTGAGCTAAAAGCCGCTCTCGGGCGTCTTTCGGTAGGAGCCGCGCTAAGGAGAGCACTGTGACCGGCACAATCGTCTTTGCGCGAAGTAGCCACTTCTTCGCCTCCGGGAGCCGGAGAGAGCGGCAGCTTCGGGAAGGTGAAGAAGGAAGCTGTACAACACTGGGATTGTGCGCGCAGTGTTTTGCGGAGAAAAGAAGAAACCTGAAAACTTCGTAAAATTGTAAAGTTCGGTATGATTTATTACGACACGTGCCGGACGCAAGCGTCCCCAATAGGCAAGCGTACCTCTGAAGACCTCGGGTCTTCTTTAATCCCCCTCCTAAATGCATATGCATACAGTTTCACAATAAGTTCATACATATTCATTCCGCGTGACATTTAGCACTAGTTCTTATTTATCAGAGGAATTCCTAGGTCTGGGGCAGATCGGCCTTGCGGTAATTTCTGTTTTCCTTTCTCTGTCTCATTGCTGTCTCTGGAATGCGGCCTTTCCTTCAGCTTTTGGCCCCACAGACCTCTCACCTCTTCCCGGCACTTCACCTAATTAAAAATGGATCCCCACTTCGTCTCAGCAGCTTGCCAACAACTGATAGAAAATTGTACCTTTGCACTCTCCTGACTTTTCCAATCACATGAACATTCGATTGGAAGCTGTTTTGGACAACTTTTCTTTTCTTCCTGCCAAACACTTGGCAGACCTCCGTGCAATGTCTAGAACTTTATGATAGTTGTTTTCTGTGCTGGCACAGTTTTTCCCGGCATGACATAGTGGAAAAGCTTTCTGCTAAGATGTAGACTACAAAAGACACTAAACACGAAAGTACGATGCTCTCCGGAGCTAAAAGCCGCTCCCGGGCGTCTTTCGGCAGAAGCCGCGCTAAAGAGAGCACTGTGACCGGCACAATCGTCTTTGCACGAAGAAGCTGCCTCTTCGCCTCCGGGAGCCGGAGAGAGCGGCAGCTTCGGGAAGGTGAAGAAAGAAGCTGTTAAACACTGGGATTGTGTGTGCAGCTTGCCAACTGATAGAAAACAGTACCTTTGCACTCTCCTGACTTTTCCAATCACATGAACATTCGATTGGAAGCTGTTTTGGACAACGTTTCTTTTCTTCCTGCCAAATACTTGGCAGACCACCGTGCAACGTCTAGAACACGATGGGAGTTGTTTTCTGTGCTGGCACAGCTTTTCCTAGCCAGACATAGTGGAAAAGCTTTCTGCTAAGATGTAGACTACAAAAGACTCTAAACACGAATGTTCGATGCTCTCCGGAGCTAAAAGCCGCTCCCGGGCGTCTTTCGGCAGAAGCCGCGCTAAGGAGAGCACTGTGACCGGCACAATCGTCTTTGTGTGAAGTAGCCGCTTCTTCGCCTCCGGGAGCCGGAGAGAGCGGCAGCTTCGGGAAGGTGAAAAAGGAACCTGTACAACACTGGGATTGTGCGCGCAGCTTGCCAACTGATAGAAAACAGTACCTTTGCACTCTCCTGACTTTTCCAATCACATGAACATTCGATTGGAAGCTGTTTTGGACAACTTTTCTTTTCTTCCTGCCAAACACTTGGCAGACCTCCGTGCAACGTCTAGAACACGATGGGAGTAGTTTTCTGTGCTGGCACAGTTTTTCCTAGCCAGACATATTGGAAAAGCTTTCTGCTAAGATATAGTCTACTAAAGTGGATAAACACGAATGTACGCTGCTCTCCGGAGCTAAAAGCCGCTCCCGGGCGTCTTTCGGCAGAAGCCGCGCTAAGGAGAGCACCGTGACCGGCACAATCGTCTTTGCGCGAAGAAGCCGCTTCTTCGCCTCCGGGAGCCGGAGAGAGCGGTAGCTTTGGGAAGGTGAAGAAGAAAGCTGTACAACACTGGGATTGTGTGCGCACCTTGCCAACTGATAGAAACAGTACCTTTGCACTCTCCTGACTTTTCCAATCACGTGAACATTCGATTGGAAGCTGTTTTGGACAACTTTTCTTTTCTTCCTGCCAAACACTTGGCAGACTTCCGTGCAACGTCTAGAAATTGATGGGAGTTGTTTTCTGTGCTGGCACAGTTTTTCCTAGCCAGACATAGTGGAAAAGCATTCTGCGAAGATGTAAACTACAAAAGACGCTAAACACGAAACTACGACGCTCTCCGGAGCTAAAAGCCGCTCCCGCGCATCTTTCGGCAGAAGCCGTGCTAAGCAGAGCACTGTGACCGGCATATTGGTCTTTGCCCGAAGGAACCGTTTCTTCACCTCCGGGAGCCGGAGAGAGCGGCAGCTTTGGGAAGGTGAAGAAGGAAGCTGTACAACACTGGGATTGTGTGCGCAGCTTGCCAACTGATAGAAAACAGTACCTTTGCACTCTTCTGACTTTTCCAATCACATGAACATTCGATTGGATCTATTTTGGACAACTTTTCTTTTCTTCCTGCCAAACACTTGGTAGACCTCCGTGCAACGTCTAGAACACGATGGGAGATATTTTCTGTGCTGGCACAGTTTTTCCCGGCCAGACATAGTGGAAAAGCTTTCTGCTAACGTGTAGACGAGAAGAGACGCTAAACACGAAAGTACGATGCTCTCTGGAGCTAAAAGCCGCTCCCGGGCGTCTTTCGGCAGAAGCCGTGCTAAGCAGAGCACTGTGACCGGCACAATCGTCTTTGCGCGAAGTAGCCGCTTCTTCGCCTCAGGGGGCCGGAGAGAGCGGCAGCTTCGGGAAGGTGAAGAAGTAAGCTGTAACACACTGGGATTGTGTGCGCAGCTTGCCAACTGATAGAAAATTGTACCTTTGTTCTCTCCTGACTTTTCCAATCACATGAACATTCGATTGGAAGCTGTTTTGGACAACTTTTCTTTTCTTCCTGCCAAACACTTGGCAGACCTCCGTGCAACGTCTAGAAGACGATGGGTGTTGTTTTCTGTGCTGGCACAGTTTTTCCTAGCCAGACATATTGGAAACGTTTTCTGCTAAGATGTAGACTACAAAAGACGCTAAACACGAAAGTACGATGCTCACCGGAGCTAAAAGCCGCTCCCAAGCGTCTTTCGGCAGAAGCCGCGCTAAGGAGAGCACTGTGAGCGGCACAATCGTCTTTGCGCGAAGTAGCCGCTTCTTCGCCTCCGGGAGCCGGAGAGAGCGGCAGCTTCGGGAAGGTGAAGAAGGAAGCTGTACAACACTGGGATTGTGTGCGCAGCTTGCCAACTGATAGAAAACAGTACCTTTGCACTCTCCTGACTTTTCCAATCACATGAACATTCGATTGGAAGCTGTTTTGGACAACTTTTCTTTTCTTCCTGCCAAACACTTGGCAGACCTCCGTGCAACGTCTCTAACACGATGGGAGTCGTTTTCTGTGCTGGCACAACTTTTCCTAGCCAGACATCGTGGAAAAGCTTTCGTCTAAGATGTAGACTATAAAAGACGCTAAACACGAATGTACGAATCTCTCCGGCGCTAAAAGCCGCTCCCGGGCATCTTTCAGCACAAGCCGCGCTAAGGAGAGCACTGTGACTGGCACAATCGTCTTTGCGCGAAGTAGCCGCTTCTTCGCCTCCGGGAGCCGGGGAGAGCGGCAGCTTCGGGAAGGTGAAGAAGGAAGCTGTACAACACTGGGATTGTGTGCGTAACTTGCCAACTGATAGAAAACAGTACCTTTGCACTCTCCTGACTTTTCCAATCACATGAACATTCGATTGGAAGCTGTTTTGGACAACTTTTCTTTTCTTCCTGCCAAACACTTGGCAGACCTCCGTGCAACGTCTGAAACACGATGGGAGATGTTTTCTGTGCTGGCAAAGTTTTTCCTGGCAAGACATAGTGGAAAAGCTTTCTGCTAAGATTTAGAGGAGAAGAGACGCAAAAGACGAACGTACGCAGCTCTCCGGAGCTAAAAGCCGCTCCCGTGCGTCTTTCGGCAGAACCAGCGGTCCGGAGAGCACCGTTACCGGCACAATCGTCTTTGCGCGAAGTAGCTGCTTCTTCGCCTCCGGGAGCCGGAGAGAGCGGTAGCTTTGGGAAGGTGAAGAAGTAAGCTGTACAACACTGGGATTGGGTGCGCAGCTTGCCAACTGATAGAAAACAGTACCTTTGCACTCTCCTGACTTTTCCAATCACGTGAACATTCGATTGGAAGCTGTTTTGGACAACTTTTCTTTTCTTCCTGCCAAACACTTGGCAGATTTCCGTGCAACGTCTAGAAATTGATGGGAGTTGTTTTCTGTGCTGGCACAGTTTTTCCTAGCCAGACATAGTGGAAAAGCATTCTGCGAAGATGTAAACTACAAAAGACGCTAAACACGAAAGTACGACGCTCTCCGGAGCTAAAAGCCGCTCCCGCGCATCTTTCGGCAGAAGCCGCGCTAAGTAGAGCACTGTGACCGGCACAATCGTCTTTGCCCGAAGGAGCCGTTTCTTCACCTCCGGGAGCCGGAGAGAGCGGCAGCTTTGGGAAGGTGTAGAAGGAAGCTGTACAACACTGGGATTGTGTGCGCAGCTTGCCAACTGATAGAAAATAGTACCTTTGCACTCTCCTGACTTTTCCAATCACATGAATATTCGATTGGAAGCTATTTTGGACAACTTTTCTTTTCTTCCTGCCAAACACTTGGCAGAACTCCGTGCAACGTCTAGAACATGATGGGAGTTGTTTTCTGTGCTGGCACAGTTTTTCCCGGCCAGACATAGTGGAAAAGCTTTCTGCTAACGTGTAGACTACAAAAGACGCTAAACACGAAAGTACGATGCTCTCCGGAGCTAAAAGCCGCTCCCGGGCGTCTTTCGGCAGAAGCCGCGCTAAGGAGAGCACTGTGACCGGCCCAATCGTCTTTGCGCGAAGTAGCCGCTTCCTCGCCTCCGGGAGCCGGAGAGAGCCGCAGCTTCGGGAAGGTGAAGAAGGAAGCTGGACAACACTGGGATTATGTGCGCAGCTTGTCAACTGATAGAAAACAGTACCTTTGCACTCTCCTGAGTTTTCCAATCACATAAACATTCGATTGGAAGCTGTTTTGGACAACTTTCCTTTTCTTCCTGCCAAACACTTGGCAGACCTCCGTGCAATGTCTAGAACACGATGGGAGTTCTTTTCTGTGCTGGCACAGTTTTTCCTAGCCAGACATAGTGGAAAAGCTTTCTGCTAAGATGTAGACTGCAAAAGACGCTAAACACGAAAGTACGATGCTCTCTGGAGCTAAAAGCCGCTCCCGGGCGTCCTTCGGCAGAAGCCGCGCTAAGGAGAGCACTATGACCGGCACAATCGTCTTTGCGCGAAGTAGCCGCTTCTTCGCCTCCGGGAGCTGGAGAGAGCGGCAGCTTCGGGAAGGTGAAGAAGGAAGCTGGACAACACTGGGATTGTTTGCGCAGCTTGCCAACTAAAAGAAAACAGTACCTTTTCACTCTCCTGACTTTTCCAATCACATAAACATTCGATTGGAAGCTGTTTTTGACAACTTTCCTTTTCTTCCTGCCAAACACTTGGCAGACCTCCGTGCAATGTCTAGAACACGATGGGAGTTCTTTTCTGTGCTGGCACAGTTTTTCCTAGCCAGACATAGTGGAAAAGCTTTCTGCTAAGATGTGGACTGCAAAAGACGCTAAACACGAATGTACGATGCTCTCTGGAGCTAAAAGCCGCTCCCGGGCGTCCTTCGGCAGAAGCCGCGCTAAGGAGAGCACTGTGACCGGCACAATCGTCTTTGCGCGAAGTAGCCGCTTCTTCGCCTCCGGGAGCCGGAGAGAGCGGCAGCTTCGGGAAGGTGAAGAAGGAAGCTGTACAACACTGGGATTGTGTGTGCAGCTCGCCAACTGATAGAAAACAGTACCTTTGCACTCTCCTGACTTTTCCAATCACATGAACATTCGATTGGAAGCTGTTTTGGAAAACTTTCCTTTACTTCCTGCCAAACACTTGACAGACCTCCGTGAAAAGTCTAGAACACGATGGGAGTTGTTTTCTGTGCTGGCACAGCTTTTCCTAGCCAGACATAGTGTAAAAGCTTTCTGCTAAGATGTAGACAAGAAGAGACGCTAAACAAGAAAGTACGATGCTCTCCGGAGATGAAAGCCTCTCCCGGGCGTCTGTCGGCAGAAGCCGCGCTAAGGAGAGCACTGTGACCGGCACAATCGTCTTTGCGCGAAGTAGCCACTTTTTCGCCTCCGGGAGCCGGGGAGAGCGGCAGCTTTGGGAAGGTGAAGAAGGAAGCTGTACAACACTGGGATTGTGTGCACAGCTTGCCAACTGATAGAAAACAGTACCTTTGCACTCTCCTGACTTTTCCAATCACATGAATATCCGATTCGAAGCTTTTTTGGAAAACTTTTCTTCCTGCCTAACACTTGGCAGACCTCCGTGCAACATCTAGAACACGATGAGAGTTGTTTTCTGTGTTGGCACAGTTTTTCTTGGCATGACATAGTGGAAAAGCATTCTGCGAAGATGTAAACTACAAAAGACGCTAAACATGAAAGTACGACGCTCTCCGGAGCTAAAAGCCGCTCCCGCGCATCTTTCGGCAGATGCCGCGCTAAGTAGAGCACTGTGACCGGCACAATCGTCTTTGCCCGAAGGAGCCGTTTCTTCACCTCCGGGAGCCGGAGAGAGCGGCAGCTTTGGGAAGGTGAAGAAAGAAGCTGTACAACACTGGGATTGTGCGCGCAGCTTGCCAACTGATAGAAAACAGTACCTTTGCACTCTCCTGACTTTTCCAATCACATGAATATTCGATTGGAAGCTATTTTGGACAACTTTTCTTTTCTTCCTGCCAAACACTTGGCAGACCTCCGTGCAACGTCTAGAACACGATGGGAGTTGTTTTCTTTGCTGGCACAGTTTTTCCCGGCCAGACATAGTGGAAAAGCTTTCTGCTAACGTGTAGACTACAAAAGACGCTAAACACGAAAGTACGATGCTCTCGGGAGATGAAAGCCTCTCCCGGGCGTCTGTCGGCAGAAGCCGCGCTAAGGAGAGCACTGTGACCGGCACAATAGTCTTTGCGCGAAGTAGCCACTTTTTCGCCTCCGGGAGCCGGGGAGAGCGGCAGCTTTGGGAAGGTGAAGAAGGAAGCTGTACAACACTGGGATTGTGTGCACAGCTTGCCAACTGATAGAAAACAGTACCTTTGCACTCTCCTGACTTTTCCAATCACATGAATATCCGATTCGAAGATGTTTTGGAAAACTTTTCTTCCTGCCTAACACTTGGCAGACCTCCGTGCAACGTCTAGAACACGATGAGAGTTGTTTTCTGTGTTGGCACAGTTTTTCTTGGCATGACATATTGGAAAAGTTTTCTGCTAAGATGTAGAGGCGAAGAGACGCTGAATACGAAGGTACGCTGCTCTCCGGAGCTAAAAGCCGCTCCCGGGCGTCTTTCGGCAGAAGCAGCGCTTCGGAGAGCACTGTGACTGGCACAATCGTCTTTGCGCGAAGTAGATGCTTTTTCGCCTCCGGGAGACAGAGAGAGCGGAAGCTTCGGGAAGGTGAAGAAGTAAGCTGTAACACACTGGGATTGTGTGCGCAGCTTGCCAACTGATAGAAAACAGTACCTTTGCACTCTCCTGACTTTTCCAATCACATGAACATTCGATTGGAAGCTATTTTGGACAACTTTTCTTTTCTTCCTGCCAAACACTTGGCAGACCTCCGTGCAACGTCTAGAACACGATGGGAGTTGTTTTCTGTGCTGGCACAGTTTTTCCCGGCCAGACATAGTGGAAAAGCTTTCTGCTAACGTGTAGACTGCAAAAGACGCTAAACACGAAAGTACGATGCTCTCCGGAGCTAAAAGCCGCTCCCAGGCGTCCTTCGGCAGAAGCCGCGCTAAGGAGAGCACTGTGACCGGCACAATCGTCTTTGCGTGAAGTAGCCGCTTTTTCGCCTCCGGGAGATGGAGAGAGCGGCAGCTTCGGGAAGGTGAAGAAGGAAGCTGTACAACACTGGGATTGTGTGCGCAGTTTTCCAAGTGATAGAAAACAGTACCTTTGCACTCTCCTGACTTTACCAATCACATGAACATTCGATTGGAAGCTGTTTTGGACAACTTTTCTTTTCTTCCTGCCAAACACTTGGCAGACCTCCATGCAACGTCTAGAACACGATGGGACTTGTTTTCTGTGCTGGCGCAGTTTTTCCTAGCCAGACATAGTGTAAAAGCTTTCTGCTAAGATGTAGACTACAAAAGACGCTAAACACGAAAGTACGATGCTCTCCGGAGCTAAAAGCCGATCCCGGGCGTCTTTCGGCAGAAGCCGCGCTAAGGCGAGCACTGTGACCGGCACAATCGTCTTTGCTCGAAGTAGCCGCTTTTTCGCCTCCGGGAGCCCGAGAAGGCGGCAGCTTCGGGAAGATGAAGAAGGAAGCTGGACAACACTGGGATTGTGTGCGCAGCTTGCCAGCTGATAGAAAACAGTACCTTTGCACCCTCCTGACTTTTCCAATCATATGGACATTCGATTGGAAGCTGTTTTGGACAACTTTTCTTTTCTTCCTGCCAAACCTTTGGCAGACCTCCGTGCAACGTCTAGAACACGATGGGAGTTGTTTTCTGTGCTGGCACAGTTTTTCCTAGCCAGACATATTGGAAAAGCTTTCTGTAAGATGTAGACTACAAAAGATGCTAAACACGAAAGTATGATGCTCTCCAGAGCTAAAAGCCGCTCCCGGGCGTCTTTCGGCAGAAGCCGCGCTTAGGTGAGCACCGTGACCGGCACAATCGTCTTTGCGTGAAGTAGCCGCTTCTTCGCCTCCGGGAGCCGGAGGGAGCGGCAGCTTCGGAAGGTGAAGAAGGAAGCTGTACAACACTGGGATTGTGTGCGCAGCTTGCCAACTGATAGAAAACAGTACCTTTGCACTCTCCTGACTTTTCCAAACACATGAACATTCGATTGGAATCTGTTTCGGACAACTTTTCTTTTCTTCCTGCCAAACACTTGGTAGACCTCCGTGCAACGTCTAGAAAACGATGGGAGTTGTTTTCTGTGCTGGCACAGTTTTTCCTAGCCAGACATAGTGGAAAAGCTTTCTGTAAGATGTAGAATACAAAAGATGCTAAACACGAAAGTACGATGCTCTCCGGAGCTAAAAGCCGCTCCCGGGCGTCTTTCGGCAGAAGCCGCGCTAAGGAGAGTATTGTGACCGGCACAATCGTCTTTGTGCGAAGTAGCCGCTTCTTCGCCCTTGGGAGCCGGAGAGGGCAGCAGCTTCGGAAAGGTGAAGAAGGAAGCTGTACAACACTGGGATTGTGTGCGCAGCTTGCCAACTGATAAAAACCAATACCTCTGCACTCTCCTGACTTTTCCAATCACATGAACATTCGATTGGAAGCTGTTTTAAACATCTTTTCGTTTCTTCCTGCCAAACACTTGGAAGACCTCCTTGCGACGTCTAGAACACGATGGGAGTTGTTTTCTGTGCTGGCACAGTTTTTCCTAGCAAGACTTATTGGAAAAGCTTTCTGCTAAGATGTAGACGAGAAGAGGCGCTAAACACAAAAGTACGATGCTCTCCGGAGCTAAAAGCCGCTCCCGGGCGTCTTTCGGCAGAAGCCGCGCTAAGGAGAGCACTTTGACCGGCACAATGGTCTTTGCGCGAAGTAGCCGCTTTTTCGCCTCCGGGAGCCGGAGAGAGCGGCAGCTTCGGGAAGGTGAAGAAGGAAGCTGTAGAACACTGGAATTGTGTGCGCAGCTTGCCAACTGATAGAAAACAGTACCTTTGCACTCTCCTGACATTTCTAATCACATGAACATTCGATTGGAAGCTGTTTTGGACAACTTTTCTTCCTGTCAAACGCTTGGCACACCTCCGTGTAACGTCTAGAACACGATGGGAGTTCTGTGCTGGCACAGTTTTTCCAAACCAGACATTGCGGAAAAGCTTTCTGCTAAGATGTAGACTACAAAAGACGCTAAACACGAAAGTACGATGCTCTCCGGAGCTAAAAGCCGCTCCCGGGCGTCTTTCGGCAGAAGCCGCGCTAAGGAGAGCACTGTGACCGGCACAATCGTCTTTGCGCGAAGTAGCCGCTTCTCCGCCTCCGGGAGCCAGAGAGAGTGGCAGCTTCGGGAAGGTGAAGAAGGAAGCTGTACAACACTGGGATTGTGTGCGCAGCTTGCCAACTGATAGAAAACAGTACCTTTGCACTCTCCTGACTTTTCCAGTCAAATGAACATTCGATTGGAAGCTGTTTTGGACAACTTTTCTTTTCTTCCTGCCAAAAACTTGGCAGACCTCCGTGCAACGTCTAGAACACGATGGGAGTTGTTTTCTGTGCTGGCACAGTTTTTCCTAGCCAGACATAGTGGAAAAGCTTTCTGCTAAGATGTAGACTACAAAAGACGCTAAACACGAAAGTACTATTTTTTCCGGAGCTAAAAACTGCTCCCGGTCGTCTTTCGGCAGAAGCAGCGCTGAGGAAAGCACAGTGACTGGCACAATCGTCTTTGCGCGAAGTAGCCGCTTCTTCGCCTCCGGGAGCCAGAGAGGGCAGCATCTTCGGGAAGGTGAAGAAGGAAGCTGTACAACCCTGGGTTTGTGTGCGCAGCTTGCCAACTGATAGAAAACAGTACTTTTGCACTCTCCTGACTTTTCCAATCTCATGAACATACGATTGGAAGCTGTTTTGGACAACTTTTCTTTTCTTCCTGCCAAACACTTGGCAGACCTCCATGCAACGTCTAGAACACGATGGGAGTTGTTTTCTGTGCTGGCACAGTTTTTCCTAGCCAGACATAGTGGAAAAGCTTTCTGTAAGATGTAGACGAGAAGAGACGCTAAACATGAAAGTACGATGCTCTCCGGAGCTAAAAGCTACTCCTGTGCGTCTTTCTGCAGAAGCCGCGCTAAGGAGAGCACTGTGACAGGCACAATCGTCTTTGCGCGAAGTAGCCGCTTCTCTGCCTCCGGGAGCCGGAGAGAGCGGCAGCTTCGGGAAGGTGAAGAAGGAAGCTGTACAACACTGGGATTGTGTGCGCAGCTTGCCAACTGATAGAAAACAGTACCTTTGCACTGTCCTGACTTTTCCAGTCAAATGAACATTCGATTGGAAGCTGTTTTAGACAACTTTTCTTTTCTTCCTGCCAAAAACTTGGCAGACCGCCGTGCAACGTCTAGAACATGATGGGAGTTGTTTTCTGTGCTGGCACAGTTTTTCCTAGCCAGACATATTGGAAAAGCTTTCTGTAAGATGTAGACTACAAAAGATGCTAAACACGAAAGTATGATGCTCTCCAGTGCTAAAAGCCGCTCCCGGGCGTTTTTCGGCAGAAGCCGCGCTAAGGAGAGCACTGTGACAGGCACAATCGTCTTTGCGCGAAGTAGCCGCTTCTCTTCCTCCGGGAGCCGGAGAGAGCGGCAGCTTCGGGAAGATGAAGAAGGAAGCTGGACAACACTGGGATTGTGTGCGCAGCTTGCCAACTGATAGAAAACAGTACCTTTGCACTCTCCTGACTTTTCCAATCATATGGACATTCGATTTGAAGCTGTTTTGGACAACTTTTCTTTTCTTCCCGCCAAACCCTTGGCAGACCTCCGTGCAACGTCTAGAACACGATGGGAGTTGTTTTCTGTGCTGGCACAGTTTTTCCTAGCCAGACATCGTGGAAAAGCTTTCTGCGAAGATTTAGAGGAGAAGAGGTGCTAAAGACGAAGGTACGATGCTCTCCAGAGCTAAAAGCCGCTCCCGGGCGTCTTTCGGCAGAAGCCGCGCTTAGGTGAGCACCGTGACTGGCACAATCGTCTTTGCGTGAAGTAGCCGCTTCTTCGCCTCCGGGAGCCGGAGAGAGCGGCAGCTTCGGGAAGATGAAGAAGGAAGCTGGACAACACTGGGATTGTGTGCGCAGCTTACCAACTGATAGAAAACAGTACCTTTGCACTCTCCTGACTTTTCCAAACACATGAACATTCGATTGGAATCTGTTTCGGACAACTTTTCTTTTCTTCCTGCCAAACACTTGGTAGACCTCCGTGCAACGTCTAGAACACGATGGGAGTTGTTTTCTGTGCTGGCACAGTTTTTCCTTGCCAGACATAGTGGAAAAGCTTTCTGCTAAGGTGGAGACTACAAAAGACGCTAAACACGAAAGTACGATGGTCTCCGGCGCTAAAAGCAGATCCCGGGCGTCTTTCGGCAGAAGCCGCGCTAAGGAGAGTATTGTGACCGGCACAATCGTCTTTGCGCGAAGTAGCCGCTTCTTCGCCTCCGGGAGCCAGAGAGAGCGGCAGCTTCGGGAAGGTGAAGAAGGAAGCTGTACAACACTGGGATTGTGTGTGCAGCTTGCCAACTGATAGAAAACAGTACCTGTGCACTCTCCTGACTTTTCCAATCACATGAACATTCGATTGGAAGCTGTTTTGGACAACTTTCCTTTTCTTCCTGCCAAACACTTGGCAGACCTCCGTGCAACGTCTAGAACATGATGGGAGTTGTTTTCTGTGCTGGCACAGCTTTTCCTGGCCAGACATAGTGGAAAAGCTTTCTGCTAAGATGTAGACTACAAAAGACGCTAAACACGAAAGTACGATGCTCTCCAGAGCTAAAAGCCGCTCCTGGGCGTCTTTCGACAGAAGCCGCGCTAAGGAGAGCACTGTGCCTGGCAGAATCTTCTTTGCGCGAAGTAGCCGCTTCTTCGCCTCCGGGAGCCGGAGAGAGCGGCAGCTTCGGGAAGGTGAAGAAGGAAGCTGTACAACACTGGGATTGTGTGTGCAGCTTGCCAACTGATAGAAAACAGTACCTGTGCACTCTCCTGACTTTTCCAATCACATGAACATTCGATTGGAAGCTGTTTTGGACAACTTTCCTTTTCTTCCTGCCAAACACTTGGCAGACCTCCGTGCAACGTCTAGAACATGATGGGAGTTGTTTTCTGTGCTGGCACAGCTTTTCCTGGCCAGACATAGTGGAAAAGCTTTCTGCTAAGATGTAGACGAGAAGAGGCGCTAAACACAAAAGTACGATGCTCTCCGGAGCTAAAAGCCGCTCCCGGGCGTCTTTCGGCAGAAGCCGCGCTAAGGAGAGCACTTTGACCGGCACAATGGTCTTTGCGCGAAGTAGCCGCTTCTTCGCCTCCGGGAGCCGGAGAGAGCGGCTGCTTCGGAAACGCGAAGAAGGAAGCTGTACAACCCTGGGATTGTGTGCGCAGCTTGCCAACTGATAGAAAACAGTACCTTTGCACTCTCCTGACATTTCTAATCACATGAACATTCGATTGGAAGCTGTTTTGGACAACTTTTCTTTTCTTCCTGTCAAACGCTTGGCACACCTCCGTGTAACGCCTAGAACACGATGGGAGTTCTGTGCTGGCACAGTTTTTCCAAACCAGACATCGCGGAAAAGCTTTCTGCTAAGATGTAGACTACAAAAGACGCTAAACACGAAATTACGATGCTCTCCGGAGCTAAAAGCCGCTTCCGGGCGTCTTTCGGCAGAAGCCGCGCTAAGGAGAGCACTGTGACCGGCACAATCGTCTTTGCGCGAAGTAACCGCTCCTTCACCTCCGGGAGCCAGAGAGGGCAGCATCTTCGGGAAGGTGAAGAAGGAAGCTGTACAACCCTGGGTTTGTGTGCGCAGCTTGCCAACTGATAGAAAACAGTACTTTTGCACTCTCCTGACTTTTCCAATCTCATGAACATACGATTGGAAGCTGTTTTGGACAACTTTTCTTTTCTTCCTGCCAAACACTTGGCAGACCTCCGTGCAACGTCTAGAACACGATGGGAGTTGTGTTCTGTGCTGGCAAAGTTTTTTACTGCCAGACATAGTGGAAAAGCTTTCTGTAAGATGTAGACGAGAAGAGACGCTAAACATGAAAGTACGATGCTCTCCGGAGCTAAAAGCTACTCCTGTGCGTCTTTCTGCAGAAGCCGCGCTAAGGAGAGCACTGTGACCGGCACAATCGTCTTTGCGCGAAGTAGCCGCTTTTTCGCCTCGATAGCCGGAGAGAGCGGCAGCTTCGGGAAGGTGAAGAAGGAAGCTGTACAACACTGGAATTGTGTGCGCAGCTTGCCAACTGATAGAAAACAGTACCTTTGCACTCTCCTGACTTTTCCAATCACATGAACATTCGATTGGAAGCTGTTTTGGACAACTTTTCTTTTCTTCCTGCCAAATACTTTGCAGACCTCCGTTCAACGTCTAGAACACGATGGGAGTTGTTTTCTGTGCTGGCCCAGTTTTTTCCTGCCAGACATTGTGGAAAAGCTTTCTATAAGATGTAGACTACATAAGATGCTAAACACGAAAGTATGATGCTCTCCAGAGCTAAAAGCCGCTCCCGGGCGTCTTTCGGCAGAAGCCGCGCTAGGGAGAGCACTGTGACAGGCACAATCGTCTTTGCGCGAAGTAGCCGCTTCTCTGCCTCCGGGAGCCGGAGAGAGCAACAGCTTCGGGAAGGTGAAGAAGGAAGCTGTACAACACTGGGATTGTGTGCGCAGCTTGCCAACTGATAGAAAACAGTACCTTTGCACTCTCCTGACTTTTCCAATCACATGAACATTCGATTGGAAGCTGTTTTGGAAACCTTTTCTTTTCTTCCTGCCAAACACTTGGCAGACCTCCGTGCAACGTCTAGAACACGATGGGAGTTGTTTTCTGTGCTGGCACTGTTTTTCTTACCCAGACATAGTGGAAAAGCTTTCTGCTAAGATGTAGACCAGAAGAGACGCTAAACACGAAAGTACGATGCTCTCCAGAGCTAAAAGCCACTCCCGGGTGTCTTTCGGCAGAAGCCGCACTAAGGAGAGCACTGTGACCGGCACAATCGTCTTTGCGCGAAGTAACCGCTCCTTCGCCTCCGGGAGCCAGAGAGGGCAGCATCTTCGGGAAGGTGAAGAAGGAAGCTGTACAACCCTGGGTTTGTGTGCACAGCTTGCCAACTGATAGAAAACAGTACTTTTGCACTCTCCTGACTTTTCCAATCTCATGAACATACGATTGGAAGCTGTTTTGGACAACTTTTCTTTTCTTCCTGCCAAACACTTTGCAGACCTCCGTGCAACGTCTAGAACACGATGGGAGTTGTGTTCTGTGCTGGCAAAGTTTTTTACTGCCAGACATAGTGGAAAAGCTTTCTGTAAGATGTAGACGAGAAGAGACGCTAAACATGAAAGTACGATGCTCTCCGGAGCTAAAAGCTACTCCTGTGCGTCTTTCTGCAGAAGCCGCGCTAAGGAGAGCACTGTGACCGGCACAATCGTCTTTGCGCGAAGTAGCCGCTTTTTCGCCTCGATAGCCGGAGAGAGCGGCAGCTTCGGGAAGGTGAAGAAGGAAGCTGTACAACACTGGAATTGTGTGCGCAGCTTGCCAACTGATAGAAAACAGTACCTTTGCACTCTCCTGACTTTTCCAATCACATGAACATTCGATTGGAAGCTGTTTTGGACAACTTTTCTTTTCTTCCTGCCAAATACTTTGCAGACCTCCGTTCAACGTCTAGAACACGATGGGAGTTGTTTTCTGTGCTGGCCCAGTTTTTTCCTGCCAGACATTGTGGAAAAGCTTTCTATAAGATGTAGACTACATAAGATGCTAAACACGAAAGTATGATGCTCTCCAGAGCTAAAAGCCGCTCCCGGGCGTCTTTCGGCAGAAGCCGCGCTAGGGAGAGCACTGTGACAGGCACAATCGTCTTTGCGCGAAGTAGCCGCTTCTCTGCCTCCGGGAGCCGGAGAGAGCAACAGCTTCGGGAAGGTGAAGAAGGAAGCTGTACAACACTGGGATTGTGTGCGCAGCTTGCCAACTGATAGAAAACAGTACCTTTGCACTCTCCTGACTTTTCCAATCACATGAACATTCGATTGGAAGCTGTTTTGGAAACCTTTTCTTTTCTTCCTGCCAAACACTTGGCAGACCTCCGTGCAACGTCTAGAACACGATGGGAGTTGTTTTCTGTGCTGGCACTGTTTTTCTTACCCAGACATAGTGGAAAAGCTTTCTGCTAAGATGTAGACCAGAAGAGACGCTAAACACGAAAGTACGATGCTCTCCAGAGCTAAAAGCCACTCCCGGGTGTCTTTCGGCAGAAGCCGCACTAAGGAGAGCACTGTGACCGGCACAATCGTCTTTGCGCGAAGTAACCGCTCCTTCGCCTCCGGGAGCCAGAGAGGGCAGCATCTTCGGGAAGGTGAAGAAGGAAGCTGTACAACCCTGGGTTTGTGTGCGCAGCTTGCCAACTGATAGAAAACAGTACTTTTGCACTCTCCTGACTTTTCCAATCTCATGAACATACGATTGGAAGCTGTTTTGGACAACTTTTCTTTTCTTCCTGCCAAACACTTTGCAGACCTCCGTGCAACGTCTAGAACACGATGGGAGTTGTGTTCTGTGCTGGCAAAGTTTTTTACTGCCAGACATAGTGGAAAAGCTTTCTGTAAGATGTAGACGAGAAGAGACGCTAAACATGAAAGTACGATGCTCTCCGGAGCTAAAAGCTACTCCTGTGCGTCTTTCTGCAGAAGCCGCGCTAAGGAGAGCACTGTGACTGGCACAATCGTCTTTGCGCGAAGTAGCCGCTTTTTCGCCTCGATAGCCGGAGAGAGCGGCAGCTTCGGGAAGGTGAAGAAGGAAGCTGTACAACACTGGAATTGTGTGCGCAGCTTGCCAACTGATAGAAAACAGTACCTTTGCACTCTCCTGACTTTTCCAATCACATGAACATTCGATTGGAAGCTGTTTTGGACAACTTTTCTTTTCTTCCTGCCAAATACTTTGCAGACCTCCGTTCAACGTCTAGAACACGATGGGAGTTGTTTTCTGTGCTGGCCCAGTTTTTTCCTGCCAGACATTGTGGAAAAGCTTTCTATAAGATGTAGACTACATAAGATGCTAAACACGAAAGTATGATGCTCTCCAGAGCTAAAAGCCGCTCCCGGGCGTCTTTCGGCAGAAGCCGCGCTAGGGAGAGCACTGTGACAGGCACAATCGTCTTTGCGCGAAGTAGCCGCTTCTCTGCCTCCGGGAGCCGGAGAGAGCAACAGCTTCGGGAAGGTGAAGAAGGAAGCTGTACAACACTGGGATTGTGTGCGCAGCTTGCCAACTGATAGAAAACAGTACCTTTGCACTCTCCTGACTTTTCCAATCACATGAACATTCGATTGGAAGCTGTTTTGGAAACCTTTTCTTTTCTTCCTGCCAAACACTTGGCAGACCTCCGTGCAACGTCTAGAACACGATGGGAGTTGTTTTCTGTGCTGGCACTGTTTTTCTTACCCAGACATAGTGGAAAAGCTTTCTGCTAAGATGTAGACCAGAAGAGACGCTAAACACGAAAGTACGATGCTCTCCAGAGCTAAAAGCCACTCCCGGGTGTCTTTCGGCAGAAGCCGCGCTAAGGAGAGCACTGTGACCGGCACAATCGTCTTTGCGCGAAGTAGCCGCTTTTTCGCCTCCGGGAGCCGGAGAGAGCGGCAGCTTCGGGAAGGTGAAGAAGGAAGCTGTAGAACACTGGAATTGTGTGCGCAGCTTGCCAACTGATAGAAAACAGTACCTTTGCACTCTCCTGACATTTCTAATCACATGAACATTCGATTGGAAGCTGTTTTGGACAACTTTTCTTCCTGTCAAACGCTTGGCACACCTCCGTGTAACGTCTAGAACACGATGGGAGTTCTGTGCTGGCACAGTTTTTCCAAACCAGACATTGCGGAAAAGCTTTCTGCTAAGATGTAGACTACAAAAGACGCTAAACACCAAAGCACGATGCTCTGCGGAGCTAAAAGCCGCTCCCGCGCGTCTTTCAGCAGAAGCCGCGCTAAGGAGAGCACTGTGACTGGCACAATCGTCTTTGTGCGAAGTAGCCGCTTCTCCGCCTCCGGGAGCCAGAGAGAGCGGCAGCTTCGGGAAGGTGAAGAAGGAAGCTGTACAACACTGGGATTGTGTGCGCAGCTTGCCAACTGATAGAAAACAGTACCTTTGCACTCTCCTGACTTTTCCAATCACATGAACATTCGATTGGAAGCTGTTTTGGACAACGTTACTTTTCTTCCTGCCAAACACTTGGCAGACCTCCGTGCAACGTCTAGAACACGATGGGAGATGTTCTCTGTGCTGGCACAGTTTTTTCCTGCCAGACATAGGGGAAAAGCTTTCTGTAAGATGTAGACTACAAAAGATGCTAAACACGAAGGTACGATGCTCTCCAGAGCTAAAAGCCGCTCCCGAGCGTCTTTCGGCAGAAGCCGCGCTAAGGAGAGCACTGTGACAGGCACAATCGTCTTTGCGCGAAGTAGCCGCTTCTCTGCCTCCGGGAGCCGGAGAGAGCGGCAGCTTCGGGAAGGTGAAGAAGGAAGCTGTACAACACTGGGATTGTGTGCGCAGCTTGCCAACTGATAGAAAACAGTACCTTTGCACTCTCCTGACTTTTCCAGTCAAATGAACATTCGATTGGAAGCTGTTTTGGACAACTTTTCTTTTCTTCCTGCCAAACACTTGGTAGACCTCCGTGCAACGTCTAGAACACGATGGGAGTTGTTTTCTGTGCTGGCACAGTTTTTTCCTGCCAGACATAGTGGAAAAGCTTTCTGTAAGATATAGGCGAGAAGAGACACTAAACACGAAAGTACGATGCTCTCCGGAGCTAAAAGCCGCTCCCGGGCGTCTTTCGGCAGAAGCCGCGCTAAGGAGAGCACTGTGACCGGCACAATCGTCTTTGCGCGAAGTAGCCGCTTCTTCGCCTCCAGGAGCCGGAGAGAGCGGCAGCTTCGGGAAGGTGTAGAAGGAAGCTGTACAACACTGGGATTGTGTGCGCAGCTTGCCAACTGATAGAAAACAGTACCTTTGCACTCTCCTGACTTTTCCAATCACATGAACATTCGATTGGAAGCTGTTTTGGAAAACTTTTCTTTTCTTCCTGCCAAACACTTGGCAGACCTCCATGCAACGTCTAGAACACGATGGGAGTTGTTTTCTGTGCTGGCACAGTTTTTCCTAGCAAGACATATTGGAAAAACTTTCTGTAAGATGTAGACTCTAAAAGACGCTAAACACGAAAGTATGATGCTCTCCAGAGCTAAAAGCCGCTCCCGGGCGTCTTTCGGCAGAAGCCGCGCTAAGGAGAGCATTGTGAGCGGCACAATCGTCTTTGCGCGAAGTAGCCGCTTTTTCGCCCCTGGAAGCCGGAGAGAGCGGCAGCTTCGGGAAGGTGAAGAAGGAAGCTGTACAACACTGGGATTGTGTGCGCTGCTTGCCAACTGATAGAAAACAGTACCTTTGCACTCTCCTGACTTTTCCAATCACATGAACATTCGATTGGAAGCTGTTTAGGACAACTTTTCTTTTCTTCCTGCCAAACACTTGGCAGACCTCCGTGCAACGTCTAGAACACGATGGGAGTTGTTTTCTGTTCTGGCACAGTTTTTCCTAGCCAGACACTTTGGAAAAGCTTTCTGTAAGATGTAGACTACAAAAGATGCTAAACACGAAAGTATGATGCTCTCCAGAGCTAAAAGCCGCTCCCGGGCGTCTTTCGGCAGAAGCCGCGCTAAGGAGAGCACTGTGACAGGCACAATCGTCTTTGCGCGAAGTAGCCGCTTCTCTGCCTCCGAGAGCCGGAGAGAGCGGCAGCTTTGGGAAGGTGAAGAAGGAAGCTGTACAACACTGGGATTGTGTGCGCAGCTTGCCAACTGATAGAAAACAGTACCTTTGCACTCTCCTGACTTTTCCAGTCAAATGAACATTCGATTGGAAGCTGTTTTGGACAACTTTTCTTTTCTTCCTGCCAAACACTTGGCAGACCTCCGTGCAACGTCTAGAACACAATGGGAGTTGTTTTCTGTGCTGGCACAGTTTTTCCTAGCCAGACATACTGGAAAAGCTTTCTGCTAAGATGTAGACTACAAAAGACGCTAAACACGAAAGTACTATTTTTTCCGGAGCTAAAAGCTGCTCCCGGTCGTCTTTCGGAAGAAGCAGCGCTGAGGAAAGCACAGTGACCGGCACAATCGTCTTTGCGCGAAGTAGCCGCTTCTTCGCCTCCGGGAGCCGGAGAGAGCGGCAGCTTCGGGAAGGTGAAGAAGGAAGCTGTACAACACTGGAATTGTGTGCGCAGCTTGCCAACTGATAGAAAACAGTACCTTTGCACTGTCCTGAGTTTTCCAATCACATGAACATTCGATTGGAAGCTGTTTAGGACAACTTTTCTTTTCTTCCTGCCAAACACTTGGTAGACATCCGTGCAACGTCTAGAACACGATGGGAGTTGTTTTCTTTGCTGGCACAGTTTTTTCCTAGCCAGACATAGTGGAAAAGCTTTCTGTTAGTTATAGGCGAGAAGAGACACTAAACACGAAAGTACGATGCTCTCCGGAGCTAAAAGCTGCTCCCGGGCGTCTTTCGGCAGAAGCCGCGCTAAGGAGAGCACTGTGACCGGCCCAATCGTCTTTGCGCGAAGTAGCCGCTTTTTCGCCTCGGGGAGCCGGAGAGAGCGGCAGCTTCGGGAAGGTGTAGAAGGAAGCTGTACAACACTGGGATTGTGTGCGCAGCTTGCCAACTGATAGAAAACAGTACCTTTGCACTCTCCTGACTTTTCCAATCACATGAACATTCGATTGGAAGCTGTTTTGGACAACTTTTCTTTTCTTCCTGCCAAACACTTGCCAGACCTCCGTGCAACGTCTAGAACACGATGGGAGTTGTTTTCTGTGCTGGCACAGTTTTTCCTAGCCAGACTTATTGGAAAAGCTTTCTGTAAGATGTAAACTACAAAAGATGCTAAACACGAAAGTATGATGCTCTCCAGAGCTAAAAGCCGCTCCCGGGCGTCTTTTGGCAGAAGCCGCGCTAAGGAGAGCACTGTGACAGGCACAATCGTCTTTGCGCGAAGTAGCCGCTTCTCTGCCTCCTGGAGCCGGAGAGAGCTGCAGCTTCGGGAAGGTGAAGAAGGAAGCTGTAGAACACTGGGATTGTGTGCGCAGCTTGCCAACTGATAGAAAACAGTACCTTTGCACTCTCCTGACTTTTCCAATCATATGGACATTCGATTTGAAGCTGTTTTGGACAACTTTTCTTTTCTTCCTGCCAAAAACTTGGCAGACCTCCGTGCAACGTCTAGAACACGATGGGAGTTGTTTTCTGTGCTGGCATAGTTTTTCCTAGCCAGACATAGTGGAAAAGCTTTCTGTAAGATATAGGCGAGGAGAGACACTAAACACGAAAGTACGATGCTCTCCGGAGCTAAAAGCCGCTCCCGGGCGTCTTTCGGCAGAAGCCGCGCTAAGGAGAGCACTGTGACCGGCACAATCGTCTTTGCGCGAAGTAGCCGCTTTTTCGCCTCCGGGAGCCGGAGAGAGCGGCAGCTTCGGGAAGGTGAAGAAGGAAGCTGTAGAACACTGGAATTGTGTGCGCAGCTTGCCAACTGATAGAAAACAGTACCTTTGCACTCTCCTGACATTTCTAATCACATGAACATTCGATTGGAAGCTGTTTTGGACAACTTTTCTTCCTGTCAAACGCTTGGCACACCTCCGTGTAACGTCTAGAACACGATGGGAGTTCTGTGCTGGCACAGTTTTTCCAAACCAGACATTGCGGAAAAGCTTTCTGCTAAGATGTAGGCTACAAAAGACGCTAAACACCAAAGTACGATGCTCTGCGGAGCTAAAAGCCGCTCCCGAGCGTCTTTCGGCAGAAGCCGCGCTAAGGAGAGCACTGTGACAGGCACAATCGTCTTTGCGCGAAGTAGCCGCTTCTCTGCCTCCGCGAGCCGGAGAGAGCGGCAGCTTCGGGAAGGTGAAGAAGGAAGCTGTACAACACTGGGATTGTGTGCGCAGCTTGCCAACTGATAGAAAACAGTACCTTTGCACTCTCCTGACTTTTCCAGTCAAATGAACATTCGATTGGAAGCTGTTTTGGACAACTTTTCTTTTCTTCCTGCCAAAAACTTGGCAGACCTCCGTGCAACGTCTAGAACACGATGGGAGTTGTTTTCTGTGCTGGCACAGTTTTTCCTAGCCAGACATAGTGGAAAAGCTTTCTGCTAAATGTAGACTACAAAAGACGCTAAACACGAAAGTACTATTTTTTCCGAAGCTAAAAGCTGCTCCCGGTCGTCTTTCGGCAGAAGCAGCGCTGAGGAAAGCACAGTGTCCGGCACAATCGTCTTTGCGCGAAGTAGCCGCTTCTTCGCCTCCGGGAGCCGGAGAGAGCGGCAGCTTCGGGAAGCTGAAGAAGGAAGCTGTACAACACTGGAATTGTGTGCGCAGCTTGCCAACTGATAGAAAACAGTACCTTTGCACTCTCCTGACTTTTCCAATCACATGAACATTCGATTGGAAGCTGTTTAGGACAACTTTTCTTTTCTTCCTTCCAAACACTTGGTAGACCTCTGTGCAACGTCTAGAACACGATGGGAGTTGTTTTCTGTGCTGGCACAGTTTTTTCCTGCCAGACATAGTGGAAAAGCTCTCTGTAAGATATAGGCGAGAAGAGACACTAAACACGAAAGTACGATGCTCTCCGGAGCTAAAAGCCGCTCCCGGGCGTCTTTTGGCAGAAGCCGCGCTAAGGAGAGCACTGTGACCGGCCCAATCGTCTTTGCGCGAAGTAGCCGCTTCTTCGCCTCCAGGAGCCGGAGAGAGCGGCAGCTTCGGGAAGGTGAAGAAGGAAGCTGTACAACACTGGAATTGTGTGCGCAGCTTGCCAACTGATAGAAAACAGTACCTTTGCACTCTCCTGACTTTTCCATTCACATGAACATTCGATTGGAAGCTGTTTTGGACAACTTTTCTTTTCTTCCTGACAAATACTTTGCAGACCTCCGTTCAACGTCTAGAACACGGTGGGAGTTGTTTTCTGTGCTGGCCCAGTTTTTTCCTGCCAGACATTGTGGAAAAGCTTTCTGTAAGATGTAGACTACATAAGATGCTAAACATTAAAGTATGATGCTCTCCAGAGCTAAAAGCCGCTCCCGAGCGTCTTTCGGCAGAAGTCGCGCTAGGGAGAGCACTGTGACCGGCACAATCGTCTTTGCGCGAAGTAGCCGCTTCTTCGCCTCCGTTAGCCGGAGAGAGCAGCAGCTTTGGGAAGGTGAAGAAGGAAGCTATAGAACACTGGGATTGTGTGCGCAGCTTGCCAACTGATAGAAAACAGTACCTTTGCACTCTCCTGACTTTTCCAATCATATGGACATTCGATTTGAAGCTGTTTTGGACAACTTTTCTTTTCTTCCTGCCAAAAACTTGGCAGACCTCCGTGCAACGTCTAGAACACGATGGGAGTTGTTTTCTGTGCTGGCACAGTTTTTCCTAGCCAGACATAGTGGAAAAGCTTTCTGCTAAGATGTAGACTACAAAAGACGCTAAACACGAACGTACTGTTTTTGCCGGAGCTAAAAGCTGCTCCCGGTCGTCTTTCGGCAGAAGCACCGCTGAGGAAAGCACAGTGACCGGCACAATCGTCTTTGCGCGAAGTAGCCGCTTCTTCGTCTCCGGGAGCCGGAGAGAGCGGCAGCTTCGGGAAGGTGAAGAAGGAAGCTGTACAACACTGGAATTGTGTGCGCAGCTTGCCAACCGATAGAAAACAGTACCTTTGCACTCTCCTGACTTTTCCAATCATATGGACATTCGATTTGAAGCTGTTTTGGACAACTTTTCTTTTCTTCCTGCCAAAAACTTGGCAGACCTCCGTGCAACGTCTAGAACACGATGGGAGTTGTTTTCTGTGCTGGCACAGTTTTTTCCTGCCAGACATAGTGGAAAAGCTTTCTGTAAGATATAGGCGAGAAGAGACACTAAACACGAAAGTACGATGCTCTCCGGAGCTAAAAGCCGCTCCCGGGCGTCTTTCGGCAGAAGCCGCGCTAAGGAGAGCACTGTGACCGGCCCAATCGTCTTTGCGCGAAGTAGCCGCTTTTTCGCCTCGGGGAGCCGGAGAGAGCGGCAGCTTCGGGAAGGTGTAGAAGGAAGCTGTACAACACTGGGATTGTGTGCGCAGCTTGCCAACAACTGATAGAAAACAGTACCTTTGCACTCTCCTGACTTTTCCAATCACATGAACATTCGATTGGAAGCTGTATTGGACAACTTTTCTTTTCTTCCTGCCAAACACTTGGCAGACCTCCGTGCAACGTCTAGAACACGATGGGAGTTGTTTTCTGTGCTGGCACAGTTTTTCCTAGCCAGACATATTGGAAAAGCTTTCTGTAAGATGTAGACTACAAAAGATGCTAAACACGAAAGTATGATGCTCTCCAGAGCTAAAAGCCGCTCCCGGGCGTCTTTTGGCAGAAGCCGCGCTAAGGAGAGCACTGTGACAGGCACAATCGTCTTTGCGCGAAGTAGCCGCTTCTCTGCCTCCGGGAGCCGGAGAGAGCGGCAGCTTTTTGAAGGTGAAGAAGGAAGCTGTACAACACTGGGATTGTGTGCGCAGCTTGCCAACTGATAGAAAACAGTACCTCTGCACTCTCCTGACTTTTCCAGTCAAATGAACATTCGATTGGAAGCTGTTTTGGACAACTTTTCTTTTCTTCCTGCCAAAAACTTGGCAGACCTCCGTGCAACGTCTAGAACACGATGGGAGTTGTTTTCTGTGCTGGCATAGTTTTTCCTTGCCAGACATAGTGGAAAAGCTTTCTGCTAAGATGTAGACTACAAAAGACGCTAAACATGAAAGTACTATTTTTTCCGGAGCTAAAAGCTGCTCCCGGTCGTCTTTCGGAAGAAGCAGCGCTGAGGAAAGCACAGTGACCGGCACAATCGTCTTTGCGCGAAGTAGCCGCTTCTTCGCCTCGGGGAGCCGGAGAGAGCGGCAGCTTCGGGAAGCTGAAGAAGGAAGCTGTACAACACTGGAATTGTGTGCGCAGCTTGCCAACTGATAGAAAACTGTACCTTTGCACTCTCCTGACTTTTCCAATCACATGAACATTCGATTGGAAGCTGATTTGGACAACTTTTCTTTTCTTCCTTCCAAACACTTGGTAGACCCCCGTGCAACGTCTAGAACACGATGGGAGTTGTTTTCTGTGCTGGCACAGTTTTTTCCTAGCCAGACATAAGGGAAAAGCTTTCTGTAAGATATAGGCGAGAAGAGACACTAAACACGAAAGTATGATGCTCTCCAGAGCTAAAAGCCGCTCCCGGGCGTCTTTCGGCAGAAGCCGCGCTAAGGAGAGCACTGTGACCGGCCCAATCGTCTTTGCGCGAAGTAGCCGCTTTTTCGCCTCGGGGAGCCGGAGAGAGCGGCAGCTTCGGGAAGGTGTAGAAGGAAGCTGTACAACACTGGGATTGTGTGCGCAGCTTGCCAACAACTGATAGAAAACAGTATCTTTGCACTCTCCTGACTTTTCCAATCACATGAACATTCGATTGGAAGCTGTATTGGACAACTTTTCTTTTCTTCCTGCCAAACACTTGGCAGACCTCCGTGCAACGTCTAGAACACGATGGGAGTTGTTTTCTGTGCTGGCACAGTTTTTCCTAGCCAGACATATTGGAAAAGCTTTCTGTAAGATGTAGACTACAAAAGATGCTAAACACGAAAGTATGATGCTCTCCAGAGCTAAAAGCCGCTCCCGGGCGTCTTTCGGCAGAAGCCGCGCTAAGGAGAGCACTGTGACAGGCACAATCGTCTTTGCGCGAAGTAGCCGCTTCTCTGCCTCCGGGAGCCGGAGAGAGCGGCAGCTTCGGGAAGGTGAAGAAGGAAGCTGTACAACACTGGGATTGTGTGCGCAGCTTGCCAACTGATAGAAAACAGTACCTTTGCACTCTCCTGACTTTTCCAGTCAAATGAACATTCGATTGGAAGCTGTTTTGGACAACTTTTCTTTTCTTCCTGCCAAAAACTTGGCAGACCTCCGTGCAACGTCTAGAACACGATGGGAGTTGTTTTCTGTGCTGGCATAGTTTTTCCTAGCCAGACATAGTGGAAAAGCTTTCTGCTAAGATGTAGACTACAAAAGACGCTAAACACGAAAGTACTATTTATTCCGGAGCTAAAAGCTGCTCCCGGTCGTCTTTCGGCAGAAGCAGCGCTGAGGAAAGCACAGTGACCGGCACAATCGTCTTTGCGCGAAGTAGCCGCTTCTGCGCCTCCGGGAGCCGGAGAGAGCGGCAGCTTCGGGAAGCTGAAGAAGGAAGCTGTACAACACTGGAATTGTGTGCGCAGCTTGCCAACTGATAGAAAACAGTACCTTTGCACTCTCCTGACTTTTCCAGTCAAATGAACATTCGATTGGAAGCTGTTTTGGACAACTTTTCTTTTCTTCCTGCCAAAAACTTGGCAGACCTCCGTGCAACGTCTAGAACACGATGGGAGTTGTTTTCTGTGCTGGCACAGTTTTTCCTAGCCAGACATATTGGAAAAGCTTTCTGTAAGATGTAGACTACAAAAGATGCTAAACACGAAAGTATGATGCTCTCCAGAGCTAAAAGCCGCTCCCGGGCGTCTTTCGGCAGAAGCCGCGCTAAGGAGAGCACTGTGAAAGGCACAATCGTCTTTGCGCGAAGTAGCCGCTTCTCTGCCTCCAGGAGCCGCAGAGAACGGCAGCTTCGGGAAGGTGAAGAAGGAAGCTGTACAACACTGGGATTGTGTGCGCAGCTTGCCAACTGATAGAAAACAGTACCTTTGCACTCTCCTGACTTTTCCAGTCAAATGAACATTCGATTGGAAGCTGTTTTGGACAACTTTTCTTTTCTTCCTGCCAAAAACTTGGCAGACCTCCGTGCAACGTCTAGAACACGATGGGAGTTGTTTTCTGTGCTGGCATAGTTTTTCCTAGCCAGACATAGTGGAAAAGCTTTCTGCTAAGATGTAGACTACAAAAGACGCTAAACACGAAAGTACTATTTTTTCCGGAGCTAAAAGCTGCTCCCGGTCGTCTTTCGGCAGAAGCAGCGCTGAGGAAAGCACAGTGACCGGCACAATCGTCTTTGCGCGAAGTAGCCGCTTCTTCGCCTCCGGGAGCCGGAGAGAGCGGCAGCTTCGGGAAGCTGAAGAAGGAAGCTGTACAACACTGGAATTGTGTGCGCAGCTTGCCAACTGATAGAAAACAGTACCTTTGCACTCTCCTGACTTAGTATGATGCTCTCCCGAGCTAAAAGCCGCTCTCGGGCGTTTTTGGGCAGGAGCCACGCTAAGGAGAGCACTGTGACCGGCACAATCGTCTTTGCGCGAAGTAGCCACTTCTTCGCCTCCGGGAGCCAGAGAGAGCGGCAGCTTCGGGAAGGTGAAGAAGGAAGCTGTACAACACTGGGATTGTGTGCGCAGTGTTTTGCGGAGAAAAGAAGAAACCTGAAAACTTCGTAAAATTGTAAAGTTCGGTATGATTTATTACGACACGTGCCGGACGCAAGCGTCCCCAATAGGCAAGCGTACCTCTGAAGACCTTGGGTCTTCTTTAATCCCCTTCCCAAATGCATATGCATACAGTTTCACAATTTGTTCATACATATGCATTCCACGTGACATTTAGCACTAGTTCTTCTTTATCAGAGGAATTCCTAGGTCTGGGGCAGATCGACCTTGCGGTAATTTCTGTTTTCCTTTCTCTGTCTCCCTGTTGTCTCTGGAATGCGGCCTTTCCTTCAGCTTTTGGCCCCACAGACCTCTCACCTCTTCTCGGCACTTTACCTAATTAAAAATGGATCCCCACTTCGTCTCAGCAGCTTGCCAACAACTGATAGAAAAGTGTACCTTTGCACTCTCCTGACTTTTCCAATCACATGACCATTCGATTGGAAGCTGTTTTGGAAACCTTTTCTTTTCTTCCTGCCAAACACTTGGCAGACCTCTGTGCAACGTCTAGAACACGATGGGAGGTGTTTTCTGTGCTGGCGCAGCTTTTCCCAGCCAGACATATTGGAAAAGCTTTCTGCTAAGATGTAGACTACAAAAGACGCTAAACACGAAAGTACGATGCTCTCCGGAGCTAAAAGCCGCTCCCGGGCGTCTTTCGGCAGAAGCCGCGCTAAGGAGAGCGCTGTGACCGGCACAATCGTCTTTGCGCGAAGTAGCCGCTTCTTCGCCTCCGGCAGCTGGAGGGAGCGGCAGCTTTGGGAAGGTGAAGAAAGAAGCTGTACAACACTGGGATTGTGTGCGCAGCTTGCCAACTGATAGAAAACAGTACCTTTGCACTCTCCTGACTTTTCCAATCACATGAACATTCAATTGGAAGCTTTTTTGGACCACTTTTCTTTTCTTCCTGCCAAACACTTGCCAGACCTCCGTGCAACGTCTAGAACACGATGGGAGTTGTTTTCTGTGCTGGCACAGTTTTTCCTGCCAGACATACAGGAAAAGCTTTCTGCTAAGATGTAGACTACAAAAGACGCTAAACACGAAAGTACGACGCTCTCCGGAGCTAAAAGCCGCTCCCGGGCGTCTTTCGGCAGAAGCCGCACTAAGGAGAGCACTGTGACCGGCACAATCGTCTGGCTCGATGTAGTCGCTTCTTCGCCTCCAGGAGCCGGAGAGAGCGGCATCTTCGGGAAGGTTTACAAGGAAGCTGTACAACACTGGGATTGTGTGCGCAGCTTGCCAACTGATGAAAAACAGTACCTTTGCACTCTCCTGACTTTTCCAATCACATGAGCATTCAATTTAAAGCTGTTTTGGACAATTTTTCTTTACTTCCTGCCAAACACTTGGCAGACCTCCGTGCGACGTCTAGAACAGGATGGGAGTTGTTTTCTGTGCTGGCATAGTTTTTCCTAGCCAGACATATTGGAAAAGCTTTCTGCTAAGATGTAGACTACAAAAGACGCTAAACATGAAAGTACGATTCTCTACGGAGCTAAAAGCCGCTCCCAGGCGTCTTTCGGCAGAAGCCGCGCGAAGGAGTGCACTGTGACGGGCACAATCGTCTTGCGCGATGTAGCCGCTTCTTCGCCTCCGGGAGCCGGAGAGAGTGGCAGCTTTGGGAAGGTGAAGAAGGAAGCTGTACAACACTGGGATTGGGTGCGCAGCTTGCCAACTGATAGAAAACAGTACCTTTGCACTCTCCTGACTTTTCCAATCACATGAACATTCGATTGGAAGCTGTTTTGGACAACTTTTCTTTTCTTCCTGCCAAATAGTTGGCAGAACTCCGTGCAACGTCTAGAACACGATGGGAGTTGTTTTCTGTGCTGGCACAGCTTTTCCTAGCCAGACATAGTGGAAAAGCTTTCTGCTAAGATGTAGACTACAAAAGACGCGAAACATGAAAGTACGATGCTCTCCGGAGCTAAAAGCCACTCCCGGGCGTCTTTCGGCAGAAGCCGCGCTAAGGGGAGCACTGTGACCGGCACAATCGTCTTTGCCCGAAGTAGCCGTTTCTTCGCCTCCGGGACCCGGAGAGAGCGGCAGCTTTGGGAAGGTGAAGAAGGAAGCTGTACAACACTGGGATTGTGTGCGCAGCTTGTCAGCTGATAGAAAACAGTACCTTTTCACTCTTCTGACTTAGTATGATGCTCTCCCGAGCTAAAAGCCGCTCTCGGGCGTTTTTCGGCAGGAGCCGCGCTAAGGAGAGCACTGTGACCGGCACAATCGTCTTTGCGCGAAGTAGCCACTTCTTCGCCTCCGGGAGCCAGAGAGAGCGGCAGCTTCGGGAAGGTGAAGAAGGAAGCTGTACAACACTGGGATTGTGTGCGCAGTGTTTTGCGGAGAAAAGAAGAAACCTGAAAACTTCGTAAAATTGTAAAGTTCGGTATGGTTTATAACGACACGTGCCGGACGCAAGCGTCCCCAATAGGCAAGCGTACCTCTGAAGACCTCGGGTCTTCTTTTATCCCCCTCCCAAATGCATATGCATACAGTTTCTCAATAAGTTCATACATATTCATTCCGCGCGACATTTAGCACTAGTTCTTCTTTATCAGAGGAATTCCTAGGTCTGGGGCAGATCGACTTTGCGGTAATTTCTGTTTTCCTTTCTCTGTCTCCCTGCTGTCTCTGGAATGCGGCCTTTCCTTCAGCTTTTGGCCCCACAGACCTCTCACCTCTTCCCGGCACTTCACCTAATTAAAAATGGATCCCCACTTCGTCTCAGCAGCTTGCCAACAACTGATAGAAAAGTGTACCTTTGCACTCTCCTGACTTTTCCAATCACATGACCATTCGATTGGAAGCTGTTTTGGACAACTTTTCTTTTCTTCCTGCCAAACACTTGGCAGACCTCCGTGGAAAGTCTAGAACATGATGGGAGTTGTTTTCTGTGCTGGCACAGTTTTTCCCGGCAAGACATAGTGGAAAAGCTTTCTGCTAAGATGTAGACTACAAAAGACGCTAAACACGAAAGTACGATGCTCTACGGAGCTAAAAGCCGCTCCCGGGCGTCTTTCGGCAGAAGCCGCGCTAAGGAGAGCGCTGTGACCGGCACAATCGTCTTTGCGCGTGATAGCCGCTTCTTCGCCTCCGGCAGCCGGAGAGCGCGGCAGCTTCGGGAAGGTGAAGAAGGAAGCTGTAGAACACTGGGATTGTGTGCGCAGCTTGCCAACTGATAGAAAACAGTACCTTTGCACTCTCCTGACTTATCCAATCACATGAGCATTCAATTGGAAGCTGTTTTGGACAATTTTTCTTTACTTCCTGCCAAACACTTGGCAGACCTCCGTGCAACGTCTAGAACACGATGGGAGTTGTTTTCTGTGCTGGCACAGTTTTTCCTAGCCAGACATATTGGAAAAGCTTTCTGCTAAGATGTAGACGAGAAGAGATGCTAAACACGAAAGTACGATGCTCTCCGGAGCTAAAAGCCGCTCCCGGGCGTCTTTCGGCAGAAGCCGCGCTAGGGAGAGCACTGTGACCGGCACAATCATCTTTGCACGAAGTAGCCGCTTCTTCGCCTCCGGGAGCCGGAGAGAGCGGCAGCTTCAGGAAGGTGAAGAAGGAAGCTGTACAACACTGGGATTGTGTGCGCAGCTTGCCAACAACTGATAGAAAACAGTTCCTTTGCACTTTCCTGACTTTTCCAATCACATGAACATTCGATTGGAAGCTGTTTTGGACAACTTTTCTTTTCTTCCTGCCAAACACTTGGCAGACCTCCGTGCAACGTCTAGAACACGATGGGAGTTCTTTTCTGTGCTGGTAAAGTTTTTCCTGGCCAGACATAGTGGAAAAGCTTTCTGCTAAAATTTAGAGGAGAAGAGACGCTAAAGACGAAGGTACGCAGCTCTCCGGAGCTAAAAGCCGCTCCTGGGCGTCTTCCGGCAGAAGCCGCGCTAAGGAGAGCACTGTGACCGGCACAATCGTCTTTGCGCGAAGTAGCTGCTTGTTCGCCTCCGGGAGCCGGAGAGAGCGGCAGCTTCGGGAAGGTGAAGAAGGAAGCTGTAAAACACGGGGATTGTGTGCGCAGCTTGCCAACTGATAGAAAACAGTACCTTTGCACTCTCCTGACTTACTACGATGCTCTCCGGAGCTAAAAGCCGCTCCCGGGCGTCTTTCGGCAGAAGCCGCGCTTAGGAGAGCACTGTGACCGGCACAATCGTCTTTGTGCGAAGTAGCCGCTTCTTCGCCTCCGGCAGCCGGAGAGAGTGGCAGCTTCGGGAAGGTGAAGAAGGAAGCTGTACAACACTGGGATTGTGTGCGCAGCTTGCCAACTGATAGAAAACAGTACCTTTGCACTCTCCTGACTTTTCCAATCACATGAACATTCGATTGGAAGCTGTTTTGGACAACTTTTCTTTTCTTCCTGCCAAACACTTGGCAGACCTCCGTGCAACGTCTAGAACACGATGGGAGTTGTTTTCTGTTCTGGCACAGTTTTTCCTAGCCAGACATAGAGAAAAAGCTTTCTGCTAAGATGTAGACAAGAAGAGACGCTAAACACAAAAGTACGATGCTCTACGGAGCTAAAAGCCGCTCCCGGGCGTCTTTCGACAGAAGCCGCGCTAAGGAGAGCACTGTGACCGGCGCAATCGTCTTTGCGCGAAGTAGCCACTTCTTCGCCTCCGGGAGCCAGAGAGAGCGGCAGCTTTGGGAACGTGAAGAAGGAAGCTGTACAACACTGGGATTGTGTGCGCAGCTTGCCAACAACTGATAGAAAACAGTATCTTTGCACTCTCCTGAATTTCCAATCACATGAACATTCCATGGGAAGCTATTTGGACAACTTTTCTTTTCTTCCTGCCAAACACTTGGCAGACCTCAGTGCAACGTCTCTAACATGATGCGAGTTGTTTTCTGTGCTGGCACAGTTTTTACTAGCCAGACATAGTGGAAAAGCTTTCTGCTAAGATGTAGACTACAAAAGACGCTAAACACCAAAGTATGATGCTCTCCGGAGCTACAAGCCGCTCCCGGGTGTCTTTCGGCAGAAGCCGCGCTTAGGAGAGCACTGTGACCGGCACAATCGCCTTTGCCCGAAGTAGCCATTTCTTCACCTCCGAAAGCCGGAGAGAGCAGCAGCTTCGGAAAGGTGAAGAAGGAAGCTGTACAACACTGGGATTGTGTGCGCAGCTTGCCAACTGATAGAAAACAGTACTTTTGCACTCTCCTGACTTTTCCAATCAAATGAACATTCGATTGGAAGCTGTTTTGGACAACTTTTCTTTTCTTCCTGCCAAACACTTGGCAGACCTCTGTGCAACGTCTCTAACACGATGGGAGTTGTTTTCTGTGCTGGCACAGTTTTTCCTAGCCAGACATAGTGGAAAAGCTTTCTGCAAAGATGTAGACGAGAAGAGATGCTAAACACGAAAGTACGATGCTCTCCGGAGCTAAAAGCCGCTCCCGGGCGTCTTTCGGCAGAAGCCGCGCTAAGGAGAGCACTGTGACCGGCACAATCATCTTTGCACGAAGTAGCCGCTTCTTCGCCTCCGGGAGCCGGAGAGAGCGGCAGCTTCGGGAAGGTGAAGAAGGAAGCTGTACAACACTGGGATTGTGTGCGCAGCTTGCCAACTGATAGAAAACAGTTCCTTTGCACTCTCCTGACTTTTCCAATCACATGAATATTCGATTGGAAGCTGTTTTGGACAACTTCTCTTTTCTTCCTGCCAAACACTTGGCAGACCTCCGTGCAACGTCTAGAACACGATTGGAGTTCTTTTCTTTGCTGGCAAAGTTTTTCCTGGCCAGACATAGTGGAAAAGCTTTCTGCTAAGATTTAGAGGAGAAGAGACGCTAAAGACGAAAGTACGCAGCTCTCCGGAGCTAAAAGCCGCTCCTGGGCGTCTTCCGGCAGAAGCCGCGCTAAGGAGAGCACTGTGACCGGCACAATCGTCTTTGCGCGAAGTAGCTGCTTCTTCGCCTCCGAAAGCCGGAGAGAGCGGCAGCTTCGGGAAGGTGAAGAAGGAAGCTGTAAAACACTGGGATTGTGTGCGCAGCTTGCCAACTGATAGAAAACAGTACCTTTGCACTTTCCTGACTTACAACGATGCTCTCCGGAGCTAAAAGCCGCTCCCGGGCGTCTTTCGGCAGAAGCCGCGCTTAGGAGAGCACTGTGACCGGCACAATCGTCTTTGCGCGAAGTAGCTGCTTCTTCGCCTCCGAAAGCCGGAGAGATCGGCAGCTTCGGGAAGGTTTAGAAGGAAGCTGTACAACACTGGGATTGTGTGCGCAGCTCGCCAACTTGTAGAAAACAGTACCTTTGCACTCTCCTGACTTTTCCAATCACATGAACATTCGATTGGAAGCTGTTTTGGACAACTTTTCTTTTCTTCCTGCCAAACACTTGGCAGACCTCCGTGCAACGTCTAGAACACGATGGGAGTTGTTTTCTGTGCTGGCACAGTTTTTACTAGCCAGACATAGTGGAAAAGCTTTCTGCTAAAATGTAGACTACAAAAGACGCTAAACACCAAAGTATGATGCTCTCCGGAGCTACAAGCCGCTCCCGGGCGTCTTTCGGCAGAAGCCGCGCTTAGGAGAGCACTGTGACCGGCACAATCGCCTTTGCCCGAAGTAGCCATTTCTTCACCTCCGAAAGCCGGAGAGAGCAGCAGCTTCGTAAAGGTGAAGAAGGAAGCTGTACAACACTGGGATTGTGTGCGCAGCTTGCCAACTGATAGAAAACAGTACTTTTGCACTCTCCTGACTTTTCCAATCACATGAACATTCGATTGGAAGCTGTTTTGGACAACTTTTCTTTTCTTCCTGCCAAACACTTGGCAGACCTCTGTGCAACGTCTCTAACACGATGGGAGTTGTTTTCTGTGCTGGCACAGTTTTTCCTAGCCAGACATAGAGGAAAAGATTTCTGCTAAGATGTAGACTACAAAAGACGCTAAACACGAAAGTACGATGCTCTCCGGAGCTAAAAGCCGCTCCCGGGCGTCTTTCAGCAGAAGCCGCGCTTAGGAGAGCACTGTGACCGGCACAATCGTCTTTGAGCGAAGTAGCGGATGCTTCGCCTCCGGGAGCCGGAGGGAGTGGCAGCTTCGGGAAGGTGAAGAAGGAAGCTGTACAACACTGGGATTGTGTGCGCAGCTTGCCAACAACTGATAGAAAACAGTATCTTTGCACTCTCCTGACTTTTCCAATCACATAAACATTCGATTGGAAGCTGTTTTTGACAACTTTTCTTTTCTTCCTGCCAAACACTTGGCAGACCTCCGTGCAACGTCTAGAACACGATGGGAGTTGTTTTCTGTGCTGGCACAGTTTTTCCCAGCCAGACATAGTGGAAAAGCTTTCTGCTAAGATGTAGACGAGAAGAGATGCTAAACACGAAAGTAAGATGCTCTCCGGAGCTAAAAGCCGCTCCCGGGCGTCTTTCGGCAGAAGCCGCGCTAAGGAGAGCACTGTGACCGGCACAATCATCTTTGCACGAAGTAGCCGCTTCTTCGCCTCCGGGAGCCGGAGAGAGCGGCAGCTTCGGGAAGGTGAAGAAGGAAGCTGTACAACACTGGGATTGTGTGCGCAGCTTGCCAACTGATAGAAAACAGTTCCTTTGCACTCTCCTGACTTTTCCAATCACATGAATATTCGATTGGAAGCTGTTTTGGACAACTTTTCTTTTCTTCCTGCCAAACACTTGGCAGACCTCCGTGCAACGTCTAGAACACGATTGGAGTTCTTTTCTGTGCTGGCAAAGTTTTTCCTGGCCAGACATAGTGGAAAAGCTTTCTGCTAAGATTTAGAGGAGAAGAGACGCTAAAGACGAAAGTACGCAGCTCTCCGGAGCTAAAAGCCGCTCCTGGGCGTCTTCCGGCAGAAGCCGCGCTAAGGAGGGCACTGTGACTGGCACAATCGTCTTTGCGCGAAGTAGCTGCTTCTTCGCCTCAGGGAGCCGGAGAGAGCGGCAGCTTCGGGAAGGTGAAGAAGGAAGCTGTACAACACTGGGATTGTGTGCGCAGCTTGCCAACTGATAGAAAACAGTACCTTTGCACTCTCCTGACTTTTCCAATCACATGAATATTCGATTGGAAGCTGTTTTGGACAACTTTTCTTTTATTCCTGCCAAACACTTGGCAGACTCCCGTGCAACGTCTAGAACACGATGGGAGTTGTTTTCTGTGCTGGCACAGTTTTTCCTAGCCAGACATAGAGAAAAAGCTTTCTGCTAAGATGTAGACAAGAAGAGACGCTAAACACAAAAGTACGATGCTCTACGGAGCTAAAAGCCGCTCCCGGGCGTCTTTCGACAGAAGCCGCGCTAAGGAGAGCACTGTGACCAGCGCAATCGTCTTTGCGCGGAGTAGCCACTTCTTCGCCTCCGGGAGCCAGAGAGAGCGGCAGCTTTGGGAAGGTGAAGAAGGAAGCTGTACAACACTGGGATTGTGTGCGCAGCTTGCCAACAACTGATAGAAAACAGTATCTTTGCACTCTCCTGAATTTCCAATCACATGAACATTCCATGGGAAGCTATTTGGACAACTTTTCTTTTCTTCCTGCCAAACACTTGGCAGACCTCCGTGCAACGTCTCTAACACGATGGGAGTTGTTTTCTGTGCTGGCACAGTTTTTACTAGCCAGACATAGTGGAAAAGCTTTCTGCTAAGATGTAGACTACAAAAGACGCTAAACACCAAAGTATGAGGCTCTCCGGAGCTACAAGCCGCTCCTGGGCGTCTTTCGGCAGAAGCCGCGCTAAGGAGAGCACTGTGACTGGCACAATCGTCTTTGCCCGAAGTAGCCATTTCTTCGCCTCCGAAAGCCGGAGAGAGCAGCAGCTTCGGAAAGCTGAAGAAGGAAGCTGTACAACACTGGGATTGTGTGCGCAGCTTGCCAACTGATAGAAAACAGTACTTTTGCACTCTCCTGACTTTTCCAATCACATGAACATTCAATTGGAAGGTGTTTTGGACAACTTTTCTTTTCTTCCTGCCAAACACTTGGCAGACCTCCGTGCAACGTCTAGAACACGATGGGAGTTGTTTTCTGTGCTGGCACAGTTTTTCCTAGCCAGACATAGAGAAAAAGCTTTCTGCTAAGATGTAGACAAGAGGAGACGCTAAACACAAAAGTACGATGCTCTCCGGAGCTAAAAGCCACTCCCGGGCGTCTTTCGGCAGAAGCCGCGCTAAGGGGAGCACTGTGACCGGCACAATCGTCTTTGCCCGAAGTAGCCGTTTCTTCGCCTCCGGGACCCGGAGAGAGCGGCAGCTTTGGGAAGGTGAAGAAGGAAGCTGTACAACACTGGGATTGTGTGCGCAGCTTGTCAGCTGATAGAAAACAGTACCTTTGCACTCTTCTGACTTAGTATGATGCTCTCCCGAGCTAAAAGCCGCTCTCGGGCGTTTTTCGGCAGGAGCCGCGCTAAGGAGAGCACTGTGACCGGCACAATCGTCTTTGCGCGAAGTAGCCACTTCTTCGCCTCCGGGAGCCAGAGAGAGCGGCAGCTTCGGGAAGGTGAAGAAGGAAGCTGTACAACACTGGGATTGTGTGCGCAGTGTTTTGCGGAGAAAAGAAGAAACCTGAAAACTTCGTAAAATTGTAAAGTTCGGTATGGTTTATAACGACACGTGCCGGACGCAAGCGTCCCCAATAGGCAAGCGTACCTCTGAAGACCTCGGGTCTTCTTTTATCCCCCTCCCAAATGCATATGCATACAGTTTCACAATAAGTTCATACATATTCATTCCGCGCGACATTTAGCACTAGTTCTTCTTTATCAGAGGAATTCCTAGGTCTGGGGCAGATCGACCTTGCGGTAATTTCTGTTTTCCTTTCTCTGTCTCCCTGCTGTCTCTGGAATGCGGCCTTTCCTTCAGCTTTTGGCCCCACAGACCTCTCACCTCTTCCCGGCACTTCACCTAATTAAAAATGGATCCCCACTTCGTCTCAGCAGCTTGCCAACAACTGATAGAAAAGTGTACCTTTGCACTCTCCTGACTTTTCCAATCACATGACCATTCGATTGGAAGCTGTTTTGGACAACTTTTCTTTTCTTCCTGCCAAAAACTTGGCAGACCTCCGTGGAAAGTCTAGAACATGATGGGAGTTGTTTTCTGTGCTGGCACAGTTTTTCCCGGCAAGACATAGTGGAAAAGCTTTCTGCTAAGATGTAGACTACAAAAGACGCTAAACACGAAAGTACGATGCTCTACGGAGCTAAAAGCCGCTCCCGGGCGTCTTTCGGCAGAAGCCGCGCTAAGGAGAGCGCTGTGAGCGGCACAATCGTCTTTGCGCGTGATAGCCGCTTCTTCGCCTCCGGCAGCCGGAGAGCGCGGCAGCTTCGGGAAGGTGAAGAAGGAAGCTGTAGAACACTGGGATTGTGTGCGCAGCTTGCCAACTGATAGAAAACAGTACCTTTGCACTCTCCTGACTTATCCAATCACATGAGCATTCAATTGGAAGCTGTTTTGGACAATTTTTCTTTACTTCCTGCCAAACACTTGGCAGACCTCCGTGCAACGTCTAGAACACGATGGGAGTTGTTTTCTGTGCTGGCACAGTTTTTCCTAGCCAGACATATTGGAAAAGCTTTCTGCTAAGATGTAGACGAGAAGAGATGCTAAACACGAAAGTACGATGCTCTCCGGAGCTAAAAGCCGCTCCCGGGCGTCTTTCGGCAGAAGCCGCGCTAGGGAGAGCACTGTGACCGGCACAATCATCTTTGCACGAAGTAGCCGCTTCTTCGCCTCCGGGAGCCGGAGAGAGCGGCAGCTTCAGGAAGGTGAAGAAGGAAGCTGTACAACACTGGGATTGTGTGCGCAGCTTGCCAACAACTGATAGAAAACAGTTCCTTTGCACTTTCCTGACTTTTCCAATCACATGAACATTCGATTGGAAGCTGTTTTGGACAACTTTTCTTTTCTTCCTGCCAAACACTTGGCAGACCTCCGTGCAACGTCTAGAACACGATGGGAGTTCTTTTCTGTGCTGGTAAAGTTTTTCCTGGCCAGACATAGTGGAAAAGCTTTCTGCTAAAATTTAGAGGAGAAGAGACGCTAAAGACGAAGGTACGCAGCTCTCCGGAGCTAAAAGCCGCTCCTGGGCGTCTTCCGGCAGAAGCCGCGCTAAGGAGAGCACTGTGACCGGCACAATCGTCTTTGCGCGAAGTAGCTGCTTCTTCGCCTCCGGGAGCCGGAGAGAGCGGCAGCTTCGGGAAGGTGAAGAAGGAAGCTGTAAAACACGGGGATTGTGTGCGCAGCTTGCCAACTGATAGAAAACAGTACCTTTGCACTCTCCTGACTTACTACGATGCTCTCCGGAGCTAAAAGCCGCTCCCGGGCGTCTTTCGGCAGAAGCCGCGCTTAGGAGAGCACTGTGACCGGCACAATCGTCTTTGTGCGAAGTAGCCGCTTCTTCGCCTCCGGCAGCCGGAGAGAGTGGCAGCTTCGGGAAGGTGAAGAAGGAAGCTGTACAACACTGGGATTGTGTGCGCAGCTTGCCAACTGATAGAAAACAGTACCTTTGCACTCTCCTGACTTTTCCAATCACATGAATATTCGATTGGAAGCTGTTTTGGACAACTTTTCTTTTCTTCCTGCCAAACACTTGGCAGACCTCCGTGCAACGTCTAGAACACGATGGGAGTTGTTTTCTGTTCTGGCACAGTTTTTCCTAGCCAGACATAGAGAAAAAGCTTTCTGCTAAGATGTAGACAAGAAGAGACGCTAAACACAAAAGTACGATGCTCTACGGAGCTAAAAGCCGCTCCCGGGCGTCTTTCGACAGAAGCCGCGCTAAGGAGAGCACTGTGACCGGCGCAATCGTCTTTGCGCGAAGTAGCCACTTCTTCGCCTCCGGGAGCCAGAGAGAGCGGCAGCTTTGGGAACGTGAAGAAGGAAGCTGTACAACACTGGGATTGTGTGCGCAGCTTGCCAACAACTGATAGAAAACAGTATCTTTGCACTCTCCTGAATTTCCAATCACATGAACATTCCATGGGAAGCTATTTGGACAACTTTTCTTTTCTTCCTGCCAAACACTTGGCAGACCTCCGTGCAACGTCTCTAACATGATGCGAGTTGTTTTCTGTGCTGGCACAGTTTTTACTAGCCAGACATAGTGGAAAAGCTTTCTGCTAAGATGTAGACTACAAAAGACGCTAAACACCAAAGTATGATGCTCTCCGGAGCTACAAGCCGCTCCCGGGTGTCTTTCGGCAGAAGCCGCGCTTAGGAGAGCACTGTGACCGGCACAATCGCCTTTGCCCGAAGTAGCCATTTCTTCACCTCCGAAAGCCGGAGAGAGCAGCAGCTTCGGAAAGGTGAAGAAGGAAGCTGTACAACACTGGGATTGTGTGCGCAGCTTGCCAACTGATAGAAAACAGTACTTTTGCACTCTCCTGACTTTTCCAATCAAATGAACATTCGATTGGAAGCTGTTTTGGACAACTTTTCTTTTCTTCCTGCCAAACACTTGGCAGACCTCTGTGCAACGTCTCTAACACGATGGGAGTTGTTTTCTGTGCTGGCACAGTTTTTCCTAGCCAGACATAGTGGAAAAGCTTTCTGCAAAGATGTAGACGAGAAGAGATGCTAAACACGAAAGTACGATGCTCTCCGGAGCTAAAAGCCGCTCCCGGGCGTCTTTCGGCAGAAGCCGCGCTAAGGAGAGCACTGTGACCGGCACAATCATCTTTGCACGAAGTAGCCGCTTCTTCGCCTCCGGGAGCCGGAGAGAGCGGCAGCTTCGGGAAGGTGAAGAAGGAAGCTGTACAACACTGGGATTGTGTGCGCAGCTTGCCAACTGATAGAAAACAGTTCCTTTGCACTCTCCTGACTTTTCCAATCACATGAATATTCGATTGGAAGCTGTTTTGGACAACTTTTCTTTTCTTCCTGCCAAACACTTGGCAGACCTCCGTGCAACGTCTAGAACACGATTGGAGTTCTTTTCTTTGCTGGCAAAGTTTTTCCTGGCCAGACATAGTGGAAAAGCTTTCTGCTAAGATTTAGAGGAGAAGAGACGCTAAAGACGAAAGTACGCAGCTCTCCGGAGCTAAAAGCCGCTCCTGGGCGTCTTCCGGCAGAAGCCGCGCTAAGGAGAGCACTGTGACCGGCACAATCGTCTTTGCGCGAAGTAGCTGCTTCTTCGCCTCCGAAAGCCGGAGAGAGCGGCAGCTTCGGGAAGGTGAAGAAGGAAGCTGTAAAACACTGGGATTGTGTGCGCAGCTTGCCAACTGATAGAAAACAGTACCTTTGCACTTTCCTGACTTACTACGATGCTCTCCGGAGCTAAAAGCCGCTCCCGGGCGTCTTTCGGCAGAAGCCGCGCTTAGGAGAGCACTGTGACCGGCACAATCGTCTTTGCGCGAAATAGCTGCTTCTTCGCCTCCGAAAGCCGGAGAGATCGGCAGCTTCGGGAAGGTTTAGAAGGAAGCTGTACAACACTGGGATTGTGTGCGCAGCTCGCCAACTTGTAGAAAACAGTACCTTTGCACTCTCCTGACTTTTCCAATCACATGAACATTCGATTGGAAGCTGTTTTGGACAACTTTTCTTTTCTTCCTGCCAAACACTTGGCAGACCTCCGTGCAACGTCTAGAACACGATGGGAGTTGTTTTCTGTGCTGGCACAGTTTTTCCTAGCCAGACATAGAGAAAAAGCTTTCTGCTAAGATGTAGACAAGAAGAGACGCTAAACACAAAAGTACGATGCTCTACGGAGCTAAAAGCCGCTCCCGGGCGTCTTTCGACAGAAGCCGCGCTAAGGAGAGCACTGTGACCGGCGCAATCGTCTTTGCGCGAAGTAGCCACTTCTTCGCCTCCGGGAGCCAGACAGAGCGGCAGCTTTGGGAAGGTGAAGAAGGAAGCTGTACAACACTGGGATTGTGTGCGCAGCTTGCCAACAACTGATAGAAAACAGTATCTTTGCACTCTCCTGAATTTCCAATCACATGAACATTCCATGGGAAGCTATTTGGACAACTTTTCTTTTCTTCCTGCCAAACACTTGGCAGACCTCCGTGCAACGTCTAGAACACGATGGGAGTTGTTTTCTGTGCTGGCACAGTTTTTCCCAGCCAGACATAGTGGAAAAGCTTTCTGCTAAGATGTAGACGAGAAGAGATGCTAAACACAAAAGTAAGATGCTCTCCGGAGCTAAAAGCCGCTCCCGGGCGTCTTTCGGCAGAAGCCGCGCTAAGGAGAGCACTGTGACCGGCACAATCATCTTTGCACGAAGTAGCCGCTTCTTCGCCTCCGGGAGCCGGAGAGAGCGGCAGCTTCGGGAAGGTGAAGAAGGAAGCTGTACAACACTGGGATTGTGTGCGCAGCTTGCCAACTGATAGAAAACAATTCCTTTGCACTCTCCTGACTTTTCCAATCACATAAATATTCGATTGGAAGCTGTTTTGGACAACTTTTCTTTTCTTCCTGCCAAACACTTGGCAGACCTCCGTGCAACGTCTAGAACACGATTGGAGTTCTTTTCTGTGCTGGCAAAGTTTTTCCTGGCCAGACATAGTGGAAAAGCTTTCTGCTAAGATTTAGAGGAGAAGAGACGCTAAAGACGAAAGTACGCAGCTCTCCGGAGCTAAAAGCCGCTCCTGGGCGTCTTCCGGCAGAAGCCGCGCTAAGGAGGGCACTGTGACTGGCACAATCGTCTTTGCGCGAAGTAGCTGCTTCTTCGCCTCAGGGAGCCGGAGAGAGCGGCAGCTTCGGGAAGGTGAAGAAGGAAGCTGTACAACACTGGGATTGTGTGCGCAGCTTGCCAACTGATAGAAAACAGTACCTTTGCACTCTCCTGACTTTTCCAATCACATGAATATTCGATTGGAAGCTGTTTTGGACAACTTTTCTTTTATTCCTGCCAAACACTTGGCAGACTCCCGTGCAACGTCTAGAACACGATGGGAGTTGTTTTCTGTGCTGGCACAGTTTTTCCTAGCCAGACATAGAGAAAAAGCTTTCTGCTAAGATGTAGACAAGAAGAGACGCTAAACACAAAAGTACGATGCTCTACGGAGCTAAAAGCCGCTCCCGGGCGTCTTTCGACAGAAGCCGCGCTAAGGAGAGCACTGTGACCAGCGCAATCGTCTTTGCGCGGAGTAGCCACTTCTTCGCCTCCGGGAGCCAGAGAGAGCGGCAGCTTTGGGAAGGTGAAGAAGGAAGCTGTACAACACTGGGATTGTGTGCGCAGCTTGCCAACAACTGATAGAAAACAGTATCTTTGCACTCTCCTGAATTTCCAATCACATGAACATTCCATGGGAAGCTATTTGGACAACTTTTCTTTTCTTCCTGCCAAACACTTGGCAGACCTCCGTGCAACGTCTCTAACACGATGGGAGTTGTTTTCTGTGCTGGCACAGTTTTTACTAGCCAGACATAGTGGAAAAGCTTTCTGCTAAGATGTAGACTACAAAAGACGCTAAACACCAAAGTATGAGGCTCTCCGGAGCTACAAGCCGCTCCTGGGCGTCTTTCGGCAGAAGCCGCGCTAAGGAGAGCACTGTGACTGGCACAATCGTCTTTGCCCGAAGTAGCCATTTCTTCGCCTCCGAAAGCCGCAGAGAGCAGCAGCTTCGGAAAGCTGAAGAAGGAAGCTGTACAACACTGGGATTGTGTGCGCAGCTTGCCAACTGATAGAAAACAGTACTTTTGCACTCTCCTGACTTTTCCAATCACATGAACATTCAATTGGAAGGTGTTTTGGACAACTTTTCTTTTCTTCCTGCCAAACACTTGGCAGACCTCCGTGCAACGTCTAGAACACGATGGGAGTTGTTTTCTGTGCTGGCACAGTTTTTCCTAGCCAGACATAGAGAAAAAGCTTTCTGCTAAGATGTAGACAAGAGGAGACGCTAAACACAAAAGTACGATGCTCTACGGAGCTAAGAGCCGCTCCCGGGCGTCTTTCGACAGAAGCCGCGCTAAGGAGAGCACTGTGACCGGCGCAATCGTCTTTGCGCGAAGTAGCCACTTCTTCGCCTCCGGGAGCCAGAGAGAGCGGCAGCTTTGGGAAGGTGAAGAAGGAAGCTGTACAACACTGGGATTGTGTGCGCAGCTTGCCAACAACTGATAGAAAACAGTATCTTTGCACTCTCCTGAATTTCCAATCACATGAACATTCCATGGGAAGCTATTTGGACAACTTTTCTTTTCTTCCTGCCAAACACTTGGCAGACCTCCGTGCAACATCTCTAACACGATGCGAGTTGTTTTCTGTGCTGGCACAGTTTTTACTAGCCAGACATATTGGAAAAGCTTTCTGCTAAGATGTAGACTACAAAAGACGCTAAACACCAAAGTATGATGCTCTCCGGAGCTACAAGCCGCTCCCGGGCGTCTTTCGGCAGAAGCCGCGCTTAGGAGAGCACTGTGACCGGCACAATCGCCTTTGCCCGAAGTAGCCATTTCTTCACCTCCGAAAGCCGGAGAGAGCAGCAGCTTCGTAAAGGTGAAGAAGGAAGCTTTACAACACTGGGATTGTGTGCGCAGCTTGCCAACTGATAGAAAACAGTACTTTTGCACTCTCCTGACTTTTCCAATCACATGAACATTCGATTGGAAGCTGTTTTGGACAACTTTTCTTTTCTTCCTGCCAAACACTTGGCAGACCTCTGTGCAACGTCTCTAACACGATGGGAGTTGTTTTCTGTGCTGGCACAGTTTTTCCTAGCCAGACATAGAGGAAAAGATTTCTGCTAAGATGTAGACTACAAAAGACGCTAAACACGAAAGTACGATGCTCTCCGGAGCTAAAAGCCGCTCCCGGGCGTCTTTCAGCAGAAGCCGCGCTTAGGAGAGCACTGTGACCGGCACAATCGTCTTTGCGCGAAGTAGCGGATGCTTCGCCTCCGGGAGCCGGAGGGAGTGGCAGCTTCGGGAAGGTGAAGAAGGAAGCTGTACAACACTGGGATTGTGTGCGCAGCTTGCCAACAACTGATAGAAAACAGTATCTTTGCACTCTCCTGACTTTTCCAATCACATAAACATTCGATTGGAAGCTGTTTTTGACAACTTTTCTTTTCTTCCTGCCAAACACTTGGCAGACCTCCGTGCAACGTCTAGAACACGATGGGAGTTGTTTTCTGTGCTGGCACAGTTTTTCCCAGCCAGACATAGTGGAAAAGCTTTCTGCTAAGATGTAGACGAGAAGAGATGCTAAACACGAAAGTAAGATGCTCTCCGGAGCTAAAAGCCGCTCCCGGGCGTCTTTCGGCAGAAGCCGCGCTAAGGAGAGCACTGTGACCGGCACAATCATCTTTGCACGAAGTAGCCGCTTCTTCGCCTCCGGGAGCCGGAGAGAGCGGCAGCTTCGGGAAGGTGAAGAAGGAAGCTGTACAACACTGGGATTGTGTGCGCAGCTTGCCAACTGATAGAAAACAGTTCCTTTGCACTCTCCTGACTTTTCCAATCACATGAATATTCGATTGGAAGCTGTTTTGGACAACTTTTCTTTTCTTCCTGCCAAACACTTGGCAGACCTCCGTGCAACGTCTAGAACACGATTGGAGTTCTTTTCTGTGCTGGCAAAGTTTTTCCTGGCCAGACATATTGGAAAAGCTTTCTGCTAAGATTTAGAGGAGAAGAGACGCTAAAGACGAAAGTACGCAGCTCTCCGGAGCTAAAAGCCGCTCCTGGGCGTCTTCCGGCAGAAGCCGCGCTAAGGAGGGCACTGTGACTGGCACAATCGTCTTTGCGCGAAGTAGCTGCTTCTTCGCCTCAGGGAGCCGGAGAGAGCGGCAGCTTCGGGAAGGTGAAGAAGGAAGCTGTACAACACTGGGATTGTGTGCGCAGCTTGCCAACAACTGATAGAAAACAGTATCTTTGCACTCTCCTGAATTTCCAATCACATGAACATTCCATGGGAAGCTATTTGGACAACTTTTCTTTTCTTCCTGCCAAACACTTGGCAGACCTCCGTGCAACGTCTCTAACACGATGGGAGTTGTTTTCTGTGCTGGCACAGTTTTTACTAGCCAGACATAGTGGAAAAGCTTTCTGCTAAGATGTAGACTACAAAAGACGCTAAACACCAAAGTATGAGGCTCTCCGGAGCTACAAGCCGCTCCTGGGCGTCTTTCGGCAGAAGCCTCGCTAAGGAGAGCACTGTGACTGGCACAATCGTCTTTGCCCGAAGTAGCCATTTCTTCGCCTCCGAAAGCCGGAGAGAGCAGCAGCTTCGGAAAGCTGAAGAAGGAAGCTGTACAACACTGGGATTGTGTGCGCAGCTTGCCAACTGATAGAAAACAGTACTTTTGCACTCTCCTGACTTTTCCAATCACATGAACATTCAATTGGAAGGTGTTTTGGACAACTTTACTTTTCTTCCTGCCAAACACATGGCAGACCTTTGTGCAACGTCTAGAACACGATGGGAGTTGTTTTCTGTGCTGGCACAGTTTTTCCTAGCCAGACATAGTGGAAAAGCTTTCTGCTAAGATGTAGAGTACAAAAGACGCTAAACACGAAAGTACGATGCTCTCCGGAGCTAAATCCCCTCCCGGGCGTCTTTCGGCAGAAGTCACGCTAAGGAGAGCACTGTGACCGGCACAATCGTCTTTGCGCGAAGTAGCCGCTTCTTCGCCTCTGGGAGCCGGAGAGAGCGGCAGCTTTGGGAAGGTGAAGAAGGAAGCTTTACAACACTGGGATTGTGTGCGCAGTGTTTTGCGGGGATAAGAAGAAACCTGAAAACTTCGTAAAAGTTGTAAAGTTCGGTATGATTTATTACGACACGTGCCGGACGCAAGCGTCCCCAATAGGCAAGCGTACCTCTGAAGACCTTGGGTCTTCTTTAATCCCCTTCCCAAATGCATATGCATACAGTTTCACAATTTGTTCATACATATTCATTCCGCGTGACATTTAGTACTAGTTCTTCTTTATCAGAGGAATTCCTAGGTCTGGGGCAGATCAACCTTGCGGTAATTTCTGTTTTCCTTTCTCTGTCTCCTTGCTGTCTCTGGAATGCGGCCTTTCCTTCAGGTTTTGGCGCCATAGACCTCTCACATCTTCCCGGCACTTTACCTAATTAAGAATGGATTTCCACTTCGTCTCAGCAGCTTGCCAGCAACTGATAGAAAAGTGTACCTTTGCACTCTCCTGACTTTTCCAATCACATGACCATTCGATTGGAAGCTGTTTTGGACAACTTTTCTTTTCTTCCTGCCAAACACTTGGCAGACCTCTGTGCAACGTCTAGAACACGATGGGAGGTGTTTTCTGTGCTGGCGCAGCTTTTCCTAGCCAGACATATTGGAAAAGCTTTCTGCTAAGATGTAGACTACAAAAGACACTAAACATGAAAGTACGATGACCACCGGAGAGAAAAGCCGCTCCCGGGCGTCTTTCGGCAGAAGCTGCGTTTAGGAGAGCACTGTGACCGGCACAATCGTCTTTGCGCGAAGAAGCTGCTTCTTCGCCTCCGGGAGCCAGAGAGAGCGGCAGCTTCGGGAAGGTGAAGAAAGAAGCTGTACAACACTGGGATTGTGTGCGCAGCTTGCCAACTGATAGAAAACAGTACCTTTGCACTCTCCTGACTTTTCCAATCACATGAACATTCGATTGGAAGCTGTTTTGGACAACTTTTCTTTTCTTCCTGCCAAACACTTGGCAGACCTCCGTGCAATGTCTAGAAAACGATGGGAGTTGTTTTCTGTGCTGGCACAGTTTCTCCTAGCCAGACATAGTGGAAAAGCTTTCTGCTAAGATGTAGACGAGAAGAGACACTGAACACGAAAGTACGATGCTCTCCGGAGCTAAAAGCCGCTCCCGGGCGTCTTTCGGCAGAAGCCGCGCTAAGGAGAGCACTGTGACCGGCACAATCATCTTTGCGCGAAGTAGCCGCTTCTTCGCCTCCAGGAGCCGGAGAGAGCGGCAGCTTCGGGAAGGTGAAGAAGGAAGCTGTACAACACTGGGATTGTGTGCGCAGTGTTTTGCGGAGAAAAGAAGAAACCTGAAAACTTCGTAAAAGTTGTAAAGTTCGGTATGATTTATTACGACACGTGCCGGACGCAAGCCTCCCCAATAGGCAAGCGTACCTCTGAAGACCTTGGGTCTTCTTTTATCCCCCTCCCAATTGCATATGCATACAGTTTCACAATAAGTTCATACATATTCATTCCGCGTGACATTTAGCACTAGTTCTTCTTTATCAGAGGAATTCCTAGGTCTGGGTCAGATCGACCTTGCGGTAATTTCTGTTTTCCGTTCTCTGTCTCTTTGCTGTCTCTGGAATGCGGCCTTTCCTTCAGCTTTCGGCCCCATAGACCTCTCACCTCTTCCCGGCACTTTACCTAATTAAGAATGGATCCCCACTTCGTCTCAGCAGATTGCCAACAACTGATAGAAAACAGTACCTTTGCACTCTCCTGACTTTTCCAATCACATGACCATTCGATTGGAAGCTGTTTTGGACAACTTTTCTTTTCTTCCTGCCAAACACTTGGCAGATCTCTGTGCAACGTCTAGAACTCGATGGGAGTTGTTTTCTGTGCTGACGCAGCTTTTCCTAGCCAGACATCCCGGAAAAGCTTTCTGCTAAGATGTAGACGAGAAGAGACGCTAAACACGAAAGTAGGATGCTATCCGGAGCTAAATCCCCTCCCAGGTGTCTTTTTTTGCAGAAGCCGCGCTAAGGAGAGCACTGTGACCGGCACAATCATCTTTGCACGAAGTAGCCGCTTCTTCGCCTCCGGGAGCCGGAGAGAGCGGCAGCTTTGGGAAGGTGAAGAAGGAAGCTGTACAACACTGGGATTGAGTGCGCAGCTTGTCAGCTGATAGAAAACAGTACCTTTGCGCTCTTCTGACTTAGTACGATGCTCTCCCGAGCTAAAAGCCGCTCCCGGGCGTCTTTCGGTAGGAGCCGCGCTAAGGAGAGCACTGTGACCGGCACAATCGTCTTTGCGCGAAGTAGCCACTTCTTCGCCTCCGGGAGCCAGAGAGATCGGCAGCTTCGGGAAGGTTTAGAAGGAAGCTGTACAACACTGGGATTGTGTGCGCAGCTCGCCAACTTGTAGAAAACAGTACCTTGGCACTCTCCTGGCTTTTCCAATCACATGAACATTCGATTGGAAGCTGTTTTGGACAACTTTTCTTTTCTTCCTGCCAAACACTTGGCAGACCTCCGTGCAACGTCTAGAACACGATGGGAGTTGTTTTCTGTGCTGGCACAGTTTTTCCTAGCCAGACATAGTGGAAAAGCTTTCTGCTAAGATGTAGACAAGATAAGACGCTAAACACAAAAGTACGATGCTCTACGAAGCTAAAATCCGCTCCCGGGCGTCTTTCGGCAGAAGTCGCGCTAAGAAGAGCACTGTGACCGGCACAATCGTCTTTGCGCGAAGTAGCCGCTTCTTCGCCTCCAGGAGCCGGAGAGAGCGGCAGCTTTGGGAAGGTGAAGAAGGAAGCTGTACAACACTGGGATTGTGTGCGCAGCTTGCCAACAACTGATAGAAAACCGTATCTTTGCACTCTCCTGAATTTCCAAACACATGAACATTCCATGGGAAGCTATTTTGGACAACTTTTCTTTTCTTCCTGCCAAACACTTGGCAGACCTCCGTGCAACGTCTCTAACACGATGGGAGTTGTTTTCTGTGCTGGCACAGTTTTTACTAGCCAGACATATTGGAAAAGCTTTCTGCTAAGATGTAGACTACAAAAGACGCTAAACACGAAAGTATGATGCTCTCCGGAGCTAAAAGCTGCTCCCGGGCGTCTTTCGGCAGAAGCAGCGCTCCAGAGAGCACTGTGACCGGCACAATCGTCCTTGTGCGAAGTAGCTGCTTCTTCGCCTCCGGGAGCCGGAGAGAGCAGCAGCTTCGGGAATGTGAAGAAGTAAGCTGTACAGCACTGGGATTGTGTGCGCAGCTTGACAACTGATAGAAAACAGTACCTTGGCACTCTCCTGACTTTTCCAATCACATGAACATTCGATTGGAAGCTGTTTTGGACAACTTTTCTTTTCTTCCTGCCAAACACTTGGCAGACCTCCGTGCAACGTCTAGAACACGATGGGAGTTGTTTTCTGCGCTGGCACAGTTTTTCCTAGCCAGACATAGAGGAAAAGCTTTCTGCTGAGATGTAGACTACAAAAGACGCTAAACACGAAAGTACGATGCTCTCCGGAGCTAAAAGCCGCTCCCGGGCGTCTTTCAGCAGAAGCCGCGCTAAGGAGAGCACTGTGACCGGCACAATCGTCTTTGCGCGAAGTAGCGGCTGCTTCGCCTCCAGGAGCCGGAGGGAGTTGCAGCTTCGGGAAGGTGAAGAAGGAAGCTGTACAACACTGGGATTGTGTGCGCAGCTTGCCAACAACTGATAGAAAACAGTATCTTTGCACTCTCCTGACTTTTCCAATCACATGAACATTCGATTGGAAGCTGTTTTTACAACTTTTCTTTTCTTCCTGTAAAACACTTGGCAGACCTCCGTGCAACGTCTAGAACACGATGGGAGTTGTTTTCTGTGCTGGCGCAGCTTTTCCTGGCCAGACATATTGGAAAAGCTTTCTGCTAAGATGTAGACTACAAAAGACACTAAACATGAAAGTACGATGACCACCGGAGAGAAAAGCCGCTCCCGGGCGTCTTTCGGCAGAAGCCGCACTAAGGAGAGCACTGTGACCGGCACAATCGTCTCGCTCGATGTAGTCGCTTCTTCGCCTCCGGGAGCCGGAGAGAGCGGCATCTTCGGGAAGGTGTAGAAGGAAGCTGTACAACACTGAGATTGTGTGCGCAGCTTGCCAACTGATAGAAAACAGTACCTTTGCACTCTCCTGACTTTTCCAATCACATGAACATTCGATTGGAAGCTGTTTGGGACAACTTTTCTTTTCTTCCTGCCAAATACTTGGCAGACCTCCGTGCAACGTCTAGAACACGATGGGAGTTGATTTCTGTGCTGGCACAGCTTTTCCTAGCAAGACATAGTGGAAAAGCTTTCTGCTAAGATGTAGACTACAAAAGACGCGAAACATGAAAGTACGATGCTCTCCGGAGCGAAAAGCCGCTCTCGGGCGTCTTTCGGCAGAAGCCGCGCTTAGGAGAGCACTGTGACCGGCACAATCGCCTTTACCCGAAGTAGCCATTTCTTCACCTCCGAAAGCCGGAGAGAGCAGCAGCTTCGTAAAGGTGAAGAAGGAAGCTGTACAACACTGGGATTGTGTGCGCAGCTCGCCAACTGATAGAAAACAGTACTTTTGCACTCTCCTGACTTTTCCAATCACATGAACATTCGATTGGAAGCTGTTTTGGACAACTTTTCTTTTCTTCCTGCCAAACACTTGGCAGACCTCTGTGCAACGTCTCTAACACGATGGGAGTTGTTTTCTGTGCTGGCACTGTTTTTCCTAGCCAGACATAGAGGAAAAGCTTTCTGCTAAGATGTAGACTACAAAAGACGCTAAACACGAAAGTACGATGCTCTCCGTAGCTAAAAGCCGCTCCCGGGCGTCTTTCAGCAGAAGCCGCGCTTAGGAGAGCACTATGACCGGCACAATCGTCTTTGCGCGAAGTAGCGGATGCTTCGCCTCCGGGAGCCGGAGGGAGTGGCAGCTTCGGGAAGGTGAAGAAGGAAGCTGTACAACACTGGGATTGTGTGCGCAGCTTGCCAACAACTGATAGAAAACAGTATCTTTGCACTCTCCTGACTTTTCCAATCACATGAAAATTCGATTGGAAGCTGTTTTTGACAACTTTTCTTTTCTTCCTGCCAAACACTTGGCAGACCTCCGTGCAACGTCTAGAACACGATGGGAGTTGTTTTCTGTGCTGGCACAGTTTTTCCCAGCCAGACATAGTGGAAAAGCTTTCTGCTAAGATGTAGACGAGAAGAGATGCTAAACACGAAAGTAAGATGCTCTCCGGAGCTAAAAGCCGCTCCCGGGCGTCTTTCGGCAGAAGCCGCGCTAAGGAGAGCACTGTGACCGGCACAATCATCTTTGCACGAAGTAGCCGCTTCTTCGCCTCCGGGAGCCGGAGAGAGCGGCAGCTTCGGGAAGGTGAAGAAGGAAGCTGTACAACACTGGGATTGTGTGCACAGCTTGCCAACTGATAGAAAACAGTTCCTTTGCACTCTCCTGACTTTTCCAATCACATGAATATTCGATTGGAAGCTGTTTTGGACAACTTTTCTTTTCTTCCTGCGAAACACTTGGCAGCCCTCCGTGCAACGTCTAGAACACGATTGGAGTTCTTTTCTGTGCTGGCAAAGTTTTTCCTGGCCAGACATAGTGGAAAAGCTTTCTGCTAAGATTTAGAGGAGAAGAGACGCTAAAGACGAAAGTACGCAGCTCTCCGGAGCTAAAAGCCGCTCCTGGGCGTCTTCCGGCAGAAGCCGCGCTAAGGAGGGCACTGTGACTGGCACAATCGTCTTTGCGCGAAGTAGCTGCTTCTTCGCCTCAGGGAGCCGGAGAGAGCGGCAGCTTCGGGAAGGTGAAGAAGGAAGCTGTACAACACTGGGATTGTGTGCGCAGCTTGCCAACTGCTAGAAAACAGTACCTTTGCACTCTCCTGACTTTTCCAATCACATGAACATTCGATTGGAAGCTGTTTTGGACAACTTTTCTTTTCTTCCTGCCAAACACTTGGCAGACTCCCGTGCAACGTCTAGAACACGATGGGAGTTGTTTTCTGTGCTGGCACAGTTTTTCCTAGCCAGATATAGAGAAAAAGCTTTCTGCTAAGATGTAGACAAGAAGAGACGCTAAACACAAAAGCACGATGCTCTACGGAGCTAAAAGCCGCTCCCGGGCGTCTTTCGACAGAAGCCGCGCTAAGGAGAGGACTGTGACCAGCGCAATCGTCTTTGCGCGGAGTAGCCACTTCTTGGCCTCCGGGAGCCAGAGAGAGCGGCAGCTTTGGGAACGTGAAGAAGGAAGCTGTACAACACTGGGATTGTGTGCGCAGCTTGCCAACAACTGATAGAAAACAGTATCTTTGCACTCTCCTGAATTTCCAATCACATGAACATTCCATGGGAATCTATTTGGACAACTTTTCTTTTCTTCCTGCCAAACACTTGGCAGACCTCCGTGCAACGTCTCTAACACGATGGGAGTTGTTTTCTGTGCTGGCACAGTTTTTACTAGCCAGACATAGTGGAAAAGCTTTCTGCTAAGATGTAGACTACAAAAGACGCTAAACACCAAAGTATGAGGCTCTCCGGAGCTACAAGCCGCTCCTGGGCGTCTTTCGGCAGAAGCCGCGCTAAGGAGAGCACTGTGACTGGCACAATCGTCTTTGCCCGAAGTAGCCATTTCTTCACCTCCGAAAGCCGGAGAGAGCAGCAGCTTCGGAAAGCTGAAGAAGGAAGCTGTACAACACTGGGATTGTGTGCGCAGCTTGCCAACTGATAGAAAACAGTACTTTTGCACTCTCCTGACTTTTCCAATCACATGAACATTCAATTGGAAGGTGTTTTGGACAACTTTACTTTTCTTCCTGCCAAACACTTGGCAGACCTCTGTGCAACGTCTCTAACACGATGAGAGTTGTTTTCTGTGCTGGCACAGTTTTTCCTAGCCAGCCATAGTGGAAAAGCTTTCTGATACGATATAGAGGAGAAGAGGCGATAAACAGAAAAGTATGATTCTCTACGGAGCTAAAAGCCGCTCCCGGGCGTCTTTCGGCAGAAGCCGCGCTAAGGAGAGCCCTGTGACCGGCGCAATCGTCTTTGCGCGAAGTGGCCGCTTCTTCGCCTCCAGGAGCCGGAGAGAGCGGCAGCTTCGGGAAGGTGAAGAAGGAAGCTGTACAACACTGGGATTGTGTGCGCAGCTTGCCAACAACTGATAGAAAACAGTACCTTTGCACTCTCCTGACTTTTCCAATCACATGAACATTCGATTGGAAGCTGTTTTTGACAACTTTTCTTTTCTTCCTGCCAAACACATGGCAGACCTTTGTGCAACGTCTAGAACACGATGGGAGTTGTTTTCTGTGCTGGCACAGTTTTTCCTAGCCAGACATAGTGGAAAAGCTTTCTGCTAAGATGTAGAGTACAAAAGACGCTAAACACGAAAGTACGATGCTCTCCGGAGCTAAATCCCCTCCCGGGCGTCTTTCGGCAGAAGTCGCGCTAAGGAGAGCACTGTGACCGGCACAATCGTCTTTGCGCAAAGTAGCCGCTTCTTCGCCTCTTGGAGCCGGAGAGAGCGGCAGCTTTGGGAAGGTGAAGAAGGAAGCTTTACAACACTGGGATTGTGTGCGCAGTGTTTTGCGGGGAAAAGAAGAAACCTGAAAACTTCGTAAAAGTTGTAAAGTTCGGTATGATTTATTACGATACGTGCCGGACGCAAGCCTCCCCAATAGGCAAGCGTACCTCTGAAGACCTCGGGTCTTCTTTTATCCCCCTCCCAAATGCATATGCATGCAGTTTCACAATAAGTTCATACATATTCATTCCACGTGACATTTAGTACTAGTTCTTCTTTATCAGAGGAATTCCTAGGTCTGGGGCAGATCGACCTTTCGGTAATTTCTGTTTTCCTTTCTCTGTCTCCTTGCTGTCTCTGGAATGCGGCCTTTCCTTCAGGTTTTGGCGCCATAGACCTCTCACATCTTCCCGGCACTTTACCTAATTAAGAATGGATTTCCACTTCGTCTCAGCAGCTTGCCAACAACTGATAGAAAAGTGTACCTTTGCACTCTCCTGACTTTTCCAATCACATGACCATTCGATTGGAAGCTGTTTTGGACAACTTTTCTTTTCTTCCTGTCAAACACTTGGCAGACCTCTGTGCAACGTCTAGAACACGATGGGAGTTGTTTTCTGTGCTGGCGCAGCTTTTCCTAGCCAGACATATTGGAAAAGCTTTCTGCTAAGATGTAGACTACAAAAGACACTAAACATGAAAGTACGATGACCACCGGAGAGAAAAGCCGCTCCCGGGCGTCTTTCGGCAGAAGCTGCGCTAAGGAGAGCACTGTGACCGGCACAATCGTCTTTGCGCGAAGAAGCTGCTTCTTCGCCTCCGGGAGCCAGAGAGAGCGGCAGCTTCGGGAAGGTGAAGAAGCAAGCTGTACAACACTGGGATTGTGTGCGCAGCTTGCCAACTGATAGAAAACAGTACCTTTGCACTCTCCTGACTTTTCCAATCACATGAACATTCGATTGGAAGATGTTTTCGACAACTTTTCTTTTCTTCCTGCCAAACACTTGGCAGACCTCCGTGCAATGTCTAGAAAACGATGGGAGTTGTTTTCTGTGCTGGCACAGTTTTACCTAGCCAGACATAGTGGAAAAGCTTTCTGCTAAGATGTAGACGAGAAGAGACGCTGAACACGAAAGTACGATGCTCTCCGGAGCTAAAAGCCGCTCCCGGGCGTCTTTCGGCAGAAGTCGCGCTAAGGAGAGCACTGTGACCGGCACAATCATCTTTGCGCGAAGTAGCCGCTTCTTCGCCTCCAGGAGCCGGAGAGAGCGGCAGCTTCGGGAAGGTGAAGAAGGAAGCTGTACAACACTGGGATTGTGTGCGCAGTGTTTTGCGGAGAAAAGAAGAAACCTGAAAACTTCGTAAAAGTTGTAAAGTTCGGTATGATTTATTACGACACGTGCCGGACGCAAGCCTCCCCAATAGGCAAGCGTACCTCTGAAGACCTTGGGTCTTCTTTTATCCCCCTCCCAATTGCATATGCATACAGTTTCACAATAAGTTCATACATATTCATTCCGCGTGACATTTAGCACTAGTTCTTCTTTATCAGAGGAATTCCTAGGTCTGGGTCAGATCGACCTTGCGGTAATTTCTGTTTTCCGTTCTCTGTCTCTTTGCTGTCTCTGGAATGCGGCCTTTCCTTCAGCTTTCAGCCCCATAGACCTCTCACCTCTTCCCGGCACTTTACCTAATTAAGAATGGATCCCCACTTCGTCTCAGCAGATTGCCAACAACTGATAGAAAACAGTACCTTTGCACTCTCCTGACTTTTCCAATCACATGAACATTCGATTGGAAGCTGTTTTGGACAACTTTTCTTTTCTTCCTGCCAAACACTTGGCAGACCTCTGTGCAACGTCTAGAACTCGATGGGAGTTGTTTTCTGTGCTGGCGCAGCTTTTCCTAGCCAGACATCCCGGAAAAGCTTTCTGCTAAGATGTAGACGAGAAGAGACGCTAAACACGAAAGTAGGATGCTATCCGGAGCTAAATCCCCTCCCAGGTGTCTTTTTTTCCAGAAGCCGCGCTAAGGAGAGCACTGTGACCGGCACAATCATCTTTGCACGAAGTAGCCGCTTCTTCGCCTCCGGGAGCCGGAGAGAGCGGCAGCTTTGGGAAGGTGAAGAAGGAAGCTGTACAACACTGGGATTGAGTGCGCAGCTTGTCAGCTGATAGAAAACAGTACCTTTGCGCTCTTCTGACTTAGTACGATGCTCTCCCGAGCTAAAAGCCGCTCTCGGGCGTCTTTCGGTAGGAGCCGCGCTAAGGAGAGCACTGTGACCGGCACAATCGTCTTTGCGCGAAGTAGCCACTTCTTCGCCTCCGGGAGCCAGAGAGAGCGGCAGCTTCGGGAAGGTTTAGAAGGAAGCTGTACAACACTGGGATTGTGTGCGCAGCTCGCCAACTGATAGAAAACAGTACCTTTGCACTCTCCTGACTTTTCCAATCACATGAACATTCGATTGGAAGCTGTTTTGGACAACTTTTCTTTACTTCCTGCCGAAAACTTGGCAGACCTCCGTGCAACGTCTAGAACACGATGGGAGTTGTTTTCAGTGCTGGCACAGCTTTTCCTAGCCAGACATAGTTTAAAAGCTTTCTGCTAAGATGTAGACCAGAAGAGACGCTAAACAGGAAAGTACGATGCTCTCCGGAGCTTAAAGCCGCTCCCGGGCGTCTTTCGGCAGAAGCCGCGCTTAGGAGAGCACTGTGACCGGCACAATCGTCTTTGTGCGAAGTAGCCACTTCTTCGCCTCTGGGAGCCAGAGAGATCGGCAGCTTCGGGAAGGTTTAGAAGGAAGCTGTACAACACTGGGATTGTGTGCGCAGCTCGCCAACTTGTAGAAAACAGTACCTTGGCACTCTCCTGACTTTTCCAATCACATGAACATTCGATTGGAAGCTGTTTTGGACAACTTTTCTTTTCTTCCTGCCAAACACTTGGCAGACCTCCGTGCAACGTCTAGAACACGATGGGAGTTGTTTTCTGTGCTGGCACAGTTTTTCCTAGCCAGACATAGTGGAAAAGCTTTCTGCTAAGATGTAGACAAGATAAGACGCTAAACACAAAAGTACGATGCTCTACGAAGCTAAAAGCCGCTCCCGGGCGTCTTTCGGCAGAAGTCGCGCTAAGGAGAGCACTGTGACCGGCACAATCGTCTTTGCGCGAAGTAGCCGCTTCTTCGCCTCCAGGAGCCGGAGAGAGCGGCAGCTTTGGGAAGGTGAAGAAGGAAGCTGTACAACACTGGGATTGTGTGCGCAGCTTGCCAACAACTGATAGAAAACCGTATCTTTGCACTCTCCTGAATTTCCAAACACATGAACATTCCATGGGAAGCTATTTTGGACAACTTTTCTTTTCTTCCTGCCAAACACTTGGCAGACCTCCGTGCAACGTCTCTAACACGATGGGAGTTGTTTTCTGTGCTGGCACAGTTTTTACTAGCCAGACATATTGGAAAAGCTTTCTGCTAAGATGTAGACTACAAAAGACGCTAAACACGAAAGTATGATGCTCTCCGAAGCTAAAAGCTGCTCCCGGGCGTCTTTCGGCAGAAGCAGCGCTCCAGAGAGCACTGTGACCGGCACAATCGTCTTTGCACGAAGTAGCTGCTTCTTCGCCTCCGGGAGCCGGAGAGAGCAGCAGCTTCGGGAATGTGAAGAAGTAAGCTGTACAGCACTGGGATTGTGTGCGCAGCTTGACAACTGATAGAAAACAGTACCTTGGCACTCTCCTGACTTTTCCAATCACATGAACATTCGATTGGAAGCTGTTTTGGACAACTTTTCTTTTCTTCCTGCCAAACACTTGGCAGACTTCCGTGCAACGTCTAGAACACGATGGGAGTTGTTTTCTGCGCTGGCACAGTTTTTCCTAGCCAGACATAGAGAAAAAGCTTTCTGCTAAGATGTAGACAAGAAGAGACGCTAAACACAAAAGTACGATGCTCTACGAAGCTAAAAGCCGCTCCCGGGCGTCTTTCGACAGAAGCCGCGCTAAGGAGAGCACTGTGACCGGCACAATCGTCTTTGCGCGAAGTAGCGGCTGCTTCGCCTCCAGGAGCCGGAGGGAGTTGCAGCTTCGGGAAGGTGAAGAAGCAAGCTGTACAACACTGGGATTGTGTGCGCAGCTTGCCAACAACTGATAGAAAACAGTATCTTTGCACTCTCCTGACTTTTCCAATCACATGAACATTCGATTGGAAGCTGTTTTTACAACTTTTCTTTTCTTCCTGCCAAACACTTGGCAGACCTCCGTGCAACGTCTCGAACACGATGGGAGTTGTTTTCTGTGCTGGCGCAGCTTTTCCTGGCCAGACATATTGGAAAAGCTTTCTGCTAAGATGTAGACTACAAAAGACACTAAACATGAAAGTACGATGACCACCGGAGAGAAAAGCCGCTCCCGGGCGTCTTTCGGCAGAAGCCGCACTAAGGAGAGCACTGTGACCGGCACAATCGTCTCGCTCGATGTAGTCGCTTCTTCGCCTCCGGGAGCCGGAGAGAGCGGCATCTTCGGGAAGGTTTAGAAGGAAGCTGTACAACACTGAGATTGTGTGCGCAGCTTGCCAACTGATAGAAAACAGTACCTTTGCACTCTCCTGACTTTTCCAATCACATGAACATTCGATTGGAAGCTGTTTGGGACAACTTTTCTTTTCTTCCTGCCAAATACTTGGCAGACCTCCGTGCAACGTCTAGAACACGATGGGAGTTGATTTCTGTGCTGGCACAGCTTTTCCTAGCCAGACATACTGGGAAAAGCTTTCTGCTAAGATGTAGACTACAAAAGACGCGAAACATGAAAGTACGATGCTCTCCGGAGCGAAAAGCCGCTCTCGGGCGTCTTTCGGCAGGAGCCGCGCTACGGAGAGCACTGTGACCGGCACAATCATCTTTGCGCGAAGTAGCCGCTTCTTCGCCTCCGGGAGCCGGAGAGAGCGGCAGCTTCGGGAAGGTGAAGAAGGAAGCTGTACAACACTGGGATTGTGTGCGCAGTGTTTTGCGGAGAAAAGAAGAAACCTGAAAACTTCGTAAAAGTTGTAAAGTTCGGTGTGATTTATTACGACACGTGCCGGACGCAAGCCTCCCCAATAGGCAAGCGTACCTCTGAAGACCTCGGGTCTTCTTTTATCCCCCTCCCAAATGCATATGCATACAGTTTCACAATAAGTTCATACATATTCATTCCCCGCGATATTTAGCACTAGTTCTTCTTTATCAGAGGAATTCCTAGGTCTGGGGCAGATCGACCTTGCGGTAATTTCTGTTTTCCTTTCTCTGTCTCCTTGCTGTCTCTGGAATGCGGGCTTTCCTTCAAGTTTTGACCCCATAGACCTCTCACTTCTTCCCGGCACTTTACCTAATTAAGAATGGATCCCCACTTCGTCTCAGCAGCTTGCCAACAACTGATAGAAAAGTGTACCTTTGCACTCCCCTGACTTTTCCAATCACATTAACATTCGATTGGAAGCTGTTTTGGACAACTTTTCTTCCTGCCAAACACTTGGCAGACCTCTGTGCAACGTCTAGAACACGATGGGAGTTGTTTTCTGTGCTGGCGCAGCTTTTCCTAGCCAGACATATTGGAAAAGCTTTCTGCTAAGATGTAGACTACAAAAGACACTAAACATGAAAGTACGATGACCACCGGAGAGAAAAGCCGCTCCCGGGCGTCTTTCGGCAGAAGCCGCGCTAAGGAGAGCACTGTGACCGGCACAATCGTCTTTGCGCGAAGAAGCTGCTTCTTCGCCTCCGGGAGCCGGAGAGAGCGGCAGCTTCGGGAAGGTGAAGAAAGAAGCTGTACAACACTGGGGTTGTGCGCGCAGCTTGCCAACTGATAGAAAACAGTACCTTTGCACTCTCCTGACTTTTCCAATCACATGAACATTCGATTGGAAGCTGTTTTGGACAACTTTTCTTTTATTCCTGCCAAACACTTGGCAGACCTCCGTGCAACCTCTAGAACACGATGGGATTTGTTTTCTGTGCTGGCACAGTTTTTCCTAGCCAGACATAGTGGAAAAGCTTTCTGCTAAGATGTAGACGAGAAGAGACGCTGAACACGAAAGTACGATGCTCTCCGGAGCTAAAAGCCGCTCCCGGGCGTCTTTCGGCAGAAGCCGCGCTAAGGAGAGCACTGTGACCGGCACAATCGTCTTTGCGCGAAGTAGCCGCTTCTTCGCCTCCAGGAGCCGGAGAGAGCAGCAGCTTCGGGAAGGTGAAGAAGGAAGCTGTACAACACTGGGATTGTGTGCACAGTGTTTTGCGGAGAAAAGAAGAAACCTGAAAACTTCGTAAAAGTTGTAAAGTTCGGTATGATTTATTACGACACGTGCCGGACGCAAGCCTCCCCAATAGGCAAGCGTACCTCTGAAGACCTTGGGTCTTCTTTTATCCCCCTCCCAATTGCATATGCATACAGTTTCACAATAAGTTCATACATATTCATTCCGCGTGACATTTAGCACTAGTTCTTCTTTATCAGAGGAATTCCTAGGTCTGGGTCAGATCGATCTTGCGGTAATTTCTGTTTTCCGTTCTCTGTCTCTTTGCTGTCTCTGGAATGCGGCCTTTCCTTCAGCTTTCGGCCCCATAGACCTCTCACCTCTTCCCGGCACTTTACCTAATTAAGAATGGATCCCCACTTCGTCTCAGCAGATTGCCAACAACTGATAGAAAACAGTACCTTTGCACTCTCCTGACTTTTCCAATCACATGAACATTCGATTGGAAGCTGTTTTGGACAACTTTTCTTTTCTTCCTGCCAAACACTTGGCAGACCTCCGTGCAACGTCTAGAACACGATGGGAGTTGTTTTCTGTGCTGGCACAGTTTTTCCTAGCCAGACATAGTGGAAAAGCTTTCTGCTAAGATGTAGACGAGAAGAGACGCTAAACACGAAAGTAGGATGCTATCCGGAGCTAAATCCCCTCCCAGGTGTCTTTTTTTCCAGAAGCCGCGCTAAGGAGAGCACTGTGACCGGCACAATCATCTTTGCACGAAGTAGCCCCTTCTTCGCCTCCGGGAGCCGGAGAGAGCGGCAGCTTTGGGAAGGTGAAGAAGGAAGCTGTACAACACTGGGATTGAGTGCGCAGCTTGTCAGCTGATAGAAAACAGTACCTTTGCGCTCTTCTGACTTAGTACGATGCTCTCCCGAGCTAAAAGCCGCTCTCGGGCGTCTTTCGGTAGGAGCCGCGCTAAGGAGAGCACTGTGACCGGCACAATCGTCTTTGCGCGAAGTAGCCACTTCTTCGCCTCCGGGAGCCAGAGAGAGCGGCAGCTTCGGGAAGGTTTAGAAGGAAGCTGTACAACACTGGGATTGTGTGCGCAGCTCGCCAACTGATAGAAAACAGTACCTTTGCACTCTCCTGACTTTTCCAATCACATGAACATTCGATTGGAAGCTGTTTTGGACAACTTTTCTTTACTTCCTGCCGAAAACTTGGCAGACCTCCGTGCAACGTCTAGAACACGATGGGAGTTGTTTTCAGTGCTGGCACAGCTTTTCCTAGCCAGACATAGTTTAAAAGCTTTCTGCTAAGATGTAGACCAGAAGAGACGCTAAACAGGAAAGTACGATGCTCTCCGGAGCTGAAAGCCGCTCTCGGGCGTCTTTCGGCAGAAGCCGCGCTTAGGAGAGCACTGTGACCGGCACAATCGTCTTTGTGCGAAGTAGCCACTTCTTCGCCTCTGGGAGCCAGAGAGATCGGCAGCTTCGGGAAGGTTTAGAAGGAAGCTGTACAACACTGGGATTGTGTGCGCAGCTCGCCAACTTGTAGAAAACAGTACCTTGGCACTCTCCTGACTTTTCCAATCACATGAACATTCGATTGGAAGCTGTTTTGGACAACTTTTCTTTTCTTCCTGCCAAACACTTGGCAGAACTCTGTGCAACGTCTAGAACACGATGGGAGTTGTTTTCTGTGCTGGCGCAGCTTTTCCTAGCCAGACATATTGGAAAAGCTTTCTGCTAAGATGTAGACTACAAAAGACACTAAACATGAAAGTACGATGACCACCGGAGAGAAAAGCCGCTCCAGGGCGTCTTTCGGCAGAAGCCGCGCTAAGGAGAGCACTGTGACCGGCACAATCGTCTTTGCGCGAAGAAGCTGCTTCTTCGCCTCCGGGAGCCGGAGAGAGTGGCAGCTTTGGGAAGGTGAAGAAGGAAGCTGTACAACACTGGAATTGTGTGCGCAGCTTGCCAACTGATAGAAAACAGTACCTTTGCACTCTCCTGACTTTTCCAATCACATGAACATTCGATTGGAAGCTGTTTTGGACAACTTTTCTTTTATTCCTTCCAAACACTTGGCAGACCTCCGTGCAACGTCTAGAACACGATGGGATTTGTTTTCTGTGCTGGCACAGTTTTTCCTAGCCAGACATAGTGGAAAAGCTTTCTGCTAAGATGTAGACTACAAAAGACGCGAAACATGAAAGTACGATGCTCTCCGGAGCTAAAAGCCGCTCCCGGGCGTCTTTCGGCAGAAGCCGCACTAAGGAGAGCACTGTGACCGGCACAATCGTCTCGCTCGATGTAGTCGCTTCTTCGCCTCCGGGAGCCGGAGAGAGCGGCATCTTCGGGAAGGTTTAGAAGGAAGCTGTACAACACTGAGATTGTGTGCGCACCTTGCCAACTGATAGAAAACAGTACCTTTGCACTCTCCTGACTTTTCCAATCACATGAACATTTGATTGGAAGCTGTTTTGGACAACTTTTCTTTTATTCCTTCCAAACACTTGGCAGACCTCCATGCAACGTCTAGAAAACGATGGGATTTGTTTTCTGTGCTGGCACAGTTTTTCCTAGCCAGACATCGTGGAAAAGCTTTCTGCTAAGATGTAGACGAGAAGAGACGCTAAACACGAAAGTACGATGCTATCCGGAGCTAAATCCCCTCCCGGGTGTCTTTCGGCAGAAGTCGCGCTAAGGAGAGCACTGCGTCCGGCACAATCGTCTTTGCCTGAAGTAGCCGCTTCTTCGCCTCCAGGAGCCGGAGAGAGCGGCGGCTTTGGGAAGGTGAAGAAGGAAGCTGTACAACACTGGGATTGGGTGCGCAGCTTGCCAACTGATAGAAAACAGTACCTTTGCACTCTCCTGACTTTTCCAATCACATGAACATTCGATTGGAAGCTGTTTTGGACAACTTTTCTTTTCTTCCTGCCAAATAGCTGGCAGACCTCCGTGCAACGTCTAGAACACGATGGGAGTTGTTTTCTGTGCTGGCACAGATTTTCCTAGCCAGACATAGTGGAAAAGCTTTCTGCTAAGATGTAGACTACAAAAGATGCGAAACATGAAAGTACTATGCTCTCCGGAGCTAAAAGCCAATCCCGGGCGTCTTTCGGCAGAAGCCGCGCTAAGGGGAGCACAGTGACCGGCACAATCGTCTTTGCCCGAAGTAGCCGTTTCTTCGCCTCCGGGATCCGGAGAGAGCGGCAGCTTTGGGAAGGTGAAGAAGGAAGCTGTACCACACTGGGATTGTGTGCGCAGCTTGTCAGCTGATAGAAAACAGTACCTTTGCACTCTTCTGACTTAGTACGATGCTCTCCAGAGCTAAAAGTCGCTCTCGGGCGTCTTTCGGTAGGAGCCGCGCTAAGGAGAGCACTGTGACTGGCACAATCGTCTCGCTCAATGTAGTCGCTTCTTCGCCTCCGGGAGCCGGAGAGAGCGGCATCTTCGGGAAGGTTTAGAAGGAAGCTGTACAACACTGGGATTGTGTGCGCAGCTTGCCAACTGATAGAAAACAGTACTTTTGCACTCTCCTGACTTTTCCAATCACATGAATATTCAGTTGGAAGCTGTTTTGGACAACTTTTCTTTACTTCCTGCCAAACACTTGGCAGACCTCCGTGCAACGTCTAGAACACGATGGGAGTTGTTTTCAGTGCTGGCACAGCTTTTCCTAGCCAGACATAGTGGAAAAGCTTTCTGCTAAGATGTAGACCAGAAGAGACGCTAAACAGGAAAGTACGATGCTCTCCGGAGCTTAAAGCCGCTCCCGGGCGTCTTTCGGCAGAAGCCGCGCTAAGGAGAGCACTGTGACCGGCACAATCATCTTTGCGCGAAGTAGCCGCTTCTTCACCTCCGGGAGCCGGAGAGAGCGGCAGCTTCGGGAAGGTGAAGAAGGAAGCCGTACAACACTGGAATTGTGTGCGCAGCTTGCCAACAACTGATAGAAAACAGTACCTTTGCACTCTCCTGACTTTTCCAATCACATGAACATTCGATTGGAAGCTGTTTTGGAAACCTTTTCTTTTCTTCCTGCCAAACACTTGGCAGACCTCCGTGCAACATGTCTAACACGATGGGAGTTGTTTTCTGTGCTGGCACAGTTTTTACTAGCCAGACATAGTGGAAAAGCTTTCTGCTAAGATGTAGACTACAAAAGATGTTAAACACGAAAGTACGATGCTATCCGGAGCTAAATCCCCTCCCGGGTGTCTTTCGGCAGAAGCCGCGCTAAGGAGAGCACTGTGACCGGCACAATCGTCTTTGCGCGAAGTAGCCGCTTCTTCGCCTCCAGGAGCCGGAGAGAGTGGCAGCTTCGGGAAGGTGAAGAAGGAAGCTGTACAACCCTGGGATTGTGTGCGCAGCTTGCCAACAACTGATAGAAAACAGTATCTTTGCACTCTCCTGACTTTTCCAATCACATGAACATTCCATGGGAAGCTATTTTGGACAACTTTTCTTTTCTTCCTGCCAAACACTTAGCAGACTTCCGTGAAATGTCAAGAACATGATGGGAGTTGTTTTCTGTGCTGGCACAGTTTTTCCTAGCCAGACATAGTGGAAAAGCTTTCTGCTAAGATGTAGAATACAAGAGAGGCTAGGGACAGCATGTAGGCAAATGACACCCATCTTCAAAAAAGGCAATTAGAGGGACTCGCAATAGTACAAAACAGGCAGCCTCTATTTTATCCCCAAGAAGTTGATGAAGCAGCTCTTCCTGGAAAACCTTGCCAGGCACATGAAAGACGACAAAATAATGTAGTTCGCATGATTTTTCAGGGGAATTTCATGCTGAACATCACTTTAAACTCCTCTGATTAATCAACTTGACTGGTAGATGAAGGGAATATTATCTGCCTGGGCTTCAGGGAGGTTTTTGACATATCTCTACTAGGCAGCACACATACATATGGAAGCAATAGTGCAAAGGGGAGGGAACCAGTGTCTTTTCAGTGATGCTGAGTTAAAAGACAAGAGGCAGTGGGCACACGCTGAAATACAGGAGATTGTCTTTGAACATCAGTAAATGATTTTTTACTGTGAGGGTGACTGAACCACGGCACAGACTGCCCAGAAAGATTGTGGAGCCTGGATCTTTGAAGACATTAAAAGTACACCCAGATAGAATCCTGGGCAAGAGGCTCTAGGTATCCTGGTTTAGGCAGGGGGGTTGGGCCTGGTTAGCCCCACCAACCCCTTCCACTCTCATTCATTCTGTGCTAGTGAATTCTCTTCAAGATGCATTTCAAGCACTGGCATGACAAAGTTCTGTGCAGACAGAGATCCAAATGGACATGGCATCTAAGTTCCTTAAGCAGTGTTCAAGAAGAATGTAAAACTCTGGCACAAGTGTCTCTTCCCTAACTGAATCCCTTTCATGGGAAAATTCCCAGCTCTAGAAAGATCTTCTGATACGCATGCTTAAGACTGACACTGGCTGAGCAAATTTCTCCCTATGTGTATCTAAGACCAGTTAGGATCTTCACCCAAAGTGCTGTCAACATAGTCACAGAATGCCTATTGTTAAGAAGTGACAACTTCCATCAGAATGGCAACTATTGGTCCACAAAATGGATTAATGGATGGGAATTATCTACTTGGGTTAAAAACAAAAATAAAGAGTTGGTCTTTATTTATCAATTTCATTGCAATATTGATAAGGGAAGAAAAAGACCTAAGTCCTTGACTTTCTTAACTCGAGGAAAGATTTTAAAAATTCCTTGTAAAAATGTATGATCACAATCAGACTATTGAAACCATTTCAGTTGGGAAAAAGTTCCAAAATTTTCTAGAGAGTGGCAAAGAAGCCAAGAAAATAGGAAAGAAACAAAAAGAGAGCAAAAGAGTCAGCTTGAGTGTACAAGCTCGTTCTAGAAGTAGTCTGCTGGGGAAAGGAACCCCCAGTTGAATTTCCAATGTATTCCTGTGCTTGATTCAGTAACTGGTCAATGTAAAAACCAATCCTTTTGTACAACTTCTTCCAGCAACAAAAACTCCAACAGGTTGACACTACCATCATGTCTGTTCCAGACATATTTAAAAGAGAAATGATGATTTTCTTGAAAACCTACTTGCATAAAAGTTGCAAGATGGTGGAGAGATTCCCACATCCTCCTTCCTCCATCTGGCTTGAAAGTATATTTGATAAAATATGCAACAAAGCACATGATTTATAAGGTAGAGTCAAATGGATGATTTGGGAATTGATCTCTTGTTGATAGGAAACTTCATATCCACTCTGTGTGACCTTTCTAAAACAAAATGTGGAGCTGAGGCATGAATCTGCCACAACAATTGTAAAGCAAACATACACACTCCCCTTCACATGCCCCCTCTTCCACACACACCTAGGCACACACAGAGATCAACATAGCAGATCATGAACACCTTGGAAAAGACTGAAATGCTAAATGCCTCTCTTTATGGGCAAAAGAGCTGGTGCAGTAATTCAAATGCCTGGTACAAAAATTCTGTTTAATATTTAGCTCCTATTTAAAACACAGCTTTTCATTTCATTCTATTTACAGAATATTTTCATTTCATTTGTTTCTTTAAAATTACTAAGTTCTCACCTGTTGTATGTCTAGGAATATTTTCTTCGAAAAATAGAAAAAAATAGATGATATCTTTTCAGCAGAAAACATTGGTTGATACAATTTTAAACCATCATGATATGGAAGAATTGTTCTGTCCCTCTCTAAGGTGGAAGAAGCATTTGGATCACAGATCATCTACAATGAAATACTTGACATGTTTAAGATGCTTTCAATCAATTTTGATCGTCAATTGCTTATTCGTTGTAAACAGTAATTTTTCAGTGAAGGGAAAGTGTGTGTGGTATATCTACATGATGTGTTCAAAGCCAGTTCCTACTAATGGCCAGGCTGAATTCCAGTAAATAATGTCCCGAATGATATTTTGCCGCCTTCTTTGGCACTTCATGAAATCTTACCATGATGAAGTGCTGAAACGCAGAGATTTTCTCTTAGAGAGTGTCTCATGTTGTAACCCATCCCATGGATTTTATGCTGTAATTCTTATCTCTTTTAAAATTTGCTATCTTCTGTACAGTTTTCATGAAACTTTCTGTTACAGTAGTGAATATCACAGATAAATGTCATTTTGTACAACTTTGAATTTACCCAAAGAGCTGAGAGAAAACATGCTCCTATACTTCAATCCGAGTTTCTTCTATAGTCCAACTTTGTTTCTCTACCGTCAAGCTTCTCCTTTGTTGCTGCTCCAAGCCCCGTCCAAGCTGACCTTGAATACTTTCAGGGATGGGACACCCACAACTTCTCTGGGCAACCTGTTCCAGTGTTCCAGCACTCCCACAGTAAAAAAGGCCTTCCTTTCATCTAATATGTATAGGAAATCATAAATCTAGGCATAGAAACTTGGAGTGCAAATTTGAAATTCTTTGGATTTGAGGCACATTTTATATGAATACTGACTTACAGATGACTAAAAGATGTTGATGGGCATTTGAGCTGACAAGTTTTGAAAAAGTGCACGGAAATTAAAATTGAAACCACTAAAATTAAAAACTCCTTGCCATTTTCTTTTTCCTCTCCTATTCAAAATTGCATATGTCAGATATCAGCGCTTCATGCAAACCTCTAAGACGCTCTCAGAGAAAAAGCTTTTCTTTCAGACTAAGTTGCGGTTGATGTATAACACTAGCAGGAGTGAAAGCTTTTCTGGGCATCGGGGCCGAACCTTCTCCTTGGATTTGTGTGCAGAATGCATTTTATCCAAACTGGAAAATAGATCCCAGCTCTGTTCTATTCATCATTGTTACTACATCAGGCCTGAAGATTCTGTGGAAAGTAGCCTGTGGACCTTGAAGGTAGCGCATGTGAAAAAGATGAGAGGTGATGGAGAAGTTGAGGGAGAGAAGAAAGAGCATATGGCCCAGTACGGACACCAGAAGTATTTCTTGACGTGACCATGGCAGATTGCAGGAGCCACTTGGTACTATCAAACCAGCCCGACTTGGCACTGGTGCCACCTTGGGTCTCGGAGCCATCCTGCATATAAAAGATTTTAAAGAGTCAGCGGGCCACTCTCAGCCAAAGGCCCGAATAGAAAAACCATGGGCCTTTCCCCTTGCAAACAAAATTCACCTCCCCTGCTTCTAAATGGCAGACTGCAGGAGCCAGTTGGTACGTTCAAACCAGCCGGACTTGGCACTGGGGCTACCTTTGGTCTGGCAACTATCCTGCGTATCGTGGATTTTCAGGAGTCATCCGGCCACTCCCAGCCATAGGCGCCCAAACAAAAACCACGGCCCTTTTCCCTGGCAAACAAAACTCACCTGCCTCTCTCCTGGATGGCAGATTGCACGAGCCACTTGTCATTATCAAACCAGCCCGACTTGGCAGTGTTGCCACCATGGGTCTTGGAAACATCCTGCATATAGTGGATTTTCAGGAGCTAGCCGGTCACTTCCTGACACAGGCTTCCAATAAAAAACTCGGCCCTAATACCTGGCAAACAAATGTCACCTGCCCCACTTCTGGATGGAAGATTTCTGTAGCCACTTGGAACTGCCAAATAAACCAATCTTGGCAGTGTTGCCCCTTTGGATCTCAGAGCCATCCATCATATAAAAGATTTTAAAGAGCCACCCGGACACTCACTGCCACAGGCCACGAAAGAAAAACCATGGCCCATTCCCCTTGCAAAAAAACTCACCTGCCCTGCTTCTGGATGGCAGAATGCAGGAGCCACTTGGAACTATCAAACCAACCCGTCTTGGCACTGATGCCACCTTGGGTATGGGAACGATCCTGCGTATCATGGATTTTCAGGAGCCAGCCGGCCACGCCCAGCCATAGGACCCCAGACACAAACCACCGCCCGTTTCCCTGGCAAAAAAACATCACCAGCCTAGCTTCTGGATGGCAGATTGCAGAAGCCACTTGGAACTATCAAACCAGCCAGACTTGGCACTGGTGCCACCTTGGGTCTGGGAACCATCCTGCCTATCATAAATTTTCAAGAGCCAGCCGGCCACTGCCGGCCATAGGCCCCAGACACAAATCTTGGCCTGATTCCCTGGCAAAAAAAAACTCACCTGCCCAGCTTCCCGATGGCAGATTGCAGGAGCCACTTGGTACTATCAAAACAGCCTGACTTTGCACTGGTGCCACCTTGGGTCTGGGAACCATCCTGCCTATCGTGGATTTTCAGAAGACAGCCGGCCACTCCCAGCCGTAGGCCCTCACACACAGGCCACGGCCCTCTACTCTGGCAAAAAAAACTCACCGGCCCTTCTTCTGGATGGCAGATTGCAGGAGCCACTTGGTACTATCAAACCAGCCCATCTTGGTAGAGGTGCCACCTTGGGTCCGAGAACCATCCTGCGTATTGTAGATTTTCAGGAACCAGCGGTCCACTTCAGGCCTTAGGTCCCCAAAACAAACCTCTGCCCGTTTCCCTGGCAAACAAAACTCACCTGCCGCCATTCTGGATGGCAGATTGCAGGAGCCACTTGGTGCTATCAAACCAGCCCGACTTGGAACTGGTCTCTATTGGTCCCCATTGAAATCGCAAGATTGCCTTTCCCTTCCCAAAAGGAAATGAAATTCCCCTTCGGGAAAGGAGAGGGAATCTTGCGACCCTGAAAAGAATACCTTACAAACACTATGGAAAGAAAACGGATCAAATGAAATGCAACTGAAAAAAAAAAGAAAATCGGGAATTTTTGGGCCTTCAAAAAATGGCCTGTGAGGAAATGAGCTGCGTTGCAAAGGACCAAAACATGACAAATCTAAGCTCACCGATTTTGCAAAAGCAGGGGGAAAAGTCAACAAGGAGTACACACCATAGGGAGAAAATATGAGGGACATGGCATGGACACTTAAAGAGAAAAAGAAAAAAAAAAATATTTTTCCCAAAGTCAAAACCATCAAAATTCAGGATGGCCATATGCCATATCGGGCAGGCACATGCAGCAAAGCATGCCAAAATTGATCCCCACTGGAGGCCAAAAGAGAAAAGAAGGACTTACAAACATGCTGGAATGGAGATAGCATCAAAAAAAGAAAATTTGGGAAATTCCCCGATTACAAAAAAATGAACCGGGGTGTCGGGAGTTTAGTTCAGGCATGGCTTAAAGAAAAAGGCCATGAAGCCATGCAATTGAGAGAAAAGTAAAAGGTAGTTGTAAAGCAGTTCCAAAGCAGTTCTCAGCCTGACTTCTATAAACAATTAAAACAATTAGACTCTTTCAGGCATCATTGTATAAATATTAAAGTTCTCAGGCAGTCTTCTCATAACAAGTGTAACACTCTCTCTGGGAAAAGATGGCACCCTGAGAACAGATGTGGAAGTTTTGGGAACCGTTCATATCATAGTGAGAACACTGGTTTTGTTTTGTGTAAACAATCAACGGTGTAGTAAAACAAAAGGTGTGGTTAGAGCTTTCTCTGTTAACCTATCATAAACCTGTATTTCGGAATATGCATGAAGTTCGTTAACACTATTATTTAAGCTGACTGATCGATCAATAAATTAAGTTCGATGCATCACAAAATAGTCATTCTCCCCTCACTTCAACACCGGGGTATATTAGGTGCAGTGCAAAACACAAAAACATGCCAAAACAAAGCTCACAGATGTTTCAAAAGCAGGGGAAAACATCAAGGAGGAGGTCACAACTTGGAGGGGAAGATATGAGGGACAGGGCATGGATACATGAAAAAAAAAAAAAGAAAAAAATCCTTCCAAAATTCAAAGCCATCAAAAGGCATGGCATGCCATCAGGGGCAGGGACAAGCATCAAAGATTCCTCTAACTGTCCCCATTGAAATCGCAAGATTCCCTTTCCCTCCCAAAAAGGAAATTAAATTTCCTTTCGGGAATGGAAAGGGAATCTTGCGGTCCTGAAAAGAAAGCCTTACAAACACTCTGGAAAGGAGATAGGATCAAATGAAATGCAATTGAAAAAAAACAGAAAATTGGGAATTTTTTTGCCTTCAAAAAATGGCCTGTGAGGAAATGAGCTGCATTGCAAAGGACCAACACATGCCAAAACTAAGCTCACAGATTTTGAAAAAAAAAGGGGCAAAAGTCCAGGAGGGAGACAAAACTTAGGGGGCAAGATATGAGGGACATGGCATGGACACTTCAGAAAACAACCAAAAATGGAAAATATCTTTGCCAAAATCAAAGCCATCAAAATGCAGTCAGGCCTTACGCCAGCAAGTGCAGGCACATGCAGCAAAGCTTGCCAAAATTGATCCCCACTGAAGGCCAAAAGAGAAAAGACGGACCTACGAACACACTGGAATGGAGACACCATCAAAGGAATTGCAACTGGAGGAGTGTTTTGCGGAGAAAAGAAGAAACCTCAAAACTTTATAACAGTTGTAAAGCCCGGTATGTTTATTTAAGACGCGCACCGGACGCAAGTCCCCCAACAAGGCATGCGTGCCTCTGAAGACCTCAGGTCTTCTTTTATACCCCTTCCAAATGCATATGCATACAGTTTCACAATAAGTTCATACATATTCATTCCGCGTGACATTTAGCACCAGTTCTTCTTTATCAAAGGAATTTCTAAGTCGGGAGCAAATCGACCTTGTGGTCTTTTCTGTTTTTCTTTCTCTGTCTCTTTGCTGTCTCGGCATGCGAGTTCCTCTTTCAGCTTTGGCCTCACAGACTTTTCACCTTTCTTAGACACTTCACCTAATTCAGAATGGATCTTTACTCTGTCTCATTCCCCTCTTTCCTAGGAAATAAGTAAATTCTTTTACTTAATGAAAACCTTCATGACAGTGTCTTTTAGTGCTTCACCATGTACGTTTGACAAAGATTTTAGTACAGCTATTCGTTGTAGCATTCTCCAGTTCCAAATTAACAATATAATAGATAATCCTAAGCTTTTCCCAACTAATATTCCTAAAACTACAATGGGGTGGCACAACTTATTAAAGATTCCATTTGCACTTGGTGATCACCCAAAGATCACATCTCACCAGTAATGATCCATATTTTGTTTTATTCTTTGTAGAACTCTGGTTATCTCCTTTGTATCATGTTGGACAGTAATTAAGGTTTTCTTTCCGCTTCCTTGGATTGCTTTCAAGCCTTCCAATAGATCTTGGTGCTTAATTAATTGTTTTACCAATGTAAGGTTCATCCCACTAGGGGTAGGTGGTAGTCTATGATACATTGTGTAATTGGCTTAAATCAGCTGGTGGGATGTTACTGGTACCAAATACCAAAAATCACACCCAATAATCTTAACAAAATTACAAATATAGAGATTAGAATGGTTTCTACTAGACAGAATAACATCATTGCTATCAATTTGTACAGCAGCACAAGCAGTTCTCAAGCATACCCCCTTTTCCAGTATATACGAGCACAGTTTTCTGGTCAGTGACTGGATGAATTTCAAAGTGACAAATACTCTGTTCAGTGTCCAAACACACATCCTGAGCATTAATAGTATTGCTTTCACAAATGAATCCCATCTGTTCTCTAGTAATGCAGGATTCTGAGTTTACTGTCTGCCACTTTCCATTCATCTTTCGTGCCCACACTCCATGTTCTGAAGGATAGAGTATTGTTTTTTCATGGTTTAATCCTAGGGCAATGATGGGATGGATAACATAAACAGTGGCATTATGTATGGTAAGCACAAAGGCAGTTGCCACATTAGAAACAGGATCATAGGTGAAATTCACCATAGTCTGCCAGGATTGAAAGTTCCTTTCAAAATCAATTGCATTATCCAACACAATTTCTTGAATTTCAGCTGGAAAATTACCTTCACCCCTTTCCCATATGATCAGAGCTGCTGTTGCTTGTATCCATAACTGTGCTTGTATACAACTGAAAGCTAAAGACACATTATCTTGAACTATACTAAGTGCTTCTACTATCAACTTGTGGTCTTGGTCCCCGGCCTTTTCATACTTCCTTACTTTGGCAGTACTTTTGAAATCTGTCACTGGCTAGTTCCTAATGCCAATAGAGATTACTATAAAGGCTGCTTCAATTTTGTTAGGCCACCTGCTGCAGTGGCCAGTTTATTCACTAGTATTTCTGAATCAATTCCATTTAAAACTCCTAATCTTGTCCCTAATATGCCAGTTAGATGTTTGTTATGGGGAACAGGAACTGCTTTCTGTTTATGACCATCCCTCCCTGCCAGAGGGATGTGCTGGGCTCACACTGCAAATTCAGACACACTTCACAAGTGTATTTGACAGAGGTTTAGGTCATATTTGAGGCAGATGTTTGTTCTGAAATGTAGAGACTTCAGGAATTTCTTTCTCTCTCTAGAGCACTTGATTTCTTAGATGCGTGGCAAGCAGGAATGTCTTCAGAAGAAATTGGGATCAGGTTTCTGCTACTTGAAACACTCAGCACAAAAGTGCTGCTCAAAATCCTACAGCTTGCTGCTGAGCTCTGAGGGGGAGTCTCTCTATACTTCTTTTAAGCAGAATTTAACTGCTTCAGACTGGGACAATCACTGATTTAAATCTCAGTAGGAAAAGGGATAGCTATAAATAAAGAAAATCACTTTTTTTGCTTGGGTTAATTTACTACTTGCAGTTCAGCACTTTTTACTAGCTATTGCTTGGGTGTTCAGCTAACTGGCTTGGAAAATGACTTAAGGAAACTGATTTTTTGGTGTTTTTGGTTTAAGGCACTAGGAGAGCTGTCTCTTTCTTTTTTTATTCTGCTCTTGAGATATGCTTGTTTTTGTAACTATGTTGTCTAGCCCTCAAAGGAAGTTTTTAGGAAGGAGGAGCAGGCTGGTTGGATTTTTGAGATGTTAATTTGCATTATCAACTCTGCACATTTGAGAGACTATTCTGGATTGAATAATAGCTGTTGTTCAGTCACATCTACTTTGAATTTAAATGAATGTCTGATATTAATTCGAGCTCAAAGGTAGGTCACTTCTACAGGCTGTATTAAGGTGAAATTACACTAACAGTCTGATTCACTTAGGTTATCACAGACTTTTTGGTGTTTATATACACTAGGAAAGGTTTAGACACTAATTACATTTGGTTTTTCATAAGCTACTCTATTGATGACTTGGCACTTTACTTTGATTTCTTCTTTTCTGATTCTTTGAAGAGTCTACAGTTCTTGTTCTTGCTATTTTTGCTCTTCACATATTTGATTTTCGTGGATGACTACAGTAGATATGTTTAAATTTTTTATTTCAGAAGGTTTTTTTATGATTTAGTATATTGATTAAATGCTAGGGACTAAGGTTATTTAGCATTACTTTGAACAGAGGTACTCTCAAGTTCTGAAACTTCAGTTATGATTACACACAGTACAATTCTACAAACTAAAATATGAGCTACTCTTGACTGCAATATACTCATTTTGCTCGAGTAAGTTTTAATCTCAGTTCATTGTCTCTTGGCGTCACTCTTTAAGGGGTTTCTGGGCCTTCTTTACTCGAGAGTGATGGATCTAGGCGTTCTGCTCTTTGATTTTGATTGCAGTGAAGGTGGTGAGAAGTACTCGCAGTGGTCTATCTTACTGTGGTTCTGAAGTCTTCTCTGTAAGTGACTTAACATATACATCATCTCTAGGCTATCTAACTCTCTGCTCTGAGATCTAGCTACATGTTTCTCAATTACTTTGAGCTGTTTGCTTAATGCTACTATGTAGGTGGACATTCTGGACATTCTCTTTGTATTTTATATGGTCTTCTATAAGGCATTTTAAAAGGACTCAGCATTCTTTTAGCTTAAGGTTTAGTTTGAATTTGCAATAGTGCTAGTGGAAGAGCTTGGGCTAGGGTAAATTAACTTCTTGCCTTAGTCTTATGATTTGCTGCTTAATCAAATGATTCATTCTCTCTACTTGGCTGCTTGATTGGGGGTGGTATGGGGTGTGAAGTTCTTGATCTATGCTCAGATGGCTACTAATCTGTTGCACTATTTTGGAAATGAAATGTGATTCTTTATCTGAGGATAGCGTGGCTGGAACTCTGAAGCGTGGTATTATTTTTTATAAAAATAATCTGGTCACTTCTTGAGCTTTGACAGTTCTGGTGGGGAATGTTTCTGGCTACTCTGAAAATGTATCTATCAATATTAGTAAATACTGATACCCCCCTTTCTTTGGGAGTTCTGAAAAGTTAATTTGCTACTGCTGTATAGGCTCATGGCTTCTCTCAGTCTGACTGAGTTTTGGCTGAGGGCGTATTTTGGGGTTAGTCTGGAGGCAAGGATCACATTGTCGACTTACTTGAGTGATAGTGGCATATAAATTCTTGACAACGATACAACGATTGTTTCAATCAGATTTGTGTAATGCACTCTGTATCACTCGCAGCTTTGGTCATTTTGAAAAAGGAGCTACACTCTATAAAAGGCTTCTAAGTAGTTAGGCTTTAGTGTGTTTTCTAGTGCTCTTCTTTCACTAGTAACTACGAAAATGGGAAGGGATTACTAGCTCTCTTTCAATGGTAGCTTACTCTTTGCAGTTGTATGTCTCTTTTGGTTAGTATTATTGTATTATGGCTTACTTTCGAGGAAAATCTGTACCTCACCCTTTGCTGCTTTCTTTGCTTCTCTATCTGCTAGCTCATTTTTTCTTTCATGTTTAAGCTCACTCTCTAGTGTGCCTTAAATGTTTTTTTAGGTAGATGAACTGCTTCTAGCAGCTGGATTGTTTCTTCTTTTCTTGTGAGGTCAGCAGTCTCTTCTCTTTCTAGATGGTTCCATGTGCATGTATGACTCTAAATGGATTCTTTGGGTTTGTGTAGATGGTTATTCTCTTCTTTTTTGCCTTTTTTAGGGCACGGGTCAGGGCAATTATCTCAGCTTTCTGCGCAGAGGTACTTGTTGGTAAGGGTCTAGACTCGATTACTTCTCTGCAGGTAGTCACTGTGAACTTTGCAATGTTGCTTTCTTGTCAGTGAACTAGGTCTCTGCATCGTCTGGAGGAGTGTCTCTTTAGTCTGAGCGTCTGGAGTAGGTAGCTTCGGTGGTCTCTAGGCAACTATGGTGTCTGCTGAGAAAAGAAGTTGAGTTGACAATATTAGTCACTACTATTTCTACATCGTCTTGCTTTACTATGATGGCTTGTCATTTCAGAAACGTCTGTGGTGAGAGCTAGTGGCTACTTTTTACTTCTAGTGCTGCGGACACTAGGTGGGACACTAGCACAGTCATTTTTGTCCCAGGGTAAACTTGCATGCCTCTTGAATATTTAGCACGACTGCTGCTACAGCTCTGAGGCAACTTGGCCATCTTTTGGCTGTTGTATCTAGTTGCTTAGAGAAGTAAGCAACTGCCTTTCTGTAAGGGTCTAAGTCTTGAGCTAGTATTCTCTGCGCAATTCCTTGCGTGGGAAAAATAGAAAGAATGGTTTACTTACATCTGGAAGTTTCAAAGCTGGAGCTGACATGAGGGCACTCTCTCTAGCTGGCGAAAGGCCTATGTGGTGTCTTGTGTCTACTGGAGATCTCTGTTTCTATTGGTAATAAGAGCATAGAGGGGTCTGGCGAGCAGTTTATAATTATAAACTCACAACTGGCACTACTTTACTACGCTTAAGAGGGTTCGGAGTTCTTTCGTTATCTGGGGTTTCAGGGTTTGGCGTAGGGCTTCTTTGCTTTAAAGTCTGCTGCTCAGCACTCACTTCTTACTTCAGGTAGATTACTTTCTGTTTCACTACTTGTGCTTTTTTCTTTGAGACTTTGCATCTTTGGAGTCTTAGGAAATTCAAAAGGCTTACTGTCTAGGCTTTTCTCGCTTCTCTCATTTGAGTGGCTACTAGAAGATCGTCTACGTACTGCAACAGCCTCCTTTCCTCTTGTGGAGCTTCCTGGGACTCTGGGTCTTTGCAAGCTGTTTTCTAATCGGAGTGGGGAATCTTGAAGCTTTCAGGCACATGGACTATGTGAGCTTGAGTTTGAATGCAAAAATTTCTTGGCTGGCTTCGTGGATAGGGAGGCAAAAGAAGGCATCCTTAGGCTTAAAACAGTGAACTAGGTTAGCTCAGGTGTTAAACAAGTCAGTAAGGCATATGGATTTGCTACCACAGGGTATAAATTCTGTGTTATCTTATTGACAGCCTTTAATTTAGTACTATCAGTTATTGGGCTGATTTTTTCTTTATTTTTCTTTTGAGGGTACTACTCAGTTCTTACTAGTTGTGTTCTTTTTTTAAACTTGATGCTCATGGGGGAGCATCTTTTACTCTCTCTGGTACAGCAGAGGCTCATACTTTTGAAAACACTTGTTTACTTATTTTAATATCTCTTTACTAATATCTTTCTTAATTTCAGTGTCTGTTAATGTTAAGCTTAACATCTTTATATTATTTGCTTCTAGAGTAACTTTTCTCATTTGAGAATGTTTAGCAAATTGAGCGAATTGTACAAAAGCTTTTGGGTACACATAGTACATATATTACTTAAAAGGTTTGCACAGGGATGCCTTTTTAGACTGGCTAGTTGTTCAGTTGTTCTTCACACTGCAACATAAACATTCTCTACAGGTACTAAAGCTTTATTTAAAACTGAGTATATGGCTTTTGTGTCAACAAAAATTCTTCTCTTTTGGGGAGGTCATCTTTATTCTTCTTCTCTTACTTTGGGAGGAGCTTTTAGCAAATCATATGTACTCATTTTGTGAACTGTGATTGCTTTGCATTTCAGCATGATAATCCTTGCCTGATTTCATACGTTTCTATCTCATGCTGCATGCTGAACAACATGTTTGATTTGCTTTCTCTTTGCTTTGTTTTCTTTTTTTAAGAAATCTGGGTGATTTCTTAAAACACAAAGACATTTCAGCATACAAAACTCTATCTCATTTATCTTCTTTTTTTAAAACAGTACTAATAGCAATGAAGTATTATAAATCTTTTTATTTTCTGAGCTGCTCTTACTGGCAGCTTTCTCTCAGTGAGCCCCTCCCAAAAGGGGCTAATTTAGGAACCTTTTTGCTCTGGTCAGTTCTCATTATTTATTTCTCTTTGCCTTATCTCGCTTCTACTCAAACTTTTTTACAGACTTTCACAGTAGTTTTTCAGTTTTCTTCTTACACACACAGCTCTAGGTGGCAGGTATCAGATGTGGTTCCCACACACAAGTTCTAAGACTTTAGGTTCTGAATCTGCTTGACCAGAAACTTCTAATTTACATGTGCTTTTACACTTATTAGAACAGCAAAACCAGTGTTTCTCATAAACACCGCACTGCAATAATAACTGCACATCCAGCTTTTGCTCACAGGCCATTCTCGTGTTCTCTGGGGAGACGGGGCAGCTAGAGCTGTCCCTGTGCCCAGGGGACAGCTACTGTCACTGTCACTTCACACAGCATGCTAATCAAAAACGTGATATAGACACTATATTCTGATCAAACAAAATATCAGTCTTTTCTAGTTTTCTTCTTGCACAATCTAATTAAGCTTTGTGTCTACTTACACTTGTTTTACTGCTTTGCAAAAAGGCTGTGCTAGTCACAGCCGAAACTCTGATATGCTTTCAGACACAAACACTTGTACTTGCACCCTTCCTTTATCTCAAATTCGCTAGAGCTAAGGCTTGAATTGCTGTGAGGGGGGGAATTCTTGGAATTCTTTTAACTCTATCGTAATTAAGTATAAATCACTGTACTATAGTTCTCTTATGTAAAATGCTACTCTTGTTGCAACAAAATCTTAAAATCTCTACAAACACTACTATACAATTTGAGAATCAAATTACTACAATGCAACGGAAGAAAATCACTACACAAAACTACTGGGAAAGGGCATATCTCTTAAAGTGCTTGCTTTTCTCAACACAACACAGCATACTATAATTTAGCATTTACTCACATCAATTTTCTTGGACACAATCAAAATCAAACATCTAAGGCAAAGGAACTCTCTGAGCTTATATTCATACTTACGGTTAAAATGTACTAGATTTACACAAATTACTACATTTAAACACGATAAATACTATTACTGACATTCTTCTACTCGCTTCTCTGCAGGGCACTTCTGTTTCTGCTCTCGCAGCCTGTTGCAGCTGGCGCTTCAGGCTTCACTCGGCTGCTTCAAACACGGGTAGTACTGACTCTTTTGCACTGTAGATTTATTCTCTTTTATACATTATACACTTATACACTTGCACGATTAGAAACACAGTGCACTGAGTACACAATGCACACATTAACTATACAGCAACACAGTGTCTGGACATCACACGCACACAAACAAAGTACACACGGGCTCAACAGTTCTGCTCTATCAGAACTATGAACTTTTGACTTACACATATACGGGTTTACTCGGCTCACTTCTAGAGTTTTTAGCGGTTTTGCTCTATTAGAACTATGAATTTTTAATACATATACATGGGTTTACTCGGCTTACCCCCAGAGCCACTAGCGGTCTGCTTTATCAGAAAGATGAACTTCATCTCTAATACAGCTGCTCTATCAATTGAACTCAGACGTCTCTGGGTGGTTTACTCTCTTGCTTTCTTTTCTTTCTTTCGGGGGCCTTTCAGTACATACTGAATCTTCTTATGCAGACTAGCAGGTCTTTGTCTGTCTTCACAGGTGGCAAGTTGAGACGAGCGGAGCTCTACTAGGAAAAAATCTTAGGGCGCGCTTTGGAGGTTTGTCTATCCACCCTGCCCCTGCGGGGACAGAGAACTCCTGCCTGAGTCGCCACAATGTTTTGCGGAGAAAAGAAGAAACTTCACAACTTTATAAAAGTTTTAAAGCTCGGTATGTTTATTTACGACGCGCGCTGGACGCAAGTTCCCCAACAAGGCATGCGTGCCTCTGAAGACCTCGGGTCTTCTTTTATCTCCTATCTAAATGCATATGCATACAGTTTCACAATAAGTTCATACATATTCATTCTGCGTGACATTTAGCACTAGTTCTTCTTTTTTAAAGGAATTTTTAAGTCGGGGGCAAATCGACTTTGTGGTCTTTTCTGTTTTTCTTTCTCTGTCTCTTTGCTGTCTCGGCATGCGAGGTCTTCTTTCAGCTTTGGCCTCACAGACTTTTTATATTTCTTAGACACTTTACCTAATTTAGAATGGATCTTTACTCTGTCTCACTCCCTATGGTGTGTACTCCTTGTTGACTTTTCTCCCTGCTTTTGTAACATCAGTGAGCTTAGTTTTGACATGTGTTGGTCCTTTGCAATGCAGCTCATTTCCTCACAGGCCATTTTTTGAAGGCACAAAAGTTCCCGATTTTCTGGTTTTTTTCAATTGCATTTCATTTGATCCTATCTCCTTTCCAGAGGGTTTGTAAGGCTTTCTTTTCAGGGTCGCAAGATTCCATTTCCCTTCCCAAAATCTCCTTTCGGGAAGGGAAAGGGAATCTTGCGATTTCAATGGGGACCAACAGAGGAATCTTTGGTGCTTGTCTTTACCCTTGATGGCATGCCATGCCTTTTGATGGCTTTGAGTTTTGGAAGGATTTTGTTTTTTTTTTTTTTTCCAAGCATCAATGCCATGTCCCTCATATCTTCCCCTCCAAGTTGTGTCCTCCTCCTTGATGTTTTCCCCAGCTTTTGAAATATCTGTGAGCTTAGTTTTGGCATGTTTTTATGTTTTGCACTGCACCTGATATAATCCAAGTCCATTTTCTTGTAATCAGGGAATTTCCCAAATTTTCCTTTTTTCTCCTCCAATTGCAATTCCTTTGATGCCATCTTCATTCCAGCGTGTTTGTAAGTCCTTCTTTTCTCTTTTGGCCTTCAGTGGGGATCAATTTAGCAAGCTTTGCTGCATGTGTCTGCACTTGATGGCATATGGCCATCCTGCATTTTGATGGTTTTGACTTTGGGAAAAATTTTTCTTTTTTTTTCTTTTTTTTTTAAGTGTCCATGCCATGTCCCTCATATCTTTCTCCCTATGGTGTGTACTCCTCGTTGACTTTTCCCCCTGCTTTTGCAACATCGGTGAGCTTAGTTTTGGCATGTGTTTGTCCTTTGCACTACGCCTCATATAATCCCGGGCCATTTTCTTAGAGTCACTAAATTTCCCAAATATACTTTTTCCTTCTCCAATTGCAATTCCTTTGATTGTGTCTCCATTCAAGAGTGTTCGTAGGTCCTTCTTTTCTCTTTTGTCCTTCAGTGGGGATAAATGTTGGCAAGCTTTGCTGCATGTTCCTGCAATTGCAGGCGTAAGGCCTGATTGCATTTTTATGGCTTTGACTTTGGCAAAGATTTTTTCCATTTTTGGTTGTTTTCTGAAGTGCCCATGCCATGTCCCTCATATCTTCCCCTCCAAGTTGTGTCCTCCTCCTTGATGTTTTCCCCTGCTTTTGAAACATCTGTGAGCTTTGTTTTGGCATGTTTTTGTGTTTTGCACTGCACCTGATATAATCCCGGTCCATTTTCTTGTAATCGGGGAATTTCCCAAATTTTCTTTTTTTCTCCTCCAATTGCAATTCCTTTGATGCTATATCCATTCCTGCGTGTTTGTAAGTCCTTCTTTTCTGTTTTGGCCTTCAGTGGGGATCAATTTTGGCAAGCTTTGCTGCATGTGCCTTCCACTTGATGGCATATTGCCATCCTCAATTTTGATGGCTTTGACTTTAGGAAAAATATTTTTTATTTCTTTTTTTTTTTTAAGTGTCCTTGCCATGTCTCTCATATCTTTCTCCCTATGGTGTTTACTCCTCGTTGACTTTTCACCCTCGTTTTGCAACATCGGTGAGCTTAGTTTTGGCATGTGTTGGTCCTTTGCACTGCACCTGATATAATCCCGGGCCATTTTCTTAGAGTCACTAAATTTCCCAAATTTTCTTATTTTCTCCTCCAATTGCAATTCCTTTGATGGTGTCTCCATTCCAGAGTGTTCGTAGGTCCGTCATTTCTCTTTTGGCCTTCAGTGGGGATCAATTTTGGCAAGCTTTGCTGCATGTGCCTGCACTTGATGGCATATGGCCTGCCTGCATTTTGATGGTTTTGACTTTGGGAAAAATTTTTTTTTTCTTTTTTTTTTAAGTGTCCATGCCATGTCCCTCATATCTTGCCCCCTAAGTTTTGTCTCCCTCCTTGACATTTGCCCCTGCTTTTGCAAAATCTGTTAGCTTTGTTTTGGCATGTGTTGGTCCTTTTTAATGCAGCTCATTTCCTCACAGGCCATTTTTTGAAGGCATAAAAATTCCCGATTTTCTGTTTTTTTTCAATTGCATTTCATTTGATCCTATCTCCTTTCCAAAGTGTTTGTAAGGCTTTCTTTTCAGGGTCGCAAGATTCCCTTTCCCTTCCCGAAAGGAAATGAAATTTCCTTTCGGGAAGAGAAAGGCAATCTTGCATTTCCATGGGGACCAATAGAGACCAGTGCCAAGTCGGGCTGGTTTGATAGTACCAAGGGGCTCCTGCAATCTTCCTTCGAGAAGCGGGGCAGCTGAGTTTTGTTTGCCACAGTAAAGGTCCGTGGTTTGTGTTTGAGGGCCTGTGGCTGGGAGTGGCCGGCTGCCTCCTGAAAATCCACGTTACGCAGGATGCTTCCCAGACCCAACATGGCACCACTGCCAGGTGGGGCTGGTTTGAACGTACAAAGTGGCTCCTGCAGTCTGCTATCCTGAAGCAGGGCAGGTGAGCTTTGTTTGCAAGGGGAAAGGGCCATGGTTTTTCATTCGGGGCCTTTGGCTGAGAGTGGCCCGCTGGCTCTTTAAAATCTTTTATATGCAGGATGGCTCCGAGACCCAAAGGGGCAACACTGCCAAGTCTGGTTTATTTGGCAGTTCCAAGTGGCTCCAGCAATCTGCCATCCAGAAGCGGTCCAGGTGACTTTTGGTTCCCAGGGAAAAGGGACGAGTTTTTTTTTGGCAGCCTGTGTCAGGGAGTGGCCGGCTAGCTCCTGAAAATCCACGTTACGCAAGATGGTTTCGCATACCCAAGGTGGGACCAGCGCCAAGTGAGGCTTTTTTGATAGTACCAATTGGCTTCTGCAATCTGCGATGCAGAAGCGGGAAAGCTGAGTTTTGTTTCCAAGGGAAACGGGCCGTGGTTTTTGTTTCAACAACTGTGGCTAAGGGTGGCCGGCTGGCGCCTGAAAATCTTTGATATGCAGGATGGCTCCCAGACCCAAAGTGGCACCAGTACAATGACGGGCTGGTTTGATAGTACCAAGTGGCTCCTGCAATCTGCCATCCAGAAGCAGGGCAGCTGCATTTTGTTTTCAAGGGAGAAGGGCCTGGGTTTGTGTTTGAGGGCCTGTGGCTGGGAGCGGCAGGCTGGACCCTGAAAATCCAACATACGCAGGATGGTTCCCAAACCCATGTTTGCACCAGTGCCAAATCAGGCTGGTTTTGTAGTACCAAGTGGCTCCTGAAATCTGCCATCCAGAAGCGGGGCAGGTGAGTTTTCTTTGCCAGGGAAACGGGACGAGGTTTTTGTTTTGGGGCCTGTGGCTGAGAGCGGCCGGCTGGCTCCTGAAAATCCTCAATATGCAGGCTGGTTCCCAGACCCTAGGTGGCACCAGTGCCAAGTCGGGCTGGTGTGATAGTACCAAGTGGCTCCTGCAATCTGCTCGCCAGAAGAGGGGCAGGTAAGTTTTGTTTGCCCGGGAAAAGCGCCGTGGTTTGTGTTTGGGCGCCTATGGCTGGGAGTGGCCGGGTGGCCCATGAAAATCCACGATACGGAAGATGGTTCCGCAGACCCAAGGTGGCACCAGCGCCAAGTAATCATTTCTAATAGTAACAACTGGCTCCTGCAATCTGCCATCCAGAAGCGGGGCAGCTGAATTTTGTTTGTATGAGATAAGGACCGTGGTTTGTGTTTGGGGGCCAGTGGCTGGTAGTGGCCGGCTGGGGCCTGACAATCCCCGATACGCCGGATGGTTGCCAGACTCAAGGTGGCACCAGTGCCACGTCTGGCTGGTTTGATAGTACAAAGTGGCTCGTGCAATCTGCCATCCAGAAGCGGGGTAGGTGATTTTTTTTTGCAAGAGAAATGATCTGTGGTTTGTGTTTGAAGGCCTGTGGCCGGGATTGGCTGGCTGGCTCCTGAAAATAAAAAATACGCAGGATGGATCCCAGAGCCATGTTGGCAAAAGTGCCAAGTCGGCCTTGTTTGATAGACCCAAATGGCTCGTGCAATCAGCCATCCAGAAACAGGGAATGTGAGTTTTGTTTGCCAGCCAAAAGTGCCGTGGTTTGTGCTTGGGGGCCTGTGGCTGGGATTGGCTGGCTGGCTCCTGAAAATAAAAAATACGCAGGATGGTTCTCAGAGCCATGTTGGCACAAGTGCCAAGTCGGCCTTGTTTGATAGTCCCAAATGGCTCCTGCAATCAGCCATCCAGAAACAGGGAATGTGAGTTTTGTTTGCCAGCCAAAAGTGCAGTGGTTTGTGCTTGGGGTCCTGTGGCTGGGAGTGACCGGCTGGCTTCTGAAAATCCATGATACGCAGGATGGTCCCCAGACCCAAGGTTGCACAAGTGCTAAGTCAGGCTGGTTTGATAGTAACAATGGGCTCCTGCAATCTGCCATCCAGAAGCGGGATACCTGAGTTTAGTTTTCCAGGGAAAAGGGCCGTGGTTTTTGTTTCGTTTCTGTGGCCGGGAGAGGCCGGCTGGTTCCTGAAAATCCACGATACGCAGGAAGGTTCCCAGATCCAAGGTGGCAGTAGTGCCAATTCGGGCTTGTTTTCTATTTCCAAGTGCCTCCTGCAATCTGCCATCCAAAAGAGGGGCCGGTGAGTTTTGTATGCCAAGGAAAAGGGCCGAGGTTTTTGTTTTGGGGCCTCTGGCTGATAGTGTTTGGCTAGCTCCTGAAAATCCACGATAGGCAGGATGGTTGCCAGACCCAAGGTGGCACCAGTGCCAAGTCGGGTTGGTTTGATAGTACCAAGTGGCTCCTGCTATTTGCCATCCGGAAGCGGGGCAGGTGAGTTTTTTTTGCCAGGGAAAAGGGCCGTGGTTTGTGTTTGGGCGCCTATGGCCGCGAGTGGCCCCATGGCCCCTAAAAATCCATGATACGCAAGATGGTTTCGAAGACGAAAGGTGGCACTAGCGCCAAGTCTGGCTTTTCTGATTGTAGCCATTGGCTTCTGCAATCTGCCATGCAGAAGCGGGGCAGCTGAGTTTTGTTTGCCAAGGGAAAAGGGCCGTGGATTTTGTTTCTACAATTGTGGCTAAGGGTGGCCGGCTGGCTCCTGAAAATGTTTGATATGCAGGATGGTTCCCAGACCCAAGGTGGCCTGAGTGCCAAGTCAGGCTGGTTTGATAGTACCACGTGCCTCCTGCAATCTGCCATCCAGTCGCGGGGCACGTGACTTTTGTTTGCCAAAGAAAAGAGTCGAGGTTTGTTTTTGGTGATCTCTGGCAGGGAGTGACCGGCGAGCTCCTGAAAATCCATGATACGCAGGATGGTTCCCAGACCCATGGTGACAACACTGCCAAGTCGGGCTGGTTTGATAGTACCAAGTGGCTCCTGCTATCTGCCATCCAGGAGCGGTGCAGGTGAGTTTTGTTTGCCGGGGAAAAGGGCCGTGGTTTGCGTTTTGGGGCCTGTGGCTCGGAGTGGCCGGCTGGCTCCTGAAAATCCACGATACGCAGGATGCTTCCCAGAACCCAGGTGGCACCAGTGCTAAGTTTGGCTTGTTTAATAGTACCAAGAGGCTCCTGCAATCTGCCATCCAGAAGCAGGACAGCTGAGTTTTGTTTTCCAGGGAAAAGGGCCGTTTTTTCCTTTGGGTGCTGTGTCCGTGAGTGGCCGGCTGGCTCCTGAAAATCCACGATACGCAGCATGGTCTCCAGACCCAAGGACGCACCAGTGCCCAATCGGGCTGGTTTGATATTACCAAGTACCTCCTGCAATCTGCTATCCAGAAGCGGGGCAGCTGAATTTTTTTTTGCCAGGGAAAATGGCCTTTGTTTTTGTTTGTGAGTCGGTGGCAGGGAGTTGCTAGCTGGCGCCTTAAAATCCACGATTCGCAGGATATTTGCCAGACCCAAGGTGCCAGTAGTGCCAAGTAGGGCTGGTTTGATAGTACCAAGTGGCTCCTGCAATCTGCCATCCAGAAGCGGGGCAGCTGAGTTTTGTTTTCCTGGGAAACGGGCCGTGGTCTGTGTTTGGGGGCCTGTGGCTGGGAGTGGCCGGCTGGAGACGGAAAATCCACGATACGCAGGATGGTTCCCAGACCCATGTGTACACCAGTGCCAAGTCAGGCTGATTTTATCGTACCAAGTGGCTTCTGCAATCTGCCATGCAGAAACGGGGAAGGTGAGGTATGTTTGCCAGGGAGTAGGGCCGAGGTTTGTGTTTGGGGAACTGTGGTTGAGAGTGGCCGGCTGGCTCCTGAAAATCCGCGATACGCAGGATGGTTCCCAGACCCATGGTGGCACCAGTGCCAAGTCGGGCTGGTTTGATAGTACCAAGTGGATCCTGCAATCTACCTTGCACAACGGGGCAGCTGAGTTTTTTTTTTCCAGGGAAAAGGGCCGTGGTTTGTGTTTGGGTGCTTTTGCCTGGGAGTGGCCGGCTGGCTCCTGAGAATTTACGATACGCAGGATGGTTACCAGGCTCAAGGTGGCACAAGTGCCTAGTCAGGCTGGTTTGATAGTACCCAGTGCCTCCTGCAATCTGCCATCCAGAATCTGCTTCTGGATGGCAGATTGCAGGACCCTCTTGGCACCTTAAACCAGCCTGACTTGGCAATTCTGCCACATTGGGTCTGGCAAACATCCTGCCTATCGTAGATTTTCAGGAGCCAGCCGGCCACTCCCAGCCATAGGCCCCCAGACTTAAACCTCGGCCCGTTTCCCTGCAAAAAAAACTCACCTGCCCCTCTTCTAGATGGCAGATTGCAGGAGCCACTTGGTACTATCAAAACAGACGGACTTGGCAGTGGTGGCATCTTGGGTCAGGGAATCATCCAGCGTATCAAGGATTTTCAGGAACCAACCGGCCACTCCGGGCCACATGGCCTCCAACACAAACAATGGCCCTTTTCCCTGATAAACAAAACTCACCTGCCCTGTTTTTGGATTGCAGATTGCAGGAGCCACTTTGTAGTATCAAAGAAGCTTGACTTGGCACTGGTGCCAAAATGAATCTGGAAACCATCCTGCGTATTGTTGATTTGCAGGAGCCAGCCGGCTACTCCCAGCCACAGGCCGTAAAACACAATCCACGGCCCCTTTCCCTTGCAAACAAAGCTCAGCTGTCCCGCCTCTGGAGGGCAGATTGGAGGAGCCACATGGTACTATCAAACCAGCCTGTCTTGGTACTGTTGCAATCTTTGGACCGGGAAGCATCCTGCCTATCGTAGATTTTCATGAGCCAGCAGACCACTCCGAGCCACAGGCCCCCAAACACAAACCACGGACCTTTTCTCTGGCAAACAAAACTCAGCAGCCCCCCTTCGGGATGGCAGATTGCAGGAGCCACTTGGTCTTACCAAACCAGCCCATCTTTGTACTGGTGCCACCTTGGGTCTGGGAACCATCCTGCGGAAGCACTTTTGGACAACTTGCTTTTCTTCCTTCCAAACACTTGGCAGACCGCTCTGTACCTTCTAGAACACGATGGGAGTTGTTTTCTGTGCTGGAACAGCTTTTCGTAGCCAGACATATTGGAAAAGCTTTTTGCAAAGATGCAGACGAGAAGAGACGCTAAAGACAAAGATACGATGGTCCTTGAAGCTAAGAGCCGCTCCCCAGCGTCTTTCGGCAGAAGCAGCGCTAAGGAGAGCACTGTGACCGGCACAATCGTCTTTGCACGAAGTAGCCGCTTCTTCGCCTCCGGGAGCCGGAGAGAGTGGCAGCTTCGGGAAGGTGAAGAAGGAAGCTGTACAACACTGGGATTGTGTGCGCAGCGTGCCAACTGATAGAAAACAGTACCTTTGCACTCTCCTGACTTTTCCAAACACATGAACATTCGATTGGAAGCTGTTTTGGACAACTTTTCTTTTCTTCCTGCCAAACACTTGGCAGACCTCCGTGCAATGTCTAGAACACAATGGGAGTTGTTTTCTGTGCTGGCACAGTTTTTCCTAGCCAGACATAGTGGAAAAGCTTTTTGCTAAGATGTAGATGACAAGAGAGGCTAAGGACTGGATGTAAGCAAATGACACCCATCCTTAAAAAAGACAATTAGGGGGACTCGCAATAGTACAAACCAGCCAGCCTCTTTTTTATCCCCAGGAAGTTGATGAAGCAGCTCTTCCTGGAAAACCTTGCCAGACACATGAAAGATGACAAAATAATGTAGTTCGCATGATTTTTCAGGGGAATTTCATGCTGCACATCACTTTAAACTCCTCTGATGAATCAACTTGACTGGTAGATGGAGGGAATATTATCTGCCTGGGCTTCAGGGAGGTTTTTGACTTATCTCTACATGGCAGCACACATACATATGGAAGCAATAGTGCAAAGGGGAGGGAATCAGTGTCTTTTCAGTGATGCTGAGTGAAAAGACAAGAGGCAGTGGGCACACACTGAAATACAGGAGATTGCCTTTGAACATCAGTAAATGATTCTTTACTGTGAGGGTGACTGAACCACGGCACAGACTGCCCAGAAAGATTGTGGAGCCTGGATCTTTGAAGACATTAAAAGTACACCCAGATAGAATCCTGGGCAAGAGGCTCTAGGTATCCTGGTTTAGGCAGGGGGGTTGGGCCTGGTTAGCCCCACCAACCCCTTCCACTCTCATTCATTCTGTGCTAGTGAATTCTCTTCAAGATGCATTTCAAGCACTGGCATGACAAAGTTCTGTGCAGACAGAGATCCAAATGGACATGGCATCTAAGTTCCTTAAGCAGTGTTCAAGAAGAATGTAAAACTCTGGCACAAGTGTCTCTTCCCTAACTGAATCCCTTTCATGGGAAAATTCCCAGCTCTAGAAAGATCTTCTGATACGCATGCTTAAGACTGACACTGGCTGAGCAAATTTCTCCCTATGTGTATCTAAGACCAGTTAGGATCTTCACCCAAAGTGCTGTCAACATAGTCACAGAATGCCTATTGTTAAGAAGTGACAACTTCCATCAGAATGGCAACTATTGGTCCACAAAATGGATTAATGGATGGGAATTATCTACTTGGGTTAAAAACAAAAATAAAGAGTTGGTCTTTATTTATCAATTTCATTGCAATATTGATAAGGGAAGAAAAAGACCTAAGTGCTTGACTTTCTGAACTCGAGGAAAGATTTTAAAAATTCCTGGTAAAAATGTATGATCACAATCAGACTATTGAAACCATTTCAGTTGGGAAAAAGTTCCAAAATTGTCTAGATAGTGGCAAAGAAGCCAAGAAAATAGGAAAGAAACAAAAAGAGAGCAAAAGAGTCAGCTTCAGTGTACAAGCTCGTTCTAGAAGTAGTCTGCTGGGGAAAGGAACCCCCAGTTGAATTTCCAGTGTATTCCTGCGCTTTATTCAGTAACTGGTCAATGTAAAAACCAATCCTTTTGTACAACTTCTTCCAGCAACAAAAACTCCAGCAGGTTGACACTACCATCATGTCTGTTCCAGACATATTTAAAAGAGAAATGATGATTTTCTTGAAAACCTACTTGCATAAAAGTTGCAAGATGGTGGAGGGATTCCCACATCCTCCTTCCTCCATCTGGCTTGAAAGTATATTTGATAAAATATGCAACAAAGCACATGATTTATAAGGTATAGTCAAATGGATGATTTGGGAATTGATCTCTTGTTGATAGTAAACTTCATATCCACTCTGTGTGACCTTTCTAAAACAAAATGTGGAGCTGAGGCATGAATCTGCCACAACAATTGTAAAGCAAACATACACACTCCCCTTCTCATGCCCCCCCTTCCACACACACCTAGGCACACACAGAGATCAGCATAGCAGATCATGAACACCTTGGAAAAGACTTAAATGCTAAATGCCTCTCTTGATGGGCAAAAGAGCTGGTGCAGTAATTCAAATGCCTGGTACAAAAATTCTGTTTAATATTTAGCTCCTATTTAAAACACAGCTTTTCATTTCATTCTATTTACAGAATATTTTCATTTCATTTGTTTCTTTAAAATTACTTAGTTCTCACCTGTTGTATGTCTAGGAATATTTTCTTCCAAAAATAGAAAAAAATAGATGATATCTTTTCAGCAGAAAACATTGGTTGATACAATTTTAAACCATCATGATATGGAAGAATTCTTCTGTCCCTCTCTAAGGTGGAAGAAGCATTTGGATCACAGATCATCTACAATGAAATACTTGACATGTTTAAGATGCTTTCAATCAATTTTGATCGTCAATTGCTTATTCGTTGTAAACAGTAATTTTTCAGTGAAGGGAAAGTGTGTGTGGTATATCTACATGATGTGTTCAAAGCCAGTTCCTACTAATGGCCAGGCTGAATTCCAGTAAATAATGTCCCGAATGATATTTTGCCGCCTTCTTTGGCACTTCATGAAATCTTACCATGATGAAGTGCTGAAACGCAGAGATTTTCTCTTAGAGAGTGTCTCATGTTGTAACCCATCCCATGGATTTTATGCTGTAATTCTTATCTCTTTTAAAATTTGCTATCTTCTGTACAGTTTTCATGAAACTTTCTGTTAGAGTAGTGAATATCACAGATAAATGTCATTTTGTACAACTTTGAATTTACCCCAAGAGCTGAGAGAAAACTTGCTCCTATACTTCAATCCGAGTTTCTTCTATAGTCCAACTTTGTTTCTCTACCGTCAAGCTTCTCCTTTGTTGCTGCTCCAAGCCCCGTCCAAGCTGACCTTGAATACTTTCAGGGATGGGACACCCACAACTTCTCTGGGCAACCTGTTCCAGTGTTCCAGCACTCCCACAGTAAAAAAGGCCTTCCTTTCATCTAATATGTATGGGAAATCATAAATCTAGGCATAGAAACTTGGAGTGCAAATTTGAAATCCTTTGTATTTGAAGCACATTTTATATGAATACTGACTTACAGATGACTAAAAGATGTTGATGGGCATTTGAGCTGACAAGTTTTGAAAAAGTGCACGGAAATTAAAATTGAAACCACTAAAATGAAAAACTCCTTGCCATTTTCTTTTTCCTCTCCTATTCAAAATTGCATATGTCAGATGTCAGTGCTTCATGCAAACCTCTCAGATGCTCTCAGAGAAAAAGCTTTTCTTTCAGACTAAGTTGCGGTTGACGTAGAACACTAGCAGAAGTGAAAGTTTTTCTGGGAAACGGGGCAGCACCTTCTCCTTGGATTTGTGTGCAGAATGCATTTTATCCAAACTGGAAAATAGATCCCAGCTCTGTTCTATTCATCATTCTTACTGCATCAGGCCTGAAGATGCTGTGAAAAGTAGCCTGTGGACCTTGAAGATAGCGCATGTGAAACAGATGAGAGGTAATGGAGAAGTTGAGGGAGAGAAGAAAGAGCATATGGCCCAGTACGGACACCAGAAAGTATTTCTTCATGTGATCATGGCAGATTGCAGGAGCCACTTGGTACTACAAAACCAGCCTGATTTGGCACTGGTGCCACCTTGGGTCTGGGAATCATCTAGCGTATTTTCGATTTTAAGGGTGCAGCGGGCCACTCCCAGCCAAAGCCACCAAACACAAACCAAGGCCCTTTACTCTGGAAAACAAAACGCAGCTTCCCCGGTTCTGGGTGGCAGATTGCAGGAGCCACTAGGCACTATCAAACCAACCCGACTAGGCACTGATGCCACCTTTGGTCTGGGAACCACCCCGCTTAAGTTGATTTTTCGGAGCCAGCAGGCAACTCCAGGCAATAGGGACTAAACAAAAACCACGGCCCTTTTCCCTGCAAAACAATACTCAGCGGCCCAGCTTCTGGACGGCAGATTGCAGGAGGCACTTGGTACTATCAAATCAGCCCGACTTGGCACTGGTGCCACCTTGGGTTGTGGAACCATCCTGCCTATAGTAGATTTTTAGGAGCCAGCCGACCACTCCAGGCAGTAGGGCCCAAAAGAAAACCACGGCCCTTTTCCCTGCAAAACAAAACTCATCCGCCCAGCTTCTGGATGGCAGATTGCAGGAGGCACTTGGTACTATAAAACCAGCCCGACTTGGCACTGGTGCCACCTTGGGTCTGGAAACCATCCTGCCTTTCATGGACTGTCAGGAGCCTGCCGGCCACCCCCAGCCACAGGCCCTCAAACACAATCCACAGCCCTTTCGTCTTGCAAAAAAACTCACCTGTCCTGCTTCTGGATGGCAGATTACAGAAGCCACTTGGTACTATCAAACCAGCCCGTCTTGGTACTGGTGACAACTTGAGTCTGGGAAACATCCTGCGTATCGTGGATTTTCAGGAACCAGCCGGCCACTCCAATCAACAGGCCTCCAAACACAAACCACGGCCCTTTTCTCTGGCAAACAAAACTCGGCTGCCCCCCTTCTGGATGGCAGAGTGTAGGAGCCACTTGGTACTATCAAACCAGCCCGACTTGGCACTGGTGCAACCTTGGGTCTGGGAAGAATCCTGCCTATCATAGATTTTCATTAGCCAGCCGGCCACTCCCAGCCACAGGCCCCCAAACACAAACCACAGCGCTTTTCTCTGGCAAAAAAAATTCAGCTGCCCTGCTTCTGGATGGCAGATTGCAGGAACCACTTGGAACTGTCCAACCAGCCAGACTTGGCTCTGGTGCCACCATGGGTCTGGGAACCACCCTGCGTATCGTGGATTTTCAGGAGCCGGCCGGCCACTCCCAGCCATAAGCCCCCAAACACAATCAAAGACCCGTTTACCTGGCAAAAAAAAACTCAGCTGCCCCGCTTCTGGATGGCAGATTGCAGGAGCCACTTGGTACTATCAAACCAGCCCGACTAGGCAGTGATGCCACCTTGGGTCTGGGAACTATCCTGCGTAAAGTGCATTTTCAGGACCCAGCCGGCCACTCCCAGGTGCAGGCCCCCAAACAAAATCCACGGCCTTTTTCTCTGGCAAACAAAACTCACCTGCCCCTCTTCTGGATGGCAGATTGCAGGAGCCACTTGGTAATATAAAACCAGGCTGACTTGGCGCTGGTGCCAAAATGGGTCTGGGAACCATCCTGCCTATCGTAGATTTTAAGGAGCCAGGCGGACACTACCAGCCACAGGCCCTCAAACATAGACCACAGCCCTTTTCCCTTGCAAACAAAACTCAGCTGCCCCGCTTCTGGATGTCAGATTGCAGGAGTCACTTGGTACTATAAAACCAGCCCAACTTGGCACTAGTGCCACCTTGGGTCTGGGAACCAGCCTGCATATCGAAGATTTTCAGGAGCTAGCCTGGCACTCCCTGCCAGAGATCCCCAAAATACAAACCTCGGCTGTTTTCCCTTGCAAACAAAAGTCACCTGCCCCGCTTCTGGATGGCAGATTGCAGGAGTCACTTGGCACTATCAAACCAGCCCGACTTGGCACTGGTGCCACCTTGAGTCTGGGAACCATCCTGCCTATCAAAGATTTTCAGGACCCAGACGGCCACCCTTAGCCACAGTTGTGTAAACAAAATCCACGGCCCTTTTCCCTTGGAAACAAAACTCAGCTGCCCTTCTTCTGCATGGCAGAATTCAGAAGCTAATTGCTACTATCAGAAAAGCCTGACTTGGCTCTGGTGCCACCTTGGGTCTGCGAAACCATCTTGCGTATCGTGGATTTTCAGGAGCCAGCCGGCCACTCCCTGCCACAGGCCCCAACACAAAAACCACAGCCCTTTTCCCTGGCAAACAAAACTCAGCTGTCCCACTTCTGGATGGCAGATGGAAGGAGCCACTTGGTACTATCAAACCAGCCCGACTTGGCACTGGTGCCACCTTGGGTCTGGGAACCATCCTGACTATCACAGATTTTAAGGAACCATCCGGACACCGCAGGCCGTAAGTTCCCAGAGAAAAAGCTTGGCCCGTTTCCCTGGCAAAAAACACTCACCTGCCCCACTTCTGGATGGCAGATTGCAGGAGCCACTTGGTACTATCAAACCAGCCCGTCTTGGTACTGCTGCCACAATGGGTCTGGGAACCATCCTGCGTAACGTGGATTTTCAGGAGACAGCCGGCCACTCTCAGCCATAGGCTCCCCAACACAAACCACAGCCCTTTCCCTGGCAAACAAAACTCACCTGCCCTGCTTCTGGATGGCAGATTGCAGGAGGCACTTGTTACTATCAAACCAGCCAGACTTGGCACTGGTGCCACCTTGGGTCTGGGAACCATCCTGCCTATCGTGGATTGTCAGGAGCCTGCCGGCCACTCCCAGTCATAGGCCCCCAAACACACACCAAGGCCCTTATCTCTGACAAACAAAACTCACCTTCCCCGCTTCTGGATGGCAGATTGCTGGAGCCACTTGGGACTATCAAACCAGCCCGACGTGGCACTGGTGCCACCCTGGCTCTGGCAACCATTGTGCCTATCGTGGATTTTCAGGATCTAGCCAAACACTCTTAGACAGAGGCCCCCAAACAAACCCTCGGCCCTTTTCCCTTGCAAAGAAAACTCAGCTGCCCCGCTACTGGATGGCAGATTGCAACCTTGGGTCTGGCAACCAACCAGAAAATCGGGAATTTTTGTGCCTTCAAAAAATTTCCTGTGAGGAAATGGGCTGCATTGCAAAGGACCAACACATGCCAAAACTAAGCTCACTGATGTTGCAAAAGCAGGGGAAAACATCAAGGAGGAGGACACAACTTGGAGGGGAAGATATGAGGGACATGGCATGGATACATGAAAAAAAAAATAAAGAAAAAAATCCTGCCCAAAGTCAAAGCCATCAAAAGGCATGGCATGCCATCAAGGGCAGGGAGAAGCACCAAAGATTCCTCTATTGGTCCCCATTGAAATCGCGAGATTCCCTTTCCCTTCCCAAAAGGAAAGTTCGGGAAGGGAAAGGGAATCTTGCGACCCTGAAAAAAAAGCCTTACAAACACTCTGGAAAGGAGATAGGATCAAATGAAATGAAATTGAAAAAAACCAGAAAATCGGGAATTTTTGTGCCTTCAAAAAATGGCCTGTGAGGAAATGAGCTGCATTGCAAAGGACCAACACATGCCAAAACGAAGCTCACCGATGTTGCAAAAGCAGGGGGAAAAGTCAACGAGGTGTACACACCATAGAGAGAAAATATGAGGGACATGGCATGGAGAATTAAAAAAAAAAGAAAAAAAAAAAAGTTTTTCCCAAAGTATAAACCATCAAAATGCAGGATGGCCATATGCCATCAAGTGAAGGCACATGCTGCAAAGCTTGCCAAAATTGATCCCCACTGAAGGCCAAAACAGTAAAGAAGGACTTACAAACACGCTGGAATGGAGATAGCATCAAAGGAATTGCAATTGGAGGAGAAAATATAAAATTTTGGAAATTCCCCGATTACAAGGAAATGGATCGGGATTATATCAGGTGCAGTGCAAAACACAAAAACATGCCAAAACTAAGCTCACAGATCTTTCAAAAGCAGGGGAAAACCTCAAGGAGGAGGACACAACTTGGAGGGGAAGATATGAGGGACATGGCATGGATACATGAAAAAAAAAACAAAATGAAAAAAATCCTTCCCAAAGTCAAAGCCATCAAAAGGCATGGCATGCCATCAAGGGCAGGGAGAAGCACCAAAGATTGCTCTATTGGTCTCCATTGAAATTGCAAGATACCCTTTACCTCCCTGAAAGGAAATTTCATATCCCTTCGGGAAGGGAAAGGGAATCTTGCAACCCAGAAAAGAAAGCCTTAAAAACACTCTGGAAAGGACATAGGATCAAATGAAATGCGATTGAAAAAACAAGAAAAATCGGGAATTTTTGTGCCTTCAAAAAATGGCCTGTGAGGAAATGAGCTGCATTGCAAAGGACCAACGCATGGCAAAACTAAGCTCACTGATGTTGCAAAAGCAGGGCGAAAAGTCAATGAGGAGTACACACCATAGGGAGAAAGATATGAGGGACATGGCATGGAGACTTAAAAAAAAAAAAAAATATTTTTCCCAAATTTAAAACCATCAAAATGCAGGATGGCCATATGCCTCTGCGACCCTGAAAATTAAGCCTTTCAAGCACTCTGGAAAGGAGAGAGGATCAAATGAAATGCCATTTAAAAAATTCCTGTGGCAGGGAGTGACAGACGAGCTTATGAACACCCACGATATGCACAATGATTCCAAGACTCAAGGTGCCAACACTGCCAAGTCAGGCTGGTTTGATAGTACAAATTGTCTCGTGCAATCTGCCATCCACAAGTGGCGCAGGTGAGTTTTGTTTGCCAGGGAAAAAGGCGGTGGATTGTGTTGGAGGGCCTGGGGCTGCTAGTGGCTGGCTGGCTCCTGACAAACCACGATACACAGGATTGTTCCCAGACCCAAGGTGGCAACACTGCCAATTTGGGCTGGTTTGATAGTACCAAACGGCTCCTGCAATCTGCCATCCAGAAGCTGGGCCGGTGAGTTTTGATTGCAAGGGAAAAGGGCCGTGGTTTGTATTGGGGGCCCTTGGCCGGGAGTGGCCGTCTGGTTCCTGATAATCTACGATACGCAGGCTGATTCCCTGACACAAGGTGGCAACACTGACAAGTCAGGCTGGTTTTATAGTACCAAGCGCCTCCTGAAAACTGCCATCCAGAAGCGGGGCAGGTGAGTTTTTTTTGCAAGGAAAATGGACCTTGGTTTGTGTTTGGGAGGCTGTGTCTGAGATTGGCCGGCTGGATCCTTTAACTCCACGATACGCGAGAGAGGTCTTAGACGCAAGGTGGCACCATTGCAAGTCAGGCTGGTTTGACAGTACCAAGTGGCTTCTGCTATCTTCCATGCAGAAGCGGGGCTGCTGATTTTTGTTTGCCAGGGAAAAGGGACGTTGTTTTCGTTGGAGTTCCTGTGGCTGGGAGTGGCCAGCTGGCCCCTGAAAATCAACGATACGCAGGATGGTTCCCAAAGCCAAGATGGCACCAGTACAAAGTCAGACTTCTGTGATAGTACCAAGCGGCTCCTGCAATCTGCCATCCAGAAGCTGGGAAGGTGAGTTTTGTTTTCCAGGAAAACGGGCCGAGGTTTGTTTTTGGGGGCATATGGCCGCGAGGGCAGGCTCGCTCCTGAAAATCCACGATACGCAGGATGGTTGCGAGACCCAAGGTGGAATTAGTGCCAAGTAGGGCTGGTTTGATAGTTCCAAGTGGCTCCTGCAATCTGTCATCCAGAAGCGGGGCAGCTGAGTTTTGTTTGCCAGAGAAAAGGGCCATGGTTTGTGTTTGGGGGCCTGTGGCTGGGAGTGGCCGGCTGGTTCCTGAAAATCCTCGACACCCAGTATGGTTCCAAGACCCAAGGTGGCACCAGTGTCTACTCAGGCATGTTTGATAGTACCAAGTGGCTCCTGCAATCTGCCATCCAGAAGCAGGGAAGCTGAGTTTTGTTTGCCAGGGACACGGGTTGAGGTGTGTGTCTGGGGGCCTATGGCCGGCAGTGTCCGGCTGACTCCTGAAAAACTACGATAGGAAGGATGGTTCCCAGATCCATGGTGGTACCAGTGCCAAGTCGGGCTGCTTTGATAATACCAAGTGGCTCCTGCAATCTGCCATTCAGAAGCGGGGCAGGTGAGTTTTTTTTGCCAGGGAAAATTCCCGTAATTTTTGTTGGAGGGCCTATTGCTGGGAGTGGCCGGCTGGCCCCTGAAAATCCATGATACGCAGGATGGTTCCAGGACCCAAAGTGGCAGCAGTGTCCAGTAAGGCTTTTTTGATAGTACCAAGTGGCTCCTGCAATTTGCCATCCAGACGCTGGGAAGATGAGTTTTGTTTGCCCGGGAAACGGGCCTTTGTTTTTGTTGGAAGCCTGTGGCTGAGAGTGGCCTGCTGGTTCCTGCAAATCCACGATACGCAGGATGGTTCCCAGACCCAGGTGGCACCAGTGCCTAGTCAGGCTGGTTTGATAGCACCATGTGGCTCCTTCAATCTGCCATCCAGAAGCGGGGAAGGTGAGTATTGTTTTCCAGGGAAATGTGACGTGGTTGTTGTTGGAGGGCCTGTGTCTGGGAGTGGCCGGCTGGCTCCTGAAAATCCACGATACGCAGGATGGTTCCCAGACCCAAGGTGGCACCAGTTCCATGTCGGGATGGTTTTATAGTACTAACTGGCTCCTGCAATCTGCCATCCAGAAGCGCGGCAGCTGAGTTTTATTTGCCAGTGAATAGGGCCGTCGTTTTTTTTTGGGGGCCTATGTGTGGGAGTGGCCAGCTGGCCCCGGAAAATCCACGATACGCAGGATGGTTCCCAGACCCAAGGGAGCAATACTGACAAGTCGTGTTGGTTTTATAGTACGAAGTGACTCCTGCAATCTGCCATTTTGAACCGGGGCAGCTGAGTTTTGTTTGCCAGGGAAAAGGGCCGTGTTTTTTTATTGCGGGGCTATGGCTGGGAGTAGCCAGCTGGCTCCTGAAAATCCATGATACGCGGGAGTTTTCCCAGACCCAAGGTGGAACCAGTGCCAAGTCGGGCTGGTTTGACAGTGCCAGGTGTTTCCTGCAATCTGCCATTCAGGATCAGGGCAGGTGATTATTTTTTGCAAGGGAAAAGGGCGAGTTTTGGATTCGGGATCTGTTGCCGAGAGTGGCAGGCTGGGTCCTAAAACTCTTTGATGTGCAGGATGCTTCCCAGACCCAACATGGCCTGAGTGCCAAGTCAAGATTGTTTGATGGTACCAAGTGGCTCCTGCAATCTGCCATCCAGAAGTGGGGCAGTTGAGTTTTGTTTGCAAGGGAAAAGGGCCGTGGTTTGTGTTTGGGGGCCTATGGGTGCGAGGGGCCAGCAGACTCCTGAAAATCCACAGTATGCAGGATGCTTCGCAGACCCAAGGTGGCACCAGTGCCAAGTCGGGCTGGCTTGATAGTACCTTGTGGCTCCTGCAATCTGCCATCCAGAAGCGGGGCAGCTGAGTTTAGTTTGCCAGGGAAACGGGCCAAGGTTTGTGTTTGGGTGGCTATGGATAGGAGTGGCCGGCTGGCTCCTGATAATCCACGATACGCAGGAGAGTTCCTAGACCCATGGTTGCACAAGTTCCAAGTCAGGCTGGTATGATAGTACCAAGTGTCTCCTGCAATCTGCCATCCAGAAGCGGGGCAGGTGAGTTATGTTTGTCTGGGTAAACTCCCAAAATCTCTGTTGGAGGGCCTATTGCTGGGGGTGGCCGGCTGGACCCTGAAAGTCCACGATACGCCGGATGGTTCTCTGACCCAAGGTGGCACCAGTGTCCAGTCAGGCTTTTTTGATAGTACCAAGTGGCTCCTGCAATTTGCCATCCAGAAGCGGGGCAGGTGAGTTTTGTTTGCCCAGGAAAAGGGACGTTGTTTGTGTTGGAAGCCTGCGGCTGAGAGTGGCCGGCTGGTTCCTGTAAATCCACGATATGCAGTATGGTTCCCAGACCCAAGGTGGCACTAGTGCCTAGTCAGGCTGGTTTGATAGTACAAAGTGGCTCCTGCAATCTGCCATCCAGAAGCAGGGACGCTGAATTTTGTTTGCCAGGGAAACGGGCTGTGGTTTTTGTCTGGGGGCCTATGGCCCGGAGTGGCCGGCTGGCTCCTGAAAATTTACGATACGCAGGATGGTTCCCAGACCCAATAAGGCACCAGTGCCAAGTCGGGCTTGTTTTAATAGTACCATGTGGCTCCTGCAGTCTGCCATCCAGAAGCTGGGCAGCTGAGTTTTTTTTGCCAGAGAAAAGGGTCGTAGTTTGTTTTTGGGGGCCTTTGGCTGGGAGTGGCCGACTGGCTCCTGAAAATCCACGATACGCAGGATAGTTCCCAGACCCAAGGTGGCACCCGTGCCAAGTCGGGCTGGTTTGATAGTACAAAGCTGCTCCTGCAATCTGCCATCCAGAAGCGGGGCAGCTGAGTTTTTTGTGCCATTGTCACGGGCAGAGGTGTGTGTCTGGGTGCCTGTGGCTTAGAGTGGCCGGCTCGGTCCTGAACATCTACGACAGGCAAGATGGTTACAACACCCGTGGTGGCACCAGTGCCAAGTCGGGCTGGTTGGATAGTACAAAGCTGCTCCTGCAATCTGCCATCCAGAAGTGGGGCAGCTGAGTTTTTTTTGCCATTGTCACGGGCAGAGGTGTGTGTCTGGGTGCCTGTGGCTTAGAGTGGCCGGCTCGGTCCTGAACATCTACGACAGGCAAGATGGTTACAAGACCCGTGGTGGCACCAGTGCCAAGTCGGGCTGGTTGGATAGTACAAAGGGGCTTCTGCAATCTGCCATCTGGAAGCGGGGCAGCTGAGTTTTGTTTGCCAGGGAAAAGGGACGTTGTTTTTCTTGGAGGGCCTGTGGTTGGGAGTGGCCAGCAGGCCCCTGAAAATCCACGATAGGCAGGATGGTTCCCAGACCCAAGGTAGAAACACTGACAGGTCGGGCTGCTATTATAGTACCAAGTGGCTCCTGCAATCTGCCATCCAGAAGCGGGGTAGCTGAGTTTTCTTTGCCAGGGAAAACGGCCGAGGTCTATGTCTGGGGGCATATTGTAGGAAGTGGCCGGCTGGGTACTGACAAGCTACGATAGTCAGGATGGTTCCCAGACCCAAGGTGGCACCACTGCCAAGCTGGGATAGTTTGATAGTACCAAGTGTCTCCTGCAATCTGCCATCCAGAAACGGGGCAGGTGAGTTTTTTTTGATAAGAATAAGGCATGTTGTTTTTGGTACAGGGCCTGTGGCTGGGGTTGACCGTCTGGCACCTTAAAATCCAAGATACGCAGGATGGTTCCCAGACCCAAGGTGGCACCAGTGCCCAGTCAGGCTTTTGTGATAGTACCAAGTGGCTTCTGCAATCTGCCATCCAGAAGCGGGGCCGCTATATTTTGTTTTCCAGGGAAAAGTGCCGTGACTTGTGTTTTGCGGCCTGTTGCGTGGAGTGGCCGGCTGGCTCCTGAAAATCGACGATTCGCAGGATTTTTTCCACACCCAAGGAGGCACCAGTGCCAAGTCAGGCTTGTTTGACAGTACCATGTTTCTCCTGCAATTTACCATCTACGATCGGAGCAGGTGATTATTTTTTGCAAGGGAAAAGGGCGAGGATTGGATTCGGGGGTCTGTGGCCGGGAGTGGCCGGCTGGCTCCTGAAATTCTTTGATGTGCAGGATGCTTCCCAGACCCAACATGGCACCAGTGCCAAGTGGGGCTTGTTTGATGGTACCAAGTGGCTCCTGCAATCTGCCATCCAGAAGCAGGGCAGGTGACTTTTGTTTTCCAGGGAAATGGGCCGATGTATGTGTTTGGGGCCGATTGCCTGGAGTGGCCGGCTGGCTACTGAAAATCCACGATACGCAGGATTCTTCCCAGACCCAAGGTGGGACCAGTGCCAAGCCGGGCTGGTTTGATAGTACCATGTGGCTCCTGCAATCTGCCATCCAGAAGCGGGGCAGCTGAGTTTTGTTTGCCAGGGAAACGGGCCATGGTTTGTGTTTGGGTGGCTATGGATGGGAGTGGCCAGCTGGCTCCTGAAAATCCGTTATACGTGGGAGTTTTCCGAGACCCAAGGTGGCATCAGTGCTAAGTCAGGCTGGTTTGATATTACCACCTCCCTCCTGCAATCCGCCATCCAGAAGTGGGACAGTCGAGTTTTGTTTGCCAGAGAAAAGGGCCGTTGTTTTTGTTTGGGGGCTGCGGCCGGACCTGGCCGGCTGGCTCCTCAAAATCCACGATGCTCAAGATGGTTGCCATACACAAGTTGGCACCACTTCCAAATCGGGCTGGTTTGATATTACCAAGTGCCTCCTGCAATCTTCCATGCAGAAGTGCGGCAGCTGAATTTTTTTTGCCAGAGAAAACAGCCTTTGTATTTGTTTGGGGTTCTGTGTCAGGGAGTTGCTGAGTGACGCCTTAAAATTCACGATTCGCAGGATGTTTGCAAGACCTAAGGTGGGAGCAGTGCCAAGTTGGTCTGGTTTGATAGTAGCAAGTGGCTCCTGCAATCTTCCATACAGAATCTGCTTCTGGATGGCAGATTGCAGGAGCCAGTTGGCATAATCAAACTAGCCCGTCTTGGCAGTGATGCCACCTTGGGTCTGGAACCCATCCTGGGTATCATGGATTTTCAGGCGCCAGCTGGCCATGCCCAGCCATAGGCGCCCAAACACAAACCACGGCCATTTTCCCTTGCCAACAAATCTCACCTGCCCCGCTTCTGGATGGCAGATTGCAGGAGCCACTTGGTACTATCAAACCAGCCCGGCTTCGTACTGGCGCCACCTTGGGTCTGGGAACCATCCTGCCTATCGTCAATTTTCAGGAACCATCTGGACACTGCAGGCAATAGGCCCCCAAACACAAACCACGGCCCGTTTCCCCTTGCAAACATAACTCACCTTCTCAGCTTCTGGATGGCAGATTGCAAGAGCCACTAGGTACTATCAAAAAAGCCTGACTTGGCACTTGTGTCACCTTGGGTCTGAGAACCATCCTGCGTATCATGGATTTTCAGGAGCCAGCCGGCCACTCTCAGCCACAGGTCCCCGAATCCAAACTTCGACATTTTCCTTTGCAAAAAGAAATCACCTGCCCCGCTCCTGGATGGCACATTGCAGAAGAAAGATGGTACTATCAAACCAGCCCGACTTGGCACTGGTGCCAACTTGGGTCGCGCAAACATCCTGCGAATCGTGTATTTTTAGGGGCCAGACAGCCACTCCCTGCCACAGGCCTCCAAACAAAAACAATATCCCTTTTCCCTGGCAAACAATACTCAGCTGCCCCGCTTCTGGATGGCAGATTGCAGGAGCCACTTGGTACTATCAAACCAGCCTGACTTGGCACTGCTGCCACCTTGGGTCTGGGAACCATCCTGCGTATCATGGATTGTCAGGAGCCAGCCGGCCTCTCACAGCCACAAGCCCCTGAACACAAACCACAGCCCTTTTCTCTGTCAAACAAAACTTAGCTGCCCCGCTTCTGGAAGGCAGATTGATGGAGACAGTTCTTACTATCAAAGCAGCCTGACTTGGCATTGGTGCCGCCTTGGGACTGGGAACCATCCTGCCTATCGTAGATTTTCAGGAGCCAGCCGGCCACTCCCAGCCAAAGGCCCCCAAACACAAACCACGGCCTTTTTCCCTGGCAAACAAAACTCAGCTGCCCAGCTTCTGGATGGCAGATTGCAGGAGCCACTTGGTACTATCAAACCAGCCTGACTTGGCACTGGTGCCACCTTGGGTCTGGGAACAACCCTGCATATTATGGATTTTCAGGAACCAGCTGGCCACTCCCAGCCATAAGACCTAAGACACAAACCACGGCCCGTTTCCCCTTGCAAACAAAACTCACCTGCTCAGCTTCTGTATGGCAGATTGCAAGAGTCACTTGGTACTATTAAAAAAGCCTGACTTGGCACTGGTGCCACCTTGGGTCTGAGAACCATCCTGCGTATCGTGGATTTTCAGGAGCCAGCTGGCCACTCTGAGCCACAGGCACCTGAATCCAAAATTAAACACTTTTCCTTTGCAAAAAGAAATCACCTGCCCCGCTTTTGTATGGCACATTGCAGAAGAAAAATGGTACTATCAAACCAGCCCGACTTGGCACTGGTGCCACCTCGGGTCGCGCAAACAACCTGCGAATCGTGTATTTTTAGGTGCCAGCCAGCCACTCCCTGCCACAGGCCCCCAAACAAAAACAACGGCCCTTTTCCTTGGAAAACAAAACTCAGCCTGCCCGCTTCTGGTTGGCAGATTGCAGGAGCCACTTGGTACTATCAAACCAACCCGACTTGGCACTGCTGCCGCCCTTGGTCTGCGAAAACTCGCTTGTTTCATGGATTTTTAGGAGCCAGACGGCCACTCCAGGCCATAGGCCCCCAAACACAATTCTCCTTCCGTTCCCTGGGAAACAAAACGCAGCTGCTTCTCTTCTGGATGGCAGATTGCAGGAGCCACTTGGTATTATCAAACCAGCCCGTCTTGGTACTGGTGCCACCTTGGGTCTGGCAACCATCCTGCGTAATGTGGATTTTCAGGAAACCTCCGGCCACTCCCAGTCACAGGCCCACAAACACAATTTAAGGCCCGTTTCCTTGGAAAACAAACCTCAGCTGCCCCGCTTCTGGATGGCAGATTGCAGGAGCCACTTAGTACTATCAAACCAGGCCGACTTTGCAGTTTTGCCACCATAGGTCTGGGAAACATCCTGCGAATCGTGGATTTTCAGGAGCTAGCCAGTCACTCCCTGCCACAGGCCGCAAAAAATAAACCTTGGCCCGTTTCCCTGGCAAACAGAACTCACCTGCCCCACTTGTGGATGGGAGATTGCAGGAGCCACTTGGTACTATCAAACCAGCCCGACTTGACACTGGTGCCACTTTGAGTCTGGGAAGCATCCTGCGTATCGTGGATTTTCAGGAGCCAGCCGGCCACTCCCAGCCATAGGCCCCCAAACACAAACATCGGCCCGTTTCCCTGGCAAACAAAACTCACCTGCCCAGCTTCTGGATGGCAGATGGCACGAGCCACTTGGTACTATCAAACCAGCCCTGTTGCCCGATTGATAAATGACACAAAACTCGGGTAAGTTTTGTGGGTGCTTTATTAAGGGCCCGGGGAACTGGGGGACTCGTCCCAAAGTCCGAGCCCCCAAGTTCACGTATGGGTGCTTCCCTCTTATACATGAGATTCACAACCAAGTCTCCAAGAAACAGTTTCCCGTTTCCCTTTCCTAGCCTCTAAGAAAGAGTCCTCCGTTCCCCTTACCTGGTCACAGACCCCTTGTGATACATTCCTTGGTTCACAAACAAGATCATTAATCCTCTGCTTATCCTTTTCTAAGAGCATTGTATGCTGCCTCCAGACTGGTTAGCATTCTTACTTTCCTGCACTAGTTTAATTATTTATTAAATCCCTAAGACTACCTGCTAGGTAACACACAAAACCCAACACACACTTTCAACGGCTACAAAACTACTTTTTAACAAACCAGTTCACACACAACTCACTATAATTAAATATTTTGCTAAATTTCATTTCTTTTCCAACATTTTTCCCCTATTTTGAGCATCCTTCAGTCCTGCTGCAAGGATGCTCAATCAACAGTATTGACAGTAACATCTTCATAACGAGGTGGGGAGTGTTCTTCATTCTGCCGCCCACGGGTCATCGCCTTCAGCAACCGGAGAGATTGCCTCTTTTCCTTTTCGATCACACCTAAGAGGCATCTATATACAATCCATATAGTCACTAAAAATACTAAAAACATTAGTACATACTGTATAGCAGACGTAATCCAGCCAGACAGGTGAAGCCCCAAAGAATCAAATACTGCTCCTATCCAATTATGCTGTGCTTCCCTTTCAATTTCCTTGGTTTTTGTTTCCACTTCTGCCAGTTGAGAAATATCTTTCTCAACTTCAAGTGTAACATTTGGAATGTGTACACAGCAATGATCTATTCTCCCACTCTGGTAACCACAAACTCCATGTTCCTTTAACATTAGCAAATTCAATGCCATTCTGTTTTGTAGGGTCATTCTTGATGTAGCTTGCAATTGCAAATTTAGATCTTTAAATCCCTTCTTAGTAGCTGCTGCCAACCTTTCTGTCTGTCCTAACAAATTGTTGAGCATTTCCCTGTTTCGATATGTCGCTACCGGAGGGAATAATGACTCCAATATCCATCCAAATTGCACTCCTGAGCCAGGTTCATGCCACTGCTCCTCTAGGGATTCTTCCCTCTTTCTGAGTCCTTTCCTTTGGATCAATCTATTCTGTTTCCAGTATGGACACAATGTGGGAACCCCTAGGGTGATTTGTGTTACTGATCCATCTAGAGGTAAATGTGTGGTCCACTGTCCATGTCCCAACCCCCAGACTAGATTTCCAGGGCTATGCACAGTAGTATATCTGCAATCTATAGGTCCATCCATGGACTCTCTGCTAACCGTGTGATCATACCCCCTACACTCGCATCCCCACTTTAATGCCATTTTCACTGGTACCAATCCAATTCGGTCTTCCGGTGTATCACATGTAAAAACCTCAGTACAATTCCAATCCTCTTTCAGTGGTCTGAACTCTCGGGAAGATGTAGACGTGATAAGGGCCCTATAATATGACTGATTCTTTACTCCTGACCATTGGATGCACCATTGTACTTCCCCAAGGTAATTATAGTGTTCCAAAACACTAGGTCCCCATAATGTCTTCCAACTATTCCAGGTGTCAAAATTCTGTGTGACATTCTGACAACTCATCTCATTTCGTTGGGATTTCGTTCTTATTCGTACTGTATTGCATGGCTCATCTATTGGGGTTGCAATTAAACACCTCCTGGTATTTTGAATCCAACCATAATGATTGGATTTCTTTTCACATTCCTCTCTAGTCATAGCCCGAGTGGTCATACACAAATCCCTCCATACATCTACTGGTTTGGGAACTGACTGGCAGGACCATGAAACATTCTGGAATGTTTCAGGCATTTTGGTTACTGGTATTATTCCCCAGGGAATTGGTTCACCTGCAGCCTGTGGTAATGGCAGGCAAGCTGTTATTTTAGTCACATTCTGCATGATCCCAAAATCTCTGATTAATCCTACCACTAAATTTTCCTGCTCAGTATTTCGTTCTATTGTATCATTAACCTCCCGTCTACTCCTACCGTGTCTCTGTAAGGATAACATCATTCTGTCATGCCTCCACCATGCATTTCCTATTCTAGGATTAGTGACACTCGACCACCCACAACCTTTGCCTTCCTTCCCCCACCAACTGGCCCCGTCCTCTATTCTGTCCCAGGTGAGTTCCCTATTTTGCTTCCACCATTTGACACAAAGGTTCCTTTGATATCTTGATCTTACTAGGAAGGAACAATTTATTCTGAGAGGTGGCCCATCCCACATGTCCACTGCCATTGATACTGGATTAACCTTTATGTTTTCAGCACAATCCCCTGTTCATGGCAAAACCCTCATACTCACTCTTTTGTAATCAAAACTATCCCGTATTTTGACCAAACATGTATATTCTCCCGTATCGTTTGTGGTTACCTTCGTAAGATTCAGTACCGTGTTTCCTTGTTGTTTATCCTGATCCTAACCGACTCCTATCTTGCCTCGGCTTCTTTCAGCCCCCCGTTGCCATATTGCAATAACTTCACCGGCCTCAACTTTCTGGCTGTCAAAGATAACACAAGTTAATTGAACATCCATCCCTTCCATGACTGTAACCTTTGTTTCTTCAACCTGTACTAGAGTAGACCCTTGAACGGGTAATAGTCTCATGATCACCAGAAGCAATATAATTAAGAAGGCGGCTTTGCGCGGAAGATCATCCGGGTTGGAGACACTATCTGGGTTTCCCACTGGAACGGTGCCTTCTTTACCCTGGTGTAATGGATCCAAGCATCCATCCCCTGGACCTTCACCGCCGTGTAGGTCGTCATCATCACCTGGTGGGGTCCGCTCCATGATTCCCGTAGCGGATCTGTGATCCACTTCTTGACGTACACCTGGTCCCCAGGCTGGATGTCGTGGACAGAATTCTCCAGCGTGAGCAGTCTATTCCACTGTAACGTATTTCTTAAAGAATTCAAGATCTTATTAAGTGACATAACATACTCTGCAATCGCCTGGTCCCCACTCACATGTACCTCCCCTTTTAATACAGTTGCATGATATTGTTTGCCATATAATATCTCATATGGACTTATGCCTACCTTTTCCCTTGGTTTAATTCGAATCCTGAGTAGGGCCAAAGGCAAAGCTTGAGGCCAGTGCAGTTTAGTTTCCTGGCAAATCTTTTTGATTTGTCCTTTCAGGGTTTGATTCATCCTTTCCACCTGCCCACTAGACTGAGGTCTCCAGGGGGTATGCAAATTCCAGGTTATATCTAACATTCGTGCTAATTCCTGCACTACCCCGGCTATAAAATGCAGACCCCTATCTGATGACAATCCTAATGGTACTCCAAATCTTGGTATTATTTCTTTTAACAAGGTTTTTACCACCTCCTTAGCCTGATTAGTTCTACATGGAAAAGCTTCCAGCCACCCTGAGAACGTACACACGTACACTAACAAGTATCTGTATCCCTGTGCCCTAGGCAGTTCAGAAAAATCAACTTGCCAGTAATCTCCTGGTTGTGGCCCGACTTGCAACTTTCCTATTTGTATTTGTCTCCTAACTACTGGATTATTTTTCAAACATACTGGGCACATTGCATTAACTCTTTTTGCCATTGTTAACATCTGATTAGAGATTATCTCATTCTTCAAAAATTTTACCAATACTTCTGCCCCCCCAATTACATTTATTATGTTCTGATTCCAAAATAAATTTCATTATGCGGGTAGGTACCACTATCTGTCCCATTGGTGTAACGTACCACCCAAGTTGATTCTTCTGTGCCCCTAGCAAGTTTATTAGTTTTCCATCTTCTATTGAATATTTGGGCTCCTGATTCAGGTATGGGGTAGCCGGATTTGTTCTTACCGGTGCCAATGCCATTTGAGTCCATACTTCCCGTGCCACTCGCCAAGCTGTAACATCAGCAAATCGATTTCCTTTGTAAACGTCTCCTTCCGCAGTCTGATGTCCTCTAACATGCATTACTGCAACTGCTTTGAGACTGTGTACCGCATCCAGTAGCTGTAGCACTTCTTCCTGGTGCTTGATGTTGGTTCCCTGTGAATTCAAAAGCCCCCTTTCCTTCCATAACGCCCCATGTACATGAACCCCACCAAAGGCATATTTAGAATCTGTCCAGATATTAACCCTTTTGTCCTTGCTCAAATACAGGGCTCTGGTGAGTCCAATCACTTCTGCCTTCTGGGCCGAAGTTCCAGGTAACAAAGCCTTTGCCTCTATTACCTGATCCAATCTTACCACTGCATACCCGGCATAGCGAGTCCCATTCTCGACAAAACTGGATCCATCAGTGTATAGTTCCCATTCAGGTTCTTCCAATGGTTCATCCTTTAGGTTGGGTCTGCTGGCATATACTTGTTCAATTACCTCTACGCAATCGTGCACCAGTCCCCCAGCCTCCTGGTCACTGCGTAAATCTCTGCTGGATTAACATGATTAGTAGTCCTTATTTCGATATCATCCTGTTCTCTCAGGATAGCCTGGTATTGCAACATTCGACTGGATGATAGTCAGTGACCCCCCTTTTGCTCCAAAACGGCCATGACCATATGGGGAACAAACACTTTCATTTTTGCCCCCAAAGTCAATTTCCGGGCCTCTTGAATAAGAATTATTGTTGCCGCCACGGCTCGTAAACACGAGGGCCACCCGGAACTTACCGAATCCAGTTGTTTAGAGAAGTATCCCACTGGCCTCTTCCAGGATCCCACCTTCTGGGTGAGGACCCCCAATGCCAGTTTTTGCCTCTCATTCACGTACAACTGGAATTCCTTGGTCACGTCAGGGAGTCCTAGGGCTGGGGCCTCCTTTAGTGCCTGCTTCAATTCCTGGAAGGCCTTCTTTTGCTGTGTCGTCCACTCCAACCGATGCTGCTTCAAGGCCTCATATAGTGGCTTGGCTCGGAGACCGAAATTCATGATCCACAGTCGACACCATCCCACCATTCCTAGAAAAGATGTCAATTCCTGATGGTTACGAGGCAAAGGAATAGCACATATTGCCTCTATTCGGTTTACTCCCAAACGTCTCTGCCCTTGTGTGATCTCACAACCGAGGTAAATAATGCTATTTTTGACCAATTGAGCTTTTTCCTTAGAAATCCGATACCCTGCTTGGCCAAGCATGTTGAGTAATTTAATTGTTAATTCCACGCACATTTCCCTTTCCTTAGTAGTCAGAAAAATGTCGTCCACGTACTGCAGGACTACATACAAGGATGGGGATATTGTTACCTGGGTTATCTTCCATTCCTCCAGCTCCTTGGCCAGTTGGTTTCCAAAAATAGTAGGGGAGCATTTAAATCCCTGTGGGAGTCTCGTCCACATAAGCTGCTTCTTTCTCCCAAAATCAGGACTCTCCCACTCAAAGGCAAAATATTTCCTACTCTCTACTGCCAGTGGGATGCAGAAGAAGACATCTTTAAGGTCAATCACTGAGAACCATTTAAACTCCTCTGATACAGATGTTAACAAGGTATAAGGATTAGCAACAACTGGATGTATGTCTTTCACTATTTCATTAATAGCCCTTAAGTCCTGTACCAAACGGTACTTACCATTAGGTTTCTTTACTGGAAAAATTGGAGTATTATACTCCGATTCACATTCCTGTAATATTCTTTGAGCCAAAAATTGTTTAATTAATGGGGCTACTCCCCTCCTTGCCTCAAGCTTCAAGGGGTATTGCTTTATCCTCACTGGTCGGGCCCCTTCCTTTAGTTCCACCTTTACTGGCTGCACAGCTTTAGATTTTCCGGGGACCCCTGACTCCCATACCCAGGGTACTACAGCCTGCTCAATTTCTTCTGGAATAGGAGAGGCATCCGCTTCCTTGGTTACAAAAATGCCTTCTATTTTTTCCTCAGGTATTTCCAATTTCACCCTTCCCCCTTCAAGTATTATTTTCACATTAAGTCGGGACAACAGATCTCTGCCAAGAAGGGGTGTGGGGCAGTTTGGCATATACAAAAATTGGTGATCTAATTCCTTCCCCCCAAACCTAAGATTTAAAGGTTGTAAAAATGGTTGTTCCTCTAGCTTCCCTGTTGCCCCCACCACCTGTACCGTTGTGTCACTCAAAGGTCCCAATTGTCTATTGAGTACAGAATAAGTAGCTCCAGTGTCTACCATAAATTCTTGATCCTTTCCATCTATTTCTAAAACTACCCTTAAATCCTTTTCTAGTCAGCTTTGATTCTGATAGTTTCCCAAAACTAGTGCTTGAGCGACTTCTGCTGGTCCTCCCGTGAATCCTCCCACAGGGGCATTTCCCATTGGGCCTGTCCTTAATCCCATGTTTCCCATGCCCATACCTCCTCTAACCGGGCATTCATTTTTCCAGTGTCCCAATTGTCGGCAAAGCGCACACTGGTTTGGATCAAACCTCCCCATGTTAGGTGCAAACCCAAATCCTCCCCGACCTCTTGGCAACCCCCTCTGTCTGTGATTAGCTCCTCCCCGACCTCGACCCCTAATGAGTCTTCCTCCTGCCCCTGCCTGTTGCAATACAGCCAGAATACTAGCTTGTTGTCTTTTTGCAGTTTCTTTTTCCCTGTTGTTGTATACTTTCCACGCTACCTCCAGCATTTTATCCAAACTTCTAGTATCCTCTCCTTCCAGCTTTTGTAACTTTTTCCTAATATCCTCTTGTGATTGCCCCATAAACAACAATGCCAATTGAAGTTTTCCTGATTGATCCTCTACATCTAAATTAGTAAACTTCCGAGCCATGTCTTTTAATCGTTCTAAAAAGGCAGACGGAGACTCATTCTTGTCCTGCTTGACCGAATACAACTTAGACCAGTTCATAGTCTTAGGTATTCCTGTCCTAATTCCTTCCACCAACAATTCCTGATATCGTTTTACAGCCCTTATTCCTCCCGTAGAGTTTGGGTCCCACTTAGGTTCCTCACTTGGTACCAATTCATCAACTGTCTCATTTAGTTGTCTCAACCTAATTTCCTCACGAGCCTTTTCTCTAGTGGCTCTAATAACCATTTCCTTTTCCGTGGAATCCATTATAGTATCTAATAATACCTGTAAATCATTCCAGTCTGGATTCTGAGTCTTTATTACCATTTTAACCACCCTTGCCACCCTTTCAGGATCCTCCCGATAACTCCCCGCTGATTGCTTCCATATTACCAAATCCCCGGGGGAGAAAGGCACCTTTATAAGTATCCTTTCTCCCTGTGGTCCCACAGCTTCCCTTAACGGCGCAATTAACTGTGGCCCCTTCTGCCCCTTCCTTCCCTTGCGAGTCCGCCCTGCTAACGGAGTTCTTTTAACACTCTCATTCTTTTCACCATCACCACCATCACTATCACTCTCACTAGATCCCGTTTTTATAGCTATATCTGCAGAGGGAGCAGGGGGCACATTAGGAGCAACCGGAACCCTCGGAGGTGCTATACAATAAGACAAATCTTCCTCGACTGAAGGATACAAATTACGCTCCTTTCTTTCTTTACATCCCACACACTCCCTTTCATCATTCACTTCTAAAACAAAAATACCGCATTCCTTTTGCCATTCCTCTTTCCGATATAAAATGAAAAACAAATCCAAATATGGTATTTCATCCCATTTCTCATTTCTCCTTAAAAATTGCATCAAAGATTCCATTATCCCCAATTCCAGTGTCCCATTCACTGGCCATCCCGCTTCCCCAATCTCATATTCAGGCCACCAATGATTACAATAATCTATCATTTTGCTTTTATCCAATTCTTGATAATACCCCTCACTTTTCCACCGTTTCAATATACAACCTAATGGTGTATTTCCAGGTATTTTACCATTGGCTTGCACTAAGGTTTTAAAAGTTTTAAAAGACATCATATTACAACCTTTAATTCCACTGTTAATCCCAATAAACCAATATACCTTAAACATATATACCTTCTCGCCGTCCTTCCCTAAAACAAACAGGAGGCGAGTTCCGGTCCTGCGTCCTTAGACGTCTTATGGCCGGAGCCTAGGCTTTTTTTACCAATCACCAAATCCAAATCCAATTATCACCTTTTTTTCCAATATAAAGCACCTTCGGGCTTACCTTAATGCAGTTTGTCCAACAGGCGCGGGGGGTCGGGCACGACCGATGACTCCCCGAGAAGTGCTCGGTGCCGGCCTGGAGTGGATCGGGACACGAACCGCCCCAGCAGCCCTCGGAGTCCTGCCGCTGTCGCATAAAAAAACTGTTGCCCGATTGATAAATGACGCAAAACTCGGATAAGTTTTGTGGGTGCTTTATTAAGGGCCCGGGGAACTGGGGGACTCATGTCCCAATGTCCGAGCCCCCAAATTCACGTATGGGTGCTTCCCTCTTATACATGAGATTCACAACAAAGTCTTCAAGAAACAGTTTCCCGTTCCCCTTGCCTAGCCTCCAAGAAACAGTCCTCCGTTCCTCTTGCCTGGTCACAGACCCCTTGTGATACATTCCTTGGTTCACAAACAAGATCATTAATCCTCTACTTATCTTATTCTAAGAGCATTGTATGCTGCCTCCAGACACGTTAGCATTCTTACTTTCCTGCACTAGTTTAATTATTTATTAAATCCCTAAGACTACCTGCTAGGTTACACAAAACCCAACACACACTTTCAACGGCTACAAAACTACTTTTTAACAAACCAGTTCACACACAACTCACTATAATTAAATATTTTGCTAAATTTCATTTCTTTTCCAACAGCCCGACTTGGCAGTGTTGCCACCATGGGTCAGGGAAACATCCTGCGTATCATGGGTTTTCAGGAGCCAGCCGGCCACTCCCAGCCATAGGAGCCCAGGCACCAACCATGGCCCGTTTCCCTGGCAAACAAAACTCACCATCCCAGCTTCTGGATGGCAGATTGCAGGAGCCACTTGGAACTGCCAAACCAGGCCGAAATGGCACTGGTGCCACCTTGGGTCTGGGAACCATCCTGCGTATTGTGGATTTTCAGGAGCCAGCCGGCCACTCCCAGCAACAGGCCCCCAAAAACAAACCACGACATTTACTCTGGCAAACAAAACTCAACTGCCCCTCTTCTGGATGGCAGATTGCCGGAGCCACTTGGTATTATCAAACCAGCCCGACTTGGCAGTGTTGCCACAATGGGTCGGGTAACCATCCTGCGTAACGTGGATTTTCAGGAGACAGCCGGCCACTCACAGCCACAAGCCCCCAAACACAATCTAAGGCCCGTTTCTCTGGCAAACAAAACTCAGCTTCCCCGCTTCTGGATGGCAGATTGCAGGAGCCACTTGGTACTATCAAACCAGCCCGACTTGGCACTGGTGCCACCTTGGGTCTGGGAAATATCCTGCGTATCGTGGATTTTCAGGAGCTGGCCAGTCACTCTCTGCCACAGGCAGCAAAAAAATAAACCTCGGCCCGTTTCCCTGGCAAACAGAACTCACCTGTCCCTCTTGTGGATGGCAGATTGCAGGACCCACTTGGTACTATCAAACCAGCCCGACTTGGCACTGGTGCCACCTTGGGTCTTGGAACCATCCTGCGTTTCATGGGTTTTCAGGAGCCAGCCGGCAACTCCCAGCAATAGGACCCCAGACAAAAACCACGGCCCCTTTCCCTGGCAAAGAAAAATCACCCGACCTGCTTCTGGATGGGAGATTGAAGGAGCCAATTGGTACTATCAAACCAGCCTTACTTGGCACTGGTGCCACCTTGGGTCCGGGAACCATCCTGCATATCTTGGATTTTCAGGAGCCAGCCAGCCACTCCCAGCCATAGGCCCCCAAACACAAACCTCGGAACTTTTCTCTGGCAAATAAACTCACCTGCCCTGTTTCTGGATGGCAGATTGCAGGAGGCACTTGGAACTGCCAAACCAGCCTGACATGGCACTGGTGCCACCTTGGGTCTGGCAACCATCCTGCGTATCTTGGATTTTCAGGAGCCAGCCGGCCACTCCCAGCCACAGGCCACCAAACACAAACCAAGGCCCTTTACTCTGGCAAACAAAACTCAGCTGCTCGTTCTGGATGGCAGATTGCAGGAGCCACTTGGTACTATCAAACCAGTTCGAATTGGAACTTGTGCTACCTTGGGTCTGGGAAGCCTCCTGCCTATCATAAATTTTCAGGAGCCAGCCGGCCACTGCCCGCCATAGGCCCCCAGACACAAAGCTCGGCCCGTTTCCCTTGCAAACAAAACTCAGCTGCCCCTCTTCTGGATGGCAGATTTCAGGAGCCACTAGGTACAATCAAACCAACCCAACTAGGCACTGATGCCACCTTGGGTATGGGAACCATCCTGCGTAAAGTGCTTTTTCAGGAGCCAGCAAGCCTTTCCGAGCCACAGTCTGCCAAACACAATCTACGGCCCTTTTCTCTGGCAAACAAGACTCACCTGCCCTGTTTGTAGATGGCAGATTGCAGGACCCCCTTGGTACTATCAAACCAGCCAGACTCGGCACTGGTGCCACCTTGGGTCTGGCAACCATCCTGCCTATCGTAGATTTTCAGGAACCTGCCGGCCACTACCTGCCATAGGCCTCCAGACAAGAACCTGGTCCCGTTTCCCTGGCAAACAAAACTCAGCTGCCCCGTTTCTGGGTGTCTGATTGCAGGAGTCACTTGGTACTATCACACCAGCCCGACTTTGCACTGGTGCCACCTTGGGTCTGGGAACCAGCCTGCATATCGAGGATTTTCAGGGGCCAGCCGGCCACTCTCAGGCACAGGCCCCCAAACACAAACCTTGGCTCGTTTCTCTGGAAAACAAAACTCACCTGCCCCGCTTCTGGATGGCAGATTTCAGGCGCCACTTGGTTCTACAAAACCAAGCAGATTTGGCGCTGGTGCAAACTTGGGTCATGGAACCATCCTGCGTATGTTGGATTTTCAGGGTCCAGCTGGCCAGTCCCAGCCACAGGCCCTCAAACACAAACCACGGCCCTTTTCCCTTGCAAACAATATTCACCTGCCCCGCTTCTGGATGGCAGATTGCAGGAGCCACTTGGTACTATAAAACCAACCCATCTTCGTACTGGGGCCACCTTGGGTCTGGGAACCATCCTGCATTTGAAAGACTTTCAGGAGCCAGCAGGCAACTCTTAGCCAAAATTGTTCAAATAAAAACCATGGCCCATTTCCCTTGGAAACAAAACTCAGCTGCCCCGCTTCTGCATGGCATATTGCAGAAGCCAATTGGTACTATCAAAAAAGCCTCACTTGGCGCTGGTGCCACCTTGGGTCTGCGAAACCATCTTGCGTACCGTGGATTTTAAGGGGCCAGCCGGCCACTCCCTGACACAGGCTGCCAAAAAAAAACTCAGCCCTTTTCCCTGGGAAACAAAAGTCACCTGGCCCACTTCTGGATGGCAGATTGCTGGAGCCACTTGGAACTGCCAAATAAACCAGACTTGGCAGTGTTGCCCCTTTGGGTCTCGGAGCCATCCTGCATATAAAAGATTTTAAAGAGCCAGCGGGCCACTCTCAGCCAAAGGCCCCGAATGAAAAACCATGGCCCTTTCCCCTTGCAAGCAAAACTCACCTGCCCTGCTTCTGGATAGCAGACTGCAGGAGCCAGTTGGCACGTTCAAAGCAGCCCGACTTGGCACTGGTGCCACCTTGGGTCTGGGAAGCATCCTGCGTATCGTGGATTTCCCGGTGGCAGCCGGCCACTCCCAGCCACAGGCCCTCAAACACAAACCACGGCCCTTTTCTCGGGCAAAAAAAACTAAACTTCCCCGCTCCTGGATGGCAGATTGCAGGAGCCACTTGGTGCTATCAATCCAGCCCGACTTGGCACTGGTGTCACATTGGGTCTGGGAACTATCCTTCCCATCATAAATTTTCAGGAGCCAGCCGGCCACTTACGGCCATAGGCCCCCATGCACAAACCACGGCCCTTTGCCCTGGCAAACAAAACTCACTTGCCACACTTGTGGATGGCAGATTGCAGGAGCCACTTGTTACTATAAAACCAGCCCGACTTGGCAGTGTTGCCACCATGGGTCTGGGAAACATCCTGCGTATCATGGATTTTCAGGAGCCAGCCGGCCACTCCCAGCCACAGGGCCCCAAACACAATCCACGGCCTTTTTCTCTGGGAAAAAAAACTCACCTGCCCCTCATCTGAAGGGCAGATTGCAGGACCCACTTGGTACTATCAAACCAGCCTGACTTGGCACTGGTGAAACCTTGGGTGTGGGAACCAGCCCGCATATCGAGGATTTTCAGGAGCCAGCCGGCCACTCACAGCAACAGGCACCCAAACACAAACCTCGGCTTGTTTCTCTGGCCAACAAAACTCACCTGCCCTGCTTCAGGATGGCAGATTGTAGGAGCAACTTGGTACTATCAAACCAGCCCGACTTGGCACTGGTGCCACCTTGGGTCTGGGAAATATCCTGCGTATCGTGGATTTTCAGGAGCTGGCCAGTCACTCTCTGCCACAGGCAGCAAAAAAATAAACCTCGGCCCGTTTCCCTGGCAAACAGAACTCACCTGTCCCTCTTGTGGATGGCAGATTGCAGGACCCACTTGGTACTATCAAACCAGCCCGACTTGGCACTGGTGCCACCTTGGGTCTTGGAACCATCCTGCGTTTCATGGGTTTTCAGGAGCCAGCCGGCAACTCCCAGCAATAGGACCCCAGACAAAAACCACGGCCCCTTTCCCTGGCAAAAAAAAATCACCCGACCTGCTTCTGGATGGGAGATTGAAGGAGCCAATTGGTACTATCAAACCAGCCTTACTTGGCACTGGTGCCACCTTGGGTCCGGGAACCATCCTGCATATCTTGGATTTTCAGGGTCCAGCCAGCCACTCCCAGCCATAGGCCCCCAAACACAAACCTCGGAACTTTTCTCTGGCAAATAAACTCACCTGCCCTGTTTCTGGATGGCAGATTGCAGGAGGCACTTGGAACTGCCAAACCAGCCTGACATGGCACTGGTGCCACCTTGGGTCTGGCAACCATCCTGCGTATCTTGGATTTTCAGGAGCCAGCCGGCCACTCCCAGCCACAGGCCACCAAACACAAACCAAGGCCCTTTACTCTGGCAAACAAAACTCAGCTGCTCGTTCTGGATGGCAGATTGCAGGAGCCACTTGGTACTATCAAACCAGTTCGAATTGGAACTTGTGCTACCTTGGGTCTGGGAAGCCTCCTGCCTATCATAAATTTTCAGGAGCCAGCCGGCCACTGCCCGCCATAGGCCCCCAGACACAAAGCTTGGCCCGTTTCCCTTGCAAACAAAACTCAGCTGCCCCTCTTCTGGATGGCAGATTTCAGGAGCCACTAGGTACAATCAAACCAACCCAACTAGGCACTGATGCCACCTTGGGTATGGGAACCATCCTGCGTAAAGTGCTTTTTCAGGAGCCAGCAAGCCTTTCCGAGCCACAGTCTGCCAAACACAATCTACGGCCCTTTTCTCTGGCAAACAAGACTCACCTGCCCTGTTTGTAGATGGCAGATTGCAGGACCCCCTTGGTACTATCAAACCAGCCAGACTCGGCACTGGTGCCACCTTGGGTCTGGCAACCATCCTGCCTATCGTAGATTTTCAGGAACCTGCCGGCCACTACCTGCCATAGGCCTCCAGACAAGAACCTGGTCCCGTTTCCCTGGCAAACAAAACTCAGCTGCCCCGTTTCTGGGTGTCTGATTGCAGGAGTCACTTGGTACTATCACACCAGCCCGACTTTGCACTGGTGCCACCTTGGGTCTGGGAACCAGCCTGCATATCGAGGATTTTCAGGGGCCAGCCGGCCACTCTCAGGCACAGGCCCCCAAACACAAACCTTGGCTCGTTTCTCTGGAAAACAAAACTCACCTGCCCCGCTTCTGGATGGCAGATTTCAGGCGCCACTTGGTTCTACAAAACCAAGCAGATTTGGCGCTGGTGCAAACTTGGGTCATGGAACCATCCTGCGTATGTTGGATTTTCAGGGTCCAGCTGGCCAGTCCCAGCCACAGGCCCTCAAACACAAACCACGGCCCTTTTCCCTTGCAAACAATATTCACCTGCCCCGCTTCTGGATGGCAGATTGCAGGAGCCACTTGGTACTATAAAACCAACCCATCTTCGTACTGGGGCCACCTTGGGTCTGGGAACCATCCTGCATTTGAAAGACTTTCAGGAGCCAGCAGGCAACTCTTAGCCAAAATTGTTCAAATAAAAACCATGGCCCATTTCCCTTGGAAACAAAACTCAGCTGCCCCGCTTCTGCATGGCATATTGCAGAAGCCAATTGGTACTATCAAAAAAGCCTCACTTGGCGCTGGTGCCACCTTGGGTCTGCGAAACCATCTTGCGTACCGTGGATTTTAAGGGGCCAGCCGGCCACTCCCTGACACAGGCTGCCAAAAAAAAACTCAGCCCTTTTCCCTGGGAAACAAAAGTCACCTGGCCCACTTCTGGATGGCAGATTGCTGGAGCCACTTGGAACTGCCAAATAAACCAGACTTGGCAGTGTTGCCCCTTTGGGTCTCGGAGCCATCCTGCATATAAAAGATTTTAAAGAGCCAGCGGGCCACTCTCAGCCAAAGGCCCCGAATGAAAAACCATGGCCCTTTCCCCTTGCAAGCAAAACTCACCTGCCCTGCTTCTGGATAGCAGACTGCAGGAGCCAGTTGGCACGTTCAAAGCAGCCCGACTTGGCACTGGTGCCACCTTGGGTCTGGGAAGCATCCTGCGTATCGTGGATTTCCCGGTGGCAGCCGGCCACTCCCAGCCACAGGCCCTCAAACACAAACCACGGCCCTTTTCTCGGGCAAAAAAAACTAAACTTCCCCGCTCCTGGATGGCAGATTGCAGGAGCCACTTGGTGCTATCAATCCAGCCCGACTTGGCACTGGTGTCACATTGGGTCTGGGAACTATCCTTCCCATCATAAATTTTCAGGAGCCAGCCGGCCACTTACGGCCATAGGCCCCCATGCGCAAACCACGGCCCTTTGCCCTGGCAAACAAAACTCACTTGCCACACTTGTGGATGGCAGATTGCAGGAGCCACTTGTTACTATAAAACCAGCCCGACTTGGCAGTGTTGCCACCATGGGTCTGGGAAACATCCTGCGTATCATGGATTTTCAGGAGCCAGCCGGCCACTCCCAGCCACAGGGCCCCAAACACAATCCACGGCCTTTTTCTCTGGGAAAAAAAACTCACCTGCCCCTCATCTGAAGGGCAGATTGCAGGACCCACTTGGTACTATCAAACCAGCCTGACTTGGCACTGGTGAAACCTTGGGTGTGGGAACCAGCCCGCATATCGAGGATTTTCAGGAGCCAGCCGGCCACTCACAGCAACAGGCACCCAAACACAAACCTCGGCTTGTTTCTCTGGCCAACAAAACTCACCTGCCCTGCTTCAGGATGGCAGATTGTAGGAGCAACTTGGTACTATCAAACCAGCCCGACTTGGCACTGGTGCCACCTTGGGTCTGGGAAATATCCTGCGTATCGTGGATTTTCAGGAGCTGGCCAGTCACTCTCTGCCACAGGCAGCAAAAAAATAAACCTCGGCCCGTTTCCCTGGCAAACAGAACTCACCTGTCCCTCTTGTGGATGGCAGATTGCAGGACCCACTTGGTACTATCAAACCAGCCCGACTTGGCACTGGTGCCACCTTGGGTCTTGGAACCATCCTGCGTTTCATGGGTTTTCAGGAGCCAGCCGGCAACTCCCAGCAATAGGACCCCAGACAAAAACCACGGCCCCTTTCCCTGGCAAAAAAAAATCACCCGACCTGCTTCTGGATGGGAGATTGAAGGAGCCAATTGGTACTATCAAACCAGCCTTACTTGGCACTGGTGCCACCTTGGGTCCGGGAACCATCCTGCATATCTTGGATTTTCAGGGTCCAGCCAGCCACTCCCAGCCATAGGCCCCCAAACACAAACCTCGGAACTTTTCTCTGGCAAATAAACTCACCTGCCCTGTTTCTGGATGGCAGATTGCAGGAGGCACTTGGAACTGCCAAACCAGCCTGACATGGCACTGGTGCCACCTTGGGTCTGGCAACCATCCTGCGTATCTTGGATTTTCAGGAGCCAGCCGGCCACTCCCAGCCACAGGCCACCAAACACAAACCAAGGCCCTTTACTCTGGCAAACAAAACTCAGCTGCTCGTTCTGGATGGCAGATTGCAGGAGCCACTTGGTACTATCAAACCAGTTCGAATTGGAACTTGTGCTACCTTGGGTCTGGGAAGCCTCCTGCCTATCATAAATTTTCAGGAGCCAGCCGGCCACTGCCCGCCATAGGCCCCCAGACACAAAGCTTGGCCCGTTTCCCTTGCAAACAAAACTCAGCTGCCCCTCTTCTGGATGGCAGATTTCAGGAGCCACTAGGTACAATCAAACCAACCCAACTAGGCACTGATGCCACCTTGGGTATGGGAACCATCCTGCGTAAAGTGCTTTTTCAGGAGCCAGCAAGCCTTTCCGAGCCACAGTCTGCCAAACACAATCTACGGCCCTTTTCTCTGGCAAACAAGACTCACCTGCCCTGTTTGTAGATGGCAGATTGCAGGACCCCCTTGGTACTATCAAACCAGCCAGACTCGGCACTGGTGCCACCTTGGGTCTGGCAACCATCCTGCCTATCGTAGATTTTCAGGAACCTGCCGGCCACTACCTGCCATAGGCCTCCAGACAAGAACCTGGTCCCGTTTCCCTGGCAAACAAAACTCAGCTGCCCCGTTTCTGGGTGTCTGATTGCAGGAGTCACTTGGTACTATCACACCAGCCCGACTTTGCACTGGTGCCACCTTGGGTCTGGGAACCAGCCTGCATATCGAGGATTTTCAGGGGCCAGCCGGCCACTCTCAGGCACAGGCCCCCAAACACAAACCTCGGCTTGTTTCTCTGGAAAACAAAACTCACCTGCCCCGCTTCTGGATGGCAGATTTCAGGCGCCACTTGGTTCTACAAAACCAGGCAGATTTGGCACTGGTGCAAACTTGGGTCATGGAACCATCCTGCGTATGTTGGATTTTCAGGGTCCAGCTGGCCAGTCCCAGCCACAGGCCCTCAAACACAAACCACGGCCCTTTTCCCTTGCAAACAATATTCACCTGCCCCGCTTCTGGATGGCAGATTGCAGGAGCCACTTGGTACTATAAAACCAACCCATCTTCGTACTGGGGCCACCTTGGGTCTGGGAACCATCCTGCATTTGAAAGACTTTCAGGAGCCAGCAGGCAACTCTTAGCCAAAATTGTTCAAATAAAAACCATGGCCCATTTCCCTTGGAAACAAAACTCAGCTGCCCCGCTTCTGCATGGCATATTGCAGAAGCCAATTGGTACTATCAAAAAAGCCTCACTTGGCGCTGGTGCCACCTTGGGTCTGCGAAACCATCTTGCGTACCGTGGATTTTAAGGGGCCAGCCGGCCACTCCCTGACACAGGCTGCCAAAAAAAAACTCAGCCCTTTTCCCTGGGAAACAAAAGTCACCTGGCCCACTTCTGGATGGCAGATTGCTGGAGCCACTTGGAACTGCCAAATAAACCAGACTTGGCAGTGTTGCCCCTTTGGGTCTCGGAGCCATCCTGCATATAAAAGATTTTAAAGAGCCAGCGGGCCACTCTCAGCCAAAGGCCCCGAATGAAAAACCATGGCCCTTTCCCCTTGCAAGCAAAACTCACCTGCCCTGCTTCTGGATAGCAGACTGCAGGAGCCAGTTGGCACGTTCAAAGCAGCCCGACTTGGCACTGGTGCCACCTTGGGTCTGGGAAGCATCCTGCGTATCGTGGATTTCCCGGTGGCAGCCGGCCACTCCCAGCCACAGGCCCTCAAACACAAACCACGGCCCTTTTCTCGGGCAAAAAAAACTAAACTTCCCCGCTCCTGGATGGCAGATTGCAGGAGCCACTTGGTGCTATCAATCCAGCCCGACTTGGCACTGGTGTCACATTGGGTCTGGGAACTATCCTTCCCATCATAAATTTTCAGGAGCCAGCCGGCCACTTACGGCCATAGGCCCCCATGCGCAAACCACGGCCCTTTGCCCTGGCAAACAAAACTCACTTGCCACACTTGTGGATGGCAGATTGCAGGAGCCACTTGTTACTATAAAACCAGCCCGACTTGGCAGTGTTGCCACCATGGGTCTGGGAAACATCCTGCGTATCATGGATTTTCAGGAGCCAGCCGGCCACTCCCAGCCACAGGGCCCCAAACACAATCCACGGCCTTTTTCTCTGGGAAAAAAAACTCACCTGCCCCTCATCTGAAGGGCAGATTGCAGGACCCACTTGGTACTATCAAACCAGCCTGACTTGGCACTGGTGAAACCTTGGGTGTGGGAACCTGCCTGCATATCGAGGATTTTCAGGAGCCAGCCGGCCACTCACAGCAACAGGCACCCAAACACAAACCTCGGCTTGTTTCCCTGGCCAACAAAACTCACCTGCCCTGCTTCAGGATGGCAGATTGTAGGAGCAACTTGGTACTATCAAACCAGCCCGACTTGGCAGTGGTGCCACCTTGGGTCCGGGAACGTATCGTGGTATCGTGGAACCAGCCTGCGTATCGTGGATTTTAAGGAGCCAGCCAGCCACTCACAGCCACAGCCCCCAAAACGCAAACCACGGCCCTTTTCCCTGGCAAACAAAACTCACCTGCACCGCTCCTGGATGGCAGATAGCAGGAGCCACTTGGTACTATCAAACCAGCCCGACTTGGCAGTGTTGTCACCATGGGTCTGGGAACCATCCTGCGTATCATGGATTTTCAGGAGCTCGCCGGTCACTCCCTGCCAGAGATCACCAAACACAAACCTCGACTCTTTTCTTTGGCAAACAAAAGTCACGTGCCCCGCGACTGGATGGCAGATTGCAGGAGGCACGTGGTACTATCAAACCAGCCCGACTTGGCACTCAGGCCACCTTGGGTCTGGGAACCATCCTGCATATCAAACATTTTCAGAAGCCAGCCGGCCACCCTTAGCCACAATTGTAGAAACAAAATCCACGGCCCTTTTCCCTTGGAAACAAAACTCAGCTGCCCCGCTTCTGCATGGCAGATTGCAGAAGCCAATGGCTACTATCAGAAAAGCCAGACTTGGCGCTGGTGCCACCTTTCGTCTTCGAAACCATCTTGCGTATCGTGGATTTTTAGGGGCCATGGGGCCACTCGCGGCCATAGGCGCCCAAACACAAACCACGGCCCTTTTCCCTGGCAAAAAAAACTCACCTGCCCCGCTTCCGGATGGCAGATAGCAGGAGCCGCTTGGTACTATCAAACCAACCCGACTTGGCACTGGTGCCACCTTGGGTCTGGCAACCATCCTTCCTATCGTGGATTTTCAGGAGCTAGCCAAACACTATCAGCCAGAGGCCCCAAAAAAAAAACCTCGGCCCTTTTCCTTGGCATACAAAACTCACCGGCCCCTCTTTTGGATGGCAGATTGCAGGAGGCACTTGGAAATAGAAAACAAGCCCGAATTGGCACTACTGCCACCTTGGATCTGGGAACCTTCCTGCGTATTGTGGATTTTCAGGAACCAGCCGGCCTCTTCCGGCCACAGAAACGAAACAAAAACCACGGCCCTTTTCCCTGGAAAACTAAACTCAGGTATCCCGCTTCTGGATAGCAGATTGCAGGAGCCAATTGTTACTATCAAACCAGCCTGACTTAGCACTTGTGCAACCTTGGGTCTGGGAACCATCCTGCGTATCGTGGATTTTCAGAAGCCAGCCGGTCACTCCCAGCCACAGGACCCCAAGCACAAACCACGGCACTTTTGGCTGGCAAACAAAACTCACATTCCCTGTTTCTGGATGGCTGATTGCAGGAGCCATTTGGGTCTATCAAACAAGGCCGACTTGGCACTTTTGCCAACATGGCTCTGGGATCCATCCTGCGTATTTTTTATTTTCAGGAGCCAGCCAGCCAATCCCAGCCACAGGCCTTCAAACACAAACCACAGATCATTTCCCTTGCAAAAAAAAATCACCTACCCCGCTTCTGGATGGCAGATTGCACGAGCCACTTTGTACTATCAAACCAGCCCGACTTGGCACTGGTGCCACCTAGGGTCTGGGAACCAGCCTTCATATTGAGGATTTTCAGGAGCCAGCCGGCCGCTCTCAGCCACAGGCCCCAAAACAAAAACCTCGTCCCGTTTCCCTGGCCAACAAAACTCACCTGCCCCGCTTCTGGATGGCAGATTTCAGGAGCCACTTGGTACTATTAAACCAGCCTGATTTGGCACTGGTGCAAACATGGGTTTGGGAACCATCCTGCGTATGTTGGATTTTCAGGGTCCAGCCTGCCACTCCCAGCCACAGGCCCTCAAACACAAACCACGGCCCTTCTCCCTTGAAAACAAAATGCAGCTGCCCTGCTTCTGGATGGCAGATTGCAGGAGCCACTTGGTACTATCAAACCAGCCCGTCATTGTACTGGTGCCACTTTGGGTCTGGGAGCCATCCTGCATATCAAAGATTTTCAGGCGCCAGCCGGCCACCCTTAGCCACAGTTGTTGAAACAAAAACCACGGCCCGTTTCCCTTGGAAACAAAACTCAGCTTTCCCGCTTCTGCATCGCAGATTGCAGAAGCCAATTGGTACTATCAAAAAAGCCTCACTTGGCGCTGGTCCCACCTTGGGTATGCGAAACCATCTTGCGTAACGTGGATTTTCAGGAGCTAGCCGGCCACTCCCTGACACAGGCTGCCAAAAAAAAACTCAGCCCTTTTCCCTGGGAACCAAAAGTCACCTGGACCGCTTCTGGATGGCAGATTGCTGGAGCCACTTGGAACTGCCAAAAAAACCAGACTTGGCAGTGTTGCCCCTTTGGGTCTCGGAGCCATCCTGCATATAAAAGATTTTAAAGAGCCAGCGGGCCACTCTCAGCCAAAGGCCCCAAATGAAAAACCATGGCCCTTTCCCCTTGCAAGCAAAACTCACCTGCCCTGCTTCTGGATAGCAGACTGCAGGAGCCAGTTGGCACGTTCAAAGCAGCCCGACTTGGCACTGGTGCCACCTTGGGTCTGGGAAGCATCCTGCGTATCGTGGATTTCCCGGTGGCAGCCGGCCACTCCCAGCCACAGGCCCTCAAACACAAACCACGGCCCTTTACTGTGGCAAACAAAACTCAGCTGCCCCGCTCCTCGAAGGAAGATTGCAGAAGCCCCTTGGTACTATCAAACCAGCCCGACTTGGCACTGGTCTCTATTGGTCCCCATGGAAATGCAAGATTGCCTTTCCCTTCCCAAAAGGAAATTTCATTTCCTTTCAGGAAGGGAAAGGGAATCTTGCGACCCTGAAAAGAAAGCCTTACAAACACTCTGGAAAGCAGATAGGATCAAATGAAATGCAATTGAAAAAAACCAGAAAATCGGGAATTTTTATGCCTTCAAAAAAATGGCCTGTGAGGAAATGAGCTGCATTAAAAAGGACCAACACATGCCAAAACAAAGCTAACAGATTTTGCAAAAGCAGGGGCAAATGTCAAGGAGGGAGACAAAACTTAGGGGGCAAGATATGAGGGACATGGCATGGACACTTAAAAAAAAAAGAAAAAAAAAATTTTTCCCAAAGTCAAAACCATCAAAATGCAGGCAGGCCATATGCCATCAAGTGCAGGCACATGCAGCAAAGCTTGCCAAAATTGATCCCCACTGAAGGCCAAAAGAGAAATGACGGACCTACGAACACTCTGGAATGGAGACACCATCAAAGGAATTGCAATTGGAGGAGAAAATATGAAAATTTGGGAAATTTAGTGACTCTAAGAAAATGGCCCGGGATTATATCAGGTGCAGTGCAAAGGACCAACACATGCCAAAACTAAGCTCACCGATGTTGCAAAACGAGGGTGAAAAGTCAACGAGGAGTAAACACCATAGGGAGAAAGATATGAGAGACATGGCAAGGACACTTAAAAAAAAAAAAGAAATAAAAAATATTTTTCCTAAAGTCAAAGTCATCAAAATTGAGGATGGCCATATGCCATCAAGTGGAAGGCACATGCAGCAAAGCTTGCTAAATTGATCCCCACTGAAGGCCAAAACAGAAAAGAAGGACTTACAAACACGCAGGAATGGATATAGCATCAAAGGAATTGCAATTGGAGGAGAAAAAAAGAAAATTTGGGAAATTCCCCGATTACAAGAAAATGGACCGGGATTATATCAGGTGCAGTGCAAAACACAAAAACATGCCAAAACAAAGCTCACAGATGTTTCAAAAGCTGGGGAAAACATCAAGGAGGAGGACACAACTTGGAGGGGAAGATATGAGGGACATGGCATTGATGCTTGGAAAAAAAAAAAAAAAAATCCTTCCCAAACTCAAAGCCATCAAAAGGCATTGCATGCCATCAAGGGCAGGGACAAGCACCAAAGATTCCTTTATTGGTCCCCATTGAAATCGCAAGATTCCCTTTCCCTTCCCGAAAGGAGATTTCGGGAAGGGAAATGGAATCTTGCGACCCTGAAAAGAAAGCCTTACAAACCCTCTGGAAAGGAGATAGGATCAAATGAAATGCAATTGAAAAAAAAACAGAAAATCAGGAACTTTTGTGCCTTCAAAAAATGGCCTGTGAGGAAATGAGCTGCATTGCAAAGGACCAACACATGTCAAAACTAAGCTCACCGATGTTACAAAAGCAGGGAGAAAAGTCAACAAGGAGTACACACCATAGGGAGTGAGACAGAGTAAAGATCCATTCTAAATTAGGTAAAGTGTCTAAGAAATATGAAAAGTCTGTGAGGCCAAAGCTGAAAGAAGACCTCGCATGCCGAGACAGCTAAGAGACAGAGAAAGAAAAACAGAAAAGACCACAAAGTCTATTTGCCCCCGACTTAAAAATTCCTTTAAAAAAGAAGAACTAGTGCTAAATGTCACGCAGAATGAATATGTATGAACTTATTGTGAAACTGTATGCATATGCATTTAGATAGGAGATAAAAGAAGACCCGAGGTCTTCAGAGGCACGCATGCCTTGTTGGGGAACTTGCGTCCAGCGCGCGTCGTAAATAAACATACCGAGCTTTAAAACTTTTATAAAGTTGTGAAGTTTCTTCTTTTCTCCGCAAAACATTGTGGCGACTCAGGCAGGAGTTCTCTGTCCCCGCAGGGGCAGGGTGGATAGACAAACCTCCAAAGCGCGCCCTAAGATTTTTTCCTAGTAGAGCTCCGCTCGTCTCAACTTGCCACCTGCGAAGACAGACAAAGACCTGCTAGTCTGCATAAGAAGATTCAGTATGTACTGAAAGGCCCCCGAAAGAAAGAAAAGAAAGCAAGAGAGTAAACCACCCAGAGACGTCTGAGTTCAATTGATAGAGCAGCTGTATTAGAGATGAAGTTCATCTTTCTGATAAAGCAGACCGCTAGTGGCTCTGGGGGTAAGCCGAGTAAACCCATGTATATGTATTAAAAATTCATAGTTCTAATAAAGCAAAACCGCTAAAAACTCTAGAAGTGAGCCGAGTAAACCCGTATATGTGTAAGTTAAAAGTTCATAGTTCTGATAGAGCAGAACTGTTGAGCCCGTGTGTACTTTGTTTGTGTGCGTGTGATGTCCAGACACTGTGTTGCTGTATAGTTAATGTGTGCATTGTGTACTCAGTGCACTGTGTTTCTAATCGTGCAAGTGTATAAGTGTATAATGTATAAAAGAGAATAAATCTACAGTGCAAAAGAGTCAGTACTACCCGTGTTTGAAGCAGCCGAGTGAAGCCTGAAGCGCCAGCTGCAACAGGCTGCGAGAGCAGAAACAGAAGTGCCCTGCAGAGAAGCGAGTAGAAGAATGTCAGTAATAGTATTTATCGTGTTTAAATGTAGTAATTTGTGTAAATCTAGTACATTTTAACCGTAAGTATGAATATAAGCTCAGAGAGTTCCTTTGCCTTAGATGTTTGATTTTGATTGTGTCCAAGAAAATTGATGTGAGTAAATGCTAAATTATAGTATGCTGTGTTGTGTTGAGAAAAGCAAGCACTTTAAGAGATATGCCCTTTCCCAGTAGTTTTGTGTAGTGATTTTCTTCCGCTGCATTGTAGTAATTTGATTCTCAAATTGTATAGTAGTGTTTGTAGAGATTTTAAGATTTTGTTGCAACAAGAGTAGCATTTTACATAAGAGAACTATAGTACAGTGATTTATACTTAATTACGATAGAGTTAAAAGAATTCCAAGAATTCCCCCCCTCACAGCAATTCAAGCCTTAGCTCTAGCGAATTTGAGATAAAGGAAGGGTGCAAGTACAAGTGTTTGTGTCTGAAAGCATATCAGAGTTTCGGCTGTGACTAGCACAGCCTTTTTGCAAAGCAGTAAAACAAGTGTAAGTAGACACAAAGCTTAATTAGATTGTGCAAGAAGAAAACTAGAAAAGACTGATATTTTGTTTGATCAGAATATAGTGTCTATATCACGTTTTTGATTAGCATGCTGTGTGAAGTGACAGTGACAGTAGCTGTCCCCTGGGCACAGGGACAGCTCTAGCTGCCCCGTCTCCCCAGAGAACACGAGAATGGCCTGTGAGCAAAAGCTGGATGTGCAGTTATTATTGCAGTGCGGTGTTTATGAGAAACACTGGTTTTGCTGTTCTAATAAGTGTAAAAGCACATGTAAATTAGAAGTTTCTGGTCAAGCAGATTCAGAACCTAAAGTCTTAGAACTTGTGTGTGGGAACCACATCTGATACCTGCCACCTGGAGCTGTGTGTGTAAGAAGAAAACTGAAAAACTACTGTGAAAGTCTGTAAAAAAGTTTGAGTAGAAGCGAGATAAGGCAAAGAGAAATAAATAATGAGAACTGACCAGAGCAAAAAGGTTCCTAAATTAGCCCCTTTTGGGAGGGGCTCACTGAGAGAAAGCTGCCAGTAAGAGCAGCTCAGAAAATAAAAAGATTTATAATACTTCATTGCTATTAGTACTGTTTTAAAAAAAGAAGATAAATGAGATAGAGTTTTGTATGCTGAAATGTCTTTGTGTTTTAAGAAATCACCCAGATTTCTTAAAAAAAGAAAACAAAGCAAAGAGAAATCAAATCAAACATGTTGTTCAGCATGCAGCATAAGATAGAAACGTATGAAATCAGGCAAGGATTATCATGCTGAAATGCAAAGCAATCACAGTTCACAAAATGAGTACATATGATTTGCTAAAAGCTCCTCCCAAAGTAAGAGAAGAAGAATAAAGATGACCTCTCCAAAAGAGAAGAATTTTTGTTGACACAAAAGCCATATATTCAGTTTTAAATAAAGCTTTAGTACCTGTAGAGAATGTTTATGTTGCAGTGTGAAGAACAACTGAACAACTAGCCAGTCTAAAAAGGCATCCTTGTGCAAACCTTTTAAGTAATATGTGTACTATGTGTACCCAAAAGCTTTTGTACAATTCGCTCAATTTGCTAAACATTCTCAAATGAGAAAAGTTACTCTAGAAGCAAATAATATAAAGATGTTAAGCTTAACATTAACAGACACTGAAATTAAGAAAGACATTAGTAAAGAGATATTAAAATAAGTAAACAAGTGTTTTCAAAAGTATGAGCCTCTGCTGTACCAGAGAGAGTAAAAGATGCTCCCCCATGAGCATCAAGTTTAAAAAAAGAACACAACTAGTAAGAACTGAGTAGTACCCTCAAAAGAAAAATAAAGAAAAAATCAGCCCAATAACTGATAGTACTAAATTAAAGGCTGTCAATAAGATAACACAGAATTTATACCCTGTGGTAGCAAATCCATATGCCTTACTGACTTGTTTAACACCTGAGCTAACTGTTTTAAGCCTAAGGATGCCTTCTTTTGCCTCCCTATCCACGAAGCCAGCCAAGAAATTTTTGCATTCAAACTCAAGCTCACATAGTCCATGTGCCTGAAAGCTTCAAGATTCCCCACTCCGATTAGAAAACAGCTTGCAAAGACCCAGAGTCCCAGGAAGCTCCACAAGAGGAAAGGAGGCTGTTGCAGTACGTAGACGATCTTCTAGTAGCCACTCAAATGAGAGAAGCGAGAAAAGCCTAGACAGTAAGCCTTTTGAATTTCCTAAGACTCCAAAGATGCAAAGTCTCAAAGAAAAAAGCACAAGTAGTGAAACAGAAAGTAATCTACCTGAAGTAAGAAGTGAGTGCTGAGCAGCAGACTTTAAAGCAAAGAAGCCCTACGCCAAACCCTGAAACCCCAGATAACGAAAGAACTCCGAACCCTCTTAAGCGTAGTAAAGTAGTGCCAGTTGTGAGTTTATAATTATAAACTGCTCGCCAGACCCCTCTATGCTCTTATTACCAATAGAAACAGAGATCTCCAGTAGACACAAGACACCACATAGGCCTTTCGCCAGCTAGAGAGAGTGCCCTCATGTCAGCTCCAGCTTTGAAACTTCCAGATGTAAGTAAACCATTCTTTCTATTTTTCCCACGCAAGGAATTGCGCAGAGAATACTAGCTCAAGACTTAGACCCTTACAGAAAGGCAGTTGCTTACTTCTCTAAGCAACTAGATACAACAGCCAAAAGATGGCCAAGTTGCCTCAGAGCTGTAGCAGCAGTCGTGCTAAATATTCAAGAGGCATGCAAGTTTACCCTGGGACAAAAATGACTGTGCTAGTGTCCCACCTAGTGTCCGCAGCACTAGAAGTAAAAAGTAGCCACTAGCTCTCACCACAGACGTTTCTGAAATGACAAGCCATCATAGTAAAGCAAGACGATGTAGAAATAGTAGTGACTAATATTGTCAACTCAACTTCTTTTCTCAGCAGACACCATAGTTGCCTAGAGACCACCGAAGCTACCTACTCCAGCCGCTCAGACTAAAGAGACACTCCTCCAGACGATGCAGAGACCTAGTTCACTGACAAGAAAGCAACATTGCAAAGTTCACAGTGACTACCTGCAGAGAAGTAATCGAGTCTAGACCCTTACCAACAAGTACCTCTGCGCAGAAAGCTGAGATAATTGCCCTGACCCGTGCCCTAAAAAAGGCAAAAAAGAAGAGAATAACCATCTACACAAACCCAAAGAATCCATTTAGAGTCATACATGCACATGGAACCATCTAGAAAGAGAAGAGACTGCTGACCTCACAAGAAAAGAAGAAACAATCCAGCTGCTAGAAGCAGTTCATCTACCTAAAAAAACATTTAAGGCACACTAGAGAGTGAGCTTAAACATGAAAGAAAAAATGAGCTAGCAGATAGAGAAGCAAAGAAAGCAGCAAAGGGTGAGGTACAGATTTTCCTCGAAAGTAAGCCATAATACAATAATACTAACCAAAAGAGACATACAACTGCAAAGAGTAAGCTACCATTGAAAGAGAGCTAGTAATCCCTTCCCATTTTCGTAGTTACTAGTGAAAGAAGAGCACTAGAAAACACACTAAAGCCTAACTACTTAGAAGCCTTTTATAGAGTGTAGCTCCTTTTTCAAAATGACCAAAGCTGCGAGTGATACAGAGTGCATTACACAAATCTGATTGAAACAATTGTTGTATCGTTGTCAAGAATTTATATGCCACTATCACTCAAGTAAGTCGACAATGTGATCCTTGCCTCCAGACTAACCCCAAAATACGCCCTCAGCCAAAACTCAGTCAGACTGAGAGAAGCCATGAGCATATACAGCAATAGCAAATTAACTTTTCAGAACTCCCAAAGAAAGGGGGGTATCAGTATTTACTAATATTGATAGATACATTTTCAGAGTAGCCAGAAACATTCCCCACCAGAACTGTCAAAGCTCAAGAAGTGACCAGATTATTTTTATAAAAAATAATACCACGCTTCAGAGTTCCAGCCACGCTATCCTCAGATAAAGAATCACATTTCATTTCCAAAATAGTGCAACAGATTAGTAGCCATCTGAGCATAGATCAAGAACTTCACACCCCATACCACCCCCAATCAAGCAGCCAAGTAGAGAGAATGAATCATTTGATTAAGCAGCAAATCATAAGACTAAGGCAAGAAGTTAATTTACCCTAGCCCAAGCTCTTCCACTAGCACTATTGCAAATTCAAACTAAACCTTAAGCTAAAAGAATGCTGAGTCCTTTTAAAATGCCTTATAGAAGACCATATAAAATACAAAGAGAATGTCCAGAATGTCCACCTACATAGTAGCATTAAGCAAACAGCTCAAAGTAATTGAGAAACATGTAGCTAGATCTCAGAGCAGAGAGTTAGATAGCCTAGAGATGATGTATATGTTAAGTCACTTACAGAGAAGACTTCAGAACCACAGTAAGATAGACCACTGCGAGTACTTCTCACCACCTTCACTGCAATCAAAATCAAAGAGCAGAACGCCTAGATCCATCACTCTCGAGTAAAGAAGGCCCAGAAACCCCTTAAAGAGTGACGCCAAGAGACAATGAACTGAGATTAAAACTTACTCGAGCAAAATGAGTATATTGCAGTCAAGAGTAGCTCATATTTTAGTTTGTAGAATTGTACTGTGTGTAATCATAACTGAAGTTTCAGAACTTGAGAGTACCTCTGTTCAAAGTAATGCTAAATAACCTTAGTCCCTAGCATTTAATCAATATACTAAATCATAAAAAAACCTTCTGAAATAAAAAATTTAAACATATCTACTGTAGTCATCCACGAAAATCAAATATGTGAAGAGCAAAAATAGCAAGAACAAGAACTGTAGACTCTTCAAAGAATCAGAAAAGAAGAAATCAAAGTAAAGTGCCAAGTCATCAATAGAGTAGCTTATGAAAAACCAAATGTAATTAGTGTCTAAACCTTTCCTAGTGTATATAAACACCAAAAAGTCTGTGATAACCTAAGTGAATCAGACTGTTAGTGTAATTTCACCTTAATACAGCCTGTAGAAGTGACCTACCTTTGAGCTCGAATTAATATCAGACATTCATTTAAATTCAAAGTAGATGTGACTGAACAACAGCTATTATTCAATCCAGAATAGTCTCTCAAATGTGCAGAGTTGATAATGCAAATTAACATCTCAAAAATCCAACCAGCCTGCTCCTCCTTCCTAAAAACTTCCTTTGAGGGCTAGACAACATAGTACACAAAAACAAGCATATCTCAAGAGCAGAATAAAAAAAGAAAGAGACAGCTCTCCTAGTGCCTTAAACCAAAAACACCAAAAAATCAGTTTCCTTAAGTCATTTTCCAAGCCAGTTAGCTGAACACCCAAGCAATAGCTAGTAAAAAGTGCTGAACTGCAAGTAGTAAATTAACCCAAGCAAAAAAAGTGATTTTCTTTATTTATAGCTATCCCTTTTCCTACTGAGATTTAAATCAGTGATTGTCCCAGTCTGAAGCAGTTAAATTCTGCTTAAAAGAAGTATAGAGAGACTCCCCCTCAGAGCTCAGCAGCAAGCTGTAGGATTTTGAGCAGCACTTTTGTGCTGAGTGTTTCAAGTAGCAGAAACCTGATCCCAATTTCTTCTGAAGACATTCCTGCTTGCCACGCATCTAAGAAATCAAGTGCTCTAGAGAGAAAAAGAAATTCCTGAAGTCTCTACATTTCAGAACAAACATCTGCCTCAAATATGACCTAAACCTCTGTCAGATACACTTGTGAAGTGTGTCTGAATTTGCAGTGTAAGCCCAGCACATCCCTCTAGCAAAGAGAGATAGTCATAAACAGAAAGCAGTTCCTGTTCCCCATAACAAACATCTAACTAGCATATTAAAGACAAGACTAAAAGTTTTAAATAAAATTGATTCAGAAATACTAGTGAATAAACTAATCACTGCAGCAAGTAACCTAACAAAATTGAAGCAGCCTTTATAGTAATCTCTATAAGCATTAAAAACTAGCCAATAACAGATTTCAAAAGTACTGCCAAAGTAAAGAAGTATAAAAAGGCCAGAGACCAAGACCACAAGTTGATAGTAGAAGCACTTAATATAGTTCAAGATAATGTGTCTTTAGCGTTCAGTTGTATACAAGCACAGTTATAAATACAAGCAACAGCAGCTCTGATCATATAAGAAAGAAGTGAAAGTAATTTTCCAGCTGAAATTCAAGAAATTGTATTAGATAATGCAATTGATTTTAAAAAGAACTTTCAATCCTAGCAGACTATAGTGAATTTCACCTGTAATCCTGTTTCTAATGTAGAAACTGCCTTTGTGCTTCCATACATAATGCCACTGTTTATGTTATCCATCCCATCATTGCCCTAAAATTAAACCATAAAAAAACAATACTCTATCCTTCAAAACATAGAGTGTAAACACGAAAAATAAATAGAAAGTGGCAGACAATAAACTTAGAATCCTGCATTACTAGAGAACAGATAAAATTCATTTGTGAAAGCGATACTATTATTGCTCAAGATGTGTGTTTAAACACTGAACAGAGTATTTGTCACTTTGAAATTCATCCAGTCACTGACCAGAAAACTGTGCTCGTATATACTAGAAAAGAGTGTATGCTTGAGAACTACTTGTGCTGCTGTACAAATTGATAGCAATAATATTATTCTATCTAGTAGAAACCATTCTAATCTCTGTATATGTAATTTTGTTAAAATTATTAGATGTGATCTTTAAGTAGTCACCAACTACAAATAAAATCTTTAATAAATTGTGCCACCCCATTGTAGTTTTACTACTATTAGTTAAAGTAAGCTTAAAATTACCTATTATATTGTTAATTTAGAACTAGAGAATGCTACAACAAATAACTGTACTAACATCTTTATCAAAAGCACATAGTGAAGCACTAAAAGACACTTACTCTTGTGAAAGTTTTCATTGAGTAAAAAAATTAACTTATTTCCTAGGAAAGGGGGGAATGAGACAGAGTAAAGATCCATTGTAAATTAGGTAAAGTGTCTAAGAAAGGTGAAAAGTCTGTGAGGCCAAAGCTGAAAGAGGAACTCGCATGCCGAGACAGCAAAGAGACAGAGAAAGAAAAACAGAAAAAACCACAAAGAAGATTTGCCCCCAACTTAAAAATTCCTTTGATAAAGAAGAACTAGTGCTAAATGTCACGCAGAATGAATATATATGAACTTATAGTGAAACTGTATACATATGCATTTAGAAAAAAGATAAAAGAAGACCCGAGGTCTTCAGAAGTACGCATGCCTTGTTGAGAGACTTGCGTCCAGCGCGCGTCGTAAATAAACATACAGAGCTTTACAACTTTTAAAAAGTTGTGAAGTTTCTTCTTTTCTCCGCAAAACAGGGGGAAAGATATGAGGGACATGGCATAGATACATGAAAAAAAAAAAAAAAAGAAAAAAATCCTTCCCAAAGTCAAAGCCATGAAAAGGCATGGCATGCCATCAAGGGCAGGGACAAGCACCAAAGATTCGTCTATTGGTCCCCACTGAAATCGCTAGATTCCCTTTCCCTCCCAGAAAGGAAATGAAATTTCCCGTTGGGAAGGGAAAGGGAATCCTGCAACCCTGAAAAGAAAGCCTTACAAACACTCTGGAAAGGCGATAGGATCAAATGAAATGCAATTGAATAAAAACAGAAAATCGGGAATTTTTGCGCCTTCATAAAATGGCCTGTGAGGAAATGAGCTGCATTAAAAAGGACCAACACATGCCAAAACTAAGCTCACCGATGGTGCAAAAGCAGGGGGAAAATGTCGCGGACATTCCTCCACAGAAATCCTTTCTTTCGGATTTCTGCGTCTTCTGGAGGCCAGAGGCTTCAGAAGACATGGTAAACAATTATTATCAGCTGCTCTGGAATGCAACAGGGACACCTTGATTTGCTGATTTCCTATGTTTATAATTAAGGGCCAATCACCAGTGTGAGCTAGGGGACCGAGTCCCTGGACACAACTTTGTTATAGATTGTTTCTTTCTATTCTTAGCTAGCCTAGCTGCTCTGCAAACCTCTCTCTATATTCTTTTAATATAGTCATAATGTATTATATATAATATCTTAATAAATCAAGCCTTCTGATCAAGATACAAGATTCACCGTCTCTCTATCACCAGCTGCGACCCACTCAGGTGCGGTAATATCTGGTGACCCCTCATGTAAGAGCAAAACTTAATGTAATAAGACCAGAGGAGCAAATTGCTGCACTGGGTAAAAATCCTGGATGTGTAGCATTTGATGGTTGCTTTGAAGTGACCACAAAAGTGGATTCAAGCCAGGAGCTGAAGAACTGAAGATTTGGATAGAGTTCACAGCCAAGGCTGACCACAACAGAACCTTCTTCTGGAACACCATCAGGAAAGATGATGGAAAAGAGCTGCAGACCTGTGGAGCTGGCCAGAGCAAGCTGGACTCTTTCAAAAGGTATTGTTCACTTTTCTATCCCTGATGAACCAGCCCTTCGTAGCTTGTGGCTGTTCGTATGGCAGACACATGCCTTGCCAGAAGAGATTTGATTCTCCCCTTCAGAGGAGAAAGTTATTGCCCTGTGGGAACATTGGTGCAGGGAAGACAGTTTCCTTTTGTCAGAAACAGATATCTATGAATTCTTTCGATGGGCAAAGCTTTTTGGGTTCTTTACTGATGTCCTGTACGCTTTAGATGTTTTCGTCTGGGAGTGCATGGACTCGATTATCCAGTGTGTCTACAGTCAGGGACGCGTGTTACCTTCTACCTACCCAGCATTTATAAAGCTTTTCCCAGTCCTGAAACGCAGAGCAGATTGTTTTCAATGGATCTCTAATTGTTATGGCCAGGCTTCGTTTCCCCCCCCCTTGGCAGAAGACCCGGTGGGTGATGACTTTGGGCTTTTTCCCCGCTCCTGCTTTGCAGCGGGGGAGGCTGAAACTTCGCGGCATGAAGAAGTTTTTTTTACTCTTGCTCCGGAGCATGCTCAGATGGAGTTTTCTCCTTTCCCCCCTTCTCTCTCTCCGGGGGGATGGGAGTGGCCGCTCAAGCCAGCGCCGGCCTTTTAGACTCCGCCTCCTTCAGACATGGGGGCGGCACCGGTCTCTGGGGTTTCCTCCACGCCCCTGCCAGAGCCGTCACTCCAGGAGGTCCCGTCCGCGGTTTCACCGGCCTCCCCGCGCCTGCCAGAGCCTGTGTCGGAGAAGGCAGAAGAGACAGCACTTTCGGCGATTGACCTGTTGCTAAGCAACAGCGATGCTCCGCCACTTCTCCAGGCTCCACTGCTGCCTGTTTGCGCTGCGACGGAGGCTGCGACTGCGCCTCCGCAGCAGACCCTGGAGTCAGCGGCAGAAAACGCCGCTGAACCTGCGGGACCCTCGGAGCAGCCCGCGGTGGATCCCACAGTCAGCGCGGTTCCCTCCCCAGTTCCGGCTTCCCCCTCGCTGCTTCCACTGGACGTCCCAGCAGCTCTGCCCTCCGGATCGGCGTCAGAGACTGCCCTGGAAGCGGCGGCTTGTTCGAGCTCAAGCCGTCCCGAGCCGGCTCCCCCAGCAGCCGCCCCGGCGGGGGGTCTCTCCTTCAGTGGAGCGGGGGCTGCCCGCCAGCTGACTCTTGCGGCAGTCCAGCTGCCGGTTTTTAAGATCAGCGGCGGTTTGGGGGGTGGTGTTTCGGTTGCTGTCCCATGGAGGCTGCCATCTCTGCCGCCCCTCTTGTGCCCTAGGGGCGAGGGGGAGGGGGCTCCCGAGAGCCCTGCCTTTGGTCCCCAGCCCGGTGGGGATGGTGCCGTGTCGCTGTAGGAAACAAACATTCCCAGACCCGAGATGAAGATTCTCGGGGCAGCTTCTATTTCCTCACTGCTGGCATGCCTCAGTGGTTTAGGGGAAAGGAAGCGTCTCACTAGCCGTGCTGCCATTGTACTGCCAGCAGGGTTCAGGCCTGTGGATATGCAGAGCCTTCCTTATGAGTTTGGCCTGGGACGTTGGGCTCAGGAGGTTCCTGGGCCAGGGCCATCACTTGGCCTCCTTATGTTTCTCCTACCAGTCCTGGTCCCCCTTTGTAAGCCAGTTTTGGGGTTCCTGGTCCAGCATGGGCCAGGGCCCCCAGGGCCTTTCCTTCTCTGGCACTGCTCTGCTCGGCTGCTGCTCTTTTGTTTTCAATCCAAAAAAAAATAAATTAAAATTAAATAAAAAAGATTGAAAATAGCGGGCAGCAGCTCTGAAGCGCTGAAGCATTGAAGGGCCAGAAAGGACATTCCAAAATTGTTCAAATGGTTTCAAATTGTTTTAAATTGTTTAAAATTGTATTAAGACTGTCGGTGGTTTTTGATGGCTATTGATGGAACTCTTTTGCAGAAGTCTGTTTCAGGACCAAAAGGACTCTCAGATATTCCAAGGGAAACAACTTCGGCTCTTGGACTGTTCCTGAAACTCAGCTGCATGGACTTCAATTTTCTTTGCATTGTTTTTGGCATTTTTCATATATTGTAGGATTGTTTTAGTGAATTGTTAGTATTCTATATTTTATAGGTGAAGAAATTTCCTGTTCATTCCTCATCAGGATTTTTCTTTTATTTTGTACAGTTTAGAAAGGTGAGATGTCGCGGACATTTCTCCACTGAAATCCTTTCTTTCGGATTTCTGCGTCTTCTGGAGGCCAGAGGCTTCAGAAGACAAGGTAAACAATTATTATCAGCTGCTGTGGAATGCAACAGGGACACCTTGATTGGCTCATTTCCTATGTTTATAATTAGGGCCTATCACCAGTGTGAGCTAGGGGACTGAGTCCTTGGCCACAACTTTGTTATAGATTCTTTCTTTCTATTCTTAGCTAGCCTAGCTGCTCTGCAAACCTCTCTCTATATTTTGTCAATATAGTCATAATGTATTATATATAATATCTTAATAAATCAAGACTTCTGATCAAGATACTAGATTCACGGCCTCTCTATAACCAGCTGCGACCCACTCAGGCGCAGTAATAGGAAAAGTGAACGAGGAGTAAAAACCATAGGGAGAAAGATATGAGGGACATGGCATGGAGACTTAAAAAAAAAAAAGAAAAAAAAAGGAAATTTTTTTCCCAAAGTCAAAACCATCAAAATGCAGGATGGCCATATGCCATCAAGTGCAGGCACATGCAGCAAAGCTTGCAAAAATTGATCCCCACGGAAGGCCAAAAGAGAAAAAAAGGACTTACAAACACGCTGGAATGGAGATAGCATCAAAGGAATTGCAATTGGAGGAGAAAAAAGGAAAATTTGGGAAATTCCCTGATTACAAGAAAATGGACTGGGATTATATCAGGTACAGTGCAAAACACAAAAACATGCCAAAACTAAGCTCACCGATGTTTCAAAAGCAGGGGAAAACATCAAGGAGGAGGACACAACTTGGAGGGGAAGATATGAGACATGGCAAGGACACTTAAAAAAAAAAAGAAATAAAAAATATTTTTCCTAAAGTCAAAGCCATCAAAAGGCATGGCATGCGATCAAGGGCAGGGACAAGCCCCAAAGATTCCTCTATTGGTCCCCATTGAAATCGCAAGATTCCCTTTCCCTTCCCGAAAAGAAAATTTCGGGTAGGGAAAGGGAATCTTGCGACCCTGAAAAGAAAGCCTTACAGACACTCTGGAAAGGATATAGGATCAAATGAAATGCAATTGAAAAAATGCCCGTGGCAGGGATTGAAAGGCGAGCTCATGAACATCCATGATACGCACGATGATTCCCAGACCCAAGGTGCCAAGCCTGCCAAGTCAGGCTGGTTTGATAGTACAAAGTGTCTTGTGCAATCTGCCATTGACAAGTGGGGCCGGTGAGTTTTGTTTGCCGGGGAAAAAGGCGGTGGATTGTGTTGGAGGGCCTGGGGCTGCTAGTGGCCGCCTGGCTCCTGACAATCCACAATACATTGGGTGGTTCCCAGTCCAAAGGTGGCAACACTGCCAAGTCAAGCTAGTTTATAGTACAAAGTGGCTCCTGATATCTACCATCCAGAAGCGGGGCAGGTGAGTTTTGTTTGCAAGGCAAATGGAACGCGGTTTGTGTTTGGGGGGCTGTGGCTTAGAGTGGCCCGCTGGATCCTGAAAATCCCCAATACGCGAAAGAGAGCTGTTACACGCAAGGTGGCACCATTGCCAAGTCAGGCTGGTTTGACAGTACCAAGCGGCTTCTGCTAACTGCCATCCAGAAGCGGGGCTGATGATTTTTGTTTGCCAGGGAAACAGGCCGAGTTGTTTGTTTGGGGGCATGTTGCTGGGACTGGCCGGCTAGCTCCTGCAAATCCACGATACGCAGGATGGACGCCAGACTCAATGTGGCTCCAGTGCCAAGTTAGGCTGGTTTGATAGTCCCAAGTGGCTCCTGAAATCAGCCATCCAGAAGCAGGGCAGGTGAGTTTTGTTTGCCAGTGAAAAGGGACGTTGCTTTTCTTGGAGGGCCTGTGGTTGGGAGTGTCCAGTTGGACCCTGAAAATCCACGATAGGAAGGATGGTTCCCAGACGCAAGGTGGCACCAGTGCCCAGTCGGGCTGGTTTGATAGTACCAAGTGTGTCCTGCAATCTACCATCCAGAATCAGAGCAGCTGAGTTTTGTTTCCAGAGAATAGGGCCGTGGTTTGTGTCTGGGGGCCTATGGCCGGGAGTTGCCGGCTGGCTCCTGAAAATCCACGATACGCAGGATGGTTCCCAGACCCAATGTGCCAAGTCGGGCTGTTTTGAGAGTAGCAAGTGGCTCCTGCAAATGGCCATCCAGAAGCAGGGTAGGTGGGTTTTTTTTGCCAAGAATAAGGGACGTTTTTTTTGTTGGAGGGCCTGTGGCTGGGAGTGGCCGGCTGGCCCCTGAAAATCCAAGATAGGCAGGATGGTTCCCAGATGCAAGGTGGCACCAGTGTCCAGTCAGGCTTTTGTGATAGTACCAAGTGTGTCCTGTAATCTACCATCAAGAAGCGGGGCAGCTGAGTTTTGTTTGCCGGCGAAGAGGGCCGTGGTTTTTGTTTGGGAACCTATGGTTCGGAGTCGCCGGCTGGCTCCTGAAAATCTACGATACGCAGGATGGTTCCCAGACCCAAGGTGGCACCACTTCCAAGTCGGGCTGGTTTGATAGTACCAAGTGGCTCCTGCAATCTGCCATCCAGAAGCGGGGAAGGTGATTTTTTTTTGCCAAGAATAAGGGACTTTTTTTTGTTGGAGGGCCTGCTGCTGGGAGTTGCCGGCTGGCCCCTGACAATCCGCGATACGCAGGATATTTCCCAGACCCATGGTGGCACCAGTGCCAAGTCATGCTGGTTTGATAGTACCAAGTGGCTTCTGTAATCTGCCGTCCAGAAGCAAGGCAGCTGAATTTTGTTTGCCAGAGAAAATGACCGAGGTTTTGTTCAAAGTTCTGTGGCTGGGACTGGACGGCTGGCCCCGGAAAATCCACGATACAGAGGATGGTTCCCAGACCCAAGGTGGCACCAGTGCCAAGTCGGGCTAGATGGACAGAGCCAAGTGGTTCCAGCAATCTGCCATCCAGAAGCAGGGCCGCTTAGTTTTGTTTGCCAGGGAAAAGGGCCCTGGTTTGTGTTTGGGCGCCTATGGCTGGGAGTAGCCAGCTGGCTCCTGCAAATCCATGATACGCAGGATGGACCCCAGACTCAAGGTGGCACCAGTGCCAAGTCGGGTTGGTTTGATAGGACCAAGTAGCTCCTGCAATCTGCCATCCAGCAGCGGGACAGGAGAGTTTTGTTTGCAAGAGAAAAAAGACGTAGTTTTTCTTGGAGGGCCTGTGGTTGGGAGTGTCCAGCTGGCCCCCGAAAATCCACGATAGGCAGGATGGTTCCCAGATGCAAGGTGGCACCAGTGCCAAGTTGGGCTGATTTGATAGTACCAAGTGTGGCCTGCAATCTACCATCCAGAAGCGGGGCAGCTGAGTTTTGTTTGCCAGAGAATAGGGCCGTGGTTTGTGTATGGTGGCCTATGGCCCGGAGTGGCCAGCATGCCCCTTAAAATCCACGATATGCAGGATTGTTCCAAGACCCAAGGTAGAAAAACAGACAGGTCGGGCTGGTTTTATAGTACCAAGTGGCTCCTGCAATCTGCCATCCAGAAGCGGGGCAGCTGAGTTTTCTTTGCCAGGGAAACAAGCCGTGGTTTCTGTCTGGGGGCCTATGGCCGGGAGATGCCGGCTGGCTCCTGAAAATTTGCGATACGCAGGATGGTTCCCAGACCCAAGGTGGCATTAGTGCCAAGTTGGGCTGTTTTGATAGTAGCAAGTGGCCCCTGCAATCTGCCATCCAGAAGCTGGGAAGATGAGTTTTGTTTCCCAGAGAAAAGTGCCGTGGTTTGCGTTTGTGGGCCTGTGGCTGGGAGTGGCCGCCTGGCACCTTGAAATCTTTTATATGCAGGATGGCTCCCAGACCCAAGGTGGCAACACTACCAAGTCTGGCTGATATTGCAGTTCCAAGTGGCTCTAGCAATCTGCCATGCAGAAGCCCGGCAACTGAGTTTTGTTTGCAAGAGTCAAGGGCCATAATTTGTATTTGGGGGCCAATGTCAGAAAGTGGCTGGCTGGCTCCTGAAAATCCACGATATGCAGGATGGTTCCCAGACACCAGGTGGCACCAGTGCCAAGTCGGGCTGGTTTGGTAGTACCAAGTGGCTCCTGCAATCTGCCATCCAGAAGCTGGGCTGGTGAGTTTTTTTATCCAAGGAAAACGGACGTTGTTTTTGTGGGAGGGCCTTTGGCTGGGAGTGGCCGGCTGGCTCCTGAAAATCCACGATACGCAGGATGGTTCCCAGACCCAAGGCGGCACGAGTGCAAAGTCAGGCTTTTTTGATAGTACCAAGTGGGTCCTGCAATCTGCCCTCCAGAAGCAGGGCAGCTGAATTTTGTTTGCCAGGGAAAAGGGCCATCGTTTTTGTCTGGGGGCCTCTGGCTCGGAGTGGCCAGCTGGCCCCTGAAAATCCACGATATGCAGGATGGTTCCCAGAACCAAGGCAGAAACACTGAAAGGTCGGGCTGGTTTTATAGTACCAAGTGGCTCATGCAATCTGCCATCCAGAAGCGGGGAAGCTGAGTTTTGTTTGCCAGGGAAACGGGCTCTGGTTGATGTCTGGGGGCCTATGGCCAGGAGTGGCCGGCTGGCTCCGGATAATTTACGATACGCAGGATGGTTCCCAGACCCAAGGTGGCATTAGTGCCAAGTCGGTCTGGTTTGATAGTACCAAGTGACTCCTGCAATGTGCCATCCAGAAGCAAGGCTGCTGAGTTTTGTTTGCCAGAGAAAATGACCGAGGTTTTGTTAAGGGTTCTGGGGCTGGGGCTGGACGGCTCACCCCTGAAAAACCACGATACACAGGATGGTTTCCAGACCCAAGGTGGCACCAGTGTCAAGTCAGGCTTTCTTGATAGTACCAAGTGGCTCCTGCAATCTGCCATGCAGAAGCAGGGCAGGCGAGTTTTTTTTGCCCAGAATAAGAAACGTTGTTTTTCTGGGAGCGCCTGTGGTTGGGAATGGCCAGCTGGTCCCTGAAAATCCACGATAGGCAGGATGGTTCCCAGACCCATGGTGGCACCAGTGCCAAGTCGGGCTGGTTTGATAGTATCAAGTGTGTCCTGCAATCTGCCATCCAGAAGCAGGGCAGCTTAGTTTTGTTTGCCAGGGAAAAGGGCCCTGGTTTGTGTTTGGGGGCCTGTGGCTGGGAGTGGCCGGCTGGCTCCTGCAAATCCATGATACGCAGAAATTACCCCAGACTCAAGTGGCACTAGTGCCAAGCCGGGTTGGTTTGATAGTACCAAGTGATTCCTGCAATCTGCTATCCAGTAGCAGGGCAGGTGAGTTTTGTTTGCCAGAGGAAAGGGACGTTTTTTTTCTTGCAGGGCCTGTGGTTAGGAGTGGCCAGCTGGCCCCTGAAAATCTGCGATACGCAGGATGGTTCCCAGACCCAAGGTGGCACCAGTGCCAAGTCAGGCATTTTTGATAGTGCCAAGTGGGTCCTGCAATCTGCAATCCAGAAGATGGGCAGGTGAGTTTTGTTTCCCACAGAAGCGGGCCGAGATTTGTGTTGGCGGTCCTATAGCTTGGAGTGGCCGGCTGGCTCCTGAAATTCCACAATACGCAGGATGGTTCCCAGACCGAAGGTGGCGCCCGTGCCAAGTCATGCTTTTGTGATAGTACCAAGTGGGTCCTGCAATCTGCCATCGAGAATCTGAGCAGGTGAGTTTTGTTTGCCAGGGAAACTGGCTGTGGTTTGTGTTTGGGGGCCTGTGGCTGAGAGTGGCCGGCTGGCCCCTGAAAATCCGCGATACCCAGGATGGTTCCTACACCCAAGGTGGCACCAGTTCCAAGTCGGGCTCGTTTGATACTACCAAGTGGCTTCTGCAATCTGCCATTCAGAAGCAAGGCAGCTGAGTTTTGTTTGCCAAGGAATAGGGCCGAGGTCTGTGTCTGGGGCCTATGGCAGGAAGTAGCCGGCTTGCTCCTAAAAAGCTACGATAGTCAGGATGGTTCCCAGATCCAAGGGGGCACCAGTGCCAAGTCCGGCCGGTATGATAGTAACAAGTGGCTCCTGCAATAAGCCATCCAGAGGCGGGGCAGGTGAGTTTTTTTTGCCAACAATAGGGGACGTTGTTTTTATTGGAGGGCCTGTGGCTGGGAGTGGCCGGCTGGCCCCTGAAAATCTGCGATACGCAGGATGTTTCCCAGACCCAAGGTGGCACCAGTGCCAAGTAAGGCTTTTCTGATAGTACCAAGTGGGTCCTGCAATCTGCCATCCAGAAGCTGGGCAGGTGAGTTTTGTTTGCCAAAGAAACGGGCCAAGGTTTGTGTTTGGGAACCTATGGTTTGGAGTGGCCGGCTGGCTCCTGAAAATCCACGATACGCAGGATGGTTCCCAGACACCAGGTGGCACCAGTGCCAAGTCGAGCTGGTTTGGTAGCACCAAGTGGCTCCTGCAATCTGCCATCCAGAAGCGGGGCTGGTGAGTTTTTTTATCCAAGGAAAAGGGACGTTGTTTTTTTGGGAGGACCTGTGGCTGGGAGTGGCCGGCTGGCCCCTGATAATCCACGGCACGCAGGATGGTTCCCAGACCAATGGTGGCATCAGTGCCAAGTCGGGCTGGTTTGATAGTACAAAGTGGCTTCTGCAACCTGCCATCCAGAAGCGGGGCAGCTGAGTTTTGTTTGCCAGAGAAAATGACCGAGGTTTTGTGCAGGGTTCTGTGGCTGAGAGTGGACGGCTGGCCCCTGAAAATACACAATACACAGGATGGTTCCCAGACCCAAGGTGGCACCTGTGCCAAGTCAGGCGTTCGTGATAGTACCAAGTGCCTCCTGCAATCTTCCATCCAGAAGCGGGGCAGCTGAGTTTTTTTGCCAATGAAAAGGTCCGAGGTTTGTGTTTGGGGGCCTGTTGCTGGGCGTGGCCTGCTGGCCTCCGAAAATCCACGATACGCAGGATGGTTCCCAGACCCAAGGTTGCACCAGAGTAAAGTCGGGCTGCTTTGATAGTACCAAGTGCCTCCTGCAATCTGCCGTCCAGAAGCGGGGCAGGTGGGTTTAGTTTGGCAGAGAAAAGGGACGTAGTTTTTCTTGGAGGGCCTGTGGTTGGGAGTGGCCAGGTGGCGCCTGAAAATCCACCATAGGCAGGATGGTTCCCAGACGCAAGGTGGCACCAGTGCCAAGTCAGGCTTTTTTGATAGTACAATGTGTGTCCTGCAATCTGCCATCCAGAAGCAGGGCAGTTGAGTTTTGTTTGCCAGAGAATAGGGCCGTGGTTTGTGTATGGTGGTCTATGGCCAGGAGTGGCCAGCTGGCCCCTGAAAATCCACGATATGCAGGATTGTTCCCAGACCCAAGGTAGAAACACTGACAGTTCGGTCTTGTTTTATAGTACCAAGTGTCTCCTGCAATCGGCCATCCAGAAGCGGGGCAGCTGAGTTTTGTTTCCAGGGAAACAAGCCATGGTTTGTGTCGACGGGCCTGTGGCCAGGAGTGGCCGGCTGGCTCCTGAAAATTTACGATACGCAGGATGGTTCCCAGACCCAAGGTGGCATTATTGCCAAGTCGGGCTGTTTTGATAGTAGAAAGTGGCTCCTGTAATCTGCCATCCAGAAGCTGGGCAGATGACTTTTGTTTCCCAGAGAAAAGCGCCGTGGTTTGTGTTTGGGGGCTTGTGGCTGGGAGTGGCCGGCTGGCCCCTGAAAATCCGCGATACCCAGGATGGTTCCCAGACCCAAGGTGGCACCAGTGACATGTCGGGCTGGTTTGATAGTAGCAAGTGGCTCCTGCAATCTGCCATCCAGAAGCGGGGCAGCTGAGTTTAGTTTGCCAAGGAAAAGGGCCGAGATCTTTGTCTGGGGCCCTATGGAAGGAAGTGGCTAGCTGGCTCCTGAAAATCCACGATACGCTGGATGTTTTCCAGACCCAAGGAGGCACCAGTGCCAAGTCGGGCTTCCTTGACAGTACCATGTATCTCCTGCAATGTGCAATCCACGATCAAGGCTTGTGATTACTTTTTGCATGTGAAAAGGGCGAGGTTTGGATTCGAGGGTCTGTGGCCGAGACAGGCCGGGTGGCTCCTGAAATTCTTTGATGTGCAGGATGCTTCCCAGACCCAACATGGCATGAGTGCCAAGTCAAGATTGTTTGATGGTACAAATGGGTCGTGCAATTTGCCATCCAGAAGCGGGGCACCTGAGTTTTGTTAGTTAGGGAAACGGGCCGTGGATTGTGTTTGGGTGGCTATGGATTGGAGTGGCCAGCAGGCTCCTGAAAGTCCATGACACGTTGGAGTTTTCCCAGACCCAAGATGGCACCAGTGCCAAGTCAGGCTGGTTTGATATTACCAAGTTCCTCCTGCAATCTGCCATGAAGAAGCGTGCAGCTGAGTTTTGTTTTTCAGGGAAAAGGGCCTTTGTTTTTGTTTGGGGGCCTGTGGCAGGGAGTGGCTGGCTGGCGCCTTTAAATCCACGATTCGCAGGATGTTTGCAAGACCGAAGGTGTCACCAGTGCTAAGTCGGGCTGGTTTGATAGTACCAAGTGGCTCCTGCAATCTGCCATCCAGAAGCGTAGCAGCTGAGTTTTGTGTGCTAGGGAAACGGGCCGAGGTTTGTGTTTGGGGGCCTGTGGCTGGGAGTTGTCGGCTGGCTCCTGAAAATCCACGATACTAAGGATGGTTTGCAGACCCAAGTTGGTAACAGTGCCAAGTCGGGCTGGTTTGATAGTACCAAGTGGCTCCTGCAATCTGCCATCCAGAAGTGGGTCAGTTGAGTTTTGCTTGCCAGGGAAATGGGCCCAGGTTTTTGTCTGGGGGCCTATTGCCTGCAGGGTCCGGATGGTTCCTGAAAATCTACGTTAGGCTTGATGGTTTCCAGACCCAAGGCGGCACCAGTGCCAAATCAGGCTGGTTTGATAGTACGAAGTGCCTCCTGCAATCTGCCATCCAGAAGCGAGGCAGCTGAGCTTTGTCTTTAAGGGAAAAGGGCCGTGGTTTGTGTTTGGGGGCCTGTGGTTGGGAGTCGCCGGCTGGACCCTGAAAATCCACGATGCGCAGGAAGGTTCCCAGACCCAAGTTGGCACCAGTGCCAAATAGGGCTGGTTTTGTAGTACCAAGTGACTCTTCAAATATGCCATCCAGAAGTAGGGCAGGTTAGTTTTTTTGCCAGGGAAACGAGCTGAAGTGTGTGCCTGGGGGCCTATTGCCGGGAGTGGCCGGCTGGCTCCTGAAAATCCACGGTACGCAGGATGGTCCCCAGACACAAGGTGGCACCAGTACTATGATGTGCTGGTTTGATAGTACCAAGTGGCTCCTGCAATCTGCCATCCAGAAGCGGGGAACTGTGTTTTGTTTGATAGGGAAAAGGGCCGTGGTTTGTGTTTGGGGGCCAGTGGCTTGGATTTGCCGGCTGGCTCCTGATAATCCAAGATAGGCAGGATGGCTGCCAGACCCAACTTGGCACCAGTACCAAGACAGGCTGGTTTGATAATACCAAGTGGCTCCTGCAATCTGCCATCCAGAAGCAAGGCATCTGAGTTTTGTTTGCCAGTGAAACGGGCCGAGGTTTTAGTCTTAGGGCTGGTGGTTCGGAGTGGCCGGCTGGACCCGGAAAATCTACGATAGGCAGGATTGTACCCAGACCCAAGGTGGCACCAGTGCCAAGTCGGGCTCGTTTGATAGTACCAAGTGTGTCCTGCAATCTGCCATCCAGAAGCGGGTCAGCTGAGTTTTGTTTGCAAGGCAAAAGGGCCGTGATTTGTGTTTGAGGGCCTCTGGCTGGGAGTGGCCGGATGACTCCTGAAAATCCACGATACGCAGGATGGTTCCCAGACCCATGGTGGCACCAGTGGCAAATGGGGCTGGTTTTGTAGTACCAAGAGGCTCCTGCAATCTGCCATCGAGAAGCGGGGCAGGTGAGTTTTGTTTGCCAGGGAAACGGGCCTAGGTTTGTGTCTGGGGACCTATGGCCGGGAGTGGCCGGCTGGCGCCTGAAAATACAAGATGCGTACGATGGTTGCCAGACCCAAGGTTGCAATAGTACCGAGACGGGCTGGTTTGATAGCACCAAGTGCCTCCTCCAATCTACCATCCAGAAGCGGGGCAGGTGAGTTTTGTTTGCCAGGGAAAAAGGCCGTGGTCTTTGTTTGGTTGCTGTGGCCAGGAGTGGATGGCTGGATCCTGAAAATCCATGATATGCAGTGTGTTTGCCAGACCCAAGGTGGCACCAATGCCAAGTCGGGCTGGTTTGATATTACCAAGTGGCTCCTGCAGTCTGCCATCCAGAAGTGGGGCAGGTGAGTTTTGTTTGGCAGAGAAAAGGGCCGTGGTTTGTGTTTGGGGGGCTGTGGCTCGGAGTGCCCACTGTATCCTGAAAATCCCCAATACGCAGGATGGTTTGCAGACCCAAGTTGGCACCAGTGCCAAATAGGGCTGGTTTTATAGTACCAAGTTCCTCCTGCAATCTGCCATCCAGAAGCGTGCAGCTGAGTTTTGTTTTTCAGGGAAAAGGGCCTTTGTTTTTGTTGGAGGGCCGGTGGCAAGGAGTGGCTTGCTGGCGCCTTTTAATCCACGATTCGCAGGATATTTGCAAGACCCAAGGTGGCACCAGTGCCAAGTCGAGCTGGTTAGATAGTACCAAGTGCCTCCTGCAATCTGCCATCCAGAAGCAGGGCAGCTGAGCTTTGTTTGCCAGGGAAAAGTTCAGGAGGTTTGTGTTTGGGGGCCTGTGGCTGGGAGTGGCCGGCTGGCTCCTGATAATCCACGTTACTCAGTATGGTTCCCAGACCCAAGGTGGCACCAGTGCCAAGACGGGCTGGTTTGATAATACCAAGTAGCTCCTGCAATCTGCCATCCAGAAAAGGGGCAGGTAAGTTTTTTTTGCAAGGGAAACGGGAACAGGTTTGTGTTTGGGGGCCTATGGCCGGTAGTGGCCGGCTGGTTCCTGAAAATCTACGATAGGCAGGATGCTTCCCAGACCCAAGGTGGCACCGGTGCCAAGTCAGGCTGGTTTGATAGTACAAAGTGGCTCCTGCAATCTGCCATCCAGAAGCGTGGCAGGTGAGTTTTGTGTGCTAGGAAAACCGGCCGAGGTTTTTTTCTGGGGGCCTATGGCTGGCAGTGTCCGTCTAGTTCCTGAAAATCCACGATACGCAGGAGGGTTCCCAGACCCAAGTTGGCACCAGTGCCAAGTTGGGCTGGTTAGATAGTACCAAGTGCCTCCTGCAATCTGCCATCCAGAAGCGGGGCAGCTGAGCTTTGTCTGTAAGGGAAAAGTGCCGAAGTTTGTGTTTGGGGGCCTGTAGTTGGGAGTGGCCGGCGGCTGGCCCCTGAAAATCCACAATACGCAGGATGGTTCCCAGACCCAGGGTGGCACCAGTGCCAAATCGGGCTGGTTTTGTGGTACCAAGTGACTCCTGAAATATGCCATCCAGAAATGAGGCAGGTTAGTTTTTTTGCCAGGGAAACGAGCCGAAGTTTGTGTCTGGGGGCCTACGGCCGGGAGTGGCCGGCTGGCTCCTGAAAATCCATGATATGCAGGATGGTTCCCAGACCCAAGGTGGCACCAGTACTAAGACAGGCTGGTTTGATAGTACCAAGTAGGTCCTGAAATCTGCCATTCAGAATAGGGGAACTGTGTTTTGATAGCCAGGGAAAAGGGCAGTGGTTTGTGTTTGGGGGCCTGTGGCTGAGAGTGGCCGGCTGGCTCATGAAAATCCACGATACGCAGGATGGTTCCCAGACCCAAGGTGGCACCAGTGCCAAGTCGGGCTAATTTGATAGTACCAAGTGTCTCCTGAAATCTGCCATCCAGGAGCGGGGCAGCTGAGTTGTGCTTGCCAGGGAAACGGGCCCAGGTTTGTGTCTGGGGACCTATTGCCTGCAGTGTCCAGATGGTTCCTGAAAATCTACGATAGGCTGTTTGGTTTCCAGACCCAAGGTGGCACCAGTGCCAAGTCTGCCTGGTTTGATAGTACCAAGTAGCTCCTGCAATCTGCCATCCAAAAGTGGGGGAGTTGAGTTTTGTTTGCCAGGGGAAAGGGCCAAGGTTTTTGTTTGGAGGCCTCTGGTTGAGAGTGGTCGTCTAGCTCCTGAAAATCCACGATAGTCAGTATGGTTGTCAGACCCAACTTTGCTCCAATGCCAAGTCGTGCTTGTTTGATTGAAAATTGATTGAAAGCATCTTAAACATGTCAAGTATTTCATTGTAGATGATCTGTGATCCAAATGCTTCTTCCACCGTATAGAGGGACAGAACAATTCTTCCATATCATGATGGTTTAAAATTGTATCAACCAATGTTTACCGCTGAAAAGATATCATCTATTTTTTTCTTTTTTTGGAAGAAAATATTCCTAGACTTACAGCAGGTGAGAACTAAGTAATTTTAAAGAAACAAATGAAATGAAAATATTCTGTAAATAGAATGAAATGAAAAAAGCTGTGTTTTAAATGGGAGCTAAATAATAAACAGAATTTTTGTACCAGGCATTTGAATTACCGCACCAGATCTTTTGCCCATCAAGAGAGGCATTTAGCATTTCAGTCTTTTCCAAGGTGTTCATGATCTGCTATGCTGATCTCTGTGTGTGCCTAGGTGTGTGTGGAAGGGGGGGCATGTGAAGGGGAGTGTGTATGTTTGCTTTACAATTGTTGTGGCAGATTTATGTTTCAGCTCCACATTTTGTTTTAGAAAGGTCACACAGAGTGGATATGAAGTTTACTATCAACAAGAGATCAATTCCCAAATCATCCATTTGACTCTACCTTATAAATCATGTGCTTTGTTGCATATTTTATCAAATATACTTTAAAGCCAGATGGAGGAAGGAGGATGTGGGAATCTCTCCACCATCTTGCAACTTTTATGCAAGTAGGTTTTCAAGAAAATCATCATTTCTCTTTTAAATATGTCTGGAACAGGCATGATGGTAGTGTCAGCCTGTTGGAGTTTTTGTTGATGGAAGAAGTTGTACAAAAGGATTGGTTTTTACATTGACCAGTTACTGAATCAAGCGCAGGAATACATTGGAAATTCAGCTGGGGGATCCTTTCCCCAGCAGACTACTTCTAGAACGAGCTTGTACACTCAAGCTGACTCTTTTGCTCTCTTTTTGTTTCTTTCCTTTTTTCTTGGCTTCTTTGCCACTATCTAGACAATTTTGGAACTTTTTTCCCAACTAAAATGGTTTCAGTAGTCTGATTGTGATCATACATTTTTACAAGGAATTTTTAAAATCTTTCCTCGAGTTAAGAAAGTCAAGGACTTAGGTCTTTTTCTTCCCTTATCAATATTGCAATGAAATTGATAAATAAAGACCAACTCTTTATTTTTGTTTTTAACCCAAGTAGATAATTCCCATCCATTAATCCATTTTGTGGACCAATAGTTGCCATTCTGATGGAAGTTGTCACTTCTTAACAATAGGCATTCTGTGACTATGTTGACAGCACTTTGGGTGAAGATCCTAACTGGTCTTAGATACACGTAGGGAGAAATTTGCTCAGCCAGTGTCAGTCTTAAGCATGCGTATCAGAAGATCTTTCTAGAGCTGGGAATTTTCCCATGAAAGGGATTCAGTTAGGGAAGAGACACTTGTGCCAGAGTTTTACATTCTTCTTGAACACTGCTTAAGGAACTTAGATGCCATGTCCATTTGGATCTCTGTCTGCACAGAACTTTGTCATGCCAGTGCTTGAAATGCATCTTGAAGAGAATTCACTAGCACAGAATGAATGAGAGTGGAAGGGGTTGGTGGGGCTAACCAGGCCCAACCCCCCTGCCTAAACCAGGATACCTAGAGCCTCTTGCCCAGGATTCTATCTGGGTGTACTTTTAATGTCTTCAAAGATCCAGGCTCCACAATCTTTCTGGGCAGTCTGTGCCGTGGTTCAGTCACCCTCACAGTAAAGAATCATTTACTGATGTTCAAAGGCAATCTCCTGTATTTCAGTGTGTGCCCACTGCCTCTTGTCTTTTCACTCAGCATCACTGAAAAGACACTGATTCCCTCCCCTTTGCACTATTGCTTCCATATGTATGTGTGCTGCTATGTAGAGATAAGTCAAAAACCTCCCTGAAGCCCAGGCAGATAATATTCCCTCCATCTACCAGTCAAGTTGATTCATCAGAGGAGTTTAAAGTGATGTTCAGCATGAAATTCCCCTGAAAAATCATGCTAACTACATTATTTGGTCGTCTTTCATGTGCCTGGCAAGGTTTTCCAGGAAGAGCTGCTTCATCAACTTCCTGGGGATAAAAAAGAGGCTGGCTGGTTTGTACTATTGCGAGTCCCCCTAATTGCCTTTTTTGAAGATGGGTGTCATTTGCTTACATCCAGTCTTTAGCCTCTCTTGTCGTCTACATCTTAGCAAAAAGCTTTTCCAATATGTCTGGCTAGGACAAACTATGCCAGAACAGAAAACATCTCCAATCATGTTCTAGACGTTGCACGGAGGTCTGCCAAGTGTTTGGCAGGAAGAAAAGAAAAGTTATCCAAAAGAGCTTCCGCAGGATGGTTTCCCAGACCCAAGGTGTCACCAGTACCAAGCGGACTGGTTTGGCAGGACCAAGTGGCTCCTGAAATCTGCCATCCAGAATCAAGGCAGCTGAGTTTTGTTTGCCGGAGTAAAGGGCCGTGGTTTGTGTTTGGGGGTCTCTGGCTGGGAGTGGCCGGCTGGATCCTGAAAATCTACGATATGCAGGACAGTTCCCAGACCTATGTTGGCACCAGTGCAAAATCAGACTGGTTTGATATTACCAAGGACCTTCTGCGATCTGCCATGCAGAAACGTGCAGCTGAGTTGTGTTTTTCAGGGAAAAGGGCCCTTGTTTTTGTTTGAGGGCCTGTGGCAGGGAGTGCCTGGCTTGCGCCTTTAAATCCACGATATGCAGGATGTTTGCAAGACCCAAGGTGGCACCAGTGCCAAGTCGGGCTGGTTTGATAGTACCAAGTGGCTCCTACAATCTACCATCCAGAAGCGAGTCATCTGAATTTTGTGAGCCAGAGAAAAGGGCCGTGGTTTCTGTTTGACAGCCGGTGGCTGCGAGTGGCCGGCTTGCTCCTGAAAATCCACGATATGCAGGATGGTTCCCAGACCCAAGGTGGCAGCAGTGCCAAGTCGGGCTGGTTTGATAGTACCAAGTGGGTCCTACAATCTGCCATCCAGAAGCGGGGCAGCTGAGTTCTGTTTGCCAGAGCAAAGGGCCGTGGTTTGAATTTTAGGGCTTGTGGCCGGGAGTGGCCGGCTGGCTCCTGAAAAGCTGCGATAGGCGGGATGTTTCCCGGACCGAGGGTTTCACGAGTGCCAAGACGGGCTGGTTTGATAGTACCAAGTGGCTCCTGCCATCTGCCATCCAGAAGCGGGAAAGCTTTGTTTTGTTTGTCAGGGAAACGGGCCGAGGTTTGTTTTTGGGGGCCTGTGGCTGGGAGTGGCTGGCTGGCTCCTGAAAATCCATGATACGCGGGAGAGTTCCCAGACCCAAGGTGGCACCAGTGCCAAGTCTGGCTGGTTTGACAGTGCCAAGTGGTTCCTGCAATCTGCCATCCAGAAGCAGGTCATCTGAATTTTTTTAGCCAGGGAAAAGGGCCGTGGTTTTTGTTTGGCTGCCTATGGCTGGTAGTGGCCGGCTGGCTCCTGAAAATCCACGATACGCAGGAAGGTTCCCAGACCCAAGGTGGCACCAGTGCCAAGTCGGGCTGGTTTGATAGTACCAAGTGGCTCCTGCAATCTCCCATGATCACATGAAGAAATGCTTTCTGGTGTCCATACTGGGCCATAGACTCTTTCTTCTCTCCCTCAACTTCTCCATCTCCTCTCATCTTTTTCACATGCGCTATCTTCAAGGTCCACAGGCTACTTTTCGCAGAATCTTCAGGCCTGATGCAGTAAGAATGATGAATAGAACAGAGCTGGGATCTATTTTGCAGTTTGGATAAAATGCATTCTGCACACAAATCCAAGGAGAAGATGCTGCCTTGATGCCCAGAAAAGCTTTCACTACTGCTAGTGTTCTACGTCAACCGTAACTTAGTCTGAAAGAAAAGCTTTTTCTCTGAGAGCATCTGAGAGGTTTGCATGAAGCACTGATATCTGACATATGCAATTTTGAATAGGAGAGGAAAAAGAAAATGGCAAGAAGTTTTTAATTTTAGTGGTTTCAATTTTAATTTCCGTGCACTTTTTCAAAACTTGTCAGCTCAAATGCCCATCAACATCTTTTAGTCATCTGTAAGTCAGTATTCATATAAAATGTGCTTCAAATCCAAAGAATTTCAAATTTGCACTCCAAGTTTCTATGCCTAGATTTATGATTTCCTACACATATTAGATGAAAGGAAGGCCTTTTTTACTGTGGGAGTGCTGGAACACTGGAACAGGTTGCCCAGAGAAGTTGTGGGTGTCCCATCCCTGAAAGTATTCAAGGTCACCTTGGACGGGGCTTGGAGCAGCAACAAAGGAGAAGCTTGACGGTAGAGAAACAAAGTTGGACTATAGAAGAAACTCGGATTGAAGTATAGGAGCAAGTTTTCTCTCAGCTCTTGGGGTAAATTCAAAGTTGTACAAAATGACATTTATCTGTGATATTCACTACTGTAACAGAAAGTTTCATGAAAACTGTACAGAAGATAGCAAATTTTAAAAGAGATAAGAATTACAGCATAAAATCCATGGGATGGGTTACAACATGAGACACTCTCTAAGAGAAAATCTCTGTGTTTCAGCACTTCATCATGGTAAGATTTCATGAAGTGCCAAAGAAGGCGGCAAAATATCATTCGGGACATTATTTACTGGAATTCAGCCTGGCCAATAGTAGGAACTGGGTTTGAACACATCATGTAGATATACCACACACACTTTCCCTTCACTGAAAAATTACTGTTTACAACGAATAAGCAATTGACAATCAAAATTGATTGAAAGCATCTTAAACATGTCAAGTATTTCATTGTAGATGATCTGTGATCCAAATGCTTCTTCCACCTTAGAGAGGGACAGAAGAATCTTCCATATCATGATGGTTTAAAATTGTATCAACCAATGTTTTCTGCTGAAAAGATATCATCTATTTTTTTCTTTTTTTGGAAGAAAATATTCCTAGACATACAACAGGTGAGAACTAAGTAATTTTAAAGAAACAAATGAAATGAAAATATTCTGTAAATAGAATGAAATGAAAAGCTGTGTTTTAAATGGGAGCTAAATATTAAACAGAATTTTTGTACCAGGCATTTGAATTACCGCACCAGATCTTTTGCCCATCAAGAGAGGCATTTAGCATTTCAGTCTTTTCCAAGGTGTTCATGATCTGCTATGCTGATCTCTGTGTGTGCCTAGGTGTGTGTGGAAGGGGGGGCATGTGAAGGGGAGTGTGTATGTTTGCTTTACAATTGTTGTGGCAGATTCATGCCTCAGCTCCACATTTTGTTTTAGAAAGGTCACACAGAGTGGATATGAAGTTTACTATCAACAAGAGATCAATTCCCAAATCATCCATTTGACTCTACCTTATAAATCATGTGCTTTGTTGCATATTTTATCAAATATACTTTAAAGCCAGATGGAGGAAGGAGGATGTGGGAATCCCTCCACCATCTTGCAACTTTTATGCAAGTAGGTTTCCAAGAAAATCATCATTTCTCTTTTAAATATGTCTGGAACAGGCATGATGGTAGTGTCAACCTGTTGGAGTTTTTGTTGATGGAAGAAGTTGTACAAAAGGATTGGTTTTTACATTGACCAGTTACTGAATCAAGCGCAGGAATACATTGGAAATTCAGCTGGGGGATCCTTTCCCCAGCAGACTACTTCTAGAACGAGCTTGTACACTCAAGCTGACTCTTTTGCTCTCTTTTTGTTTCTTTCCTTTTTTCTTGGCTTCTTTGCCACTATCTAGAAAATTTTGGAACTTTTTTCCCAACTAAAATGGTTTTAGTAGTCTGATTGTGATCATACATTTTTACAAGGAATTTTTAAAATCTTTCCTCGAGTTAAGAAAGTCAAGGACTTAGGTCTTTTTCTTCCCTTATCAATATTGCAATGAAATTGATAAATAAAGACCAACTCTTTATTTTTGTTTTTAACCCAAGTAGATAATTCCCATCCATTAATCCATTTTGTGGACCAATAGTTGCCATTCTGATGGAAGTTGTCACTTCTTAACAATAGGCATTCGGTGACTATGTTGACAGCACTTTGGGTGAAGATCCTAACTGGTCTTAGATACACGTAGGGAGAAATTTGCTCAGCCAGTGTCAGTCTTAAGCATGCGTATCAGAAGATCTTTCTAGAGCTGGGAATTTTCCCATGAAAGGGATTCAGTTAGGGAAGAGACACTTGTGCCAGAGTTTTACATTCTTCTTGAACACTGCTTAAGGAACTTAGATGCCATGTCCATTTGGATCTCTGTCTGCACAGAACTTTGTCATGCCAGTGCTTGAAATGCATCTTGAAGAGAATTCACTAGCACAGAATGAATGAGAGTGGAAGGGGTTGGTGGGGCTAACCAGGCCCAACCCCCCTGCCTAAACCAGGATACCTAGAGCCTCTTGCCCAGGATTCTATCTGGGTGTACTTTTAATGTCTTCAAAGATCCAGGCTCCACAATCTTTCTGGGCAGTCTGTGCCGTGGTTCAGTCACCCTCACAGTAAAGAATCATTTACTGATGTTCAAAGGCAATCTCCTGTATTTCAGTGTGTGCCCACTGCCTCTTGTCTTTTCACTCAGCATCACTGAAAAGACACTGATTCCCTCCCCTTTGCACTATTGCTTCCATATGTATGTGTGCTGCTATGTAGAGATAAGTCAAAAACCTCCCTGAAGCCCAGGCAGATAATATTCCCTCCATCTACCAGTCAAGTTGATTCATCAGAGGAGTTTAAAGTGATGTTCAGCATGAAATTCCCCTGAAAAATCATGCTAACTATATTATTTTGTTGTCTTTCATGTGCCTGGCAAGGTTTTCCAGGAAGAGCTTCTTCATCAACTTCCTGGAGATAAAAAAGAGGCTGGCTGGTTTTTACTATTGCGAGTCCCCCTAATTGCCTTTTTTGAAGATAGGTGTCATTTGCTTACATCCAGTCTTTAGCCTCTCTTGTCGTCTACATCTTAGCAAAAATCTTTTCCAATATGTCTGGCTAGGACAAAGTGTGCCAGAACAGAAAACATCTCCAATCGTGTTCTAGACGTTGCACGGAGGTCTGCCAAGTGTTTGGCAGGAAGAAAAGAAAAGTTGTCCAAAAGAGCTTCCGCAGGTTTGTTTCCCAGACCCAAGGTGGCACCAGTACCAAGACGGGCTGGTTTGGCAGGACCAAGTGGCTCCTGAAATCTGCCATCCAGAATCAAGGCAGCTGAGTTTTGTTTGCCGGAGTAAAGGGCCGTGGTTTGTGTTTGGGGGTCTCTGGCTGGGAGTGGCCGGCTGGATCCTGAAAATCTACGATATGCAGGACGGTTCCCAGACCTATGTTGGCACGAGTGCAAAATCTGGCTGGTTTGATATTACCAAGGACCTTCTGCAATCTGCCATGCAGAAACGTGCAGCTGAGTTGTGTTTTTCAGGGAAAAGGGCCCTTGTTTTTGTTTGAGGGCCTGTGGCAGAGAGTGGCTGGCTGGCGCCTTTAAATCCACGATATGCAGGATGTTTGCAAGACCCAAGGTGGCACAGTGCCAAGTCGGGCTGGTTTGATAGTACCAAGTGCCTCCTGAAATCTGCCATCCAGAAGCGTGGCAGGTGAGTTTTGTGTGCTAGGGAAACAGGCCGAGGTTTTTTTCTCCGGGCCTATGGCTGGCAGTGTCCATCTGGTTCCTGAAAATCTACGATACGCTAGAGAGTTCTCAGACTCAAGTTGGCATCAGTGCCAAGTTTGGCTAGTTTGATAGTATGAAGTGCCTCCTGCAATCTGCCATCCAGAAGCAGGACAGCTGAGTTTTGTCTGTAAGGGAAAAGGGCCGTGGTTTGTGTTTGAGGTCCTGTTGCTGGGAGTGGCTTGCTGGCTCCTGAAAATCCACGATACGCAGGATGGTTCCCAGACCCAAGGTGGCACCAGTTCCATGTCGGGCTGGTTTGATAGTACCAAGTGCCTCCTGAAATCTGCCATCCAGAATCTGCTTCTGGATGGCAGATTGCAGGACCCACTTGGCACCTTAAACCAGCCCAACTTGGGACTGGTGCCACCTTGGGTCTGGCAAACCTCCTGCCTATCGTAGATTTTCAGGAGCCAGCCGGCTACTCGCAGGCACAGGCCCCAAAGCACAAACCATGGCCATTTCCCCTTGCAAAAAAACCTCAGCAGCCCCGCTTCTAGATGACAAATTTCAGGAGGCACTTGGTACTATCAAACCAGCCCGACTTGGCACTGGTGCCACCTTGGGTCTGGCAAACATCCTGCGAATCCTGGATTTTAAGGCGTCAGCCAGCCACTTCCTGCCACAGGCCCTCAAACTTAAAAAACGGCCCCTTTCTCCGGAAAACAAAACTCACCTGCCCTGTTTCTGGATGGCAGATTGCAGGAGCCACTTGGTAATATCAAACGAGCCTGACTTGGCACTCGTGCCACCTAGGGTCTGGGAACCATCCTGCCTATCGTAGATTTTCAGGAACCAGCCGGCCACTGCCGGCCATAGGCCCCCAGACACAAACCTGGTCCTGTTTCCCTGGCAAACAAAACTCACCTGCCCCGTTGCTGAATGGCAGATAGCAGGAGGCACTTGGTACTATCAAACCAGCCTGACGTGTTACTGGTGCCACATTGGGTCTGGGAAACATCCTGCCATTCATGGATTAAAAGGAGCCAGCCAGCCATTCACTGCCAGAGGCCCCCAAACAAAAACAAGGCCCTTTTCTCTGGCAAATAAAACTCACCTTCCCGGCTTCTTCATAGCAGATTGCAGGAGGCACTTGTTAATAAAAACCAGCCTGATATGGCTGTGGTGGCACCTTGGGTCTGGGAACCATCCTGTGTATCGTAGATTTCCAGGAACCATTCAGACACTGCAGGAAATAGGCCCCCAGTAACAAACCTGGGCCCGTTTCCCTGGCAATCAAAACTCAATTGCCCCGCTTCTGGATGGAAGATTGCAGGAGCCACTTGGTACTATCAAACCAGCCCGACTTGGCACTGGTGCCACATTGGGTCTTGCAAACATCCTGCGAATCACGGATTTTAAGGAAACAGCCAGCCACTCCCTGCCACAGGCCCCCAAACCGAAACAAAGACCCTTATCCCTGGCAAACAAAATTCAGCTGCCCTGCTTCTGGAGTGCAGATTGCAGGAAGCACTTGGTAATATAAAACCAGCCCGACTTGGAACTAATGACACCTTGGGTCTGGGAACCATCCTGCGTATTGTAAATTTTCAGGAGCCAGGCGACCACTCCCGGCCATAGGCCCCCTGACACAAACCACGGCCCGATTCCCTGGCAAACAAAACTCAGCTGCCCCGCTTCTGGATGGCAGATTGCAGGACGCCCTTGGTAATATTAAACCAGCCGAACTTGGCACTGGTGCCACCTTGGGTCTGGTAACCACCCTGCATATCGTGGATTTTCAGGAGCCAGCCGTCCACTCCTGGCCACAACAACCAAACAAAAACCACGGCCTTTTACCCTGGAAAACAAAACTCACCTGCCCCGCTTCTGGATGGCAGATTGCAGGAGGCCCTTTGTAATATCAAACCAGCCCGACTTGGCACTGGTGCCACCTTGCGTCTGGGAACCATCCTGACTATCGTTAATTTTCAGGGGCCAGCTGGCCACTCCCAACCACAGGCCCTCCAAGAAAAACAACGTCCCTTTTCCCTGGAAAACAAAACTCACCTGTCCCGCTTCTGGATGGCAGATTGCAGGAGAATCTAGGTACTATCAAACTAGCCCAACTTGGAACAGGTGCCACCTTGGGTCTGGGAACCATCCTGCGTATCGCGGATTTTCAGGGGCCAGCCACCTCTCTCAGCCACTGGCCCACAAACGCAAACCACGGCCATTTTCTGTGGCAAAAAAACCACAACTTCTCCACTTCTGGATGGCAGATTTCAGGAGCCACTTGGTACTATCAAACCAGACCGACTTGGCACTAATGCCAGTTTGGTCTGGGAACCATCCTGCGTATCGTAAATTTTCAGGAGCCAGGTGGCCACTCCCGGCCATAGGCCCCGAGACACAAACCACGGCCCGTTTCCCTGGCAAAGAAAACTCAGCTGCCCTGCTTCGTGTTGGCAGATTGCAGGAGCCACTTGGTACTCTAAAACCAGCCTGACCTGTCAGTGTTTCTACCTTGGGTCTGGATACAATCCTGCATATCGTGGATTTTCAGGGGCCAGCTGGCAACTCCGGGCCATAGGCCACCATACACAAACCACGGCCCTATTCTCTGGCAAACAAAACTCAGCTGCCCCGCTTCTGGATGGTAGATTACCGGAAACACTTGGTACTATCAAGCCAGGCTGACTTGGCACTGGTGCCACCTTGGGTCTGGGAACCATCCTGTCTATGGTGGATTTTCTGAGCAAGCTGGACACTCCATACCAGAGGCCCTTCAACAAAAACAACGTCCCTTTTCTCTGGCAAACAAAACTCACCTGCCCTGCTTCTGGATGGCAGATTGCAGGAGCCCCTTGGTACTATCAAACCAGCCTGACTTGGCACTGGGGCCACCTTGAGTCTGGGATCCATCCTGCGAATCGTGGATTTGCAGGGGCCAGCCGGCCACTCCCAGCCATAGGCACCCAAAGACAAAACAGGGCCCTTTTACCTGGCAAACAAAACAAAGCTGCCCTGCTTCTGGATGGCAGATTGCATGAGCAACTTGGTACAATCAAACCAGCCTTACTTGGCACTGGTGTCACCTTGGGTCTGGGAACCATCCTGCGTATCGCGGATTTTCAGGGGCCAGCCGGCCACTCCAAGCCACGGGCCCTCCCACAAAAACAACGTCCCTTATTATGGGCAAAACAAACTCAGCTTCCCCGCTTCTGGGTGGCAGGTTGCAGGAGCCACTTGGCACTATCACAAAAGCCTGACTTGGCACAGGTGCCACTTTGGGTCTGGGAACCATCCTGTGTATCGTGGATTTTCAGGGGCCAGTCATCCAGTCCCAGCTGTAGATTTTCTGGTGTTTTTCTTTTCTCGCTGATTTATTGCTGGTTTAGGTTGATTTATAGTTGATTTAGGCTTTTTGGTTTTCTGTTTCTCCTGCTGGCTGATTTATGTCCGGAGATAGCTCAGGGATGCCAGTTGCTCGGTTTCTCGGCTGTTTCAAAGACCTGGAATTCTCAGAGTGGCCTTGGGCAGCCCGGCGCTTCAAAGGACGAGGAGAGACTTCTGATCTTGTTTCGGTCTCAGTGTTTATTAATTGTTTATCTAAAAGATTTTCTTTCAGCCCGACAGAGGTCTGCACAGCAAGTCAGCCATGGGCACACTCCCGCAGCCCCTGGGGCGGTCACTTATCTTTATACTCAAAGTTGCGTGTACAATATTTATAATTTTTCTCCAATACCTTCTACTCTTATTAACCGGTGCACTTCTAGTAAAGACCAATCCCAAAGTGCCACCATCACCACAGAAGATGGAGGCCAAGAAGAAGAAGAAGAAGGACAGGACACACCCCAATTCCTCAAACTTACTTCTTTAGACCCCCCTGTACAGAAATCCTAAACCCTGTGTTTTACACTCTAATTAACCTATCCCTTCACCATTCACCCAGTGAAATCCTCCCAGTCCTCATACAGGTGTTATCTCCTGTGTAGGATCAAAGTCCAGCCACCAGACACTTCTGGCAACATTCCAGGACTCCCGAGCCCCCCAAGGGTGGTCTTGGTCGCTCTGCACCCTCATCCTGAGGTGCTGAGATCCCACATCTCCCCCTTCTGTTTGCACTAGGAAAATTTCTTTCGCTATCCGATTCATAGCGTGTTTTAAACATGCAAATATGCATGGGATAACAAGTATGAGGACTAGTAGAATTATTAAAACATAGAATCCTATTCTTAAAATTCCTCTCCAAATGGGAGAGATGTCAAAGAACTCTACCCTTAAAATTCCTCTCCAAATGGGAGAGATGTCAAAGAATTCTACCATACATTTTGCTTTTGCTGACTAATAGGTATATTACCCCCATTGCTTACTGCAATGAAAGAAAGAATGATGCAGATAGGCATCATGAAACTCATGGCTTCGCTTCTATGTGAAATCATTGTTTCCCTTTTCTTTCAGGACCTTAACAGAGAATTCCCCCAAAGTCCTTAGTTTCTTTTTATTTCTCTTCCAAGTCGTCTTGTGCAGTCTGAGTCTCGACTCCTGTCTGAGTACTCGTCTCTTTGTTACTTGAATCATTGTTTCTCGGATCCACGTTTTCATGTTCTCGCACTCGAAATGGTTTCACGTGTCGTGCCGACACCCACGTCAGACCTCGATCTGTGGAGACACAAGCGAAAGCCTTGCCCCCCACTAGGTGGCGCTGTCACCGGCCTCCCCAGGTTGGCCGACAGCATGGGCTCGACTGCCCCTCGTCCTGTCAACTGCCGTGTTCGTGATCTCGTTTGAGACCGTGTCTGTCTGGCTTTTAATTCAGCTGGAAATGGAGCTTGAACACCAGAACGTCTCCCTTGAAGGGAAGGGACTGGGACTCCGAGGGTTATTACCAGAGGTACCAAGGCTGAAGAGGTTGTGGAGCCGCTGGGACATAGGATCCCGAGCACGGCCCCTCCTCGCCCGAGACGTCACGGGCCCGCCCCCGCCCGCACTCTACTCTCTGCGCATACGTGCTCTCCGAGCCTCTCCCCGTCTCTCCTGGGCTGACGTCACTCTCCCCCCCTTGTTCCACCTCCCAGGTCTCCTCCCTCGGTCTGCCCCTGACTCTGTCTCTGTGTCCATTCCTCCCGCCGGTGTGTACGGCCCGCCCCCCGCCGGCACCCGGGCCCGCCCCGCCCCGCAATTCGAGCCAAATTTGTCCGCGGGTTTTTCCGAGTTCTGCCCGCCACGCGCGTCTCCGGGACGGCCGCCACCCCCCGGCGCCGTGCTGACAAAAGCCGCACCGGGACATGTGTCTCCCGGTACCTCTTCACCCGCACTCCCCGCCTGCTCCGCCGCTACCGCGCCGTGCCCCTGCGAGGAAACGTCCCCCCCCGATCCCTCCTCTCTTCCCCCTTCACCCCCCCTTCCGATCCTGACTTCCCTGTACTCTCCGGAGTTTCAGGACGCTTTAGGAGTTTACTGGGGTTTCCGGGTTTTGGGACCGGGGCTTTAATATTTTTTCCTGCTCTCTATTCTCGAGAGCCCTTTCCCCCTGGCTTCTTAAGGCCAGAAATAATTTTTTTCCGGAGCTTTGCTCCCCCATCCTTCTGCTGAGGATGCCGCAACTTTTCGTTGCTCTCCCAGTCTTTTCGACTGAACCGATATGCTTTTCCAGCATTACCCTTGCCGGCAAGAGCAGCTTTAACGCTGTCTCGTCTTTTTTTTTTTTTTTTTTTTTTTTTTTTGTTAAGAAATATCAGTGCCTATTGATTTCCTGCCAAAACCTCACTTCGAATAGCAGGCATGTTTCGGCCAGTGGGTAATTAAGCCTTGCCCACAACAATAGCTGTTTTAATACTTTCTTTGGGATCTCTTCTGTGTGTGTTTGAGCCACGCCTTGTAAGGCGGACAAAATTTCCCGTTGTTCTTGGGAGAGATTGTGCAATTATGTTCTTATATTTTGACCTTCTCACCGAATCTGTCGTCAGAGCTGTCCGAAGCCTCCCGTCTCTGTCCAGCAGGTCACAGGAGAAGAATCCAGAGGCGCCTTCCGGTTCCGATCCGGGCTGCTCTGCTACGAACTGTCTTCGGTAGAAGCTGAGAGATGTAATTCTCAGTGACTGCTGTTTTTTGCAGACTCTTCTGGCCGTTTTTTTTCCTTCTTCTTTTTCATTTTTCTTCAGGCTTCTCTCCTCAGGAGCTATCAGTGCTCTCCTGAGAACTCGTCCTAGATTGGAGCTGCCCTCTTTGCTTTTCAGCTCTTTAGCTCTTCAGCTCTTCAGGGCTGATCCCCCCCCGAAAGGGTTGGTGGGGAGTAGCCCATGCAGTGAACGCCACTTGTAGATTTTCAGGTGTTTTTCTTTGTTGACTTATGCTTGATTTAGGTTGATTTATGCTTGTTGCTTTTCTGTTTCTCCTGCTGGCTGATTTATGTCCGGAGATAGCTCAGGGATGCCAGTTGCTCGGTTTCTCGGCTGTTTCAAAGACCTGGAATTCTCAGAGTGGCCTTGGGCAGCCCGGCGCTTCAAAGGACGAGGAGAGACTTCTGATCTTGTTTCGGTCTCAGTGTTTATTAATTGTTTATCTAAAAGATTTTCTTTCAGCCCGACAGAGGTCTGCACAGCAAGTCAGCCATGGGCACACTCCCGCAGCCCCTGGGGCGGTCACTTATCTTTATACTCGAAGTTACGTGTACAATATTTATAATTTTTCTCCAATACCTTCTACTCTTATTAACCGGTGCACTTCTAGTAAAGACCAATCCCAAAGTGCCACCATCACCACAGAAGATGGAGGCCAAGAAGAAGAAGAAGAAGGACAGGACACACCCCAATTCCTCAAACTTACTTCTTTAGACCCCCCTGTACAGAAATCCTAAACCCTGTGTTTTACACTCTAATTAACCTATCCCTTCACCATTCACCCAGTGAAATCCTCCCAGTCCTCATACAGGTGTTATCTCCTGTGTAGGATCAAAGTCCAGCCACCAGACACTTCTGGCAACATTCCAGGACTCCCGAGCCCCCCAAGGGTGGTCTTGGTCGCTCTGCACCCTCATCCTGAGGTGCTGAGATCCCACACCAGCCACAGAACCCTGAACAAAACCTCGGTCATTTTCTCTGGCAAACAAAACTCAGCTGCCTTGCTTCTGGATGGCAGATTGCAGGAGCCACTTGGTAGTATCAAACCAGTTCGACTTGGGACTGGTGCTACCATGGGTCTGGGAACCATCCTGCGTGTCGCGGATTTTCAGGGGCCAGCCTGCCACTCCCAGCCATAGGCCCCCAAACACAAACCACGGCCATTTTTTCTGGCAAACAAAACTCACCTGCCGCGCTTCTGGATGGCAGATTGCAGGAGCCACTTGGTACTATCAAACCAGACCGACTTGGCACTAATGCCACCTTGGGTCTGGGAACCATCCTGCGTATCGTGGATTTGCCGGAGCCAGCCGGACACTCCAGGCCATAGGCCCCAAAACACAAACCTCGGCCCGCTTCCCTGGCAAACAAAACTCGCCTGCTCAGCTTGTGGATGGCAGATTGCAGGACCCACTTGCTACTATCCAAAAAGCCTGACTTGGCACTGGTGCCACCTTGGGTCTGGGAACCATCCTGCGTATCGTGGATTTTCAGGAGCCAGCCGGCCACTTCCAGCAACAGGCCCTCAAACACAAACCACGGATTTTTTGCCTTGCAAACAAAACTCAACTGACCCACTTCTGGATGGCAGATTGCAGGAGCCACTTGGTACTATCACAAAAGCCTTACTGGACACTTCGGCCACCATGGGTCACGGAACCATCCTGCGTATCATGGATTTTCAGGGAAAACCGGCCACCCCCATCAATAGGCCCTCAAACAGAAAATACGGGCGTTTTCCCAGCCAAACAAAACTCACCTGCCCTGCTTCTGGATGGCAGATTTCAGGAGCCAGTTGGTACTATCCAACCAGCCCGATTTGGATCTAATGCCCCCTTGGGTCTGGGAATCATCCTGCGTATCGTGGATTTTCAGGAGCCAGCCGGCCACTCCCATCCATAGCCTCCCAAACCCAAACAACGGCCCGTTTCCCTGGCAAACAAAACTCAGCTGCCCCCCTTCAGGATGGCAGATTGCAGGAGCCAATTGGTAGTATAAAACCAGCCCGAAATGGCACTGGTGCCGCGTTGGGTCTGGGAACCATCCTGCGTAACGTGGATTTTCAGGAGCCAGCCAGCCACTTCCAGCCACAGGCCCCCTAACACAAACCACGGCCCTTTTGCCTTGCAATCAAGACTCAATGGCTCCGCTTCTGGATGGAAGATTTCAGGAGCCACTTTTTACTATCAAACCAGCCTGACTAGGCACTGGTGCCACCTTGGGCCTGGGAACAATACTGTGTATCGTGGATTTTCAGGGACCAGCCGGCCACCCCCAGCAACAGGCCCTACAAGAAAAAATACGGGCGTTTTCACTGGTAAACAAAACTCACCTGCCGCGCTTCTGGATGGCAGATTGCAGGACCCACTTGGTACTATCAAACCAGCCCGACTTGGCACTGGTGCCACCATGGGTCTGGTAACCGTGTTGCCTATCGTAGATTTTCAGGAGCCAGCCGGCCACTCTCAGCCACAGGCCCCCAAAAAAACCACGGCCTATTTCCTGGCAAACAAAACTCAGCTGCCCCGCTTCTGGATGGCAGATTGCAGGAAACAGTTGGTACTATCAAACCAGCCTGACTTGGAACTAATGCCTCCTTGGGTCTTGGAACTATCCTGCGTATCATGGATTTCAATTAGCCAGCCGGCCACACCCAGCCATAGGCTCCCAAACACAAACCACGGCCCTATACTCTGGCAAACAAAACTCAGCTGTCCTGCTTCTGGATGGCAGATTGCAGGAACCACTTGGCACTGTCAAACCAGCCCGACTTTGTACTGGTGCCACCTTGGGTCTGGGAAAACTCCCGCGTATCATGGATTTTCAGGAGCTAGCTGTCTACTCCCAGCCACAGGCCACAAAAGACAAACCACGATCCTTTCCACTTGCAAAGAAAATTCAACTGCACCGCTTCTGGATGGCAGATTGCAGGAGCCACTTCGTACTATCACAAAAGCCTGACTTGGTACTGGTGCCACCTTGGGTTTGGGAACCATCCTGCTTATCGTGGATTTTCAGGGGCCAGCTGGCCACTCCCAGCCACAGGACCTCCAACAACAACCAGGTCACTTTTCCCTAGCAAACAAAACTCACCTGCTCTGCTTCTGGATTGCAGATTGCAGGAGCAACTTGGTGCTATCAAACCAGCCCGACTTGGCACTGGTGTCACCTTGCTTCTGGAAACCATCCTGCGTATCGTGGATTTTCAGGAGCTAGCCGGCAAATCCCAGCAACATGCCCCCAAACAAAAAACTCGGCCTGTTTCCCTGGCAAACAAAAATCAGCAGCTCCGCTCCTGGATGGCAGATAGCAGAAGCCACTTGGTACTGTCAAACCAGCCCGACTTGGCAATGGTGCCACCTTGCGTCTAGGAGCTCTCTCGCGTATCATGGATTTTAAGGAGCCAGCCGGCCCTTCTCAGCCAAAGGCCCCCAAACACAAACCACGGTCCGTTTGCCTTTCAAACAAAACTCACCTGCCCCGCTTCTGGATGGCAGATTGCAGGAGCCACTTGGTACTATAAAACCAGCCTGACTTGTCAGTGTTGCCAACTTGCGTCTGGGAACCATCCTGCGTATCGTAGATTATCCGGAACCAGCTGGCCACTCCTGGCCACAGGCCCCCAATACAAACCATGGCCCGTTTCCCCAGCAATCAAAACTCACCTTCCCTGCTTCTGGATGGCAGATTGCAGGAGCCACTTGGAACTGCCAAACCAGCCTGACTTTGCAGTCTTGCCACCTTTGGTCTGGGAACCATCCTATGTATCGTGGAGTGTCAGGAGCCAGGCGGACACTAGCAGACCCAGGCCCTCCAACACAATCCACCGCCTTTTTCCCCGGCAAAGAAAACTCACTGACCCCACTTGTGGATGGCAGATTGTATGAGACACTTTGTACTATCAAACCAGCCTGACTTGGCAGTCTTGGCGCATTGGGTCTGGGAATCATCGTGCGTATCGTGGATGTTCATGAGCTCGCCTGTCACTCCCTGCCACAGGCATTTTTTCAGTTGCATTTCATTTGATCCTATCTCCTTTCCAGAGTGTTTGTAAGGCCTAATTTTCAGGCTCGCAGAGGCATATGGTCATCCTGCATTTTGATGGTTTTGACTTTGGGAAAAAAAATTTTTTTTTCTTTTTCTTTTAAGTCTCCATGCCATGTCCCTCATATCTTTCTCCCTATGGTGTGTACTCCTCGTTGACTTTTCCCCCTGCTTTTGCAACATCGGTGAGCCTAATTTTGGCATGTGTTGGTCCTTTGTCCTGCACCTGATATAATCCCTGGCCATTTTCTTAGAGTCACTACATTTCCCAAATATTGTATTTCCTCCTCCAATTGCAATTCCTATGATGGTGTCTCCATTCCAGAGTGTTCGTAGGTCCTTTTTTTCTCTTTTGGCCTTCAGTGGGGATCAATTTTGGCAAGCTTTGCTGCATGTGCCTGCACTTGCTGGCGTATGGCCTGCCTGCATTTTTATGGCTTTGACTTTGGACAAGATTTTTTCAATTTTCGGTTGTTTTCTGAAGTGTCCATGCCATGTCCCTCATATCTTGCCCCTTAAGTTTTGTCTCCCTCCTTGAGTTTTGCCCCTATTTTTTTCCAAAATCTGTGAGCTTAGTTTTGGCATGTGTTGGTCCTTTGAAATGCAGCTCATTTCCTCACAGGCCATTTTTTGAAGGCACAAAAATTCCCGATTTTCTGATTTTTTTAATGGCATTTCATTTGATCCTCTCTCTTTTCCAGAGTGTTTGTAAGGCTTTCTTTTCAGGTTCGCAAGATTCCCTTTCCCATCCCGAAAGGAAATGAAATTTCCTTTCGGGGAGGGAAAGGGAATCTTGCGATTTCAATGGGGACCAATAGAGGAATCTTTGGTGCTTGTCCCTGCCCTTGATGGCATGCTATGCCTTTTGATGGCTTTGACTTTGGGAAGGAATTTTTTCTGGTTTTTTTTTTTTTTTTCATGTGTCCATGCCATGTCCCTCATATCTTCCCCTCCAAGTTGTGTCCTCCTCCTTGATGTTTTCCCCTGCTTTTGAAACATCTGTGAGCTTAGTTTTGGCATGTTTTTGTGTTTTACACTGCACCTGATATAATCCCGGTCCATTTTCTTGTAATAGGGGAATTTCCCAAACTTTTTTTTTTTCTCCTCCAATTGCAATTGCTTTGATGCTATCTCCATTCCAGCGTGTTTGTAAGTCCTTCTTTACTGTTTTGGCCTTCAGTGGGGATCAATTTTGGCACGCTTTGCTGCATGATCCTGCACTTGATGGCATATGGCCATCCTGCATTTTGATGGTTTTGACTTTGGAAAATTTTTTTTTTTCTTTTTTTTTTAAGTGTCCATGCCATGTCCCTCATATCTTTCTCCCTATGGTGTGTACTCCTTGATGACTTTTCCCCCTGCTTTTGCAACATCGGTGAGCTTAGTTTTGGCATGTTTTGGTCCTTTGTACTGCACCTGATATAATCCCTGGCCATTTTCTCAGAGTCACTTAATGTCCCAAATATTTTTTTCCTCATTAGACAGAGTAAAGATCCATTCTGAATTAGGTGAAGTGTCTAAGAAAGGTGAAAAGTCTGTGAGGCCAAAGCTGAAGGAAAAACTCGCATGCCGAGACAGCAAGGAGACAGAAAAAAAAAACAGAAAAGACCACAAGGTCGATTTGCCCCCGACTTAGAAATTCCTTTGATAAAGAAGAACTGGTGCTAAATGTCACTCGGAATGAATATGTATGAACTTATTGTGAAACTGTATGCATATGCATTTGGAAGGGGGATAAAAGAAGACCCGAGGTCTTCAGAGGCACGCATGCCTTGTTGGGGGACTTGCGTCCGGCGTGCGTCGTAAATAAACATACAGGCTTTACAACTGTTATAAAGTTGTGAGGTTTCTTCTTTTCTCCGCAAAACATTATGGCGAGCCAGCCAGGATTTCTCTGTCCCCGCAGGGGCAGGGGGGATAGACGGACCTCCAAGGCTTGCCCTAGGATTTTTTCCTGGTGGGGCTCCGCTCATCTCAACTTGCCACCTGCGAGGACAGACAACGACCTGCTGGCCTGCGGAGGAAGATACGGTATGTACTGAGGGGCCCCGGGGGAGGGAAAGGAGAGCAAGGGAGTAAACCACCCAGTGACATCTGGGTTCCGCTGATAGAGTAGCTGTATTAGAGATGGGGTTCATCGTTCTGATTGAGCAGACCGCAAGCGGTTCTGGGGGTGAGTCGGGTGAACCCGTGTATGTGTGGGTTGGGGGTTCATACTTCTGATAGAGCAGAACCGCTAGAGGCTCTAAGGGTGGGCCGGGTGAACCCGTGTATGTGTGTTGGGGGTTCATAGTTCTGATAGAGCAGAACTGTTGAGCCCGTGTGTGCTTTGTTTGTGTGTGTGTGATGTCCGGACACTGTGTTGCTGTATGGTTAATGTGTGCATTGTGTGGTCGGTGCACTGTGTTTCTAACCGTGCAAGTGTATAAGTGTATGGTGTATAAAAGAGAATAAATCTACAGTGCGGGGGGGTCAGTACTACCCGTGTTTGAAGCAGCCGAGTGAGGCCTGAGGCGCCGGCTGCAGCAGGCTGCGGGGGCAGGGACAGAAGTGCCCCACAGAGAAGCGAGTGGAAGAATGTCCTTGATGGTATTTATCGTGTTTAAATGTAGTGATTTGTGTAGATTTGGTACATTTTAACCGTGAGTATGAGTATGAGCTCAGAGTGTTCCTTTGCCTTGGATGTTTGATTTTGGTTGTGTCCAAGAAAATGGATGTGAGTAAATGCTGAATTATGGTATGCTATGTTGTGTTGAGAAAAGCGAGCACTTTGAGAGATATGCCCTTTCCCAGTGGTTTTGTGTGGTGATTTTCTTCCGCTGCATTGTGGTAATTTGATTCTCAGATTGTATAGTAGTGTTTGTGGAGATTTTAAGATTTTGTTGCAACAAGAGTGGCATTTTATATAGGAGAACTATAGTACGGTGATTTATGCTTAATTATGATAGAGTTAAAGGAATTCCAAGAATTCCCCCCCTCACAGCAATTCAAGCCTTGGCTCTAGCGAATTTGAGATAAAGGGGGGTGCGGGTGCGAGTGTTTGTATCTGAGGGCATATCAGAGTTTCGGCTGTGACTAGCACAGCCTTTTTGCAAAGCAGTAAAACAAGTGTAAGTAGACACAAAGCTTAATTAGATTGTGCAAGAAGAGAACTAGAAAAGACTGATATTTTGTTTGATCAGAATATAGTGTCTATATCACGTTTTTGATTAGCATGCTGTGTGAGGTGACAGTGGCTGTCCCCTGGGCACAGGGACAGCTCTGGCTGCCCCGTCTCCCCAGGGAAAACGGGAATGGCCTGTGAGCAAAAGCTGGATGTGCAGTTATTATTGCAGTGCGGTGTTTATGAGAAACACTGGTTTTGCTGTTCTAATAAGTGTCAGGGCACATGTAAATTAGAGGTTTCTGGTCAAGCGGATTCAGAACCTAAGGTCTTAGAACTTGTGTGTGGGAACCACATCTGATACCTGCCACCTGGAGCTGTGTGTATAGGAGGAAAGTTGAGAAACTACTGTGAAGGTCTGTAAAAAGGTTTGAGTGGAAGTTAGATAGGGCAAGGAGAAATAAATAATGAGAACTGACCAGAGCAAAGAGGTTCCTAAATTAGCCCCTTTTGGGAGGGGCTCACTGGGAGAAGGCTGCCAGTGGGAGCAGCTCAGAAAACAAAAAGATTTATAATACTTCATTGCTGTTAGTACTGTTTTAAAATAGGAGGATAAATGGGATTGAGTTTTGTATGCTGAAATGTCTCTGTGTTTTAAGAAATCACCCAAATTTCTTGAAAAGGGAAAACAAGGCAAAGAGAAAGCAAATCAAACATGTTGTTCAGCATGCAGCATAAGATAGCAACGTATGAAATAAGGCAAGGATTATCATGCTGAAATGCAAAGCAATCACAGTTCACAAAATGGGTACATATGATTTGCCAAAGGCTCCTCCCAATGTAAGGGAGGAAGGGTAAAGATGACCTCCCCAAAAGGGAAGAATTTTTGTTGACACAAGGGCCATATATTCAGTTTTAAATAAAACTTTAGTACCTGTGGAGAATGTTTATGTTGCAGTGTGGGGAACAACTGAACAACTGGCCAGTCTGAGAAGGCATCCTTGTGCAAACCTTTAAAGTAATATGTGTACTATGTGTACCTAAAAGCTTTTGTACAATTCGCTCAATTTGCTAAACATTCTCAAATGAGAAAGGTTACTCTGGAGGGAAATGATATAAAGATGTTAGGCTTAACATTAACAGACACTGAAATTAAGAAAGACATTAGTAAGGAGATATTAGAATAAGTAAACAAGTGTTTTCAAGGGTATGGGCCTCTGCTCTACCAGGGAGAGTGAAAGATGCTCCCCCATGAGCATCAAGTTTAGGGAAAGAACACAACTAGTGAGAACTGAGTAGTACCCTCAAAAGGAAAATAAGGAAGGAATCAGCCCAATAACTGATAGTACTGGATTAAGGGCTGTCAATAAGATAACACAGAATTTATACCCTGTGGTAGCAAATCCATATACCTTACTGACTTGTTTAACACCTGAGCTAACCTGGTTCACTGTTTTAGGCCTAAGAGATGCCTTCTTTTGCCTCCCTATCCACGAAGCCAGCCAGGAAATTTTTGCATTCAAACTCAAGCTCACATAGTCCATGTGCCTGAAGGCTTCAAGATTCCCCACTCCGATTGGAGAACAGCTTGCAAAGACCCAGAGTCCCAGGAAGCTCCACAAGAGGAAAGGAGGCTGTTGCAGTACGTGGACGATCTTCTAGTAGCCACTCGGATGAGGGAAGCGAGAGAAGCCTGGATGGTAAGCCTTTTGAATTTCCTAGGACTCCAAGGACACAGAGTCTCAAAGAAAAGGCACAGGTAGTGAAACAGAAGGTAATCTACCTGGGGTAAGAAGTGAGTGCGGAGCAGCAGACTTTAAATCAAAGAAGCCCTATGCCAAACCCTGAAACCCCAGACAATGAAAGAACTCCGAACCCTCTTAGGCATGATAGGGTTGTGCCAGCTGTGGGTTTATAATTATGGATTGCTCGCCAGACCCCTCTATGCTCTTATTGCCAATGGAAACAGAGATCTCCAGTGGACACAAGACACCACATGGGCCTTTCGCCAGCTAGAGAGAGTGCCCTCATGTCGGCTGCAGCTTTGAAACTTCCAGATGTAAGTAAGCCATTCTTTCTATTTTTCCCACGCAAGGAATTGCCCAGGGAATATTGGCTCAGGACTTGGACCCTTACTGAAGGGCAGTTGCTTACTTCTCTAAGCAACTAGATGCAACAGCCAAAGGATGGCCAGGTTGCATCAGAGCTGTAGCAGCAGTCGTGCTGAATATTCAAGAGGCATGCAAGTTTACCCTGGGACAAAAATGACTGTGCTAGTGTCCCACACAGTGTCCGCAGCACTGGAAGTAAAGAGTGGCCACTGGCTCTCACCACAGAGGTTTCTGAAATACCAGGCCATCATGGTAGAGCAAGACGATGTAGAGATAGTGGTGACTAATATTGTCAACTCAGCTTCTTTTCTCAGTGGACACAAGAGTTGCCTAGAGACCACCGAAGCTACCTACTCCTGCCACCCAGACTTAAGGGACGCTCCTCCGGACGATGCAGAGACCTGGTTCACTGACAGGAAAGCGACATTGCAAAGTTCACGGTGACTACCTGCAGAGAGGTAATCGAGTCTGGACCCTTACCAACAGGTACCTCTGCGCAGAAGGCTGAGATAATTGCCCTGACCCGTGCCCTGGAAAGGGCAAAAGGGAGGAGAATAACCATCTACACAGACCCAAGGAATGCATTTGGAGTCATACATGCACATGGAGCCATCTGGAAAGAGAGGGGACTGCTGACCTCACAGGGAAAGAAGAGACAATCCAGCTGCTGGAAGCAGTTCAGCTACCTGAAAAGGCATATTAAGGCACACTAGAGGGTGAGCTTAAAATTGGAGGAAAGAAATGAGCTGGCGGATGGAGAGGCAAAGAAAGCAGCAAAGGGTGAGGTACAGATTTTCCTCGAAAGTAAGCCATAATACAATAATACTACCCAAAAGAGACGTACAACTGCAAGGGGTGGGCTACCATTGAAAGAGAGCTAGTAATCCCTTCCCATTTTCGTGGTTACTAGTGAAGGAAGGGCACTAGAAAACACACTAGGGCCTAACTACTTAGAAGCCTTTTATAGAGTGTGGCTCCTTTCTCAAAATGACCAAGGCTGTGAGTGATACAGAGTGCATTACACAAATCTGATTGAAACAATCCTTGTATCGTTGTCAGGAATTTATATGCCACTATCACTCAGGTAAGCCGACAATGTGATCCTTGCCTCCAGACTAACGCCAAAATACGCCCCCGGCCAAAACTCGGTCAGACTGGGAGAGGCCATGGGCCTGTACAGCAGTGGCAAATTAACTTTTCAGAACTCCCAAGGAAAGGAGGGTATCAGTATTTACTGGTATTGATAGATACATTTTCAGGGTGGCCAGAAACATTCCCCACCAGAACTGTCAAAGCTCAAGAGGTGATCAGATTATTTTTATAATGAATAAGACCATGCTTCAGAGTTCCAGCCACGATATCCTCAGATAAAGAATCACATTTCATTTCCAAAATAGTGCAACAGATTAGTAGCCATCTGGGCATAGATCAGGAACTTCACACCCCATACCACCCCCAATCAAGCGGCCAGGTGGAGAGAATGAATCATTTGATTAAGCAGCAAATCATAAGACTGGGGAAAAAAGTTAACCTACCCTAGCCCAAGCTCTTCCACTAGCACTATTGCAAATTCAAACTAAACCTTGAGCTAAAGGAATGCTGTGTCCTTTTGGAATGCCTTATAGAAGACCATATAGAATACAAAGGGAATGTCCAGAATGTCCACCTACATAGTAGCATTAAGCAAACAGCTCAGAGTAATTGAGAAACATGTGGCTGGAACTCGGAGCAGGGAGTTAGATAGCCTGGGGATGATGTATATGTTAAGTCTCTTACAGAGAAGACTTCGGAACCACAGTGGGACAGACCACTGCGAGTACTTCTCACCACCTTCACTGCAATCAAAATCAAGGAGCAGAATGCCTGGATCCATCACTCTCGGGTGAAGAAGGCCCAGAAACCCCTTAAGGACTGACGCCAGGAGACAATGAACTGAGATTAAAACTTACTCGGGCAAAATGAGTATATTGCGGTCAGGAGTAGCTCATATTTTAGTTTGTAGAATTGTATTCTGTGTAATCATAACTGAAGTTTCAGAACTTGAGAGTACCTCTGTTCAAAGTAATGCTAAATGGCCTTGGTCCCTGGCATTTAATCAGTATACTGGATCCATAGGAAAACCTTCTGAGATAAAAGATTTAAACATATCTACTGTAGTAATCCACGAGAATCAGGTATGTGAGGAGCAAGAATGGCAAGAACAGGAACTGTGGACTCTTCAAGGAATCAGAGGAGAAGAAATCAAAGTAGGGTGCCAGGTCATCAATAGGGTAGCTTATGAGAGACCAGATGTAATTAGTGTCTGAACCTCCCTTGGTGTATATGAACACCAGGAAGTCTGTGATAACCTAAGTGAATCAGACTGTTGGTGTAATTTCACCTTGATACAGCCTGTAGAAGTGACCTGCCTTTGAGCTCGAATTACTATCAGACTTTCATTTGAATTCAAAGTGGACACTGCACTTTTAAACACAGCAGGGCCTTATACACTACATGCTAGTTCAGACTCTACCCAAACTCCAAACTTGAACCTAACGTAGTAAAAAATGTGACTGAACAACAGCTCCTTAGGTCATTTTCCAAGCCGGTTGGCTGAACACTCAGGCAATGACTGGTAAAGGGTGCTGAACTGCAAGTGGTAAATTAACCCAAGCAAGGAAGGTGATTTTCTTTATAGCTATCCCTTTTCCTACTGAGATTTGGATCAGTGATTGTCCCAGTCTGAGGTGGTTGGATTCTGCTTAAAAGAGGTAGAGAGAGACCCCCCCCTCAGAGCTCAGCAGCAGGCTGTAGGATTTTGAGCATCACTTTTGTGCTGAGTGTTTCAAGTAGCAGAAACCTGATCCCAGTTTCTTCTGAGGCACTGCAATGAATTTAGGCTCTTCTCTCAGACTTCCCCTTAATTATTTACTTGAGGCTTGGACCTGAAGCTAGGGGCAAGGTGGGTGAGGTTTCGTAGACCAGGAGAGACATTCCTGCTTGCCACACATCTGGGAAATCAGGTGCTCTGGAGGGGGAAGGAGATTCCTGAGGTCTCTACATTTCAGAACAAACATCTGCCTCAAATATGACCTAAACCTCTGTCAGATACACTTGTGAAGTGTGTCTGAATTTGCAGTGTGAGCCCAGCACATCCCTCTGGCAGGGAGGGATGGTCATAAACAGAAAGCAGTTCCTGTTCCCCATAACAAACATCTAACTGGCATATTAGGGACAAGATTAGGAGTTTTAAATGGAATTGATTCAGAAATACTGGTGAATAAACTGGCCACTGCAGCAGGTGGCCTAACAAAATTGAAGCAGCCTTTATAGTAATCTCTATTGGCATTAGGAACTAGCCAGTGACAGATTTCAAAAGTACTGCCAAAGTAAGGAAGTATGAAAAGGCCGGGGACCAAGACCACAAGTTGATAGTAGAAGCACTTAGTATAGTTCAAGATAATGTGTCTTTAGCTTTCAGTTGTATACAAGCACAGTTATGGATACAAGCAACAGCAGCTCTGATCATATGGGAAAGGGGTGAAGGTAATTTTCCAGCTGAAATTCAAGAAATTGTGTTGGATAATGCAATTGATTTTGAAAGGAACTTTCTGTCCTGGCAGACTATGTTGAATTTCACCTATGATCGTGTTTCTAATGTGGCAACTGCCTTTGTGCTTACCATACATAATGCCACTGTTTATGTTATCCATCCCATCATTGCCCTAGGATTAAACCATGAAAAAACAATACTCTATCCTTCAGAACATGGAGTGTGGGCACAAAAGATGAATGGAAAGTGGCAGACAGTAAACTTGGAATCCTGCATTACTAGAGAACAGATGGGATTCATTTGTGAAAGCAATACTATTAATGCTCAGGATGTGTGTTTGGACACTGAGCAGAGTATTTGTCACTTCAAAATTCATCCAGTCACTGACCAGAAAACTGTGCTCGTATATACTGGAAAAGGGGGTATGCTTGAGAAGGAGACAGAGAAAGAAAAACAGAAAAGACCACAAGGTCGATTGGCCCCCGACTTAGAAATTCCTTTGATAAAGAAGAACTGGTGCTAAATGTCACGCGGAATGAATATGTATGAACTTACTGTGAAACTGTATGCATATGCATTTGGAAGGGGGATAAAAGAAGACCCGAGGTCTTCAGAGGCACGCATTCCTTGTTGGGGGACTTGCGTCTGGCGCGCGTCGTAAATAAACATACTGGGCTTGAGTACTTTTATAAAGTTGTGAGATTTCTTCTTTTCTCCGCAAAACACTCCTCCAATTGCAATTCCTTTGATGGTATCTCCATTCCAGAGTGTTCATAGGTCCTTCTTTTCTCTTTTGGCCTTCAGTGGGGATCAGTTTTGGCAAGCTTTGCTGCATGTGCCTGCACTTGATGGCATATGGCCTGACTTCATTTTGATGGTTTTGATTTTGGGAAAATTTCTTTTTTTCTTCTTTTTTCTTTAAGTGTCCATGCCATGTCCCTCATACCTTTCGCCCTATGGTGTATACTCCTCGTTGACTTTTCCCCCTGCTTTTGCAACATCGGTGAGCTTAGTTTTGGCATGTGTTGGTCCTTTGCAATGCAGCTCATTTCCTCACAGGCCATTTTTTGAAGGCACAAAAATTCCCGATTTTCTGGTTTTTTCAATTGCATTTCATTTGACTTTATCTCCTTTCCAGAGGGTTTGTAAGGCTTTCTTTTCAGGGTCGCAAATTCTCTTTCCCTATCCGAAGGGAAATTTCATTTCCTTTCGGGACGGGAAAGGGAATCTTGCGTTTTCAATGGGGACCAATAGAGGAATCTTTGGTGCTTGTCCCTGCCCTGGATGGCATGCCATGCCTTTTGATGGCGTTGACATTGGTAAGGATTTTTTTCTTTTTTTTTTTTTTTTTCATGTACCCATGCCATGTTTTTCATATCTTCCCTTCCAAGTTGTGTCCTCCTCCTTGATGTTTTCCCCTGCTTTTGAAACATCTGTGAGCTTAGTTTTGGCATGTTTTTGTGTTTTGCACTGCACCTATTATAATCCCGGTCCATTTTCTTGTAATCGGGGAATTTCCCAAATTTTCATTTTTTCTCCTCCAATTGCAATTCCTTTGATGCTATCTCCATTCCAGCGTCTTTGTAAGTCCTTCTTTTCCCTTTTGGCCTTCAGTGGGGATCATTTTTGCAAGCTTTGCTGCATGTGCCTGCACTTGATGGCATATGGCCATCCTGCATTTTGATGGTTTTGACTTCGGGAAAATTTTTTTTTTTTCTTTTAAAGTCTCCATGCCATGTCCCTCATATCTTTCTCCCTATGGTGTGTACTCTTCGTTGACTTTTCCTATTACCGCGCCTGAGTGGGTCGCAGCTGGTGATAGAGCGACAGTGAATCTTGTATCTTGATGAGAAGGCCTAATTTATTAAGATATTTTATATAATACATTATGACTTTATTAATAGAATATGGAGAGCGGTTTGCAGAGCAGCTAGGCTAGCTAAGAATAGAAAGAAAGAATCTAAAACAAAGTTTTGGCCAAGGATTCCGTCCCCTAGCTTGCACTGGTGTTTGGCCCTTAATTATAAACATAGGAAATAAACCAATCAAGGTGTCCCTGTTGTATGCCACAGCAGCTGATAATAATTGTTTACCTTTTCTTCTGAAACCTCGGGCCTCCAGAAGACGCAGAAATCCGAAAGAAAGGATTTCTGTGGAGAAATGTCCGCGGCATCTCACCTTTCCAAACTGTACAAAATAAAATAAAAATGCTGATGTGGAATGAACAGGAAATTTCTTCACCTATAAAATATAGAATACTAACAATTCTCTAAAACAATCCAAAAATATATGAAAAATGCCAAAAACAATGCAAAGAAAATTGAAGTCCATGCACCTGAGTTTCAGGAACAGTCCAAGAGCCGAAGTTGTTTAGTAGTTTCCCTTGGAATATCTGAGAGTTCTTTTGGTCCTGAAACAGACTTCTGCAAAAGAGTTCCATCAATAGCCATCAAAAACCACCGACAGTCTTAATACAATTTTAAACAATTTAAAACAATTTGAAACCATTTGAACAATTTTGGAATGTCCTTTCTGGCCCTTCAATGCTTCAGCGCTTCAGAGCTGCTGCCCGCTATTTTCAATCTTTTTTATTTAATTTTAATTTATTTTTTTTTTGATCGAAAACAAAAGAGCAGCAGCCGAGCAGAGCAGTGCCAGAGAAGGAAAGGCCCTGGGGGCCCTTGCCCATGCTGGACCAGGAACCCCAAAACTGGCTCACAAAGGGGGACCAGGACCAGTAGGAGAAACCAGAACCCCCAGAAACACAAGGAGGCCAAGTGATGGCCCTGGCCCAGGAACCTCCTGAGCCCAACGTCCTAGGCCAAACTCATAAGGAAGGCTCTGCATATCCACAGGCCTGAACCCTGCTGCCAGTACAATGGCAGCACGGGTAGTGAGACGCTTCGTTTCCCCTAAACCACTGAGGCATGCCAGCAGTGAGGAAATAGAAGCTGACCTAGAATCTCCATCTCGGGTCTGGGAATGTTTGTTTCCCACAGCAACACGGCACTACCCCCACCGGGCTGGGGACCAAAGGCAGGGCTCTCGGGAGCCCCCTCCCCCTCGCCCCTAGGGCGCAAGAGGGGCGGCAGAGATGGCAGCCTCCATGGGACAGCAACCGAAACACCACCCCCCAAACCGCCGCTGATCTTAAAAACCGGCAGCTGGACTGCCGCAAGAGTCAGCTGGCGGGCAGCCCTCGCTCCACTGAAGGAGAGACCCCCCGCCGGGGCGGCTGCTGGGGCAGCCGGCCCGGGACGGCACAAGCTCGAACAAGCCGCCGCTTCCAGGGCAGTCTCTGATGCCGACCCGGAGGGCAGAGCCGCTGGGAGGTCCGGTGGAAGCAGCGGGGGGGAAGCCGGAACTGGGGAGGGAACCGCGCTGACTGTGGGATCCGCCGCGGGCTGCTCCGAGGGTCCCGCAGGTTCAGCGGCGTTTTCTGCCGCTGACTCCAGGGTCTGCTGCGGAAGCGCAGTCACAGCCTCCGTCACAGCGCAAACAGGCAGCAGCGGAGCCTGGAGAAGCGGCGGAGCATCGCTGTTGCTTAGCAACAGGTCAATCGCCGAAAGTGCTGTCACTTCTGCCTTCTCCGAACCAGGCTCTGGCGGGGGCAGGGAGGCCGGTGAAACCGTGGGCAGGACCTCCTAGAGTGACGGCTCTGGCAGGGGCGTGGAGGAAACCTCAGAGACCGGTGCCGCCCCCATGTCTGAAGGAGGCGGAGTCTGAGAGGCCAGCGCTGGCTGGTGCGGCCACTCCCATCCCCCCGGAGAGAGAGAAGGGGGGGAAGGAGAAAACTCCATCTGAGCATGCTCCGGAGCAAGAGTAAAAAAAACTTCTTCGCGCCGCGAAGTTTCAGCCCCCCCCACCGCGAAGCAGGAGCGGGGAAAAAGCCCAAAGTCATCACCCACCGGGTCTTCTGCCAAGGGGGGGGGAAACGGAGCCTGGCCATAACAATTAGAGATCCATTGAAAACAATCTGCTCTGCGTTTCAGGACTGGGAAAAGCTTTATAAATGCTGGGTAGGTAGAAGGCAACACGCGTCCCTGACTGTAGACGCACTGGATAATCGAGTCCATGCACTCCCAGACGAAAACATCTAAAGCGTACAGGACATCAGTAAAGAACCCAAAAAGCTTTGCCCATCGAAAGAATTCATAGATATCTGTTTCTGACAAAAGGAAACCGTCTTCCCTGCACCAATGTTCCCACAGGGCAATAACTTTCTCCTCTGAAGGGGAGAATTGAATCTCTTCTGGCAAGGCATGTGTCTGCCATACGAACAGCCACAAGCTACGAAGGGCTGGTTCATCAGGGATAGAAAAGTGAACACTACCTTTTGAAAGAGTCCAGCTTGCTCTGGCCAGCTCCACAGGTCTGCTGCTCTTTTCCATCATCTTTCCTGATGGTTTTCCAGAAGAAGGTTCTGTTGTGGTCAGCCTTGGCTGTGAACTCTATCCAAATCTTCAGTTCTTCAGCTCCGGGCTTGAATCCACTTTTGTGGTCACTTCAAAGCAACCATCAAATGCTACACATACAGGATTTTTACCCAGTGCAGCAATTTGCTCCTCTGGTCTTATTACATTAAGTTTTGCTCTTACATGAGGGGTCACCAGATATTACCGCACCTGAGTGGGTCGCAGCTGGTGATAAAGAGACGGTGAATTTTGTATCTTGATCAGAAGGCTTGATTTCTTAAGATATTATATATAATATATTATGACTATATTAATAAAATATAGAGAGAGGTTTGCAGAGCAGCTAGGCTAGCTAAGAATAGAAAGAAAGAATCTATAACAAAGTTGTGGCCAAGGACTCAGTCCCCTAGCTAGCACTGGTGATTGGCCCTTAATTATAAACATAGGAAATGAGCCAATCAAGGTGTCCCTGTTGCATTCCAGAGCAGCTGATAATATTTGTTTACCTTGTCTTCTGATGCCTCAGGTCTCCAGAAGACGCAGAAATCCGAAAGAAAGGATTTCTGTGGAGGAATGTCCGCGACATTTTCCCCCTGCTTTTGCAACATCGGTGAGCTAAATTGTGGCATGTGTTGGTCCTTTGCAATGCAGCTCATTTCCTCACAGGCCATTTTTTGAAGTTACAAAAATTCCTGATTTTCTGGTTTTTATTCAATTGCATTTCATTTGATCCTATCGCCTTTCCAGAGTGTTTGTAAGGCTTTCTTTTCAGGGTTGCAGGATTCCCTTTCCCTTCCCGAAGGGAAATTTCAATTCCTTTCGGGAAGGGAAAGGGAATCTTGCGATTTCAATGGGGACCAATAGAGGAATCTTTGGTGCTTGTCCCTGCGCTTGATGGCATGCCATGCCTTTTTATGGCTTTGACATTGGGAGGGATTTTTTTCTTTTTATTTTTTTTTTTCATGCATCCATGCCATGTTCCTCATATCTGTCTCCCTATGGTGTGTACTCCTCGTTGACTTTTCCCCCTGCTTTTGCAACATTGGTGAGCTTAGTTTTGGCATGTGTTTGTCCTTTGCACTACGCCTCATATAATACCGGGCCATTTGCTTAGAGTCACTAAATTTCCAAATTTTTTTTTTTTCCCTCCATTTGCAATTCCTTTGATGGTGTTTCCATTCCAGAGTTTTCATAGGTCCTTCTTTTCTCTTTTGGCCTTCAGTCGGGATCAATTTTGGCAAGCTTTGCTGCATGTGCCTGGACTTGCAGGCTAAGGCCTGCCTGCATTTTTATGGCTTTGACTTTGGCAAAGATTTTTTCCTTTTTTAGTTGTTTTCTGAAGTGTCCATGCCATGTCCCTCGCATCTTGCGCCCTAATATTTGTCTCCTTCCTTGACTTTCCCCCTTCTTTTTCCAAAATCTGTCAGGTTTTTTTTGGCATGTGTTTGTCCTTTGCAATGCAGCCCATTTCCTCACAGGCAATTTTTTGAAGGCACAAAAATTCCCGATTTTCTGTTTTTTTTTCAATTGCATTTCATTTGATCCTATCTGCTTTCCAGAGTGTTTGTAAGGCTTTCTTTTCAGGGTTGCAAGATTCCCTTTCCCTTCCCGAAAGGAAATTTCATTTCCTTTTGGGAAGGGAAAGGCAATCTTGCGATTTTAATGGGGACCAATAGAGACACGTGTCATGTCGGGCTGGTTTGATAGTATTAAGTGGCTCCTGCAATCTGCCATCCAGAAGCGGGGAAGGTGAGATTTCTTTGCCAGAGAAAAGGGCAGTTGCTTCTGTTTGAAGGCCTATGGCTGGGAGTGGCCGGTAGGCTCCGGACAATCCACGATACGCGGGATGCTTCCCAGACCCAAGCTGGCACCAGTGCCATATCGGGCTGGTTTGATAATACCAAGTGGCTCCTGCAATCTGCCATCCAGAAGCGGGGATGCTGAGTTTTGTTTGCCAGGGAAAAGGGCCGTTTTTTGAGTTTGAGGGCCTGTGGCTGGGAGTGGCCTGCTGCCTCCTGAAAATCCAAAATACGCAGGATGGTTCCCAGACCCAACGTGGCACTGCTGCCAAGTTGGGCTTGTTTGATAGTACCAAGTGGTTCCTGCACTCTGCCATCCAGAAGCAGGGCAGGTGAGTTTTGTTTGCAAGGGGAAAGGGCCATGGTTTTCCTTTCAGGGCCTGTGGCAGGGAGTTGCCGGCTGGCTTCTTAAAATCTTTATATGCTGGATGTCTCCGAGACCCAAAGGGGCAACACTGCCAAGTCAGGTTTATTTGGCAATTCCAAGAGGCTCCAGCAATCTGCGATCCAGAAGCGGGGCTGGTGATTTTTGTTTCCCAGGGAAAAGGGCCGAGATTTTTTTTGGCAGCCTGTGTCAGGAGGTGACCGGCTAGCTCCTTAAAATCCACGATACGCAGGATGGTTCCCAGACCCATGGTTGCAACACTGCCAAGTCGGGCTGGTTTGATAGTCCCAAGTGGCTCGTGCAATCTGCCATCCACAGGTGGGGCAGGTGAGTTCTGTTTGCCAGGGAAACGGTCCGAGGTGTATTTTTTGCGGCCTGTGGAAGGGAGTGACCAGCTGGCTACATAAAATCCCCGATACGCAGGATGTTTCCCAGACCCATGGTGGCAACACTGCAATGCAATGCTGGTTTGATAGTACTAAGTGGCTCCTGCAATCTCCCATCGATAATTGTGGCAGGTGAGTTTGATTTGCCAGGGCAAAGTGCCGTGGTTTGTGCATGGGGGCCTATGGCCGGCAGTAGTCGGCTGTCTCCTGAAAATCTTTGATATGCAGGATGGCTCCCAGACGCAAGATGGCAACACTGCCAAGCCAGCCTGATTTTGCAGTTCCAAGTGGCTCCAGCAATTTGCCATCCAGAAGCGGGGAAGGTAACTTTTGTTTTCCAGGGAAAAGGGTCAAGGATTTTTTTTGGGGACCTTTTGAAGGGAGTGGCCGGCTAGCTCCTGAAAATCCACGATACCCAGGATGGTTCCCAGACTCATGGTGGCAACACTTCCAAGTCGGGCTGGTTTAATAGTACCAAGTGGCTCCTGCATCTTCCATCCAGAAGTAGGGCAGGTGAGTTTTGTTTGCCAGGGAAACAGGCCAAGGTTTTTCTCTGGGGGCTTATGGCCTGCATTGTCCTCATGGTTCCTGAAAATCTACGATAGGCAGGATGGTTCCAAAACCCAAGGTGGCACCAGTGCCAAGTCGGGCTGCTTTTAAAGTAACAAGTGGCTCCTGCAATCTGCCATCCAGAAGCGGGGCAGCTGAGTTTTGTTTGCCAGGGAAAAGGGCCGTGGTTTGTGTTTGAGGGCCTGTGGCCGGGAGTGGCCGGCTGCCTCCTGAAAATCCACGATACGCAGGATGCTTCCCAGACCCAACGTGGCACCAGTGCCAAGTCAGGGTGGTTTTAACGTACCAACTGGCTCCTGCAGTCTGCCATCCAGAAGCAGGGCAGGTGAGTTTTGTTTGCAAGGGGAAAGAGCCATGGTATTCCTTTCGGGGCCTTTGGCTGAGAGTGGCCCGGTGGCTCTTTAAAATCTTTTAGATGCAGGATGGCTCCGAGACCCAAATGAGCAACACTGCCAAGTCTGGTTTATTTGGCAGTTCCATGTGGCTCCTGCAATCTACCATCCAGCAGCCGGGCAGGTGACTTTTGTTATCCAGGGAAAAGGGCAAAGTTTTTTTCGGCAGCCTTTGTCAGGGAGGGACCGGCTAGCTCCTGAAAGTCCATGATTCGCAGGATGTTTCCCAGACCCATGGTGGCAACACTGCAAAGTGGGTCTCGTTTGATAGTACCAAGTGGCTCCTGCAATCTGCCATCCAGAAGAGGGGCATCTGAGTTTTTTTTGCCAGAGAAAAGGGCCGTGGTATATGTTTGGTAGCCTGTGGGTAAGAGTGGCCGTCTGGCTCCTGACAATCCACTATAGGCAAGATGGTTCCCAGACCCAAGGTGGTACCAGTGCTAAGTCAGGCTGGTTTGATAGTAGTAAGTTGCTCCTGCAATCTGCCATCCGGAAGAGGCACAGCTGAGTTTTGTTTGCCTGGGAAAATGATCTTTGTTTTTTTGGGGTCTGTGGAAGGGAGTGGCTGGCTGGCGACTTAAAATCCATGATTTGCAGGATGTTTGCCAGACCCAACCTGGCACAACTGCCAAGTCAGGCTGGTTTGATAGTACCAAGTGGCTCCTGCAATCTGCCATCCAGAAGCCGCAAAGCTGAGTTTTGTTTGCCAGGGAAAATGGTCTTTGTTTTTTTGGGGTCTGTGGAAGGGATTGGGTGGCTGGCGCCTTAAAATCCACGATTCGCAGGATGTTTCCCAGTCCAGAGGTCGCACCAGTGCCAAGTCGGGCTGGTTTGATAGTACCAAGTGTCTCCTGCAATCTGCCATCTGGAAGAGGCACAGCTGAGTTTTGTTTGCCAGGGAAAACTGCCGTGGTTTGTGTTTGAGGGCCTGTGGCTGGGAGTGGCCGGCTGCCTCCTGAAAATCCACGATATGCAGGATGCTTCCCTGACCCAACGTGGCACCACTGCCAAGTCGGGCTGGTTTGAACGTACCAACCGGCTCCTGCAGTCTTCATTCCAGAAGCAGGGAAGGTGAGTTTTGTTTGCAAGGGGAAAGGGCCATGGTTTGTCTTATGGGACCTTTGGCTGAGAGTGGCCCGCTGGCTCTTTAAAATCTTTTATATGCCGGATAGCTCCGAGACCCAAAGCGGCAACACTGCCAAGTCTGGTTTATTTGGCAGTTCCAAGTGGCTCTAGCAATCTGCCATCCAGATGCTGAGCAGGTGAGTTTTTTTTGCCAGGGAAACGGGCCGTGGTTTGTGTCTGGGGTCCTATGGCTGGGAGTGGCCGGCAGGCTCCTGAAAATCCACGACAGGCAGGATGGTTCCCAGACCCAAGGTGGCACCAGTGCCAAGTCGGGCTGGTTTAATAGTGCCAAGTGGCTCGTGCCATCTACCATCCAGAAGCGGGGCAGCTGAGTTTTGTTTGCCAGAGTAATGGGCCATGGTTTGTGTTTGACAACCTATGGCTGGGAATGGCCGACTGTCTCCTCAAAATCCACAATACGCAGGATGGTTGCCAGACCCATGGTGGCACCAGTACAAAGATGGGCTGGTTTGATAGTACCAAGTGGCTCCTGCAATCTGCCATCCAGAAGCGGGGAAGCTGAGTTTTGCTTGCCAGTGAAACGGGCCTTAGATTTTGTTTGGGTGTCTGTGGCTGGGAGTGGCCAGCTGGCTCCTGAAAATCCACGATACGCGAGATGGTTCCCAGACCAAAGGTGGCACCACTGCCAAGTCGGGCTGTTTTGCACGTACCAACCGGCTCCTGCAGTCTGCCATCAAGAAGCGGGGCAGGTGAGTTTTGTTTGCAAGGGGAAAGGGCCATGGTTTTTCTTTCGGGACCATTGGCTGAGAGTTGCCCTCTGGCTCTTTAAAATCTTATATATGTAGGATGTCTCTGAGACCCAAAGGGGCAACACTGCCAAGTCTTGTTCATTTGGCAAGTCCAAGTTGCTCCTGCAATCTGCCATGCAGAAGCGGGAAAGCTGAGTTTTGTTTGCCAGGGAAAAGGGCCGTGGTTTTTGTTTGGGTGCTGTTGAAGTGAGTGGCCGTCTGGCGACTTAAAATCCATGATTTGCAGGATGTTTGCCAGACCCAACCTGGCACCACTGCCAAGTTGGGCTGATTTGATAGTACCAAGTGGCTCCTGCAATCTGCCATCCAGAAGCGGGGCAGCTGAGTTTTGTTTTCCAGGGAAACGGGCCGAGGTTGGGTATGGGGGCTTATGGCCTGCAGAGTGCGTCTTGTTTTGGGAAATCTACTATAGGCATGATGGTTCCCAGACCCAAGGTGACACAAGCGCCAAGTCGGGCTGGTTTGATAGTACCAAGTGGCTCCTGCAATCTGCCATCCGGAAGAGGCACAGCTGATTTTTTTTTGCCAGGGAAAACTGCCGTGGTTTGTGTTTGAGGGCCTGTGGCTGGGAGTGGCCGGCTGCCTCCTGAAAATCCACGATACGCAGGATGATTCCCAGACCCAACGTGGCACCAGTGCCAAGTTGGGCTGGTTTAATAGTACCAAGTGGCTCGTGCCATCTACCATCCAGAAGCGGGGCAGCTGAGTTTTGTTTGCCAGAGTAATGGGCCGTGGTTTGCGTTTGACAACCTATGGCTGGGAATGGCCGACTGAGTCCTCAAAATCCACAATACGCCTGATGGTTGCAAGACCCATGGTGGCACCAGTACCAAGATGGGCTGGTTTGGCAGTTCCAAGTGGCTCCAGGAATCTGCCATCCAGAAGCGGGGCACCTGATGTTTCTTTCCCAGGGAAAAGGGCCGAGGTTTGTGTTTGGGGGCCTATGGCTTGGACTGTCCGGCTGGCTCCTGAAAGTCCACGATACGCAGTATGCTTCCCAGACCCAAGGTGGCACCACTGCCAAGTCGGGCTGGTTTGAAGGTACCAACTGGCTCCTGCAGTCTGCCATCAAAAAGCGGGGCAGGTGAGTTTTTTTTGCAAGGGGAAAGGGCCATGGTTTTTCTTTCGGGACCTTTGGCTGAGAGTGGCCCGCTGGCTCTTTAAAATCTTTTATATGCAGGATGGCTCTGAGACCCAAAGGGGCAACACTGCCAAGTCTTGTTTATTTGGCAGTTCCAAGTGGCTCCAGCAATCTGCCATCCAGATGCTGAGCAGGTGATTTTTTTTTCCAGGGAAACGGGCCGTGGTTTGTGTCTGGGGTCCTATGGCTGGGAGTGGCCGACAGGCTCCTGAAAATTCACGATACGCAGGATGGTTCCCAGACACAATGTGGCACCAGTACCAAGTTTGGCTGGTTTGATAGTACGAAGTGGCTCCTGAATCTGCCATCCAGAAGCGGGGCAGCTGAGGTTTGTTTGCCAGGGAAAAGGGCCATGGTTTGTGTTTGGGAGCCTATGGCTGGGAGTGGCCGGCTGTCTCCTGAAAATCCACAATACGCAGGATGGTTGCCAGACCCATGGTGGCACCAGTACCAAGATGGGCTGGTTTGATAGTACAAAGTGGCTCCTGCAATCTACCATCCAGAAGCGGGGCAGCTGAGTTTTGCTTGCCAGGGAAACGGGCTTTAGATGGATTTTGGTGGCCTGTGACTGGGAGTGGCTGGCTGGCTCCTGAAAATCCACGATACGCGGGATGCTTCCCAGACCCATGGTGGCACCAGTGCCATGTCGGCCTGGTTTGGCAGTTCCAAGTGGCTCCAGGAATCTGCCATCCAGAAGCGGGGCACCTGATGTTTCTTTCCCAGGGAAAAGGGCCGAGGTTTGTGTTTGGGGGCCTATGGCTGGGACTGTCCGGCTGGCTCCTGAAAGCCCACGATACGCAGGATGCTTCCCAGACCAAAGGTGGCACCACTGCCAAGTCGGGCTGGTTTGATAGTACCAACCAGCTCCTGCAGTCTGCCATCAAGAAGCAGGGCAGGTGAGTTTTGTTTGCAAGGGGAAAGGGCCATGGTTTTTCTTTCGGGACCTTAGGCTGAGAGTGGCCCGCTGGCTCTTTAAAATCTTTTATATGCAGGATGGTTCTGAGACCCAAAGGGGCAACACTGCCAAGTCTTGTTTATTTGGCAGTTCCAAGTGGCTCCAGCAATCTGCCATCCAGATGCTGAGCATGTGAGTTTTTTTGCCAGGGAAACGGGCCGTGGTTTTTGTCTGGGGTCCTATGGCTGGGAGTGGCCGGCAGGCTCCTGAAAATCCACAATATGCAGGATGGTTCCCAGACCCAATGTGGCACCAGTGCCAAGTTGGGCTGGTTTGATAGTACGAAGTGGCTCCTGAATCTGCCATCCAGAAGTGGGGCAGCTGAGTTTTGTTTGCTAGGGAAAAGGGCCGTGGTTTGTGTTTGGGTGCCTATGGCTGGGAGTGACCGGCTGTCTCCTGAAAACCCATAATACGCAGGATGGTTCCCAGACCCAAGGTGGCAGCAGTGCCAAGTCTGGCTGCTTTGATATTACTAAGTGGTCCCTGCAATCTGCCATGATCACGTGAAGAAATACTTTCTGGTGTCCGTACTGGGCCATATGCTCTTTCTTCTCTCCCTCAACTTCTCCATCACCTCTCATCTGTTTCACAAGCGCTATCTTCAAGGTCCACAGGCTACTTTTCACAGAATCTTCAGGCCTGATGTAGTGAGAATGATGAATAGAACAGAGCTGGGATCTATTTTCCAGTTTGGATAAAATGCATTCTGCACACAAATCCAAGGAGAAGGTGCTGCCCCGATGCCCAGAAAATCTTGCACTACTGCTAGTGTTCTACGTCAACTGCAACTTAGTCTGAACGAAAAGCTTTTTCTCTGAGAGCATCTGAGAGGTTTGCATGAAGCGCTGATATCTGACATATGCAATTTTGAATAGGAGAGGAAAAAGAAAATGGCAAGGAGTTTTTCATTTTAGTGGTTTCAATTTTAATTTCCGTGCACTTTTTCAAAACTTGTCAGCTCAAATGCCCATCAACATCTTTTAGTCATCTTTAAGTCAGTATTCATATAAAATGTGCTTCCAATCCAAAGAATTTCAAATTTGCACTCCAAGTTTCTATGCCTAGATTTATGATTTCCTACACATATTAGATGAAAGGAAGGCCTTTTTTACTGTGGGAGTGCTGGAACACTGGAACAGGTTGCCCAGAGAAGTTGTGGGTGTCCCATCCCTGAAAGTATTCAAGGTCAGCTTGGACGGGGCTTGGAGCAGCAACAAAGGAGAAGCTTGATGGTAGAGAAACAAAGTTGGACTATAGAAGAAACTCGGATTGAAGTATAGGAGCAAGTTTTCTCTCAGCTCTTGGGGTAAATTCAAAGTTGTACAAAATGACATTTATCTGTGATATTCACTACTGTAACAGAAAGTTTCATGAAAACTGTACAGAAGATAGCAAATTTTAAAAGAGATAAGAATTACAGCATAAAATCCATGGGATGGGTTACAACATGAGACACTCTCTAAGAGAAAATCTCTGTGTTTCAGCACTTCATCATGGTAAGATTTCATGAAGTGCCAAAGAAGGCGGCAAAATATCATTCGGGACATTATTTACTGGAATTCAGCCTGGCCATTAGTAGGAACTGGGTTTGAACACATCATGTAGATATACCACACACACTTTCCCTTCACTGAAAAATTACTGTTTACAACGAATAAGCAATTGACGATCAAAATTGATTGAAAGCATCTTAAACATGTCAAGTATTTCATTGTAGATGATCTGTGATCCAAATGCTTCTTCCACCTTAGAGAGGGACAGAAGAATTCTTCCATATCATGATGGTTTAAAATTGTATCAACCAATGTTTTCTGCTGAAAAGATATCATCTATTTTTTTCTATTTTTCTAAGAAAGTATTCCTAGACATACAACAGGTGAGAACTAAGTAATTTTAAAGAAACAAATGAAATTAAAATATTCTGTAAATAGAATGAAATGAAAAGCTGTGTTTTAAATAGGAGCTAAATATTAAACAGAATTTTTGTACCAGGCATTTGAATTACTGCACCAGCTCTTTTGCCCATCAAGAGAAGCATTTAGCATTTCAGTTTTTCCAAGGTGTTCATGATCTGCTATGCTGATCTCTGTGTGTGCCTAGGTGTGTGTGGAAGGGGGGGCATGTGAAGGGGAGTGTGTATGTTTGCTTTACAATTGTTGTGGCAGATTCATGCCTCAGCTCCACATTTTGTTTTAGAAAGGTCACACAGAGTGGATATGAAGTTTACTATCAACAAGAGATCAATTCCCAAATCATCCATTTGACTCTACCTTATAAATCATGTGCTTTTGAGACAGAGTAAAGATCCATTCTGAATTAGGTGAAGTGTCTAAGAGAGGTGAAAAGTCTGTGAGGCCAAAGCTGAAGGAAGAACTCGCATGCCGAGACAGCAAGGAGACAGAGAAAGAAAAACAGAAAAGACCACAAGGTCGATTTGCCCCCGACTTAGAAATTCCTTTGATAAAGAAGAACTGGTGCTAAATGTCACACGGAATGAATATGTATGAACTTATTGTGAAACTGTATGCATATGCATTTGGAAGGGGGATAAAAGAAGACCCGAGGTCTTCAGAAGTACGCATGCCTTGTTGGGGGACTTGCGTCCGGCGCGCGTCGCAAATAAACATACCTGGCTTTACAACTTTTATAAAGTTGTGAGGTTTCTTCTTTTCTCCGCAAAACATTATGGCGAGCCAGCCAGGATTTCTCTGGCCCCACAGGGGCAGGGGGGATAGACGGACCTCCAAGGCGCGCCCTAGGATTTTTTTCTGGTGGGGCTCCGCTCGTCTCAGCTTGCCCCCTGCGAGGACAGACAAGGACCTGCTGGCCTGCGGAGGAAGATACGGGATGTACTGAGGTTCCCCCAGGGTAGGGAAAGGAGAGCAAGGGAGTAAACCACCCAGAGACGTCTGGGTTCAGCTGATAGAGCCGCTGTATTAGAGATGGAGTTCATCGTTCTGATAGAGCAGACCGCAAGCGGTTCTGGGGGTGAGCTGGGTGAACCCGTGTATGTGTGTTGGGGGTTCATAGTTCTGATAGAGCAGAACCGCTAGAGGCTCTAGGGGTGAGCCGGGTGAACCCGTGTATGTGTGGGTTAGGGGTTCATAGTTCTGATAGAGCAGAACTGTTGAGCCCGTGTGTGCTTTGTTTGTGTGTGTGTGATGTCCGGACACTGTGTTGCTGTATGGTTAATGTGTGCATTGTGTGGTCGGTGCACTGTGTTTCTAATCCTGCAAGTGTATAAGTGTATGGTGTATAAAAGAGAATAAATCTACAGTGCGGGGGGGTCAGTACTACCCGTGTTTGAAGCAGCCGAGTGAGGCCTGAGGCGCCGGCTGCAGCAGGCTGCGGGGGCAGGGACACAAGTGCCCCGCAGAGAAGCGAGTGAAAGAATGTCAGTGATGGTATTTATCGTGTTTAAATGTAGTGATTTGTGTAGATCTGGTGCATTTTAACCGTGAGTATGAGTATGAGCTCAGAGAGTTCCTTTGCCTTGGATGTTTGATTTTGATTGTGTCCAAGAAAACTGATGTGAGTAAATGCTGAATTATGGTATGCTATGTTGTGTTGAGAAAAGCGAGCACTTTGAGAGATATGCCCTTTCCCAGTGGTTTTGTGTGGTGATTTTCTTCTGCTGCATTGTGGTAATTTGATTCTCAGATTGTATAGTAGTGTTTGTGGAGATTTTAAGATTTTGTTGCAACAAGAGTGGCATTTTACATAGGAGAACTATAGTACGGTGATTTATGCTTAATTACGATAGAGTTAAAGGAATTCCAAGAATTCCCCCCCCTCACAGCAATTCAAGCCTTGGCTCTAGCGAATTTGAGATAAAGGGGGAGTGCGGGTGCGAGTGTTTGTGTCTGAGAGCATATCAGAGTTTCGGCTGTGACTAGCACAGCCTTTTTGCAAAGCAGTAAAACAAGTGTAAGTAGACACAGGGCTTAATTAGATTGTGCAAGAAGAGAACTAGAAAAGACTGATATTTTGTTTGATCAGAATATAGTGTCTATATCACGTTTTTGATTAGCATGCTGTGTGAGGTGACAGTGGCTGTCCCCTGGGCACAGGGACAGCTCTGGCTGCCCCGTCTCCCCAGGGAAAACGGGAATGGCCTGTGAGCAAAAGCTGGATGTGCAGTTATTATTGCAGTGCGGTGTTTATGAGAAACACTGGTTTTGCTGTTCTAATAAGTGTCAGGGCACATGTAAATTAGAGGTTTCTGGTCAAGCGGATTCAGAACCTAAGGTCTTAGAACTTGTGTGTGGGAACCACATCTGATACCTGCCACCTGGAGCTGTGTGTATAGGAGGAAAGTTGAGAAACAACTGTGAAGGTCTGTAAAAAGTTTTGAGTGGAAGTTAGATAGGGCAAGGAGAAATAAATAATGAGAACTGACCAGAGCAAAGAGGTTCCTAAATTAGCCCCTTTTGCAAGGAGCTCACTGGGAGAAGGCTGCCAGTAGGAGCAGCTCAGAAAATAAAAAGATTTATAATACTTCATTGCTGTTAGTACTGTTTTAAAATAGGAGGATAAATGGGATAGAGTTTTGTATGCTGAAATGTCTTTGTGCTTTAAGAAATCACCCAAATTTCTTGAAAAGGGAAAACAAGGCAAAGAGAAAGCAAATCAAACATGTTGTTCAGCATGCAGCATAAGATAGCAACGTATGAAATAAGGCAAGGATTATCATGCTGAAATGCAAAGCAATCACAGTTCACAAAATGAGTACATATGATTTGCTAAAGGCTCCTCCCAAGGTAAGGGAGGAAGGGTAAAGATGACCTCCCCAAAAGGGAAGAATTTTGTTGACACAAGGGTCATATATTCAGTTTTAAATAAAGCTTTAGTAACTGTGGAGAATGTTTATGTTGTAGTGTGGGGAACAACTGAACAACTGGCCAGTCTGAGAAGGCATCCTTGTGCAAACCTTTAAAGTAATATGTGTACTATGTGTACCTAAAAGCTTTTGTACAATTCGCTCAATTTGCTAAACATTCTCAAATGAGAAAGGTTACTCTGGAGGCAAATGATATAAAGATGTTAGGCTTAACATTAACAGACACTGAAATTAAGAAAGACATTAGTAAGGAGATATTAGAATAAGTAAACAAGTGTTTTCAAGGGTATGGGCCTCTGCTCTACCAGGGAGAGTGAAAGATGCTCCCCCATGAGCATCAAGCTTAAGGAAAGAACACAACTAGTGAGAACTGAGTAGTACCCTCAAAAGGAAGATAAGGAAGGAATCAGCCCAATAACTGATAGTACTGGATTAAGGGCTGTCAATAAGATAACACAGAATTTATACCCTCTGGTAGCAAATCCATATGCCTTACTGACTTGTTTAACACCTGAGCTAACCTGGTTCACTGTTTTAGGCCTAAGAGATGCCTTCTTTTGCCTCCCTATCCACGAAGCCAGCCAGGAAATTTTTGCATTCAAACTCAAGCTCACATAGTCCATGTGCCTGAAGGCTTCAAGATTCCCCACTCCGATTGGAGAACAGCTTGCAAAGACCCAGAGTCCCAAGAAGCTCCACAAGAGGAAAGGAGGCTGTTGCAGTACGTGGACGATCTAGTAGCCACTCGGATGAGGGAAGCGAGAGAAGCCTGGACGGTAAGCCTTTTGAATTTCCTAGGACCCCAAGGACGCAGATTCTCAAAGAAAAGGCACAGGTAGTGAAACAGAAGGTAATCTACCTGGGGTAAGAAGTGAGTGCGGAGTAGCAGACTTTAAATCAAAGAAGCCCTATGCCAAACCCTGAAACCCCAGACAATGAAAGAACTCCGAACCCTCTTAGGCATGATAGGGTAGTGCCAGCTGTGGGTTTATAATTATGGACTGCTGCCAGACCCCTCTATACTCTTATTGCCAATGGAAACAGAGATCTCCAGTGGACACAAGACACCACATGGGCCTTTCGCCAGCTAGAGAGAGTGCCCTCAAGTCAGCTCCAGCTTTGAAACTTCCAGATGTAAGTAAACCATTCTTTCTATTTTTCCCACGCAAGGAATTGCCCAGGGAATATTGGCTCAGGACTTGGACCCTTACTGAAGGGCAGTTGCTTACTTCTCTAAGCAACTAGATGCAACAGCCAAAGGATGGCCAGGTTGCCTCAGAGCTGTAGCAGCAGTCGTGCTGAATATTCAAGAGGCATGCAAGTTTACCCTGGGACAAAAATGACTGTGCTAGTGTCCCACACAGTGTCCGCAGCACTGGAAGTAAAGGGTGGCCACTGGCTCTCACCACAGAGGTTTCTGAAATACCAGGCCATCATGGTAGAGCAAGACGATGTAGAGATAGTGGTGACTAATATTGTCAACTCAGCTTCTTTTCTCAGTGGACACCACAGTTGCCTAGAGACCACCGAAGCTACCGACTCCAGCCACCCAGACTTAAGGGACGCTCCTCTGGACGATGCAGAGACCTGGTTCACTGACAGGAAAGCGACATTTCAAAGTTCACGGTGACTACCTGCAGAGAGGTAATCGAGTCTGGACCCTTACCAACAGGTACCTCTGCGCAGAAGGCTGAGATAATTGCCCTGACCTGTGCCCTGGAAAGGGCAAAAGGGAGGAGAATAACCATCTACACAGACCCAAGGAATGCATTTGGAGTCATACATGCACATGGAGCCATCTGGAAAGAGAGGGGACTGCTGACCTCACAGGGAAAGAAGAGACAATCCAGCTGCTGGAAGCAGTTCAGCTACCTGAAAAGGCATATTAAGGCACACTAGAGAGTGAGCTTAAAATTGGAGGAAAGAAATGGGCTGGCCGATGGAGAGGCGAAGAAAGCAGCAAAGGGTGAGGTACAGATTTTCCTCGAAAGTAAGCCATAATACAATAATACTAACCAAAAGAGACGTACAACTGCAAGGGGTGGGCTACCATTGAAAGAGAGCTAGTAATCCCTTCCCATTTTCATGGTTACTAGTGAAGGAAGGGCACTAGAAAACACACTAGGGCCTAACTACTTAGAAGCCTTTTATAGAGTGTGGCTCCTTTCTCAAAATGACCAAGGCTGCGAGTGATACAGAGTGCATTACACAAATCTGATTGAAACAATCGCTGTATCATTGTCAGGAATTTATATGCCACTGTCACTCAGGTAAGCCGACAATGTGATCCTTGCCTCCAGACTAACCCCAAAATACCCCCCGGACAAAACTCGGTCAGACTGGGAGAGGCCATGGGCCTGTACAGCAGTGGCAAATTAACTTTTCAGAACTCCCAAGGAAAGGAGGGTATCAGTATTTACTGGTATTGATAGATACATTTTCAGGGTGGCCAGAAACATTCCCCACCAGAACTGTCAAAGCTCAAGAGGTGACCAGATTATTTTTACAAGAAATAATACCACGCTTCAGAGTTCCAGCCACGATATCCTCAGATAAAGAATCACATTTCATTTCCAAAATAGTGCAACAGATTAGTAGCCATCTGGGCATAGATCAGGAACTTCACACCCCATACCACCCCCAATCAAGCGGCCAGGTGGAGAGAATGAATCATTTGATTAAGCAGCAAATCATAAGACTGGGGCAAAAAGTTAATCTACCCTAGCCCAAGCTCTTCCACTAGCACTATTGCAAATTCAAACTAAACCTTGAGGTAAAGGAATGCTGAGTCCTTTTGGAATGCCTTATAGAAGACCATATAGAATACAAAGGGAATGTCCAGAATGTCCACCTACATGGTGGCATTAAGCAAACAGCTCAGAGTAATTGAGAAACATGTGGCTGGAACTCGGAGCAGGGAGTTAGATAGCCTGGGGATGATGTATATGTTAAGTCTCTTACAGAGAAGACTTCGGAACCACAGTGGGACAGACCACTGCGAGTACTTCTCACCACCTTCACTGCAATCAAAATCAAGGAGCAGAATGCCTGGATCCATCACTCTCGGGTGAAGAAGGCCCAGAAACCCCTTAAGGAGTGACGCCAGGAGACAATGAACTGAGATTAAAACCTACTCGGGCAAAATGAGTATATTGCGGTCAGGAGTAGCTCATATTTTAGTTTGTAGAATTGTATTGTGTGTAATCATAACTGAAGTTTCAGAACTTGAGAGTACCTCTGTTCAAGGTAATGCTAAATGGCCTTGGTCCCTGGCATTTAATCAGTATACTGGATCCATAGGAAAACCTTCTGAGATAAAAGATTTAAACATATCTACTGTAGTCATCCACGAGAATCAGATGTGTGAGGAGCAAGAATGGCAAGAACAGGAACTGTGGACTCTTCAAGGAATCAGAGGAGAAGAAATCAAAGTAGGGTGCCAGGTCATCAATAGGGTAGCTTATGAGAGACCAGATGTAATTAGTGTCTGAACCTCCCCTGGTGTATATGAACACCAGGAAGTCTGTGATAACCTAAGTGAATCAGACTGTTGGTGTAATTTCACCTTGATACAGCCTGTAGAAGTGACCTGCCTTTGAGCTCGAATTAATATCAGACTTTCATTTGAATTCAAAGTGGATGTGACTGAACAACAGCTATTATTCAATCCAGAATGGTCTCTCAAATGTGTGGAGTTGATAATGCAAATTAACATCTGAAAAATCCAACCAGCCTGCTCCTCCATCCTAAAAACTCCCTTTGAAGGCTGGACACTGCACTTTTTACCACAGCAGGGCTTTATACACCCCATACTAGTTCAGACTAAAACAGGCATATCTCAGGAGCCGAACAAGAAAGGAAGGAGCCAGCTCTCCTGGTGCCTAAAACCAGGAACACCTAGAAATCAGTTTCCTTAAGTCATTTTCCAAGCCGGTTGGCTGAACACTCAGGCAATGACTGGTAAAGGGTGCTGAACTGCAGGTGGTAAATTAACCCAAGAAAGGAAGGTGATTTTTTTTTATAGCTATCCATTTTCCTACTGAGATTTGGATCAGTGATTGTCCCAGTCTGAGGTGGTTGGATTCTGCTTAAAAGAGGTAGAGAGAGAGACCCCCCTCAGAGCTCAGCAGCAGGCTGTAGGATTTTGAGCATCACTTTTGTGCTGAGTGTTTCAAGTAGCAGAAACCTGATCCCAGTTTCTTCTGAGGCACTGCAATGAATTTAGGCTCTTCTCTCAGACTTCCCCTTAATTATTTACTTGAGGCTTGGACCTGAAGCTAGGGGCAAGGTGGGTGAGGTTTCGTAGACCAGGAGAGACATTCCTGCTTGCCACACATCTGGGAAATCAGGTGCTCTGGAGGGGGAAGGAGATTCCTGAGGTCTCTACATTTCAGAACAAACATCTGCCTCAAATATGACCTAAACCTCTGTCAGATACACTTGTGAAGTGTGTCTGAATTTGCAGTGTGAGCCCAGCACATCCCTCTGGCAGGGAGGGATGGTCATAAACAGAAAGCAGTTCCTGTTCCCCATAACAAACATCTAACTGGCATATTAGGGACAAGATTAGGAGTTTTAAATGGAATTGATTCAGAAATACTGGTGAATAAACTGGCCACTGCAGCAGGTGGCCTAACAAAATTGAAGCAGCCTTTATAGTAATCTCTATTGGCATTAGGAACTAGCCAGTGACAGATTTCAAAAGTACTGCCAAAGTAAGGAAGTATGAAAAGGCCGGGGACCAAGACCACAAGTTGATAGTAGAAGCACTTAGTATAGTTCAAGATAATGTGTCTTTAGCTTTCAGTTGTATACAAGCACAGTTATGGATACAAGCAACAGCAGCTCTGATCATATGGGAAAGGGGTGAAGGTAATTTTCCAGCTGAAATTCAAGAAATTGTGTTGGATAATGCAATTGATTTTGAAAGGAACTTTCTGTCCTGGCAGACTATGTTGAATTTCACCTATGATCGTGTTTCTAATGTGGCAACTGCCTTTGTGCTTACCATACATAATGCCACTGTTTATGTTATCCATCCCATCATTGCCCTAGGATTAAACCATGAAAAAACAATACTCTATCCTTCAGAACATGGAGTGTGGGCACAAAAGATGAATGGAAAGTGGCAGACAGTAAACTTGGAATCCTGCATTACTAGAGAACAGATGGGATTCATTTGTGAAAGCAATACTATTAATGCTCAGGATGTGTGTTTGGACACTGAGCAGAGTATTTGTCACTTCAAAATTCATCCAGTCACTGACCAGAAAACTGTGCTCGTATATACTGGAAAAGGGGGTATGCTTGAGAAGGAGACAGAGAAAGAAAAACAGAAAAGACCACAAGGTCGATTTGCCCCCGACTTAGAAATTCCTTTGATAAAGAAGAACTGGTGCTAAATGTCACACGGAATGAATATGTATGAACTTATTGTGAAACTGTATGCATATGCATTTGGAAGGGGGATAAAAGAAGACCCGAGGTCTTCAGAAGTACGCATGCCTTGTTGGGGGACTTGCGTCCGGCGCGCGTCGCAAATAAACATACCGGGCTTTACAACTTTTATAAAGTTGTGAGGTTTCTTCTTTTCTCCGCAAAAAAATTTGTTGCATATTTTATCAAATATACTTTCAAGCCAGATGGAGGAAGGAGGATGTGAGAATCCCTCCACCATCTTGCAACTTTTATGCAAGTAGGTTTTCAAGAAAATCATCATTTCTCTTTTAAATATGTCTGGAACAGACATGATGGTAGTGTCAACCTGTTAGAGTTTTTGTTGCTGGAAGAAGTTGTACAAAAGGATTGTTTTTTACATTGACCAGTTACTGAATCAAGCGCAGGAATACATTGGAAATTCAACTGGGGGTTCCTTTCCCCAGCAGACTACTTCTAGAACGAGCTTGTACACTCAAGCTGACTCTTTTGCTCTCTTTTTGTTTCTTTCCTGTTTTCTTGGCTTCTTTGCCACTATCTAGACAATTTTGGAACTTTTTCCCAACTGAAATGGTTTCAATAGTCTGATTGTGATCATACATTTTTACAAGGAATTTTTAAAATCTTTCCTCGAGTTAAGAAAGTCAAGGACTTAGGTCTTTTCCTTCCCTTATCAATATTGCAATGAAATTGATAAATAAAGACCAACTCTTTATTTTTGTTTTTAACCCAAGTAGATAATTCCCATCCATTAATCCATTTTGTGGACCAATAGTTGCCATTCTGATGGAAGTTGTCACTTCTTAACAATAGGCATTCGGTGACTATGTTGACAGCACTTTGGGTGAAGATCCTAACTGGTCTTAGATACACATAGGGAGAAATTTGCTCAGCCAGTGTCAGTCTTAAGCATGCGTATCAGAAGATCTTTCTAGAGCTGGGAATTTTCCCATGAAAGGGATTCAGTTAGGGAAGAGATACTTGTCCCAGAATTTTACATTCTTCTTGAACACTGCTTAAAGAACTTAGATGCCATGTCCATTTGGATCTCTGTCTGCAAAGAACTTTGTCATGCCAGTGCTTGAAATGCATCTTGAAGAGAATTCACTAGCACAGAATGAATGAGAGTGGAAGGGGTTGGTGGGGCTAACCAGGCCCAACCCCCCTGCCTAAACCAGGATACCTAGAGCCTCTTGCCCAGGATTCTATCTGGGTGTACTTTTAATGTCTTCAAAGATCCAGGCTCCACAATCTTTCTGGGCAGTCTGTGCCGTGGTTCAGTCACCCTCACAGTAAAGAATCATTTACTGATGTTCAAAGGCAATCTCCTGTATTTTAGTGTGTGCCCACTGCCTCTTGTCTTTTCACTCAGCATCACTGAAAAGACACTGATTCCCTCCCCTTTGCACTATTGCTTCCATATGTATGTGTGCTGCCATGTAGAGATATGTCAAAAACCTCCCTGAAGCCCAGGCAGATAATATTCCCTTCATCTACCAGTCAAGTTGATTCATCAGAGGAGTTTAAATTGATGTGCAGGATGAAATTCCCCTGAAAAATGATGCTAACTACATTATTATGTCGTCTTTCATGTGCCTGGTAAGGTTTTCCAGGAAGAGCTTCTTCATTAACTTCCTGGGGATAAAAAAGAGGCTGGCTGGTTTGTACTATTGCGAGTCCCCCTAATTGCCTTTTTTGAAGATGGGTGTCATTTGCTTACATCCAGTCCTTAGCCTCCCTTGTCGTCTAAACCTTAGAAGAAATCTTTTCCACTATGCCTGGCTAGGAAAAACTGTGCCAGCACAGAAAACAACTCCCATCATGTTCTAGACGTTGCACGGAGGTCTGCCAAGTGTTTGGCAGGAAGAAAAGGAAAGTTGTCCAAAACAGCTTCCAATCGAATGTTCATGTGATTGGAAAAGTCAGGAGAGTGCAAAGGTACTGTTTTCTATCAGTTGGCAAGCTGCGCACACAATCCCAGTGTTGTACAGCTTCCTTCTTCACCTTCCCGAAGCTGCCGCTCTCTCCGGCTCCCCGAGGCGAAAAAGCGGCTACTTCGCGCAAAGACGATTGTGCCGGTCACAGTGCTCTCCTTAGCGCGGCTTCTGCGGAAAGACGCCCGGGAGCAGTTTTTAGCTCCGGAGAGCATCGTACTTTCGTGTTTAGCGTCTTTTGTAGTCTACATCTTAGCAGAAAGCTTTTCCACTATGTCTGGCTAGGAAAAACTGTGCCAGCACAGAAAACAACTCCCATCGTGTTCTAGACGTTGCATGGAGGTCTGCCAAGTGTTTGGGAGGAAGAAAAGAAATATTGTCTAAAAAAGCTTCCGCAGGATGGTTCCCAGCCAAGGTGGGATCAGTACCAAGAGGGGCTGGTTTGATAGGACCAAGTGGCTCCTGCTATCTTCCATCTAGAACCGGGGCAGATGAGTTTTGCTTGCCAGGGAAAAGGGCCGTGGTTTGTGTTTCGGGACCTGTGGCTGTGAGTGGCCGCCTGGCTCCTGAAAATCCACGATACGCAGCATGGTTGCCGGACCCAAGGTTGCACCGCTGCCAAGTCCGGCTGGTTTGATAGTACCAAGTGGCTTCTGCAATCTGCAATCCAGAAGTGGGGCAGGTTAGTTTTGTTTGCCGGGGAAACGGGCCGAGGTTTGTGTTTGAGGGCCTGCGGCTGAGAGTGGCCGGCTGGCTCCTGAAAATCCACGATATGCAGGCTGGTTCCCAGACAAAAGTTGGAACCAGTGCCAGGTCGGGCTAGTTTGATAGTACCAAGTGCCGCCTGCAATCTGTCATCCAGAAGAGGGGCAGGTGAGTTTTGTTTTCCAAGGAAACGGGACCAGGTTCTTGTCTGGAGGCCTATGGCCGGTAGTGGCCGGCTGGTCCCTGATAATCTGCGATAGGCAGGATGGTTCCCAGACCCAAGGTGGCACCAGTGCCAAGTCGGGCCGGTTTGACAGTACCAAGTGGCTCTTGCAATCTGCCATGCAGAAGCGGGGCAGTTGAGTTTTGTTTGCCAGGGAAACGGGCCGTGGTCTCTGTCTGGGGGCATATGGCCTGGAGTGAACGGCTGGCTCCTGAAATCTAGGATAGGCAGGATTTTTGCCAGACCGAAGGTGGTACCAGTGCCAAGTCGGGCTTTTTTGGTAGTGCCTAGTGGGTCCTGCAATCTGCAAACCACAAGTGGGGCAGGTGAGTTTTGTTTGCCAGAGAAAGCGGCCGTGCTTTGTGTTTGATGGCCTGTGGCTGAGAGTGGCCGATTGGCTCCTGAAAACCCACGATAGGCAGGATGGTTCCCAGACCTAAGGTGGCACCAGTGCCAAGTCGGGCTTGTTTGATAGTACCAAGTGGCTCCTGCCATCTGCCATCCAGAAGCGGGGCAGCTGAGTTTTGTTTGCAAGGGAAAAGGGCCGTGGTTTGTGTTTGGGAGCCTGTGGCTGGGAGTGACTGGCTGACTCCTGAAAATCCACGTTACGCAGGATGGTTGCCAGACCCAAGGTGGCACCAGTACCAAGATGGGCTTGTGTGATAGTTCCAAGTGGCTCCTGCAATCTGCCATCCAGAAGCGAGGCAGGTGAGTTTTGTTTGCCAGGGAAACGGCCTGAGGTTTCTGTCTGGGGGCCTATGGCTTGTAGTGGCCGGCTAGCTCCTGAAAATGTACGATAGGCAGGATGTTTGCCAGACCCAAGGTGGCACCAGTGCCAAGTCGGACTGGTATAAAGGTTACAAGTGGGTCCTGCAATCTGCCATCCAGAAGGAGATTCTGGATGGCAGATTGCAGGAGGCACTGGGTACTATCAAACCAGCCTGAATAGGCGCTGGTGCCACCTTGGTACTGGGAACCATCCTGCGTGTCGTAAATTTTCATGAGCCAGCTGGCCACTCCCAGCCACAGGCACCGAAACACAAACCACGGCCCGTTTCCCTGGCAAACAAAACTCAGCTGCCCTGCTTCGGCATGGAACATTGCAGGACCCACTTGGCACCTTTAAACCAGCCTGACTTGGCACTGGTGCCACCTTGGGTCTGGGAACGTTCCTGCCTATTGTAGATTTTTCAGGAGCCAGCTGTCCACTCCCTGTTATAGGCCCCCAGAAAAAAACCTCGGCCTGTTTCCCTGAAAAGAAAACTCACCTGCCTTGCTTCTGGATGGCAGATGGCAGGAGCCACTTGGTTCTATCAAACCAGCCCGACTAGGCACTGTTGCCACCTTGGATATGGGAATCATACTGCGAATCCTGGATTTTCAGGGTTAAGCCGGCCACTCCAAACCACCCACAATGAAACACAAGCCTTGGCCCATTTATCTGGCAAACAAAATTCAGCTACCTTGCTTCCGCATGGCAGATTGCAGGAGGCACTTGTTTATATCAAACCACCCGGATTTGGAAGTGGTGCCACCTAGGGTCTGGCAAACATCCTCGAATCGTGGATTTTAAGGCACCAGCCAGCCACTCCTGGCCATAGGCCCCCAGACATAAACCTCGGCAATTTTCCCTGGGAAACAAAACTAAGCTGCCCCGCTTCTGCAGTGCAGATTGCAGGAGGTACTTGGAAATATCAAACCAGCCCAATTTGGCACTGGTGCAAACTTGGGTCTGGCAACCATCCTGCATATCGTGTATTTTCAGGAGCCAGCCGTCCGCTCATGGCCACAGCAACCAAACAAAAACCACGGCCTTTTTCCCTGGCAAACAAAACTCACCTGCCCCACTTCTGGATGGCAGATTGGAGGAGCAACTTGGTACTGTTAACCAGCCCGTCTCTGTACTATTGCCACCTTGGGTCTCGCAACCATCGTGTGCATTGTGTATTTTCAGGTGCCAGCCGGCCACTCCCAGCCACAGTCCCCCAAACACAAACCATGGCCCTTTTCCCTGGCAAACAAAACTCACCTGCCCCGCTTCTGGATGGCAGATTGCAGGAGCTACTTTGTACTATCAAACCAGCCCGACTTTTCAATAATGCCACCTTGGGTCTGGGAACCATCCTGCCTATCGTGGATTTTAAGGAGCCAGCCGGCCACTCCCAGACACAGACCCGCAAACACAAACCACGGCCCTATTCTCTGGCAAAAAAAACTCAGCTGCCCCGCTTCTGGATGGCAGATTGCAGGACGCTCTTGGTACTATCAAACCAGCCCGACTTGGCACTGGTGCCACATTGGGTCTGGGAACCTTCCTGCATATCGTGGATTTTCAGGAGCCAGCCGGCCACTCTAGGACACAGATCCCCGAATCTAAACCTCGCCCTTTTCCCTTGCAAAAAATACTCACCTGCCCTGCTTCTGGATGGCAAATTGCAGGAGAAACATGGTACTGTCAAAGAAGCCCGACCTGGCACTGGTGCCTCCTTGGGTCTGGAAAACATCCTGCGAATCGTCGATTTTCAGGAGCCAGCCGGCCACTCACAGCAACAGGCCACGAATCACAAGGCATGGCACTTTTCTCTGGCAAACAAAACTTAGCGGCCCTGCTTCTGCATGGCAGATTGCAGGACCCACTAGGCACTACCAAAAAAGCCTGACGTGGCACTGGTGCCAGCTTTGGTCTGGGAACCATCCTGCCTATCGTAGATTTTCAGGAGCCAGCTGGCCACTCCCAGCCATAGGCCCCCAGACAAACACCTCTGCCTGTGTCCCTGGAAAACAAAACTCACCTGCCCCGCTTCTGGATGGAAGATTGAAGGGGCCACTTTGTACTATCAAACCAGCCCGACTTGGCACTGGTGCCACCTTGGGTCTGGGAACCATCCTGCGTGTCGTGGATTGTCAGGAGCCAGATGGCCACTCCCAGCCACAGGCCCCCAAACACAAACCACGGCCCTTTTCTTCGGCAAAAAAACCTCAGCTGCCCTACTTCTGAATGGCAGATTGCAGGAACCACTTGGTACTATAAAACAAGCCCGACTTGGCACTGGTGCCACATTGGGTCTGGGAACCATCCTGCATATCGTGGATTTTCAGGAGCCAGCCAGCCACTTGCAGCCACAGGCCCCCAAACACAAACCACGGCCCTTTTCCCTTGTAAAAAAAACGCAACTGCCCCACTTCTGGATGGCAGATTGCAGGAGCCACTTGTACCATCAAACAATCTTGACTTGGCGCTCATGTCATGTTGGGTCTGGGAAGCATCCTGCACATCAAAGAATTTAAGGAGCCAGCCTGCCATTCTCGGCCACAGATCCCCGAAACCAAACCTCGCCCGTTTCCCTTGCAAAAAATAATCACCTGCCCTGATCCTGAATGGCAGATTGCAGGAACCACTTGGCACTGTCAAACCAGCCTGACTTTGCACTGGTTGCACCTTGGGTCTGGGAAAACTCCTGCGTATCATGAATTTTCAGAAGCCAGCCGGCCACTCCCAGCCATATCCCCCCAAAAATAAACCACAGCCCGTTTCCCTGGCAAAAAAAACTTAGCTGCCCCGGTTCTAAATGGCAGATTGCAGGAGCCACTTGGTACTATAAAACCAGCCCGACTTGTCAGTATTGCTACCATGGGTCTGGGAAGCATCCTGCGTTTCGTGGATTTTCTTTGGCCAGCCGGCCACTCCCACACATAGGCCCCCAAACACAAACCACGGCCCTGTTCTCTGGCAAATAAAACTCAGCTGCCTCGCTTCTGGATAGCAGATTGCAGGAACAATTTGGCACTATCAAAAAAGCCTGACTGGACACGGCTGCCACCTTGGGTCTCGGAACCATCCTGCGTATTATGGATTTTCAGGGGCCAGCCGGCCACTCCCAACAATAGGCCCTCCAACAAAAATTACGGGCATTTTCCCTGGCAGGCAACACTGACATCCCCAGCTTCTAGATGGCAGATTCCAGGACCCACTTGGTACTATAAAAAAAGCCTGACCTGGCACTGGTGCCACCTTGGGTCTGGGAACCATCCTGCGTGTCGTGGATTTTCAGGGGCCAGCCGGCCTCACTCAGCCACAGGCACTCCAAGAAAAAAAACGTCCCTTTTCCTTGGCAAAAAAAACTCACCTGCCTCGCATCTGTATGGCAGATTGCAGGAGCCACTTGGTACTCTCAAACCAGCCCAACTTGGCACTGGTGCCACTTTGGGTCTGGTAACCATCCTGCCTATTGTAGCTTTTCAGGAGCCCGCCGGCCAATCCCAGCCATAGGGCCCTAGATACACACCTCAACCCGTGTCCCTGTCAAACAAAACTCAGCTGCCCTGCTTCTGGATGGCAGATTGCTGGAGCCACTTGGTACTATCCAACAAGCCCGACTTGGAACTGGTGCCTCCTTGGGTCTGGGAACCATCCTGCATAACGTGGATTTTCAGGAGCCAGCCGGCCACTCCCAGCCACAGGCCCCAAAACAAAAACCACGGCCCGTTTCTCTGGCCAACAAAACTCAGCTGCCCCACTTGTGGATGGCAGATTGCAGGAGCCACTTGGATCTATCAAACCAGACCTACTTGGCACTAATGCCACCTTGGGTCTGGGAACCGTCCTGTGTATCATGCATTGTCGGGAGCCAGCCGGCCACTAGCAGCCCCAGGCCCTCCAACAAAATCCACCACCTTTCTCCCTGGAAACAAAACTCACCTGCCCCACTTGTGGATGGTAGATTGCACGAGACACTTTGTACTATCAAACCAGCCTGACTTGGCAGCGTTGGCACCTTGAATCTTGGAATCATCTTGCGTATCGTGGATGTTCAAGAGCTCGCCCGTCACTCCCTGCGACAGGAATTTTTATAATGGCATTTCATTTGATCCTCTCTCCTTTCCATATTGTTGTTAAGGATTAATTTTCAGGGTAGCAGAGGCATATGGCCATGCTGCATTTTGATGGTTTTGACTTTGGGAAAAATATTTTTTTTTATTTTTTTTTTAAGTCTCCATGCCATGTCCCTCATAACTTTCTCCCTATGTTGTGTACTCCTCGTTGACTTTTCCCCCTGCTTTTGCAACATCAGTGAGCTTAGTTTTGGCATGGGTTGGTCCTTTGCAATGCAGCTCATTTCCTCACAGGCCATTTTTTGAAGGCACAAAAATTCCCGATTTTCTGGTTTTTTTCAGTTGCATTTCATTTGATCCTATATCCTTTCCAGAGTGTTTGTAAGGCTTTCTTTTCAGTGTCGGAAGATTCCCGCTCTTTTCCCGAAATTTTCTTTTCGGGAAGGGAAAGGGAATCTTGCGATTTCAATGGGGACCAATAGAGGAATCTTTGGTGCTTGTCCCTGCCCTTGATGGCATGCCATGCCTTTTGATGGCTTTGACTTTGGGAAGGATTTTTTCATTTTTTTTTCATGTATCCATGCCATATCTGTCATATCTTCCCCTCCAAGTTGTGTCCTCCTCCTTGATGTTTTCCCAAGCTTTTGAAACATCTGTGAGCTTAGTTTTGGCATGTTTTTGTGTTTTGCACTGCACCTGATATAATTTCGGTCCATTTTCTTGTAATCGGGGAATTTCCCAAATTTTCTTTTTTTCTCCTCCAATTGCAATTCCTTTGATGCTATCTCCATTCCAGCGTCTTTGTAAGTCCTTCTTTTCTGTTTTGGCCTTCAGTGGGGATCAATTTTGGCAAGCTTTGCTGCATGTGCCTGCACTTGCTGGCGTAAGGCCTGACTTCATTTTGATGGTTTTGACATTGGGAAATTTTTTTTTTCTTTTTTTTTAGGTCTCCGAGCCATGACCCTCATATCTTTCTCTCTATGGTGTGTACTCCTCGTTGACTTTTCCCCATGCTTTTGATACGTCTTTGAGCTTAATTTTGGCATGTTTTGGTCCTTTTCACTGCACCTGATATAATCCCGCGCCATTATCTTAGAGTCACTAAATTTCCCAAATATTCTATTTCCTCCTCCAATTGCAATTCCTTTTATGGTGTCTCCATTCCAGAGTGTTTGTAACTCCTTCTTTTCTCTTTTGGCCTTCAGAGGGGATCAATTTTGGCAAGCATTGCTGCATGTGCCTGCACTTGCTGGCGTAAGGCCAGATTGCATTTTGATGGCTTTGACTTTGGCAAAGATTTTTTCCATTTTTGGTTGTTTTCTGAAATGTCCATGCCATGTCCCTCATATCTTGTCCCCTAAGTTTTGTCTCCCTCCTTGATTTTTGCCCCTTTTTTTATCCAAAATCTGTGAGCATTGTTTTTGCATGTATTGGTCCTTTGCAAGGCAGCTCATTTCCTCACAGGCCATTTTTTGAAGGCAAAAAAGTTCCTGATTTTCTAGTCTTTTTGAATTGCATTTCATTTGATCCTATCTCCTTTCCAGAGTGTTTGTAAGGCTTTCTTTCCAGGGTCGCAAGATTCCCTTTCCCTTTCCCGAAGGGAAATTTCATTTCCTTTCGGGAAGGGAATATTGCGATTTCAATGGGGACCAATAGAGGAATCTTTGGTGCTTGTCCCTGCCCTTGATGGCATGCCATGCCTTTTGATGGCTTTGACTTTGGGAAGGATTTTTTTCTTTTTTTTTTTTTTTTTTTCATGTATCCATGCCATGTCCCTCATATCATCCCGTCCAAGTTGTGTCCTCCTCGTTGATGTTTTTTTCCCTTCTTTTGAAACATCTGTGAGCTTAGTTTTAGCATGTTTTTGTGTTTTGCACTGCACCTGACATAATCCGGGTCCATTTTCTTCTAATCGGGGAATTTCCCAAATTTTCTTTTTTTCTCCTCCAATTGCAATTCCTTTGATGCTATCTCCATTCCAGCGTGTTTGTAAGTCCTTCTTTTCCCTTTTGGCCTTCAGTGGGGATCAATTTTGGCAAGCTTTGCTGCATGTGCCTGCACTTGATGGCATATGTCCATCCTGCATTTTGATGGTTTTGACTTTGGGAAAAATTTTTTTGTTTTTCTTTTTTTTTTTAAGTGTGCATGCCATGTCCCTCATATCTTTCTCCCTATGGTGTGTACTCCTCGTTGACTTTTCCCCCTGCTTTTGCAACATCGGTGAGCTTTGTTATGGCATGTGTTGGTCCTTCGAACTGCACCTGATATAATCCCGGGCCATTTTCTTAGAGTCACTACATTTCCCAAATATTCTTTTTCCTCCTCCAATTGCAATTCCTTTGATTGTGTCTCCATTCCAAAGTGTTCGTAGGTCCTTCTTTTCTCTTTTGGCCTTCACTGAGGATCAATTTTTGCAAGCTTTGCTGCATGTGCCTGCACTTGCTGGCATATGGCCATCCTGCATTTTGATGGTTTTGACATTGGGAAAATATTTTTTTTTTCTGTTTCTTTAAGTGTCCATGCCATGTCCGTCCTATCTTTCTCCCTATGGTGTGTACTCCTCGTTGACTCTTCCCCCTGCTTTTGCAACGTCGGTGAGCTTTGTTTTGGCATGTGTTGGTCCTTTGCAATGCAGCTCATTTCCTCACAGGCCATTTTTTGAAGGCACAAAAATTCCCGATTTTCTGGTTTTTTTCAATTGCATTTCATTTGATCCTATCTCCTTTACAGAGTGTTTGTAAGGCTTTCTTTTCAGGGTCGCAAGATTCCCTTTCCCTTCCCGAAGGGAATTTTCATTTTATTTCTGGGAGGGAAAGGGAATCTTGCAATTTCAATGGGGACCAATAGAGGAATCTTTGGTGCTTGTCCCTGCTCTTCATGGCATGCCATGCCTTTTGATGGCTTTGACTTTGCAAAGGATTTTTTTCTTTTTTTTTTTTTTTCATGTATCCATGCCATGTCCCTCATATCTTCCCCTCAAAGTTGTGTCCTCTTCCTTGATGCTATCCCCTTATTTTGACACATCTGTGAGCTTAGTTTTGGCATGTTTTTGTGTTTTGCACTGCACCTGATAGAATCCCGGTCCATTTTCTTGTAATCGGGGAATTTCCCCAATTTTCTTTTTTTCTCCTCCAATTGCAATTCCTTTGATGCTATCTCAATTCCAGCGTGTTTGTAAGTCCTTCTTTTCTGTTTTGGCCTTCAGTGGGGATCAATTTTGGAAAGCTTTGCTGCATGTGCCTGCACTTGCAGGCATATGGCCATCCTGCATTTTGATGGTTTTGACTTTCGGAAAAATTTTTTTCTTTCTATTTTTTTTAAAGTCTCCAGGCCATGTCCCTCATATCTTTCTCCCTACGGTGTGTACTCCTCGTTGACTTTTCCCCCTGCTTTTGCAATATCGGTGAGCTTAATTTTCGCATGTGTTGGTCCTTTGAAATGCAGCTCATTTCCTCACTAGCCATTTTTTGAAGACACAAAAATTCCCGATTTTCTGGTTTTTTTCAATTGCATTTCATTTGATCCTATCTCCTTTCCAGAGTGTTTGTAAGGCTTTCTTTTCAGGGTCGCAAGATTCCCTTTCCCTTCCCGAAGGGAAATTTCATTTTTTTCAGGAAGGGAAAGGGAATCTTGCGATTTCAATGGGGACCAATAGAGGAATCTTTGGTGCTTGTCCCTGCCCTTGATGGCATGCCATGCCTTTTGATGCCTTTGACTTTGGGAAGGATTTTTTTCTTTTTTTTTTTTTTTTTCACGTATCCATGCCATGTCCCTCATATCTTTCTCTCTGCGTTGTGTCCTCCTTATTGATGTTTTTCCCCTGCTTTTGAAACATCTGTGAGCTTAGTTTTGGCATGTTTTTTTGTTTTGCGCTGCACCTGTAATAATCCCGGTCCATTTTCTTGTAATCGGGGAATTTCCCAAATTTTCTTTTTTTCTCCTCCAATTGCAATTCTTTTGATGCTATCTCCATTCCAGCGTGTTTGTAAGTCCTTCTTTTCTGTTTTGGCCTTCAGTGGGGATCAATTTTGGCAAGCTTTACTGCATGTGCCTTCACTTGATGGCATATGGCCATCCTACATTTTGATGGTTTTGACTTTAGGAAAATTTTTTTTTTTCTTTTTTTTTAAAGTCTCTGGGGCATGTCCCTAATATCTTTCTCCCTATGGTGTGTACCCCTCGTTTAATTTTCCCCCTGCTTTTCCAACATCGGTGAGCTTAGTTTTGGCATGTTTTTCTCCTTTGCACTGGACCTCTTATAATCCCGGGCCATTTTCTTAGAGTCACTACATTTCCCAAATATTCTTTTTCCTCCTCCAATTGCAATTCCTTTGATGGTGTCTCCATTCCAGAGTGTTCGTAGGTCCGTCTTTTCTCTTTTGGCCTTAAGTGGGGATCAATTTTTGCAAGCTTTGCTGCATGTGCCTGCACTTGCTGGCATAAGGCCTGCCTTCATTTTGATGGCTTTGGCTTTGGCAAAGATTTTTTCCATTTTTGGTTGTTTTCTGAAGTGTCCATGCCATGTCCCTCATATCTTGCCCCCTATGTTTTGTCTCTATCCTTGACATTTCCCCCTGCTTTTGGAAAATCTCTGTGCTTAGTTTTGGCATGTGTTGGTCCTTTGCAATGCAGCTCATTTCCTCACAGGCCATTTTTTGAAGGCATAAAAATTCCCGATTTTCTGTTTTTTTTCAATTGCATTTCATTTGATCCTATCTCCTTTCCAGAGTGTTTGTAAGGCTTTCTTTTCAGGGTCGCAAGATTCCCTTTCCCTTCCCGAAAGGAAATGAAATTTCCTTTTGGAAAGGGAAAGAGAATCTTGCTATTTCAATGGGGACCAATAGAGACCAGTGTCAAGTCGGACTGGTTTATAGTAACAAGTGGCTCCTGCAATCTGCCTTCCAGAAGCGTGGCAGTTGAGTTTTGTTTACCAGGAGAAAGGGCCGTTGTTTGTGTTTTAGGGCCTGCGCCTGGGAGCGACCGGCTAGCTCCTGAAAATCCACGATACGCAGGATGTTTCTCAGACCCATGGTGGCAACCCTGCCAAGTCGGGCTGGTTTGATAGTACCAAGTGGCTCCGGCAATCTGCCATCCAGAAGTGGGGCAGGTGAGTTCTAATTGCCAGGGAAAGAGACCGAGGTTATTTTTTGCGGCCTGTGGCAGGGAGTGACCGTCTAGCTCCTGAAAATCCACGATACACAGGATGTTTCCAAGACCCATGGTGGTAACACTACAAAGTCGGGCTGGTTTGATACTACCAAGTGGCTGCTGCAATCTGCCAAAAGAAGCGGGGCAGCTGCGTTTTGTTTGCCAGGGAAACAGGCCGAGGTTTGTGTCTGAGGGCCTATGGCCGGCAGTGTCCATCTGGTTCTGGAAAATCTACGATAGGCAGGGTGGTTCCCAGACCCAAGGTGTCACCAGTGCCAAGTCGTGCTGGTTTGATAGCACCAAGTGCCTCCTGCAATCTGCCATCCAGGAGAGGGCTAGGTGAGCTGTTTTTGCCAGAGAAAAGGGCCGTGGTTTTTGTTTGGTGGCCTGTGGGTAGGAGTGGCCGGCTGGCTCCTGAAAATCTACGATTCGCAGGATGATTTAGAGACCCAAGGTGGCAACAGTGCCAGGTGTGGCTGGTTTGATTGTACCAAGTGCCTCCTGCATTCTACCATCCAGAAGCGGGGCAGGTGAGTTGTGTTTTTCAGGGAAACAGGCCGAGGCTTGTGTCTGAGGGCCTATGCCCCGGAGTGGACGGCTGGTTCCTTAAAATCTACCATACGCAGGATGGTTCTCAGGTTCTCAGACCCAAGGTGGAACCTGTACCAAGATTAGCTGGTTTGATCGTTTCAAGTGGCTCGTGCCATCTGCAATCAAGAAGCAGGGCAGGAGAGTTTTTTTTGCCAGAGAAAAGGGCCATGGTTTCCGTTTGGTGGCCTGTGGCTGGGAGTGGCCGGCCGTCTCCTGAAAATCCACGTTATGCAGGATGGTTGCCAGACCCAAGGTGGCACCAGTACCAAGACGGGCTAGTTTGATAGTAACAAGTGACTCCTGCAATCTGCCATCCAGAAGTGGGGAAGCTGAGTTTTGTTTGCCAGAGTAAAGGGCCGAGGTTTGTGTTTGGGGACATATGGCTTGGAGTGGCCGGCTGCCTCTTTTAAATCCACGATACGCAGGATGGTTCCCAGACCCAAGGTGGCACCAGTGCAAAATTGGGCTGGTTTGATAGTACCAAGTTGCTCCTGCAATCTGCAAACCAAAAGTGGGGCAGGTGACTTTTGTTTGCCAGGGAAAAGGGCCGTGGTTTGTGTTTGGGGGCCTGTGGCTTGGAGTGGCCGGCCGTCTCCTGAAAATCCACGTTACGCTGGATGGTTTCCAGACCCAAGGTGGAACCAGTGCCAAGTCGGGCTGCTTTGATAGTACCAAGTGGCTCCTGCAATCTGCCATCCAGAAGCTGGGCCGGTGAGTTTTTTTGCCTGGGAAAAGAGCCATGGTTTGTGTTTGGGGACCTATGGCTGGGAGTGGCCGTCAGGCTCCTGAAAATACACGATAGGCAGGATGGTTCCCAGACCCAAGGTGGCAACAGTGCCATGTCGGGCTGGTTTGATAGTACCAAGTGGCTCCTGCAATCTGCAACCCAGAAGCAAGGCAGCTGAGTTTTGTTTGCCAGGGAAAAGGGCCGTGGTTTGTGTTTGCGAGCCTGTGGCTTGGAGAGGCCGGCTGGCTTCTGAAAATCCACGATAAGTAGGATGGTTCCCTGACTCAAGGTGGCACCAGTGCCAAGTCGGGCTGGTTTAATAGTACCAAGTGGCTCCTGCAATCTGCCACCCAGAAGCGGGGCAGCTGAGTTTCGTTTGCCAGGGAAAAGGGTCGTGGTTTGTGTTTGCGAGCCTGTGGCTTGGAGAGGCCGGCTGGCTTCTGAAAATCCACGATAAGTAGGATGGTTCCCTGACTCAAGGTGGCACCAGTACCGAGTCGAGATTGTTTGATAGTACCAAGTGTCTCCTGCAATCTGCCATCCAGAAGTGGGGCACCTGAGTTTTGTTTGCCAGGGAAATGGGCGAAGGTTTGTCTCTGGGGGCTTATGGCCTTCAGTGTCCGGATGGTTCCTTAAAATCTACGATAGGCAGGATGGCTCCCAGACCCAAGGTGGCACCATTGCCAAATCGAATTGGTTCTGTAGTAACAAGTGTCTCCTGCAATATGCCATCCAGAAGCTGGGCCGCTGAGTTTTGTTCACCAGGGAAAAGGGCCGTGGTTTTTGCTTGGGCCCTATTGCCTGGTGTGGCCGGGTGGCCCCTAAAAATCTACGATAGGCAGGATGGTTCTCAGACCCAAGCTGGCACCAGTTTCAAATCAGGCTGGTTTTGTAGTACCAAGTGGCTCCTGCAATCTGCCATCCAGAAGCGGGGCAGCTGAGTTTTGTTTGCCAGGGAAATTGGCTGTGGTTTGTTTTTGGGAGCCTGTGGCTGGGTGTGGCCGGCTGTCTCCTGAAAATCCACGTTACGCAGGATGTTTGCCAGACCCATTGTGGCACTAGTACCAAGACGGGCTGGTTTGATAGCACCAAGTAGCTCCTGCGATCTGCCATCCAGAAGTGGGGCAGGTGAGTTTTGTTCGCCAGGGAAACTGGCGAAGGTTTGTCTCTGCGGGCTTATGGCCTGCAGTGTCCGGATGGTTCCTTAAAATCTACGATAGGCAGGATGGTTCCCAGACCCAAGGTGGCACCAGTGCCGAGTCAGGCTGGTTTGATTATACCAAGTTCCTCCTGCAATCTGTCATCCAGAAGACGGGCAGGTGCGTTTTGTTTGCCAGGGAAAGGGGCCAGGGTTTGAGTTTGGGTGGCTATGGATGGGAGTGGCTGGCTGGCTCCTGACAATCCTCGTTATGCAGGCTGGTTCCCAGACCCAAGGTGGCACCAGTGCCAAGTCGGGCTGGTTTGATAGTACCAAGTGGCTCCTGCAATCTGTCATCCAGAAGCGGGGCAGGTGAGTTTTGTTTGCCAGGGTAACGGGCCAAGGTTTGTCTCTGGGAGACAATTGCCTGCAGTGTCTTTCTGGTTCCTGAAAATCAACGATAGGCAGGATGGTTCCAAAACCCAAGATGGCAGCAGTGCCAAGTCGGGTTGCTTTGATATTACCAAGTGCCTCCTGCAATCTGCCATCCAGAACAGGGGCAGGTGAGTTTTGTTTGCCAGGGAAAAGGGCCGTGGTTTGTGTTCGTGCGCCTATGCCTGGGAGTGGCCAGCTGGCTCCTGAAAATCCACGATACGCAGGATAGTTCACAGACCCAAGGGGGCAACACTGCCAAGTCAGGCTGATTTTGCAGTTCCAAGGGGCTCCAGCAATCTGCCTTCCAGTAGCGGGGCAGGTGATTTTTGTTTGACAGAGAAAAGGGCCGAGGTTTGTTTCTGGCAGCCTCTGGCTGGGAGTGACGGGCCAGCTCCTGAAAATCCAAGATACGCATGATGTTTCCAGACCCATGTAGCAACACTGCCAAGTCGGGCTGGTTTGATAGTACCAAGTGGCTCGTGCCATCTGCCATCCAGAAGCTGGGCCGGTGAGTTTTGTTTGCCAGGGAAAAGGGCCGTGGTTTGTGTTTGGGGGCCTGTGGCATGGAGTGGCCGGCTGGCCCCTGAAATTCTACAACAGGCAGGATGGTTCCCAGACCCAAGGTGGCACCAGTGCCATGTCTGGCTGGTTTGACAGTACCAAGTGCTTCCTGCAATCTGCCATCCAGAAGCGGGGCAGCTGAATTTTGTTTGCCAGGGAAAATGGCCGTGGTTTGTGTTTGGGAGCCTGCAGCTGGGAGTGGCCGGCTGTCTCCTGAAAATCCACGTTACGCAGGATGGTTGCCAGACCCATTGTGGCACCAGTACCAAGACGGGATTGTTTGATAGTACCAAGTGGATCCTGCAATCTGCCATCCAGAAGTGGGGCAGCTGAGTTTTGTTTGCCAGGGAAATGGGCGAAGGTTTGTCTCTGGGGGCTTATGGCCTTCAGTGTCCGGATGGTTCCTTAAAATCTACGACAGGCAGGATGGCTCCCAGACCCAAGGTGGCACCACTGCCAAATTGAATTGGTTCTGTAGTAACAAGTGGCTCCTGAAATATGCCATCCAGAAGCGGGGCAGCAGAATTTTGTTTGCCAGGGAAAAGGGCCTTTGTTTTTGTTGGGGACCTGTGGCCGGGTGTGGGTCCTGCAATCTGCCATCAAGAAACGGGGCAGTTGAGTTTTATTTGGAAGAGAAAGGGGCCGTAGTTTGTGTTTTAGGTCCTGTGGCTGGGAGTGGCCGGCTGGCTCCTGAAAATCCACGATACGCAAGATGGTTCCCAGACCCAAGGTGGCACCAGTGCCAAGTCGGGCTGGTGTGATATTACCAAGTCCCTCCTGCAATCTGCCATTCAGAAGAGGGGCAGGTGAGTTTTGTTTGCCAGGGAAAATAGCCATGGTTTGTGTTTGGGGGCCTTTGGCTGGGAGTGGCCAGCTGGCTCATGAACATCTACGATAGGCAGGATGGTTCCCAGACCTAAGGTGGCACCAGTGCCAAGTCGGGCTGGTTTGATAGTAAGAAGTGGCTCCTGCAATCTGCCATCCAGAAGCGGGGCAGCTGAGTTTTTTTTGCAAGGGAAAAGCGCCGTTGTTTGTGTTTGGGGGCCTGTGGCTGGGAGTGGCCGGCTGGCTCCTGAAAATCCACGATAAGTAGGATGGTTGCCAGACCAATTGTGGCACCAGTACAAAGATGGGCTGGTTTGATAGTACCAAGTGGATCCTGCGATCTGCCATCCAGAAGTGGGGCAGGTGAGTTTTGTTTGCCAGGGAAACTGGCGAAGGTTTGTCTCTGCGGGCTTATGGCCTGCAGTGTCCGGATGGTTCCTTAAAATCTACGATAGGCAGGATGGTTCCCAGACCCAAGGTGGCACCAGTGCCGAGTCAGGCTGGTTTGATAGTACCAAGTTCCTCCTGCAATCTGTCATCCAGAAGACGGGCAGGTGCGTTTTGTTTGCCAGGGAAAGGGGCCAGGGTTTGAGTTTGGGTGGCTATGGATGGGAGTGGCTGGCTGGCTCCTGAAAATCCACGATACGCAGGATGGTTGCCAGACCCATGGTTGCACAAGTGCCAAGTCGGGCTAGTTTGATAGTTTCAAGTGGCCCCTGCAATCTGCCATCCAGAAGCGGGGCAGGTGAGTTTTGTTTGCAAGGGAAACGGGACCAGGTTCTTGTCTGGGGGCCTATGGCCGGTAGTGGCCGGCAGGTTCCTGAAAATCTACGATAGGCAGGATGATTTCCAGACCCAAGGTGGCACCAGTGCCAAGTCGAGCTGGTTTGACAGTACCAAGTGTCTCCTGCAATATGCCATCCAGAAGGTGGGCCGCTGAGTTTTGTTCACCAGGGAAAAGGGCCGTGGTTTTTGTTTGGGCCCTATTGCCTGGTGTGGCCGGGTGGCTCCTAAAAATCTACGATAGGCAGGATGGTTCTCAGACCCAAGCTGGCACCAGTTTCAAATCAGGCTGGTTTTGTAGTACCAAGTGGCTCCTGCCATCTGCCATCCAGAAGCGGGGCAGCTGAGTTTTGTTTGCCAGGGAAATTGGCTGTGGTTTGTGTTTGGGAGCCTGTGGCTGGGGGTGGCCGGCTGTCTCCTGAAAATTCACGTTACGCAGGATGTTTGCCAGACCCATTGTGGCACTAGTACCAAGACGGGCTGGTTTGATAGTACCAAGTGGCTCCTGCAATCTGTCATCCAGAAGTGGGGCAGGTGAGTTTTGTTTGCCAGGGTAACGGGCCAAGGTTTGTCTCTGGGAGACAATTGCCTGCAGTGTCTTTCTGGTTCCTGAAAATCAACGATAGGCAGGATGGTTCCAAAACCCAAGATGGCAGCAGTGCCAAGTCGGGTTGCTTTGATATTACCAAGTGCCTCCTGCAATCTGCCATCCAGAACAGGGGCAGGTGAGTTTTGTTTGCCAGGGAAAAGGGCCGTGGTTTGTGTTCGTGCGCCTATGCCTGGGAGTGGCCAGCTGGCTCCTGAAAATCCACGATACGCAGGATAGTTCACAGACCAGAGGGGGCAACACTGCCAAGTCAGGCTGATTTTGCAGTTCCAAGGGGCTCCAGCAATCTGCCTTCCAGTAGCGGGGCAGGTGATTTTTGTTTGACAGAGAAAAAGGCCGAGGTTTGTTTCTGGCAGCCTCTGGCTGGGAGTGACGGGCCAGCTCCTGAAAATCCAAGATACGCTGGATGTTTCCAGACCCATGTAGCAACACTGCCAAGTCGGGCTGGTTTGATAGTACCAAGTGGCTCGTGCCATCTGCCATCCAGAAGCTGGGCCGGTGAGTTTTGTTTGCCAGGGAAAAGGGCCGTGGTTTGTGTTTGGGGGCCTGTGGCATGGAGTGGCCGGCTGGCCCCTGAAATTCTACAACAGGCAGGATGGTTCCCAGACCCAAGGTGGCACCAGTGCCATGTCTGGCTGGTTTGACAGTACCAAGTGCTTCCTGCAATCTGCCATCCAGAAGCGGGGCAGCTGAATTTTGTTTGCCAGGGAAAATGGCCGTGGTTTGTGTTTGGGAGCCTGCAGCTGGGAGTGGCCGGCTGTCTCCTGAAAATCCACGTTACGCAGGATGGTTGCCAGACCCATTGTGGCACCAGTACCAAGACGGGATTGTTTGATAGTACCAAGTGGATCCTGCAATCTGCCATCCAGAAGTGGGGCAGCTGAGTTTTGTTTGCCAGGGAAATGGGCGAAGGTTTGTCTCTGGGGGCTTATGGCCTTCAGTGTCCGGATGGTTCCTTAAAATCTACGACAGGCAGGATGGCTCCCAGACCCAAGGTGGCACCACTGCCAAATTGAATTGGTTCTGTAGTAACAAGTGGCTCCTGAAATATGCCATCCAGAAGCGGGGCAGCAGAATTTTGTTTGCCAGGGAAAAGGGCCTTTGTTTTTGTTGGGGGCCTGTGGCCGGGTGTGGGTCCTGCAATCTGCCATCAAGAAACGGGGCAGTTGAGTTTTATTTGGATAGGAAAGGGGCCGTAGTTTGTGTTTTAGGTCCTGTGGCTGGGAGTGGCCGGCTGGCTCCTGAAAATCCACGATACGCAAGATGGTTCCCAGACCTAAGGTGGCACCAGTGCCAAGTCGGGCTGGTTTGATAGTAAGAAGTGGCTCCGGCAATCTGCCATTCAGAAGCGGGGCAGCTGAGTTTTTTTTGCAAGGGAAAAGGGCCGTTGTTTGTGTTTGGGGGCCTGTGGCTGGGAGTGGCCGGCTGGCTCCTGAAAATCCAGGATACACAAGATGGTTGCCAGACCAATTGTGGCACCAGTACAAAGACGGGCTGGTTTGATAGTACCAAGTGGCTCCTGCAATCTGCCATCCAGAAGTGGGGCAGGTGAGTTTTGTTTGCCAGGGAAACTGGCGAAGGTTTGTCTCTGCGGGCTTATGGCCTGCAGTGTCCGGATGGTTCCTTAAAATCTACGATAGGCAGGATGGTTCCCAGACCCAAGGTGGCACCAGTGCCGAGTCAGGCTGGTTTGATAGTACCAAGTTCCTCCTGCAATCTGTCGTCCAGAAGACGGGCAGGTGAGTTTTGTTTGCCAGGGAAAGGGGCCAAGGTTTGAGTTTGGGTGGCTATGGATGGGAGTGGCTGGCTGGCTCCTGAAAATCCACGATACGCAGGATGGTTGCCAGACCCATGGTTGCACAAGTGCCAAGTCGGGCTAGTTTGATAGTTTCAAGTGGCCCCTGCAATCTGCCATCCAGAAGCGGGGCAGGTGAGTTTTGTTTGCAAGGGAAACGGGACCAGGTTCTTGTCTGGGGGCCTATGGCCGGTAGTGGCCGGCAGGTTCCTGAAAATCTACGATAGGCAGGATGATTTCCAGACCCAAGGTGGCACCAGTGCCAAGTCGAGCTGGTTTGACAGTACCAAGTGTCTCCTGCAATATGCCATCCAGAAGGTGGGCCGCTGAGTTTTGTTCACCAGGGAAAAGGGCCGTGGTTTTTGTTTGGGTCCTATTGCCTGGAGTGGCCGGGTGGCTCCTAAAAATCTACGATAGGCAGGATGGTTCTCAGACCCAAGCTGGCACCAGTTTCAAATCAGGCTGGTTTTGTAGTACCAAGTGGCTCCTGCAATCTGCCATCCAGAAGCGGGGCAGCTGAGTTTTGTTTGCCAGGGAAATTGGCTGTGGTTTGTGTTTGGGAGCCTGTGGCTGGGGGTGGCCGGCTGTCTCCTGAAAATTCACGTTACGCAGGATGTTTGCCAGACCCATTGTGGCACTAGTACCAAGACGGGCTGGTTTGATAGTACCAAGTGGCTCCTGCAATCTGTCATCCAGAAGTGGGGCAGGTGAGTTTTGTTTGCCAGGGTAACGGGCCAAGGTTTGTCTCTGGGAGACAATTGCCTGCAGTGTCTTTCTGGTTCCTGAAAATCAACGATAGGCAGGATGGTTCCAAAACCCAAGATGGCAGCAGTGCCAAGTCGGGTTGCTTTGATATTACCAAGTGCCTCCTGCAATCTGCCATCCAGAACAGGGGCAGGTGAGTTTTGTTTGCCAGGGAAAAGGGCCGTGGTTTGTGTTCGTGCGCCTATGCCTGGGAGTGGCCAGCTGGCTCCTGAAAATCCACGATACGCAGGATAGTTCACAGACCCAAGGGGGCAACACTGCCAAGTCAGGCTGATTTTGCAGTTCCAAGGGGCTCCAGCAATCTGCCTTCCAGTAGCGGGGCAGGTGATTTTTGTTTGACAGAGAAAAGGGCCGAGGTTTGTTTCTGGCAGCCTCTGGCTGGGAGTGACGGGCCAGCTCCTGAAAATCCAAGATACGCATGATGTTTCCAGACCCATGTAGCAACACTGCCAAGTCGGGCTGGTTTGATAGTACTAAGTGGCTCGTGCCATCTGCCATCCAGAAGCTGGGCCGGTGAGTTTTGTTTGCCAGGGAAAAGGGCCGTGGTTTGTGTTTGGGGGCCTGTGGCATGGAGTGGCCGGCTGGCCCCTGAAATTCTACAACAGGCAGGATGGTTCCCAGACCCAAGGTGGCACCAGTGCCATGTCTGGCTGGTTTGACAGTACCAAGTGCTTCCTGCAATCTGCCATCCAGAAGCGGGGCAGCTGAATTTTGTTTGCCAGGGAAAATGGCCGTGGTTTGTGTTTGGGAGCCTGCAGCTGGGAGTGGCCGGCTGTCTCCTGAAAATCCACGTTACGCAGGATGGTTGCCAGACCCATTGTGGCACCAGTACCAAGACGGGATTGTTTGATAGTACCAAGTGGATCCTGCAATCTGCCATCCAGAAGTGGGGCAGCTGAGTTTTGTTTGCCAGGGAAATGGGCGAAGGTTTGTCTCTGGGGGCTTATGGCCTTCAGTGTCCGGATGGTTCCTTAAAATCTACGACAGGCAGGATGGCTCCCAGACCCAAGGTGGCACCACTGCCAAATTGAATTGGTTCTGTAGTAACAAGTGGCTCCTGAAATATGCCATCCAGAAGCGGGGCAGCAGAATTTTGTTTGCCAGGGAAAAGGGCCTTTGTTTTTGTTGGGGGCCTGTGGCCGGGTGTGGGTCCTGCAATCTGCCATCAAGAAACGGGGCAGTTGAGTTTTATTTGGAAGAGAAAGGGGCCGTAGTTTGTGTTTTAGGTCCTGTGGCTGGGAGTGGCCGGCTGGCTCCTGAAAATCCACGATACGCAAGATGGTTCCCAGACCCAAGGTGGCACCAGTGCCAAGTCGGGCTGGTGTGATATTACCAAGTCCCTCCTGCAATCTGCCATTCAGAAGAGGGGCAGGTGAGTTTTGTTTGCCAGGGAAAATAGCCATGGTTTGTGTTTGGGGGCCTTTGGCTGGGAGTGGCCAGCTGGCTCATGAACATCTACGATAGGCAGGATGGTTCCCAGACCTAAGGTGGCACCAGTGCCAAGTCGGGCTGGTTTGATAGTAAGAAGTGGCTCCTGCAATCTGCCATCCAGAAGCGGGGCAGCTGAGTTTTTTTTGCAAGGGAAAAGCGCCGTTGTTTGTGTTTGGGGGCCTGTGGCTGGGAGTGGCCGGTTGGCTCCTGAAAATCCACGATAAGTAGGATGGTTGCCAGACCAATTGTGGCACCAGTACAAAGATGGGCTGGTTTGATAGTACCAAGTGGATCCTGCGATCTGCCATCCAGAAGTGGGGCAGGTGAGTTTTGTTTGCCAGGGAAACTGGCGAAGGTTTGTCTCTGCGGGCTTATGGCCTGCAGTGTCCGGATGGTTCCTTAAAATCTACGATAGGCAGGATGGTTCCCAGACCCAAGGTGGCACCAGTGCCGAGTCAGGCTGGTTTGATAGTACCAAGTTCCTCCTGCAATCTGTCATCCAGAAGACGGGCAGGTGCGTTTTGTTTGCCAGGGAAAGGGGCCAGGGTTTGAGTTTGGGTGGCTATGGATGGGAGTGGCTGGCTGGCTCCTGAAAATCCACGATACGCAGGATGGTTGCCAGACCCATGGTTGCACAAGTGCCAAGTCGGGCTAGTTTGATAGTTTCAAGTGGCCCCTGCAATCTGCCATCCAGAAGCGGGGCAGGTGAGTTTTGTTTGCAAGGGAAACGGGACCAGGTTCTTGTCTGGGGGCCTATGGCCGGTAGTGGCCGGCAGGTTCCTGAAAATCTACGATAGGCAGGATGATTTCCAGACCCAAGGTGGCACCAGTGCCAAGTCGAGCTGGTTTGACAGTACCAAGTGTCTCCTGCAATATGCCATCCAGAAGGTGGGCCGCTGAGTTTTGTTCACCAGGGAAAAGGGCCGTGGTTTTTGTTTGGGCCCTATTGCCTGGTGTGGCCGGGTGGCTCCTAAAAATCTACGATAGGCAGGATGGTTCTCAGACCCAAGCTGGCACCAGTTTCAAATCAGGCTGGTTTTGTAGTACCAAGTGGCTCCTGCCATCTGCCATCCAGAAGCGGGGCAGCTGAGTTTTGTTTGCCAGGGAAATTGGCTGTGGTTTGTGTTTGGGAGCCTGTGGCTGGGGGTGGCCGGCTGTCTCCTGAAAATTCACGTTACGCAGGATGTTTGCCAGACCCATTGTGGCACTAGTACCAAGACGGGCTGGTTTGATAGTACCAAGTGGCTCCTGCAATCTGTCATCCAGAAGTGGGGCAGGTGAGTTTTGTTTGCCAGGGTAACGGGCCAAGGTTTGTCTCTGGGAGACAATTGCCTGCAGTGTCTTTCTGGTTCCTGAAAATCAACGATAGGCAGGATGGTTCCAAAACCCAAGATGGCAGCAGTGCCAAGTCGGGTTGCTTTGATATTACCAAGTGCCTCCTGCAATCTGCCATCCAGAACAGGGGCAGGTGAGTTTTGTTTGCCAGGGAAAAGGGCCGTGGTTTGTGTTCGTGCGCCTATGCCTGGGAGTGGCCAGCTGGCTCCTGAAAATCCACGATACGCAGGATAGTTCACAGACCAGAGGGGGCAACACTGCCAAGTCAGGCTGATTTTGCAGTTCCAAGGGGCTCCAGCAATCTGCCTTCCAGTAGCGGGGCAGGTGATTTTTGTTTGACAGAGAAAAAGGCCGAGGTTTGTTTCTGGCAGCCTCTGGCTGGGAGTGACGGGCCAGCTCCTGAAAATCCAAGATACGCTGGATGTTTCCAGACCCATGTAGCAACACTGCCAAGTCGGGCTGGTTTGATAGTACCAAGTGGCTCGTGCCATCTGCCATCCAGAAGCTGGGCCGGTGAGTTTTGTTTGCCAGGGAAAAGGGCCGTGGTTTGTGTTTGGGGGCCTGTGGCATGGAGTGGCCGGCTGGCCCCTGAAAATCTACAACAGGCAGGATGGTTCCCAGACCCAAGGTGGCACCAGTGCCATGTCTGGCTGGTTTGACAGTACCAAGTGCTTCCTGCAATCTGCCATCCAGAAGCGGGGCAGCTGAATTTTGTTTGCCAGGGAAAATGGCCGTGGTTTGTGTTTGGGAGCCTGCAGCTGGGAGTGGCCGGCTGTCTCCTGAAAATCCACGTTACGCAGGATGGTTGCCAGACCCATTGTGGCACCAGTACCAAGACGGGATTGTTTGATAGTACCAAGTGGATCCTGCAATCTGCCATCCAGAAGTGGGGCAGCTGAGTTTTGTTTGCCAGGGAAATGGGCGAAGGTTTGTCTCTGGGGGCTTATGGCCTTCAGTGTCCGGATGGTTCCTTAAAATCTACGACAGGCAGGATGGCTCCCAGACCCAAGGTGGCACCACTGCCAAATTGAATTGGTTCTGTAGTAACAAGTGGCTCCTGAAATATGCCATCCAGAAGCGGGGCAGCAGAATTTTGTTTGCCAGGGAAAAGGGCCTTTGTTTTTGTTGGGGGCCTGTGGCCGGGTGTGGGTCCTGCAATCTGCCATCAAGAAACGGGGCAGTTGAGTTTTATTTGGATAGGAAAGGGGCCGTAGTTTGTGTTTTAGGTCCTGTGGCTGGGAGTGGCCGGCTGGCTCCTGAAAATCCACGATACGCAAGATGGTTCCCAGACCTAAGGTGGCACCAGTGCCAAGTCGGGCTGGTTTGATAGTAAGAAGTGGCTCCGGCAATCTGCCATTCAGAAGCGGGGCAGCTGAGTTTTTTTTGCAAGGGAAAAGGGCCGTTGTTTGTGTTTGGGGGCCTGTGGCTGGGAGTGGCCGGCTGGCTCCTGAAAATCCAGGATACACAAGATGGTTGCCAGACCAATTAGGGCACCAGTACAAAGACGGGCTGGTTTGATAGTACCAAGTGGCTCCTGCAATCTGCCATCCAGAAGTGGGGCAGGTGAGTTTTGTTTGCCAGGGAAACTGGCGAAGGTTTGTCTCTGCGGGCTTATGGCCTGCAGTGTCCGGATGGTTCCTTAAAATCTACGATAGGCAGGATGGTTCCCAGACCCAAGGTGGCACCAGTGCCGAGTCAGGCTGGTTTGATAGTACCAAGTTCCTCCTGCAATCTGTCGTCCAGAAGACGGGCAGGTGAGTTTTGTTTGCCAGGGAAAGGGGCCAAGGTTTGAGTTTGGGTGGCTATGGATGGGAGTGGCTGGCTGGCTCCTGAAAATCCACGATACGCAGGATGGTTGCCAGACCCATGGTTGCACAAGTGCCAAGTCGGGCTAGTTTGATAGTTTCAAGTGGCCCCTGCAATCTGCCATCCAGAAGCGGGGCAGGTGAGTTTTGTTTGCAAGGGAAACGGGACCAGGTTCTTGTCTGGGGGCCTATGGCCGGTAGTGGCCGGCAGGTTCCTGAAAATCTACGATAGGCAGGATGATTTCCAGACCCAAGGTGGCACCAGTGCCAAGTCGAGCTGGTTTGACAGTACCAAGTGTCTCCTGCAATATGCCATCCAGAAGCTGGGCCGCTGAGTTTTGTTCACCAGGGAAAAGCGCCGTGGTTTTTGTTTGGGTCCTATTGCCTGGAGTGGCCGGGTGGCTCCTAAAAATCTACGATAGGCAGGATGGTTCTCAGACCCAAGCTGGCACCAGTTTCAAATCAGGCTGGTTTTGTAGTACCAAGTGGCTCCTGCAATCTGCCATCCAGAAGCGGGGCAGCTGAGTTTTGTTTGCCAGGGAAATTGGCTGTGGTTTGTGTTTGGGAGCCTGTGGCTGGGGGTGGCCGGCTGTCTCCTGAAAATCCACGTTACGCAGGATGTTTGCCAGACCCATTGTGGCACTAGTACCAAGACGGGCTGGTTTGATAGTACCAAGTGGCTCCTGCAATCTGTCATCCAGAAGTGGGGCAGGTGAGTTTTGTTTGCCAGGGTAACGGGCCAAGGTTTGTCTCTGGGAGACAATTGCCTGCAGTGTCTTTCTGGTTCCTGAAAATCAACGATAGGCAGGATGGTTCCAAAACCCAAGATGGCAGCAGTGCCAAGTCGGGTTGCTTTGATATTACCAAGTGCCTCCTGCAATCTGCCATCCAGAACAGGGGCAGGTGAGTTTTGTTTGCCAGGGAAAAGGGCCGTGGTTTGTGTTCGTGCGCCTATGCCTGGGAGTGGCCAGCTGGCTCCTGAAAATCCACGATACGCAGGATAGTTCACAGACCCAAGGGGGCAACACTGCCAAGTCAGGCTGATTTTGCAGTTCCAAGGGGCTCCAGCAATCTGCCTTCCAGTAGCGGGGCAGGTGATTTTTGTTTGACAGAGAAAAGGGCCGAGGTTTGTTTCTGGCAGCCTCTGGCTGGGAGTGACGGGCCAGCTCCTGAAAATCCAAGATACGCATGATGTTTCCAGACCCATGTAGCAACACTGCCAAGTCGGGCTGGTTTGATAGTACTAAGTGGCTCGTGCCATCTGCCATCCAGAAGCTGGGCCGGTGAGTTTTGTTTGCCAGGGAAAAGGGCCGTGGTTTGTGTTTGGGGGCCTGTGGCATGGAGTGGCCGGCTGGCCCCTGAAATTCTACAACAGGCAGGATGGTTCCCAGACCCAAGGTGGCACCAGTGCCATGTCTGGCTGGTTTGACAGTACCAAGTGCTTCCTGCAATCTGCCATCCAGAAGTGGGGCAGCTGAATTTTGTTTGCCAGGGAAAATGGCCGTGGTTTGTGTTTGGGAGCCTGCAGCTGGGAGTGGCCGGCTGTCTCCTGAAAATCCACGTTACGCAGGATGGTTGCCAGACCCATTGTGGCACCAGTACCAAGACGGGATTGTTTGATAGTACCAAGTGGATCCTGCAATCTGCCATCCAAAAGTGGGGCAGCTGAGTTTTGTTTGCCAGGGAAATGGGCGAAGGTTTGTCTCTGGGGGCTTATGGCCTTCAGTGTCTGGATGGTTCCTTAAAATCTACGACAGGCAGGATGGCTCCCAGACCCAAGGTGGCACCACTGCCAAATTGAATTGGTTCTGTAGTAACAAGTGGCTCCTGAAATATGCCATCCAGAAGCGGGGCAGCAGAATTTTGTTTGCCAGGGAAAAGGGCCTTTGTTTTTGTTGGGGGCCTGTGGCCGGGTGTGGGTCCTGCAATCTGCCATCAAGAAACGGGGCAGTTGAGTTTTATTTGGAAGAGAAAGGGGCCGTAGTTTGTGTTTTAGGTCCTGTGGCTGGGAGTGGCCAGCTGGCTCCTGAAAATCCACGATACGCAAGATGGTTCCCAGACCTAAGGTGGCACCAGTGCCAAGTCGGGCTGGTGTGATATTACCAAGTCCCTCCTGCAATCTGCCATTCAGAAGAGGGGCAACTGAGTTTTTTTTGCAAGGGAAAAGGGCCGTTGTTTGTGTTTGGGGGCCTGTGGCTGGGAGTGGTTGGCTGGCTCCTGAAAATCCAGGATACACAAGATGGTTGCCAGACCAATTGTGGCACCAGTACAAAGACGGGCTGGTTTGATAGTACCAAGTGGCTCCTGCAATCTGCCATCCAGAAGTGGGGCAGGTGAGTTTTGTTTGCCAGGGAAACTGGCGAAGGTTTGTCTCTGCGGGCTTATGGCCTGCAGTGTCCGGATGGTTCCTTAAAATCTACGATAGGCAGGATGGTTCCCAGACCCAAGGTGGCACCAGTGCCGAGTCAGGCTGGTTTGATAGTACCAAGTTCCTCCTGCAATCTGTCGTCCAGAAGACGGGCAGGTGCGTTTTGTTTGCCAGGGAAAGGGGCCAAGGTTTGAGTTTGGGTGGCTATGGATGGGAGTGGCTGGCTGGCTCCTGAAAATCCACGATACGCAGGATGGTTGCCAGACCCATGGTTGCACAAGTGCCAAGTCGGGCTAGTTTGATAGTTTCAAGTGGCCCCTGCAATCTGCCATCCAGAAGCGGGGCAGGTGAGTTTTGTTTGCAAGGGAAACGGGACCAGGTTCTTGTCTGGGGGCCTATGGCCGGTAGTGGCCGGCAGGTTCCTGAAAATCTACGATAGGCAGGATGATTTCCAGACCCAAGGTGGCACCAGTGCCAAGTCGAGCTGGTTTGACAGTACCAAGTGTCTCCTGCAATATGCCATCCAGAAGCTGGGCCGCTGAGTTTTGTTCACCAGGGAAAAGGGCCGTGGTTTTTGTTTGGGCCCTATTGCCTGGTGTGGCCGGGTGGCTCCTAAAAATCTACGATAGGCAGGATGGTTCTCAGACCCAAGCTGGCACCAGTTTCAAATCAGGCTGGTTTTGTAGTACCAAGTGGCTCCTGCAATCTGCCATCCAGAAGCGGGGCAGCTGAGTTTTGTTTGCCAGGGAAATTGGCTGTGGTTTGTGTTTGGGAGCCTGTGGCTGGGGGTGGCCGGCTGTCTCCTGAAAATCCACGTTACGCAGGATGTTTGCCAGACCCATTGTGGCACTAGTACCAAGACGGGCTGGTTTGATAGTACCAAGTGGCTCCTGCAATCTGTCATCCAGAAGTGGGGCAGGTGAGTTTTGTTTGCCAGGGTAACGGGCCAAGGTTTGTCTCTGGGAGACAATTGCCTGCAGTGTCTTTCTGGTTCCTGAAAATCAACGATAGGCAGGATGGTTCCAAAACCCAAGATGGCAGCAGTGCCAAGTCGGGTTGCTTTGATATTACCAAGTGCCTCCTGCAATCTGCCATCCAGAACAGGGGCAGGTGAGTTTTGTTTGCCAGGGAAAAGGGCCGTGGTTTGTGTTCGTGCGCCTATGCCTGGGAGTGGCCAGCTGGCTCCTGAAAATCCACGATACGCAGGATAGTTCACAGACCCAAGGGGGCAACACTGCCAAGTCAGGCTGATGTTGCCGTTCCAAGGGGCTCCAGCAATCTACCTTCCAGTAGCGGGGCAGGTGATTTTTGTTTGACAGAGAAAAGGGCCGAGGTTTGTTTCTGGCAGCCTCTGGCTGGGAGTGACGGGCCAGCTCCTGAAAATCCAAGATACGCTGGATGTTTCCAGACCCATGTAGCAACACTGCCAAGTCGGGTTGCTTTGATATTACCAAGTGCCTCCTGCAATCTGCCATCCAGAACAGGGGCAGGTGAGTTTTGTTTGCCAGGGAAAAGGGCCGTGGTTTGTGTTTGGGCGCCTATGGCTGGGGGTGGCCGGCTGGCCCTTGAAAATCCATGATACGCAAGATGGTTTCGCAGACCCAAGGGGGCACCAGCACCAAGTGACGCTTTTTTGATAGTACCAATTGGCTTGTGCCATCTGCCATGCAGAAGCAGGGCACATGAGTTTTGTTCCCAAAGGAAACGGGCCGTGGTTTTTGTTTCCGCAACTGTGGCTAAGGGTGGCCGGCTGGCTGCTGAAAATCTACGATAGGCAGGATGGTTCCCAGACCCAAGGTGGCACCAGCACCAAGACGAGCTGGTTTTATACTACCAAGTGGCTCCTGCAATCGGCCATCCAGAAGCAGGGCAGCTGAGTTTTGTTTGCAAGGGAGAAGGGCCGTGGTTTGTTTATGAGGGCCTGTGGCTGGGAGTGGCCGGCTGGACCCTGAAAATCCAACATACACAGGATGCTTCCCAGACCCAAGTTTGCACCAGTGCCAAATCAGGCGGGTTTTGTAGTACCACGTGGCTCCTGAAATCTGCCATCCAGAAGTGAGGTAGGTGAATTTTGTTTTCCAGGGAAAAGGGCCGTGGTTTTCGTTTTGGCCCTATTGCCTGGAGTGTCGGGGTGGCTCTTAAAAATCTACGATAGGCAGGATGCTTCCCAGACCCAAGCCTGCACCAGTTCCAAATCAGGCTGGTTTTGTAGTACCAAGTGCCTCCTGCAATCTGCCATCCAGAAGCGGGGCAGCTGAGTTTTGTTTGCCAGGGAAAATGGCCGAGGTTTCTGTCTGGAAGTTTTTTGCTGGGAGTGGCCAGCTGGATCCTGAAAACCCACGATAGGCAGGATGGTTCCCAGACCCAAGGTGGCACCAGTACCAAGACAGGCTGGTTCGATATTACCACGTGCCTCCTGCAATGTGCCACCCAGAAGACGGGCAGGTAAGTTTTTTTTGCCAGGGAAAAGGGCTGTGGTTTGTGTTTGGGCACCTATGGCTGGGAGTGGCCGGCTGGCCCCTGAAAATCCACGATACGGAAGATGGTTTCGAACACCCAAGGTGGCACCAGCGCCAAGTATTCTTTTTTAATAGTATTAATTGGCTATTGCAATCTTCCATGCAGAAGCGGGGCAGCTGAATTTTGTTTGCAAGGGAAAAAGACTTTGGTTTTGTTTCAAGAACTGTGGCTGAGGATGGCCGGCTGGCTCCTGAAAATCTTTGATATGCAGGATGGCTCCCAGACCCAAGATGGCAACACTGCAAAGTCAGGCTGATTTGGCAGTTCCAAGTTGATCCAGCAATCTGCCATACAGTAGCGGGGCAGGTGACTTTTGTTTGCCAGGGAAAAAGGCCGTGGTTTGTGTTTTGGGGCCTGTGGCTTGGAGTGTCCAGCTGGCTCATGAAAATCTACGATAGGTGGGATGGCTCCAGAACTCAAGTTGGCACCAGTTCCAAGTTGGGCTGGTTTTACAGTACCAAGTGGCTCCTGCAATCTGCCATCCAGAAGCGGGGCATCTGAGTTTTTTTTGCAAGGGAAAGGGGCCATGGTTTGTGTTTAAGGGCCTGTGGCTGGGAGTGGCCGACTGGCTCCTGAAAATCCACGATACGCAGGATGTTTCCCAGGCCCAATGTGGCAACACTGCAAAGTCAGGCTGATTTGGCAGTTCCAAGTTGATCCAGCAATCTGCCATACAGTAGCGGGGCAGGGGACTTTTGTTTGCCAGGGAAAAAGGCCGTATATTGTGTTTGGGGGCCTGTGGCTTGGAGTAGCTGGCTGGATCCTGAAAATCCAGAATACGCAGGATGGTTCCCAGACCAAGGGTGGCACTGCTGCCAAGTCGGGCTGGTTTGATCATGCCAATTGGCGCCTGCAATCTGCCATCCAGAAGCAGGGCAGGTGAGTTTTTTTTGCAAGGGAAAGGGGCCATGGTTTGTGTTTAAGGGTTTGTGGCTGGGAGTGGCCGACTGGCTCCTGAAAATCCACGATACGCAGGATGTTTCCCAGGCCCGATGTGGCACCAGTGCCAAGTCGGGCTGGTTTGATAGTCCCAAATGACTCCTGCAATCTGCCATCCAGAAACAGGGCCGGTGAATTTTTTTTACCAGAGAAAAGTTCCTTGGTTTGTGTTTGGGGGTCTGTGGCTGGCAGAGGCCTTCTGACTCCTGAAAATGTACTTTACGCACGCTGGCTCACACACCCAAGGTGGCACCAGTGCCAAGACGGGCTGGTTTGATAGTACGAAGTGGCTCCTGCAATCTGCCATCCAGAAGCGGGGCAGGTGAGTTTTTTTTGCCAGGGAAACGGGCCGAGGTTTGTGTGTGGGAGCCTGTGGCTGGGAGAGGCCGCTGGCTCCTGAATATCCACGATACGCAGGATGTTTCCCAGGCTCAATGTGGCACCAGTGCCAAGTCGGGCTGGTTTGATAGCATCAAGTGGCTTCTGCAATCTGCAATCCAGAAGCGGAGCAGGTGAGTTTTGTTTGCAAGGGAAAAAGGGCCGTGGTTTGTGTTTAAGTGCCTGTGTCTGGGAGTGGCCGGCTGGCTCCTGAAAATCAACAATTTTCAGGATGGTTCCCAGACCCATTTTTGCAACCGTGCCAAGTCAGCCTGATTTGATAGTCCCAAATGACTCCTGCAATTTGCCATCCAGAAACAGGGCCGGTGAGTTTTGTTTACCCGAGAAAAGTTCCGTGGTTTGTGTTTGGGGGCCTGTGGCTGGGAGACGCCTGCTGACTCCTGAAAATGCCCTTTACGCAGGATGGTTCCCAGACCCAAGATTGCACCAGTGCCAAATCTGGCTGTTTTGATATTACCAAGTGGCTCCTGCAATCTGAAGAAATACTTTCTGGGTTCTGTACTGGGCCATATGCTCTTTCTTCTCTCCCTCAACTTCTCCATCACCTCTCATCTGTTTCACATGCGCTATCTTCAAGGTCCACAGGCTACTTTTCACAGAATCTTCAGGCCTGATGTAGTAAGAATGATGAATAGAACAGAGCTGGGATCTATTTTCCAGTTTGGATAAAATGCATTCTGCACACAAATCCAAGGAGAAGGTGCTGCCCCGATGCCCAGAAAAACTTTCACTACTGCTAGTGTTCTACGTCAACCGCAACTTAGTCTGAAAGAAAAGCTTTTTCTCTGAGAGCATCTGAGAGGTTTGCATGAAGCGCTGATATCTGACTTATGCAATTTTGAATAGGAGAGGAAAAAGAAAATGGCAAGAAGTTTTTCATTTTAGTGGTTTCAATTTTAATTTCCGTGCACTTTTTCAAAACTTGTCAGCTCAAATGCCCATCAACATCTTTTAGTCATCTGTAAGTCAGTATTCATATAAAATGTGCTTCAAATCCAAAGAATTTCAAATTTGCACTCCAAGTTTCTATGCCTAGATTTATGATTTCCTACACATATTAGATGAAAGGAAGGCCTTTTTTACTGTGGGAGTGCAGGAACACTGGAACAGGTTGCCCAGAGAAGTTGTGGGTGTCCCATACCTGAAAGTATTCAAGGTCACCTTGGACGGGGCTTGGAGCAGCAACAAAGGAGAAGCTTGACGGTAGAGAAACAAAGTTGGACTATAGAAGAAACTCGGATTGCACTATAGGAGCAAGTTTTCTCTCAGCTCTTGGGGTAAATTCAAAGTTGTACAAAATGACATTTATCTGTGATATTCACTACTGTAACAGAAAGTTTCATGAAAACTGTACAGAAGATAGCAAATTTTAAAAGAGATAAGAATTACAGCATAAAATCCATGGGATGGGTTACAACATGAGACACTCTCTAAGAGAAAATCTCTGCGTTTCAGCACTTCATCATGGTAAGATTTCATGAAGTGCCAAAGAAGGCGGCAAAATATCATTCGGGACATTATTTACTGGAATTCAGCCTGGCCATTAGTAGGAACTGGCTTTGAACACATCATGTAGATATACCACACACACTTTCCCTTCACTGAAAAATTACTGTTTACAACGAATAAGCAATTGACGATCAAAATTGATTGAAAGCATCTTAAACATGTCAAGTATTTCATTGTAGATGATCTGTGATCCAAATGCTTCTTCCACCTTAGAGAGGGACAGAAGAATTCTTCCATATCATGATGGTTTAAAATTGTATCAACCAATGTTTTCTGCTGAAAAGATATCATCTATTTTTTTCTATTTTTCGAAGAAAATATTCCTAGACATAGAACAGGTGAGAACTTAGTAATTTTAAAGAAACAAATGAAATGAAAATATTCTGTAAATAGAATGAAATGAAAAGCTGTGTTTTAAATAGGAGCTAAATATTAAACAGAATTTTTGTACCAGGCATTTGAATTACTGCACCAGCTCTTTTGCCCATAAAGAGAGGCATTTAGCATTTCAGTCTTTTCCAAGGTGTTCATGATCTGCTATGTTGATCTCTGTGTGTGCCTAGGTGTGTGTGGAAGAGGGGGCATGTGAAGGGGAGTGTGTATGTTTACTTTACAATTGTTGTGGCTGATTCATGCCTCAGCTCCACATTTTGTTTTAGAAAGGTCACACAGAGTGGATATGAAGTTTACTATCAACAAGAGATCAATTCCCAAATCATCCATTTGACTCTACCTTATAAATCATGTGCTTTGTTGCATATTTTATCAAATATTCTTTCAAGTCAGATGGAGGAAGGAGGATGTGGGAATCTCTCCACCATCTTGCAACTTTTATGCAAGTAGGTTTTCAAGAAAATCATCATTTCTCTTTTAAATATGTCTGGAACAGACATGATGGTAGTGTCAACCTGTTAGAGTTTTTGTTGCTGGAAGAAGTTGTACAAAAGGATTGGTTTTTACATTGACCAGTTACTGAATCAAGCGCAGGAATACATTGGAAATTCAACTGGGGGTTCCTTTCCCCAGCAGACTACTTCTAGAATGAGCTTGTACACTCAAGCTGACTCTTTTGCTCTCTTTTTGTTTCTTTCCTGTTTTCTTGGCTTCTTTGCCACTATCTAGACAATTTTGGAACTTTTTCCCAACTGAAATGGTTTCAATAGTCTGATTGTGATCATACATTTTTACAAGGAATTTTTAAAATCTTTCCTCGAGTTCAGAAACTCAAGGATTTCGGTCTTTTTCTTCCCTTATCAATATTGCCATGAAATTGATAAATAAAGACCAACTCTTTATTTTTGTTTTTAACCCAAGTAGATAATTCCCATCCATTCATCCATTTTGTGGACCAATAGTTGCCATTCTGATGGAAGTTGTCACTTCTTAACAATAGGCATTCGGTGACTATGTTGACAGCACTTTGGGTGAAGATCCTAACTGGTCTTAGATACACATAGGGAGAAATTTTCTCAGCCAGTGTCAGTCTTAAGCATGCGTATCAGAAGATCTTTCTATAGCTGGGAATTTTCCCATGAAAGGGATTCAGTTAGGGAAGAGACACTTGTCCCAGAGTTTTACATTCTTCTTGAACACTGCTTAAGGAACTTAGATGCCATGTCCATTTGGATCTCTGTCTGCACAGAACTTTGTCATGCCAGTGCTTGAAATGCATCTTGAAGAGAATTCACTAGCACAGAATGAATGAGAGTGGAAGGGGTTGGTGGGGCTAACCAGGCCCAACCCCCCTGCCTAAACCAGGATACCTAGAGCCTCTTGCCCAGGATTCTATCTGGGTGTACTTTTAATGTCTTCAAAGATCCAGGCTCCACAATCTTTCTGGGCAGTCTGTGCCGTGGTTCAGTCACCCTCACAGTAAAGAATCATTTACTGATGTTCAAAGGCAATCTCCTGTATTTCAGTGTGTGCCCACTGCCTCTTGTCTTTTCACTCAGCATCACTGAAAAGACACTGATTCCCTCCCCTTTGCACTATTGCTTCCATATGTATGTGTGCTGCCATGTAGAGATATGTCAAAAATCTCCCTGAAGGCCAGGCAGATAATATTCCCTTCATCTACCAGTCAAGTTGATTCATCAGAGGAGTTTAAAGTGATGTTCAGCATGAAATTCCCCTGAAAAATCATGCGAACAACATTATTTTGTCGTCTTTCATGTGCCTGGCAAGGTTTTCCAGGAAGAGCTGCTTCAAAAATTTCCTGGGGATAAAAAAGAGGCTGGCTGGTTTGTACTATTGCGAGTCCCCCTAATTGTCTTTTTTGAAGATGGGTGTCATTTGCTTACATCCAGTCCTAAACCTCTTTTGTCGTCTACATCTTAGCAGAAAGCTTTTCCACTATGTCTGGCTAGGAAAAACTGTGCCAGCAAAGAAAACAACTCCCATCGTGTTCTAGACATTGCACGGAGGTCTGCCAAGTGTTTGGCAGGAAGAAAAGTTGTCCAAAACAGCTTCCAATTGAATGTTCATGTTATTGGAAAAGTCAGGAGAGTGCAAAGGTACTGTTTTCTATCAGTTGGCAAGCTGCGTACACAATCCCAGTGTTGTACAGCTTCCTTCTATACCTTCCTGAAGCTTCCGCTCCCTCCGGCTCCCGGAGGCGAAGAAGCGGCTTCTTCGCGCAAAGAGGATTGTGCCGGTCACAGTGCTCTCTTTAGGGCGACTTCTGCCGAAAGACGTCCTGGAGCGACTTTTAGCTCCGGAGAGCATCGTACCTTCGTCTTTAGCGTCTCTTCTCGTCTACATCTTAGCAGAAAGCTTTTCCACTATGTCTGGCTAGGACAAACTGTGTCAGCGCAGAAAGCATCTCCAATCGTGTTCCAGACGTTGCAGGAATGTCTGCCAAATGTTTGGCAGGAAGAAAAGAAAAGTTGTCCAAAAGAGCTTCTGCAGGATGGTTCCCAGCCCCAAGGTGTCATCAGTACCAAGATGGGCTGGTTTAACAGTACCAATTGGCTCCTGCAATCTGCCATCCAGAAGCGGGGAAGCTGAGGATTGGTTGCCAGAGAAAAAGGCAGTGGTTTGTGTTTGGGGGCCTCTGGCTCGGAGTGGCCAGCTGGCTCATGAAAATCTACGATAGGCAGGATGTTTCCCAGATCTAAGGTGGCACCAGTGCCATGTAGGGCTGATTTGAGAGTACCAAGTGGCTCTTGCAATCTGCCATCCAGAAGCGGGGCAGCTGAGTTTTGTTTGCAAGGAAAAAGGGCCGTGGTTTTTTTTTGAGGGCCTGTGGCTTGGAGTTGCCGGCTGGACAAGGAACATCCACGATACGCAGGATGGTTCCCAGACCAAAGATGGCAACAACACCAAGTCGGGCTGGTTTTTATAGTCCTAAGTGTCTCCTGCAGTCTTCCATCCAGAAGCCGCAACACCGAGTTTTGTTTACCAGGGAAAAGGGCCGTTGGTTTCTTTAGGGACCTGTGGTCGGGAGTGGCCGGCTGGCTCCTGAAAATCCACGATACACAAGATGGTTCGTAGACCCAGATGGCACCACTTAAAAATCGTGCTGGTTTGATAGTACCAAGTGGCTCCTGCAATCTGCCATCCAGAAAGTGGGCAGCCAGGTGTTGTTTGCCAGGGAAAAGGGCCGTGGTTTCTGTTTGAGGGCCGGTGGTTGGGAGTGGCCGGCTGGACCCTTAAAATCCACGATACGCAAGAGTGTTCCCAGACCCAAGTTTGCACATGTGTCATGTCGGGATGGTTTGATAGTATCAAGTGCTTCCTGGAATCTGCAATCCAGAAACGGGGTAGGTGAGTTTTGTTTGCAAGAGAAAGGAGCCGTGGTTTTTCTTTGAGGGCCTGTAGCTGGGAGTGGCCGGCTGGCTCCAGAAATCCACGATACGCAGGATGGTTCCCAGACCCAAGGTGGCACCAGTGCCAAGTCGGGCTGGTGTGATATTACCAAGTCCCTCCTGCAATCTGCCATTCAGAAGAGGGGCAGGTGAGTTTTTCTGCCAGGGAAAATAGCCATGGTTTGTGTTTGGGGGCCTTTGGCTGGGAGTGGCCAGCTGGCTCATGAACATCTACGATAGGCAGGATGGTTCCCAGACCTAAGGTGGCACCAGTGCCAAGTCGGGCTGGTTTGATAGTAAGAAGTGGCTCCTGCAATCTGCCATCCAGAAGCGGGGCAGCTGAGTTTTTTTTGCAAGGGAAAAGGGCCGTTGTTTGTGTTTGGGGGCCTGTGGCTGGGAGTGGCCGGCTGGCTCCTGAAAATCCACGATAAGTAGGATGGTTGCCAGACCAATTGTGGCACCAGTACAAAGATGGGCTGGTTTGATAGTACCAAGTGGATCCTGCGATCTGCCATCCAGAAGTGGGGCAGGTGAGTTTTGTTTGCCAGGGAAACTGGCGAAGGTTTGTCTCTGCGGGCTTATGGCCTGCAGTGTCCGGATGGTTCCTTAAAATCTACGATAGGCAGGATGGTTCCCAGACCCAAGGTGGCACCAGTGCCGAGTCAGGCTGGTTTGATAGTACCAAGTTCCTCCTGCAATCTGTCATCCAGAAGACGGGCAGGTGCGTTTTGTTTGCCAGGGAAAGGGGCCAAGGTTTGAGTTTGGGTGGCTATGGATGGGAGTGGCCGGCTGGCTCCTGAAAATCCACGATACGCAGGATGGTTGCCAGACCCATGGTTGCACAAGTGCCAAGTCGGGCTAGTTTGATAGTTTCAAGTGGCCCCTGCAATCTGCCATCCAGAAGCGGGGCAGGTGAGTTTTGTTTGCAAGGGAAACGGGACCAGGTTCTTGTCTGGGGGCCTATGGCCGGTAGTGGCCGGCAGGTTCCTGAAAATCTACGATAGGCAGGATGATTTCCAGACCCAAGGTGGCACCAGTGCCAAGTCGAGCTGGTTTGACAGTACCAAGTGTCTCCTGCAATATGCCATCCAGAAGCTGGGCCGCTGAGTTTTGTTCACCAGGGAAAAGGGCCGTGGTTTTTGTTTGGGCCCTATTGCCTGGAGTGGCCGGGTGGCTCCTAAAAATCTACGATAGGCAGGATGGTTCTCAGACCCAAGCTGGCACCAGTTTCAAATCAGGCTGGTTTTGTAGTACCAAGTGGCTCCTGCAATCTGCCATCCAGAAGCGGGGCAGCTGAGTTTTGTTTGCCAGGGAAATTGGCTGTGGTTTGTGTTTGGGAGCCTGTGGCTGGGGGTGGCCGGCTGTCTCCTGAAAATCCACGTTACGCAGGATGTTTGCCAGACCCATTGTGGCACTAGTACCAAGACGGGCTGGTTTGATAGTACCAAGTGGCTCCTGCAATCTGTCATCCAGAAGTGGGGCAGGTGAGTTTTGTTTGCCAGGGTAACGGGCCAAGGTTTGTCTCTGGGAGACAATTGCCTGCAGTGTCTTTCTGGTTCCTGAAAATCAACGATAGGCAGGATGGTTCCAAAACCCAAGATGGCAGCAGTGCCAAGTCGGGTTGCTTTGATATTACCAAGTGCCTCCTGCAATCTGCCATCCAGAACAGGGGCAGGTGAGTTTTGTTTGCCAGGGAAAAGGGCCGTGGTTTGTGTTCGTGCGCCTATGCCTGGGAGTGGCCAGCTGGCTCCTGAAAATCCACGATACGCAGGATAGTTCACAGACCCAATGGGGCAACACTGCCAAGTCAGGCTGATTTTGCAGTTCCAAGGGGCTCCAGCAATCTGCCTTCCAGTAGCGGGGCAGGTGATTTTTGTTTGACAGAGAAATGGGCCGAGGTTTGTTTCTGGCAGCCTCTGGCTGGGAGTGACGGGCCAGCTCCTGAAAATCCAAGATACGCATGATGTTTCCAGACCCATGTAGCAACACTGCCAAGTCGGGTTGCTTTGATATTACCAAGTGCCTCCTGCAATCTGCCATCCAGAACAGGGGCAGGTGAGTTTTGTTTGCCAGGGAAAAGGGCCGTGGTTTGTGTTTGGGGGCCTGTGGCATGGAGTGGCCGGCTGGCCCCTGAAAATCTACAACAGGCAGGATGGTTCCCAGACCCAAGGTGGCACCAGTGCCATGTCTGGCTGGTTTGACAGTACCAAGTGCTTCCTGCAATCTGCCATCCAGAAGCGGGGCAGCTGAATTTTGTTTGCCAGGGAAAATGGCCGTGGTTTGTGTTTGGGAGCCTGCAGCTGGGAGTGGCCGGCTGTCTCCTGAAAATCCACGTTACGCAGGATGGTTGCCAGACCCATTGTGGCACCAGTACCAAGACGGGATTGTTTGATAGTACCAAGTGGATCCTGCAATCTGCCATCCAGAAGTGGGGCAGCTGAGTTTTGTTTGCCAGGGAAATGGGCGAAGGTTTGTCTCTGGGGGCTTATGGCCTTCAGTGTCCGGATGGTTCCTTAAAATCTACGACAGGCAGGATGGCTCCAAGACCCAAGGTGGCACCAGTGCCAAATCGAATTGGTTCTGTAGTAACAAGTGGCTCCTGAAATATGCCATCCAGAAGCGGGGCAGCAGAATTTTGTTTGCCAGGGAAAAGGGCCTTTGTTTTTGTTGGGGGCCTGTGGCCGGGTGTGGGTCCTGCAATCTGCCATCAAGAAACGGGGCAGTTGAGTTTTATTTGGAAGAGAAAGGGGCCGTAGTTTGTGTTTTAGGTCCTGTGGCTGGGAGTGGCCGGCTGGCTCCTGAAAATCCACGATACGCAAGATGGTTCCCAGACCCAAGGTGGCACCAGTGCCAAGTCGGGCTGGTGTGATATTACCAAGTCCCTCCTGCAATCTGCCATTCAGAAGAGGGGCAGGTGAGTTTTGTTTGCCAGGGAAAATAGCCATGGTTTGTGTTTGGGGGCCTTTGGCTGGGAGTGGCCAGCTGTCTCATGAACATCTACGATAGGCAGGATGGTTCCCAGACCTAAGGTGGCACCAGTGCCAAGTCGGGCTGGTTTGATAGTAAGAAGTGGCTCCTGCAATCTGCCATCCAGAAGCGGGGCAGCTGAGTTTTTTTTTCAAGGGAAAAGGGCCGTTGTTTGTGTTTGGGGGCCTGTGGCTGAGAGTGGCCGGCTGGCTCCTGAAAATCCAGGATACACAAGATGGTTGCCAGACCAATTGTGGCACCAGTACAAAGACGGGCTGGTTTGATAGTACCAAGTGGATCCTGCGATCTGCCATCCAGAAGTGGGGCAGGTGAGTTTTGTTTGCCAGGGAAACTGGCGAAGGTTTGTCTCTGCGGGCCTATGGCCTGCAGTGTCCGGATGGTTCCTTAAAATCTACGATAGGCAGGATGGTTCCCAGACCCAAGGTGGCACCAGTGCCGAGTCAGGCTGGTTTGATAGTACCAAGTTCCTCCTGCAATCTGTCGTCCAGAAGACGGGCAGGTGAGTTTTGTTTGCCAGGGAAAGGGGCCAAGGTTTGAGTTTGGGTGGCTATGGATGGGAGTGGCTGGCTGGCTCCTGAAAATCCACGATACGCAGGATGGTTGCCAGACCCATGGTTGCACAAGTGCCAAGTCGGGCTAGTTTGATAGTTTCAAGTGGCCCCTGCAATCTGCCATCCAGAAGCGGGGCAGGTGAGTTTTGTTTGCAAGGGAAACGGGACCAGGTTCTTGTCTGGGGGCCTATGGCCGGTAGTGGCCGGCAGGTTCCTGAAAATCTACGATAGGCAGGATGATTTCCAGACCCAAGGTGGCACCAGTGCCAAGTCGAGCTGGTTTGACAGTACCAAGTGTCTCCTGCAATATGCCATCCAGAAGCTGGGCCGCTGAGTTTTGTTCACCAGGGAAAAGGGCCGTGGTTTTTGTTTGGGCCCTATTGCCTGGTGTGGCCGGGTGGCTCCTAAAAATCTACGATAGGCAGGATGGTTCTCAGACCCAAGCTGGCACCAGTTTCAAATCAGGCTGGTTTTGTAGTACCAAGTGGCTCCTGCAATCTGCCATCCAGAAGCGGGGCAGCTGAGTTTTGTTTGCCAGGGAAATTGGCTGTGGTTTGTGTTTGGGAGCCTGTGGCTGGGGGTGGCCGGCTGTCTCCTGAAAATTCACGTTACGCAGGATGTTTGCCAGACCCATTGTGGCACTAGTACCAAGACGGGCTGGTTTGATAGTACCAAGTGGCTCCTGCAATCTGTCATCCAGAAGTGGGGCAGGTGAGTTTTGTTTGCCAGGGTAACGGGCCAAGGTTTGTCTCTGGGAGACAATTGCCTGCAGTGTCTTTCTGGTTCCTGAAAATCAACGATAGGCAGGATGGTTCCAAAACCCAAGATGGCAGCAGTGCCAAGTCGGGTTGCTTTGATATTACCAAGTGCCTCCTGCAATCTGCCATCCAGAACAGGGGCAGGTGAGTTTTGTTTGCCAGGGAAAAGGGCCGTGGTTTGTGTTCGTGCGCCTATGCCTGGGAGTGGCCAGCTGGCTCCTGAAAATCCACGATACGCAGGATAGTTCACAGACCCAAGGGGGCAACACTGCCAAGTCAGGCTGATGTTGCCGTTCCAAGGGGCTCCAGCAATCTACCTTCCAGTAGCGGGGCAGGTGATTTTTGTTTGACAGAGAAAAGGGCCGAGGTTTGTTTCTGGCAGCCTCTGGCTGGGAGTGACGGGCCAGCTCCTGAAAATCCAAGATACGCTGGATGTTTCCAGACCCATGTAGCAACACTGCCAAGTCGGGCTGGTTTGATAGTACCAAGTGGCTCGTGCCATCTGCCATCCAGAAGCTGGGCCGGTGAGTTTTGTTTGCCAGGGAAAAGGGCCGTGGTTTGTGTTTGGGGGTCTGTGGCATGGAGTGGCCGGCTGGCCCCTGAAAATCTACAACAGGCAGGATGGTTCCCAGACCCAAGGTGGCACCAGTGCCATGTCTGGCTGGTTTGACAGTACCAAGTGCTTCCTGCAATCTGCCATCCAGAAGCGGGGCAGCTGAATTTTGTTTGCCAGGGAAAATGGCCGTGGTTTGTGTTTGGGAGCCTGCAGCTGGGAGTGGCCGGCTGTCTCCTGAAAATCCACGTTACGCAGGATGGTTGCCAGACCCATTGTGGCACCAGTACCAAGACGGGATTGTTTGATAGTACCAAGTGGATCCTGCAATCTGCCATCCAGAAGTGGGGCAGCTGAGTTTTGTTTGCCAGGGAAATGGGCGAAGGTTTGTCTCTGGGGGCTTATGGCCTTCAGTGTCCGGATGGTTCCTTAAAATCTACGACAGGCAGGATGGCTCCCAGACCCAAGGTGGAACCAGTGCCAAATCGAATTGGTTCTGTAGTAACAAGTGGCTCCTGCAATATGCCATCCAGAAGCAGGGCAGCAGAATTTTGTTTGCCAGGGAAAAGGGCCTTTGTTTTTGTTGGGGGCCTGTGGCCGGGTGTGGGTCCTGCAATCTGCCATCAAGAAACGGGGCAGTTGAGTTTTATTTGGAAGAGAAAGTGGCCGTAGTTTGTGTTTTAGGTCCTGTGGCTGGGAGTGGCCAGCTGGCTCCTGAAAATCCACGATACGCAGGATGGTTCCCAGACCCAAGGTGGCACCAGTGCCAAGTCGGGCTGGTGTGATATTACCAAGTCATTCCTGCAATTTGCCATTCAGAAGAGGGGCAGGTGAGTTTTGTTTGCCAGGGAAAAGGGCCGTGGTTTGTGTTTGGGCGCCTATGGCTGGGGGTGGCCGGCTGGCCCTTGAAAATCCATGATACGCAAGATGGTTTCGCAGACCCAAGGGGGCACCAGCACCAAGTGACGCTTTTTTGATAGTACCAATTGGCTTGTGCCATCTGCCATGCAGAAGCAGGGCACATGAGTTTTGTTCCCAAAGGAAACGGGCCGTGGTTTTTGTTTCCGCAACTGTGGCTAAGGGTGGCCGGCTGGCTGCTGAAAATCTACGATAGGCAGGATGGTTCCCAGACCCAAGGTGGCACCAGCACCAAGACGAGCTGGTTTTATACTACCAAGTGGCTCCTGCAATCGGCCATCCAGAAGCAGGGCAGCTGAGTTTTGTTTGCAAGGGAGAAGGGCCGTGGTTTGTTTATGAGGGCCTGTGGCTGGGAGTGGCCGGCTGGACCCTGAAAATCCAACATACGCAGGATGCTTCCCAGACCCAAGTTTGCACCAGTGCCAAATCAGGCGGGTTTTGTAGTACCACGTGGCTCCTGCAATCTGCCATCCAGAAGTGAGGTAGGTGAATTTTGTTTTCCAGGGAAAAGGGCCGTGGTTTTCGTTTTGGCCCTATTGCCTGGAGTGTCGGGGTGGCTCTTAAAAATCTACGATAGGCAGGATGCTTCCCAGACCCAAGCCTGCACCAGTTCCAAATCAGGCTGGTTTTGTAGTACCAAGTGCCTCCTGCAATCTGCCATCCAGAAGCGGGGCAGCTGAGTTTTGTTTGCCAGGGAAAATGGCCGAGGTTTCTGTCTGGAAGTTTTTTGCTGGGAGTGGCCAGCTGGATCCTGAAAACCCACGATAGGCAGGATGGTTCCCAGACCCAAGGTGGCACCAGTACCAAGACAGGCTGGTTCGATATTACCACGTGCCTCCTGCAATGTGCCACCCAGAAGACGGGCAGGTAAGTTTTTTTTGCCAGGGAAAAGGGCCGTGGTTTGTGTTTGGGCACCTATGGCTGCGAGTGGCCGGCTGGCCCCTGAAAATCCACGATACGGAAGATGGTTTTGAACACCCAAGGTGGCACCAGCGCCAAGTATTCTTTTTTAATAGTATTAATTGGCTATTGCAATCTTCCATGCAGAAGCGGGGCAACTGAGTTTTGTTTGCAAGGGAAAAAGACTTTGGTTTTGTTTCAAGAACTGTGGCTGAGGATGGCCGGCTGGCTCCTGAAAATCTTTGATATGCAGGATGGCTCCCAGACCCAAGATGGCAACACTGCAAAGTCAGGCTGATTTGGCAGTTCCAAGTTGATCCAGCAATCTGCCATACAGTAGCGGGGCAGGTGACTTTTGTTTGCCAGGGAAAAAGGCCGTGGTTTGTGTTTTGGGGCCTGTGGCTTGGAGTGTCCAGCTGGCTCATGAAAATCTACGATAGGTGGGATGGCTCCAGAACTCAAGTTGGCACCAGTTCCAAGTTGGGCTGGTTTTACAGTACCAAGTGGCTCCTGCAATCTGCCATCCAGAAGCGGGGCATCTGAGTTTTTTTTGCAAGGGAAAGGGGCCATGGTTTGTGTTTAAGGGCCTGTGGCTGGGAGTGGCCGACTGGCTCCTGAAAATCCACGATACGCAGGATGTTTCCCAGGCCCAATGTGGCAACACTGCAAAGTCAGGCTGATTTGGCAGTTCCAAGTTGATCCAGCAATCTGCCATACAGTAGCGGGGCAGGGGACTTTTGTTTGCCAGGGAAAAAGGCCGTATTTTGTGTTTGGGGGCCTGTGGCTTGGAGTGGCTGGCTGGATCCTGAAAATCCAGAATACACAGGATGGTTCCCAGACCAAGGGTGGCACTGCTGCCAAGTCGGGCTGGTTTGATCATGCCAATTGGCGCCTGCAATCTGCCATCCAGAAGCAGGGCAGGTGAGTTTTTTTTGCAAGGGAAAGGGGCCATGGTTTGTGTTTAAGGGCCTGTGGCTGGGAGTGGCCGACTGGCTCCTGAAAATCCACGATACGCAGGATGTTTCTCAGGCCCGATGTGGCACCAGTGCCAAGTCGGGCTGGTTTGATAGTCCCAAATGACTCCTGCAATCTGCCATCCAGAAACAGGGCCGGTGAATTTTTTTTACCAGAGAAAAGTTCCTTGGTTTGTGTTTGGGGGTCTGTGGCTGGCAGAGGCCTTCTGACTCCTGAAAATGTACTTTACGCACGCTGGCTCACACACCCAAGGTGGCACCAGTGCCAAGACGGGCTGGTTTGATAGTACGAAGTGGCTCCTGCAATCTGCCATCCAGAAGCGGGGCAGGTGAGTTTTTTTTGCCAGGGAAACGGGCCGAGGTTTGTGTGTGGGAGCCTGTGGCTGGGAGTGGCCGCTGGCTCCTGAATATCCACGATACGCAGGATGTTTCCCAGGCTCAATGTGGCACCAGTGCCAAGTCGGGCTGGTTTGATAGCATCAAGTGGCTTCTGCAATCTGCAATCCAGAAGCGGAGCAGGTGAGTTTTGTTTGCAAGGGAAAAAGGGCCGTGGTTTGTGTTTAAGTGCCTGTGGCTTGGAGTGGCCGGCTGGCTCCTGAAAATCAACAATTTTCAGGATGGTTCCCAGACCCATTTTTGCAACCGTGCCAAGTCAGCCTGATTTGATAGTCTCAAATGACTCCTGCAATTTGCCATCCAGAAACAGGGCCGGTGAGTTTTGTTTACCCGAGAAAAGTTCCGTGGTTTGTGTTTGGGGGCCTGTGGCTGGGAGACGCCTGCTGACTCCTGAAAATGCCCTTTACGCAGGATGGTTCCCAGACCCAAGATTGCACCAGTGCCAAATCTGGCTGTTTTGATATTACCAAGTGGCTCCTGCAATCTGAAGAAATACTTTCTGGGTTCTGTACTGGGCCATATGCTCTTTCTTCTCTCCCTCAACTTCTCCATCACCTCTCATCTGTTTCACATGCGCTATCTTCAAGGTCCACAGGCTACTTTTCACAGAATCTTCAGGCCTGATGTAGTAAGAATGATGAATAGAACAGAGCTGGGATCTATTTTCCAGTTTGGATAAAATGCATTCTGCACACAAATCCAAGGAGAAGGTGCTGCCCCGATGCCCAGAAAAACTTTCACTACTGCTAGTGTTCTACGTCAACCGCAACTTAGTCTGAAAGAAAAGCTTTTTCTCTGAGAGCATCTGAGAGGTTTGCATGAAGCGCTGATATCTGACTTATGCAATTTTGAATAGGAGAGGAAAAAGAAAATGGCAAGAAGTTTTTCATTTTAGTGGTTTCAATTTTAATTTCCGTGAACTTTTTCAAAACTTGTCAGCTCAAATGCCCATCAACATCTTTTAGTCATCTGTAAGTCAGTATTCATATAAAATGTGCTTCAAATCCAAAGAATTTCAAATTTGCACTCCAAGTTTCTATGCCTAGATTTATGATTTCCTACACATATTAGATGAAAGGAAGGCCTTTTTTACTGTGGGAGTGCAGGAACACTGGAACAGGTTGCCCAGAGAAGTTGTGGGTGTCCCATACCTGAAAGTATTCAAGGTCACCTTGGACGGGGCTTGGAGCAGCAACAAAGGAGAAGCTTGACGGTAGAGAAACAAAGTTGGACTATAGAAGAAACTCGGATTGCACTATAGGAGCAAGTTTTCTCTCAGCTCTTGGGGTAAATTCAAAGTTGTACAAAATGACATTTATCTGTGATATTCACTACTGTAACAGAAAGTTTCATGAAAACTGTACAGAAGATAGCAAATTTTAAAAGAGATAAGAATTACAGCATAAAATCCATGGGATGGGTTACAACATGAGACACTCTCTAAGAGAAAATCTCTGCGTTTCAGCACTTCATCATGGTAAGATTTCATGAAGTGCCAAAGAAGGCGGCAAAATATCATTCGGGACATTATTTACTGGAATTCAGCCTGGCCATTAGTAGGAACTGGCTTTGAACACATCATGTAGATATACCACACACACTTTCCCTTCACTGAAAAATTACTGTTTACAACGAATAAGCAATTGACGATCAAAATTGATTGAAAGCATCTTAAACATGTCAAGTATTTCATTGTAGATGATCTGTGATCCAAATGCTTCTTCCACCTTAGAGAGGGACAGAAGAATTCTTCCATATCATGATGGTTTAAAATTGTATCAACCAATGTTTTCTGCTGAAAAGATATCATCTATTTTTTTCTATTTTTCGAAGAAAATATTCCTAGACATAGAACAGGTGAGAACTTAGTAATTTTAAAGAAACAAATGAAATGAAAATATTCTGTAAATAGAATGAAATGAAAAGCTGTGTTTTAAATAGGAGCTAAATATTAAACAGAATTTTTGTACCAGGCATTTGAATTACTGCACCAGCTCTTTTGCCCATAAAGAGAGGCATTTAGCATTTCAGTCTTTTCCAAGGTGTTCATGATCTGCTATGTTGATCTCTGTGTGTGCCTAGGTGTGTGTGGAAGAGGGGGCATGTGAAGGGGAGTGTGTATGTTTACTTTACAATTGTTGTGGCAGATTCATGCCTCAGCTCCACATTTTGTTTTAGAAAGGTCACACAGAGTGGATATGAAGTTTACTATCAACAAGAGATCAATTCCCAAATCATCCATTTGACTCTACCTTATAAATCATGTGCTTTGTTGCATATTTTATCAAATATTCTTTCAAGCCAGATGGAGGAAGGAGGATGTGGGAATCTCTCCACCATCTTGCAACTTTTATGCAAGTAGGTTTTCAAGAAAATCATCATTTCTCTTTTAAATATGTCTGGAACAGACATGATGGTAGTGTCAACCTGTTAGAGTTTTTGTTGCTGGAAGAAGTTGTACAAAAGGATTGGTTTTTACATTGACCAGTTACTGAATCAAGCGCAGGAATACATTGGAAATTCAACTGGGGGTTCCTTTCCCCAGCAGACTACTTCTAGAATGAGCTTGTACACTCAAGCTGACTCTTTTGCTCTCTTTTTGTTTCTTTCCTGTTTTCTTGGCTTCTTTGCCACTATCTAGACAATTTTGGAACTTTTTCCCAACTGAAATGGTTTCAATAGTCTGATTGTGATCATACATTTTTACAAGGAATTTTTAAAATCTTTCCTCGAGTTCAGAAAGTCAAGGATTTAGGTCTTTTTCTTCCCTTATCAATATTGCCATGAAATTGATAAATAAAGACCAACTCTTTATTTTTGTTTTTAACCCAAGTAGATAATTCCCATCCATTCATCCATTTTGTGGACCAATAGTTGCCATTCTGATGGAAGTTGTCACTTCTTAACAATAGGCATTCGGTGACTATGTTGACAGCACTTTGGGTGAAGATCCTAACTGGTCTTAGATACACATAGGGAGAAATTTGCTCAGCCAGTGTCAGTCTTAAGCATGCGTATCAGAAGATCTTTCTATAGCTGGGAATTTTCCCATGAAAGGGATTCAGTTAGGGAAGAGACACTTGTCCCAGAGTTTTACATTCTTCTTGAACACTGCTTAAGGAACTTAGATGCCATGTCCATTTGGATCTCTGTCTGCACAGAACTTTGTCATGCCAGTGCTTGAAATGCATCTTGAAGAGAATTCACTAGCACAGAATGAATGAGAGTGGAAGGGGTTGGTGGGGCTAACCAGGTCCAACCCCCCTGCCTAAACCAGGATACCTAGAGCCTCTTGCCCAGGATTCTATCTGGGTGTACTTTTAATGTCTTCAAAGATCCAGGCTCCACAACCTTTCTGGGCAGTCTGTGCTGTGGTTCAGTCACCCTCACAGTAAAGAATCATTTACTGATGTTCAAAGGCAATCTCCTGTATTTCAGTGTGTGCCCACTGCCTCTTGTCTTTTCACTCAGCATCACTGAAAAGACACTGATTCCCTCCCCTTTGCACTATTGCTTCCATATGTATGTGTGCTGCCATGTAGAGATATGTCAAAAATCTCCCTGAAGCCCAGGCAGATAATATTCCCTTCATCTACCAGTCAAGTTGATTCATCAGAGGAGTTAAAAGTGATGTTCAGCATGAAATTCCCCTGAAAAATCATGCAAACAAAATTATTTTGTCGTCTTTCATGTGCCTGGCCAGGTTTTCCAGGAAGAGCTGCTTCAACAATTTCCTGGGGATAAAAAAGAGGCTGGCTGGTTTGTACTATTGCGAGTCCCACTAATTGTCTTTTTTGAAGATGGGTGTCATTTGCTTACATCCAGTCCTAAACCTCTTTTGTCGTCTACATCTTAGCAGAAAGCTTTTCCACTATGTCTGGCTAGGAAAAACTGTGCCAGCAAAGAAAACAACTCCCATCGTGTTCTAGACATTGCACGGAGGTCTGCCAAGTGTTTGGCAGGAAGAAAAGTTGTCCAAAACAGCTTCCAATCGAATGTTCATGTTATTGGAAAAGTCAGGAGAGTGCAAAGGTACTGTTTTCTATCAGTTGGCAAGCTGCGTACACAATCCCAGTGTTGTACAGCTTCCTTCTATACCTTCCTGAAGCTTCCGCTCCCTCCGGCTCCCGGAGGCGAAGAAGCGGCTTCTTCGCGCAAAGAGGATTGTGCCGGTCACAGTGCTCTCTTTAGGGCGACTTCTGCCGAAAGACGTCCTGGAGCGACTTTTAGCTCCGGAGAGCATCGTACCTTCGTCTTTAGCGTCTCTTCTCGTCTACACCTTAGCAGAAAGCTTTTCCACTATGTCTGGCTAGGACAAACTGTGCCAGCGCAGAAAGCATCTCCAATCGTGTTCCAGACGTTGCAGGAATGTCTGCCAAATGTTTGGCAGGAAGAAAAGAAAAGTTGTCCAAAAGAGCTTCTGCAGGATGGTTCCCAGCCCCAAGGTGGCATCAGTACCAAGATGGGCTGGTTTAACAGTACCAATTGGCTCCTGCAATCTGCCATCCAGAAGCGGGGAAGCTGAGGTTTGGTTGCCAGAGAAAAAGGCAGTGGTTTGTGTTTGGGGGCCTCTGGCTCGGAGTGGCCAGCTGGCTCATGAAAATCTACGATAGGCAGGATGTTTCCCAGATCTAAGGTGGCACCAGTGCTAAGTCAGGCTCGTTTGATAGTGCCAAGTGGCTCCTGAAATCTGCCATCCAGAAGCGGGGCAGCTGAGTTTTGCTTGCCAGGGAAACGGGCCTAGATTTGTGTCTGGGGGCCTATTGCCTGCAGTTTCTGGATGGTTCCCAGACACAAGGTGGATCCAGTGCCAAGTCTTGCTGGTTTGATAGTACCAAGCGGCTCCTGCAATCTGCCATCCAGAAGCGGGGCAGCTGAGTTTTGCAAGCCAGTGAAACAGGCCGAGGCTTTGTTTGAGGGCCGGTGGTTGGGAGTGGCCGGCTGGCTCCTGAAAATCCACGATACGCAGGAAGGTTTCTTGAGCCAGATGGCACCACTTCAAAATCGTGCTGGTTTGATAGTACCAAGTGGCCCCTGCAATCTGCCATTCAGAAGCGGGGCAGCTGAGTTTTGCTTGCCAGGGAAACGGGCCGTTGTTTGTGTCTGGGGGCCTAATGCCTGCAGCGTCTGGATGGTTCCTGAAAATCCACGATCGTCAGGATGATTCCCAGACCCAAGGTGGCACCAGTGCCAAGTCGGGCTGGTTGGATAATACCAAGTGGGTCCTGCAATCTGCCATCCAGAAGCGGAGCATTTGAGTTTTGTTTGCCAGAGAAAAGGACCGTGGTTTGTCTCAGGGGGCCATTGGCCGCTAGTGGCCGGCTGGTTCCTAAAAATGTACTCTAGGCAAGTTGGTTCCCAGACCCAAGGTGGCACCAGTGCCAAGTCGGGCTTGTGTGATAATACCAAGTGGCTCCTGCAATCGGCCATCCAGAAGTGGGGCAGGCAAGTTTTGTTTGCCAGGTGGCACCTTGGGTCTGGGAACCCTCCTGCCAATCCTGGATTTTCAGGAACCAGAAGGCCACTACCAGCCATAGGCTCTCAAACAAAAGCCTCGGCCCGTTTCCCTGGATAAAAACAAAATCACCTTCTCTGCTTCTGCATGGAAGATTGCAGGAGCCACTTGGTAATACGAAACCAGCCCGTCTTGGCACTGGTGCCACCTTGGGTCTGGAAACCATCCTGCGTATAGTGGATTTTCATGAGTCTGCCGGCCACTCCCAGCAGGCCCCCAAATCACAGACAACAGCCCTTATCTCTGGCAAACAAAACTCACCTGCCCCTCTTCTGGATGGCAGATTGCAGGAGCCACTTGGTACTATAAAACCAGCCCGACTTGGCACTGGTGCCACCATGGGTCTGGCAACCATCCTGCGTATCGCGGATGTTCAGGTTCCAGCTGGCCACTCCCAGCCACAGGCCCCAAAAAATACCTCGGCCTTTTTTCCTGGCTAACGAAACTCACCCGCCCTGCTTCTGGATGGCAGATTGTAGGAGCCACTTCGTACTATCAAACCAACCCGACATGGCACTGGTGCCACTTTGGGTCTGGGAACCATCCAGCGTATCGTGGATTCTAATTAGCTAGCCGGCCACTCCCAGCCAGAGGCCTCCAAACACAAACCTCCGCACATTTGTCTGGAAAACAAAACACACCTGCCCCTCTTCGGGATGGCAGATTGCCGGAGACACTTGGTACTATCAAACCAGCCCGACTTGGAACTGGTGCCACCTTTGATCTGGGAATCATCGGGCATATTGTGGATTTTCAGGAGCCAGCCGTCCTCTCCTGGCCACAGCAACAAAACAAAGACCACGGCCTTTTTCCCCTCCAAACAAAACTCAGGTGCCCCGCTTCTGGATGGAAGATTGGAGGAGCCACTTGGAACTATCAAACCAGCCCGTCTCGGTATAATTGCCACCTTGGGTCTGGCAACCATTGTGGGCATCTTGTATTTTCAAGTGCCAGCCGGCCACTCCTGGCCTTAGGACACCAAACACAAACCTCGGCCCGTTTCACTGGCAAACAAAACTCACCTGCCCCGCTTCTCGATGGCAGATTGCAGGAGCCTCTTGGTACTAAAAAACCAGCCCCATTTGGCACTGGTGCCAACTTGGGTCTGGGAACCATCCTGCGTATCGTGGATTTTCAGGAGCCAGCCGGCCACTCCCAGCCACAGGCCCCCAAACACAAACCACGGCCCTTTTCCCTGGCAAACAAAACTCAGCTTCCCCGCTTCTGGATGGCAGATTGCCGAAGCCACTTGGTACTATCAAACCAGCCCGACTTGGCACTGGTGCCACATTGGGTCTGGGAACCATCCTGCGTATCGCGGATTTTCAGGGTCCAGCCGGCCACTCCTAACCACAGGCCCCCAAACACAATCCACGGCCCTTTTCCCTTACAGACAAAGCTCAGCTGCCCCGCTTCTGGATGGCAGATTGCAGTAGGCACTTGGAACTATCAAACCAGCATGACTTGGCACTTGTGAAACCTTGGGTCTGGAAGCCATCCTGCGTATCGTTGATTTTCAGGAACCATCCGGACACTGCCGGCAATAGGCCCCCAGAAAAAAACCTGGGCCCGTTTCCCTGGCAAGCAAAACTCAACTGTCCCGCTTCTGGACGGCAGATTGCAGGAGCCACTTGGTACTCTCAAACCAGCCTGACTTGGCGCTGGTGCCAACTTGCGTCTGCAAACCATCCTGCGTATCATGGATTTTAAGGAGCCAGCCGGCCACTCCAAGCCACAGGCCCCCAAACACAAACCACGGCCCTTTTCTCTGGTAAACAAAACTCACCTGCCCCTCTTTTAGATTGCAGATTGCAGGAGTGACACGGTACTATCAAACCAGCCCACCTTGGCACTGGTGCCACCTTGGGTCTGCGAACCCTAAAGCGTGTCGTAGATTTTCCAGAACCAAACGGACACTGCAGGCCGTAGGCCCTCAGACACAAACCTCGACCCGTTTCCCTGGCACACAAAACTCACCAGCTACGCTTCTGGATGTCAGTTTGCAAGAGCCACTTGGTACTATCAAACCAGCCCGATATGGCACTGGTGCCACCTTGGGTCTTGCAAACATCCTGCGAATCGTGGATTTAAAGGAGCCAGCAAGCCACTCCCTACCACAGGCCCCCAAACAAAAACATAGGCCCTTTTTTCAGGCAAACACAACTCACCTGCCTGCTTCTGGATGGCAGATTGCAGGAGCCACTTGGTACAATCAAACCAGCCAGACTTGGCACTGGTGCCACCTTGGGCCTGGCAAACATCCTGCGAATCCTTGATTTTATGGCGCCAGTCAGCCACTTCCTGCCACAGGCCCCCATAAAAAAACAAAGGCCCTTTTCCCTGACAAAGCAAACTCAGCTGCACGCTTCTGCATGGCAGATTGTAGGAGGCACTTGGCAATATCAAACCAGCCTGATTTGGCACTGGTGCCAACATGGGTCTGGGAAACATCCTGCGTATTGTTGATTTTCAGGGTGCAGCCAGCCACTTCCAGCCACAGGCCCTCAAAAACAACCCACGGCCCCTTTCTCTGGCAGACAAAACTCAGCTGCCCCACTTCTGGATGGCACATTGCAGCAGCCACTTGGAACTGCCAAATAAACCTGACTTGGCTGTGTGTCCCCCTTGGGTCTCGGACCCATCCTGCAGTAGCCATCCTGCATATCAAAGATTTTAATGAGCCCGCCGGCCAGTCTCAGCCGCAGGCCCCAAAAGAAAAACCATGGCCCTTTTCCCTTACAAGCAAATCTCACCTTCCCTGGTTCTGGATGGCAGACTGAAGGAGCCCCGTGGTACTATCAAACCAGCCCGACTTGGCAGTGTTGCCACTATGAGTCTGGGAAATATCCTGCGTAACATGGATTTTCAGGAGCTAGCTTGCCACTCCATGCCACAGGCAGCCAAAAAAAACCTCGGCCCTTTTCCCTGGCAAGCAAAATTCACCTGCCCCGCTTCTGGATGGCAGATTGCTGGAGCCGCTTGGAACTGCCCAATAAACCAGACTTGGCTGTGTTGCCTCCTTGGGTCTTTGAGCCATCGTGTATATCAAAGATTTGAAAGAGCCAGACGGCCTCTTTCAGCCACAGGCCCCGAAAGAAAAACCATGGCCCTTTCCCCTTGCAAACAAAACTCACCTGCGCTTGTTCTCGATGGCAGATTGCAGGAGCCACCTGGGACTATCAAACCAGCCCGACTTTGCACTGGTGCAACCTTGGGTCTGGGAACCATCCTGCATATGGTGGATTTTCAGGAGCCAGCCAGCCACTCCCAGGCACCGGCCCCCAAACACAAACCACGGCCCTTTTCCCTTGCAAACAAAAGCCACCTGCCCCGCTTCTGGATGGCAGATTGCAGGACCCACTTGGTACCATCAACCAAGCCCCACTTGGCACTTGTGCCATGTTGGGTCTGGGAAGCATCCTGCTCATTAAAGAATTTAAGGGGCCAGCCAGCCACTCTCGGCCATAGACACCCGTACACAAATCTCGCCCTTTTCCCTTGCAAAAAATAATCACCTGTCCCGATCCTGGAAGGCACATTGCAGGAGAAACATGGTACTGTCAAACCAGCCCGACTTGGCACTGGTGCCACCTTGGGTCTGGGAACCATCCTGCGTGTCGTAAATTTCAGGAGCCAGCCGGCCACTCCGGGCCATAGGCCACCAGACACAAACCACCGCCCGTTTCCCTGGCAAACAAAATACAGCGTCCCTGCTTCTGGATGGCAGATTGCAGGACCCACTTGGTACTATCACACCATCCCGACTTGGCACTGGTGCCACCATGGATCTGGGAACCATCCTGCGTATCGCGTATTTTTAGGGGCCAGTTGGCCACTCCCAGCCACAGGCACCCAAACAAAAACCACGGCCATTTTCCCTGGCAAACAAAATTCAGCTGCCCTGCTTCTGGATGGCAGATTGCAGGACCCACTTGGTACTATCAAAAAAGCCTGACTTGGCACTGGTGCCACCTTGGGTCTGGAAACCATCCTGCCTATCGTGGATTTTCAGGGGCCAGCCGGCCACTCCCAGCCACAGGTCCGCCAACACAGAAAACGTCCCTTTTCCTTGGAAAAAAACTCACCAGCCCAGCTTCTGGATGGCAGATTGCAGGAGCCCCATGGTACTGTCAAACCAGCCCGACTTGGCAGTGGTGCCACCTTGGGTGTGGAAACCATCCAGGCTATCCTAGCTTTTTAGGAGCCAGCCGGACACTTCCTGCCATAGGCCACCATACACAAACCACGGCCTTATTCTCTGACAAAGCAAACTCAGCTGCCCCGCTTCTGGGTGGTAGATTGCAGGACACACTTGGTACTATCAAACCAGCCCGACTTGGCACTGGAGCCACCTTGCGTCTAGGAACCATCCTGGGTATCGTGGATTTTCAGGGGCCAGCTGGCCAATCCCAACCACAGGCCCTCCAAGAAAAACAACGTCCCTTTTCTCTTCCAAACAAAACTCAGCTTTCCCGCTTCTGGATGGCAGATTGCACGAGGCACTTGGTACAATCAAACCAGCCCGACTTGGCACTGGTGCCACCTTGGGTCTGGGAACCCTCCTGCGTATCGTGGATTTTCGGGGGCCAACGGGCCACGCCAAGCAAAAGGCCCCCAAACACAAACCTCGGCCATTTTGTCTGGCAAAAAAAACTAACCTTCCCCGCTTCTGGATGGCAGATTACAGGAGCCACTTTGTACTATCAAACCAGCCCGACTTGGCACTGGTGCCACAATGGGTCTGGCAACCATCCTGCGTATCGTGGATTTTCAGGAGCCAGTCAGCCACTCCCAGCCAGAGGTCCCCAAACACAAACCACGGACATTTACTTTGGCAAACAAAACTCAGCTCCCCTGCTTCTGGATGGCCGATTGCAGGAACTACTTGGCACTGCCAAACCAGCTCGACTTGGCACTGGTGCCACCTAGGGTCTGGGAACCATCCTGCATAACGTGGATTTTCAGGATCCAGCCGGCACTCGCAGCCACATGCCCCCAAACAAAAAACTCGGCCCTTTCCGCTGGCAAACAAAAATCAGCAGTCCCACTTCTGGAAGGCAGACAGCAAAAGCCACTTCGTACTGTCAAACCAGCCTGACTTGGCAATGGTGCCACCTTATGAATAGGAACTCTCTCGCGTATCGTGGATTTTAAGGAGCCAGCCGGTCACTCTCAGCCACAGCCCCCAAAACACAAACCATGGTCTGTTCGCCTTGAAAACAAAACTCTCCTGCCCCGCTTCTGGATGGCAGATTGCAGGAGCCACTTTTTACTATAAAACCAGCCCGACTTTTTAGTGTTGCCACCTTGTGTCTGGGAACCAGCCTGCGTATCGTAGATTATCAGGAACCAGCCGGCCACCTCCGGCCACAGGCGCCCAATAAAAACCACAACCCTTTTCCCTTGCAACCCAAACTCACCTGCCCAGCTTCTGGATGGCAGATTGCAGGAGCCAGTTTGTACTATCAAACCAGCCCGACTTGGCACTGGTGCCGCCTTGGGTCTGGGAACCATGCTGTGTATCGTCGATTGTCAGGAGCCAGCCAGCCACTAGCAGCCCCAGGCCCTCCAACACAATCCACCGCCTTTTTCCCTGGCAAACAAAACTCACCTGCCCCACTTGTGGATGGCAGATTGCACGAGACACGTTGTACTATCAAACCAGCCTGACTTGGCCGTGTTGGCCCCTTGGGTCTGGGAATCATCGTGCGTATCGTGGATTTTCATGAGCTCGCCTGTCATTCCCTGCCACAGGCATTTTTTCAATGGCATTTAATTTGATCCTCTCTCCTTTCTAGAGTGTTTGTAAGGCTTAATTTTCACGCTCGCAGAGGCATATGGCCATCCTGCATTTTGATGGTTTTGACTTTGGGAAAAATATTTTTTTTTTCTTTTTTTTTAAGTCTCCATGCCATGTCCCTCATATCCTTCTCCCTATGGTGTGTACTCCTCGTTGACTTTTCCCCCTGCTTTTGCAACATCGGTGAGCTTAGTTTTGGCATGTTTTGGTCCTTTGCAATGCAGCTCATTTCCTCACAGGCCATTTTTTGAAGGCACAAAAATTCCTGATATTCTGGTTTTTTTCTATTGCATTTCATTTGGTCCGATCTCCTTTCCAGAGTGTTTGTAAGGTATTCTTTTCAGGGTCGCAAGATTCCCTTTTCCTTCCCGAAGGGAAATGAAATTTCCTTTCGGGAAGGGAATGGGAATCTTGCGATTTCAATGGGGACCAATGGAGGAATCTTTGGTGCTTGTCCCTGCCCTTTATGGCATGCCATGCCTTTTGATGGCTTTGACTTTGGGAAGGAATTTTTTCTTTTATTTTTTTTTTTTTCATGTATCAATGCCATGTCCCTCAAATCTCTCCCTCCAAGTTGTGTTGTCCTCCTTGATGTTTTCCCCTGCTTTTGAAACATCTGTGAGCTTAGTTTTGGCATGTTTTCGTGTTTTGCACTGCACCTGATATAATCCCGGTCCATTCTCTTGTAATCGGGGAATTTCCCAAATTTTCTTTTTTTCTCCTCCAATTGCAATTCCTTCGATGCTATCTCCATTCCAGCGTGTTTGTAAGTCCTTCTTTTCTGTTTTGGCCTTCAGTGGGGATCAATTTTGGCAAGCTTTGCTGCATGTGCCTGCACTTGCTGCCTAAGGCCTGCCTGCATTTTGATGGCTTTGACTTTGGAAAGATTTCTTCCTTTTTTGGTTGTTTTCTGAATTGTCCATGCCATGTCCCTCATATTTTGCCCCCTAAGTTTTGTCTGCCTCCTTGAGTTTTCCCCCTTTTTTTTCCAAAATCTGTGAGCTTATTTTTGGCATGTTTTGGTCCTTTGCAATGCAGCTCATTTCCTCACAGGCCATTTTTTGAAGGCACAAAATTCCTGATTTTCTGGTTTTTTTCAATTGCATTTCATTTGATCCTATCTCCTTTCCAGACTGTTTGAAAAGCTTTCTTTTCAGGGTCACAAGATTCCCTTTCCCTTCCCGAAATGAACTGAAATTTCCTTTGGGAAGGGTATTGGAAAAAAAGCTGCCAATATTACCAGTAAGATTGTGCCTGGGCCAGTCTGACCCTCGCTGCTGGGCCAAAGGCAGCAACTGCGGTGTTTCACCGCAGAGATACCTCGGCTTGCTGGTGGTTGCAGCTGGGCACTGAACAAGTCCAGGCTTGTTAGGACCCCGTTTACCTCAAGAGGATAGCTTCAGGCGATGGTGAGGAGAAAAAGGAGAGGATTCTGCTGGAAGGTTTAATGTCCAGAGGTTTATTCCATGGTTACAGAGGTCTGAATGTGAGGAGCTGCTCCAACAGAAAACGTGACCGCATGGTCTGATCACCTTTTTAAGCTCAGGGACAGGGGGAGGGGAGGTACAGGTGAGCCACCAACCAGGTGAGAGGGGCAGGGTCTCAGAGGAAGATGACACCCAGACAGGCCAATGACCCCTGGGCCTGAGGGGCATCCTTTAAACTTGACCAACCACACGACGCCTTGCTGGAACGTTTAGCCTGATTGACAGGACTCACTCAGCATGGGGGCAAGGGGGAAGGGAGAGAGGCATAGGCACACCTGGGAAAGTGACCTGGAAGGCCAAAATGGGACATCACAGCACACCACAACATCTCCCCCTAGTTTTGTTTAAAAAGAAGAGGACTATGTTTGTGGTGCAGAATGATTGCCAAACCATCGTTGGTAAATCAGTTCTTCCTCTACAGGAGGGTCAGTGTTTTCTACTGAGGCTTCCAGGTCATCTATTGGAGCACTGAGGGCTTCCAAATGGTAGACTTCAGGAGGGGGAGATGAGCTTGAAATTAACTTGAGCACCATGCGTTTGATTAGTCCAAAAACAATGCTATAAACTACAATAACTATAACTAAAATAAACAGAACTAAAACACAGTTTTCAGAATAGATCCCAACCAGCCCAAGAGTCCCCAGCCTTTGAACAGTTCATTCAGCCAGTTGTCAGTTTCTCTGTTGATGTCTGAGAGCCGTTGTCAAGGTAGTCCATACGTAGTTTGGGCTGAGGCACTATGCAGGAGGTCACAGGTGGGATGATCACGAGTAGGACGAGAAGCAGGCTCGGTCTCATGGCGTCTCGAGGCTACACATGAACAGTGGGATCTAAACTGGTACAAAAACTTGAAACAAACATATATTATAAACTATTTCAGATAGGAGGCTTAAATGGAATTTCCTCCAGAGAACACGGGCGGCGTTTTCTTCTCCAGGCAGCATGAGCAACCTGGGGTGCTTCTGTAGATTTCTCTGAGACCTTGGGAACATAGGGCTTTACCCATTTGGAAGGAACCCACCTTAAACCAGAGGGGGTGGACACACAGGCATATCCACGTCCCCAAGTAACCAATTTGTAAGGTCCCACCATTTTCCAAGTCTCAGGGTCCTTTACTAAAACTGGAGGTTTTTCCTTAATTAACCTATGATTGCTCCCCCCAAAGTGGCGTAGGATGGGTGGGTTTAGGCTGTCAAAAGAACAATTCAGAAAATTTATTGTGAATAGCGCCCTGGATAATCGGATGTGGGGAGGTTCTACCTTCAGAACCTGTTGTTGCTGGTCCAGGACCCTTTTAAGATCACGGTGAGTTCTTTCTACAATGGCTTGACCTGTAGGGGAGTAGGGGATGCCAGTTTTGTGCTCTACTCCCCATTGCTGCAGGAAGCTCCCGAATTCCTTGGATTTGTAAGCAGGCCCATTATCAGTTTTCAGCTCCTTGGGGATGCCCATGAAAGAAAAAGCCTGCAAGAGGTGCTTAGTAGCATCAATAGATGATTCTCCTGTGTGGGCAGAAGCATAGACCGCTCCAGAAAAGGTATCTACACTAACATGAACATATTTCTGCCGTCCAAAAGACTGTATGTGTGTTACATCTGTTTGCCACAGTTCACAACTGTTCAGTCCCCTTGGGTTTGCTCCCGTACTCACTGTAGGGAGTGCACGTTGTTGGCAATTTGGGCATGTGGCCACAATCGCTTTGGCCTGTTCTCGAGTGATGTTAAACTGACGAACCAGGCCAGGTGCATTTTGGTGGAAAAGCTGGTGGCTGATTTTTGCCTGTTCAAAAACATTTGGGAGAGTGGCCATTACTGCAGGTGCAGCAAGAGCATCTGCCCTTCTGTTGCCTTCAGCGATAAACCCTGGCAAGTCAGTGTGTGACCTGACGTGCATCACATAAAATGGTTGCTCTCGGTGAGTGACTAACTTTACCAGCTTTGAGAGCAATTCGAAAAGTGCGATGTTAGACACATCTTGCAGTATTGCTTGATCTGCCCTGGATACTAGTCCTGCCACATATGCAGAGTCTGTAATCAGATTAAATGGTTCTGAGAACCTTTCAAAGGCCCTAACAACCGCAGCCAATTCAGCAACCTGAGGTGAACCTTCCACCTCAGCAATGTCTGTCTGCCACTGCTGGGTTTGAGGATCCTTCCAAGTCATAACGGACTTGTGGGACCTCCCGGATGCATCTGTGAAGACAGTTAGAGCCCTTTTTAAAGGTCTCCTACTTAGAGCACTTCTCAGTTTTAAGGTAAATTGAACATCTTGTTCGAACAATTTGTGAGCGGGCCGCGCTACCGAAATTTGTCCTGAGTAGGAATCCAGAGCAAACTGCAACACTTCATTTTCTTGAAACAATTGTTCCAGTATTTTCATAGTATTTTGACCTGATTTTAACTCAACTGGAATGTGAATGCACTTAAAATCACATCCTGCTAACTCCCTGATCCGGGTCCTTGCTTTTCGGATCAGTTCTGCTACCAGCTCCTGAGGCTTTGTCAGTCTCTTGGACCTTTTGTGATTGAGGAAAACCCATTCTATGATCAAAAGAGGGTCCCTCTGGTCCCGGTCCTTTTTTGGTGTGTTCTTTGCCTTAGGTGTTTGTTTTTCCTCCCACTGGAAAATAATTCCATGGAGGTGTGGCAACTTACCTAGGATGATAAATTTGAATGGCAGGTCAGGCCAGCATCGGTTGGCCTGTCTTGTGGACATTGCAATCTGAACCTTTTCTAGAGCTTTCCGTGCCTCTGGGGTAACAGACCTAGGAGCACCTGGGTCCTCTCCCCCTTTCAATAAATTGAAAAGAGGGGCAAGGTCTTCATTAGTCAGACCGAGCCATGGTCTTACCCAATTCAAAGACCCACACAACCTGTGGACATCCGCAAGGGTCTTGATCTTTGGATTGATTTCTAGTTTTTGAGGAACAATGGTCCTATTTCCAATTTCTAAGCCCAAATTGAATATTGTGGATTTCTTCAGGGGAGATTTGTGGGAAGTGGAGGAAAAGCCATCTTATAAACTGTTTCAATTTTCCCTTTGAGAACTTCACATTACCACTATTTAAAATGCTAACAATATTATAATACACTCCTTTTTGTACAATGCTGAGTTTCAAACCCATGTTAGATGTTAAAAGCAAAGTACTAAATCCCGTCTGACCAAAAACAAAGCCAAAATCAGCTACCGATTTCTAAAAAAAAAAAACAGATAGGAAAGCGATAACGAGCCGACAAAAGCTTCACAATGCAGCTGTATATACTGCTTTTAAAATTCCCGGCAGCAGCAGCAGGGCACGCCCTGCCGAGCAAAGGCAGAAACAAAGCCTCCCCCCCCCCCGCTGTGGAATGCACCCCCCCGCGGAGCAGAGAGAGCAGCTACGCCACGTGGCAAGCTGAAACCGGGCCCCCCTGCGCCGCGTGTGCAGAGAATCCCCCTTCCTCCACAGAGAGAGAGAGAGAGGGATCCCCCGCGGCAAGAGAGCCGAGAGCCCCCCTCCCCCGCACAGAGAGAGAGAAAGATCTCCCGACCACGTGGAGAGCCCGAGCACGCTGCGCTGCAGAGCCGGGAGGGAAGGGCAGAGTGCACTCCCACTCCGGCGCGAATTCCAAAACACAGCAAAACACGCGGCAGAAGCTAATAGCTAGAAATCAATGAATTCCCGTCTGTGGGGCTGCGCAGCCAAAAATGCAAATGCAAAAAGGAACAGAACTCACGGCAGAGTCTGTTTTTGAGCTCCTGCCCTACCGAGAGCAGAGATACTCACCTGAAATGGAAGCTGTAGCTCGCTGGGTACAGGCAGGTCTCTTCACCGGAACAGGACCTCTCTTGGGCGAGAGAGGCTCCCCTGTCCTCCCTCTGGAAAATCTGCTCACCAGAAAGGAGCTGGGCTTTCCAGAGGCGCCGAACAGTCCACGAAACTTCTTCTGGGAATATTCCCTAAGTCTCTAGCCGAGGGCGTTGCAACCAAAGCCCCTTTCAGCTGGATGCACGGCTGCCAGAAGCTTCTCCAAGGTACTGCAGGTCCGTGTCAGGCTGCAGAGTCGCTTTGCCCACCCAGGGACGCCAAAAATTGGAAAAAAAGCTCCCAATATTACCAGTAAGATTGTGCCTGGGCCAGTCTGACCCTCGCTGCTGGGCCAAAGGCAGCAACTGCGGTGTTTCACCGCAGAGATACCTCGGCTTGCTGGTGGTTGCAGCTGGGCACTGAACAAGTCCAGGCTTGTTAGGACCCCGTTTACCTCAAGAGGATAGCTTCAGGCGATGGTGAAGAGAAAAAGGAGAGGATTCTGCTGGAGGGTTTAATGTCCAGAGGTTTATTCCATGGTTACAGAGGTCTGAATGTGAGGAGCTGCTCCAACAGAAAACGTGACCGCATGGTCTGATCACCTTTTTAAGCTCAGGGACAGGGGGAGGGGAGGTACAGGTGAGCCACCAACCAGGTGAGAGGGGCAGGGTCTCAGAGGAAGATGACACCCAGACAGGCCAATGACCCCTGGGCCTGAGGGGCATCCTTTAAACTTGACCAACCACACGACGCCTTGCTGGAACGTTTAGCCTGATTGACAGGACTCACTCAGCATGGGGGCAAGGGGGAAGGGAGAGAGGCATAGGCACACCTGGGAAAGTGACCTGGAAGGCCAAAATGGGACATCACAGCACACCACAACAGAAGGGAAAATGAATCTTGCGATTTCAATGGGGACAGATAGAGACCAGTGTAAGTCACGCTGGTTTGATAGTACCAAGTGGCTCCTGCAATCTGCCATCCAGAGGCGTGGCAGGTGTATTTTGTGTGCCGGGGAAAAGGGCTGTGGTTTGTGTTTAGGATCCTATGGCTGGGAGTGGCCAGCTGGCTCCTGACAATCCACGATACGCAGGATGCTTCCCAGACCCAAGGTGGCACCAGTGCCAAGTCGGTCTGGTTTGATAGTACCAAGTGGCTCCTGCAATCTGCCATCCAGAAGCGGGGAAGTTGAGTTTTGTTTGCCAGAGAAAAGGGCCGTGGTTTGTGTTTGGGAGCCTGGGCCTGGGAGTCGCCGGCTGCACCATTAAAATCCACGATACGCAGGATGGTTTGAAGACCCAAGTTGGCACCAGTGCCAAATCAGGCTGGTTTGATAGTACCAAGTGGTCCTGCAATCTTCCATCCAGAAGTGGGGCAGGTGAGTTTTTTTTGCCAGATAAAATCGCCGTGGTTTGTGTTTGGGGGCCTGTGGCACAGAGTGGCTGGCTGGCTCCTGAAAACCCACGATACACAGGATGCTTCCCAGACCCAAGGTGGCACCAGTGCAGAGTAGGGCTGGTTTGCTAGTACCAAGTGCCTCCTGGAATCTGCCGTCCAGAAGCGGGGCAGGTGAGTTTTTCTTTCCTGGGAATTGGGCCCAGGCTTGTGTCTGGGGGCCTATTGCCTGCAGTGTCCGGATGGTTCCTGAATATCTGCGATAGTTAGGATGGTTCCCAGACCCAAGGTGGCACCAGTGCCAAGTCGGACTGGTTTGATAGTACCAAGTGGCTCCTGCAATCTGCCATCCAGAAGCGGGGCAGGTGAGTTTTGTTTGCCAGGGAACCGGAGGAGGATTTTTTTGGGGGGCCTATGGCCTGGAGTGGCCGTCTGGCTCCTGAAAATCCACGATACGTGGGAGTTTTCGCAGGCCCAGGGTGGCACAAGTGCCAAGTCAGGCTTGTTTGACAGTCCCAAGTGGCTCGTGCCATCTACCATCCACAAGGGTGGCAGGTGAGTTCTGCTTCCCACGGAAACGGGCCGAGGTTTACTTTTTGCGGCCTGCGGCAGGGAGTGACCGGCTAGCACCTGAAAATCCAGGATACGCAATATGTTTCCCAGACCCATGGTGGCAACACTGCAAAGACGGACTGGTTTGATAGTACCAAGTGGCTTCTGCAATCTGCCATCCAGAAGCGGGGCAGGTGAGTTTTGTTCGCCAGGGAAACAGGCCGCGGTATTGTGTTTGGGTGCCTATGGCCTGCAGTGTCCGTCTGGTTCTGGAAAATCTACGATACGCAGGATGTTTCCTAGACCCATGGTGGCACCAGTGCCAAGTCAGGCTGGTTTGATAGTACCAAGTGCTTCCTGCAATCTGCCATGCAGAAGCGGGGCAGCTGAGTTTTATTTCCAAGAGAAAAGTGCCGTGGTTTTTGTTTCAACAACTGTAGCTAAATGTTGCCGGCTAGCTCCTGAAAATCCTTGATATGCAGGATGGTTCCCACACCAAAGGTGGCACCAGTGCCAAGTCGGGCTGGTTTGAGAGTACCAAGTGCCTCCTGCAATCTGCCATCCATTCGCGGGGCAGGTGACTTTTCATTTCCAGGGAAAACAGTCGAGGATTGTTTTTGGAGACCTCTGGCAGGGAGTGACCAGCTAGCTGCTGAAAATCCACGATACGCAGGATGGTTGCTAGACACACGGTGGCATCAATGACAAGTCGAGCTGGTTTGAAATTACCAAGTGGCTCCTGCAATCTGCCATCCAGAAGCGTGGCAGGTGAATTTTTTTTGCAGGAGAAAAGGGCCATGGTTTGAGTTTGGGGCCTATGGCTGGGAGTGGCCAGCTGGCTCCTGAAAATCCACGATACGCAGGATGGTTCCCAGACCCAAGGTTGCACCACTACCAAGATGGGCTGGTTTGATAGTACCAAGTGGCTCCTGCAATCTTTTACCCAGAAGCGGGGCAGCTGAGTTTTGTTTGCCAGAGTAAAGGGCCTTCGTTTTTTTTTGGTGGCCTATGGCCAGGAGAGGCCTGCAGGCTCCTGAAAAACCACGACATGTAGGATGATTGCCAGTCCCAAGGTGGCACCAGTGCCAAGTTGGGCTGGTTTGATAGTACTAAGTGGCTCCTGCAATCTGCAATCCAGAATCGTGGCAGCTGAGTTTTGTTTGCCAGGGAAAAGGGCCTTGGTTTTTGTTTGGGGCCTATTGCCTAGAGTAGCCAATTGGCTCATGATAATCTACGATAGGCAGGATGGTTCCCAGACCCAAAATGGCACCACTGCCAAGTCGAGCTTGTTTGATGGTATCAAGTGGCTCCTGCAATCTGCCATCCAGGAGTGGAGCAGGTGAGTTTTTTTGGCAGAGAAAAGGGCCGTGGTTTGTGTTTGGGGGCCTATGGCTGGGAGTGGCCGACTGGCTCTTGACAATCCAACACAGGCAGGATGCCTCCCAGACCCAAGATGGCACCAGTGCCAAGTCGGGCTGGTTTGATAGTACCAAGTGGCTCCTGCAATCTGCCATCCAGAAGCGGGGCAGCTGTGTTTTATTCGCCAGGGAGGGGCCGTCGTTTGTGTTTGGGAGCCTGTGGCTGGGAGTGGCCGGCTGTCTCCTGAATTTCCACGTTACGCAGGATGGTTCCCAGACCCATTGTGGCACCACTACCAAGATGGGCTTGTTTGATAGTACCAAGTGGCTCCTGCAATCTGCCATCCAGAAGAGGGGCAGCTGAGATTTGTTTGCCTGAGTAAAGTGCCGTGATTTGTTTTTGGGGGCCTGTGGCCGGGAGTGGCCGGCTGGCACCTGAAAATCCACGATACGCAAGATGGTTCCCAGACCCATGGTGGCACCAATGCCATGTTGGCCTGGTTTGGCAGTTCCAAGTTGCTCCAGCCATCTGCCATCCAGAAGCGGGGCAAGTGACGTTTTTTTCCCAGGGAAAAGGGCCGAGGTTTGTGTTTGGGGGCCTATGGCTGGGACTGTCCGACTGGCTCCTGAAAATCCACGATACGCAGGATGGTTACCAGACCCAAGGTGGCACCAGTGCCGAGTCTGGCTGTTTTTATATTACCAAGTGGCTCCTGCAATCTGCCATGATCACGTGAAGAAATACTTTCTGGTGTCCGTACTGGGCCATATGCTCCTTCTTCTCTCCCTCTACTTCTCCATCACCTCTCATCTGTTTCACATGCGCTATCTTCAAGGTCTGAAGGCTACTTTTCACAGAATCTTCAGGCCTGATGTAGTAAGAATGATGAATAGAACAGAGCTGGGATCTATTTTCCAGTTTGGATAAAATGCATTCTGCACACAAATCCAAGGAGAAGGTGCTGCCCCGATGCCCAGAAAAACTTTCACTGCTGCTAGTGTTCTACGTCAACCGCAACTTAGTCTGAAAGAAAAGCTTTTTTCTGTGAGCATCTGAGAGGTTTGCATGAAGCGCTGATATCTGACATATGCAATTTTGAATAGGAGAGGAAAAAGAAAATGGCAAGAAGGTTTTCATTTTAGTGGTTTCAATTTTAATTTCCGTGCACTTTTTCAAAACTTGTCAGCCCAAATGCCCATCAACATCTTTTAGTCTTCTGCACGTCAGTATTCATATAAAATGTGCTTCAAATACAAAGAATTTCAAATTTGCACTCCAAGTTTCTATGCCTAGATTTATGATTTCCTACACATATTAGATGAAAGGAAGGCCTTTTTTACTGTGGGAGTGCTGGAACACTGGAACAGGTTGCCCAGAGAAGTTGTGGGTGTCCCATACCTGAAAGTATTCAAGGTCAGCTTGGACGGGGCTTGGAGCAGCAACAAAGGAGAAGCTTGATGGTAGAGAAACAAAGTTGGACTATAGAAGAAACTCTGATTGAAGTATGAAATAAACAAGGGCCAGGAGACTTCTTCTCCTTTTTAATGCCTTTATTAAAAGTGATCAGCTCAGGATTGCGCGGCTCGACGGGTCTGCAGCATCCATCCTCTCTCCCAGGGCGACTCAGAGGAGGAGGATATGCACAGCTCTGTCCACCAGGGGCAGAGCTGGGGATCAGATCCTTTTGGGAGCCTTTAGGGCCTCCTGATCCCTGTCAGATGGTGTCCCTCCCACTCTGTCAGCTTGGTCTCACCGCCGGGGTCAACTCCAATGGTCAGGGCGAGAGGGTCCGAAGGTGTTCCGCATCTCTGCAGGCTCAGCACTCGGTTCCTGACGTCCAGACATCACTCCAGTCTCTCAGCTCTTATTTGGCTCATTGTTTTTGGGGTCTTCTCAGTACAGTGGAGGACCATGATGCATTGGTCTTGGAGTCACTTTGCATAACCCCCCCCACCTTCTCAGGTGTCTTCCCTATTCTGAGAAAGGTAAAACTTAGCTTCAGGCAAGGTCCCCACCCAGGAGAAGGGCCATTACCTCGCCCCAGCCAGGGCTTTTACCAATACAAAAACAACCATTAACGACAACGACCCCTGATTACAATAACAAAGGCAGCAGCCCAGCAGTAGTGGTAACTTTTTCTCACAGAAAAAAATATTAACCAAATTTTTGTTCATAACAGTCCCCCCTCTTTTTCTTTGATCGAGCTTAAATTCTAAGCTCGCATCAACTCCCAATTTTTTGTTTTGAATCTACTATAAATCCCTTGTGCACTTTGGTAATCATGGTTACTTAACCTTGTTACTTTCCTTGGTTTCTTCAGGTTGGTCTGCACGGCCAGTACTATTTTACTAAAATAGGTAATTAAGCATAGTAAAAAGAGCAATCCTCCAAGTATACACACACTGAGTAAAACTACCTTCTCCCATACATCCTTTTTGAAAATCTTTAGGTTCTCCCACCCACTGGGATCAAGTGTAGGAGTTTGTTCCTCATTATTTACACATGCTAACCTTTTTATTTTGTTTGAAATGTTCCTAATAATTGAATTCTTAATTTTAATACTGCCTGGAGCCGGATAACTTTGTTTAACATAGATATTGGGATCCTAATTTGGCTTTTAAAATTTTGGATTTTCTCAATTTCTATTTCACTGTGCGTGTTCTGTTTAATTTCTCCCAAATTATTATATATAGGAACTCCCAAACTTGATCCAGTTTCTTTGGGTAATAAGAAAATTGGTTTTATCACTCCAGCAGTGCAGCTGCCAGACGAGATCAAATCTAGGGGTTTAAGGCTCCCCTGAAATGTGTTCCAAAAGGGGTTTATCTCTTTTCCAGTACACTCATATAAATACTTGTAACAAACAATTTTTCTTACCATTTTCACCATTTCTTTGCTTTTTACTAGATCTACTGAGCTTGTTTCAGCAGCATCCCATTCAAAGCACAACTAGGCTTCCCCTATAGGGCACTCTCCTAGGAGTGGCTTCCTAAAAGTGGCAGTATTGTATACTATCCAATACACTCTCTTATTTTTTTTTTATAAAAGACCAATTGGGAGAGGTTAACACAATCAGGGTTAGAACTGATGTGGACTCTCGACAAGGAGCTCACTTCCTCCTCACAGAGGGGTTGGTAGCATTCATTGCACGGCTCAGCTGGGTTCCCCAGAGCACCACCAGCAATCAGAGCCATCAGTACTACCCTTCCCAAGAGTCCGGTATGGGTCATCTCACACAGCCTGCCCACCCGGCCTTGCCTCTTGGGGAATTTTACTGAGGAAAAGCTTCCAAGCTCTTTAGAGTCCCTTCTACCTGCTTCTCTGGTTAAACCTCTCTTGGTCTGTTCCCTACCAATTTTGGTTTCCCCTCCCAGGGGAGTGTTCTGTAGAGGATTAACCTGGAGTCTTTAGAAATAAATTGGGGAACTTAACCAGAATTACTTATTTACAGTCTTAAACTTTTTACCAACATAGTTTACACAGAACAGTCTTAAAACATTTTAAGCAATATTAGAACTCTTAACAAACAATTTTTTTCCCACACAGTTCAGTCTTTTTGACTCTTCCTTCTGAGAGTCAACTTTAAATCCTTTGGTCCTTTTACCACAGTGTACTCAGGTGATTTAGCTTGTGAAGCAGATGAATCTCGTCCAGCGCCGGGGGGTGAGAGTGGTGTAGACTCTGGTCCAATGCCAGAGGGGGAAGCTGATGTTGAATCCAGTCCCGTACCTGGGGGTGAGACTGGCCCTTTTATTCTTGCGATATGAGTCCAACCTTTTTCTTTGGTCCGCACAGCTGAATTTGTGATCAGGAGCACCTGGAAGGGGCCTTCAAATTTAGGCATTAATGTTCCCGTAGTCCATGATTTTATCAAAACCCAATCTCCTGGACTAATGTTGTGAACTTTTGTGTCGAGAGGGGAAGTTTGAGGAAGGTATCCTTTCTTTCTAAGTCCCTCCAGAGTTCTTCCAATTATTTCTAAATACTTTCTGGTAGTTTCTTCCCCTTCCAGATAGTCTCCTGTGCTATAAGGTGTTAACAAGAATGGCAGCCCAAACATCATTTCATAAGGTGAAATTCTTATGTCAGCCTGAGGTCTTGCTCTGATGCGCAATAGCGCTAGGGGCAAACACTTCAGCCAATTCATCTTTGTTTCCTCAATCAATTTAGTTAATACATTTTTGAGAGTTTTGTTCATTCGCTCCACCCTCCCAGAACTCTGGGGGTGCCACGGAGTATGCAACCTCCATTTCATTCCTAAAGCCTCAATTATATTTTGTAATGTTTGGGACACAAAATGTGGACCTCGCTCTGAGTCTATGGTGTTCACAATACCATATCTGGGGATAATATTTTCTAGGATTGCTTTTGCCACGACTTGAGCTGTTTCCCTCCTGGTCGCGAAGGCTTCTACCCAGTGTGTGAGATGATCAACTATAACCAGTAAATATCTGTATCCTTGCACTGGGGGCATTTCAGTGAAATCTATCTGTATGCTTTGGAAGGGTCTCAAGGCTAATTCCCTTCCTCCAGGTGCTACTTTTCTCTTTTTGACAAATGATACACCCTCTGGTAACAGCTTTAGCCAGGCTATATACCCCGATGCATAGGTTATTTCTTAGGAAATGATCACATAGTCCTTGGACTCCCCAGTGAGTTAATTTATGTAGTTCTGTTAGCACTGTCCGAGCCAGTGCTTTATTCAAAAACACCCGTCCATCTGAGGTTAACCACTCTCCCTGTTGTCCTTGATGTAACTTTAAATCTTTTATTGCTTCTAATTCTTCTTCACTAAATATAGGTTCCTCCCCTTTTTCAGGTGTCATTTTTGTCTTCAAAATTTTTACTGGATCCCCTGGTTCTAGAGCTGCTTCTTTGGCTATCTGATCAGCCAGTCGGTTTCCTTTAACTTCTAAACTGTCTCCTCTTTGGTGCCCCTTTATATGGACCACTGCTATTTCTATAGGTTTTTGTAGGGCCTCTAGTACTGATCAGACTAGGTTCTCATAGGCTAAGCTCTTTCCCTTTGAACTTAAATACCCACGTTCCTCCCATATTTTCCCAAATGTATGAACTGTCCCATATGCATATTGGGAGTCCGTATAAATGGTTCCCCGGTCCCCCTCCAGTAAGTCCAGTCCCCTTTTCAGGGCATATATTTCACAACTTTGGGCTGACCAGCTTGGGGATCGTTTCCCTTTTTCTGCAATTTTTAATGTTTCTCCATCTATAATGGCATAACCTGAAGCTCTTTTTCCATTTACTGCCCTCGAAGAGCCATCTATGAATACGCTTCTTCCAGTTGCTAGAGGCTGATCTTCCAAATCTTCTCTTACTTTTGTTCAGAGATAAACCAATCCTAGACAATCATGTTCTAAATTCTCTATAGGCTCTCCCATTAGGAATTGTGCTGGATTGAGGGCATTTGATGTGATAAATTCTAAGTCCTCTGTATTCATTAGTATTATCTCATATTTTAATATTCTAGCATCGGTTAACCACTGCGGAGCTCTCTGTCTCAGTACTGCCTTAAGATCATGAGGAGTATGTACTTTAATTTTTCCCTGTAAGGTCAATTTTTGAGTCTCCTCTATCAGGATTGCGGTTGCTGCTACTGCCTGTATACAAACTGGCCAGCCTCTAGCCACTGGATCTAACAATTTGGAGATGTATGCCACGGGTTTCCTGCACCCTCCCCACTCTTGAGTTAATACTCCATAGGCTATACCTCCTTCTGCACTCACAAACAGGTCAAAGCCCTTCCTGAGGTCTGGTAAGCTTAGGACCGGGGCAGAAGATAATTTGTTTTTTAAGTTTTCCAATTGTTGATCATCTTCAGCTGTCCAAATTAGGGGTTCTGGATCTACTAGTTTATTATACAGAAATTTCACACTCTGTGTGTATTGATCCAACCATAACTTACAATACCCAAACAAGCCCAGGAGTTTTCTCACATCTCTTTTCGTTTTTGGGGCCGGGAGAGCTAAAATACCTGAAATTCTGTCAGGGCTTAGTTTCTTATACCCTCCCCCTATTATGTGCCCCAAGTATGTTACTTCTGATTGCACAAATTGTAGTTTTCCTTGGGAAACTTTTAGTCCTTTCTTCCCCAGAAAATTCAAAAGTTTAATACTAGTTTGTCTGACCTGATCTTTTTCCTTTCCTGATACCATCAGGTCATCAACATACTGCAAGATCTGCACTTCTTGTTCAGGGACAAATTGTTCCAATAAACTCTCTAAAGCTTGTCCAAAGAGATTGGGGGATTCAGTGAACCCCTGTGGTAATCGGGTCCACCTTAACTGTTGTC